>NC_049170.1:17446948-18646948 GCF_009769625.2 Cygnus olor | reverse complement strand
TGTCCTAACACATTATGCAAATGACACCTACATAAAAGAAAATCATCTATCTCAAAGCGCACCCCTCCGCCAACAGCCGATCTGTAATTAGCCATGTCCCCTAAGGAGGCACCTCATTCACTGGGAGCAAAGCAGCAGCTGCTGGCAGAAGGAAATAAGAAAAAATTCAAACAAAAATAAGCCCACAACCTACACTCCCAAAGGTAGATGCTCACGGTGGCAAGCGAGAGTCAAAATCTAAACAACTGTCTGTATTTTTCCCGAATGCCCACACAGCACCTTTCGTGCTCAGCACCAAGTATTTACTATCACGATCTGTATCAGGCTCTCTCAAACACTATGCTGCTTAGAGAGCTACAATTACAGCTCGCAGCGCTCTGCTCATAAACACCTTCCGAACTGCAAGTTTCTGTGCAACAATCGACAGAAAATATAAAGCAGCAACAGTTCCCACTGAACACAATTCATTGATGACATTCAAAACCATAATAGAGTATACTTATTCAGAAAGATGCTATAGTTCTATCTCCACAATCTAGAGACTCAAAGAGCAAGGCACATAGCTTTGCCTAGCTTCTACTTTCCTATCAGCAAGTGACCCAGTCTCTAAGCTCTTATCATCATCTTCCCAGATGACATTTATTCAAGACTACCAGCAGCAATAAAACAGTAAACTCAGAAACTTGTTTCACCGTTACTAAAACGAGAAGACAAACAACAACTCAGGGAGTAGCTAGAATTCCCATGTAAAGAGTAAGAGAAAAATGCATTTCACCCTGGTTTGAAAGCAACACAAAAGACAAAAACACAACAGAGAAAGCCTCCCAATTGAAAAGTCTCCAAGTATTTAAGAACCGCATACATAAAACAGCTTATCCCACCTTGCAAGCATAAGATTAAAACAATTCTTTCTTTAGGCACTTTCAGGTTTACAAGACGTGTCGAACTTCTGATATGAACACAGTCAAAGTCTGTTTGATGTTGCTGTTCCCACCCATCACCTGGGCTTACACTTCTACTGTATACACCTACTGCTGAGTGATGGGGAAAAAATACCATGACTCCATAACAATACTGAAAGTGACAAGACAAAAAAGGAGTTGGACAGGAGATATACAGTATTTACAGTAACCTGCATTCTGTGTAAATAAACAGGAAGTGTGACATGATCATCCCCATTCATCCACCAATCTGACCAGACAGCACAGCTCTCATTCACTGTGTATCTATTATGCTTGGCACAACATGTTATTTAGTACATATATTTCCTATTATGGGAGGCAGACAAACTCTTCCTCTGTAGCAAGGCACTGAATTCAAGGATTTGATGAGATCATAGGATCTGATGTCTCTACAACGGAGGAGTCATACCTAACAGCTCATCAGCCTGACGTCTGGAGTCCTGTCCATTAACACACAGCTTCAACGCCAACTACGAAGCCCCACCATTTACAGTACGGCTAAGCCAGGCTTTTTAGAAACAATGACCCCTTATTAACAACAGGATATAAATCCATTTTCATTTAACATCATTTCCTAAGTTTTTATATTCTGCTTCCTAGCCTCTGCAATTGAACGTACAAACAACGGTAATGAAGAATAACACAAAACCACTGAATGCTAGAATAGCTTCATTTTTCTCCATCTTCCAATTGCTAAAGAAAAAAAAAAAATAAGAGACCAGCAACAAGTACCAGGATATATTGCTAACAGGTTAGCCAAACACTGCAACGCAAATTTCCTCAGGAAAAGATACAGAAAGTTTTTCTTTTTATAGTGCTCACAGGTTGCACACACTCATATTCTCATCATCATCTACACAGTAACATATGCCTGCATTCACAAATCTAAAACTCAGCTTTTACTCTTTGCAGAGCCAATACTCTTCTGCTGAGCTACGTTTTAGTCATCCACCTACAGGAAGACATTTTCGTACATTCAAATAGTACAAGACCATAGATGCATAAAGTGCATAAGTGTCATGAGATGCCTTCTCTTCCCCAATAGTTTGCTCAGTTGTTTTTGGTGTATGCAAGTAAACAACGCAGACAAGAAATAATACATCAGAAGCAGCGGAGATGTTATTTTCACATTCAGTTTAATGATAGGAATTTTTGTTAAAAGTGCTTATAAAAGGAAAAAACTCAGATCAGTGTTGTGATGTTTGCTACAACTGCTAAAGAGAAACACTTTAGGGACAGCTCACTTTAATGCTTTTATAAGTTATCTGGACACAGGACTTAAATATACACTAAGTTTACAGATGATGCTAAATTAGCTGTTGACTAAGGAGAAGCTGTTGACTCCCTCAATGGTAGAGAGGCCTTGCAGAGATCTTGACAAATTAAGAGGGTTGTGCAATTACCAACTGCATGAAATTTAACGAGAGCAAGTGCCGGATTCTGCACCTGGCAAGGGGCAACCCCGGCTGTACGCACAGACTGAGGGACGAGATGCTGGAGAGCAGCCCTGCGGAAAGGGGCCTGGGGGCTCTGGTGGAGGCCGGCTGGCCACGAGCCAGCGGTGTGCCCTGGCAGCCAGGAGGGCCAGCCGTGCCCTGGGGTGCGCCAGGGAGGGCATAAAGCTGTCAGAGAGCCTCCGAGGGAGGGCTGCCGAGGTGGTGAGGGGTCTGGAGGGGAAGGCGTATGAGGAGCGGCTGAGGGCCCTGGGTTTGTTCAGCCCAGAGCAGAGCAGGCTGAGGGGAGGCCTCATGGCGGCCTGCAGCTCCCTCACGAGGGGAGCGGAGGGGCAGGCGCTGAGCTCTGCTCTCTGGGGACAGTGACAGGACTCGAGGGGACGGCATGGAGCTGGGACAGGGGAGGGTCAGGCAGGGTGTTAGGAAAAGGTTCTGCACCCAGAGGTGGTCGGGCACTGGGACAGGATCCCCAGGGCAGTGCTCACGGCACCGAGCTGCCAGAGTTCAAGAAGTGTTTGGACAGCACTCTCAGACATGGGGTTTGGGTTTGGGGTGGTCCTGTGTGGAGCCAGGATCCTTGTGGGTCCCTGCCAACTCAGAATATTCTATGATTTACCTTATAAAACATATACTACATACAGTAAATGCACTTATTTTGAACTGATACAGCTCAAAGCATTCTTCAATCCATCAGGCTTCTCTTCTAAAAATTCTTGTTTTTCAAGCAATTATCTAAGTGGTGCAATCAACAAAGGTGTCTTTTGGAGAAGAAGAAAGTCACTTTTTACAAAAACATCAAACGCATCTACATTTGAAGGCACATCCCTTCCTTTTCTTGAAGAAAATTAACTGTTTACTGCTTTATGTTGTCACTTACAAATACGTAACATTTGCCCATGGAAGAGGTCCACGTTCCATCAAATTACCTTAGGCTTTCTCCAGCATAAACGAGAGCAGAAGCCAGTGTTAGGCTTGCATGACTAAAAAGGATTTGACTAAAGCTTTCTCAGTAGTTAAAATCACCACTCTCTGGTAACAGTGGTATTTATATTGTGTTTATTCTCCCTTGATACGGTGTTTGCACAGAGCTCTCTATCACCACAAGTAATATGCATTTCTAATGGTAGTACACAATACAAAATTAAAACTCATTTTACATATAAAACTTTATGAAAGCCATTCTCAGATTTTGGGTTTTTTACATTATGGTTGAACCTCATTATACATTACGGTCATGCCTCTATGCATCAAGCACAGAGAAAGCACTGGTCTCCAAAGAACTGAGTTCCAGAGCAGCTTACACATTTACAGGCATAATTATGTAAAGACTGAAACACAGAACCTAACTACAGCCTTCCAGCACTTGTGCTCCTACAGTAGAGACACTTAACACCTGGGTGTCACCACTCTGAGCCTACCAATGTCATCCCAACCAGGCTGCTAAAATAGCAAGCACAGTCTACTAATTATTGTTAGTGAAAATGCCAATCATTTTCTATTTTTACTGTCATCATTGCCCTTTTCTGGTTCCTGACCCTTCCAGTTTACGCAGTTCTGCTCTCTCTGATAAGGTGTAAGAGAAAAATATTGTGGGGTTTTCTCCCCCTTTCATTTTAACCACAAATACTGAATTTCTAAAAATACTAAAGAAACTAAGTTTTCTTTTACTGGAGCCTATGGAAACGTACTCCCTAATTACCATCAAATGCTGAAACTCCCAGGAATCTCTAAAGACAGTCTACTATGCCTAACAATTCAGCTGTTAAGCCAGAAAAAAAAGACAAAAAAAAGACACCATGCTCCAAATTTCTTTGCAGTATTAGATATTTCCAGTAACAAAAATCTGAATGTATATGTGCTCTGAGTTCCAACAGAAAAAAATATCAAAAACTCCTAATAAAATTTGATAAAGTATTTTAGTGTTCATAAATGGAGGAAACTGTTGTTCACCACAAAAAAATTACCTTTTAAAGCTACAAACATTCAGAAGTGTTTAAATGTATGGATGAAAAAAATATTAACCACAATTTCGTTTCAATACAGATAACAGCAAGCTACACCACAAACTGATTTAGTAATTCTTCTGAAGTAAATGCAAAACAGTGGGAACGGAAAACCAAAAAGAGCACTTTTTTCATGCTTTTCTAAGCAGGGAAAGAAATTTTAAACTTACACTAACAAAAAAGGCAGTTCCAGTCTCGAATCTGGACAGGACTATAAATATGGTGTTGTGACTAGCATAGCACTGCCTGTACCTCAACAGGGCTTAATCACGACAGCAAAACACTGCTACAACCTGACAAAATGGAGATAGTATATGCCTAACAATCTAAAAGCCAGAAAAAGCAGACTCCCACTTATCTGTCCTTATGAACACAAGTTCAGCGATTCTTGTACCCATTTGCAAACGTGTGTCAGATTTCAAAAAGAATGGCAAACAGCCCTGAGAGTCCCTGGCCCTCTCTGCCAGCTCCCCCAAGAGCCCAGAATACGTGATCTGTCCCTTTGAACAGGCGCTGTATGTTCAGATGGGAGCCTGCAAGCCTGAATGCATCATCTTTGTTCTCAAAAATCATTTCAGTGAAGGGGCTCTGTAGCGAGAAAGACTTCCAGGTGCAGTGTCAAGGAAAAAGAAAAAAAAAGTGAAAATTAAACAAAGTAGAAATCATGACAAGGCATGACAAAAAATATATATATAATATCAGAGTAAACAGGCATCCAGACAAAAAAATTATCTACCCATATATGCATTACTCAAAGGAGTCAAACTGTATGTCCACAATTTTCCCACCTCTGTGTTATAAAGATACACACTTGTTTCTTACTCAGAAGTTCCTTTTATTTGTACAATCAGTGATCTTGAAGACATAGGACAAGTTCTGTTCTTATCAAGCCCCAGTGTTTATAGCTGTACACTTCCAAAGCCTTTATCTGACTGGAAATCCTAGGTTCTCTTGCAACTGCCTTGCCCATTATGAACACAAGCTATGCTTGGGGTCCTCCTCATGACATCTTGCTGTGCGTACAGGTCTACGACTAAACATTATTACATGGACATGGAGTTAATACTGCATGACAATGTGAACAACATATGGGAGGTAGTGTGCCAAAAACATAAATCATTTCCCAAAATTCCCAATACCTTGCTTGTCAAATATTAACACACTATAAAATCCTACAACAGCAGGAACTTCTTTGCAAATTCAAGACCCCTTTTTACAGTAATTTCACCAAGTGTTTTCTGATATTTTTCAGGGGAAAAGAGATTCTCAGTGATCAATACAAGTCCTATTTTGGAGTTAAAGGGATTTGTTCACACCAGTACTGCACACAGTAACCATTTCATCAGCTGAACTCAGCAGATCGCAAACCACAACCCCTCACTCTCTCTTGGCATTTTACACCAATCTATGAAAAAATATAAAAATAAAGAAATAAATTATACTTTAAACCATGCAGGAATACGTGCACTAAAGCAACTAAGAATGCATTATGACCTCAATTAGGCATTCATGAGGGCTATCTTCATTCAAGCAAAGATTATTTCAGGCCTGCTGTGATTAAGGCAGTCATCAGTGTAAGTGCATGTTTTCTAGCAGTTAAATGTTAACTGCAACACAGAAATACCAGGTAAAACAACAGGCAGCGCAGCCCATTTTGCAATTCCATACCTATTAGTAGTCCCCGGTTAGACAGCTCTAAGATGAGCTCCAAAAGTGCCAGAGGCCTCATTAGGGCTTACCACAGTAGGGAGAGGTGGATTATGACAAGAGCGCCAGTGCCAAAAGACCAACAGTCTCAACACGACAGAATTAAAAAGCAGATTTTCACTTTTACACTTGGTCATGTGGCTTCTACTCTCTTCCCACACTATTTGAATAGTATTAAAGGATACATTCCCCAAAAATGGTCTTGTTTTCAGTTACATTCAAAAAAGGATTTCAATAACAACATATAAAATCGACATACAAATTAACGAGCATAATTCATCGCTAAGTCTTAAATCTTAGCATCTTCTGTTTTTACTTAAACCCCCCATTTTGTCCTCACCTAACCCACCTACTTTAAGGGACTGTGTGACCCTCTTAATTGAGGCAACGGCAGTGAAGAAAATCTTACACCACCACCATATGTGCCACTTCAAATTCAAGGCAAAAAGGTGAACCGAGGATAGAGATAAAACAAAACCTGGCACTTTTGAAATAAAAAACTTTCATTTTTGAACTCTGTAGGTTTAATAGTAGGTTTAATGAACTCTGTAGGTTTAATACAGTCTACTGTATTCCAATTTCAGCAAACAAAAGGGGACCATCTACATAAAGGACACCCATTCCACAGCCCTACCCAGATTCAAGTCAGCTTTCTGTCATGAGCGTAAGACGCCTCAAGTTAGAAAAATACAAAAGCAAGTTTGTAAATAAAGTTTAAGACAGATCTTGGAGCAACTTGGCCGGAGCCGTTACATCTGTTTTGCTGGATGTGAACTCCTGGTCGTTTCGCAGATATTTATGACTATTAATAGCCAGCTCGGAGGGAGGCATTAGACAGAGTTCTTCGCTAAAAACCAAGGGTTTGCTTGTCCAAACATGCAATGGTGCCACCATAAGGCACGCCGTCAAGTTTTTAAACTGAACTCCCGGCGAAACGCTGCGGCCGGAGACACGTCTAACGCAAACCGCTGCCTCCAGGCAGGGCTGGAGGAGCTGCCTACAAAGGGAGCTCGGCGCCAGGCCGGTATTTCTAGGGGGGAGGCACCCGGGGACGCTGAGGGGTTTCGAATGGGGCAGCCGAGGGGGGACCCACGGCAACCGGGGAAGGGCCGGGGCCCGCTCCCAGCGCCCACGTCCCAGCGGCTGCGGGGCGGGCGAGCAGGAAGAGAGGGAGAGGGAGGGAGGGAGGGAAGGAGGGAGAGGGGGCGGCCATTAAGCCCGCTCCAGCCAAGCCGTTCCCCGCAGCAGGAGGGAGGGAGAGAAGCAGGCGGCCCGGCCCGGCCCGGCCCCGCAGCCCCGCACCCGCGTCCCGCCCGCTCCTACCTGGCCGCTGCCGCCCGGGGGGGGCTCGGTGTCTCCATCTCCGCCGGGCGGCCCCGCTGCCCACCGGGTCGCCATTATTTCAGTTCCCGGCTACAAAGGAGGGGCGAGTCCTCTGGAGCCCACATCGGGGATGGGAAGAAGGGAATGGAGCCGGCGGGGGAGGCAACGCCGAAGCCGCTCGCACACACCCAGCGCGGCCACGCCGCCGACGAGCCCGGGCCGGCCCCGCCGCCGGGGGTGGGGGCTCGGCCCCGTCACGCAGCGGCCATGGGGCAGAGCACCGGGACGGCCCCGGGGCTTCAGCCGCGCTGCCCCGCTTCTGGCTTCATGGCTGGAGCCGGAGAGAGAGAAAGAGAGAGAGAGAAAAGAGCGGAGGTGTCAGTCCCCGGCGCGGAGCCGCCGCCACCCGTCCCTTGTTAGGCTAATTGCACTCGCTCGTCATCTTCCTCTTCCTCCAACTCCTCCTATCCACAGCCCCAGCCGCGGGGAGGAGAGGGAGGCGGAGGCGGGAGGCGCCCGCTCCTTCCCTCCCTCCCCGCTGCACGCGGGCTGGCGGCGGCACGGGGCGAGCCGCCCGGGGCAGGGCCGGGCCGGGGAAGGGAGGCGGAGGGCGGGGAGCGCGCCCCGGGGCCGGGCCCTCCCGTCCCGTCCCGTCCCGGCGGCTCCGCGCCGCCTGAACTTTGCTCAACTCGCCGATGGGGGCCCGCAGCCACCCAAACCCCGTCTGGGAAGCGGCGACAAAAGAGCTCGGCGAGGCCAGGCCCCGCCGCTCCCGGAGCCGGGCTTTTGTTCCCCGCTTCCCAGCCAGCGCCCTGCTTCCCTCCCCCCCCGGCTACGTCGCCGGGGCCGCCGGCGATCAGACCACCGCGCCCCGCCCGCCGCCCCTCCCTCGGGCCTCCCCCGCCACCGCCGGGCCGTTCCCCGTCCCCCCCCCGTCCCCCCCCGGCAGGCATTGCCAGCAGCGCCCCCCCCGCCACCAGGGCACCGGTCGCGGAGCGGGGGAGCCGCGCGTCGCCCGTCCCCGCCACCCCTGCGGGGCCTCCGCGGTGCCCCAGCGCCGCCCGCCCCGGCCTCGCCTCTCCCCTGCCCTGAGAGGCACTGTCCCCGCCGCCGGCCCCCTCTTACTCTCATACAGCTTCGACCCCTTCGGCGGCTCTCGTCGCCGTCCCCTTTCCCCCGCCTCCGGGCCGGCGGTTTCTGTTCCCTCCAAAAATCCGCCCTCCTCCTCCTCAGACGACACCGAGAGGGCAGGAGCTGGCTGCCACCGCCCGCCCCGCCGTGGGGAGCGCGGAGCGGCGGGCCCCGCGCTTCTCTTCTCCTCCCCACCAGCTTTTTCGGGTTCCTCACGGGAATAATCGCCCTTTTTCTGCCCTGGCGAAGGATTTAGCGCTTCTGTGGCAGGCCTCGTCCTGCACCTGGTCCTTGCGCTCCCGGGGGCTCCGAGACAGGGTCAGGCCGGTGCCCCGCAGCCTGAGGGCTGGAAGGAGACTGGCCGCGGTGTCTCGGTGAAGGCACCGAAAGTAAACGTGTCCCCTGTGTCTCCTGCTTCTGTCTTACCACTGTGAGACCTTTTTATTTTTTAATTATTTATTTTTCCTGTTCTAGAACAGCGACTGGACAACTGAAGTCTATGTGAAAGGGAGCTACAAAAAATAAAGTGACTTGTATGAAATGGTAAAGATCTCGTCTCATTTGTGCCCTCAAAACAATAATAATGTGCTGGTGTTTTGTGGTTTTATTTATTTACTTAGCTATTCTCAGTGACCTCAGAAAAGAGGTGACTGGCCTGCTTATCCAGTAACCACTCCCATCACAGCAGGTAGGAATATTGGCTTCCTAAGAACTGAGAAGAGTCTGGACGTCCAAATGCTCATTCTTGTCTACTGGTCATATCTACTGTCTACTGAATGTAAAAGTATATTACAACACAAATCTCGTCATCCTGATTTAGATGCCTACCTACAATTCCATGTGATTCCATGGATTTCTGTAGATGTATATACAGCTAATACATGTAGTAGTTTCTGAAGGGAATGTTAGCCCCCATTTTCAGGTTCTCATAAATTTCTGATGTTAAAGACTACTTAGGGGCTGAACCTGACCTGGACCAGAGATCACATACACATTTTAATTAAGCATATTGCTGCCCAGCTAGCTACTCACAGGGTCATTTTGTCAAGCTCCCTGATAATTTCTCATTGACATACAACATTTTACAATTTATTTGCCACCCAAACCCTGAGCAAACTTATGATATCATCCAGTCCATGGTTGCCAAGAAGTTGAAAAGATCAGAGTTAAAATCACCTGAGATTTTTAAGGGGTGAGGAAGGGGAACAATTGCGGCACTTTCGCTGTTTGGAAGCTATTATCAAATAAAGCCAAGAACTGTTGCTGTCTCCTTGGCTGCATACTGCTCTCTGCACTTTAGTCATTGTGCCAACCTGCAGAACATTATTGAAAATCTATTATGTATATAAAATAACTTCCATGTATTCATGATCATCACTTTTCCTATGGGAGCCACAGACTCCAAATCTAAATTAGCATCATAACTAATATCCATGTAGAAAGTTGTCAGATTTATAAAATGTCTCAGAGATATTTAAACATGAATAGACTATCTGAGCAATCATTTAGTATCTAGCAAGTCTCTATTTATATCAGCAGAGCTACATCGATACAGTGACAAATCTTCCATTTTTACTTTTCTTACATTGCCAATCAAATTCTCTAGCTTTAGCTCTCAAAATATACAAGCGAGGCGAAAATATCACAGGGGAAAATGTAATTCTTGAATCACAAATTATTTCATGGCTTGGCTAAGGAAATATATCTTATTATTAACTCTGGGAAGGTTATATTTGTGTAATTATCAAAAGAATATTTATACATATTTATACTACCAAATCTTCATTAAACTATATGTACTTCATTTTCTTCCTCATAATCACAGTTTTCTATTTTTTGTGGCAGATGTTTTTTGCCTGGGGGACTGGGATATCTTTAGGACTTTCATGTGCTGTAATTTTTCACTCTAAATACGGTGTCATAGTTGCAACAGGAAAACTTACAGAAGGAGGCAAGCTTTCAGAAACAAGCTCGTTATCTCAGATTCATAACACACAAGCAAAATCTCAGAGTCTCCTAGCCACCTTTGAAACTGATTTAAGAAAATAGGTTGCAAAAGCAGAATTAGGGTAACCAAGAGCTATAATTTCACTTTCTCACCTTCTAGTCTGAAGGTGTTGACATATATTCTGTTAGCAGACAGCTGCAGCAGCTTAAAGTGTTAGCACCATCCTACTGTTTATTATCACTCCTTGCTAAAGAGTATCATCCCCACAGGAGAGCTGGTGCAGATATCTCTGAGCGCATCTCAGCCACTTCAGTGCAAAGTCTAGCAGCTCCGCTTGAATTGTGGAGGCAGGCAGTTAAGCCTACGCTGCCGTCCAGGGGCTGAGGCGTGCTCGGTTGTTCTGTGGTGCCAGTTCTGCTGGGTCAGCGGTGACACAAATATGGGGCTGTATCTTCTTAAGATCGCATTTGCCAAATGAACACGTCGATATCTTGAGAACACAGAAATTCTAAAGGCTAAATTTTGGATATCAAAATTTACTTGGGTGGGTAGACCAGAGGACTGAAACTCATTACATGAAATATGCTTGAGGTACCTGCCCCCTGCCCACATGGTACTTAGCATCTACCTCTGGCAGAGCCCAAGGGCCTGCCTTTCTCTCACACCTACGACATGTTTAGATATCTAAACTGCACACAGCTTGTGGTGATGTAACTCGCTTCCCAAGAAGCCATGTTGTCCATGCCATCCCAAAGGCCCTCTCCTCTCTCACCACGTGCAGCCCACCATGATCTGTCAGAACTGAGGTGCCACGAGCAGCGAGTTGGCTCAGCTGTGGGTAGTCCCAAATGTCCTATCCTTGGGTTAGAGAGAAATGCAAGTGCAGAGAAACAGAGGATAAAGTGAGAGCAGGTTTCTTACAGGAATTTTTAGATTAGATTAGTGTGTGGAGTACCTGGTAGGGTAGATTAGATAGGGAGTAGTGGGAGATAAGAGTAAACCCTGGGTATTTTGTGCTGGGGTAGGGGGAAGACTGCGGAGTTAAGTCTGAGGAGTTAAATAAGAAAAGGTCCAATTTTAAAGGACCTGGTATTGGAAATGAAAGGTAGAGTGAGTGGGAAGAGAGAGGATTCTAAGCGAGTAGACATTTGCACTGACATTTGCCCTCAGAAATTGTCGCTTATGGGAGCTGTTGAGGTTACGCTTCCCACCACAGACCCCAGCTGCTTAAATCTCACAGGCAGGGTCTGCTTTGAGAGGGTCAGGCTGAACATGGACACCTCTGCAGTTTCTCTGTTTCAGAGAACGCTACTGCCTCCCTGGCAGCCTTTGTGAGCACCACGGCGAGCAGCCTGGCTACAGACTTCTTTCAGCACATGGCCAGGGCACCAACATCCATCTAACAGCTTCCACGCTCCAGAGGATGTTGACTGGTGCCCTACATGAGGATGATTCATTATATTTTCCCCAGAATAGGAGATCAAAAAATGCACGATGAAGACATTTTTCATTATCTGATATATCCAAGATACTGCAGCTGGAATACAGTTCCTTCCTAGACATATAAAAGCCTTCTGTGAAATCATGAGTAGAGCCACACAGTAATCTAACCATTGTCTGCAATCGTATTTGCTTTACAGATTTCTGCATTAAGATTCCTGTGATTCAGCCATGATGCATGCAACTGTTTCCCGTCCAGCACTAGCACATTATTCATCCTAGATATTATTGGTGATGGCTGTTTTGTTAGTAATTGTACCCTAATACTCCCATCTCACTCTATGGTCTTCCCTATCACCTATATTCTGGCTGCAGAGATTAATCTCATCGCTGCCCTGCCTACGCCTTGGCTCCCACGTGTACACTGAACTATGACCAAAGTGCCTCCTTGCTTTTATTTCAATCTTCACAGGAGATCACACCTACCTCACTTGGCCCTGGATGCTGATGCTTTTCAAGTGCTGCAGAGCACTGCCAAGAGGAACTGAAGCCAGCCTGCCACTGGGTCTATGGTAACAGATTTTGGCGTCCCGAAGCTTCAGCAGTGCTGTCTCCACCAGTCACAGTCTGCTATGCAATATCCCCTACAAGTAATTCCATTTTGAGTGCATATTGCATTCTGCATGGCTCAGTCCCCAGGTATAATCTCTGCCTAGCTAAGGCTGTGATGAAGAGGAAGCATGGCCTACTGGAAAGCCAGAGAGGAAGCTGAAGTGATGGGGTGTGCGTCTTGAGAGTGGTAAGGTGTCTTACCACAAAAAGAAAAATGTGTTGAAGACATGGTGAGAAATGTATAGCACAGTCTCCAAACTGGGCTGTGGGGCTGATTGCCAGCAGTGCCCATGAATAATGAGATGTGCAGAGCAGGTGCTAGGCAAGGCTTGACAAGCGTTGGGTTGAACAAAGGGGAAGTACAGTACTGTGACTTCTTGGGCATGGAAGCAGACCAGAGCCAGCATCACCAGGCTCGCTGAATACAGGTGAGGAGGAGAAAAAGGGACTTGGTAAGACCAGAAGTCTGTCACTGCTGACTCAGATGTCCTCGGAATATCCTCTACCACTAAGCTAACCGGTCTGATGGGCAACACAGCCTCTTGCCTTCCCCTCAGATCCTTCCTCCTGCCATAGCTGAGAATGACTTGAGGCAATGAGACAGCTTGAGTGTGATATCACATAAATGCATGGCAGCTTCAGGACCGTGAAGCGAAGATCACTGCTAGGCGCGCTCAGGGAAGCTGTGGGGAATATTTTTGGCTGTGCTCTCAGGACCCATGTCCCCTGCACTGTAGCCATTGAGTAGAGATGTGCATGGGAAGGGGCAGTCATCTTCTGTGCAGAAGCTACTAGAGACTGCCTTCCCTTGCTTTGTTTCCTATCCTGTGCCAGGGCAATTCCCCAACCCACTGCTTTGGGGACACCTCAGCTTCTTTCCAGCAACAGCGTGAGACTGCAGAACTTTCCCTGCAGGGCGAGTGATGGTTCTGGTGTCCTGACCTGAAATATTTGTAGAAACAGTCAAGTTGCCTCCTCCCATACCAGCTGTGGGATGATGTGGTGGATGGGAGGAGTGGTGGTTTGCCAGGCATCATGGTTTGGGGTCAGGTTTCTCTGAGGTAGAAAGCTGGATCTCACCTTTCGGAGCTACCCAAAGAATATACGTTTTATCCAGGCTGTGTGTGGCTGTTGTTTGCTGGCCATTTTTGTTCTTCTCCAAGGCATCTGGAGATCTGATCCGAGAACGTCTGTACATGTGTGTATGCATATGCTTCCAACACCTTTTCTTTTGCAAATAGGAGGCGTGATGTGACCACAGCAACAGAAGTGTTTGTCAGTACAGACTAAAAGCCAGGGTTTGGAAGAGGAGACAATGAGCTGCTTATTCTCAGAATACTTTGTGTGTTTGGGAGAACCAACAGAGAATAGCCATTTGGCTTCTGGCAGTTGTTTTGGGAACCAGGTAGTTACCCTATGAGAAGCAGCATCTCAGCTATGTGTACCCCAGTCTTCAGCGTAGTCTTTTGACATAACAAAGTTGAGGCATAAAGGGAGAGCTGCCTCTGTCAGGATGCTGCTCCTCATGCAGTCTGGGTGACGATGTCCAAGGCACCAAGAGAAGTCAGGATTTCACGGAGAGATGGCTATTCCTCCTGGCCAGCATCGCTGATCCATCACCAAGCAGAAGGCTGCGTGCAGGTAAGAGGCCTGCGGTACTTCATTTCCCCTCAGAGCAAGGATGACCAAGTAGTGAGGCAGGTTATTCTTCCGTGTGTGTCCAAAACAGAGATGGTGAGAAGTTTTGGGTGTGCTGTGCATTCACACCCAAGTACTTATTAATCCTGCCACATGTGCATGTATATAGTTTCCTTGAACTGGACCCAGAGGTGTCTGTGTGAGGCTACCAAAGTGTGCGAAGGCAGGCTGATGCACACCCTTTACAGCAGTAAGCCTCAGTTGTTCGCTCTAAAAGCAGACTTGGTACTCTGTAAAGAAGTATGACATTGTTCAAGCCTGCAGGAATTTAACATCATCCAGACAGAGACAAAAACAAATTCAAGTATAATTCAGTGTGCCCAGGGGAATTAGCTGCAGTGTAAAATCTGAGCAAACAGATTATGACGAGGAGGAGCACAGCAGAACTCGCTTTACTTTTAGCTCGAGTTCCTAGCAATGAAAAGCTACCAAAACACTTACAAACCATAAGCAAAGCAAAACTCTTGTTTTTCTCGTTTTGCTGTTGGAAACTGTCACTGTGGAATAACAACTTGTTTCTGAAAATGCCATGCATGTTGTTTACAGTAAGATTTCCTAATTTTGTAAAGGGCTAGAGGGAAAAAAATATCACTCCCATCTTTTCTGCATTCACTTAAACTATCAGCAGTCTTTCATTTGTTTTAAATCAGAGGAGCCAGAGTCTAACAGATAAAGTCATCAGCCTCAGTCCTGTTGAGAGTTTATTCACTTTAGGTCAAACAATGTTAACTTGTTTTAGAAAGCCAGCGGGGACTGTTAGAAGTGCAGCATTTTCCCTCAAAACCATCCCCTCCCACACACACATAAGTTTAAAGAGTTCAACACAATGAATATCCAATCTATTTAAAATTGGCCATGACAGAAAAGATTTAATTGCTCAAATGGTAAAGAAAAGTGAAACGACAATCTGGGTTACCGTGGCCCCTCTGCTGAAATAACAGCTTTGTCTTTGGTTCTCTGCCGTCTGCTGAGAGGTGATAAATCAGCCCTATTTTGTAAAATGTTTAGTTTAACTACTTAACTGACAATTTAGGTGGAAGTAGCTGGTGATGAATTGACAACAGTGTTATCACTTTGTCCTTGCTTTATCACGTCAGCAGCAGCTTGATCTGCTGATCAGTGAGACTGCTGTAGTAGCACAGAGCTGCGAACAGCCGTCTCCAAAATTCAGGCTGCCCATCTTGTATTTCTTCTGACTGTCCACAACTTCCCTCCAAAGGGACAAGGTGTGACAGCTTCCTCCTGAGCCCTGGCATTTGACAGGTCTTCCCCTAGAGATGGGGCTGGGTCAACATAGCTTTCAGGCACTGAACAGCTCAGGAAGAAAAATAATGCATTTATATCATCGGAATATATTCCTTTCATTAGAACCCTCCCTCCTTCCAACAACGACGTGCTCCACCCAAAGGCAATATATCAGTTGCTGCTTTCTTATTTTGCCCACTCTGTCCAAAGAGCTTTTACTTCACTTTGAGCTCATCACAACATCACTGACAGATACCTTGCAGAAACCAGGTACTCACCTCTAAATCTGACTCCACTTGCTGCTACTTATGCTGACCACTGCTCAGCTCTCTTTTCACTGAAGAGAGACACAAGAGATGCTTTCTGGGACAGCAGGAGCCATCTAAAGGCCAGAAGGTCTCTAAACCTGTAAGCTGATTGCTCTTTATGGGGACTAGGCTCTGAAAATGATATTGCATTCTTATTCTTATTCTTCCTTTTTTTTTCCCCACTGTTTTCCCAACACCTATCTTCCTGCTCTGGCTTTTAAGTAGTGAGATAGAAAATGGGGAAACAGCATCCAGGAAAGCATGACACCCCTCACCCCTCCCAAAGGAAAAAAAAAAATGTGGGGGAAACTGGATTGTATTTATATTTCTATGGTGTGGATTTTCCCGAATAGGCTGGATTAGGAATATGTTTGGTAGTTTAACAGAGCTAGTCTGTCACCATAGCTTCCTGGAAGGAGTCTTATAAATTTCCCAGAAATCTACATCCAACCTCCAGAGAGAGGATTATCTGTGGATGATGCTTTCAAGGAGAAGAAAATATTGGACCTTATTCCCTTACAGTCTTCTACAAACCCTTTGAACAAAAGTCAAATTCTACAGTAGGTGCTGGCTGATTAGAATTACATATACTATGTAATGAGTGATTTCTGCTCTAGTTTTAGCAAACAGCTGAGACAACTGTGGGCAGGAGGAGCACCTGGAGCTGGGTTCAGGTTCCAGGTCACTCATCTGCCTGGATGGGAAAAAAAAATAAAAAAAAGAAACCCAGCCATGTGAATGATTACATCTAAGGAACATAAGGAACAGAAATGCTCATTTATTTTAAACAAGCCATGTTGACTGACTGCCTATGCAAACTTTAATATATAAAAAAGAAAAATGCATTTGAACTTGCTGGAGAAAGCATTGAATATAACATGTTTCCAAACTAATTGTCACACTGGGTGTTTTGTCCCTGTTAGGAATGGATTTAGAGATGCAAATCTAGACAGAAATCAATCCAGAAATCCAATCAGCAATAACATAATGCTGTCAGAAGTCAAAATGAAAGTAATGAGCTAAAAAACAAAGCCACGTTTACAGAGTGTTTTCAGCCCAGCCTTCTGCTGAGACACCCTCAGATGTTCATTTCAGAACTGCTTTCCCAGAAGAAAGCAGCAGCCAACTATTTTAACTCATTAGATATACTTGAATTCTTCAGTGCAGCATTGGGCTGTTTCGCATGCACCAGACTCCAAATGGCTCCATGTGGATGCAAAGTATGTCCACACAAAGGTCATTTGCAGGATTAGACCAAAGCATTACAAGGGAAGCAAGGGGAAACGGTCCAAGTTAATTTAATTCTCAAGGCAGTCCTTAAGCCCTAAGCAAAACACAAAACAAACTCTGAGCACAGCAATGCAAAGCATTTCCCCCCCAGAAAATATAAGGACAGGGCTTAATCTTTTTGATACAGTAAGAGTGGTCTTTGCTTTTCATCAGGTGGGGGTGGACTATCAGATTGCAGGGCCATACAGCTGCCTGAGGTGAGGGCCACAAGCATTATACAACTTCTATAAAGGTAATTAGCCTTAATAACTGGGTCTGGTTTATATAAAAAAAGAAACCCAAAGGGAAAAGCCTCTGTATTCCTGTTTGCTCTTCTCCTTTCCAAACCTGTAGTACCGGCCATAGGAGCAGCAGGCTCCAATCCATTTCCCCTAAGCTGTGTCAGGACTCCTCCTTTGGAGACATCGTTATGGTTTAGAGAAATCCTGATGAAAGCCAGAGAAAAAGCAAAGATTTGCACCAGTCATCATTTGTCAAACTTCTCTGTTCACTAAGATTTTTTTTGTGTGTGCGCTGTGTTTATAGCTTCCATGTTTATTTAATCTGCTTTCCTTTATTTATTGTGTTTCTTTTACAAAGAAACACTTGCAACAGCATTGCCAGCCCAATGATTCTCTTAATACTTAGCAATGTTGCCTCTTGAAATGCATGATACCTCTGAAGCACAAAAGAGTTAAAGAAAAATAAACAGATTACTGCAACTTTGAGCATTTCAAAACAGAGGTAAATAACAGCTGTGCACAGCTCAAGTCCCCTTCCAATACTTAGCTGCTGTAGCGAAGGGACGAACCGAGTGGAAACACTGCAACAGTCATCTTTTGGCTTTTCCTCCTGCGAGATGTTTCCTGACTCCAGCTCGGAGGATTGTGCTCTTCTTCGTCATGACAAAATTGGTTGTGCAAGGGCAAAGAGTGAGGCACACTGCTTGTAGGATGCTCCGTGCCACTGCCTCCTGAAGGCAGCCAGCGCAGGCAGCGGCCTCCTCTAGCTGCACCTAAAACCAGATGGTTATTTCACAGACAGCTGGGCTGGTGAAATTCTCCCCGACATGTGAATAACACTGGATGTGGTTTAACACAGTTCTTCAAAGCCAGAGGATAACAAACCACTTTCTTTGCCCCTCTGACTGTTTTCTGCTACTCTGCATTGAAAGAGGGCATAGAGACAACTCAGCCAGCCTGGAGGTGGGCACTTCTGGGCGAGGGGCTAGACAGCTTCTTGCAGCATCCATCCCATACAGAAGCAGTGCTGGAGCACCTTATTACTGTCAGATATGGCCTCCACTTCAGAGCAGGCCGGCAGATTGCTGTAGGCTGTGTTGGGGCTCTCTTGCCTCTCTTCAACAGCCAGCAGATCCACTTAGTCACTAAATGTTTTGGTTCTTCTCAGATAAATGCCAGAGCTTTATTCTTACGGTCTAGACTATTGTAGTTTTTGCTCATTTTACATTAGCTCCCTCCAAGGCTTTTCAGCCTCTGCTCATACAGTTTCCATTGACTATGCACAGGATACGTGCAGAATCTAAAAGTTCTTCAGAGTATTGGCTGGAAATGCTTTAATTAAGTGGCTCTCACACTCCCTCTCTCCTTCTGGCTTTTAATGAAAATACTTGCTTTTGGTTCCAATTCAGAGCGGGAGCACTGCTGAAATATTGAAAATATTGATGGATTAGTACAGCATATGCCGGGTACTCTCTTCCCAAAATAAGAACATCTTATTCCCCTTTAGCTCAGTGCACCCTTCAGTTAAGAATGAGGAGCTCTTGTTATGGATAAAGCTGTTCCAACATGGCTCCGAATGCAAGCACATCCTTGCGAATCTGGCTGCAGTAGGGCTCTCATTCTGGGCAAACAAGGAGCCTAATAACGCAAACTTCTGACACCCCGAGGCAAATGAAATTTTCTGCATGCCTTGTGCTCTCTGCTCCAAGCGCGCTAGACACCAAGGGCGGTATCCATGGCACCTGATTTTACCCACCTATAAATTATTCATTTGATCTGAGCTCATCATCTAGGCTCTCTTAATAGTCAATGAAGTCGCAGAAGCTGACAAGAAACGTTCACACCACTCTTCTAAGAGGGATTGCTTCGGCTTTTTGTTTCTCTTCACTGACTGTTGGGAGAGCCTGAACTTCTGTAACTGCAATGAGTTATTATTAGCCCATTTTCTTTTTTTTCACCCTCATATTGTGGGAATAACAATGAAAGTAACACTTTATTCCTATGTATAAAACAACATCCTTTCGAAGAGGATAAGCAGACTGCTGTGCAACTCTGTTCTGCATAACTGCTGGTATACAAGTATCAATTATTTCTATATTAAGAAATACGCATGACACGAGTTAACATTAAAGCCTTCATCCGAATGTGTAGTGGAAATTTTCGCCTGGTAGCATTGCTGTTAACCAAGTGGATTAAGTGAGACATTTCAATTACATTAATTAGGTATTTCCTAATTCTTTGGCTTATCACTTTATAAATTGCAGTGCTGTTCTGCAGGGTGAGAGCAACAGTGTGACTGTGCTACAGGATCGGCATTACTAGAGATTTGCTTTTGGTAAGGAAGGGCTTTTTATTCTAAACAAAGCACCAGGGCCAGTATTTTGAAAGCTTCTGTAAAAGAAAATATTGATTTTCAATTTAGTTTCATCCATCATGTTACAAAACTTAGCAGCCTGTCTGTCGCAGAGGATACCAGGGATGTTTGTGGCCCTGGAAACAGTCTGCTTGGTGCACATCATTTTTATTGATACAGAAATCAGACCCATTTAATACTGATAAAGAATTGAGCGGTGGTGTCCACTAGCATAAGAAATAATTAGAAAATCCATTGCACAGCTGACTTATACACAAGCCCAGAAAAAACCTATACTATTGAGCCATGATATAACTGACCTCTATTGAGGTGAAGAGTTAGGCGTTACACACTGCCGAATGTGTTAAAACTGAATTCAGATCTTGTCTACACTCTAACAAGGGTTGGTTTTTTGCTGTTGTTCATTGGAGATCTATTACGTATGGCAGCACAGTAGAAAGATCTGCAGTATAGATATTCTCTGAAGTGTTCTGTAGCAGGGAGTGTCTAACACCTTATTGTTGGTTATTGTTAGCTGGAGATCCGTCCCTTCCATATAACTGGAGCTGAGAACCAAAGCCTCCCTACAACAGATTATTTTCCAGCCCTTGTGGCTGTAGAGACAGCCTTTGAGTGTGACTTGAACTTAGACCAGTGCAATTACTCTCCTGATGCTGCCAGCAAACAGCATGGAACAATAACTTTGTTAACCAAGAACTGCCACATTTATCACAGCCGGGATGTTAATTTAGGAAGCGAATACAACTCAGCATTTTAACAGCATTTCTACAGTAGGGCTGAGTGTATTGGAAGGTATGCCAGAAGTCAAGGGTGCTGTTGATTAGTGTTGTGGGTTTAAAGGGGAAGAAATGAAGTTTTGGAAAGGATGTGCCAGTGGGATCAAAGATGGACTTAGTCTTGTGAGCATTAGCACAGCAGAAACTATGATTCAGGGCCCCATCCAACACATGTAGAAAGCATTTGGCAGCAAGAAAGGCTTGAGGAGAAACCCTTGTATTTCAAACGGTGCCAGAACACTGAAGTAGCTGGGTAAGGCCTCTGTGGATCATGTGGTGGCAGATCCCACAAAGCCCTCCAGAGCCTTTGCACATCTCGCCGTGTGTTCTCCTTTATCTACTTGCCTTTGGTTCAAGAAGTAGCCTCCTACGCGTTCCCGAGTACCAAAATTACAGCCACCCACTTGCTCCTCGTAAAGGGCTCTGGTTCTTCTGTGACAGCCTTTGGGATGGGGCACTGGGGGTGGCCTGCGGCTCCCAGAGAGTGGGTAAGTGCGGTGGTGTGGCTGAAGGATGATCTGACATGGGTATTTATCTTTATTTCAACACATATGCATACAAAATAATGAATATAGTGCTGGATATACTGCTCATTTTCCTACTTAATTGTAAGAACCCCCCCTTTTCATCTTCCTATGAGATTGACATCAGACTGCTGCTGTGTCACAGGACTGCAAAATGCAGTTTTGTTTTTGTAAGACACTTCCCATCTTGATCAGCAGGATTTACAGTAGAACACACTCGTCAATGAAGTCAAGCAAACCAAGCCTGTGGGTAGACCAGGCCTCATTACTCCTTTCACAAAACTACTGTGGTACAATCACATACAAAGCCCCGAGGACCTGTGCGATACCAGTAGCGTGTTAGATATCCCACCCCATCTTCATTACAAACTTCATGATTTTCCATTTCTGTGGAGAAATCCCTTCAAGCATGGGAGCCAATCTCTAGTCACGTGACCGATCATACATGTAGCCCATAATTACAGAGCTTGTATTCGGTGAGCAATGCTTGCAATGTGCATTTCATCTACTATGTAGTTGGATGGAAGTACATGGCTCCATCCTTATTTCAGCCTAAAAGCATGCAAGTGTTTAGCGCTGAACCAGAAGGATATCTTTTCCTGTTGTACCTCCAAAGTAGTTCTGTTATGCAGATCTGCTCCTAAACTAACACATAGATGTCACTTAGAGACAGGTTGTAATGGGAAACATTTGGGTTTTGGCTAGATTAGTGCATTTAAATGGATCAATGATGAGATGCAGCTGCAGGGTGGAGGCTCTTTAAAAGCTGCACTTCTCATTGCCAAATATAATGAAATACGGATGACTTCCAGCTAACTTATTGTTGATCTTCATATGAGGGAAATTTTGCAACATGAGTATTTGATACTGTAAAGCTACACTGTGGAGAATAAAAAAATAAAAAAAAATAATAAAAAAAGATATACAGGAATTATAAAGATAAGACATAAAGGGAGGAAGCAAAAGCTGACAGAATAGGTAACAAACGTGAAATGAGTTGGAGACAATCAAAAATGAGGGGGAAATAAGAAGTGTTAAAACTTCATGAACAAGAGATGAAAAGAATGGAAAATATAACAGATAAAAGGAGTAATAAGGAAATGGTCAGCAAAATAATTATTGCAAGCGATCACAATTACTGATACAAAGAAGAAAATTCTTCAGGGAATAAAGTGTGAAGCTATACAAATTCAGAGCTAAGAAAGTGAGCCTGATTCTGAACTGATAACTTTTACCAAAAGAGGTAAAATAATTTTTTTTTGCTATGCTCTACTTGCAGCTCCAGTTTCAGATTGCATTACTTACCTAAACTTACCTGTTCAAATATATAAGAAAAGGAGACTCAAAGTAGTTCAGATCAATCTCGCTTCCCAAGTCATTTCACTTCTCCATCTGTATATCTACCACAGCCGTTATCAGTTTATTTACTTTGTCTCTGATTGTAAGATGGGAAACTCTTAGGCATCCCGTGGTAATCCAACAACAGTTCAAAAAATACAGCCTTTTGCCAGCTGAGAAAAAGAACATTCTGCATGGAGTCACTCAGCCGAAAAAGAAACAACACCAAAAAAAAGCGCCTGACCTGTTGTCCTCTTCAGCAAACTGTAGAAAATGAAAACAGTTCTAGAGATAACAGAAGTCAATTTTTATCAGATCCTTAAATTTGCAGACAGCTATGCGTGTGATTTTAGTCAAAAGAAATCCTCAAAATGTGACCCAGTCTGGGTTGAGCTTTCTTCAGCACTTCAGTCCAAAAAAAATGCATTGCAGTAGACTTCAATTGATAAGAACTCTATCTGTGCGTGGAGAAAAAGGGAAACTGTGGACTAACTGCTCCGAGTTGGATAACCTGCAGTTTTACATAACAAAAGGCTTAAAAAGTGTAAATGGACAAGAAGGTCCCTTGTAGCTTCCCTGAACTTGCCTCATCGCGTTTTCCAAGTTTTTGCACAACTGTTGTTGGCCTGCTCTTTTTGAGAACTGGAAACTTGAATCGTTTATGGGAAATAATACAATTCTGGGGCCAAATCCTACCTCCGTTAACTGTACGTGGAGCTGGACTGCCCCTCACGTGCAGTTGAGTGAACCAGGACAGCAGATGCTGTTTCTAGCAAGCAGCTCTTGAGAGGTTAGTTGGCTGACAGTCCCTGTAACATAACAGCAAGGCTGTATAAAGTGGTTCACATTTAAATTGCTTCAGCTCTGCCATCTAGGGGAGCTCAGCCCAACAGGGTACCAGGCAGGGGAGGTAGTGAGGAGTTAGTCCAAAACAAAGGAGGTTTTTGACAGAAAACTCTTATGACAGACCCCAGCCAGGTCTGCAACAAGGGAAGGAACCGGGCCCACAGGGGTATCTGCTAGCAACACCAGCAAGCTCAAGCTGTAACACGACCACAACAGAGAAAAATGATCGGTCGGAGTCACATCAGCATTTCAGCCTGACTGTGATGAGGAGGACACAGTGCAGCTGCAGGGCTGGCAGTCTCGAATGACCAGACCCTAAACAAGGCAGATTGTTTAATTTCAAAAGACGAGGAACTGAGACCAAAACAGTCTTTCAAAACCACCTAGTTCATCCCCTTCTGGTTCCAACTGGGTTGTTCCCAGTCCTCTGTTTTTTAGTGATTTATCTGGTCTAATTTTAAATTACTCAAGAGATGGAGTTTCCATTACTTCCCATGGGAAATTAGTCCATGCATGGCCTGATAGCCATGGCCAGAATATTTTCCTGATGTTCAACCTTCAGTGGTTTCCCTTTGTTCAGTTTAATCTCATTACTCCCAGTTATTCCCCACTGGCCAGTGCAGAGCAGTCAGACCCTCTTTTTTGTACTTGCACCTTCACAGTCGGATACAGTTGTCTTTAGGAAAATCCAAGAGCCTTGATTATATATTATTCACCTTTTCAAATGCAGAGGCAAAACAAAAATATGAACCCTTTGTTCATACAGGATAGGGTAAGTTAGTTTTACAGGATGTTTTCAAGACTTAGTCTGCTTCCACTCACCAACTAGCTGAGACCTGCCCAGGTCTTTTAAGATACAGTGACTGATGACCCCACGCAAACCTCCTTCCTACCTCTTTCAGAACTATGGGAACACATTATACAAGGTGGGAGTAACAGATGTGGGAAACTAAAATCAGTTATCTATAATAAGGGGACACAGAAACTGAGGAGTTGCAGGAAAATGTGTTTAGTGGAGTGGTGTTAAAAAAGATTACCAAAAATACCTCAGTGTGGGTGCTGCATTAGCTTGGCTTAGGAAGTACCAGACAGGAGCATTGCAATTAATGCCAGAGAGACAAGTCAAAATTTTAGCTCTGAAAGAATATGACAAGTCTGAAGGAGAAATACTGGTGAATCATAAGCACGGAAAAAGTTGTTGCAATTTTATTTATGGTGAGATTCTTCAGAGGCGAAGCACAGAGAGGGAAGAAAAGGTGACAAAACAGCTATTTCTTGAATGTGCAGAAAATGCTGGAAAGAGAATGAAGATCCCTTAATACTTTGTAAGAAAGATTAAAGACAAAGAAGCTGAAATACAACTGTGGAAGCCAAATAAAAGCACGAAGAGTAACCTGATCAAATCTCTTGAAAGCAGGAGACAGATCAGAGGAGGGACCAGAAGTATTAGCCAGAAGGAAATCAATAGAGGCTTTTGTGAGACCCTTAGGAGATAACTGGGCTTTCCGGAAGCTTGGGTTGCAAGGCAGCATCGACAGAACAGCCTGTTCCTTGTTAGCCTTAGTCATAAGAAAGCTGCTGAGAGAGATGCACTATTCCTCGCCTTCCCCCACAAGCTCCTGTGTTTAATATAGCAGTGTTTTAGAAGCAACAGTTTAAAATTAAAACCAAAGACTCATCTTACCTCCAGTTCTGAACTTTGTGGTAGTCATAAGCCAGGGACGCTGATTCAGTGGAGCACAAGGGGCAGAAGCCAAATCAGGGAAGATCTAGGTCAGAACTGAAGAGGAAAAAAAAACCTGTAAGCAATGATTTTAGACGTGCTGCTCACAGAGCAGAGCCACAGCAAGGAGGAAAGAGCACCTGGATGGGCAAGAGGAGTCAAGGACAGGTTTCTTAAGGTGGGAGAGACTAAAATATCCTTGGGAAGCATTGCTCCTCGCACCTATAAACATGCTGTTTTCTCTCTCACAGTGAATCCATCAAGGAGGCAGCAAGAGAGCATTACTTAGATCATGGATAATGACTGTAATTCTGTGGCACTGACATTATCAAGGGCTGCTCAGACAGCATGTGCACAAGCTCCAGGCTTTTGTCATTTGAACCCAACTGAAACTGTAAAAAGCGTTCAGATATTAAGTAGGACAGAAACCAGTTGTTATGGGCTCAGGCATGCCAGGGAAACTGCATTGCATTCCCGCCCATCTGGACTGCAGCGAGGTGCAAAAGGAGATATTCTGGCTTATCTTTGTGAGCTAAGTGTAAAGTTATTGTTGTTAGGTGATGTGCTAGTGATAGAAATGGGATGAACTTGTCTGGAGACAGCAGAACCTCCTTTCAGCTCACTCAATTCAGATAATGCCAAAGAGAAAGATAGTCAGTCCCTAGCCAAAGACATCCACATCCAGAGGTATATTTTAAAATGTGCAAGGCATTCAGATTTTGAGGCTTAGATGTTTAATACAAATATCCTCTCTTGCCATAGATTACATTTGCAATGTATGTTTAAAAATGAGTTTTCTTTATGATCTCTTGCCTTTTTTTCCTTACTCTTTTTTTTTATTGTAGTCTCTTGTTTGGTTGTTGTTTTTTTCAGTGTCTTTTCTTTCTCCCTGCCTCCCCATTTCCTGTGTTTCCCCTTTTCTTCTCTCTGTCAGTCATTCTTTGCACTTTCTTTTTTTCCCTACTCTTTCATTAGTCTTTCCTCCCCACACCATTCATAGCTGGACAGGTAGGACTCCCCATAAACTTGCTTTCTGTCTACTCTCTCCACTACTGCAGTTATCACTCTTTCCTGGGGGGGAAGAGCACAAAGAGAAGAATGCAGACATGTGCTGGACCCAAGTTAATTTCTTAAATCATTCTGAGAGATTTCCCCTTTCACTGTCAGTGTGTCACTAAACGGATTTGACCATGTTGTACCCTCTCACCCTGTCCCCAGTCTGAATAATCAAGTCAAAAAGACCTGTAGTCACTGTGTACTTTTACCTAACCTGCTGACAGCTACAGGAAAACCTATATATGTTATAGCTGGTATGCCCCATGACACTACAGACCATGTGGACAGATTTTGAGGTTTTGATACGGTACATTATGCAGTTTGAATTCCAAAACCTTGGACAAGCTGAAGCGCCTGGTGGCCTCATCTGGGTGGCCAACACTCCATCTCTCAGGCGGGTATGAAGAAAGACTGAGAAATGGCAAATAACATCTCAGATTTAACTTCATAAAAAGAAAATAGATACGGAGTTATGCTGATAGGTAAGATGTAGGGGGATTAGGAGCTGTCAGGGTATGTCATTTTTTTATAATCTGGAAAGGAACAGTACAAATATAAAAATATTGTATAGGCCAAAATCTAGCAATCTTTGTTAATTCTGCATTTTGTGCTGACTCCACCTAAGCCATTTGTCTAGATTTTATTTGGCTAGGCTGTAGTGGCGTGGTATGCAATTTCACTTAGTTATCCATTTTCAGGATCAGCCTTCAGCTCAGAAAGATAAGAGAAATGTCAAGACAGAAAGCAAGAATCTGTGATTCACAAGATGTCACATGCTTTGGTTTCTTGACTGAAATTTCTGAAATGAGAACCACCTGCTCCTGGTAGTAATGAAGGATCTCTGATTGGAAAGTCAAACAGCTATTTCAGTAGAGTCTGGGAGAAAGAAAAAAAAAAAAAAAGCTACAATTAAGAAATTCTGCCAGAAGCTTCAGCAACGGTCCTATGAGACCAGAAAGGAAGTACAGCAGATCCTTCAGTCTGAGAGTACAGCAGAAGACAGCTAGTTCCAGTAAAATCAAGACAAACCAGAATTAAAATGGAAAAAAAAAAAAAAAAAAAAAAAAAAAAAAAAAAAGATGCAGCAAGATAAAAAGGAGATAGTATAAAGAAGAGGCCAAGGTGCAGCAAGCAGAGCATGATCGAGCAGTTGAGCAAGGAGGTGAGCAGCTGAACCCTAGCACAACTTGCCGTTCCTACAGTGTGGGCATCACCTCAGGGTGCTGCTGTTCGACAGGACACTGCCACGTGCGGTGCCACCACTGGGTGTGAGAAGCCGTCGGTGCTAGGGCTCTTTCAGCGGCTTGCTGTCTTGTCATGGCACTCTCTCTATCAGCTTGAAAGTCGAGCTGATACGCATCTCTAAAATCAGGGCTGTAGCCTCTCGGTTTTTGGAACAAAACCTAAGACTGTGTGCTTGCCCACATCACATATTTATGTCAGGAAAGCCAGCTTAGAAATGTCTGCAAAGGGCCAGCTTGTAACACTCTTATCTAAAGTAGTACTTTACCCTTGGATGTTACCACATTCAACTGTCCACTTGATGAGATGAACCTCCACTTTTTTCAGGAGCGACTTGAAAATATGAATAAAAGGGAAGATGATATCCAGAAAGAATGAGAGGGACAGAGCCTGACCTCAAGTGATATGCAGAATCTGGGTGGGAGGTGCTGAAAACACACAACTGTTACTTTCGGAGTAGATGCAAAAGAACTGAAATAAATGTAAATTAATATGTCATGAGAGCTCAGACGGAATGGCCTGGCACAAACCAAGCCTGTGGTTAGTTTAATCATCTATCCATCTCACCCCTGGTAAATCAGGGTCAGGAAACAATGAGAGGGTCGGGGACTGTTTGCGCTGTTGTTTGCTGCCTGCCTGCCTGAAGGAATGCTGGAGGAATGTGCCAAGAATCCGGCTTTGTCAGGGAAAAAGTTCTAATTTCTGAAAAGACTGACAGACCTTTACAGAGAAAGAGAAGCGAGACGACACGTCGGCGAAGAGCACCGAGACCAGAAGCAGGGGGGGCTTCTGGAGGTTTCTCCGGGTGCTGGAAACACTAAACTCAGCAGGAGAGGCACGAGGTGTCAGGCTGCCACCCTCCCCTGCCCCGTGGGGAGGAGCAGGGCTGGGCCTGTGGCACTTGAGCACATCCTATGGCACCTGGGCACATCCTATGGCATTTGGGCACGGCCTACGTTGCCTGGACATGGCCTATGGCACCTGGGCACGGCCTATGGCACCTGGGCATGGCCTATGGTGCCTGGGCACGGCCTACGGCTTGCACAGGGGCTCAGAAGTCAGTGGCAGCAACCCCAGGGCTGCTGAGGTAACCGCAGGCTGCAACGCCCTGAGGCGGGCCACGTGTAGCTGTACTTCATCAGGCTCTGGAGTCGCGACGAAAATCGGGGCCAGCGCTGAGATGACGCCCCGCATACGTTTAACGCTATTGACATGGCCAGAAGGGCTCATGTGATGAGGGAGATTCTTCTAAAGCCAGTCGTTCTCACTTTAAGGCTGACATACCATGCCATAAAATGTCACTGGAGCAAGAGAAAATAATTTCCTGGTTGCTAAAATAATTCAGCATCTAGATGGGAGCACTGTGGTGCACTATCCAAGATAAACAGGGAGAGAAAATGCAAGTGAATGTGCTGCAGAAAGCATGAAGAAGGGCAAAAAGAAATTTGGTTTGGGTGAGCAATCCAGATGCTACCTTTGAAATGCACTGCTTGGAAGGAGGAGAACTGAGCCTCCTTAGATAAAACCCAAATTATGAGCATTCCCTTAGCTGCAGTTTCTAAAGTCAGTAAAATAGAGATGAAGAAGGAAATCAAGCAGGGATCCTGTGACTGACTGAAAAAGCTGAACGCAGGAGTTCTGGCAGAGCTTTGGAAAAAAAAAAAAAAGAGAGAGAGAAAATGGGAAATAGAAAAATACCTTTTAGCTGAGACTTCATTAAAAACAGATATAAAAATACCGTTTTTTATTCTAAGCTGTTTTTCTATATCCACATTTCTCCTAATGATTATTATAGGAATACTATACGTACATAAGAACGTTTTGTCTTTCATAAAGCAATTAATGCAGACAGGGGAACATGAATTTGTAATTGCATATTTTAAAACTAACTTTTAAAGAAAGTCTGGTATTATGACTTTGCTTTAAACTAACTCAGAATAGTGAAGGAAACTTCCCGGGATTTGTTTTCACCTTCAGTAAACCTATAGACAAAAGATCAAACTATACAAACTATAAATGTTTGCTTTCCTGGAGTGAGTCATTAGAAGACATTTGAAAATATGTGGAAGATTTTTTTCAAAGTATGTCAAGACAGAGGTAAGCTCCCCCCCCCACACCCCCCAAAAAAAACCCTCCACAACTAAATTCTTAATTAATTGTTCATAATTTTGCAGACCCTCATCTGTTAGCTATTATTTATGTTATGAATAAATACAGTACTGGGACTAGAGGGACTACAGGAGTGAAAGCAGCAGCTCAGCTCCTCTCACCAGCAGTGAGAAGGCATTAGCCAGGCCCTGCTGCCCTAGCATTAAAGTGTCTTGTAATTTTCGTTAAATCTAAACAAGGAAATCATCTACTTACCTCATTTTCAAAATCCTTCACATCCACCTAATTATTTCTGCTGGAGCCACAGGCTTGCAAAGGTCTTTGTAGTCAGGAATAGGATTTTTGGCCCATAAAACACCCAAACACCCAGAGATGGTGTTTTTTTTGTTCGTTTGTTTTGTTTTGTTTTTTTAAATTGTTTAGAGTGTGTTCTCAGTGAAAAGCTAACTCCTACATTTTACAGTTTTAAACTGTGATCCCATCTGCTTTAACGTTGAGTGCTGAGCTGGGAAAACTCCAGGAGACCTCAGCGAGATGCTGAAGATGACATTGCTTGTTGAGTTGTGGTCTCCTCTCTGCCACGGGAGCCTCCAGTGATGACTCCAGGAGGACGCTGGTGGATGAATATTTGGTAAGCCTTACCAAGAGCTGCACGACTGCATCTCCATCCCATTTGGTAATGTATTAAATGTTAAACCAAAAATTTAAATTCTCAGAGTTAACAGCAGTACAAGCATTCCTACCTTTAGGCTGATGCCATTACACTGGCAGGCTAGAGGACTGTTTGGAACAACATTCACATGGAAAATGACAGTATTTTCATACTATTTTCATACATAAACCTATATTAACTAAAAACTGTGGCTCTGAACTTAGCAGGGGCTTAACTCAGGGCGTATGAACAGTTGTATACAGTCAGTCTGCAGGAATGGGGCCCACATGCTGTGGAGTTATTTTCCTATTCAAATACACAGAACACATGCTTCTTGTTCTTGAATAGCTTTACATACAATTTTCACAACCTATTTTTACTTCGCAAAATGTTGTTGTCCTTCTGTGTAAAACAATTTAAATGTCTCAGAGACGGCTGAAGCTGAGACAGCGTAAACACAGTTTGAGGAATGGAAAATAACACCAGTAAGGCTGCGCCCGTCCGAAGAATTCGGATCATCCTGAGGCAGTGCCATGACGTACCTTGACTTCCTTCTTCCCTTTTGCACAGGAAATGTGTTCTTGTATTTGACTCTTTTTCTATAAATAAATGGAACATAAAACAGGAAAACACTCACTAGCTTTGGATTCCACTTTGTGACCCATGTGGAGAAATATCAAAATATTTTGATGCATATTTTGGCTAGGCTGCTGCAAGATACTGTGAAGGCCTGACAGAATCAACTGCATGCCAGACCTGACCTGGATAAACCCCTTTTTGCTCTGTTCCGAATAACGCAGCTGGAAATACCACCATGGAGCGGGATGTTGGTTGTGCAGATCCACGTGGCCATGGGCAGATTCCTCCCCAGCTACAGGCCACTGGTAGCCAGGACACTGATGCAGCCCTGGAAACATGCGAAATGTGGCTTGGCGATGCTGGTGGTACACGGGGTTCTCTCTGTGCCTTGCAAGCCAGTTAGCTTCTCCACTCTGATAATTGTGGACACAAATCTGAGGACTTTTCCGCCCTGAATTATTTGCTTCTTTTCTTAAAATCTCTCATGAAAGACCAGTATCTGCCTGCCAGGGATAGTGTCTCAGCTGTTCTTGGGGTGTGATCTCCCTAAGGGTGGCCAAACTCACCCATGTTTGTGCCACATCTCCAAATTCACATTCACCTGATCATCCTTCACCTGTCTCCCTGAACCTGCAGAGCTCATAAGCTGTTTTCTAATCAACATGGACTAGAAAGAATTGGGAGAAAGGGAAGTAAAGAAGATTGAAGGAATGAGGTAAAGCCTGAGATGGGAAAACCTAAAAGCCTCTGAAAATAAGATGGAGAGACTATGAGCAACAACACTGGGATCTAGTCAGATGAACTAACATGTGTGTCTAATTTGTTTGATTAAAGATGAAGAGAGATTCAGACTGACTTTACAGAACTGACTGCCTCATACATGTAGCTTAGGCAAAATAGTATTTAGAAGCTTAAATTGGGTGCTTGTAGTTAAAAGTTTGAATGCAGTAAATAGCATCATGCTATTTCCAAAATGACTTTTGGAGGAAGATAAACAATTTCAGTTTATTACAGTTTTCTTTCCCATATGGAACAAGTGGGCCCAGGACCAAACAGTCTCTCAGCAGAAACCTTCCATCTCCGTACTCACTCAGCAGGTCATATTTAACCGATTTCAGTATCCTTCCTGTACGCTCACTAGTGGACTCCTTCCAATCAATGTTCTACAGTTAGAGCTTGTAATGACACTTCATTTTTTACCCTCTCTGACTCTGCTCCTTGTGCTACTGTTGAATATTTCTGTCTCTGGTCTGCCTTTGGTGTCATGAAAGCTGTCTGCTTTTTGTCTCTCTGTGCAACTGTTTAGGCTGAGCTATGATTTCCACAATTTAAATTTTGAGCGCTCTCACCTCATTCCAAATTTCCTAAGAAAACACAGAAACACTGCTCCAGTAACTCTCATGAAAAAGCAAACAAATCAATCAATTAAACAACACTCGTATAATTCAGAAAGACAAAGAGATATTCACTCCTGAATCAAAGAATGACACAATTGTACTTGCCACTCCTTTTTATTCTTGTAGCTCCTATTTTCATCTACAGTTTTCTTATTGCATTATTGCATTTCCCAGTCTATCCAGATTAGGCTACAAACACATTTTCAGAGGTACATAACCACTGAAGGATGCAGCTAGGCACCTACCCACACAGGTGAAAGTACTTTAAGTTTTCTTGGCTGTAAGAGCTTTCAAAACTCTGGCCCTAAGCATCTCTGAACAAGGGCTTACCTTTTTCTGAAAAACAAAAAAAGTCTGTGAGTGTCATTAAAAACTGAGTCTGGCAAGAGTTTGGTTAAAAGACAAGGCAAAGGAGAGAATACCACATAAAAACAGGGCATACTCGATCAAACTGCAGAAAAACAATCCAAGGAAAAAAGATCAATACTTCTAATAATTTAGGAAAATAAAATAACTGCGAAAAGACACTTGAGGATAACTGTTTTCTGGCATGGCTTCCAAAATATTTGCTAAGTTCCATTATTTTTCTGTGCGATTTCAATAGCTGTAAAAGCATAGCACTGATCTTCCAGAAATAGACTTGTCCCTTGTCAAGCCTTGTGACTTAACAACACTGACAAATGTAGAAAGTTTTACTAATAGTAGGACCAATGGATTTTGAAACATATATAGCAATGATTTACTTTAATGTAATTTTGTATCCTGAAATGAGATTTTCTTACCATTATCAGAGGTTCAATCATGCAGGTCTAAAAGAAACTACAGGGTCACAATAATACAAGTCATTTTTGTCTCTTTCTGCTATGGAAAAAAGGGGAAATCTTTCAGCCACTCCCGAAACCAAACTAAAGGTCAAGCTTTGAATGGTATCCAGACCTTTTTCTCTCTCAGTATTACAAATAAATTGCTGTACTGCAAACTCTGGTAGTTTGTCAGTACTTCTCTGCTCTGTGCAGCAGCAGAAGGAACAAGGCATGGCAGCAAAATACTTAACTGGGTCTAAGTTTTTGCAGATTTGGAACCCATGATCCAAAATAACCAGTGGTAACAGTGAAAGGTGTGAATACAGAAAGGACAGAAAGGAAGGCATGGACGGAAAGGAAGGCAGTGCCAGCCCAGGCTTCCTGGCAGAGCACAGACAAGGAGCCAAACTGCAGCCAACAGCCCTCAAGGGGCTTGCAGAGCCTCACCCGGAACCAGTCTCTCTGCTTCCCTTTTTAAAGAATAATGACTCTTCTTGCTGGAGCAACCATCTTTTCAGCAACATAAATGAGAACGTCTCTAATTTGTTAGCACTCTCTTCTATTTTGGTTATCTATTAAATGATGAGAGGGGAAAAAAAGTGCAGAATATTGCTCTTCTTAACAAAAAAAAATATCATTTTAATGCTTCAAAATAATCCCTCATTCAAACTTGTGTCTCTCAATCAGTCTTTTCTAGCTTCAGGAGCATGTTGCAATGTTCCACACTTCTCTGATGGCAAACACACCAGCCCTTCCCTAGTGGTACGAACACTACTGGTTTGGGCACTGACATAGCTGTATGTGGCTGACCTCCCAGGGTAAGGTATAAAACATCAGTGAGTAATTGTGAAAGGTGTATGAAATGAGGGAGCAAGCTTTTATTTTTCCTCCACTTCTCTCTCTCTCTCAGATGGGTACAGTGCCTGACACAGTGCTTCTCTCACCTATGACGTTTCAAACGGGACCACTGAAATAAGCAATTACCTCAGCAGAGGTTGGCTTCTCCTCAGTTATCTTCTGCTCTCTCTGGTGAGTACAGACAGGGCCAACTTTTGGAAGAATTAACTGAGGTGATACATTCCTACATGAACTTTTATGTGTAAATTTCTCCCTCCAATCTAAGAAGGAAAATAAATTAAGATACCTTTCAGAATATGCCTAGATATTGCATTCATTTCAGCTCTTACATGTAGACAATCAGAGTTTCTGGAAAACATTTAATAAGGGAAGGGAGGGGAAAAGAAGGCAAAGATGTCCCTAAATTGATGGTTTTACAAAAGGGAAAGAGAACCTCTATCTCTTGCTATGCTACCCTGTATTTTTTCTTTTGAGATTGTCATCTTATTTTTAACTGGAACTGAAAATTAAAGTATTCTGAGTAGCTAGAGTCAATTACAGTCTTCATGTGTACCAAGTTTGATTACAATAGAGGATTTCAGTGCTATTTTATCCGAAGAAAATACAAATGCAAACATATACAGAGAAGTTGATTAGGCCTTTGTCTTCTTCAGTCTAAAGTAATATTAAAATTGATCATTCCAATACTTTCACTGAAATAAATGTTATTCTCACCACAGAGCAATAAGGATGACTCATGTCAGAAGTACATCTCCAAGTTAAGCATTTTACTGTGTATGAACAGTGATGATCTGACACTTTCCCAGATCTGAAACTGCTTTGCAGCTGATACCACATACAGGTCTTTGGTTGGTTGGTTTGTTTGTTTAAGCAAATGTTGGAATTTCACATGGAAATTTAATTACAGAACACATTAGGAGTAACATAGGATGTTTAGGAAATATAACATTAACAGTAAGCAAACAAAAAGCAGATGCTATTTTCTACTATGAATACAAGTATGCACAGCAAACTGAATTGAAAATTTAAATTACAGACCTTTCAAACTATTTAAATTCCCTTCTTTTAAGCATAAACTGCTAGATAGTCAGACCATATCTATACTAAGTAGCATGAAATCCTAAATGGTTTGTAGTTAACCAAGATGCAGGAAGTACTCTTCCTACTTTGGCTTTCTGTCCAGAAAATCACTTTCAGATATTTTGGAATTGGACCAGATGTAACCATGAATGAATTGAACGAAATCTAAAACCTGATGCCTGCTAAACATTTATTTAACCTGAAACCAAATTACTGCCCATATTAATTTGTATTCAATGGGTAGGGAAAGGATGCTGATTTTAGAGTGCATGCAAAGAAAAACTGAGACAAAAATGGATGGCTGCCAAATACATAAACATGATGTCCAGAAAATAACAGATTGCATAGAACAGTCTCTCTCTTCTTCAGTAACAAATGTTGCTGAACTGATTAAAAACAAAAAAAAACAAAACCATCGCTTTGTGGGTCATAGGGTACAACTGTGACTGAAAAAAATGCTTAGTGGTCTTTTAGTTCAAGAACTTTGCGACACACGGAATCAACACTGTTACTAAACAACCACAGGAAAGAAGTAAGATTTTTTTAAACTAGCTGAGAAGAATGAAGAAAATAGACCCAACATTAATCAGACATGTATAATTAACCTGTTCCCTCATTAACACTAATGATGTTTTGGAATCAGATTATTAAAGTAAATGAAAATTAATTTTTTAGATGGATGTGCTTCAAGCAGAGAATAATGTGGAATGGCAACTGAGACATCGGGACATGCTTGGATATATAAAGGTACAAGATTCAAATATGACATTAGAAGAGAAAAACACTTCTTGTTCGCAGTACAATTGCACATATAAATTCGCTAATGAAATCCATAGAGCGATTTATCGTAATGTTAAAAATGTGACGTCAGGAGGAAATAAAATGAATTTCAATTTTTTTTCCTTACCTTTTGTATAATTATGTTATTTTCTATTAGGTATGTGGATTTTAACAATCTGAATCTTCCAATGAAACAACTTTGACACAGTCTGAATTACGAGTATCTATAGCACTTCAAATTTTCCCACTAATTTCACATAATTCACCTGTTAGATTCTTTTGTTGGTGCTGCTGAAGGCTGATCATAGTACAAGGCAAATTGGATCGTGCCTTTTTAAGAGAGGAAAAAATGAAATAACCTCATGGACCTCCTGGCTTAAGCCTAAGCATGTCTGCCTACCCAAAGTGACAATAATAGTAAATCCAGGGAAAACAGACACATTATGAAAAACTTTAACACTCTCATAAAAGGAAACTTTTTCCAGAGGCTGTGTGGGTGTGCTTTCTTCTCTAAAACAGAAGAAAGTTATTCTGTGAAGAAAAGCTGTTTAACAGAAATCTTTAAAAATATAGGTTAAAAGAGTAAAGAAGAAAGGGTTAAAACATTAGCAACCACAATAGATCTGTGATCTTACTTCGTGTCATTAACATCATGGATTTTATGCAAATAAAAATAGTTTGTGAGTCACACATACATAAGGTATGTTTAGATTACCAGTTAAATGAATACTTTTGAAGCACTTTTAAGGGATGTGCAAAATATGCTAAAGCGGGAAAATAAACAACTGTGCACAGTAACAAGTGTTCTTATGGTTTTTTTATTAGTTTAAAGGAAACTGAAGCTAATAACAATATGCCTCTTACAGTTCAGAGCAAAGCTATTGGTATAGAGCTACTTTGCATTTGCTTCTCTCAGGAAGTCATTGAGGACAGTTGCATACGGTACAGAACTAAACTCTTCAAACTTAATACAGCATGAAAGAAGGGATCTCTAGTCTACAGCATCCACAGGTTAACTTGTTTTCTGGATTTTCCTATACTTTTTTTTTCCCTTTATTTTATATAGTCTTCAGTGTTGTCAGTTCTATATTCCTAAAGAAGACAAATGGCTACAGAAAGTCTCAACTCAGGCTATGAAAATCAAACAATAACTGAGTAATTGTTTAACATGAAGCCTTTGTGCTTAATGAGGTTTAATTAAAATAATATACTCAGAACACTACGTTAGTTTTTGGACCTGCTCGTGTCCTGCAGAAGTCAAAGGGCACTGCTCAGAAATTGAAGCCTTCCTAGCATTGTTTCCTCTTGATTAAAATTCAACACGTTAAACACCGCCGATTAGATCCATGCCCACATCACATACCAGAAGCAAGGTATCTTCCAAGTTCAGATCAACTGTGTCTTGCAAAGGTCCATTGTGCACCAATACTCCAGTTCAGTGCATTCTGAGAGTTGAAACTTCTGTTTGGAAGGGGCAATAATGGACTGCCAGAAGTCATACAGCATACAGCTTCAGCTGAAACTTTTGAATTGTGCAATTAAATAAAAATCATGTTTTCAGCTTGGCAGCAGAGTATGTTACCAAGACTAAAGGGATGCTGAAGTTCCTAAAATTCTGCCTAACACATAAACCTAACACAAAATGGCACTTCTGAAAAATCTTATGTGACACATAAGAACACATAATGTGAAGTACCGTAATTGCAACGGGTAGCATGATGGGCTGAATGAAGAAAACGCATTCACAATGAGAGTTGAGGCAGACAAATTATTAGTCAAAAGGCATCTTATACTGCAATTTTAGTACTTAAAAAGTGTAATAACTTTAAAAGCCCTCTACTTCACATTTTAGAAGCTCCCACTTCTGTATATGTTAATCGGTATCTCTAGAGTAAACCCCTTATTACACTGAGTTGACAGAAACACAAGTCGGTTGAACTGCTCTTCTGGGAGATGCTTGAAGAGCGCAGTCAAATTTCGGCTCCACTGAGCTTACAAATCTTCAGGTGAGGATGTTACTGCTTCAGACTCTGTATTTTGCTTTGCCGTGATCGTTGATAACACATATGTGCTGAAAAAAATACAACACTGATTGCAACAGCATAGTTGATTACATCATTAATTATTAATGAATTGCTCAGAAATAATTTTGCTTGTCCAATCCGGTAACCTTGCCATTACTCCTCCCTCTCCAGAGACCTGAAATTGAATTCTGATTTCACTTTCTAGCTGCAGTGAGTTCTTCCACTTGCAATTCCCTGCTTTCAGCTCCACCCCTGGGAAGATCACAGGAAGCAATGGCAAGGCTGGGAATGCTTGCACCTTTTTTCCATCATCATCTCACTGCGAAAAGGGGCAGGCAACATAGCAGTAAAATGCCCCAGTTGTCTGGACTGTAGCTGTATTTCACTTTTTCTGCTGTCACTTCATTTACTGGGAGTTGTGGAACCGTGAAGTCCCAGGCTCACAGAAGATGGAAGCATGACAGAAGTGACAACTTCTGCTCTTAGTGGGTGAGAGATGGGAATGAACAACCCACAGTGCTAAGCGGTGACTCCTCTGGATTATCTAAGGTTTTACAAGGAGTTCTACACTCACTAGAAGGATCCCAACCATGGCATAAGACCCAGGGATAAGGCAAATAACAAGGCCTTTAAGATGCCCCAAAAAAGTAAAATAGAGATTTCTGTTTTTTCTTAAATAAACTTACGTTCAGATCTCTGAAGTGCTCGTTGTAGTCTAAGGCATAACCAACCACAAATAAATCTGGAATTTCAAATCCGTAATCTGTATTGGGACAAATAACAAATACCATAAATACAAGACAGGTGGCTACTGCATAGCCCTTAAATTAACCTGTTGGTCCTCTGACCAGAAAACGGCGTATATGTGTAGCTAGTTCAGGTTATGCTACTTCTGGCTTAGAAACCAGAGTCAGCAAGTAGCAGAATCCACAGTTCCAGCTCACAGACTATTTGTGATAGGCATGTGAACAGTCAGGGGAGAGTAGGAGACTTGTTTACAACTATTAGTGGCACAACAGACACGTTATGGAAGGAAGCCAAAATCAGAGCAGAAAAGTTCTGCCTAGGTTGGGCAGCTCCATTCGTGTATGCATGTGATGACAACTGTCCATTGAGGATGAAAAAAGGTATAATCTTAATTCAGAAGTTACTTACAAAGTTATGAAGAGGTTCATGTATTTTCTTCTGAGAGTAGGCAAAGCTATTATGCATATTATCCTACCAAAACGTGTCAAATGCTTCTTAAATTAAAGCCCCAATCTCATGAAGGCTCACGCACATGTTTAACAAAGTAAATGCATGCAGCGTAGCTGAATCATACAACTCACACACTTCAAGCTAATCATAGCCATGTATCTTTGAGTGTGAAGTTTTGTGCAGTATCAGCACTATATAAAATGAGTTAGACTCTTTCCAAGTTGTTCGTTATGTAACTAGAGAAAAACACAACCTTGTGGACACCAAAATTTTTGCATAAGGTTTTTTACAGCATTAAAAATTTACAACTACTCAAGAGAGGATTTTTATTTGCTTGTTAAAAATTATGGGTAACAGACACTTTGAATCACAAATTTGGGCAGGTGAGGAAAGGACATAGCTCTGTTAGAGATTTAAAGGGTGACCTCTGCTATTTTATAAAATGCATCACAAATAAAGAAGCAAGTGGTTAAAATCTGTTTCATTTTACAAAATATTACATAAAAATATTAAGCTGTCTTTTATGGAGTCATTTTATTGTATTTTTTTTATATGTTTAATGAATCCAGTAAAATGGATACTTTAATTTACTGGAATAAATTCTAAATGTAAAAAAAAATGCTGTATAAAAATTGCACAACCAAATGTTTGTGTCACAATTCAGATTATTGGGCTTAAACTGCAGGGCCATGCCCAACCTTGATTAACTTCTGCTTCATGAAGTTTCCCTCTCTCCCACATCCCAAATCTAGACCCTTGATGCTACCTCCTGGTACCCACCTGCCTACTCTCCTTCTACCCTCCTCCCCAGCTCAGCTGTGACCAGAGCCTTCTTCAGCAGCAAATACTGCTCGATCTCTTCTAGGTGAATCTATTTTTCCAGTATTTAGCCACATGCCTGTTATTACATCATTTATTCTAATGAATCTAAAATGACAATAGCTTGGTATAGCCCCATTTATGGCTTCATCTAAGCCCAGTACAAGTACCAGTATTTCAGAGAGAAGTTGGTGTTGGTATGATACAAATGGAGCAGCAGGAGAAAGCTTGAAAAGCCCATTTTATCTTTTGCTTTTGGCGGGGAGGGATTTGATTATATTATTGTTTACCCTTTAAATGATAATGCTTCTTAAAAATATTTTTTAAAATTACATTATTCTATTATAAAAATATAAAACTTGTGAATATTTAGTTCACAATGAAAAAGCATTTGTGTTCAGATGGAGTCCTGCAGCTCCTCTAAAGAGATGTAGTGAGGAAGGAAAAGGAAGAAAGGGACTTTCTCTTTCATGTATTTTGGCAGAGACAGAAGATAAAGCACCCACCTTTCATAGACAACATTTAACCCTTCCATAACTTCCTGATGGAGTTACTGCTCTTCAGAAAACATCAGACTACTAAGGAGGCTAGGCTTAAACCACAATCATAGGAATCCTTCCATTGCATCCCATCTCCCCCTGACAACTGATATTTTACAACGCTTCTAGGAGGCTGCAGAATGATATGAAGGGCAAGTGATAGAATAATGGTAACTTCTTGTATAGTGATGTAAAGATTTTCACAACAACACTTACAGTCTGGTCTGTACCCATCAGGCCGAGATGTTCTTTTCACCAACAAACTGCAATTAAGAACAAAATAAAAAAATCCAGATATTCATCTGAATAACATGCGTAAAAACCTAGCCCCTTTGTCAAAAAGCTTCTGAGCCATATGAATCACTGTTCTTTTTCTGCTTCTCCTTCGACAGTATCCTAATGGCAGGGAAGAAACTGGGTGTGTTTCCCTTCAAAATCTATCAGTGCCAGTCTTGAAATGGCTGAAGGGGTCATTGCCACTGCAGAACAATACAAAAGCATTTCCTCTCCTTTCCTCCACCCTCTTCTTAGTGACTCAGGCAGCTTCTCTGCAGAGCTCCCCATGCGATGCTGCAGCACAGAATTAAAACAGGATCTTGGAATGGGAATCTCCGCTGGGACATACGTTGGGCCAGACCAATTAATTACTAAGTTTTGTGATCGTTTTACTCACCTCGCAACTTTAATCATTTTTGGTTTGTATTTTTCTATATTATTAAGCAGAACCTTCATAGTCCTTCCAGTTCCAACAATATCCTTACAAAACATTAAAAACACAACAAGTTAAAAACAAAGGAAAGCTGAAACAAGGAAATTTGAACGATGACTGGGAAATTCCATATTCTTATTTTGTGGAAATTATATATTTCTCCTAGTACATTGTGAGCCACATCCAAAAAGGGGTGTAATTGAGCTCACACTCTTTGAAGCAAGCACCTTGTGCTCATAAAATAAAGACATAAAGGACTGTCCACTTCCTCTTGAAAAGAGCTGTTTCTAGTACTTGGGATACTGGAAGGGATTGGGGATGAATTTATTGGGAAGTGGAAGTATGCAGGGATCAGACTTTTCATATTTTATCCTCAAGCCTACAGTATGTGAACACCTCTCCATCTCAGGGCTAAATCTGCCCTATTTATTGTTTCTTAGACCAGCACAAATGAGTATTCTCCAGATCTCATTTGGAGATCTCTCGTACATACCTGGCTACACAACTGAACACCACTGGAGAGCAGCTGTTGATCCTGAACTCTATGGCTGTGTATTTTTCATTAGCAAAACTTTGCCTCTGCTCCTCAGCTACCTATGAGTATTAACAGAATTTGCTGCAGACATTTTTCATTTCTGTTACAGTAGTTATCATTAATGAATATGGAGCTCCCACCAGTTATTCAGGTCACAGTCATTTCTATGCCTGATGACTTTTTTCTCCTCCTTTACTATGAAAAGACATTCCAGCAGCTGTGCATTTCCTACGTCATGCCACCTAGCCTACTTCTTACACAAGCAGACTGGGCCTGAAATGCCAGCCAGGTCCTGACACGCTCTCTAAACATCCTTGTTGCTTTCCTGACATTTTAAAACAGAATCACCTACATTATTTATTAAGAAAGATTTTGCAGCACCAGTGAGGTGACACACATTCTTTTTCTCTACAACTGAACATCGTTGATTTACATCAGCAACATCGCTGTGATGGACCTCCCCAGGGGACGCTCCAGGGTGCAGCGCTAATGAGCAGGAGTCATGGGGACTTGAGAGAATGACTGACGTTCTCATCCAGCATGTGAACAACCCTGAAGTTGTAAAGCATGTGTAGGGCTACGCTACCATTTCACAGTCACGCTATAGGGAAGTTTATGGCATCATTGCAGTTGATTCACTGTCCTCCAAGGAACAGAACGACCTGCAGAACAGGAGCTCACGAAGCCATAAAAATACCACACCAAGTGACGCAGAAAGTGACTGCTGGGTATCACAAGGAGAGTACAAATTAGAGTGCCTCCAGTGTAGTTTGATCCCTCGTGCAATTGCAAAAAGACTGAGATATTATTAAGCAAATCAGCTCTTCTTCCTCTTCACCACTTCCCAGCCAAAGAAGTCTAAACACAGTTGTGTTTTACCTAGACTTTACTATGTGACTTTCTCCAAGTACAATATGATAGAAGAAACACCCAACTTACCTCTACAATTAAAACATTCTGCAAGAAAAAAGAAGAAGAAAGAAAAAGCTGTTACACAATATTCACAAACTAAAAGAAACAAATGTTTGAAAAAGTGAAATGAAGATAGGTCCGTGTGCATATGTACAACAGGGCACGACACAAAGAGCCTTCCTGTTGCACTTCTGTGCCCTGGATAAGAGCCAGCCACAAATAGCTGGCAGTCAGGGCCTATGACTTTATTCAGCTCTGTCTAGATTATCTGCCTTGTGCAAGAATGGATGTAGCTTGGGAAAATACAGCTAGATGTAGGAAATCCAAATGGGATGAACTGCACTTCATGCTGGTGTGTCCAGCAGTGTACTACAGTGTATCCAATAGTTTACTAAAATACTATTTCCCAATATGAAGATACAGCAATAATATTTTCACCCTGAAATAAATGTTCTTCCTCTCCCCACTCCCAAAACCTCACAGTAAAGGATTACATGGTGAGCTGTACCACCCATTCTCAGACCGTGCAGCACCCCTTTCTCTTCAAATACTGCTGCTGAAGCCAGCAGTGTCACTGGAAGAGGAGGGAGCAGTCCAACCAAAAGCAGTGATGCCAGCCTTATAACAGCATGATCACACAGGCTGATCTTTTTGCTGAAATGGCTCATAACTGCTCAAGGAGTCACAGTATCTAAGGTGACTTCTGTTCTTCTATTAAAAGCAATAATAAGAAATAAGTATCTATTTATTACACGTTCTCATATGCATGTTCAAAACGATAGCGCTCTCGTATGGTCTTGGCATTAAGACTACTTTCTGAGGCACAATGTACAATAGCAAAAGAAAAGTTTTTTTCACATATATCTATGTATATATCTTACACATATGTGCACATTTCGCAGATAGTTTCATATCCATGCAGCATTCACCAGACTAGCTGACACTCCACTTCCTTTCTATCAAGCCTGCTGACTTTGCTACGTACACAAGAAGGAGGCTGTCTAACTTTCTTTTCAACCACACAATCCTAAAGCTGAGAGTTCTGAGAAAGACTCAAACATCATGGAGAAGGAGTGTGTGAAGGGAGTGTGCTTATAGACAGCACAGCTTTGACAGTTTCGTTAACTGGTAGCAATTTTTTTTGTTAATCTGCAAAATAGAACTGATTAATACACATCACATATATATATATAGGTATATATATACATACACACACACGTGTATTCAGATTGCAGTCCCTCCTAACAATCACAGTACTTGGTAGGGAGACGTGGCATGCTTCATGCACGCAACCATAGATATGCAGACTATGTTACCACGCACCATATAATCCCTGGATGCTTCTGAAATGGCAAAACACTTGGTCAAGTTGTGGAGGGAGCTCCCCGTAGCAGTTCAGCCGATGTCAGCAATGGAGCTATCACTCAAGAAAGCCACTAATTTAGACTGAGCTCTGATGGAATGTGTGTTAATCCTGGAGGGTGGCTCCTTTTTGGTGTTTTCATAACAGGTTTCGCTGGTGGTTATCCTGCTCGGCACTCCTGACTTTCAACCTCCCAGCAGCTGACAAAAACAACTCTGGATCTGAAAGACCTAAACCTGCGGAGCTAAAAAGTCAAAGGCCTCCTAACAACGAAAGCCCAAAGATGTCCTGCCTCTAGAAACTTCTTCCTTCAAGAAAGAATGGAAATAAGTCGATCCCCTAGATAAAATGAAGAGACCAAAACCATGCTCAGGAGAAGCTTACAGCAGGCTTACAGGAAGCCTTCCTTCTTAAAGGAAGCCATTTGGATCTGAAAGAGTATGGCTCTCATCTGGTTTCCTGGATGAATTCATAATCAGGAAAAAAACCTTTTCCAAGGCCTAGTCCAGGACATCTGGGTCTGAGGCATAAGCAGATCACTTGGTTCAGTCAGTGGACACCTGAAGATGATGTGCAGGAGTAATGGTTTAACCACCTCCCACACATACAACTGTCATATTTGTATCTATGTATGTATGACATACAGAGAGCAGAAGAGTGGACAGGTATGCAGAGAGGTGTAGGAAAGAGCCTCACCAGAACTAAAGCTGGAAACGAGCTCCTTTAGTACCAGCAAACAGACCAGGATGACTGCAGCTGGCATCTGGTGGGAGAGGCTGACCTGACAACACAGCCTGGCATCCTGACTCACTCTGCCAGTTTGGTGCACCTCCTGCTGCTCCTCATGCTGCTGACAAGAACTTCCCTCCCAGAGGAAAAGCACAGATCTGGTGACAAGATCCATCCAGCAGGTATGGCATGAGATGAGACACGCCAAAACGGGCACGGCAGAGGCTGCCGCATCCTGCATTTGCGGTCCCTGTCAGGTGCTGCAGGTTGCTCCCTAACTGAAGGGTAGCTGGCAAGGCAGGGCCCCCACCAGCCAGGACCCAGCCCTGAGACAGCACCAGATCCAACAAAGAGTGTAGATCATCAGGCATGTCATGGTGAAGAGGCAGGTCTGACGGCAAGCTGGGCTGTCAATCCAGGGGTTGGGATCAGGTCCAGTGAGAGTAACCAGGGTTAAACACAGCCCGCTGATACCAGACTGGTCTGCAGTGGTGCAACAGGTCCAAGGTTAAGCTGGGAAGCCGGTCTGTGAGTCAGTCCGGGTCAGCGGGGTCCATAGTGAGGCACAGGCGTGGCTGGAGCTGCCCTGAACATCAGTACTCACACAGCGCAGGTCAGGTACGGACTGAAAGCCTGGGGCTGAGCGGAACTGGAGCTCCTGTGTCCACAGGTGTGGGAAGGTGCCCTCAGTGAGACTGGTCAGGACCATTAAGGTTTATTAAGTGCACTCTGGGCCCTGACAGATTTCAGAGAAAAGCATAGTCCTGGGATGTTTTTTGCAACTGTAGCTGCTTCAGCTATCCTAACATGAGCAGCAAGATAGATTCTCTTGCTTACTTGCAAGCAGAAATAAATAAATAAATAAATAAAAGAAAGAATGAGGGGACAGCAGCCTCCCTAACCATGGAAATGGGATTAAACCAATAGGGAGGAACAGACCTTACTAATTAACTCCTGAGGAAAAAAAAAAATAAAAAGCAGAGGTTAATAGAAAGCAGGGCTGAGGATACCTTGAAGAAGATTTTTGATATCCTTGGCCCAAAGAAATCAACTTAACCTACTGCTCACAGATATCTGCTTTACCTGTTCTTGAACATGGTGAGGACTTCAGAACTTCCTCAGGTAATGGGCCTCAGTGCCTCATTATCTAAGAGCAAAAATACAGTTAGAAAACGTCTGTTGTTATTTGACCTGAATATGTTTTGCTGTGGACACAGAAATTAAATTTTCTTTCTTCCATGCTTGAAGACAGATATATTTCTTGTTTCCTCTTCTCCATTTTAAACTGTCCCTATTTATTAAACATTTTCTCACAAGTTAAATTTTCCAGGTCCCTGAATATTCTTTTTTTTCTCCTCTTGAACCTGTCCAGCTGGTCAGAATCCTTCTCCAATTGTGGTGCCCCAAACCAGAGAGAAGCCTTTTCAAGCCTTGAGAAGAATAAAAGAGCCACTTTGTACGCCTTACAAATAATCTTCCTTTCTACAAATTCCAATACAGTGGGGTTACATCTTCAGTAAAGATATGCTGCTGCCTCATGTTCAACTTGGGAACTACCTATCATCTCCAACACAGAACTGTTGCTTAGTCAGTCCTTCCCCCCTAGCACTTATGCAAAAGATGACATCTATGAAAACACAGAAGTTAGTATTCATCTTTATTGTCGTTACATGCCATTCTTTGAGTCAAATTCTTAAAATAACTTCTTAAGATCATAATCCTACCTTGTAGTATTTTTCCAGGTAGTATCATTAGCAAGAAATGCTAATCCAGTCTTCTAAATCATGAATTAAATATCATATAGTCCCTGGAGAATGTGCTTTAATTCATCCAGTCTGATGATGAAGCATAATTAACAGTTTCTTGAGAACAGCTTTCCAACCAGTTATACATCCATCTAATACAAATTTCATCTAGTCTACATTTCCTTATCACAAATGACTCATATGAAGCAAAAAAGATGAATGTGGAATCAGACATCCCTAAAGGACTTGTCTGGCCACAAGAGTGATAGTCACCTCCACAAAACTTCAGCTGAAGGGTAAGATCTCATATTGATTAATTATCTCGAGAAGGAATGATGTTGGTGGACTCTGAAATTCTCTGCCCAGTGCTCTGTTATCCTTACCACTTCCTACTCATATTCAGTAAGTCCAAGAGCTGTAAATTATATGCACTGGGAGATTTGGTTCTTTGAAAGTCCCTTTAATCAGGTGGCTGTCTGGCTTAGGAAACACAGATAGTCTGGTTTGTATTATGCACATTCTCATTATTGCCAAAATGTTAATGAGAATTTTCTATGCTATGGAGACATCCTGTATGTAAAGACTTTGTAGTGGAAAAGCCACTATAAAATACTGAGATATGAAAACAGTTTGTGTATATAAGCAAGCAGGCATCCTGATGGAGAATGATGCATTACTCCCCATTTTGATTAGGCAGCAGGGTTACTGTGACTGATATCATACTTAACTTGTGCTTGTGACTGAGGGCATTCAAAATGGTTTGCCAGCCTCTGGTACCAGAAACCAGTTCCTTGAAACCTAGGGGATGTGCTGGGAAACTGGCTGTATTGCTGCCTGTCCTCTGCCTTTCTCCCGCTGAAGCAGGCTCCTGCTAGAAGGGCTCCAGGAAAGGGATGGCATTGCAGAGTGGCAGAAAAACAATCTGCAAAGGAAGGTTTTGACACACAGTGTATTCAAGAGCAGGTAGTGGCGATGTGCAACCACAACTGATTGAAATGGAGTAGCTTATCCTTGAGCAGATGGATAGGAGAAGATAAAAGAAGAATGCAGTGGATGTGACAAATTGCTACACTATCAGTAATGTCACCATCATCCTAAATGCACAGTGGGCTGCATCCAGCATCCTTTAGGAAAGGTTACAGGTATGAGCAGGTCCTGTGCAGCTTCACCATGAAATCCACCCATGAGTTGGTGGGCAGAAGACTTGTAAAACTCATCAGCTCAAGGAGCCACTACAGCGACTGACAGCTGGAACAAACGATGTGACGCTAAAGGACTCTGAAGGAAAGGTCTTTTTCCAAGTATATGTAAATGTTTGAGACTCCTGTACCACATAGATCAAAGATGTTTTGTCCTTTCAGATACAGCTGTGGTGATTGCAGAGGAGGAAACCACACGAAAAGAAAAGTAATCTGGCCTTCTGGCATGCATTTGATATTTTCTATCTATTTTTGGAGTTTGGAGAACAGGAAGCGGGAATATTTAGTGACACGTTGACTAGACTGAAGATGGCTTAATTTCTGAGTAGAGCCATCTTCACCAATATGAACTGTGAAGTATGTCCAGAAATCTAACAGCGGTTCTAATATATCTGACAGTCAGACTCACAGAGAACAGTCGTTTTTTTAAATATGTCCTGGAAATACTTCTCATAGCCTAAATAAAGAAGGGACTCAAACTCAAAGAAACAACTCTCAAAACTCAACTCTCAAAGAAATCGAAAAACCCTTCTACACAGTCATCGCAAAAGAATCAGTAGCTTTCATTGCTGATGGCTCAGAGGAATGGTATGGAGCTGATAGATACGGATGACTGTGATTCGTGCTGTCTTTATAGCTTTTCCTACCACGTAGTAGGCTGGTGCAATAAATACTCTGCGTTTTTTGAATGCGGGAGGGAGACGGTTTCTGAGAAGCTTAAATTTCTCCAGTTTTGAGTGACCAGGGTGCACACAACTTCTGATTCTACATATGGATGTTTGCACTGAGTAGGAATAATATTTGCAGTGTGAACTGGATCTACACAAAGATAAAATTTGCCTTCATATCTGTTTTTTAGGCAGTAGTAGAAATGATTCATTGCAGCTTGGACATCTGGAAAAAGCAGGATGTTTTTGACAATATTAGATGTAAAATGAAGTAGCAATCATTTCTACTTCCTGCTTTCAATGGGAATCTATCTCTCATGTTAAAAAGACATGTTCACTTTTATAACAAGTTCCAATGCATTTTTGAATTTTAAAATTAAGAGGGAAACCTGAAAGAACTGAGCAGCAGTCTTCTCTGGCCTACTGCCTTTCAAAGCCACATGAGCTAATGCACAGCGAGAAAGTAGGTTGATATTACAACACACGTAAGAAAAATTCAGACTTGTGATAAGCTGAAAAATACTCCAGCCCTGAGTCAATACATTCCCATTGTTTACCTTCCCACAGGTCAAGAACAAAGGGAACAATGTCAGCTAACAAGACCAAGCAGAGTAATGCGATCATGTATACCTCCTGCCTGACAGTAGTAAGTATTATGGAAACTAGTTTTCACCTTCTTGGAAAAGAATAACTTTTTTTTTTGTTTTCTAGATTTTGACTTCATGTTCTATTTAGAAGCTTAATTTCAAAGAAAAAAAAATCCTATGCTTTGAAACAGGTAGTGAATAAGTGTTTGAGGGAAAGCTTGTCTTTATATTCACATAAAATACAAAATTTTAACCAAGCAAAATGCCAAGTTGTAAATTTAAAAAGGAGGAGCTTTTCCTGGAAAGCTGATACTCTACTTAAATAACCAAATAAACAACAATACTTAATGCAATACTACAGCTAACAGGACAAACACGGTCCTTGCATGTATAGCAAGAAACTCAGGTAGGTACCCAAAAAGAATATATTCTCCTTAAATGTCTCCGTATAAAATCAATAGAACAACATGCACACACATTTGAAAAAATAAAACCTATTAAAAAATAGAAGTAACTTAAAACTGAGAAAAGTAAAATGATTTGAAACCTGGGAAAAACACCTTACAGTGAAATATGGTTTGTAGCAGGAAGTAACAGCTTTTATTTAATTAACAGCCCTGTTCCCAGTGGGAGAACATTTTTCACAAAAGAACTTTGACCTCTCAGCCCACAACCTCAAAGAGACCACAAAATACCTTCAACAGCTGAGCCTGGGAACAAAAATTCAGAACTGCTGTATGCACTAGAAATTGTGGACTCGATAAAATACTGGGTTTATGGCACGTTATCATCTTCCACGGCAGCTGACCTCCAAATCATTTATCAGTGTTCCACAGCTGTTAATTTGCTCTCTTATTTTAGCTCAGAGAAATTCTTAACATTTTTATCTGCCTCTTTGGTCATAGGGCAGGTGATCATGTAGGGCAATCACCATTTTCTCCCGAACTGACTGTCTAACTGATTACCCCATTAGGTTAAAATTAAGAATTACTCCCAGTCTTGGCTTGAAGTCTGCCAGTTGTGTTCATATGAACAGAACGATCTGCACGCTTGAAATTTTGTTTCTTCCAAGTATATCCACTGGCCTAATATTAATTCCCAGTTGTTAATTCTACCTTCAAACCTGCCTCATTTACATCCTACTACTGCCAGCACTTTACAACAGGCTCCCAATGCATTGCTTTGTCAGATGGTCTCCAGAGGGCCCTTCCAACCTCAACCATTCTGCGATTCTGTGACTTCAAAATAATCGGTAGCTCAAAAGAGAAACTGTGGCCCCATTGAAGAAATTGGTGGGTGGGACCCTTCAGTTTGAATTACCCAGAAGTTCAGACAAAAATGTAATGGTGCTTTTGGATCTTAACATCCGGGTATCTCTAAACAAAGCTTTGTGATCAGGCCAAGTAAGTGTACTGCAGGGGGAAAAAAAAAGGAAGGAAGAAAGAAAAGAACCCTACTACGGCAAGATTTGCAGAATTCTTAAGGTAGTAGTTCAAAAGGACAGATTTACCTAAGTCTTGTAAAGCTCACTGAAGGTAATCAGGTAGCAAGGTTAAAAGAAAGATAAAGAACTTTTTCACATGCATCTCAAAGATGAAACTCTTTGCTGCAGGATCTTGTAGGACTATCAGCAGCATAACTGGAATTACAAAGAGATGAGACAGATATGGATAGTAATTTTAGCACTGGATCTATTCAAAATGATAGCTCAGATTTAACTTTGATTTAGGAAGTCTACATACTAGTTATGTTTCATGTATCCCTTCCCTACTATGATTCCAGTTGGCTGCTGCTGAGGATGTGACACAAGCCTAGACAGACCTTTCATCTTGTATAGTATGGCAGTAATGGTGGTCTGATGAGGGGAGAAAATACATGGAAATTGCAACTGATGGAAATACTTTCCCCATAAGTCCCCATTGGTGTCCTGAGTTCCTTCCTCTCTCCTTTTTGCACAGAACTATGTTTCAACTCCTTGGGGATATGCATTACATATTGTTAGTTATACCAGCTTATAAAGTATGCATGAATAAACAACTGCTGGAAACAGTGATTTATTTTATACATCCACTTCCACAGATAAAAGCATATTCTTTAAAAAAGATACAGTCCCACTTTGCCTTTGTGTATTTCTTTTTTGGGAGGTGGAGGACTACAGAGCAGTATATTTTCATTCCCTTTAGTTCAATTTCCATTCAAAAGTCTGCATTTTCATTTAGATTATTTCTAAAGGCACCTTCTTTTCCTGTGTGCTCTGTACCATCAAAAGATACATACATTGATAATGTAGTTGTTCAAAGTGAATTGCTAACCAATTATCAGCTTACTTATACCTACAGTACCAGCTCTTTTAGCTTTGTATTTGGGCAACCTTGGGTCCCATTGGTTAAACAAGACCTTGTATGACAATTTCAGTTGGGTTTGAAGAAACCATGACAGGGCTGAAAAATCATCAACAAACAAAAGCTAAACGACAATGCATCAGGTCTCAGTGAAGAGGTCTAAAGGAAGCTACAAGGACGGCTGTTAGAACTGGAATCATTTAACAGTATGCACAGGAAAGAAATCCACATGTACTAACACCTCGTCAAGATGATAGAAAATAATGAGAGACTTCTGAGAGAGTAGACGTTTAAGTGGGAGCTTTTAATGAGGTTCCAGAAAAGGTCATGAATTTCTGATTTTAATCTCTTCTGCTGAGCTGATCCACAGCTTAGGGCATCCTGAAAAGACAGACATTATAACTCAAAAATGCTTCTTTTTAAAAAAAATTCAATTTGGTCGGTGTCAGCTGCTGATGGGAACAACTCGGTTAGTGCCTTAGGAGCCTATGTACTCAGACTCCAGCTGCTTAAAGCCTGTAAAACTAGTTCAGTATCTCAAGGATTTAACAGAGTAGGGGACGTAATGGAGGGAATGATGATGTGCTCTGACTGAGTTTGTGTTCTTAGAGAGCACTGCGGTGTTGAATGCTACACACGCACATGCTTTGCTTGCAGACATCTTCACAGCATGCTGCTGTTGAGCGTAAGAAGTAGAGCAAATTACCATAATCAATCAAAGTTAATGCAGAAATAGATCATACTCTCCTTTCTCTTACTTGAAGGAAAATACGTAATCTTCTGATAGGCTGAAATTGGAAGGGGATTTTTTTGACAAAGGTGAGATCAATAGAATTATCAACTTTGCCTTTTGATATAAAGGCAAATGAGGCCACCAAGCCCTTGTTAAAAATGGGACAGGAAGTTTGGGAAGTTCCCTTTGTACATTTTTTCCTCCAGAACAAGAACAAAAAAAGTAAATAATGATGAGCACTACGGGAGATTACCTAAGAAGGAAGTGCAAAGAAAGGTGATTGACTATGAGAAAAAAAATACAGTGTCTTTTGCTATGGAAAAAGCAGTTAAAGATGGCAATTGTCAGAAGAGTAGATAGATTAAAATCTAATTAAGAAAAAAAGCAATGACAAAAGTGACTAAAGATGGCACGCAAGTAGAGGTACAGAAGATGTGAAATGCTTCAAAATACGCAAAATCAGCCTCTGAAAAGATGAAACAGGTAAGACTGAATGTATGATAGGAATACAGTACAATATACAGATGTAAACACAGAGATGTGAAGACAACTGTGGACATGATTACTGCAGAAGTGTACAGTGGATTTTGTATATCTTCACTGTCATACGAATGATCTCTTTTGCTGTTAAAATACTGACATATAAATAATCTCTCATGGCATTATTTTGTTTCTGCAAACTTAAGGGCATTATTCCAGAAAGGAATACATACAGGGAGAGTGTAACTGTATTCAAGGCAGGGAATATTGAATGAGAAAAAATAATAATAAATACAGAACCAACAGAACTCTAAGGAACAAACATGGAATGGTGAATGAAAGCATAATATGTATTTTAAATCCAGAGAATAAAACTCCATGTTACTGCTGCCATGTGGATCATTTATCGATACTGAAATGCTACCATAATTAAGAGAATGCTAAAGAAACAACTCAAAGTTTGCTAGAAACTATGACAAGCAGAGAAAATGACTGAACAAAATAAAAAAGGAAATGAAAGAAATTAGTGTTGAAAAGAAAGTGAGATTGCCTTATGCTCCTGGAACATGACACGTGGGGCAAGAAAATGATAGACAGTGGATAAATTGATTTGGGTGAGATGTAGATAAAGGAAGTTTAGAGATTTTCTAAGACACATCCTGCCTGAAGGAAGTGGGGACTACTGAATGGTAGATATCTTCCTCTGAGTGAAACCTCTTTTTGATATGAGCTGATCAGTTGTTTTAGGGAGAGCATTACAATAGTGATGGAATGATGCTCAAACTAATGCAATGTAGTGCATAGAGAATACAAGACATTCACTTTCTTTTTTCTTGATCTCTACTACCTTCTATGCTTCTCTAAAAATGCCCAAACCAATGGCTGTCAACATGATGTGTTTAGTATGAATAAGGAGAATAGTCTTTCATAAAGAAAATAAACATTGATCCATATTACAGACAGCTAGAATATCAGAAATTTGTGGATTCCATAATTATATCATACTAACTAGGTAGCTACTTTGTTTCACTTAAAAATTCTTATTAACCTAACAAATAAGAATGATTAATTTTGTTCAGATTCTCTGTTACATAGAAATAGCGATAATTACAAATATATATGGATCTAACTTTGAAAATAAATACATTATCCAAATGAAATGAGTATATAATTGTAAACATATAAATTGTAAGTTTTTGATTTTGTCCAACTTGTCTCATTTGCATGGAGACAAGTCAAAACAGTATAGGAACTTTTTTGAAAGGTTATAGGTTACATTACATACAGAACGATATACAGAGTATCTCCTGCCAGTAGAGACTTTGGACTATATAACCAGCTCCAAAACTCCTGGGTTTAATGCCTTCTGAGCTCCATAACTGCCACTATTCTGGATATCAGATTAAAATGATAATTCCATTTCCCTTCAACAAAGACACAAACCCTAAGTAATTTACAGCGTATTAAGACAAAACATAAATACAAATATAAGAGGTAAATGACAATGATAACTCACAACACTGGTACAGCTGGATCTACTGAAATTTCTAGATGTTCTAAAATTTGTTTTGTTTAAATGCCACAAATACTTTAAAATGTTATGAATTATTACAGCATTATTCAGTATGATTACAGTATTAGTGCTGAACATGGTTATATCATTTGTTCTTTTACCTAATCTGTAAATTTTCTTTACCATCTCATTTTGAAACAGTGCCTCTAGTTTTTTGGACGGCTACTAATTACCTCCTGTTTTCAAAATTTATTCATCTTTACAAACATTAATGATAATTTTTACCCAAATGAGCATTTTAACTTTAGAGCAATTGAAAGCTAAGCAGCTACTTAACTATGAAATCAGTTCTACTGAGATATTTTATGTTCACTACTTACATCATTAAAGAAGAGATTTTGAAATTATATTTTTTCTGCAAAGAAATGAATAGTTACAAAGCATTAGAGTTTTAAGCTATATCAGGACTCATTTTTCAAGTACCTTTGTTAATGATTCATATCATGGAAATCTTAATTTTTGCCTCTATGACCTTCTTCGTGGAAGACGAAATTCAAATTGTGTATTACTTTTTTTTCGCTTAACAGTTTGTGTCTGTATGCTAACTCTCTCTCTCTCTCTGAATATTTTTTCTTTTTCGTGGCTTGGGCCATTACACTTTTTTTTTTTTCCAGGCTTTTAATACTTCTAAAACAAAAGCTTTTTCTGTAGAGGTACAGAGGAGAGATTCTTCCCTCTGAAAAGCTATTACCTTTAACATCTTCTTTTTAATTTTCTTAATTTTTTTTTGCTTTCTCTAAGCTTTCTCAGAAAAAAAAAAAAAAAGATTGCTATAGAATAGCATGTTCATAATTATAATCTTTTTTTTTTTTTCCAATAATAGGTAACATACATGAATTAATTGTTCACTAAGACTACTGAATAGCTGAAGTTCCACATATTATTACTTAATGAAGAGCACTTTAAGATTCAAATCTCAGAGTCTTTTGTCTGCAGTTTTCAGAATTGTTAAAGTTATTTATGGTCTTGAGCCTTACAGGAAGTTAATGGAACTTATATTCTGAACCAGTGCAGACATTTTAGAAAACACTTTCCATGATCATTACGTTAATATGGTTTCACCTAGCATATTAATTTTTCAATATAATTACATTCTTTCTATTATAAGTATTCCAAGCAGGCAGAAGAAGCACCCAGCTCCGTTAGAAGCAAGGAAGTTGAATTCTACCAGTAAGTCTTCCACTGATTCATTCAGTGACTTTCAAGTAGTTACTAAAGCCAGCAGTTTAAAAAACTAGCAGCTAAACTAAGGTACTAAAAAACACTTCAAGGAAAGATTTACACTGACTGTAGGAGGCTCTGAATCAATCCACAAAAGGCTGATTAGTAAAATGTGCCAAACGCTTCCACTAATTGCTTAAGTCAACAACAGATGGAGGAATTGGCATCTGTGGACATAAGGCCACTCCTTCATACATCCAACTTTAGACGCACAAGTTTGAACATTTGAGCTCAAGCCTTGTGTCCCAGTTCTTCAATCAGTAAAACAAGTCTTAAGAAAATCCCATTTTCACATCTTATAGTGAAAATGCTATTTACTTATTCACCCATCAGCTGTGTCACAGAGACAACCACACATACAACCAACCTCCGTGGGTGCCCTTTCAGGAACTCTGCTCTCCGTCCCATCCAACCCTCCTGTCCTGCTCCGCTTCAGCCTCTCCACACCCAGCTTCTATCATGGGGCTCTTTCCCTGATCAGCCACCCCTGTCGTTCCCAAACCAGCCCCTTCACACTTACCCAGGATCCCAAACTCCTCACTCAACAATTCAAACCACCCTCACCCAAGTACCGTCCAGCCTCCCAACATCAAATATTCTGTCCCTGTTCCAGACTGGGGAAGGCACTGCCAACAAGAAAAGGTCACTGGGATTTTCAATATAAGTAAACACTGTGCTTCATTTTTGTAAAGAACAGAACTATTGGGGCTGAAATTTTCCTTCTCTCTCATACACATATGCACACACAAGCACACAAAAGTCCTGATAATACAGAAAATCATATTTTGTCCCAGTGAACTCAAATTATGTTAGAAAAATTGTACCTGGAAATGATATAAATAACTGAAAACAGGATCTGTCTCACCAGGCTCTCATCATGAAATTTCGGTTTGGAAGATGGGGAAGAGGAGCTGGCCTGGAAACTAAGAAAGAACTTGGACTATCTGGGAAAGAGAAATGTCAGGTGCACTGCCAGCTCTGCCTACGAAGTAGAGAAGCATTGGCAAAACCATCGCAGAAGAACAGGTTACTCCAGTGACTGAATATTAGAAAGCAGCAAACGAATTACTATTTCACAAGAACAAGATGAATGCTTTCATGATAATTTGCAAAAAAACAACTACCCAACAGAATTTAGAAGTGTAATTTGAGGATGTACCTATCACAAAAATATTCTGAGTATACTAACTTTTTTTTTAATTTAAGTTCTAGTTGCATCAAAGTCTATTGAATATTAATGAAATATTTAAAATTTAGTTCTACTCATTTTCTTGCGTGCTACAGTACAACAAGGCAAATGAGTGCTAGCTCATTTGAGTGTTTTGAAGAAACTGATGTTATTTACTGCCATCTAATACAAGAGTAACTGCACGTACAGTACAAATAACAAAACGAGTATTATGTTGCCTTAATGCATAAGTAAAGAATCCATTTGTGACCATTTTCCACATAGACCATTTGCCTAATGAAATCAGCCTTCCTTCCTCTTCAAAGTACTGCTTTGTATTATCATGGTTGGATGAAAATAGCCTTTTCACTGACTCAAACCACTCTCTCTATTTCATTACCACAATGTCCAATCATAGTGCAAAGCAAATTCAGTCATACAGACAGTCTGATGTTGAAATAAAAAATCCCCTTTGATTAGCTGAGTGAAAGGTTCCATTTTTTTACAGTAGGCAAAATTATATTAAACTCCTCATGTGTTGAATTTGACAGGGATACTCAAAGTGCACTTTGCATACATGCACCCTCTGGGGGCAGAAAAAAAAAAGTCCAGAACCTAAACTAGCTCTGGGGAAGCATTCCAGCACAAATTTTGCCCACAATATCACTGATGATGTATGTGCAACTATTTGGCAAATCCCTACCCTACTAGGACGGAGGGGATACATTCTGACCTTTTGGGGCATCTGCAATCTGAAAGTAATGGCATTACAGCAATCTAATAGAGATGAACATATTTCTTTGATTGCGGTATTAGTGTCTGGCTTGAAACTGAGAGTTCATGTGCAAAATTACACAGCTTTTCTCAACTGCTTTTAGTGGATGCATTTTCTTTCTGAAATTTAAAATCAACAAACCTTTCCAGTCAGCTTTGAAAGATCGTCTCCTCCTATTATCTGCATGTCTTGCATAGACTGATCATTCTGAAAGAAGAAAGACAAAACTTTGATATTGGATGTAACTGTATAAAAGTATAAACATGTTAACATCTTTTTTTATCTCTTACATTTTTGACTACTAATATTTTTTAATGATTATTAGTACCGGTGCATGAGAGAAAGACATTCATTCCCATGATTTCTATCATCTCTCAGGTGTGTTTAAACTAACATCAATCTCCAGGCTTACTGAACTAGAAAGAGTTGCATTTTTTAGTTTTTACTTTTTTTAAGTAAGTGATGTTCCTTTGCTTGCTACTTCTTAGTATGAAAAATGTAAAGCAACATATTTGTCCCTTCCAAAACAGGAAAACAGCAGCATCTCAACACTTGACAAAACACCTGTAAGTACATACTTTTTTTTGGAACAGTTTTTATAAACACAGGCAAAATGTGCCTTTATCTGTCACTCACATGGAGAACTTAGCTATTATAGAAGAAATTTGCCCATTTTTTTGTTCTGGAAAATGTTTTTCAAACAATTATCACTTACTATCAAGAAAAGTTTCAGCATGCATGTGTATGGCCATACAGTTTCAAGAGTTTTATTTATTTATTTATTTCAATTAACTCATATAAAATCCTTGAGATCATTTCAGTAAAACAAAATACTGTCAAACTAATCTCAACAGAATAGTATGCTTTCATTTTCCTACTAGCAAAGGTATTAAAAAAAAGTAAAACTTTTTCTTTAGATAAATTTGTTTTACAGACATTTCTAGTGGAAATTCATCCCAATGGAAAATTTCTCAAACCATCTCTAGTTCAAAATCATTAACAGCAGCACATAACTCTAAGATAAATTAAGGGAGTTCTACTTTAAAGGAAGACAGAACAGGCCTTAAAGTAGGTAGCAAGTTAAAATGTATTTAGTCGTGGTGAGGCTGTATGAATATTCCAGAGAAAGCAAGAGCAAAAATAAGTAATGCTTTTTTTTTTTTTTTTTTTTTTTTAGAAATTGGTGCATGTGCTAATCTAATCTCCTTACCCACAGGGAGACAGGGTTAGTCCAATTTTAATAATAGCTGCAGTACCACAATGTGACCCTGCAGCTTACCAATAACATCAGAAAGCTTTATCACCACAGACAAGTGCTGAAAATGCAACTTTGGCATACTTTTGCTTTTATTTCTTAAAAAAAACCAATGCTGCAAAGTCAAACTCTTTTCCACAAATAAGCAGCGAGGCAGCAGGACTTAGGAGGCAGATGAGGATTTACTGGTGGACCTAGGGGTTTGTAGCTCTTCTCCTCATGGGGCAGCACCAGCAGCAAAGGCATGTGAATGCTGGGCAGGCTGTATGCCTCTGCCGTCCTCCCATGCAGGTGAAAATCTCACCTGCCCGTGCTCCCAGCCCTGGCAGCTCACTCCTTCAAGCACTCCGACAGCCCCAGGAACCATGCATGGTCCCCATGAGCATGGCTTCTCTAAATGAATACAGCCTCCCTGAGGAACAGCAAGTAATGGTCGCAGCATTGTCCAGATGAGAATTTCTCCAGGCTCGCATAGCGCAGACCCACCAAAAGAGTTCCCTTTTGCTCAGACTCCACTTCCATAAAAAATCCCACACCACAGCTTTGTACGAGGTCCGTGGCAGTCATTGCCTAAAAAGACGGTTTTTAGACCTGTTTTCACTTTTTCTGCACCAGATTTAGGAGCTCTGGATATTTTTCATGCTGCTCAGATTTGTTTCCTGGGAAACAGAGCTAGAGCTGGAATAAAGGTTACATCCATATGTTTCCTAGTATAATGTTCAACATTTCTCTTATTTTTGTAAGGAAAGTCAGAAAAATAACAAACCAAGCAACTTATTCCTCAGAAGCCTATTTTAAAACTAAATAATAAGTGGAGATAGGGAACATTTTAAGTTCAGCCTTAAAAGCATAAGCCTTTTGTTGTAGAGCAGTCCAGGTCATTCTTCAAAAGTCAGGGACGTATTCAGGTCAAGTCTACTATTAGACTATAAAAAGCGGATTCTAATATCTATCACGGTGTGTGTAACCAAGGCAGTGACAAAATATTTTTTCATTTCCAAATGAGAAAGACTGGAATTTCTGTAACAACTGACACATAGCAATGACTGAAGAGGCAGTTTGCCCTTAGTTGCTAGTGGAAAAAGAGAGAGAGAAAAAAGAGAGAGAGAGAAAGAGAGCAGTGAGGTGCAACAATTAATGAATTTATTTATTTTTAATTAAAAAAAAAAAATCTCTTCCAGCAGTCTTTACAGCAACACTGTTCCCCTTGCATTTGGTATTTCTGGCTTCAGCTGAAAGGAAGATGCTGAAATAGCAACTTCATTGCTGGCGACCAGTTAAGCAAACACAAAAGCCATTGAGAGCCGGGGGATCAGAGCATCCCCCCAGTCTGCGTGGTTACACATTGAGTGTTGTGACACAACCGCACACAGTTATGAAAATCTTTGTGTTCTGACTGGAGAATGAGCGCTATCAGAGGACAGGGCAGAATATTCACCGTGCCTAAAAACCATATAGAAAAATGCATCTCAGAACGTTTCAGCCAAGATGCTTTCAAGAAATATGGAAAAAATGACCTGCATTGCACAGCAGAGCTATTCTATTGCCAAAGGGGGAAAAAAAAAAAAAGAAGAAATTGGTTCATTGACTTTAATGCCATTTAGAAGTACCTCTAAATTTATCAATTAACTCGTAGTGTAAAATACCTACCTGCCAAGTAGCAGGACTCAATGCCACAGTGTCACGTTGCAGCTCTCACAGTGTTCATACAGGGAATGTGCACACTATGGTTGCCATAGGAACCTCTCAGTGCTTTTTCCTAAATTCTCAGTATATAATCTCAAAATAACACTGCACTAAATGTTAAGCATAAAGTACAATAAATGTCAGAAAGAAAAAGAATCTACTGATTCATTCATAGCTCTTACTGTCAATTCAGAACTGTTTGTTTAATTTTCATACTCTCAAGTCATTCAGAGCTTCTTTTTCCTTTGGGAGACATTCAATACTTTAACATAACCGATATGATTGAGTCTACAGGACTTCTAATAAACGCAAATACCTGAATTAAAGGTTTGCTTTCAATCTCCCAGAGCTCCTCAGGATTTGCTTTCTAACATCTTTAAACCCTATCAACACAATTTTTGCTGTTAAATGCTTGAGACTAAATATAATGTCCCAGATAGACAACTCAAAACCATACTACGTTTTGGTTTATGCAGCAAACAATTCATCGCATTTGTTCTTAATAAACCATAATGCATTTTATGTTATCCCTACATCACATCACATACTATGTTTAATACTGCATTTCTGTTTCTTCTGTATTTAATAAATCTGCATTTTTCCAGGATAAATCTCAATGTGTTTGTTTTTACTTGCTGTGTTGTGCTTTTTCACCTGTTCACCTTTATTCTCTAATTTTATTTCCTGCAGACCTTGTCAATATACATCTTCAGATCCTATGAATACCTAATGAATGAAAGCCAGAATGTTGCTACTTTCACCTCCATTGTTCACAGCACGCAAGATAAAAACTTTGACTTTCTGTGTTGATTGGAAGTATAGATATTTAAATTCCATCTATACTAAGTCATGTCTTTTGAACTGGGTGGGGCACAGAATTATTACATCTCACATCTCCTGAGATCAACACTTGGACACAGTTCAAGTTACAAGTGAAATGAGTTGGGTGGTCTCAGGAAAATTTATTATAAACAGCATTGCTCATCTGAAAATTGCACCAAACTGTGAACATCTGTTACTCTTCTAAAGAACCAGAATCTGGAGTACATTAATACTGGGCTCAGTGAAACAAAGATTCTTTAATCATGGCAAAAAAAGTAGTTCTGACAAAACAGTTTAAGTGCACAACTAAATTATGAAATGACACCAAAGCATTATTGCACATATCACACATATAGTTACCGTAGTCTGCACTGTTCGTATGTTACCTCTTGGGAAAAAATGTGATTATTTTCTTCCCCAAAAATTAATTGGAGAAACTCTTAAGAGAGAAGGATGTGACCTTCAGGCCTGTTCACCAGCAGGCTTGGTCCAACACGTCAACCAAAGCAGAGTTGAGTTCAGTCTACACATTCACTTAGGCCTCATCTTTTTGTTTTCCATTAAGACTGTCACTAACTGCATGTTATTTATGCTACTGCTGTTCTCTCAGGGTGACCCATGATCTTGAAATATCTTTGTTAAAAATAGGATTACCCTGTCCCTAATTCAGGCACCTCAAAGTTAAGACTTCAAAATCTGTGCTGCTCATCCTGGGCTCCCCTTCATGATCACTGCAGAAAACCAAACAGATCAGGGAAATCATCTGTTTCACCACATGGGAAGTCCACAGCAAATAACTCACACCTAGACATCTAATTGTCAGACATCTGAAGTTAGCTGAAATGAATCCCAGCTTAAGAGACTGACATCAATATTTTCTTCTTACAAACCTCACTGAGCACTCAGAAAGAAATTATTTTCAATCACGTTTACCACAGGCGTATAAGAAGCAATGATCTTGACTATTTTCCATTAGTTACATCCTGAACTATCCACTTAGGCTCTCTCCCACACAAACACAATTCCCCTTGGTACTATTATGGGTTAATTTGCTTGCACGTTTACTCAAAGGTTTCATTTTAATCTGGGTGAAGTATATTTGAGGAGAGATTTCAAAAGATACAGTCAATCTAGTATTTCTCCCCACGTGCCAAGGAAAAATATTAGCAACCATTCTTTGCAGATTTTTTGCAAAAACATTATACTGGATGAATAACGGGACTCCACAGTCTCAACTTCTCAGAACAAAAATATAGGTTTATCCATAGGGTTTACCCACCACATAATGAAAACAAGTGGATTTCATATGTGTGGGGTTTATGATCTGGAAGAATGGAGTTTCAGCGAGCCTCAACAAAACAGTAACTTGTGTTTGATACTGGTGGAAGGACAGCAGCTGGGCTGGCTGTGAGAACAGCTCCTTTGAAGGTGATCTGAACAGCTACACGTTGAATGGCACTGAGGGACCAAGGTGGATGGCATTAAAGCCAAAGGGGAGATGACATTTACTGGGGTAATGAATGACGAGGATTTGAACAAAATTCTTGGTAGTTCAAAGAAAAACTGAGAATCTGAAACGTTATATAGAGGACACAACTGGCTTATGAAATGGCTACAGTTTCAGAGACATGGCTGTGTCCAAGACAATGGCTAAAATACACTGCTGAAGCTGAAATTGAAAATGACAGAAAACCCAAGCAGAACCTTGGCATACGAAGTAACAGATACGCTTTTCACTTAAGAAAAAAACATAGCGCTCAGAGGAAAACAGAGGCAGATATGATAAGAATTTACTTTTCAGTTCAGTCCTTCAAAAATGAAACCACAGAAGCAATGTTTCTCACAGAACTTTTAAACAGAGAATTATTACTTCTATGGGAGTAAGCTGCAGCAAACGGATTCATAATATAACCAAGCTTTCTCCATTTAAAAAATAGTGCTGCAGAAATTAGTTGCAGGTATTTGCAGCATTTAGATAGATGTATCTGCGATTATAAAGACTTCTGCTTTGAAATTATGTATGTTTCAATAATTACAATATCCTTTGCTATATGACCATGCTCTATCATCTCAGTCATGACCATAAGAATTACAACGAAAAATTTGATGTTCCAGTTTGGATGTAGACATCCTAGTATGAAATTTACTTGCTTTGCAGCCTGCCTCCTGAGAAGTGCTTCAGTATGTTAATATGTTGGTCTGAGAAGTGTCAGTATGATACCTACATCATCTATTAGCCTATTTTGACTACTGGGTAAAGTCAAACTGGCATATAAAATATAGGCTATGAAATTATACTCAGTATTTCAGCAGAAGTAAGAACATCAGTGGCGTGGTAATACATAAGATGCTGTACTTACAAGCATATACTATCAGTTGATACCATTTTGGATTTCTTCAACGAAGAAAACAGCTAAGAATGAAGGACCTCAGGAGTGTAGGCCAGATCATGCACTGTCAGGGGTTTCATGGCAGGAAACCAGGACTCTATGCTTAAGAAGCAACATTCAGAGGACTAGTAAGTACTGCTAAGTTGGAGATTGTGCAAATGGGAATGGAAAGGATATGGATCACTCCGTGGTAAAGACTGGGGAGAAAGCATGCCTTCCCTAACCCAGAATCAAATATGTACCAAAGTACAGACTGAAACCTCCAGGGCACACCCACATTCAAAATAATCAAGTGCCAGGTCACTGATATATGTGTAGGAGGTGCTTTAAATACCTTGCAAACAAGTAAAGGATACTGAACCAACTGGAAATCAAATACAGTAAACTGGCACACTCCCACTGTTAGAACATCTTTATCACACGGGAACAGTAAAAGCACGTTTATACGGAGGCACTGATGGTTCTGTATGTCTCTGTTAGCTTTAAAGTTGAGGCTACAATGCCTTCCTGAGCTGCTTGGTAACTATACCACAAACTATGCTGCACTGAGACCTGTCTTATTGCCAGCATAACCTGAGATAGTTAATTTTAAACTGGTATTGGTATATCTATCTGAGCTCCAGTTACTATAATGTATGACATACCTGTACATCTCTACGGTTACATCTACAAGCTAACTAATTTCACCTATTCTTTTTCCTCCAAGTTGTTATTCCTTAACAGAAAGCTCCATCACTCAGGTTTGGAAGCACTTCAAATTCAGGCTCGTCTATCCAGTTCCAGGGAAGGCCAGAGCTCTGCAATGAGGAAGTAGGCTTTGGACAGAGAAACACAAACAATGAGCTTACTTACAGCAAGGTACTACCCTTCGTCAGCTCACATGTGCTAACACATGTATATGCTGCTTCTCTGCTATAAAGGCAAGATAGATCCCTCAGCTTAACTCTCAGGGCAACAGTAACTTATTAAACTTAATAAATTGGAATGTTTATAATCATCTGCTCACATATTCAGTAATTTCTTGTATACAAGGACTCCTGCATACTTTCTAAGTATTTAATCCAAAGGAGGTAAGGTATTTTGAAACAGACATGATGTAGTTGGTACTATAAATTCATCCCTTATAGAGAGGCTTCCATGGTGATTCTCTGGTATCTAATAAAGCAGAAACTGCCATTGAAGCTTTTCCCCTCCTGGTCAAGGCATTTGGAATTGATCTCTCTTGGGTATACTCTCAGACATCAACAGAGGTGAACTGACATGCAATGTTAATACCCTTAATATAGGTTAATACAGATTATAACTGTAATTAACTAGATATTTGCTAGGGACAGATATTAAAAGATGTACATTCTTTACTTTTTTTTTTCTGGAGGCATGTGCTCAACACTCTATTTCCATCTGTCAATAAGTTCTGCAGATATACAGAATAAAAAAATATTCAAATATTTTCAAACAGAGAAAGAATTCTAAACATGTGAGTGCATACGTGATCTAGCCCTGTAGTTTTATTGCATGTAAAACTCCCCTTAAAATCCTTGAACAAAGACATAACTTCAGCTATATTGGCACAAACTACTGGAGAAGGGTCAAACTGTTGGAAATGGCAATAGAATTTAGAACAGTTAATTTGGTTATTAGCGATTATAAAAATTATTTTCACATTTTCTTTTCTGGTTTAGCAATTAGGTTTTACATATTTCCTTGGTATTGGTTCAATGGATTATTTTGTTTAAGAATAAGGCAGTAAGACTGCAGCACCACATATACCCATATGCCACAAACAGCACCTGTAGACTTAAAAAAATCAGCAAGAAATGAAATCCAGAACATGCGATACTAAATTTTTTGAAACATACATAAAACAAAACCACAAAATATCTTCAAATCTCAGCTGAGTTCACAAACAGTGTACTCCAAGGCTTTCTTATACTAATAACTTGTTTTTATTCTGTAAAAAAAAAACAAAAACAAAAAACACATTTAAAACATAGAAATGAAATCTGCATATGTTCCAGGATGAGAAATTGTACAACTGCACAGGGCTGTTCAATCAAAGGGAGATTCAGACCACTACTTTGTCTCTAGAGATGAGAGGCAGAGCAAATTTAAAACGTTCAGGCAAAATAAAAATTCAGGAAGTGTATCTGCCAGAACTGCCTTAATCCTACTCAGGCACTTGTTTTGGACTGCCAAGAGACATTACTAAGGGTGCTCACCTTCTGTGATAATAATGTAGTAAAATCCCACACTCATGGAATAGGTGACTTGGGCTTCTTTCTTAGCTTTTAAAAAAACACCATAAGCTAAAGAGTGCAGGGGGATTCTTCCTCCTGTTACTACGCCACGGTAACGCAAAAATCAAAAAGGACATCAAGCAACCTATGGCTAACTATACTGGACTCATCTAGGAAAAGGTCAGTGTTGGTTTAAGCCCACACTAACTAGAGTATCTGTCTTTTACCCAGTTATTGTTTATCACTGTATACATGACCATTACAGCGACAGGACTAGAAGTCATATTTACCAGCACCAACAGAGGGGCTCAGTTCCCCAGCTGGGACACTACGTGGTGCACCGTCTTACCCCATGTTTTTAATTGTGCTGAACATTAACACACGAAAGTAAATGAACATTGTGAAAAAATGTATACCAAGTTTGTAGCTCTAAACTAAAAAACCCTGTCCCTTGAGGGTTTCTGAAAGGACAAGGGAAAACAGCTTTCACTGAACTAAGCATAAAGTATTGACCTCCTGACCCCGACTATCAGCAGTTTCTAGGATTTGGTGATAAAAGGAAGGAAGGAGAAGAATCTTCAAATCTGTCAAATAGCCATAGGCTGAGACAACAGATAGCTGTAAGCAAATTCTCAAGAGATGATACTGATAAAAACCTCAAATGCTTAATCCCTTCCAGCAACCTGAAGTCTTGTGTATCCCTGACTATTACAGCTCGGTAGCTCTCTTTCATACCGTGTTCAGTCCCTTGCTAGTGATGACTTGGAAACTTTTGACAACATGCATAACCTTCATCAAGTATTTTTTTTCAAGGTTATTTTCTAGCATTCCTGCTGTATTTCAATATTCTAACTTTTGTTTATCAAAGGAAGAGGGAAACAAATTTCGTATCTGTCACACTGATAAGCACTGCAATAATAGAGTACTTCTCATTATTGCTGTATTCCTTTAAAGCAACCTTTTTGGTTTATGCCTTACAGCACCCCTGGGGTGTGGCACCGCATGAACATCACACATGCTATGATCTGTTTTAAGAAACAGCGTGTACGGGATGCCAGCAGAAGAGAGTCATAGAATTCCTTGGGAAAATTAGAAGCCTCGGGCTTCTTTTAATTAATTTTGCCCCATTTCAGATCTTAATTAAAAAAACCACACACTAAATGGTATTATTAGCATCCAAATAAGTAATCAAGGTGATGTTCTGCCAATGGATAAACATATTATGGTACTTTCAAACTTGCCAGATCTTATTTGTACAGCAGGATTAGCAACCATCATTTTCTGGACATTTCTTAGAGGTAAGAGCCCATCTCCCTTCACTGCAAAAACCTATGAAGCAGTCAGAAAATACAGACTCCAGTCTCTCCTAATGATGACATACAGTGTTGCTGCAAATGTCATGATTTAGCGGTGGCTTGCTACATTTTTGGCAGAATATGAAACAAAATATTTTACTGAGACTAAACTTCAACTTTTTAGGCTTTGTAACAAACCGCTGCTTTACAACAAATCCTGTATCCAGGGGAACTTTCGAATCTAACTTTTTGCAACGATGACCTCTTGAGTGCTTTTGAATGAAATCCCTTGATGCTTTGAATATGTTCTAAAAGCGAACAATTTTAAAAACATCCACGGTCTCAAATGTTAAGATGTTCCAGAAGGCTGGATTGCTTAGAAATACCAAAGATTTAAGCTCATGAAGAAAACATTTAAAAATGTTAAGAAAAATGAACTTCAGATCTAAAACTTCATTTATACATAGTAGCCGTACCCTCTGTAACATAGTATAATCTAAAACATTTATTTCAATTTGGAAAACATTTTCCAAAAGAAAACATTACAGCTTGTTAGAAAAATGTGACCGTTGGGGGAGACAAATTTCTCCAGAAAGATTAGCGAAAATCTCTCAAAGACTTTGCATTAGACCTGAAGTCCAGCAGAACAGAGTATCAACCCACAATACGTGAATACTGTGTTGTTTTTTTTTATTATTTTCAGTTAGAAAGAAGAATTCCACAGCTAAAAATCACAAAGCAGTATAAAGGAAGGCAGTACCTAAGTGGGGAACAATGGCTAAAAACGAAAGGTATCTTGAGAAGACAAGTAATTACTAGCTGCAATATGTCCCATAAATGCCTTAAAACAATACTTTGATAGTGCTGGAGAGCTTCAGGACAGCTCAGTACCACCCTGCCTTCACGGCCACATCTGCTCTCATTCTGTCCCCATGGCAATCAGACCGCTTCCTACTCAGTTCTCCCCCGGCTGATCTGTTTGGTTCCCCCAAATCTTTCGGATGAGTCACCGAAACACTTACTCATACTTCAAAAAAATCCCTAAGACTTCAGATGGTGTTAACATATTTAAGTGGTGTGTAGGTGTATTATCTGATGCAGAGAGTTACAGAGATCACCTCTCTATGAGCAAGTTTTACATTACAGATGAACTTGATAAACTGACTGTATCCTGGCTTATAATGACCTTTCCCGAGCTACGCTCACAGGTCAACGCCTACTTATATTATTAGTAACACTTCAACCCTTAAACAGTGTCCAACAGGAAAATACTGTATGTTTTAATTAAAAATAACTTAAATCTGAAACACTTTATTCCTCCTTATGTTCAAGAGAGCTTTGAGCAAGTGATGGTTTCAAGCTCTCATATGTCACAACTCTGCAAGCAAGTTAAATGGAAGCTGTGGATGTCTAGGAGAGCATCTGCCTCCAAACCACAACACTGAGCATTAAGGTCACAGTTTATTATGTTATAGCATAGCCTTCTGCAGCTTGCCTTGGAACTGTATGAAAGGAGGACTGGTTCTCTGAAAACAATCAGGGTTGATCCATGCTCCCTCTGACCCCTCTGAGGCGCACCTCAGATAAAGAAGTGGTGGGGTCTGAGGCCTGCCGCACTGCACCCTGGCAATGAGGATCCCCAGACCACGGGCAGACTTCTTTCTCCAGCAGGAGCTGCGCTCACTACAGACCTTACTGCTCACAGGCTGTCCCCAGCCGCTTGTAACTCTCCCTCTGGCAGGGGCTACCGGCAGGCTGAGCTACACGCGTGCAGCTGGTTCAGTGAAAATGAACCCAGCTAGCTGGAGTGGTACAGATAAGAAGCCTCCGGTACCCGGTCTCATCTGGGCTGAGACAGGTCGGGATGAGCCCAGAAACACCTGAGCTGGCAAGCGTGCCAGCATGAGGGCACCGCACTCGATGAAGAATGAACATCATCGTCGCCCCAGCTGTTGGTGCAGAAAATCAGAAAAAAGGCCCATTTCCACAGTCTTAGTTTTTACACCAAACCATGAACTAACTATACCTGGTGTAATGCAGATGTATATTGAGAGTATATTCTCAAAGAATGAGAGTATATTCTCAAAGTTGTCTGGATCATCCTGTTACACTAATAACATCAGCCACGCTTTTACCAATTGGGCTGACATTTTCCTCATTAAATTTCTGTAAATTTCTTCAAAAAATATTCAATCAGTTGCAAGGATAAGCTTTTGGGACAACATCCACTACTAATACCTTTTCAGCTATTTCTCTGAAAAGCTGGAGTGTCTCTGAGGCTGACACTTTGCAGCAAGACACTGCTGAATGTAGAAGTGTTTTTTGTCTCCCTCATGAAAATCTTTCTGTTTTTAAACTAGTCTTAACACTTGGAAAAAGAACATTTGGACACAGGAAGACCATGAATTCTAGCAACTCCAAACATTCTCCCTGCACAACATATGATCTCTTTCCAGTGTTCTTCACCTTATTAAGCATCTCTGGTCTTACTAAGTTTCAGAAAATGATGAAAGCATCAGAAATACAGAGCTAGTTACAGATACAGAGAAGTGCCTGCTTAAGACTTGGCAGCATCTTCAGCTTGGAACTGTAAAGGACGTTTTACTCACTAGTTTTAACAGGTCTGAGCATTTCACAGAGCTTTTACTCAAAAAGACATTACTACTTGAGGATCCAAATACCATTTTATCCATGGAAAAGTACACCGAGGTAGGATCCCTCAGGCAACGCTAGCAGCAGAAATCTAGTTGCAAGCCTCCCATGTTTAACTTGTCCATACGACAGACATCTACTTGGCAGAACCGTCTATAACCACTAGAACACATTTCCCAGAACAGCTACAAGTTAAGGTCCATAATCTTGACACTGGTAGCTTCTGTGGACTAAAGACAAGACATTTTTGTTTTCCATAAGCTTCTAAAAGAACGTAATCCTGCAAAATTCTAATCTCTGCACAGGTGTTCACTGTCTGCAGTAGCAAGCTATGCACCCGAAAAAGGTTAAGAGAATATTTTAGATTTTTTTGTTTGTTTGTTTTACTGTCTAGTACATGGACAGCCCCTACAAATTAAGTAAATAAAGCTCATTTTGCCTACAACAAATATTTATTTGCCTGTCAAACTGATCATTTTCAGAAAATATGGAGTTCAATCTTGTGAAATTATTGCAAAATTTGGCCTTAAAGTTCGTAGGAATTCATTCTACCAGGTAGGCTCCGATTTCTAATTTTTCCATGGCTGCTCAACATCAAGGAAGATGAAATGGACATCAGCTAAAATGTGTGAATGAAGCAAAATAAAAGGAACTCACAACCTGCCCATGACAAAGCCTGTAACTACAAAAGCTAATGTCGATTCCATCTCAGGACGTGCACTTTACTTGGGAGATCACAAGCTGTGCTTTCATGACATGTAGGTATGGAGATAAAACTATCATCATAACACTGGTGAAGAGTTTGGGTATTAGATGTAAATCATTAAATCCAAGCAGTACACTTAGTCTTTTCTTCTGTGTTGTTAAATTAATAAAGTCATTAAGAAGTTACTTGCTTTTTTAGGGTACAGATTACAATACATTGTTTTCAGATGTAAATGCAAAATTCACACTGGTCTTAAAGAAAACAAGTTCCACATAGTAAAATAATATTGAATAGGAACAGGTTATTAAGCAAAGAATGGATATATATTTTACACAGTTCATTACTGTAGTTATAGTCTGATATCTCATGCTGCTCTGCTTTTCAAGATGTACGTATTTAGTAATGGCATATGAGAAGTAAAGCTACAAGGCAGAAAAATAACCTATTTTACTACTTTTATCAACTCGCTTTCAACTTACTCATTATAAAATCTCTCTGTTTCCTTACTCCTACAGTAGAGTGGTTTAGCAAAACTATTTACTGAAATGGCCCCGTATAGACAAAAACATTCAGATTTCTACTAAACAATACTTGTTTTGTTGCTTGTTTTCAGAGTTTTGCAGCACTAATGGTCGTGTTTATGCCAAGATTAATAACCAACAGTTGTAAATATATTTCAAACAACTGGAGGCTGAAGAGGAAACAGATCATATCAATGGATTTGTTTGTGAACAGATTTCAATGCAACCATTGTGTGTGGATTACAATTTGAGGTCACATTTTTTTATTAGTTATGTTCTGGAAACCATAAATACTGTATTAATTTTAAAGGATTACATGAATTGACTCAATCCACATAACCCAGTGCAAGTTTCCTCCAAGTGACTAGCAAACAACATTCCTTTGAAGTTCATTCATATTTTTCAGGGTGATTTTCAACAATACCTTCCTGCCACCGGAATATGAAAAATGCACTTCTAAAATCTGCAATTCAGGCACTATACGGAAAACAGATCAATATTCTGTAATAATCTGTGCTTGACATGGAATTTTAACTATGATACATTATCTGATTATCATAATTCACCTACTATCCTCTTTAAGAAGTGCACTACACAAGTTCAAAATAACAGAGATGATTGGTCTTCTGTCCCATTAGTCCACACAAGGATAACCATAGAAATCACAAAAGTCTAAAGGAAAATATCTCACTCCTTGTTTAGCTCACCATGCTTCTCACAGGAAAAGCTATGCCACTAAGACTCTCTTGTCCTTCCCCAAAACACATGGCTTACTATCATACTTACTTTGTATCACGTAATAATTCTGAGAATGAAACAGACAGCTATGGATAATGATATAGGAAAAATAACCATTTCAGAGGAACGTGTAGCAATACATGTAACAGACACACTGGTCTGCCCAATAGAACTATGGGTGTTTTTCCTTTCTCCCACCAGCCCCTGCTACCAGTTTTAACCACAACTCTTAGCCTGTTTTTTTTTTCCATTTTTGCTTCCATCATCTGTCCACCAAAGAAGTCCTAATTCACATGTATTTACTTCCTCTTCTGCCGAGAGGCTGCTAAAAACTTCTCAAGCATATCTATGGACTCTGTACGCTTCCTCTACTCATCTACTAAATTTTTTCAATTCCTTTTCAGAATTGAGCTTTGGTTTAGAGATCACATTTGGCGTACCCATGGAACAGGACAATGTTGTTGTACCTATAAACTTGAGGAGCCAGAACATCTTCTGTCTCAAGATCTAATTGAGCCTTTACCTTTATTAGCCTGTCCTAAATTGTCTCTTCCACATTGAAAAAAGAGACACTCTTATTGTTGTTCAGGAACACTATACTATTCTGCATGAAAAAAAGATATGCTTTAAATAAGAAAACTGATAGGATCCTGTTAACCTTCACTTCTTTACAGAAAGTCTAAGATTTGGGTGACCTCACACTATGTTTTTTTACTAAAACATATCCCCTTTATCCCTTTTGTATGTGACATCCGTCTTCTATTCCTTTGCTCGCTCACTCTTCTTCTTCATCTTCAAACATTTTTTCATGTCTTGTCCTATCCATTAATCTGTAAGCATCTTAGTGAAACAACCTCCAGCTTCTTCTGTTGCACTTCCCACTGGATTTTTCTGAATTAGTTCTTTAATCTGCTGAAGCTCTCAATATCACAAATATATTAAAGAATTTCTGGATCCATATTTCTTAACTCTCCCACTGGTGTCATATTGTCCTTACGTGACATTTGCAAGCCCATTCTCTTTCTTCAATACTTTTCATTCCTGATTTCAACCTACCATGTCTCTTAAAATACTTTTGAATTCTTCTATCAATCTGAAACTCTCATCACTTTTCAACTCCCTGTGTAGGAGTGATCACTCAGGAAAAAATTCAATATGGTGAAATTGAATATATTAGATATTATTCTTCCAACTAAAAAATCTCTGCAGTGAATTCCACTGTTCCTAACTTATACCATATTCAAGTCCAATTTCTTAGAACTTGGTATCTAAGATGTTGCCAAATTCTTTCAGTTCTTACATCACTGTTTCCAGAATACATCATTTTCCCCTAAAACTTGGCATGCAGCTTATCCATACCTGCACCGTATTTCATGAGAGGACTATGCTAGCACCTCTTTGTCTAGCCACTATACTTACTGCCTCACTACTCTTAAAACTCAGAACTGCTGTTTCCCATTCAAATTTCACCATTGAATTTTATCTTCCTTTCCATCTACGTCTTGAATCTTACCGTACAGTATCTACACACTACTTCTGTATGTTTATCTGAATAATCATATTTCCTAACTCTCACCTTGGTATTTTCTTTTAATTTGCCCATTGTGCTGGAAGCTTGTAAAGTCACCATACAGCCTCTAATCAAATCCTCAGGTAAACTATCTCCTTATTTTGAGCTTATGTAAAAAAAAATAATAATATAAAAAAAATACAATAAGTTTATCATACCACCTGTAAGTCTACAAGAAACTGCATTTTTCAAAGAATTTGTCATATTTCTATGCATATTTCCATGCATCTTCCAGACATGATTCTTTCCCATTTCATAATTAATCATTTATACATTTATTAATAATTTTTACTTAAGAGAAATCAAAAAGCCTTCAAATCTAAGTTAGCACAATGTAATTGGTGTTTTTGTTTGTTTTTTTGTAAATGGTGTATTTCTGGATTTACAGATATAAACTTTTCTTACAAATTAAGCATACCTGATTTTTTTTTTTTACTGATCTACATTTGAGCCTGTAATTTTCTGTCCATGTGTATAAGCTTCTTAACTTTCTGTACTGCATCATTTTAGCATTCCAGTAGGGGGAAAAAAAAAAAAAGAAATGGAAAAATACAGTTCAGTTTCTAGAGGAAGCAAAAATATACTTTCAGATAAGGCTAAAACCTCCACATTCAGTTACAGGAATTTTATTAAAGGCCTAAGAACTAATACTGATGTGTGTAGAACATAAACAGTGTAACTACATTATTTTTAAGCTATGGTTTCCTATGTCAGATTTCCTCTGAAAATAATAAACTAACAGTATTTCCCCACATTACCTGTATATAAACAAGATTCAGTAATCTGACGTGCCAATTTGAGATACTGAAACAAGACAGTACTTGTAAACCATGGGAAATTTTCTCATAAAAATGTCCAGGCTCGTAAACCAAATAAAACCATCCTTACTCTAGAAGTACATGCAGCCACTCATATCACTAAATATACTAAGCTTTTTTTTAAATCAAATTATTTGCATGAAGAAGTCTAAATAAGAATTGATATTACAACTTTCAGCAGCTTAATATGAAAGTAGATCTTAACACCTTAATTAAATGTCTAAACTCTAGAATATGATGACAGGTCTGAAAAACAAAGACCCATGTAAAGTTGGTCTCATTTGTAGTCTCTATTTATTTGAAATCATCTCTGTATGCGAGACATCAAAATACAACATTTTCCACTGCTACTTGACAGCTAAGATGTACTTTCACTGATGCCAACATCTGACTTTGGATCACAAATACAGCCCATTTTTGCTACACAATTAAACCAAGAATACCCCCTTTAAATTACAACCTCTAAAAATTGACTAACCTTTCAGTACTGAAGCTGGAATGAGACAATTCAAAATCTCATGAATTTGAACTGAAGTTAATTGTTGGATTTAAACAGCTGGAGGGGGGTGAGGGGAGAAGACATATCTGAAGGAAGTATATTGAGAGCAGCAGGACTCCCTTTAGGAGAGAAATTGGTAACAGTTAGTAAAAGGAAGCAAGATAAATTACATGAGAAGAACAGTGTCTGTAAAATGAAAGAGAGATTAAAAAAAAAAAAACAGAAAAAAATGGATCAAAAGTAATAATAAGCCTTAAGAAAATGTGGAACAGAAAAGGCAAAAGAAAGGAAAAGAATGGAATTGGTGATGCTCCAAGACTTCATGTAGAGTCTTACTCTTAAACCTGTAATTTTTTGCCTCTTATTGAATTGTAAAACACTGTGAGAGGTATGCTATTACAGAATAAACTGACATGGAGGGTCTGGGAGTCTCATATAAAGCTTTCCATGCTTTTGTGGTAGAGATCTCCTCTCACTTACTGGTTATGGGTTAGTGTTGCTAATAAGTGTTGACTTTTCATAGAGGAAAGAAATTTTAAAACTTTGGTATCCTCATACTGGATAAGAGACACCCAATAAGAAAAACATGGACATTACCTATAATGCCAGGTGCAAAGTTACAAACAAAACAAAACAAACAAACAAATTTTTCTACTATTCTTTAAGCAGTAGTATTGAAGCACTGTCATTACCACAGTGAAAAAAAAAATCTTCTATAATTTCTATGTGCCTTCATGTGAGACAAACATAACATTTTGCTTTATTTATTAGTTCTGTAATACTGCTAAATAGCTAGAAATTGTACAATCTTTATATTGTACATGTCCTTCACAGACCTGACTAGTTCTAGTTCTTGAAACAGAAGACACAGGACGAAATCCTAACCAAATGGTGTCAAAAGGCTCTCATCCTGTGATGGGAAAAAAAAAAACACAACTTGGGCTGGATTTGTAAAAGTTTGGAAAAGCTTATGGTCACTGAGGTCAGAGCAAAATGCCAACCAACCAGCCTCTGCCTGTGGAGCAGACATAGAGCTATTCCAGGAGTTATTGGACTCAGCAAGTTGCATTTATGCTCAGAGAGAAACTGTATTATCACTCCATTTATTTGGTGTACTTCCTCAGACATTTCTAGGACAACTTCTAGAAATGCTCTCCCACTATGGAGTGTGAACTACAAGGTGGAATATAAATTTGTACAGCTTATGCAAATAGAAATCATAATCACGCACTCTAAAAAGATGCAGGTCATCTCATTAGCATTGCCTCATGGAAGCAAATGAATCATTATTGCATAATTTCTTCAGAAGGTAACAGGAAGTCTTGATCCTTTCCTCAACACTGGATTTGGTTCAACGCCTTATTTCATTTTCTTATAAAGCACTATCATCATCTAGTGGTATATTTTGCTACTATGTAAACTGCATGCTATGAAGAGTAAAACACTTCATTTACTTAGCATTAAACATTTAGAATATGGCATAGATTTATCATCTTGCAGTTATGCCAAACTATAGAAGGGCGGGGGGAACAGAACATGAAGTAATGAGAAACAAACTTGAGCAGAACTGTTCAGGATTTCAGGAATAACATGCAGACATTTTACAGGATGGAAACTTGAATAATTTTTTGTCCAAAAGTGATGACAGACTAAATAAAAAATACAGCTTGAGGACGCTTCATATCATCACTCATACTATTCATAAAGTATAAAGGGACATGAACAAATATCTTGGAAAAAAAACCTCACAATTTTTTCAAACAAAAACATTTTTCAAATTGTTCTTCTTATAGTTTGAAAAAAAAATCCCATTTACAAAAGCCCACTATTTATTACAAATATACAACCAGAATTTACATAAGTAAGTTGTTGACTTACGTGGTAACTTTTCAGTCTGACAAAATCGACTTTCATGGAGATGAACCTTTCTGAATTTCTACTGAGATTTTTAATGTGCTCCACAAGGTCAGCACAGAACTTGTAGCCACCTTTGAGTACACAGAGAACCACAATATCATTGTCTCCAATGTCTTGCATAATATCTTTAGCCAATCTTTCTGTCCTGAGGCAAAAAAATAAGGATAAAATAACATTAGATGTGGATACTCTAAGTTTACAGTATGCAAAATAGTATAGTGAGAATATATCTTGAGCTACAGTTGGCCTAAGCATCTTGACCTGAATGGCTTTGGATCAAGTTCACAACAAGCAGATAAGGAGTGTTGGATGCAAGATGCAAAGTGTGTGGATCGAACTAGACAAACTTAAACACATTAAATCTCCAGTTACAGAAAAGGGAGTAACACATCTCACTGTATATTGAATTCATAAGCATTTCAGAGACTTTAGGGTAGTAAGTGAAACACTGACTTCAGTTTTATCTCGCAGAAAACCTCAACGTGCATTATTTCTGTAAAATCACATTTTACATGTAAAATTCTCATTTTAAATGGCTTTGATTTCTAAAGAGCAAGGTAGATGGTATTATAGATCTAAAATGGGTACTACGTCTTTACTAGACATAAAAATCAAAATATTTATATTTTATCAAAATATAAAATCAACAGAAAACAGAAAAATGACATTTGATGTTCTGAGGAAAACCAGCTCAGTGCATTATTTTCTTTAAATACGTTTTTTCTGGAAAGTTGTTTGATAGGTCTCTGAATTCATTCTGCTGGAGTACAAAAAAAAACAACCAATGGAGTTCAATGCTCTCTTCAAACAAATTTGTAGTGAACATCAAGAGAAATGAAGTTGTAACATATTTATTTAAAAAGAGGAATTAAGAGTCAGTTGACCTTAAACAAGAGATGGAAAATTCAAGATGATGGTAACTTAAAAGGCTATGAAAGAAAGCTTGTGTGTAAAAACAAATACAGGAGTCATTACTCTTCCTTGTGATGGATGTTTACAATCTTCTTTCAAGGAGTTCCAACAATTTCAGTACTTGCAACTGGCTGTTTAAATGTGGTAGGTAGAAAGCTGCAGGCTGAAAATGTCCCATGAAATTCCATTCAGATGTTCCCAATTCTTTGTTAAAAATTACTCAGAACAATAACTGAGTATGAACACTGAGCTGGACTACCACAAATATCAAAGCACCATAGAAGCCTACGCTGAGAGCATACAGGAGCTACTGTAAGATAAGAAATGAGAGGTGATCAACCTTTCCCATTGCCACTCTTCAAACACAGCTTCTGGACTGAAACAGTCTACCCCCCAGCCTTCTCCTGGGCTAGCTACACAGCTTAAATGGCAGAAGTCAATGGTGCAGTCTGGAACAACTGGGTTATCTACATGAACAATTTGTAGTAGGGAATTGTTAAAGTTGTACGTAATTAAAAGTAGTTTTTTCCTCCATTTTATATTAAGAACACAAGACAGGGCGCAAGTGGGACAGTCACGTATTACTATATTCAAAGCTTTTTACTTGCCCTTCCACTGTTGGTTCATCCCTCTTGTGTGTAAACACTCCAACACCAGTTTCACTACATGATCACAATCTCTTTTTTGTGGGACCCCTGTCTCACTCAATGCCCAAATCAGAAACTAAGTGAAAGAAATTAGATAATGAATTGCAAAAGACAACTACATGTCTAGCATTTCCTACCTCCTAGCATTTTTTTTTACTTCCCAAATTAAATAAAAAGTATTTTTACAATTGATAATACTATTTATAATTGATAATACAATATTTTAGAACAAATGTTATATATACACCATTTGTGGATCACAGGCTTTACAAAAAAAGAATGAACAAAGTATTGGTCAAAAGAACTGACCAAAGCATTTATTTAGTAACAAACCACACATACCTGTCAACAATAATGCCATGAGGAATGAGCACATATTCCAGATCTCCATAGTAGTGCTGAGGATAAGTGAACAAATCCAGACTGTATCCGGGCCAATTGTCTGAAATCTGAGTATTAAATAATACTGTTAGGAATACTTCATGGTGTTTGACAATATATAGATGTAGAACCATTGCTTTAGTATACTGTATTGAATTAACAGTGTGACACACTCTGTTTCATATATGCTGGCACTCAAATCATAAACTTCAAAATTATGTAATCAGTGGTTACTATTTCACTTTTCCCATTTGTCATTTTGCTTCTCAGTATACCTCAGAAATTAAATGTTTGTTTGTTTTTTCCTCAGAAAATGGCAAAATTCACCTGAAATTATAAACAGCATGACATAAAGGCGAAATAATTCTAAACCAGTGGCAAGTTTAAGTTTCTTACTACTTTCAAACTGGAAAAGCTTGTAAGCAAGTAAGTTAAAAGTAAGATTACCAGAAAGAAAGGATTTTCCAATGAGGATTAGCAGGCATAAATCATATATTAAAACTGTGAATTTCTGTTTTCAAAGTATTTTTAAAGTCACATTAATAAAAATTCTACAGATGAAACAGTACATAGGGGGAGTAGACGATGTGGTCCGTGGGCTGTCTGTACAAATCAGTGGAAGACTGTATGTCTTGCCAAAGGCAAGGTTCCTAATTTAGATAAGTCATCAAACATAAACTATTACCAAGTGTTCATATCTCACCTCACTGTCAACTAGTCTGTAGAACCATACATACATTTACAGCAAAAAATATTTTTCAGATTGAATACGTGTTAGCTTCATAACTGTCAGAATACAAAAATTGGGAGATACTATAGAATGCGATGGCAGTAGAGATTATGTAGGGCAAAAATCAGCCAGAAGGCAAGGGCTTCAGAAAGTTGTGAAGATGCAAAGTCATCACCACGTTTCTAAGAAAAACAAAAAACTAGGCAAACTCCCCACAATTTTCACAGTTCTGTATGAAAGACAAGACCTGCAGGCTCACCAGGTTTCTTGGAAACATTAAAAACTTTTGCTTCATTATTGATTCAGCAAAAAAAGTGACACCTAACAAGCTTTTTTTTTTGTACAATCACATTCATCAAGTAACAGATTGGCTTTCTCCTTGACCACATGAACACTGATTAGCAGGATACATGGTGAGAGACTTGCCATTGTGAATTGCACATCTTAATGGCATTTCTGCTGAATAGGGCCTTTAAATGCCTGTCACTGAACCTCTGCTTACGATTTCATCTGGCAGAGCAATAACCCATGTCGCAGAAGTACCGAGGGTAACACAACATATTGGATGCTGAGCTGTTTCTCCACCTCTGTAGCCTTGTTGAACTTACCCCCAGCTCTGCCTAGTGCTGTCCTGTAACTGTGTCGTGTCTCATGGATTTGTGTTTGCTTGGGTTTTATTGCATTTTCAGTGTCAGCTACAGACACCTAGATGGCCAGGTTTTTGAGCTCTGCCGAACAGCTTCTGTATTCAGAAAAATACTTTGTTGGTAACTACTACATTTGCACATAAAGAGTGTGACTAAGAGATCACTGGAATCAATGAAAGCTTTCCCCTGGCTTACACCAGCCTTGAAACTACACATAGGAAAAAAGTTACTTAATTCTGTTCCTTGTCTCCATAGAAACAGGAGAGGATAAATATACTCCTTGGCAAGGATTTTAATGAGAGGCAAATCTTGCTCCAAAAACACTGCTGCAGAAGGCCTGGGAAGCCTATTTTCCTATCTTCATTTTCAGTACATAGGGGTGGCTGACACTTTTAAAATATTTTGTAGCAATGAACTGTCTGGCATGGTTTCCTGCAAAAGCACTTTAACATAAAAGGAAACAATTTCAGATAGTGCTTTAAATTACATAAGTACTATAAGCACCCGCTAAGAACCCATGTCTGTATCGGTTATTTAGGCATCATTCTCATCAAATTACATGTTTTTGAGCATGGTGCTGAAGATCAAACTAAATGAATTGAAAGTGCCTCAGAATTCATACAAATCAATAGGTTTTACTTCAGCTACAATCTGTCCTTTCTGGCACAGGGTTGGTACAAAATCCTTATTCTTCTATCTATCCTACTGGTTTTCATGAATAAAAAACCATAAGCTACATCACCTTGCAAGAATAAAGAAGTTCTCATTTACAAGATTAAATTCACATGTACTTTCTAACTAATTGCTTTTTAAAGTAATAAGCCTATTCCACATTCTTTTTTTTTTAAACAGGCACTTCCCAACAATAAGCCTTAAAAATTCTAATTTACCCCAAAGCTAATCACAGTGTTATGCTACAGGATAATTTTCAGGTAACTGTAACTTTTGATGGCCATTTTACCTGTGAATTGTGTGACTATCCTCAGTTTAATAACTGAGTATCAAAAAAAAATGCCCATCCCAAATTAAATTCAACTTCCATTTACTTCTGGCTTCAATACTTGGAAATGTCAAGGAAATATTTATGATTGCTTTGTCCAGATAAATAAACATATATACTAAATATATTGGTACACAAGTGTGTAAAAAAAAAAAAACAAAGAAAAAAAAAGAAAGAGCTATTTCTGAAGTTCAGGTTTGGCACGTTCAAGCAGCCCAGCAGAAATTCTTTGATGAGTCTCTACAAAGTTGATGTGAACATATACAAATAAGAATGCAAATACATGGTGATACCTGAAAGGCTTCCTTCCATAAGAGAGAAAATGGAGAAATTCTAAAGATAGCTTTGGAAGAACTTTGCTAGCTTTGCTGTCTACCAATGTGGGCACACATGAGGTTTAAGCACAGTACTTCCTTTAAAGATCTGGATTCTGGTTTGGTATGAAATGGGAGAGCTGAGCACAAAGCCAGGTCCAGCTTCACAAATGTAAACAAAATCATGCTGCACTGGCCTTACTTGTGGTTGTTTTCTTTGGGGGTGTGTGCACACGCTGGTGTGTACCAAGCACAAGAAATGAAGTTAGTACAACAGAGCACAGTGATGAACATCCACCTCCTCCTCTGCAACATCCTCATGTTGTTTTGATGCTAAGCAGTCACATGTTCAACCCGGCATTTATCGCACTGGTGTCAGGAGAGGTGTTAGGGGATGCAGGGCGGCTCCAGACACAGCTCAGGCACAGAGTGCGGGGCTCCTCAGTGGGGAGGTGGTGGGTCTCTGTCGTGGTTGTGTCCCCTGGCTGCTGCCCGTGCCTAGCCCTCAGCTCTGGGCTGCTGCTCTCTAACTCGGTTAAAATCCCACCACTGCGATAAAATAAAAGCATTCCTAAAGTGGTGGTGATAACCCACAGAACGGTTGAGGTTGGAGGGAACCTCTGGAGACCGTCCGGTCCAACCCCTGCTAGCAGGTCACCTGGAGCACACTGCACAGGATGGCATCCAGGCATCTGGGGTTTGAGTATCTCCAGAGAAGGAGACTCCACAGCCTCTCTGGGCAGCCTGTGCCAGTGCTCTGTCACCCTCACAGTGAAGAATCTGTCAGCCTGGCAACTGCTTTATGGGGGGGGGGGGGGGGGGGATCTCATTAATCACTCAGAATAATGAGCACAGTCCTTTACTTTTGTATAACCGATTTATCCCCAAACCCTCCAAACGTGCTGCAGAAGTCCACGCAGCAAGGTAAGGAACACCCAGAGGTGCTCGAAGGCGTCCCACCACTTCGGTGGGAGCCAGGTGTCTCTGGGGATCTTGAGCTCAGCTCCTCGAAGCAACCTGGTGAAAGCGACAGCCCGGGACCAGCGGGGCCGGGCAGGACGCGGGGGACCGGGCGGCAGCACATGGCGGCGGGCGGGAAGGAAGAAAGGAAGGAAAGGAGGAAGGGAAGGAGGAAGGAAGGGCGGCGGGGTAGCGTGAGGAGTCGCGAAGGGCCAGGCCAGGCCGAGCCGGGCCGGGCGATGCTCGCATTTACCACAACGCCGCGGCCTCCGCCTCCCCGCTCCGCCGCGCCGCCGCCGCCCGGCCCGGCCATCTTCCGAGGGGCTGCGGCGGGGCGGGGCTGAGCGGGGCCGGGCCGGGCCGGGGCTGGGGCTGGGGCCGCGGGGTACGAGGGAAGGAGGAAGGGGGTAGGCGGAGGAGGTGGGGGGCTGTGTGCTGCTTGGGAGAGGGAACTCTGCAGGGTTTGAGCTGAAACGTGCCTCGCTGCGAACGAGGAAGCGGCGCAGAGTTAGCTTTGTCGACAGAGCGCGGCCGGAGCTGGAAGTGGTTACAGGAGCCCGGCGCCAAGGGGCAGCGTTAGGGCAGGCTGGCAGGACGGAGGCGGTGTGGGGAAGGGGGCTGGCAGAGCCTGGTAAGAGGCCTGGGCTGAAGGGGTGAGGTGGATAAAACTAAACTGGCGTGGCTTAAGCTGACGTTTTAACAGGTTTTCACTTATAGGGGCGAAAAAAAAGGATGCCAAAACCAAAACTAGTGCAAGTTTGTCAGCCTTGCTTCCCGTCTTTGATAACTTCCCAGCTGATTGATGCTCCTTCTTCCCCACCATTACACAGGTGCTGGAGTAAGTGACGGCTTCCTGATGCCTTCAGCCCACCGCAGCGTTTGTTGTGCTGGCTGTTCGTTAGGAGAGCAGCTCAGGAGCCACACTGCCTGCTGCCTTCCCTCGTCTGCTTCTATAAAAAGGATTAATAGGGTCCTTTCACTGCCTCACAGATGAGAAGGAGCTTGTTTCCAGAAGTATTGTACTTTCCTAAAAGTGAAAGTTGGTTATAACTTCCAGTATTTATCTTTTAAATATAGAAGTGGTAGAATTCTGTCATTCCTATAGCAGAAATTATTAAAGGAAGAAAAAGCTGGGTTTAAGGCAGACCTGGGCATAATGAAATATGCTTAGCGATACCTGAGCGGTTATCACAGACCATGTAGGAAGGCATTTCAGTTTGGCACACTGCTTTCTAGAATGTAGTCATAAAGACTTAGAGACCGCGAGTCATAACAGGTGGATCCAGAGAACACCGTGTGTGTGTCTAAATCAGGAGCATGGTGTCCAGCACGGCTGCCTTTTAGGTGCATCCTCTTACTGCATTCCCACTTACATTAGAAATGACAGGACAATTAATACTTTAGGAATCTGGTGTTAAGAATATTTTTATAAATGAATCTACAATTACAGTCTGGTTAAATACTATGATAATTTAAAATGATCTTGCTACAGGTGCTTTGGTTCTTATGTTTAGCCAGATCTGTTTGCTTTTTAGTGCGTTAAGGATCTACTCTTAACTATTGCTACAATTGACAATATATCTCAAAGAACAGAGGACCACATTTACAAAGTGAGGGAGGCCAACTCCAGACCATATCTGTTTTGGAAGTGATCTCTGTATATGAAGACTGAGGTATGCTGCAAAAAGATGGTTCGTGTTCACAGTGCTTTAAAATAAACTTAAGAAAAGGTCATGAATTTGATAAAGATCATATACAGATTTGCACAAACCTACGCAGAGTAAATACTATTTCTGTAAAATATATTGGAGAGCTTCATAATGGGTAAAATCCCTAAATACTTTTGCATTTCAATTGCATTTCAAATGCCACTGATTTGTGCCCACAAGCTCTTTACAGGATCTAAAGATTCTTCTTGCTTGGAAGTAAGCTTCTAAAGCCCACGTTTGTCCTAAAGCTAATACAATCTGATTCAGTTACTACACGTTACATATGAAGCTGCTGTTGAATAAACATTATAGACCTGAGCTCTATAGTTTTGAAGCTACTTATATTACAGCTGGGATTTCAGATTAGTTTTGCCACTGTTGTATGCCTACTGGTTTCTTCTGCCATCTGGACTACTTGGGGGTACTACTAGAGTTTTCTGCCTCTTTTTAAACCACATTCTTTATCAGACCACAGGAATACAAGAGATTGTTCAAACTACACCACAGAAGGAACCCCACAGGCAGAAGTTTAAAGATTTGGAAAAGATTATGATCAAGACACTAAAAAATAAATTCCTCTGGCATTGTGCTGAAAAACTTAAGCAGGAAATGTTTGTTCGGTCAAGGTTGTTCTGTCAAGGTTGGATGACTGCATTTTGTCAAGTCTTCTTTTGGTATTCTTCTCTTCCAGTAGTTTCACAGGGCTCACTCCAGAAGTGCAATGAAGTGTCAAGCTAATAACAAATAAATGAGAATATGTAAATGAAAAACTAGATAAATTTAGCAGGGACATAGTTGGAAGGGTAGTGCTAATAACAACAACCATCAATCTGCTCCTGCATGTAAGATTATTCATTAGCATAAAATGTAATAGTTTGGGAGGTTTTTTTTAGTCTTGTTGCAAATGTGACAAATTCATGGATCTGTAAACCCACAGAATTAACAGAAATCAAAATTAATTAGGTTCTTTGTGCATGACGGGAATGAAACTGCTAAGGATTTTGCTGTGGAGCTATATGTTCTTACTGGATATTTACATTGTTTTTCTACAGTCTGAGCTGATTTAGAATGAATGAATTTTCAGTAGATTTTCAAACCCTTCTTAATTAGGGTCAAAATATGGTTAGTTAAAACATGGTATTAGGGCCTTAACTGTAAAAAAGAATGTAAGCATTCAGAAGAGCTTTTCTATTTTGTTTGTTTAGCTGTTTGTTCATAAACTAAAAATAGGAGGAAAAGAGTAAACACTTTCAGATATACAACCATGGGAGATGATCAAAGGGGAAAGGAACAAAGAAAATAGGGTAGAACAGTGAACTCATACTAACAAGTAGGTCTGGACACATAGCCAAAAAACATAAAGGAGCAGATGGAAAAAGCGACACACAAAGAAACAAAGCAGAGTTAGGACTTATATGCAAATCCCTTGTGAACAGTATTTATATCTTGAGCCTTCACAAAACTAACTTTATAATTTCAGTTACACATCTTTTCCACTCTTAGCCTGTTACTGATGAAAGCAGCACGTGTTCCACAACTAATGTAAAGAAATACTGAAAACAGAAGATTGCGGGCAGGGGTATAATCAAGAAAACAGTCCAAGACAAACATTATCACATGGTTACCTGTTAGCCTTTGCAACTCCATTATGTATTCCCCTCCCAAGAAGTTATAATAAACATTTGACTACTCAATTTGATATGTAAACACCCAAAATAAACAAGAAAAGCATGAAAATCCAGAATATTTCAAGAGGTATGGTTTACCTAGGTGGAAGTTTGCCAATTAGGGGATGAAGTAAGAGCTCTTATTCTGGTTCTGCCTGTTGCTGCAGCCGTTATGTCAACAGCAGAACTGTAAATAATCTTATGAGGCACAAACCGGCATTTGTTAGTTGTTATGAGATCAGTGATCCCCCTCCACCCCCACCCCAATTGTTGCAGAAAAAGATGCTTACGTTTTAGGTAAAATGCTCACTGAAGACAATATGGAAAACAAAGTCAAGCAGATACAGTACTTTAGGGTATGTTGAAAACAATTCAGAATTTCTTTCATATCCAGCTTTAATATATTCTAGAATTTTGAGTTCTTTTGCATTACCTGAGGCAGTTACCAAGTCCGTAAGTGACCATTGAAGACCACAAGGGCAGAAAAACTATTTGCCAGATTGTTATGGATGTCTGTGAGAACATAAAGCACTATTTTAAACCCTTTCCCTATATTCAAGAACCCAGGGAGATGGTAGGAAAAGCTGTCCAATTAGATAGAGCTAGGTAGCATCCTACAATCTGTAGCAGTATAGGTGCTATACTTTGCCTTCGTGACTGCTGCACTATAGCAGCTATTGGAGTGGCACTGCAAGCTGGAATGTAGCTTCTGTCCATGTCAAATTCAGCAGAATTAGCACCTTTGGGAACTGGAAAATTCAGCTTTAAAGCAATTTCAGCATCTAAGATCCACAAGTGAAACTCAGAGCATTTACCTATCACAGTTAACCTGTACTGAGTCTACAAGACTGACTCAGGCTTAATTTGATAATTTTTATATCAAGAAAATGGCTAAAAGCTGACATTCAGATGTTAGTCTGTTTTATATTTTTTTATAAATTTTAAATCTGTGTTAGGTACTGCTTGACAGACTTTGGGGCTTTGGCTTATTTGGTCCATGATAAACATCTTTAATACAAAACTATATTTTTGTTTGTTATTAATCTCACTGTGCCAGACTAGAGCAACTAGATCTTCACTTTGTAATTTCCTGGCTTCTGAAGATACTCTTCCTGCTTTTCAGGTTCATGTTATTAATATAGAGTTCTTCATAGCTGAAATAAATGCAAACAAAAATTTCCTTTTGTCCTTTAATACTACTATAAACTTTATTTCCTTCATAATATTATGCAAATATTTCTCCTAACCAGCTATTGAGAAGTATTGACATTTGAATGATAAAAGATCATTTTCAAGAAACGTTGTTCACATCATATCCTGTGACAAATTCATGATGCACAGCTATGAAAACGAGTCAGGAAATTGTAAATATGTAGTGAGTCGCACCCAATGTATTGAATTTAACTGGTAGAGTTTGTTCACCTTTTAAAAGAGGTTGTTCACTTGAGTTGTCCCTCTTTTTTTCCCCTCTAAATAAACTACAAGAAATTTGAGAAAATCCACAAAACAGAAGATTTCTTAATGCTTTATATGAGTAAATGAATAACAGTTTAAGGGCTTTTTTTTTCTTTTTTCTTTTTTCTTTTTTCTTTTTTCTTTTTTCTTTTTTCTTTTTTCTTTTTTCTTTTTTTCCAAAATAGCTCAGTCTTCTTTGATGTAATTTTGTATACTTCACAGCTTGCTTAGAATAAACATCGCAGTAACAAAAGTGCATTGAGAAGCAGAATCTGGTCCAGCAAGTTCTCCTGTAGCACAGGCCTGCTAAATGTGCATGGCTGGCCAACCACCGAACTCTTTAGCTGCACAGAATGAACCCACACCCTGAGAGCACCGGAATGCTGCGTTAAGACCATTTGCTCATTTTATTGTTTGTGTAAAAGACAGACCATCCCCCTTGAGCAAACAGCAAAATGGGGTTGCTTCTTCGCTCTGTAGTACTTGGGGCCACATGTTCAACACTACTGATTTTTTTCCTCTGAAGAGAGAATTATTACATTGCTTCCTGAACATTAATATGTCCCTCCAAGCAATGCTGGAACAATTCTAGAGGTACCTGTTCATCTTTACAACTGCTTTGTGAGTTAAAGGGTTGAGTCACCTACATTTTCCACGTGGGGACTAACACCTAGCAAGAGTGAACTGAACATTAATTTCATTAATCTTGAGTGACCATATTGAGACGATAGTTTTCAAATTATTATTTAGTGCTGTGCAGGTTCAAATCATAGCTTCTATTAACTTCAGGCATACTTATCCTGTATGTAAAACATGCAGTCTCTAATTGCAGCACTTGGGAACCCCAAAAATGCAGAACCGCATTGTTAATGGCTACCAGTGAAAAAGCCAGGTATAAGTAACTTACCATTGCATTTCAAATAATTTCTGTGACAAAGACATGACTAAATCATATTGCTACAGGGAATAACTTAAGTGCCTTAAATTTTTCTTCCTAGAACTCCTACTTTCCGATTGCTGAAACAAACAAGATGAGAGTTCTTGGATAACAGATCCTTTTGGTAAACAATTTGAATCCATTCCCTTTATTGCGTGGTCTTGATTCATCCCCAGATGATCATATTTATTGTTATTATAAGCACCTAGGAGCCCTACTTATGGACAAATATACTATTGTGTCAGACACTATGCAAAGAGAGAAGAAGATTATCCACACCACAGATAACTTTCAGTCTAAGCAGAGGAGAACAAAAGGCTACAGAGTGCCAGACGAGTTAAAGGAAACTGCACTGGTCAACACGATAAAACTAATCTCAGTTTACCAGCAGCTTGGCTGTTCTTAAATTCTTGGTAGGCATCACTGGAAAGAAACATTTGAGGAAGGAATTGAAGACAAAGTTACCCCGGTGTTTGTGTGAACTTCTCCATGCTGTGGAGTCAATGTGGAGAAGTAATGGAATAATGATTTAACAACACAGGCTAGTACTGTGATCGAACAAAAGTTCGTCATCACAGGAGCATCAAGATCAGCCTATGTGAATGTAAACTACTGTTTGGCTATGCTCACTCATCTACAACCATTTGTTGGAGGTACAGTGTAGGAAAAAAATAGGTATATTTTTTATAACTTGGTGAAACAGCAGTCATGTTTACCTCAGGACCCTTTAAGCAGCAAAGAAAGAACACAAACAAGAAACTCAACTCACCTTGTGTTCATACCATAAAGTCACTGCTTAGCCTGAAGGATGAAAACCTGAATTTACTCACACTCTGTTTACATAACATTACATAACAAAAAAGAGCTGGAGCAAGATCAAGGCAGAAAGAAAAAAACAAAACACAACCTAGGAATTCAGCGGTTGAGTATAAATGACTACCTCTGATACCCACTCGCAGGGAGCAATGGCCAGTCCTCGTGAGTTTGGTCAGGCTCAATATACCTCTAGTTACGGAGGTAAATGATCGCAATCAGCTGCTGGACTCAGCAGCTGGCTTCCCTGACTATGGGAAATCTCAGGGAACCTTAATAATAGGTTTTGCCATCAGGCTCTCCTGTAATTATATTCTTAATATTATAAGCACCATAAGACCGAGGATGAAAGCATTGACTAGGACTAGCATTTATCTAGACCTCCCATTAATCTGCATATAGGCGAAGTTTCCTTATCTGAACAATGTCTGGCTTCATTAGTGTTGAAATTGCCAGATACGTTGTTTTCCCTGAAACATATGGCAGCGAAAGGACTAGATTTCAGCTTTGTGGCAGACTGATCACAACAGCAGTTTGTGATGCCAAATTTTTTTACAAAAATATACAAAAGGCCAGAATGCACCCTCCTGTAAAAAAAAATAAAAAATAAAATAAAATAAAACATGTAGAGACTGAGGAAAATGAAATTGTTGAGGAATTTCTCCCGTATTATTTCTCCCAAAGAAATTCACCCTTACTATTTCATGAAGGGAATAAGGTTACCCCTCTGCGAGGAAGGTTTTGAGGAGCTACCCTCAGACATAGCGCCTAGGCGTGCATGCAGATCCTGAGAAAACAGCGCTTTGAGTCCAGCCACATGGAGCCCATCTGCTTCTACCAGCTCTGATGCTTGCTCGAGGCAGCTCTATCAGAGCCATGCAATCAGGAACTCCCTGTGTTTGTGATGATGCCGTATCTGATTCCTTACTTCCTGAATATAAATGGTTTCATTCTGAAAAACAGCCAGTCAGATATTTATCATAATTTCATGTTGCTATATTTAAAAAATAGATGCACAGTTTGTCATGCACAACTTTCAACAGGAAATATTTTCAGTTTGTGGCACCATAACTCTTACTGACCAACGGAGAATTGATACCCTCTTTAGTGTGTTTTATGGTGGCTATTCAATATAGTACTGACTATTTAAAAATACCAGGTTGAAAAAATGACTATTAAGTATCATAAGTATTTTGATTATGTTCTTTCTCATTATTTAATTGTCAATAATTGACTGGTGAATTTAGAGAATGTTTCAACTGGTAATGCTACCTTTGCCTGTGAACAGAACTCCCATAATGGTGGCTGGTTTTTCAGAATGAAGTTAAAACTGTATTACAGAAAGGTATAAGTCCCACAGCTTCTGTGATTTCGTTCTGTTTTACTGATAGCTGATAATAAACAATTCTGCTGAAATTTCACTTCTATATTTGCAAGAATGTATTGAATTTCTGAAGACTAAACCCTATTCTAGTCAGGACTGGTATAATTCTACAGTCCATCTGTGAGGGTGAAACACCTGGAAATTATGATCTGGAAAGTCAAAGTGTAGAAAAAATAAAATAAAATAAAATAAAACAAAATAAAACAAAATAAAACAAAATAAAACAAAAAATAAATCATCCATTCTAAGTACAGTTGTTTGTAGGAAAGCATTTGATCTATCTTGGGTCTGCTTTAGTTTCCCATCAATTTTTTTTAATCATGTGCCAACTGTCACACTCAGTAGAAAGGTTACCATTGGCAGCAGTAAGTTTGAATTACATACTTAACACATTTGCTTAGTTACACAACTTGCCTTCTCAGCAAGTGCTCAGAATATATTGAAAACCTCAGAAAAAACCTCCAGCAGCTTGTGTCACTATAAAAATGCCATAAAGTCAAGTTGGGGGAGGTTGGAAGATCCTGCTGAAGAAAATCTATTGAACTGTAAATAAAATCAAAGTTACAAGAAGCATTTTAATGTTGAAATGTTAAGGAATGTCTGAGATGACATGCTTTTATATGCTAGGTTTTTGTTTTATTTTGTTTTTAAACCAAGAAGACAGTTTAGAATGTTTTGTAACTAAAGAACATTATAATTTCCCTTAGTTTATAAATACCACAGTAAAAGTTCCGCTCTCAGGTCTGCACACCAGGTCTCAACCTGAGCTGCCTCTAGGGAGTTCCACACAATACCATAGCAAGGACCTACAGTTCTGAAGATAGAGCTTGGAGAAAGGCTGCCCTGTAAGAATAGTCAGAGACTTGCTTATATTATTATTTAATATCTTTTATGAAGGAACAAATCTATCAGATTAATTGAGTTAATTCATATTTTTTCTTTAGTTACAATGACAAGCACACGTTAGTTGACTCACAAACATTTCACCTTCAATTACTGGCATTTCCTGAATGTGTAAATACAGAGTTACATTCTTTGGATTCTGTAAATTTATGTTACCAGAGCTAAATGGTGAGAATATTATCCTTCCCTGTGTACTTTGAAAGGTTTTCATTTTAATATATTTTTCCATAATCATTAGTGTTTATATAAGGTTTCATAGAATACACATCAAAATAAGTGTGGCCTAGTGCTTGTCCTAACTTTTGGGATACACAATCACCAACTTTGCATTTTCATAAAGTTAGTACTGATGATAAAGGAAAGATCCAAATCCAGATCCTCAGCATAACTCAGCCAAATGGTCTAAAAAAAGATGAGACTGAGGCAGTGGGAATGCATGCTATTTTGAAGTCAAAAGCTGCCTTTTTATTTTAAGCCACAAAAAACAGCCATGTTTGGTTATATTGCATTTCTTAAGAAATTATCTTGTACTTCATTAGCAGATAATGTGGCATGTTATTAAGTGATTATAGTCAGTGTGGTTTTGTTAAAATATACAGTATGATTTTTTTTTGAGTAAACAGTAAATAAATTTAATATTTTTTGAAACCACAGTTTTCTTTCAGCTTATTTTATACCTTTCAAAAATAGACATTATTGCTTTACTATAAGTTAGAAACAACAAAATACACATTCCTGCTCACCCCAAGCTTTCTTAGTGTATGTCATAGACAAGTTTAAGATGCACAAGAAATATAACCTAGAATCACTGTGAAGTCTTCAAGGTCCTTTCCGGACAGATTTATGAAATTAACTAATGCACATGAAAATTTGTCTTTTAATAGTTTATTTAAAATTCTTGACATCATCCTCTGCTGCTGTCAGATATTATGAAGTCACAACAGCTGCTGGTGGAAATAATTAAAATAATACAGAAAAAGCTGTGTTCTGAAGTAAAGGTTAAGCAGTAGGAAAGAAAAGCATTTTTTCTTTTCATGGAAATAATTGCAGTATACTATGTCAATATCATTTCTGCCTAGGTCATGACTCACATAGTAATATATTGTTTTCATTCTAACTTTACACATATAAAAGCAATCAGAACACATTTTTGTACTTCCGTTGTAGATTTAATATAGTATTATGGTGTTCTTTTTTACATCAGCATACCAAGCTACATGTGGTATCCATATTGCATGAGTTCCTATATTATTATAAGCTTCTGCTACAAAATTTGTTTTTGGTAACAAAAAATGAATACACAAAATGTTATGTAGAAGCCAAGCCATTTAGAAATACAATTGCTCAAGCTTTTAAGTAAAGCACAACAGCTCTTTAATAACTAGACCAGAAGCCATCCCACCCTGAAGTTGTATTTACCAAGCTGTCTTCAGCAGTCAATTATTCCACTTAGTTTTGGCTATGCAGGGAAAGAAGTGCTCCAAACATACAAAAGAGTATTTCTTATGCTTTTTGTATGATATTTATAGACATTTTAGTAGTTGATAAAAATTACAAAGAATAATAGATTAAAATCATGTTTAATATAACTTGAAGTTATATTAAACATTTTATTTGAAAAACCCGTGAATTATGCAGATGAGAATTAGCTATATGTAACAATTTTTATAAGAAGCTACATCCTTATGTTAGTTGAATATTACCTTCTTCTGAATAGTTGAAAGTTTCAATTTCTTTTGAGCTTTGTGATTTTTTCTTTTTTTTTTTTCTTGGAAGGACAGGAGTATAGAAAGATAAAAGAGGCAATATCTGAAAAACAGTCCTTACTCATTTGCAATGTAGATAACTTTGTGCTTCTCAATTACATCTATGTCATGCTCCAGTTGTTTCATCTGTGATTCCAGCTTTTCTTTATGCAACTTCTTGGGTACGGTGTCTATTTCTACCGAAAGACACTGAAATTCATGATGCACTTCCTCCCAGTTCTTTTTCAGCCCCTAGTGCCATCACAAGAAAAGGAAATACATGAGAAAAATGTACTTCGTTAAGAATAATATGCGCATTGCATAAGAATAATATGCACATTGCAAGGTTTTGGTTTTTTTTTTAATTGCCTTTAAGTGTCACAGCAATGTTAAAACAATAGATAAATATATGAATAGTGTTTAATCATCTTAAATAGTTGGACTAAATCAATTAAATGCTTAAAAGTCAGGGTAGCTGCAACAGAAATAATTTTGACTCTTTTTGATATAATATAAGGAATGATCTTCAGAATACCTTGTGCTTTGGAGAGAAAAAATTAGTCTTTAGCGGGCAACAACCAAGTAATCATCAAACTAGCCAATGAAGGAGGAGCTACAAAAATTCTAAACTGACAAAGTATATCAGTATGACTAACAGTCAGCTCCACAGCCTACCAGGAACTCAAGGAAGACTCTACACTTCATTTCCAGTCCCGTGTATCTTCAAGAAAAAAACAGTATAAAGTTAACAAAGAGTGAAGCTTCCTTATGCTATGTAAGAGACTTTCTATGCTGTCAATAATGGACAGGTAGGCAACTTTAAATGCTCTATTGTATCTAAATCTAGTATGCTCACTGAGGAACTTCTAGGGTTCATAAAAGCTCCCCCAAAACTCATGTCACTCAAATGACTACTTTTCTCCAAAATGTAACAGGAACTATTTTACAAACTTCACCACAGAAACCACTTCCCTCAGAAAGAGCAACCTTGCTGCTGCAGATACCACTGCATTGCACATGGTGCTACTGACCTTAAGAGATCACAAGAATACCAGTGCTTGGAAATCCAGCCCAAATTCAATGGCATTCTCACACAGTTTGCCTCACCACCAGCTTCTATTCCAGCAACAGAGACCTTCTTCAGACCACGGGCACCTAACTGATCTCACAGTATTTTAACTGTTATGAGCTATTCTGAAGAAATTCTAAACAATTGCATTCCCTTCCCAATCTACATCTACAATAACATACACATGCAACTTCTTTATAATTTGGACTAAAAAAATGTAGCTGTCACTGACCCTATCACCGAAAATTTAAACAACTGCCACCTGTCTGGAGTGAGGCTACACAAAGAACTACTAAAGTGAACCGTATCTGCCACATATAAAAGCCCAGGACTAAAACCCTGCCTCAAACAAACAAACAAAAAGCAATAATCTGAAACATACTCAATAAAATTTAAAACTTGCCTTTACATCCTCACAATTAGTGCAACACATGCTCTTACTTTCTCTCCTAAAGAGGATGACCAAAATCTGCACATCCTGTATATTGCCTATACCACAGCTGAGCGTAGGTTATTCAATGCACAAATGTCCTCAAGAAGACTGTATGCGTGAACTTAATAATCACACCTACTATAAGGAACTCATACAGCAATCAGCAAGCAACACAATATGGTTATCGGTGAGAGAACACTTTTCCAAAACAACTTCATTTTTTTGGCTCTCAGTTTTGTTTCCTTAAGGGATATCACAAAATATCTTCAGAAATGAAGAACTGAAGTTAATCTCCCAGGAACTACATTTTCAACTCTCCTCTGTGATTCAACTGATACACTGATTTCATGGCACACTGTGATTTCCAAATTCAGGTCCTTCTTCTCCACTATTCATCTTTTCTCCCAGACTTGATTATTACCTTGCTGAAGTCCCATTTACAAGAATTATTCTTAATCCTAGCTTTGAATCTGTGGCTTCCGTTTTAGACCTCAAGGACTCTTGTGCCTAAAAACTTGTCTGATTTGGTCCACTGTATGAATGGATTTAAGAGGAAAAATGCCCTTTCCCTGCAAATGCCCTAAGCATAACATACATTTTAATATGAACTAATATTTTACTAATTCGAAGCAGTGTATTTGTTGCACAGAAATTCATATTTTTTTGTATATTCATACCAGGCATTGACTTGGTGTTGCCTATAAAGGTTATTCCAACAATCTTCATATACAAATACCTACATAAATTTAAAAACTCTGTCTCAACACATGAAAGAAGAGCAATGTGCAAGGCTGTTTATTTACTGTCTTGTAATGCTACTTGTCTTTTAATCTAAGGCTGTAAAGCACTTATATAAGGCTTCTAGTCTACCAGGCATAAAGTTTACTTTACAGATATATAGTCATGAAAATAAATACAGTATTTCTGATATTTTGAAAGAAAAGTCATTCAAAACTTTTTGAATAATTCTACTTTCTCTACATCAGTAAAAACTGGTTTGGAAATCATTGAAAACAGTGGGGTTTAAAACACATTAGAACATCCACTCATCACAACTTACTCCATCCCTGTAGAGGGAAGAGATCAAAAGCAGTTCAAAATTCCCTTTGTAAAAATCTCCCTCGCAGCTCTTCCAACAGCAATGTAATATGCTGACCACTACTGCTCTGGGCTAGACCACAAACTGAAGATCTAACTCTATATAAGGAATTCTAATACACCCTGGATCAGTGAGAAATATGTACTGCATTTATCAACATTCTCTTTTATTCTCATGAAAGTTCAACCAAAGTAAGCATAATGGATATATAGTTCAAAAATGTTGGCACAAATTACTTCCATTTATTTTTGTAGGTTCATAAGGCTTGATTTTGTTCTCAGACATCTATTGCCACATATTCTTTCAAATCAGATAGTGCACGTGTTCAATAGTAATGTCAATTATTTTAAAAGACAGGATTTCCCATGTGTCTACAGCTGAGCACTGGGTAGAAGTCTCATACCCTGAGGACACTAATTCCTCCTGAAGATATATCTGTGTAAGTCATCTGGCCCATGACTGAGCACGTTTTTGAAAAATTTAAAAGAAAATACTGATTTAACAAAAATAATCCCCCCCCCTTTTTTTAATTAAAAAACAAGATTTCTGATTACTCTTGTATTTTAATAATAAAGAACATAATTTTAATCAAACAAAATCAGATCTGTGAGCAGCTGAACTCACATGCCTTCTTTCACACATATTTTTGCTGCACAGCCAACTTGCTGGACCATCAGATTGTCCCATGCCTTCCTCACTGTAACAGTATGTTCATCTTCCCCCTTGCTGTTATATTCCTTATACTGTGGTCAATGCAATACCCTCACTTCTCTCCCAGTTAATCTTTGCAAGTAAGTTAGACACTGGGTTTTGTCTCTAGTTATTCTGCTGATTTTTTGTGGGAATTTAGCATCTTCGAGATGTCAATCCACCTGCTAATTTGCTTCAGATGTCTGCCAAGATCCAAAGACATTAAGGAACAGACCGACAAACAGAGACCACAGTAATGTAAGCCTAATTTTCACAGGAAATTTGGCTAAAAAGTGGTTATGAGAAATTCCAGTTTAAAAATTGGATATAATTTTAAAATGTTTATTTTCTCTTTTTGTCTTCTTTTTTACTTCTCTGTATCTTTTATGGCATTATTTAATTTTAGAAAGACTTGTACAATAAAACTTTCTGAAAGACAGTATACAAAAGAGCTTGACAAAATAGAATTTTCCAGTCATTGTTCTACATATATATTGCAATTTAATTCTGTTTGCTGGTTTTGCCACATTTAAAAGCATGGCCTTATGTTTTAGCCAGTGAGGTCATGAGATGAAGACAGAAACTGCCAATAAATGTAGCAATGATGATATATGTCAGGAAAAAAAAAAAGAAAAAAGCATGATTTGTATTTTTTATCATTCACAAGTAGAGAGTCAGAACTGTCTCCAGATCCATATATGTTATTTTCTGCATTTCTTTAAGTTTCACTGAAATTCCAAGTAATTAAAGAGGACATGAATCTAACAGAATTGAAGTACCTGTAAAACGGGACTAAAATTATAGATAGATCAGCTCCCTTCAGGTCAATTTGCAACTGTTCTATAGCTCCATCTAGTGAAAAAGTAGGTAATTCGTTTGCCTTGCTTAAAGATCTAATTTTATTTTATTATTCATATTGACTTACATTACCTCATTAATCTTATGTACATGTTACTAATTATACTAAGTCAAAATATGCACCTGTAGAAGATTTTCCCTTTCTTCATCAGATAACTGCTTCATGGCTTTTTTCTTGAGATACTCCAAGACATGGGTCTCATGTTCTTTCTGAGCTCTCTTCATTTCTTCAGTTCTCCGTGTCACATATTTTGGTGTAATGCCATAATCCTATAAGTGCAAGAAGAAGTGTCTTAATGTGCTTTAAAGAAGAAAACAAAAACATACCTGTGATCTATAGTTTTACAAAGACAGTTTGAAATGGAATTTTGTTCCACTGAGCAATACAATTTTAAATCACCATGTTTTTAGAAGTATGAAATGTAATTCTCTTCGTAGTCTGAGAAAGACATATAAAGAATTCCCTTCATTTTTTTTTCAAAACTTCATAAGAGAATCCAGAAACCAAAACATTTATTTATTCAAACTGATGCTTGAGTGAGGAGTTTGAAATTTGTTAATGACAGAAAGCTAGTTTACATTTTACATGGTGCCAAGTTCTTCTGTCTGGAATGCACATTCCTTGGATACTTTCTTTGAAAAGTCTTCCAGTATCCTGTTTTTTGCTGAAACATTGCATGCCACAGAAGATGCTGAACAATGTTAACAAGATAGGAATGACAGACTATCTCATAATGGATATGGCAGATTTGTGTCTCTGGGAGGAAGAAAAATTTCTGAATATCCCAGATGCACTTGGGGTACACATCTATTTTGCCTTATCCTTTATTAAATGAAGCCTATCTAGCTCTCTCAGAAGGTACTGGAGTCTACCTTGTTTCTACCAAATGCTAAATGATTCACAAATCTTTTAGTGTAGGGTAGCACTCTATGTTAGCCAAACAAAGGTATCACAAGGGCTGCCTGTTCATGTTTTTGCATCTGCTGTTATAAGCTACGTGATATATCTTGTCTTTTTTGCATAAAACTCAGTCATGAATGGACTGTTGAGCTTGGAGAAGACTGACCTTGAAGACATGCCAGTTCTCTCAACTCTTCTGCTTTTTAGAGTTGTCTCGCATGGGGTCCTGCTTACTAGTTCCCTGAGTAAGCTGATGTCTGCTCTCCTGAAGTACAGGGTCTGTACACTATCACCTGTCTCCCTGAGGAACAGAGGATCTTGAACTACTTAACGGCTTTACAACCAAGGTTACCACTGATTATTACACCACTGATCAGTTCTTCCTGGTTTGCAAGTAGCAGAATTAGAAGAGCATGATCAATAGTTGGCTCATTCACCATCTGTGTTAAGGACCTGTTGCTGACACGCTCCAGGAACCTTTGGATTGCTTTCATCCTACTGTGTTGGTCTTTCAGCAGATATCAAGGAGGATGAAGTCTTCCATGAGAACGTCTGCTTGTGATCTGAAGACTTCCTCAAGTTGTTTAAAGAGATTCCATCCAGTTCCTCACCTGACTAGATGGTCTGGAACAACCATGCTTGTGATGCTTACTGGCCTTTCCTCTGATTCTGACCCATGAGCTCATCCAGCCTGTTCCCAATTCCATAGAAGAGTTCCATAAATTTGAACCACTCCTGCAGCCAAAGGGCAAGCACTTTTCTTCTTAAAGAGTTAGCGTGCAGCCATCCATCCACAGGACTCCAGGCAGAAGAGCTTCCCACCATGTCTCCATTGTTCCGATGATGTTAGCTCTGAACCTGCACACAGAGCTCTAGCTTCTTCTGTTGCTCTCGCAGATTGTGTACAACTGTGTACTGACACTTGAGGCAGACCCTCTTCCAAAGAGTTTGATCTGTCCTTCCCACCTTCTCACTCCCCCTACCCTGCCCTATGTACTTATCACCCTGACCTCTGTTCCTTGATTGAACTGTAAGCTTTTAATACCACCTCCAGTTAAAAGCCCTTCTAACGAGGTTAGCAAAGATGTTGTCAATAATATCCTCACCCCGTTTTGTCCAATAGGCCCTATCTCTTCGCCAGCGTCTCTGAAAGACTGCTGAGTGAGCAGAAGTTGAAGAAATTGAGTCCAGCTCTTTGTGTCCCTATTAGTTACTCCCTGGGTTCCCAATGCAACACATTAGTTATTGCTTTAGCGGCATCATTCTGCAAAATTTTTGCTGAGAGCATAAGCAAGTGAATACAGAGCAAAGGCAAGTCACAACTCTAGTGCCAGTGATTTCTCCTTGGTGAATTTCAAAGGTCTACCACAAACAGTTGTGGTATTTAAACATCTAAAAAAACACATAAACATTTCATAGGAGAATGCAATAAAGAATCTAAAAATAGGCATTGCTACTAGTATTTTCACTATAATTTAATAAAACTTACCTTTTTTTTAATATATTTTGGAACAAGTCCTGAAGTTTCAAGCAGATATTTGTCTCCTTGTCTTCTATCAACATAAATAGGTTGAGGCTTTTTAGGCAATCCTGTGATAGCAGCAACTGCATTTGTATTTATAAAATTCTTTTTACTCTGAATTCCCATAACTGGGTGATCTGTCCTCCGTGGGACTGATAATGCAGGCAATTTCTTACTATCCTGTTCTTTTTTTCCTGTGAATTAAGCATGTAAACATTCTCAGTGATAACCTTAAAGAGCTTTGCAGTTTAATTTTATTACATTTTTGAAGAGAGAAAAATTATGTACAAAATTACATAAAACCAGAAAGCAACTGTATCTATGCTGAAAGGATTGTTGGGGAACATACTATAATGAAAACTAGTAGGCTTGTTGGGAATAATAGAAGTTACATAGCTTAGGAAATACTATGCTGTTCTGTAGATGAGTTTTCATAGACTATGCCACTCATTACCTCTTAACTGCAGTAGTATGAGACTTATTTAAAATGTAATTAAAACTACTTTTACCAGAGATGCTCATTGTCAAGACCCTGAGAGCACTAGTTTACCCTAACCAGCCCCACCTGGTGCATCCAGCCCACAGCCATAGGCCCAGGAGCCCCATTTCAGCTCAGCCCTGGGCTGTCAGTCCGTGGCTTAGCTACCTTGCAGGCGTGCCTGCCCTTAGCCCTACTCCTGAAGGGCTGTGTGGTATCAGAGGGTGGACCTGGCCTGCTACTCCACCTTGCCTAGGCCATCGATAAGGCCCATTTTCATCACCACCCCGCTCTGCTTGCACACCTCTGCTGTGCTGGGCCTGCTGCTGTAGGTGAGGTCATTGCCCAGCCGGTGCTGTGGTCACCCTTAATTCCTGGCTCACCTCCCCTTAGGGAGTAGTCGTGTTCTCACTCTTCCATAACACTCATAAACAACTTCTTGTAATCCTTTCTCCAGAGAACACAAGAACCCTTGCCTTTTTAGTATAATCTTTTCTTCAATGTACCAACAGAAGGTCAGCAGCCTCCTGAGTAGTCTCACTTCAGGTGAATGATAAAAGACAATTCATTGCCCACCTTATTTCCCAACAGATATAGCCCTAACTTACGGTAATTATCAGAGAGAACTCAGAAGAAGCTACAATCGTTTGACTCAGGTTGTCTGAGTTCGTGTTCTTCTTTGACAGAAAATAAGTCTGTAACATCACATGTGACAGAGCTCGTTCCTGCAACAGCTGGCTCCTGATACTGGCCCTAAGAACCAGTGGTTTTCTGGGGTTTGTTTTTACAACCTGATAGCTTGCCATAACTTAGTACTGCAGGACACAGACTTAAATGTGTTTCTCCAAGGATGTTACTTTGGAAACCAGCATCTCAGTGAGCACCTGCTCACCCTTACCTGCAGAACACTTGTTTGGGAGCCACTGCTACTTCTAGAGCCAGCAACAGAGTTTGCTTAAAATGAATGGCAGGGCCCAGTAATAAAACAAGATTCAGCTGAAGATTAGGAAACATACTTTTTGTAGGGAATTGCTGAATAATCAAACTCTAGAAGAATGACATTATCCCAGACTTTAGGGAAAAAAAATCAATCTTTCAGTTCTGTCCTTGCTACCTACTTTATAACTAGATGGATCAAACTCAGTTTTCCAGGTGGCACAGATATCATAAGCAAAATACCATAATCCCACATAGATAACTGGTTAGGTTCAAAAGTCTCATGCTTTAAAAGAGGTCATTAAGCAATGTAACTTTTCTGACCTAAGTATGAAACTCCATCCAACAAAGGTATAAGAACTTTCCGAGTTAATGATGCAGTTCCTTCTCAAGATCTCTTAGGATCTAATCGTAGTTATGAAATTACTAGTTTGGATGGAAGCTATGATGTGCCATAGTCATTTTGAGGTTCCAGTACATTGACTCCAAGTGCAAACACCCAAGCACATATTGCTATTATGAAGTTCTGAATCAGCAAGTTGAAACAGAAATATTGTGAGCTGCTTTTCTGAGAAAATTGGGTCAGAGTGCTCAATCTCAAAATATAGCCTGTTTGTAGTAGTTAACATAATTTTACAATAGAAATACTTAAAAGAACCTTATGGACAGCTGCAGGTTATCGGTGAACTGGTTAGATTTCCTGTGCTCATCTAAAACACTAGTGTAGTAATTTAACTTCTTGAGCTTGGAAGCATTAATGCTCAGATGCCATTAGGTATTATATTCTGGTACAGTGAATGCTGTTCAACTTTCCTGAAAAAGTGAAGACCTAATCTGAAAACCACTCAGGATGCCTACAGGACCTAAGGGACCAAAGCTTACTTTAAGGTTCTGATAATCTGTATTGTCTGAGGCATTAAGCCTCCAAGGCCTGCTGTGATAGCCTGTATTTTCAGAGCTAAAGTCATTTGTAAGTACCACGCAAGTTTGGGTGCTGACTCACACAGTCTCTTAGACAGCAGTTTTCAATATAGTACTTCAAGATCTTCTGTTTTTTTTTTTTTTTTCAAGCTAAAAACAATTTCAAGCTAAAACTTTCTAATTCAATTAGAAGTTCTGACAGCAATGTACTTACAACTCTAGCAGTACTAAGAAGGTCATTCCACCCTTGCAGAGTTGGCCATGAAGCTGAACATAAGAACTGCCAACTCCTCATACCCAGTATTATGGTTTGTGCCTGAAAATAGGATGGTGGAAAACTGGTTCTTTGCAATAAAATATTCCATTTTTTAAATTTCTCTAACAAGCAGCCCTCAAAAAAAAAAAAAGTTTTATGCTTTGAACACTGCCAATTTAATGCTACAGGATTAAGAGCCAACAGTGAATACTGAAGAGTAAAAGCTGTATGTTGGTGATAACATCAAGACAGACACACATACCTACTCCATGTCTTCAAGCACTAGAAACAATTAGTTCTATTTTAATATGCCTGTTAATATTATATACTTTATTATTAATGATCAGTTGCAGGAAAGAATGACATACAAATCTAAATTACATAATTGTAAATTGAAACATCAGCAGGATAGAACATACCATCAACATATCTTCCATATTTAAATAGCTGCAGGCAAAAGAGAGATAATTTTTCTGTATATTTCACCCAGCTTTGTACCATGACAGAAAATGCTCACTGTATTTACTAATCACATATACAATCTCCTTTTTGCTTGTTTTAGTATTTTACGCAATAAATAAGAGAAACATTTTCATGAAAAAGCAAATTAATTTCAGTAGCATAGAGGCTATAAATGGAACAACGGAAACAACCCCAGCTTACAAAAATCATTTAAAATTAAATAAATGAAACAAAACAGATCCTCCATAACTAACAATATTATTTTCAATATTAATATTATCAATTCTAATATAATAAAAAATACATTGCCTTTCACATATTTAATGTATGCACTTACTCGCTGGTAGCTTGGGTTCCTTTGAATGTTTCTTCAGAAAGTTTTTTGGAGATGGCACTGCAACTTTTGCTGGCCCCATAGTTTTCCACTGAGCTTTACTTTTCTCTGTTTCATGTTTCACAGACGGTCTAAATGTTGATATATACCTTTGATGTTAAACAATAGGCATAAAGAAGTTAAAGGTCAGAAAATTATTAAAAATACCTCTTCAAAGAATACACATTTTTGCAGTAGTTCATGCCAGAAGACTGAGCTATTTTGTTTTGTACTCTCCCAAACAAAGGCTATCATCATTCATATAACCTCCATCCTAAAACTACGCTCAGCACCACACTGAGAAGTTGTACTTCTGATTCTGAAGCTAGCTTGCTTCTTCGTTCTCCTCTTGTGTCTCCAAGGCCAGTATTATCACAATTTAGGAAACAGTTCCTGTATCACATAAATATTGAACACAGACATTCTGAAGCTCAGCACTGCTTTGAATATTGCATACTAAGTCTGACAAAAACATGAATTCATTATTTTTATTAGGTTATATGTTACACACTTTGGTCTTTGATTTTTAACTACATTTTGAAAAAAATATTTGTTTACATGGCTTTTTGTTCTGTTCAAAAATGCATCCTAAATATGTAGCTGTTGTGCATCTACAAGAAAATATTAATCATGAGCCTACTTTGTTGGATTTTCTACATTTGAAAATCTGTAGTCAGAGGAAGATGCAAACACCAACGTATCTCGTGTTTCAGAACCTGCAGTTGCAGTAGGACCTTGCGTAACAGTAATTAAACATAACAGAGGAAAAAGCTCAGTTGGCTTCAAAAGGTATGAGATCTGTATTGATAATGAGAACATTCAACGTTTCATTCTGTGGAATGAAGCGTATTTTAGAGGTACGTAAAACCTCATGCTTCAGAAAACACTTCAAACATTGTTGAGAGTTGGACAGAATGTCCTTGAACATCACCTTATCTTATTAACGTCTAGCCACTGTATCACTGTCTCAGTGCTCCTGTTGAACCATTTGTTATATGTTATTAGAAGAGATTTGATACACAGCAAACTCTGTATTTCTTAAATGGCACAGACCTGAACTACGAGCCCGAACTACTGTCATCTGTCGTGGTTTTGGCATTGACTTAGAAGGCTAACATGAAAATCACAGCATCTCAGACATGAAAAGACGTATGCACACACTACTGTTTTGGTGTCATGATGCATATGGCACTGCACTTTCCACTTTAATCAAAAGTATGCAAACGTGCTGTGAAAGAAGGCAAATGCTGATCATTAGCTGATCAGCAGTGATTTGCCTCCATCTGAAACATTGCTTGCATGGACACTTTCCTGAAGAAGGAGAACTCAGGAAGTTAAGGCTACTTCAAGTACCTTTCAAAATTTGTTCATCTTTAGGAAACGTGTCATATTAATCATGTACATAAGATTATATATAGTTGCAGAAATAGCCTACAATTATATGGGAGGATTTTTTTTGTGTGTGTTAAATTCATGGCAAACAGCTATATTTTAGACATGAACCCACCACATTCAGAAACTACTGTTTTCCTCACCATTTGGTAAGAGTAGTATCGTAGCCACACATTAGAGAAAGGTAATGACTTTATGATGACTTACTTATTTTGAGGAGTTTGACCTATTAGTATTCACACTGTCTTGAAAACAGAAAGTGAACGAGAAGGTATTGAGATTACTGCATACTGGTATAAAGTTTAAAGCTGTCTTTTAACATTGCCTTTTGTAGACGGCTATAGGCATTCTTTCTGGACAAAGAGTTGTGGCAGTTGCATGTTTTCAGTGACTGCTGACACATGACCAAAACAGTAGAGAAATGGTGTCATGCAGCAATAACAGATGGCTAGAGAGGGCTGCAAGTAAGAAAATGTGGTTATGGGGGACTTCAGAATCTTAATCCATTCAGCATTTGGTAAGGGGAAAAAAGACAATATATTTGTAAGAAGACAGTGAGTTCCTTAGGCCTCCCCTTGGTATATCAAAGTTGGGAAAAACGTAGATGCTTGCCCTGGTTTCATGCCTAGTATCCAGCCAGCTGAGATTGAAATATATATGATCTCATTTTTAAAAAGACCCCAGATTTTGTATGCATTAAAAAAAAATGTTCAAGTCATGCTGTTAACCAGTTCTGACACTGTTGTTACCAGCTGGGTACTTGGCACATTGCAAAGTAAAACAGGAGGTGAGGTGACAAAATGTAAATCAATGAGATGTGAAGGGGATTTAGTCTGACTGTGTACAACCCAAAGAATCCCTTGCCCATATTGAACCTAATGGACTATGGTCATGCAGTATCTAAATCCCTGAGTGGAATTAAGACAGGAGAGGACCTGGTGTGCTGCTTGCCTTCCATAATGTTGTTTCACTGGACTCCGCCTGACAGAGGTATCCTTCATTCACACTGGAAATCAAAAAGGGCATACCATCTATTTTTTGTATGGTGTATAAAGGTTCAGAACTAGAAATCTGGCAAGTCTGAACACTTTTACCTGAAAAGCATTCAGACCTCGTGCCTTTGTTCTAACAAATGCCACAGATATTGCTATTCATTTTAAAGCTACTGAGTTATAGCCTGGGTTCACATTTCACTGAAAATGCTACGTGTAACAGTGTTCTTTCATACAAATAGCAGGAACCTGAAAATACGACATGTACATCAAATATGAACTTCACAGAAACTCTCAGAGGATTAATACTAGGCGGGCAGAAGGCATTTTTAATGCTTTTAAGGTAAGGGGTGAGAAGGAAGCGAAAGAAATGATGTTGGAAGACGCACCTGACGCACGAGAATGCAGGTGTGACACAGAAAAAAACTGAAAAAAAAGAGCTTTTCAGCTGCTCACTGAAAAATCATTAAAAGTGCGAACAACAAGGATGTCACGCAATTCCTGTGCGTGGGACAGATGGCTTCGCAGCTTCTTTGTCACCGAGCGAGGTGGCACCGAAGGCACCAAACTGAATCATCATCAGCTCACGGAGCGGGCTGGAAACCCTCAGATGCCAGCCGGTGACTCATCAAGAGGCACGATAACTCCTCAAAAACTCAAATTTTTTTAAAGTTACCTGCAAAAAGAACTTAATTTTTTTTTAAAGTTACCTGCAAAAAACTCAATTTATTATTATTTTTTAAAAATTACCCGCAAAATACAGCAATACAGCGCCTTGCCAGCGCCGGTGCTCTCTGCCCCACGTACCTGGGCGGCTTGGCGGGCCGCTCCTGCAGGCGGGGCAGGAGGTTATAGATGCTCTCCGGGGCCGCCATCTTGTGGCCCAGCGTCGCGGCCGCGGTTGCCAGGGAAACGCGTTGCTAGGTGACAGCGCATAGAATGGGCGGGGCTACGCCATCGCTCCCCCCCGCCCTCCCAGGCACGCTCGGCGGGTTGCGCAGGCGCACTTGGCGGAGGTGAAGCTGGCAGCGGCACGCGTGCGCCCGGACTGAGGGCGGACAGGCGGGGTGCTGAGGGGAGAGCAGGGTGGCCGCGCATGCGCGGTGTGTGTAGGGGAGCCCGGGTGGGGGGGGGGCGGTAAGTGAGGGGCCTGGCCCGGCCGGGGGGGGGCTTCGTGAGGGAGGGGGCGGTGGCGGCTGTGGTGTGAGCGCCTAATCGCGACCTGCAGGGGCTGCCCTGTCTTGTTTTTCTCTTTTACAGACTTCGCAGCGCCCAGAAGCGAGCGTGGTCCCTTCGTGACGGTGAACAGGACTCCTAAAGCTGCCGCAGTGCCCTCAGATAATGTTTTGAAAACCTCCCGTGGGTGTCTGTGCCCCACGGAGCAGGAGCTCCCGTGGCAGTTAAGGTCTGTCCCCAACACACGCTTTCTGCCTCCTCGCTGTGCCGTGATGCAGCCGCTCGGGGTGTGTGTGAGTGAGCCTGCCACCTCCAGTGGCTGTGAGGGATAGGGGCACTGGTCACCAGGCTTTTGTGCATGGTAACTTGTGGGATTCTTCACCCGTGGGTGGTTTTCCTTGAGGAAATGAGGTGACGAGTGTGCACACAGGTTACTTCTTTTAGGATTTTGGCCTGTGGGAAGGTTGAAGTTGGTTTACTTTAGGATTTTTTTACTCTACATAAAAACTCTGAGAAGAGTCAGAGGGAATTTTTTCTGTGTTAACATTTTTGAGGCATGATTATTACTTATTTTGACCTACCTTGAGGTGTTCAACAGCTGCCAACCGCCTCTGACTTCCTTGGTCTCTGGATTTTAACCATACCTCATGTCTCTGCAAACTTTGTGTCTGTACCGATAACTAAGGGTAATCTTCACTTGAATTCCTGTCATCAGTTGTGGCTGTTAAAATTTTGGTTATCTGCTAGTGATATGTAGGTGCCCTGAGCAGTCCAAGTGGAGGGTTGAGGTGTATTGTCAAAACTTCATTGGAGGTATGGGTATAAGCACTGCTTCAATAAAAAAATAAAATAAAACAACACAAAAACCTGTTGGTAGAAGTAGCAGTAACTAAAGGTGGTTGGTTTGGTGCTGTAAGCTGGTAAACTCCCCTAGACATGAAGTCTAATTGGATTTGCTTTTACAGTAAAACTTTGCCACTGGCATAAAAATGGTTGCGAGCTTGTTTGCATGTATACTTCATGTGGGTACAAAATTGGATTAAACTGTAGTAGGTTAAACTGTTTGAGCAGTTGAATAAAATTCCCTGCAAATTTCTGCACCAAATTAACTGAGCTGATTTCAAACAATCCCTTAGACTGCTTGTAAGTTTATGTAAACATGGCAAGCATGTAACCAGAGAAATCTGTTTCTACTTCCTTTCTTGTTTACAGCTCTAATGTTGGGTGTTTAGTCCCTACAACAAGTCCCTATGTTGTAGATTGATAAAGCAGTCCAGATGTTATATCCTGCAGCTGTGTAGTGTGTACCGAGTGACTACACCTGAAAGTGAATCTGTAGCGCAACTAGACATGTAGACAGGTCACTATGCTTGGCATGATTTGTATGCCTGTAGTTCATAAATAAGGTTTGAAGTGATTCTTATGTTCAAGAAAAAAAATATCACTAAAATACTGCCTCTAACTCCTTTTTGAATCCTGAACATATTTACATCTGGAAGTTAAAATATCTCTTTCCAGCCCTGTAGCTCTGTATGTTTGTACTTACTACAGTGCGTTGTAATTACAGTATGGCTTTACCATGATGCTGATTGTCACAACTACTCTTTACAGCTTTTTTTCTTTTAAATAACTATTACAAAAACCTCTGCATCTACACATTCCGTGCTCAGCTTTACTCTGATGTACACCTTGGAATTACAGCATGCTTATTGTGTCACAGCACGGGGTGCAAACACAGAATCGAATGACGTTTCAGGCACTTGTTTGCAAGCTCATCTCTCTATACAGAAGTAAGTGAGTGGAAAGATTTAGATGATTAGAAGCGCTTTGACTTTGTAACATAAGCTAATAGTTTGGTAAGAATAAAAGATCTAGGAACGTAGAGCAACATCTAGAGCAAGGAGCATCTGGAAGTGGAGACTTTTTGTGGTTTTCTCTTACAAAACCTGAGCCTCTGTCATTTTTGAAGTTGCAGTGACCTGTGTCTCTGGAGTCATTTGATATTACCCACTGTGATAGGGAACAGCAGGGTTCAAGGACTCTGATAACTGTAGATGTAGTTTAACCCTGAGTAGGTCTTTGGAAGATGGTAGGTTTCCCATTTGGTGCTCACCTGCCTTCTGCAACTGTAGGCCTGCTTCTGCTCTCTGCTGTGCTAAAGCACTGTTGAACTGGAGACCATCTAGAGAAAAGGCTCTGAATGGCTGGAAGATTTGGCAGTTTATAGTGACTTCCTTCATTTGTTCTATTTAGTCTGTCCTGATTAACACAGAAAAACACTTCATCATTAAAAATTATTTTTCTGGACAAAGTAGCTGGTATATAAACAAAAAAACAAACAAAAAAACCACCAACCATTGTGAAGCAAGTAGCTGGGGTGCTTGCAGCTAGACTGAGTCTTTAAAATGTAGTTACTAGAAATTGCTGATTGCAGTTTTGGTTATGTGTTACGGTGTCAGGAGGGAATAAAAAGTGCAACTTGAAGCTTAGTCAAGCATTTCTGTCCTGCATATTGTAATGGCTATCCACTAATGCAATCTTAAATAAAAATACTGTTTTTACGTTACATTTTTTTTTAAAGAATTGATGAATAACCCAAGAGGTAAAATTTTACATCTAAAATTATATTAATTTCCTAAAAGAATGTTCCATGTTGTTTTTCTTTAAACATTTTAGTCATGAACAGTAAAGAAATAATAATAACAAAGTTGTTTGCCTACCTACACTGAAAAATGACTCGGTAGCAATTTTCTGTGCAAATTTGTGTGGATTTTCTCCCCGAGCCCTCCTCTTCTATTGAGATTTTGAGTCCTTCACCCTTTTGCTCTAAACATCACACATGTATCATGTTCTGCAACTCCAGTTGATACTGGCATTGATTTCTGTAAGCAAACAAAGTAATGTATTGAGAGTGTCTTGCTTAGTCTGTGTTGAGGATGCTGCTTTCCTAGTGATTTTTTTGAGAGTAGAGTGTCTTCATGATGTTGTCTTTTTCTCTCTCCCACTTTACACCAAATACACCCGATGCAATTCCATTATAGACTTTCTTGGCAAATCGCTTGGTCTGTCATCCCATCAGAAGAGAACTGGATGCAACTCTTCCAGCCTTGCTGTTGCCCAAGTGTGTGAGTTTTCATTGTATTTAAGAGGGTATTGCAATTTTTTAATTCCTTTTTTAGAAAGGAAGTAAAAGACATCTTGGAGGTGGGAAAAGACAGCATTTACAATTCTGATTACACAAGAGTAATTTAATTAACCTTTGTTATTTGTGAATGTGTACTTCTAAATAAGTCTACTAGAAGAAAAACTAATTGATTTTGAGTTCCTATGAACGATATTATTTGCAGATAGTATTCTAGTGTTAGGTTTGGATATCTTTATTTAACCTGAGGATATGGACTGTTTGAAGTTGAATTTGTCAGTGGAGGTGAGCTGGAGCTATGTAGGAGAGGGGGATGAATGATCTTATGTACAGCCCTGGCACTGAAAAAATCATAACTGGATTTGTGTTTTAATTCTTGTTCTCGATTTTATATCGTTTAGGGTTTTTTTGTAGATGTTTGCTGAAGGACTAATTGATATTTTTTTCTTTTTGAAGCAATTAAGTGGATTGTCAAGTTGGCTTGAAAAAAAAACAGCAGCAGAAGATGTTTCATGTTGTAAAGTATCAGCCTTTGAGACTGATAACCCAAAGCAGTCTTTCTGGCTTGTGTTTAAAACTGATGTTTTCAAGACCTGTAGCGTTTGCACAGATATGGAAGTCGTGGTTCTCAAGCCATTCTCTTGTTGGAAACAAAAATATTATCCTGATGGGACCTCCAGGTGCCGGGAAAACAACAGTTGGGAGAATAGTAGGTCAGAAACTGGATTGCCCTGTCATAGATATAGATGATGATGTCCTTGAAACAACCTGGAATATGAGTGTGTCGGAAAAGCTGCAGGATGTTGGTAATGAGCAATTTTTAGAGGAGGAAGGAAAAGCCCTGTTGAAGTTCTCAGCATCTGGAAGTGTCATTTCCCTTACTGGGTCCAATCCGATGCATGCTGCTGGCATGCAGCATGTGAAGAAAAATGGAATAGTTGTGTATCTGGATGTGCCCACAGCGGTTATTATGAGCAGGCTGAAGTCAATGAAGGTGGATCGCATTGTGGGCCAGGGGCCTGACACTTCTCTCAAGGACATCCTTCAGTTTAGGAAGCAGTTCTACAAAAGGTGGTACGACATCCGCGTTCTTTGTGGAGGGGATGTGGCAGCAGAGGTCGTGGCAGAAAAGGTACTTGATGCTGTGAAGAGATACCAAAACTCAGAACTGGAAACTTACATTTCAACTAGGTCTAGTAGGTCTGGAAGGAGCACACAAAAAGACACTCACAAGTATTTCAGTGACGTTGTTATTGAGGGCTTAGCCCCTGATGGAGGGCTCTTTGTTCCTGAGAGAGGACTTCCAAAATTCACTGCCGAAGAGTGGCAAAGCCTAATAGAAGCAACGTATGCTGAAAGAGCCCAGGTGGTACTCGAGAGATGCATACATCCTGCTGATATTCCTGCATCGAAACTGGGAGAAATTATTGGCACTGCTTATGGAGAAAACTTCTCTTGTTCTAAAATTGCCCCAGTTAGGCATTTGACAGGCAATCAGTTTCTCCTTGAGTTATTTCATGGACCGACAGCTTCATTTAAAGATTTTGCCTTACAGATGATGCCGCACATATTTGCGTACTGCATTCCCAGGAGCTGCAATTACTTGGTTCTGGTAGCTACTTCTGGTGACACAGGGAGTGCTGTCCTGGATGGCTTCAGTCGTCTCCCTGACACTGACAAACAGAGAATTGCTGTCATGAGTTTTTTTCCTGAGGATGGAGTAAGCCCCATTCAAAAATCACAGATGATTGGCTGTCAGAAGGAAAACGCCTGGTCCATAGGCGTCAAATCCGATTTTGATTTTTGCCAGACAGCTATAAAACAAATCTTTACCAATTCTGATTACACCGGTTTTCTTACAGTGGAATATGGCACAGCTTTAGCAGCAGCAAACTCCATAAACTGGGCACGACTGCTTCCGCAGATAGTTTATCATGCCTCTGCATACCTTGATCTCGTTCAGCAAGATATTATTGCTTTTGGAAGTCCTGTAGATGTTTGCATTCCTACAGGGAACTTTGGCAACATATTAGCTGCTTTGTATGCTAAAATTATGGGAATCCCTATTAGAAAATGCATTTGTGCTTCCAATGAAAACAACGTTTTGACTGACTTTATACAAACAGGTATCTATGATTTGAGGGGAAGAAAGTTAGTTCCCACTTTCTCACCAGCAGTAGATATTTTGAAGTCCTCCAATCTTGAGCGGTACTTGCACCTGATCGCTGATGGTGATGGACAACTGGTGACACAATTGTACAACCAGCTGGAAAATCAGGGCCACTTTCAGCTGCGGAAAGATCTACTTGAAAAGCTTCGGCAGGACTTGGTGGCTGGCTGGTGCTCTGAGGACGACTGTCTCGCTGCCATTCACTCAGTATACAGCACCACGGGATATATTTTGGATACACACACAGCTGTTGCTAAAGTAGTTGCAGATCGATTACAAGACAGGACTTGCCCAATTATTATTTCATCTACAGCTCATTATTCGAAGTTTGCACCTGCTATCTTGAGGGCCTTGAGGATTGCGGAAATAAAACAGAACCCATTAAGTCAGCTTCACTTGCTGAGTTCTTACAGCCCTCTGCCTCCAGTCCACTGGGGCCTATTAGAGACACTGAAAAAGAATGAGAATGAGGATCACCAGGTCTGTGCTGCTGATCTCAGTGTGCTGATGTCCCGTATAGAAACCTTAATTCAAAATCATTTTATGAAAGTTTTCTGAGCAACTGGTCAGACATCCACTGTGTCAATTGTGTGCTTTAACCATCCGCATGCTTTAATAAAGTCACGATTTGTCTGGCCTGTGTCCAGGCCACAGCGTAACATCTGCAGGGTTATATTCAATTGTCTTCAGCGGTATTTTTAAGTAATGCATGTGAGATTTGTAGTGGTGCTGAAGGGTTCTGAACTGAGAGGACAGAAGCCTGGAGTACTCTTTTGCAGGCCACGCATACTAGAGACAGCAGCTGTGCAGGCTTTCCTTGGCAGTGCTGTCCCCTTCACAAGCCTGGAGCATTCTCTCCTGAAGGAGGAAGGTAATGAAGTCTGACCTTTGTGAAACAGATAGCTGTCGTTTTGTTGCAAGAATGATGTGATCACTTGGCCAGGGGGTGATTGGTTAAACTCTCACTTCACTTAGGGCACTGAAACATAATATGATAGTGATGATGCTCAAATGTTACTGATGAGGGTTGATTTCACTATGAAGATTAAAGTATACTTGTGTTATTAATCCTTGAACCATGCAATTTGATGGTATGCTGTCGTCTTATACAGTGTGTTTTTGTGTGTGTGTTGTGAGGCCAACATTTATGCAAAAAGTCTAGTTATTTGTTTTTTCAGATAGTAACAGCCCCCCCCCCCCCCCCAGTATTTTCCTGTATAAAACAGAATCCTTCATTCAATATTTATAATTTTTGAGATGTGACTCTTTCTACAGTGTACTGTAGTCTTTCCTAGATCTCTTCTATTTCAATTTTCAACTTCTGAATACTCTTCTAATGTTATAATTTGTTAGTGTTAGCAGCAGTCTCCTTTAAATAAGATCCAAACTGTATTTATTTACATTGATTTCTTGTATTCTATTTTTTATCTTAGAGGTCATGTAGCTTTCTTATTCTAATTACCTCTGTTATCAAATTTTTTTTAGAGTAATTTCATTGACATTCAATTCGTGCAAAGCATGAATTACATTACGAAGGAAGCTTCTCAGAGTTCTTGATATCTCATCAAGGAAAAGCGAAGGATGAATTTCAGTGTCTGGCAAGCGCGATAGCATCAGAAGTATTCATTGTTTAACCTGAAATAGATCTGTGCTACCAATCTATTTTTGCTAATGATGACCTCTTTATTTATTTATTTATTTATCAGAAAACAGAGCAGGTTGCCTTAGGAGATCATGTGGTTATGGGCAAACTTACTCTGTTAACTGTAGATTTTATTTCACAAGGGTTTAAAATGTAACTAGATTTCACAGTATGAGAAATGATAAAATGATGATTGGCAAGTTTTGAATGTTATCCAGTTACAGGTAAGAAGGTAAAAGTTCTGAGGAGTGAGGACGTGCAGCTATGGGAGGCTGTGGTTCCCACCAAGACACAAAAAGGGAAAGGTATTGGCAAGAGGGTTGGTAATTGGTAATGTTTTTGCCTCTTTGAGAGTCAACACCTCACAGGTGTCAGAACTCATTAGGGGCTTTGATCAGTTGCCAAAATACAGACACAAGATAATGCTAATAGAATCATTCCACCCCCTTCCCTTGTGTGTCTGCTCGCATTTTTTGTCACATTAGAGATGAAGAAAACACCATCCAGCAAACTACTTGAAAAAATTCTGTTTATGTAAAGTGTTCCAGTGTAAGCTAAAAGACCCAAGCATGATTCTACAATGTGCATTTGCCCCAGTGATATGTTATATAATAAAGTTGTATGTAGCTGATAAAGGTGTGACACAATAGCCCTTTAGATTCTGCCATTCTTGGATGCTTTTTGAGGATCTTTCTTGTTACTTTCTCTGTTCAGACCTTGTTTCTTATTTCTGCAATAACTTTGGAAAATCATTTTTGTAACATGAGGATGACCAATTGTTCTTTTTTTTTTTAAAAAAGCCTGTAAGGAAAATGTTGCATAAATATGTTGCCAAAATAAAAGAATTGTGTAGGTAATTAGTGCTCATCCACCTTTCATTTCTGAATGTATCAATTTGATTCTTATATTAGTCCCAAGTGGAGAAAAAAAAAAAAAGTAATGCCCTCACTGTATATGCTCAGTACAAAACATGAATTCTAAATCTTAAAAAAAAATATAAAAATAAAATCCTGGAATGGGAATTGGTTTCATCTGGAAGGTGGAAATTCTGTAGTACCTGGTTCCACAGGGTTTGATACCATTTGTCATTGTAGAGCAATTTGTCACACACAGTTACAGTACATTCTAGAAATACCTACAAAGAAGAGCTTATTTTCATGGAAAGTACCTAAAAGAGAAAAGTTGAGATTCTAAACAAGATTAGGCTAGGAGTCTATGACCTACCTTGAATTAGTTGATTATTAGATAAAACAGTAAGAACTAAACTACATGTCTAACAGAAGATTTATTTTGGCGTGACTCAAGCAATTGATATTTCAAAGTTCATGGTTGTAACTCAAGCTTGGTTTGAAGGAGAAAGTAAAATTCCTAGTTAATATTTTCATACCCTGTGAGCCACTGTAACAGTTGACATGGTTACTTGAATCAAATAAGTACAGAAATGAGCAGTTGTACTTAAGGGTTTTTAATGTGAAAGTAAGTAAAGATAGTGATTAAAGAGCATATATGGTCTTAGTACATTTCTCAGAATATCTAAACTCATTAACAATACAATATTTAATTGTTTAAAAAAATAAGAATTGGGCTTTGTTATACCTTAAATGAACTATTTTTGTGTGCCACATCTGCTTGTGGATCCTATTAATGGGTGCTATTAAAATACTGCAGTAATGTCACGATCCCAAATCTACACGGTATTTGTGACCAGGTGCTGATGCTGTGTTGCGGTAGCACAGTCCTCTGTCTTGCTTCAACCTGCTGGGCCTGGAGGAATGGGAGAGGAGAAAAAATTTCTAGTGTGCTCACTGCTGTGACTGGCTGTGGGGGTATAGGATAGGACAGTGAGGGAAGCAATCCTTGCCCTTTCCCAGCCCAGCTTCTCTAAATGTCATTCAGCAAAATACTGTATTTCAACAAACATTGTGCAGGTTTTTTTTCCTCGCTGTGTTACAAAAGATTCAAAGGTCATTAACTGTTAAGAGTGAAAGCAAGTACTGTTTTTTGTCATTTGCAGACATTGTACACATTGAATTTTGTCATGTAATATTTTCTATTAACTTCTTTAGGTGCACTAAATGATGCACAAAAGCAAATCTACATTTTAATGGTTAGTAGGATTCTCAAAGCTATTTGGGCTTGAAGTACACAGTTTGCTCCTATTTGCCTAAAGATGGGATTTTGCAGTCTAAATCAATGTCAGCCGGGTTTACAGAGAGTGTGAGCATGTATATATCCACATTTTTACTAGCTTTGTTGGCCTGGAGTGATAGCATAGCTTTAGTTAAGCTATTTTCTGTATAGATAAATCTTTGGTGAACAGTGATGCCACATGAAAAATCTTAAAAGCAAATGTAACAAGGAACAGTTTGTAATGCCTATATTTACACTTTCTATTATAAAAATATTTATGTGGAAAATACTTTGTGTTTCTTGCAGACTTACCAGCTGCTCATTACTTGCCTTTGTAGAATCATAAAGGTTGGAAAAGACCTCCAAGATCATCTGGCCCAACCGTCCCCCTACCACCAATGTCACCCACTAAACCACGTCCCTAAGCACTGTGTCCAACCACTCCTTGAACACCCCCAGGGACGGTGACACCACCACCTCCCTGGGCAACCAGTTCCAATGCCTGACTGCCCTTTCTGAGAAGAAATGTCTCCTGATTTCCAACCTAAACCTCCACTGGCACAACTTGAGGCCGTTCCCCTGTGAGAAGAGGCCGACCCCCAGCCCCCCACACCTTCCTTCCAGGTAGTTGTAGAGAGCAATGAGGTCTCCCCTGAGCCTCCTCTTCCCCAGACTAAACAACCCCAGTTCCCTCAGCCGCTCCTCACAGGACTTGTGTCCCAGGCCCTTCAGCAGCTTCGTAGCCCTTCTCTGGACACGCTCCAGGGCCTCGATGTCCTTCTTGTAGTGAGGGGCCCAAAGCTGAACACAGCACTCAAGGTGTGGCCTGGTCCCGCTTCTCATGATGACAGTGATTTTTGGTAAAGTGTCAACAGAACAGTTAGGGTTGATTTCAGAAGAGAATTCTGTTTTCTTAGTGTCTTAGAATTTAAAAAGAATTGCTAGTTGTGTCTTTGAGATGATGGGATATTTTAGCAGATGGAACTCTGAATGGAAGAGTCTTGTTTTTCAAGACATCAACTTTGCTCTTTAAAGACATCAGGAATGCACATTGTTAAGTACGTCATGTTTGGCATGCCTCAAGTATGTGTGTAGTTGTTTGTATCTACTGTGTTCCTTCTAAATAAATACTGCAGGATCCATGATGTAGCATTTTCTTTGCAAATATATTCTTACCAGTTTGATACAAAGGAAGTCCCCTGAGAGAGGTAGTTTCAGAATTTGATATTCTTAAATCTCAAAAAATGCGCTCCTTCATGTGTTTACCTGAATGCTAGCTATGTGGTAATTGATCTAGTGATCTCCCTTTGCTGAGACTGACAGATGTGAGATATTTCACAGCATCCTGGAAGGAAAGTATGTAAAAAAATAATAATAAAAATAAACACACACACACAAAAAAAAACAACACAACAACAAAAAACACACACAAAAAAAACCAAAACCACAAAAATAGCAAATGTCTAATACTAAATGTCTTATTTGGATTGCACCACAGATTTAACTGGTGCTGCTTGGAAAGTCTGTCCTCTGCAGAATTTTTATAGAAAATGAAATATATTGCAGTTACATCTTTCTCTTATTCATGGTTATTTCAGTGGAGGTGATAAACTGGTTGTCTGGTAACAGTTGGCTTAGAGAGCAGTGCTTTGGTACACTTGGAGTATGATTTCAAGGTTCTGGGTATAAAACCCATACTTTTGAGTGGTTGAAATGCTAATACAATGAGCTTTGAATTTCAGTAAATTAACGTGAACAAACAGATAATTCCGAATGTACATTAGCACTTTGAGAAGAATGTAAACGTTACTGTGTTTTTTCATAATACTTAAAATGTGCGCATCATGCTCATCAAAAGTGGGAAGCTGTTGCTTCAGCGAGATCTTTCAGAATGCAGCAGACTAAAAGGTATCAGTCACAGTGTTGCTCTCCAGCTTAGGTATTATAACTGTTGAGGATCTACAGGTGGATCTAAACAGTTTTTGCCTTTTATTCCAGAAGAATTTATTGTCTGATGGCACTTAAAGGTGATCTCCGGTTCTTGCATGACTGGTGTAATAAAATGGATGCAAGGTTCAGAATAGAGCACAGAGTAGGAGGCTAATGCATAGGAAATAAAATGGTAAGTGATTGACAGAATTAAGAAAGCACCTGATTTACTTGTTTATGTACAATTTAACAAAGTGGAGAAACCACAGTATTTTCTCCTGTGCTACAAAAGAATGCATTTTTTTCATAGAAAGCGTATCTTAAGCTTTACAAAATCAGTTACATAGGAGAGAAATTTTTGCTCTAATATTTTATTTAGATATTTCATTACTGCTATTTGGAATACCCTTAGATTTTCAAATCTAGATTCAAATCTTAGATTTTCTTTTATTTTAAATAACTCACTGCTATAGGTACATGTAAAGTGTTATCACCCAATTTAAAATTCATCATGACGCTAATTGAGATCTGAAAATGTAATTCTGAAAGGACAGCTGTGACTGCGGAGATTTGTTACGTGAGTTCGCTCAGGATTTGGTTATTAATCATCAGTTTGTTAAGAACACAAAGGAAGATTTAACAATGAGTGCTCAAGTCTGCGGATGCCACAAAATTTAAATACCGAGGAGCCACTTAAACAGAGTAAGATGAATTATTTAGTAGGGAGCTGTGAAAAATCTGCATTTCGCTGTGGCCCAAAGTAGAACAGCGTCTCTAGGAGCAGAGGCTTGAGGTCATACTTACCAAATAGACCACTGTGTTGTAGGAAATGCTGACTTTGAAGAGTGCCTGGAGGTGGGGTGCATGCTTAGCTGAACTTGAATTGTCAGCATGCCTTGTGGCCAAACGGACCAGTGAGATTTTCAGGTCTAGAAATGGGAATGTTGACAGGGAGGTAATACTGCTGTCTGTATTTCACTTTGATATAACCTTTTACAAGTATGCTGTGCCTAACTTTTCCAGTAATACTGGAAAATTGGACAGAAAAGAGTTGTAAGAGTAATAAAAAGATTAAAAGTAATAAAAAAGATTAAAAGTCATGAGAGTCTTGGTAAATAGAATCTGCTTAAGTTTAATGAAAGGAAAGATAGCCTAGAAGAGAATTATTGAAGCAAAAACTTGTTAATAAAATAAAGGTCTCTTCAGTCTAGCAAAGAAGGAGTGATCCAGTGATTGTAAATACAGCTAGACATGTTGCAAGAAGTAAAGGCAGTTAACAGAATGGTAAAGGTTTCTCTAGTCTGGACGTACTAGACGATTTTCTGAAAAGATGTGATTTGATAGAGGAGAAATTCAGGCGAGCCAGATCCATGTTATGCAAGAGGTCAAGCTAAATAATCACAGCAGTCCTTTTTGGCTGCCCTAGGAGTAACTTACATGCTAACAGAAGTATGAACAATATTTCACAGAGGCCTGCCTGAGCGTTAAAGATTGCAAACTCATTTCAGTTCTGCTCTACTGTTACCAGTACAAAGAACAAGCTGTGCTCTAAATGGGCTACTGGATATGTTTAGCCTTGTTCTTTCTGTCACTAGAGAATTGCAAATGGTCTACTAATGCACATCCTGACTTGACTCATGGCTATTAGGATATGGCTCATTAGTTTTAAATTTCATTATACAATGTGTTGTGATGGTTTGTGTAATGCATGCTTTCATTATGAAAATTATGTGAACATACATAGTAGGGAATTGCCTATGAAAATATCAGCTGTATTGAATGTAGCTATTGATTATTTGTTTTTCTAGGCTTTTAAAAATTAGATGTCTCTTAAAGATTATTAGATGCTTTTGGACCCCTTCTTTCTATTCTTGTTTACCTGGCATTTCTCTGTGCTTTAGTGAGCAATTTGTGATCCAACAGCCATTTTCAATTCATTTTGAGCTCACGATAAGATCTATTTAAGACAAATTGAAACATCCAGTGTTTCCTTTTTATAGTTCAACTTGACCTTTTATATAGCAACCAGAGATGTTCCATAAAGCTTAGAGGAGGTAGTATGTGCAAAGGGTTCTTTTCTAGAAATGTTTTGAGAAAAATGCTGGTATTTTCTTACATTTTAAACTAATCCACTAAATTTTATCTAAATAGAGTAGGCATTTAGTGGGCTTTTTTTCACTAAATGCATGTGGCAATCTGTTTCTGTTTAAAATGCTAATAAATGCATACCATCTCCTAATGAAAGTTGTGCTCCCTGCATAATTAATTAGCATTGCATACAGATGAGGAAGGGAAATCCATATTCACAGACGTTTTCATCCAGAATGGGTAATAAATGAATAGTGTAGATTTTGAAAGGTCATATACGAATAGCCCATTTCTGTATGGGCAGGTAAAAATTTAGCTAAGTTTACCTGGAGTCGTTGTTATATACAGCTTTTAACCACAAGGTGGCATTCCTAACAGAAGTTTGCTAGACAGTTTTCTGCAGTTTTTGAAGGCTATCAAATTAAAGGCTATCACAAGCACTTGTAATGTTATACAAGCCTTTTATGTTCTCATTTTTTTTAGAAAACCTAATTAATAGAAATTTGACTAAAACTCTTTTGTGAGAAACCTTCATGTTCATTGATATGTGGGATACACAGAAATATATGATGGTTCCAGGTCAAAGAAACACATTAATTCATAGCATTGTATACTGTTAGAGACTTTTCAACTGTAAATCTTCAATCTATTTTGCTTTAATACAAACAAATAAAAACAATTCTGTAATATCTAAATAAAGAGTGCAAGTAATGCCGTTATCTTATATGCAAACCCCATTTCTTTGGGCTTTAGAATGTGATGTAGGATATGGGGCTTGTATTGAGTTTTGGGATAAGAAAGAGCAGATAACTGTATTCGAAGAAAACCACAGTATAAATACTGTGTCCTGCTGTGCAGGGGAGGATTATTCATAGCTTAATGTTGAAATGACCGACCAATGTATTTTCAAATACTCGTCATTCAGACTTGATAACAGAGCCCACAGGCAGCTCTGCTTTCTTTCAGGCTTTATCTTTTTCAGTTTATTATTATCTTTGCGTGCTAAAAGCCAATACTCTGTTATTCTTTTTTCTTAAATTAAATGCAAACATAAACAGAGCATAATACAACTTAGTAAACCAATACAAATACACTAGGGACATGCTTATTATACTTACATTTCTTTTTCTGTGGTTAAAGTCCTCATTTTACCTTGCTTATTTTTGCTGACTGTGTAAGATCAGGCCTGAGCTAAGTAATCATTTATATTTCCATTCTAGCTAGTGCCCTAGTTGCTTCGGTTTGGAAAAAAGACATTACCTTAAGTTCATGCTTAAACTGGAATGAAATGCAGTTTGGGTATTTTTTTTTTCAAGTCTATTTCAAGTCAACAGAGAGAGCTATAATAGACTAAATTTCTTTGTCTTGATGGTTTTAGATTTGTGGTAGAGAAACTTTTGTGGTCTTAGAATATCTTCTCTAATGCTTATGTACATTTCCTACTAATCCTTCTGCTCCATGTGCCACTCGCACTGATGCATCAGCCCCTCTGGTTTTGGTTCCTGTTGTTTACCACAGCTGAGCGGACAGAGAAGTGGCTGCCTCTGTTCTTGACACTAATGACAATCTTCGCTGAGTGAGCGGGTACTGCTTTGATTAACATGCTGTTATACCTGTATCATCTCTCCAAGGTGGCTGTGCAAGACAGAATATGAAATACTGTCTGCTGAAAACAATTGTCAGAAAAAAAATGTTTTCGTGGTTATCAGGTTGGTAGAAATTACCTGCTGGTAGGACATGGCACAAGGACCTTGTGAGCTAATTGTATGTGGAGCTGACCACCAGTAAAAATTTTAGGTCTGAACATCTCCCACTTGCTGCAAATTTTCAAGAAGTATGGTGAAATGGAAATGACTATTTCAAGGATGTGGAAAAGGCAGTAGGAAGAAACGTATACATAATAGTTATGAAATCAATGTTGAACAAGTAAATGATTTGTAATACTGATTTGTTGCCATTACTCTTCAAGTTAAGTTACACACAGAATTTTATTTTCCGTGATTTGGAATGGCACTAGGTGAGTAGATGTGGACAGGTTTCCATGGAGAAGAGCAAGAAGCATGTCCTACAGAGGAGGTTTTTAAAACAGGAAAACCCCAAATACTACGGAAAGCAACATTCTCTGCTCTCAAGGGTTGATGGTTGGCATGTGGAAAGGGCTTATCCTGGAGGACAGTCAGTAAGCAGAAGTACACACAACTTACCAGGTGAAATGGGTTAGTCAAGGCAAAAGCATAGTTTAGGGTCCCCAGAAATGCCACAATGAGCAGGATGCAATGGACCCAACCAGTGGAAATCAGTGATCTCAGCCATTGCTGATGCTGCTTCTGGGACATCTTACGATGTCAGATCAGATGGGTGTGTACTCCAGTTCCCAGAAAAGGGGAAATAATGAAACCAAACTTGTCCTTTTGCCTGAGGATCTCTCAATTACGTGACAGCCACGGTGAGATCATATAACCAAGCCCTTGCATATAATGCTGTCAGAAAAAATGGCCGTAATGGCTGCTGTCAAACAGTAGGACTAATATTTCATGAAGGATCTGCAAGTTGCTTTGCTAGTACAAAGCACATCAGGGGCTAATTTAATGCAGCTTATTGTTTGTGAGAGGTTGATTATGAATGTTTGGATTGCATCTTATATAACTGCTGCTGGATAAGCATTGCTATGAGTAAGTGTGAACTGGGAAAGAAAAATGTGATATTGGGAATAGTAACCACAACCATTATTGCTTCCCGTATGTAACAAACATGCCTAGGGCAAGCAAGCACAATTACCGATAGAAGCTGTGTTTGTTCATGCAAGTGATTTTATTGTTCTGAGTGATTTATCACTCTGGGTTACATTTTTGATGAAAGATTTTTCTGGAATAATCGTACTGCAAATGGAATCTTCAGTAAGTGGCCAGGATTGCCTGCTGGAAGGAAGTTGGGTTTATGAAGTTCTTCCATGAGGTTTTTAAGAAGGCAGGGTACAAAGGGTCATGGTGCAACACGATTTGCTTTCACAAGCTGGTAACATCACGTCTTTCACACTCTCTCTATAACATCCGCAGTCTTGGAAATCTAGAAATATGTGTTTTTGAAAATAGTCAAGTTACCGTAAAATAATCCCAAACTATGCTTTGTGTAAGCACTCACACCATTGTATTTTAGCTATGACTGAAGCAGTATGTTGGAGTCTCTGAATGTACATTGGGTGCTGAAGATACGTCTACTGGAAACAGAAAGGCAACCCTCATGTTCCTTTATGAAAAGCAAGGAGAAGTTACATTTTTGAGCTGTTAAAATTAACTTTCAAGTCTGGATTGCAGGAAGTGTGCAGCACCTGAATCGCCAGCACCTCTGTTCCTCACGCCCCTTCATTGCTGGTGGTAAAGCTCCTACTGATTCATTTATGTTGAGAAAGGAGATGGTTGTAAGCACTGGTCCCTTCCCTCTCTACAGCATCTGAATAGAAAACAGGCACAATTATCTGCTCTATTCCTTTTGCCTGACAGTGGAATTACTTTACTAAAGATGTCATAAACGGTCAACCTAATACACAGTCAACCTCTTTTGCAAACGCAGAGTGGCAAAGCTGAGCCAGAAGATCCCGAGTGCCAAGTGAACTTTCCTGCTCTGCACAGAACCGCTGCAAAAGCTAGATGGAAACTACTTCACAAACTACTAAGATCTCTCTAGTGCCCGGCATCATAAATTGTTATTCATTTCCGCAAGGCACAGCTGACAGCTGACAGCGGGAAATGAAGAAACAAAAACTACATTTCTTTTTTTTTTTTTTTTTATTCCATCCAAAATGAAATTTGCCTTCTGTGAGCACTTAGCTTGTTGTGCCAAGCTTAGGAGGTGAAGAGTGGGTCTGCTACCTCCTGGTGGGGGCTGGTTGTTGGTAATTTTCAGTCAGTTCAGGGGCAGCAGAAGCCACATCTCTAGTGATGAGTTTTTGTTCCTTGTATTAATTGCATGATCTGCTTCACTGATCAAATTGTGTATAAACGGAACAGCCTAAAAGTAATTGTACAGCTGAGAAGCTGACAAGTTATTGTGCCTTATGGCTACTGCAGCCATGTGGTAAGGACCAACAAGACAAAAATTGGTATCTTTAACCTCCCGTATCCCCTAACTTTCCCCGATGAGCTTCCTGTCACCTTAATTTGTCTTTTTGATCAATTTATGATAGCAACTTTTTTATGTGGTGACCTCCAATTTCCCAGAGACAACGCCCAGTCCGTCCCATGTTCCTCATTTTCCTGCTGTTGGTGCTGTATTTCCTTTCCTTCCCCCTCCATTTTCACATCTGATGTTGGTAATGATGATGTGGTTTGTAGGTCTGTTTTTCCAGGGTAGGGAGATGAATATGAAGAAGAAATAAGCCACATAACAGCAATGTTTGGAGTGTCATTGAGACCGCCTTGATAATTTTTCTTTGCTTGCAAAGCAGATGTCTGTAACACACTCAAACTCTTCACCATCGCATATTATCATGAAGCCATTTTAGCATAATCATTTTTAATTTATGTATTTCCTCTCCACAGAAAAATTTAAAATTAGTCTTTGTAGAGTAAATTTAGCTCTCTATTACAACTTAAAATACCAGAATAGTATTGTTTAAAAAAAGCAAACAAACACAAATACATGTCTTGCAATAGGAATTTTGTGGTTAATACAATTAGATTTCTTTCAGGCTGCTAGCTTGGGCTGTAAATCAAGAGTTTTATTTCCCTTCTGTGATCAGGTATCCCTTGAAATGTTCACACCTAAGTTCTGAGAACTGCGCTGTTGTTAACTCTGCTTTTGATGGCTATCAGCAGGATTTTATCAGTTCTGAACGGAAGGAAAGGTGTATGTACGCAACAATTTTCAGTGAAAAGGAGTGCCAGAAGATATTATTTTGTTACTGCAACTTGGACCTAAGAGCAGAAGAGGCAAATATGCATGAGTGCACTGATATTTGATAAGCTGGTATCTTTCTCAGAAAGCTTGAAAGTGGTAATTTTTGCAGCTCTTCCTTTTGTTCGGAGTGATTAGGGTACGCTTTATTCTTTTCCTGCTTTCCTCCTCCCCAAATTTGTAAGTAAATGACACAAAAGAGAAGAGCTATTTTTAAAATCAGACTTCAATATATTGAAGGCAAGTAGGGGGGGAAAGCAGTAAAAATCAGATCTAATGAACAGGCAGAAGCTGGACACAGTTCGACCAAGCGCTTATGAATAAAAGCCCAAGATTGGAATTCTGACTCCTTGAACAATTCATTTAAATAGGGCCATGGCGATAACACAGGCCACCCCCAGCCTTAATATCTCGCTAAAAAAGTGGAGTTTTTTTCTTGAAAAAAAGTGGAGTTTTTTTCTTGAAAGACTTGTGTAAAATCCTGCTGTGACTAAGCCAGATACCAGGGAAACAGCTTCTTCATTTATTTATTTATTTATTTCCCCCCCACTTTGGCAATAATTCTAAGATAAAGAAAAAAGAAAGCTTTGAATTTTTTTTTTTTTAAACTCAGAAATTGTTTTTTAACATGGGATGAGCATTCAGACTTTATCAGTCTGTTTAACTGGCGCTGTGTGACTTCTTCCTGATCATGGAGGTTCTCAGGTTGTCTTGTTCGGTTTGCTCTGTGTTTTGAGAGACAGAAAACCTGAGAAAATGTATACATATGCACAAAAAATATAAAGTATATGCATATAGGTGATACATATTTCAGTATGCACAGAATATCATGTCCATTGTGAAAGTCATCGTGCGTGATGCATCTCAGAAGCCGTGCCGAAAGAAGTGTGCATCCCCGTGGGCACCAGGCTGCCACGTCCGCGGGCTCAGGTGGGATGAGGCAGTCGGCCCCAGGGATACCACGCTGGGTGACAGGGCTCCAAACAGCAGCTGCAAAAGTGACGAGAGCATCACCGCACAGGTCTGGCACTCTCTGTGGCTCCCCTGCATGCACCATGCCCGACTGCCTGCCATTTCGGTTACCCCAGCGGGTGCAGCACCACTCCATTCAGCAGCAGCACCGTACGGCTCCTGGTGTTCGCCAGAGCCTTGCTGGATGGCAGCTCTTGGAGTCATCAAAACCCTGCCTCTGGCCTCCGCAGTGCCTTGCTGCACGGGTAGAAGGGGCTGCAGCTTTGGTTCTTCACCTGCTTGACATCTTACGTGAACACTTGCTACCGCCTATTGATTTTTATGCACCTTGACAGACACGTGTTGCTCAGATAAGACAACCTGTGAGGACTTGCAATGATTTCCTTGGTTGTTTTGACAGCACTGAGATACTTTTCTTATGGAATATAAAAGCTGCACTGCTAATAAGAAGCAACAGAAGCCACCTCGCGTGCTTTTCTCTTTCTCCCCTCTCTTTTCCACATTTTTTCTGCACTGTTCCTCACCTCATCTGCTCCCTCTTGAACTGTCTGAGCAACGCTTCTCCAATCAGCCTCTCATCAAACAGAAGTGCCTCTTGGTGCCCTTCACCCCTTGCTCCCACTTCCCGCAGACAAATAACATGGATCCCATCAGCCCTGAGGCTCACCTGCCCCGGGTGGCCCTGGTGCTGCAGGGAGCACCAGCCCTCCGCCCACCCCTGCCTGCACCCCGCTCGGCGTCAGGTCCGCAGGAGGAAACAAAATCCCCTGGTGGGAGTATGACTAAGGCCTGTCTTTCGCAGCAAGCTCACTCCTGCCAGCACCTTACTTCTTGTCACCAGTCTCCATTCGTGTCCCTTCTCAAACCAGGTGAGTCAGGCAGGGGGACGGACATGGGCCTAAGAGAGATTGCCTGGATAGTTTAGGCTGGACTGCAAGTATAAATTGGTTCCATCTACTTTCATTTTGATTTTTCATTTTTATTTTTGCTTTTCAGTGAAGATGCAAACACAAAATGGATGGCAATTTAGCTGCTCCCGAGTCAGTTCTGAGGACCAGGTTTAAAACGGGGTTTATCTCTGCTTTTGCTTAGGGCATCCATTCCGGCCTATACTCCAAGTTACACTTTATTCACTAGAAACAATGAGACAAATCCTGATACGTTTTTATCATAGGATATAATGACACTGTGTGGATTTCAGCTGTAACTTCAGATGCAGGAACAATACTTGCTGCTTGCCAACTGTTATTCAAAGGAAAACCTTAATGGTTGGAAAAAAGAAACATTCAGGGAGATCAGAGATATGAATTTGTAATTGAAGTGATTAAGAAATTCCTTCAGCGTGTTCTTAACAAAAGAGAGGAATAAACAAGTGATGGAAAACCAACCCAGAGGCAGGCATAGAATACAGGAAAGTGATCATATGTTAGGAAGAAAGGTCATAACTCGTTAATGTAGTGAACTTGTTTGAGGATATTAATGTTATGGTGTACAAGGGGAGTGCAATAGCTTTTTAGAGCATTTGGCAAAATTTCAGATCAGAGTACAATGTTCGTGATGCAGAGTAATGGGGTAAGTGGAAAGTTGGCTCCTGAGGCTGATAACGGTGTACAAAGCAGGAAACAAAAAGCAGCTGTAAAAAGGAGTTTTTTTTTTTTTTTTTTTTTAATCTGGGAAGAAATTAGGCAGTTGTGCTGGAAGGTTCGTTATTACAGAGAGATGCGACCTCAGCTTGGCCTATAAACTTTGTTCTTGGGTGATTTTCCCTCCGCAGCCATACAACAGCCCACGAATGCCAAGTGCAAAGCATCAGTGCGACATGACGGGGAGAGGTCTCTGAAACTGCAACGTGTGAACTAGATTTAGGCAAAAGACGGGGAAATACGTCCTGTGAACTGCCCTGCCAGCTTGATTAAATCTCTCAGGAGCCTGGGGAAGTGTGGTTTCATGCAGAAGACAGAGATAAAGGCTTCCTAGTCCTGCTGCGAGATCCTTCTCTGTAATGTCTGCTGCTGCCCAGGCTCCTCTAAGCAACTCGGTCTGTGTTTTGTGTAAGCTGAAGCCAGAGGTTGTTGCATGGTTATTCTAGCATTTATTCTTCGGTGTTTGTTGAGCAAGTAGGCAAAAGGCATGTTTTGAAGGGACTTGTAGCAGTCTGGCAACTGGAAAATAAATGATCCTCTTCTGCAGCCCACTGTGTGACACCCTGCTGTCCTTAGCTGCCTCCTCTGAACTTGGATTCGCTAAATTCCCAGCCGCGTCTGGGCTCGGAGAACACATTATGTAGCACAAAGGAGAGCAGGTGGTCCTGCGCAGCCCTGTTTGTGCTCAGCCTGGTCCAAGAGATTGGCTTTTGGGGGGGCAGAGATCTGCGGGCGTACACACAATTCATCACCGGTGTTTCTGACAGACGGTGAGGAGCTGCTCCAGCTGCTGCTCGGCTTCAGATGGGCTTTGAAATATAGGCGGGTTGAAGGACGTGTTTTTCTTTCATGATAACAAAAATAAGCATTTTGTTCTCCTGTCTGTACAGTTAAGACAATTTCCTACAAGCGGTGATAATTCCAGAGCAGTTTCTGCCTTGTGATTGATACATAAATGAGGTGATTATTTTTGGCAATGCTGCTTGATTTTATTATTATAACAGAGAAAATCGCAGCTAATTTTCTGTTTGCTGAGGTTTTTAATGCATCCTCTGCATTAAAACACCTTGAGTCATCAGACAAAGGGGAAATAATGCATTGCTGTGAGACAAAACCAGTGGTCCCCACTGGAGTAGACCATCCAGAGATCTGCCTCTTGCTCTCAGTAGCAGCCCTTATGCCACAAATAAATAAATAAATAAATAAAATTTAAAAAGTAGCTCACAGGCTGTGATGGAAGATGCGGCTGAGAATGTACTTTCTGTGTTTTCCAGGCACTTTTAGGGAAAACTGTGAAGATTAACTCCTAATTTATCAAGGTTTTGCAAACCTGTAAATGCCAAGGCTGACTTTGAGAGTTTTTTGTGGCCTGGAGAGGCCACATGCTGCCCATACTGACTGTTGCAGCCTCAGAAATAGGGTTGGCCCCCCCAAAGCATCACCTGCATGGGATCTGGGGACCCCCATGGCTGCTGCACTGAGCGTGGGGCTGAGCCCTGCTCCCCAGCACTTCCCTGTCCCATCCTGTCCCCCTTGTCATGGTACCACTGTGTCTGCCTGTGGTAGGTGTGGTAGCCTACACTGCTGAGAACCCTTGAGCCAGCCTGGGTATTTAGGGAAGAAAATAGCAGAAAACTATTAATAGATAAGGCAATATTTTATTTTGTAGTAAATATTTAGAATACAGTTTCCAAACTTCAGTTAAAAGTATATTGCAAGGAGAATCCGAACTTCCCTTGTAAATAATAAAGATCATGTTGTCCTTTGGAAATAAAATCTGTAGCTTCATTGAAGCTCGTTTGTTTAAGCAGGCTGTGAATTTTTCATTTCTCACCCATTGCCTGACCACCTGGGTTACTGTGTAACATCAGCGTCTGCATCTGTATAATGGGAGTAGCACTGCTGTGCATCTTTGGAGAAGAAACTGGGGTTTCAGAATAAAGGGCTGATTTAAATGCTGCATTTTACTTTACGTGATAGATCTGCAATCTGATTAAACTGAGTTGTGAGACTACCATGGAACACAGTGGGAGTAAGATTGGATTATTGCAAAATGCAGACTGGAAATTAATTGCATATTTATTAACTTTAATTATCTTTGACATTCTCTGTTAACCCTTTCATTATTGTCTTACACAGGCTAAAAGCCAGATACCCAACAAGTGACTCCACATAAATTTGAACATGGACAGGACATGTTCATCTTTCTTTTCAAAGCAATTAAAATTCTCATTCACTCTTTCCATCTCTCTCATTCTTGCCACGTGTAATGAAGCAGAAAGACAACAAGGGACACGGTCACTGGGGATGCTTGTCAAGTCTGTGAGAAGCCACAGAAGTTCCCTATTAATATCACTTGTGAAAACTTTGACAAAGAAATGCTATGGTTCCAAGGTCAAGTATTCAGCTGTGAGGAAATAACCGTGTCATAACTTCCCAGGCCACCTTAGCTCAGTTTCAAGATATATAGCCCTTACAATGTTTAATTATAGTATTTTATTTCATTATCACAGGTAATAACCTCTTCTAGGTCTAACTGATACTATCGGAGGAGTTTATCCTCATTATGAAAAATTTAAGCCAGAAATATATCAATTTATGTCTCAAAACTAAAAGAAAATGAAAATAGGATATTGTGTTTATAATCCTGACACCAAGGAGTGATCTATGTTTGTTTATTCTGTGTTTCCCTGTTTTGACTCTCCACAAAAGCCTCTGTTTTTTCTCTTTTCTCCTATTTCACCCTGCTTCCAGTGTTCTGCTTCCTTTTTTTTTTTTCTTTTTTTCTCCTCCCTCCCCCCCACTTCAGTGTGTTCTCTGTGGCAGCTGAAACGCTGTGATTTGGGCACAGGCCACTTCACCAGGAAGACATTTCAGGAGGAAAATCAGCATTAACCAGGCTATTTTATAGTGGTTAAAAATGTTCTAGTGCCATTAGAGCACAGCAGCTGTACAAAACTTCTGGTAATCATAGGTCTGAGCCATCTGAGGCCTAGAGGGAAGTCCCCATCCCATTTTGGGAACAATTTCCCCACAGAAAATGGCAGTGGCTGCAGAGGTTTCAGCCAGAGATCTGGATGGTGTACCCTGAGCATACTTATATTTATGTAGGCCTGGGTTGTCTCCTGAGGACGCATCATACAGTGTTTTTTATTATTTATTATTTATTTTTATTTTTATTTATTATAATTTATTATTGACTTATTATTATTTTTATTTGAGGTAAATTCCTGCTTGCCTTAAGTTTCAAAGGTGAATTCAACTTGGCATGGCAGACCCATGGTCAGGATAACCCATGGAGGAGAGCGTGGAGTCCTGTCTCTGCTCGTCCCCCACATTTCACTGGAAATAGAGTGACCAAAGTGTCCTTCCAGGGAATCCCTAGCCACACCTCTCCACCACTTACTCGCAAATCAGCAAGCCCCTTATCCAGCTGTAAGGGTTCATCCTTGCTAGCTGGAGTTTGAGGATTTTATTTTGCTCCAGAGACAAGAAAAAGGCAGGGTGGTTTTAGATCATGTTGGAGAGGGAAGGTATGGAGTGGGTGGTCAAACCTGGTTAGGCCTTGGCTGGTCTGAGAGCAGGAGGTGTAAGGAAACGCCTTTTTCAAAGCCTTGCTGGTGAGAGCGGTCAAACATCTCATCAGGTCTCCCTTCTCCTTTTGGCAGCAGCTCAGCAGTCACTGCAGAGGGAATAGGCCGGTGGTAAAAAGTGAAGCCCTGCACTGTGCGTACCGAGCAATTCTTCACGTCAGCCCCTGGGGCACAGGCCTGCAAGAGAGCCACCGGAGATGACTTGCCATGAAACAGCCAGTCCCAGTCTTGTCTACATGAAAAAGCACAAATAAATAATAGGAATAGTCTACCTAGCAAAGTTGCACCTTTTTGATTCTTGAGTGGAAAAGCTGAAGGAAGACACTGATGTGGAAAATCATGAAGATTTTTGAATCTACCTAGGGGAAAAGGAGAAAATCCAATAGTTTAAAACCTTTTTCTGGTAAAGATTTACCTTACGTTTTCAAAAGCAATGAGAACTTCTCTGAATAGGTAGAAAGATGTCACTATTCACAAGTTGTGTGGGAAAAAAAAAGGAGTTTGCATATCTTTCCTTTCAAAGATTTAATTGCTTTTAAGTGCTCTGGTTCCTGACTATTTTCAAAGGAGACTTTGAAAGGATGACGGTGTCTGTCCAACATCCAGGGGATGCTCCTGCTGGCTAAGGGTTGCTGCAGACCTACATCTGGAGCCATGTGAGTAGCAGAGAGGTGGCACATTGGGCATCAGACAGAGCCACCCGCAGCAGAACAGGTTTTTCTTTATCTGAATATGAGCACCATGCGTGCCTAGGTCTCTGCTGTGGTCAATTTGGGGGTTTCTTGCAGAGTAGTGGTTTACAAAAGGCTGGTTAGAGATAACGAAAATGATCACATGAAAACAAGCGGCATCGCGGTGGGAAATCAGTCCTTTTAACAAGCTGTGGCAGTAACAGATGAAGCAAAGCAGCCCTCTCTGGCTCGGCAGCTTGGTTGCGGAATTGCTCTCACAAGGGGGCCGAGCGCACGTTGTGCAGCAGTACAACACCTCAAAAAGAGAAAATGCAGCTCTCCTGGGGGGCTTGCATGGTGTGGCGTGGCTCTGAGCTTGGGAAGTGATGCACACGGTGCTCTTCCAGCCGTGTGGTGGTACAGGAAGGCTTTAATGAGTTTTGCCAACTGACCATGTTCTACTCTTGTAGCCTAAGTGATGCCGAAGGAGCCCACGTGCTGCCCTGGCGTGAGGCCCTGCTGGGGGAATGGAGACCCTCAGGTGCTGCTGCTGCCAGGCATGCTGGGGCTCAGGAGGGAGCATCCAGAGACGAGACGAGCCCCGGGGCTCGTCTGTTTTTCCCTGCTGAAAACTGTCCCCAGCAGCCATCTGCCACCACCTGGCTGGGTGCAATGGCTTTGGGGGAAGCACCTGACTCCCTTGCCCCAGGCTAATGGCATATTGTGGGTGCTTTGGGGAAGGCAGATGAGATTTTTGATGCCCCCGGATGCATGAAGAGAACACTGATTGTTTTGCCCTCGCTGCACACGTCGGTTCATCTGCTGTGTTTTTGAGGGGGAACTTGCCACCCCATGTGGTATTGCTGTACATCTGCCCCATTTGAGAGAGCTGAGGTGCTGGTCTTTCTGAAGGCATCAGAGAACAGGCTTTTAAAGGGGCACCACTGGTTACATGAGTTACTGTTTTCCTGAGAATGCACAACGTGCTACAGATACTCATAAAAATTTGGATTAATACCCTAAAATCAGTTAACATTATTTCCTTTCCCTTCCCTTCCCTTCCCTTCCCTTCCCTCCCTTCCCTTCCCTTCCCTTCCCTTCCCTTCCTTCCCTTACCCTTCCTTACCTTCCCTTCCTTCCCTTCCCTTCCCTTCCCTTCCCTTCCCTTCCCTTCCCTTCCCTTCCCTTCCCTTCCCTTCCCTTCCATTTTTTATTAATCTTTAGCTTGCTGGTTTTGATCCTACAGAGCTCATACACACATGTTACTATTAGTATGTCAGGATCAAAGATAGAAAGAAACTCTACCATAGTCTCTTTTCACCCTCCCTTCAGGATGCTGCGACCTAGTCTCTACTCTGGAGGGCACAGCTTTTTGATATCAATGGGGAGGATGCCAGGTGCTTTTTTAATAGCACGTGTGACACTGAAATTGCTCATTAAAATTCCTTCCCACCTTGGTGCCCGGAGTTTGCTGTGGGCTGCACTGAAATTTGACTGTGTCAGTAGCATCTGGCTGCTCAGCATCTCCAGCCTGGGAGGGCCCTGTTATCCTTTTTTGACCCTGCCTCAGAATACTTGCAGGACTGTATTGGGATGCTTTCCAAGTTTCAGCATCTTCACTTTATGGATTTAATGGCCTCACCAGTTTTATCTGCTTCAGTTTGTCTCTCTCTCTCTCTCTCTTTTTTCATCTCATTTATCTTAGTTACATTTAGTTAATTGAGACTAATGTTTTGTTGAAAAATCTCTCTCCGAGTCCCCAAGCTGAGCTTTTGAAGTGAATAGATTCGGGTAAAAATTTACAAATGAGCTATTAATATTGCCACAGCAAAGATACTCTCTTCACCCATCATTTCCACATCAGCCTGGAGGGGATTCCCTTTTCTGAACTGATACTCAAGCAGTTGCCAGCATCGCTTTCCTCTTTCCGTACAGCTGGGGCTTTACATCTGTGTATTGGGTTTATGTGGCAAAGCTTTGGTGGTGGGGTGCTGCAGGGGTGGCCTCTGTGAGCAGAGCCCAGCAGCTGCCCCGTGTTAGAAAAGAGCCTGTTCCAGCTGGCTCCAAGGGGACCCAACACTGACCAGAGCAGAGCCAATAAACAATGTTGTTTGCACCTCTGTGAGAGCAGATTTCAGAAAAGGTAAAAACAAACAAACAAAAAACAAAACTGCTGCACAACAGCAGCTGGGAGAGAAGAGTGAGAAAACACTGAGAGAAGCAGCCCTGCAGCCCCCTAGGTCAGTGCAGCAGGAGGGCAGGAGGTGCTCCAGGCACGCAGCAGCAGTTCCCCTGCGGCCTGTGGAGAGGCCCCTGGTGGAGCAGGCTGTCCCCCTGCAGCCCATGGGTCCCACACGGAGCAGATCTCCACGCTGCAGCCCCCCCGTGGAGGAGCCCCCAGTGGAGCAGGTGGATGTGGCCTGGAGGAGGCTCTGGCCCATGGAGAGCCCCTGCAGGAGCAGGCCCCGGGCCGGAGCTGCAGCCTGTGGGGAGGAGCCCCCGCAGGAGCAGGGGACCTGGGGGGAGCTGCCGCCCGTGGGGGACCCGTGCTGGAGAACTTTGCTCCTGGGGGATGGACCCCGTGGTATGGAGCTGTGTGGGAGCAGTTCTTGAAGAGCTGCTGCCTGTGGGCAGCCCCCTCAGGCTCAGTTCGGGAAGGACGGCATCCCGTGTGAGGGACCCCATGGGGAGCAGGGGCAGAGAGGGACCGTGAAGGGACGGTGGGGACGAAGCGTCAGGGACATTCCCCGTTCCCCTGCACCACTCAGGGGGAGGAGGTAGAAGAGAGTGGATGGCAGGAAGGTGTTTTCAGTTTGCCTTTCATTTCTCACTGCTCTTGTCTGCTAGTGATAGGTAATAAATTTTATTAATCTCCCTATGCTGAGTCTGTTTTGCCTGTGACAATAATCATTGAGTGATCTCCCTGTCCTTATCTCAACCCTTGAGCTCTTTCCATTGCATTTTCTCCTCCTTTTCCTTTGAGGAGGGGAAGTGAGAGCGGTTTTGGTAGAGCTCGGCTGCCCAGCTGAGTAAAACCACCAGTCTGTAAGCCTGGTCTTCTTGGGGCTGCTGTTCTGGAGCAATCTTACCTCTGAAAATGAGCCTCTCTTGTATTGGGAGTTATCCCAAAAGAGGAGAAAATGTATCTTTTACCTCTGGCTTCTTAATGCCATTTTATAAATGAATGCATCCTTATGTTTCTCTTCAGTTTGAGTATCACCAGATAGAGTTTGGGAAGAGGAGATGGTAGTTAATCTGTAGTTAATCTGGAGCTGGAGAAATGCCATTGGCACCAGCTAAAGGTCTTCCTCAGATCTTTAGGGGCCATACCTTGTGCAGCTCCTGCCTGTTTTCATTTCCTGAATCAAGTGTGAGTGCACAATTAAATAAAAGAAGCAAGACATTTGGAAAAAATTGGATCCACACAGAGGGAAGAAAGATGTCATAATGTTTGGTCTTGTGTTTGACTGGGTAACCAATTGGTCAAATCGACAAGAGTTACAGCTCAAGCTGAAAATCTAATTGCCTGAAATTGGAAGAGAACCTGAGGGACACAGCTCCATCTTAAAATAACAAGTCATTTTATCTGGGGAAAGACAGGAGACAGACCCAGTCCAGCCAGAGAACGTGGCTGTGGGACGTGGTGCCTCCTTGAGAGTGGACACCTCGTGCAAGATCCAGCTGGGAAGCAGGGCTGACAGATGGCCATGCTGCTGTCCTGTGCTGGGCAGCATTTTTGCTGCTTGGTGGGGACGCAAACATCACATCTCCTATGAAGAAAGACCGAGAGAGCTGAGGATGTTCAGCAGGAAGGAGAGAAGGCTCCGAGGAGACCTCATTGCAGCTTTTCAATACTCAAAGGGGGCTTATAAAAAAGATGGAGAGTGACTTTTTGCTCAGGCAGACAATGGTAGGACAAGGTAGCTTTAAACTAAAAGAAAGGAGATTTAGATCAGATGTTAGGAGGAAATTCTTCACTCATAGGGTGGTGAGGCACTGGCACAGGCTGCCCAGAGAAGCTGTGGATGCCCCATCCCTGGAAGTGCTCAAGGCCAGGCTGGATGGGGCTTTGGGCAACCCGGTCTGGTGGGAGGTGTCCCTGCCCATGGCAGGGGGTTGGAACTGGGTGGTCTTTAAGGTCCCTTCCAACCCAAACCATTCTGTGATTCTATGGTGTCCAAATTCCCAGGCTGTGTCTCAGTGGACTGCAGAGCACTCCTTGCTGCCAGCTGGATGCTGTAACACGTGTCTTTAGGCAACGGGATGTCTCATCCGGGAAAAAAAGTCTTATGCCTCTGCTTCCAATATCATTCAAGATTAATTCTGTTCATGCTGCAGGGTGAGACCATCCGTGTAACCCCCTTGCTGGTCTCCCCAGATGACACCTTTGCTCTCTGGAGGGACTGGGGTTGGTACCAAGCCCCAGGACAGGGGTCCAAGCAATGCCAGTGGGAGTTCACTGCGCAGAGCAGGCTTCTTTCCTGGCAAGGCACGGGAAGTTATGTGAGCAGCCAGACCGGAGGTGAGGTTAGGTTGCTGTTCCTTGTGCTCATTTCCTCTGCTGGCACACATTAGCTGGCAAACTGTGAGGCGTTGCTAATACTTCCAACCCAAAGCATTCTACTTCTGTCATGACTTTTGATCATGGCTGTTTCCTGTAGGATATTCCCAGCCTCAAAAAGAGGGAAACCTCACTGAATCCTGCCATCTCCAAAAGCAAAAGATTTGCTTTAAGCCAGGAAATTGGCTCTGTGTTGCTATAAGGAGGTATTGAATGAATAGGATATGATAATTAGGTTGGTATTGATGTGTACTGGTATGGTATTTACCGAGTAATATTACGTTATAGTAGGACTAAGGAAGCTCAGGTCACTACTCCCTGGTCTCATCCTCATACTGATGGAACCAGGCAATGCCATGAAATAACACATGAAGGAAAATAATTCTCAATATTTTCAGAATCGTGCTCTGAAATATGTGTACTTTTTGATACCCCGAATTAAATATCTGAGAGGGATAGGGTGTTTTTTTTAGAAATTGTTGATCATGTTCCAACTCTGAACATAAAGCTTCCAGCAATTCAGGCATGGTGAGTATGTACTGCTCTATATTTAGGTATCGGCCATGATCTCCAAACTGACTTCATAAAAACACACAGCTCATCCTTGCTTTTTTTTTGCTCTGTAGATATATTTTGATGATGAAGAAAACAGCCCTATTTTATAGGAATCTCAGGAATGAGATGGCATTTTTTTGAATAGTTGTTTATTATTATTATTATTATTATTATTATTATTATTTAAAGCTCAACAGAGCACTGAAGCTTTTGGCCTTCAGAAATACAATAAAGTGCTTAAACACTGAAACAATTTTACTCTTTGCTCATGGCTTTGGGCTTTCAACGTTGTGTTTGGAGAGGAGCTATTTATGGGCTATCAAACAAGGTGCTGGAAGAAAGGAATTTAAAGCGTGTCCTTGAGCACTTTGGAGGAGCTTTGCAGATTGGGAACAAGAACTCGTGTCCACCCTCGTGCCTCCCCGTGAGGCTGCCAAGGAAGGAAGCCTGGTTTGTCCCTGCCTGCATGCCACCGTGTGTTTGTTCCCTGTGTGCAGTGACATGGGGACACGCAGGGGAAGGGAGCCTCTGCTTCATGTTCAAGACGGTTCACTTCTTCACCTCGGTGCTGTTCTCTATGGAAAGGAAGAGTCACAAAGCTTTACACCGTGATTTTAATTGAGATGGGTCCTAGAGGAGGACATGAGTGTGTGTTCCACAAGGGAAAAGCGCGATCAAAACAGAGCCATGCCATTATTTCATCGTACTGGGGAAACGTGCAGTGATGTTCAAAGCATGATAAGGCAATATTCATATGAACATTTTTTAAACACAATATAGATGAGAATTGTGCAGCTGGAAAGGGGCTGTCAGAGCCCTGCACGGCTGCAGGATGAGTGCAGTGAACCACTGTCACTGCCTGCCCATAGGGAAACACGGGGGAAGAAGGGACCCAGCTGTTGAAAGGACGGTACCAGCCCACAAACCAGCATGTGCAGAGGATCTGAAGTGTATTTATGTCAGAAAGTTCCTACACAGAGGAACTGGGTCCTCTGAAGCTGAGGTCTTGCACTAAGCCCTCCGAGCTATTCACAGAGCAAATGCTTTGCTGTTTAGCCAAGGTCGAGAGGCTGGTGGCTGGAGGGGATGGCACGATCTGGGCTGTGTGACAGCAGAGGACGGGACTTAGTGACCTGGCTTTCTCCTCTGGGTCTCTGCTCTTCTCTGCTCTCAAGGAGAGCTTCCCCTTCCACCCCAATAACACATTTCCAAATACTCAGCATTTCTGATCTTGCTTATCCTCAATGAGTGTAAATCCTAAGCTGTCTGTTTAATAAGCAAAGGCACCATCCTCATCAAAACCAAATAAATCAGGATCTCACTGCAGCACAGCAACATAACTCTCAGACAGTTGGTATTTATGCTGTGTTGTCCTGGTGTTGTGTAGCTCAGTGGGAATCGGTTGCAGTATTAAGATGCTTCTGTCGAGGCCAGGCTCTTGTTCTTTGAAGATGCTCCGGGGTGCCTCAGGGGCATGCTTCCGCCTTAAGCTCCTCCATGCTCCAGATGATCACTTCTGGGTAGCTGGGAAAAGTGGTGGCCAAGGATGGAAATTGGCTCTCCAGACCCCAAAGTCCTACTGTGGAGCTGAGGGGGGAAAGAGGGCTCTGCATACGTCACAGGTCACCTACCAAGGGCTACAGCAGGAGCAGACGTTTCCCCTTCTCCTGCCCGGCCAAAGGCTGACCCCAGGAAGGGCTGTGAATTCTGCACCTGAATCTGAGTTTGTTTTGCCATTCATGGCAGCCTTTCCTTTCTGAGGAGGACCTGAGGAACTAGGAAAAGGCTTTGAGCTCTGGCTGGTATCCCATGAGCCAGGGAGATGTCCTGGGGTTATTTGATGTCCAGAAATCCTGCCTGGCTGAGAAGATATCTGTGCTGCTTTTTCAAGGGCAGAAGAAGATCAGTGGCTGGAAGAACAGGTCTCCTGACGTTGCAGGGATGACATTTGCTATATGACATTACACAAATTTAAAATAATTAGGTGTGAGGTCTCTGCTTGGATCGTGTGCTTCCACGGGGCAGCAATTGCTCCTGCTGGGCAGCAGCAGCATTGCCCAGGTCCTCGCCATGCGTTCGCTGCTGACAAAATTCATAAGTCTTCCAGATTTCCTGCCTTACACTAATTGAACTAACTGAATTTATCACCTGCCAAACTGAGCAGCGAAATCTAGTTTTTTATCTGTCACAGATCAGATGAGGGTGGAAAAAAAGGCTCATTGCTTTCTCCCCAGGACCGCAGGAGCTCTCTGCATTTCACCCGCTGACCGCTGACCGACAGGCCGCTCGCTTTGTCTTCATAGCTGTCCAGTGCTGTTCCAGGCGCTGTCTCATCAGTGATCGATCACATCAAGAGGAGGGATGTTGTTTCGAGACCTTGAATGCCTTTCATTCTCAGGCTGCTTTTCCCTTCTGCCATGCAGCGTGGGCTCTCCAGTTGCCTCCTGGATGAAACGATCTCATTAGGTGATTTCAAAGAGCGGGATGGAGTGCAGCCACCTGCTTTCTCAGAAAGGGAGCCTCATCAGCTTTCCCAGAATTGACAGAGCACATGCAAGAGGGATGTCTGCATCCCTGAAAACCTTACTTTAAAGATGTAGCAGCAAGACTTCTTTGCCTGGACAAGAGTGAAACAGAGCAGCCCTTTGCCTCCTGCTCTTTCTCTCTCCTTCCCTTTATTTCCCCTTTTCCTGGGCTTTTTTATTTCCGACATACTTCCAGACCAGGGCCATTCATCCCTTGCCAACATGTTTATTGCAGTATTTGTAAGACCATGTGGATGAATGGGTATAAATCCCAGTGGGGAGACTCTGCCTCTGGAGTAACAGGAGCTTTTTGCTTTCTAGTGCACAGCAGTGTAGTTAAGGAAAGGAGTCCTTGATCCTGGGATCAGACTGCTCCTGGGGGAGTTTTACCGATGCAGCTGCAGTGGTTTGCAGGGCCAGGTTGGCACACAGAATCACAGAGTATCTTGAGATGGGAGGGATCCACAAGGATCATCAAGTCCAACTCCTGGCTCCACACAGGACCACCCCAAAACCAGGCCCTATGTCTGAGAGCGTTGTCCAAACGCTTCTTGAACTCTGGCAGCTCGGTGCTGTGACCACTGCCCTGGGGATCCTGTCCCAGTGCCTGACCACCCTCTGGGTGCAGAACCTTTCCCTAACACCCAGCCTGACCCTCCCCTGTCCCAGCTCCATGCCGTTCCTTCGGGTCCCAGCACACCCACACCCACAGGAGCTGCTGTCTCAGCGGAGGTGGAGGTCTGGGACCCCCAAAACAGATGGGGACAGGGCCAAGGAGCTTGGCTGGACACCCGCTGCCCCCCAGCTGGTGTGTGGTGGGGAAGGGCCACGTCCAGGAAGGGCAGCAGGGCCCGGCCAGGGCTGTCTGCCTTTGGTAAAACAAACCATAATTTTGACCAGCATTTTTCTCATGGGAGTATCTACTGCCTCTGAAAATGGGTGATGTTACCAGCTTGTTTTATACAGACCATTATGGAGCTACCTGATCTGGCTGGAAATGGACGCCTGTGAGGTTTTGTGTTTCAGTGCCATCCTCCACCCCTCCTTCTGCTCCATAAAACAAGCACTGCTAGAGCCACAGCTGTACCCATGTCCTGTAGGGTGCCTATTATCTTTCTAATCAACATCAGAGCATATTTGCTTGGCTTACAGAAAAGATTTTTTCAGTGCAGAGGTTGCAAACTGAACCTGTGGGTTTGAAAGCCGGGCTACTTTTGCAGCGTGCACCCATTGGTAGCCGAGAGGCAGAAGACGGCATTTGGTTTTTCTGATGGTGCAAAGGGCAGATGGACTCCGCTGCCTTCCTCTTGTGGTATTGGCTTTGTGGGGCCAGCAAATATATATAAATATTTTGTGGGGAATGTGGCTGGGTAAAGCAGGAGAGAGCATGCTCTTGCAGGAATAAAGTGCTATTTCATGAGTTTTTTTATCTCAATAGATTTTTTTAAATTGCTGTTGGTTTAATCCTTGATATTGCTTTCACTTGGGAGCTGAAGAGTTGCTGGACAGATTATGTAAAGCATGCAGTCTCACAAGACAGCTTTTTTAAACATTCCCAGAGCTATTATATAAACTATCCTTTTCTCACAGCATCCCAAGTTTAGCCTTTGTTGTCTCCTCCTGTGATCTTCAGGACAGTTACTGTTTAATTATTGATATTTACAGCGTGTCAGCAGTTACGTGGTGCTGCAGTTCTGCAGGTAATCCTTGTACACCTATACTCAGGGAGGAAAATATTGTATTACGATGAGTTGTAAAATGATGTAAAATGCTGTTTCCCTTTGCAGATCTGCTGGGAAGGCTGTGCTGGCTCGTTTCTCTTTGTGCTCAGCAGTGCCTGTGCCCAGATCATTACAGCCGAGGCCCCGAGCTGCACGCAAGCAGCAATACCAGCCTGCCTTCCCTTTCAGAAGCTTCCCTTCCTCCAGCTGAGTCCCGCAAGTGGCAGCGTTAGCTTTTGGTAAAAACGTGGGTGAGGTGCCTGGTGAAACAGTCTCTCGTTAGGGCTCAGCCAGCCTGGTGGTCTTTCTTGCAAGCAGGTTTTGTTGGGTTGGGATTTTACACAGGTGGATGGGTGGGGAGCCATTCCCTAAAAATGTCCCATCGCTGCACACCAGCTCACACATCATAAAAATGGGCTTCCAAACAGGGCCCCAGTGACCTCCACTGATAGACTGCCTTGGATGCTGGCTGACAAGGTTAATTGACTCACCTTGGGCCACCAGCTTTCTCCCAGGACACGTTATTTTCCTCAGTCGGACTCGACTAATGGTAAGCCTTTGAGAACGGCACTTCCAAAAACAAAGGGCCTGCTGAGTGAGCTGTTAGTCATCCCTATCCGGGAGAGAAGGGACGGCTGCTCTCACAGCTCCTTCGTCTCTGCGGTGCCCTGCTCTCCGGGGACAGGGCCGTGGGGAGGCTGTGCTGAACCCGGCCTCTCCTCTTCCTCTGCCTCTTCCTCTTCGAGGAGAGCTAAGGGCAGGTCTGCGTGTTTCTGAAGTGCCTGCCAGCTCTCTGCTCTCTCTGTAGAGGAATTGTGGTTTTGTTTTTAAAAGCTGTTTATTTTTAAGAAGTAATGACTAATAAGCCCCCCTGCATTTTTCTAATGATGTCTGACACGTTTTATTTTGGCAAATAGCTGGAGCTCGTTGCTTCCCCTGACGGATGATCTGGCTCCGTGTCTGAGAGAGCTGTGAAGCAGGCTCTGAATGCCTGGCAGGGGTTATCCTCACTCTGTGATAGTGTAGTGCTCCTGTCTGTGGCCACAAAAAATCCCAGAGCACATTTTGGAGAATGTCATGGCCGGATTTCACCTTAGGAAGCTCTTCCTCTATGGTTTTAGTATGGTTTCTCATATTCTTTCCAAATCTGTGTCTGCTTTTCCGTGGCAATGAGGACATCTCCCGAGAAGGTGTTGTACATGGTACGCAAGTGTGCAATCCAGTGCTGGGAAATGGCTAGGGTTGTACCCAACTGGGTGTATCGTCTGTCCTACACAGGCATGTGAGAGCATCACCCCACGGCTTCTCTTTGATCCTGATACACCTCTTCACACAAAGTACAGTGTCATCTTGCATTTCTGTGTAACTGGTAGCTCTCTTCAATCAAAGTTTTGAGCTCATTCTGTGGTCCACGGGTTCCTTTGCTGGAATTTCCTATTAATTAGCAAAATACCTGCCCTCCAGAAAAACTGGCAGTCATCTGCCTGTCCGAGGTACCTGAATTTCTGCCAAACTGTCCATCTCGTGCCTTCTTTGCATAATGCACTCTATTACCGCGCATGCTTAATACAGCATCATTGTCTGGGAAATGGCATTTGCCTTTTGCCTTGACAGGCGTTTGACAGTATCTCACCACCTTTCCTATTATTTCCCCGTCACAAGTTTTACCCATAATGAGGCTGAGAATAGGGGCTGCTTTGCACTTATCACAGAGGTTGTCACAAATAAACTTCTCCCTGGCTTCTTGGAAAGAGCCCCCAGCACCGGGTGGTGTGGCTGTCACTGCCGGGTCTCTCCAGGATCGCGGTGCTCTGATGATCAGCAGAGTCCTGCGGTGCTGCAGGAGGATGCGTCTCTGCAAAGCAAAGGAGTTTCTGCAGGAGGAACAGCTCCTCTGATATTTTCACTCTCTGTACTCTTCGTGCAGGTGTTAATGACTCAGTTTTTGTTCCTAAGCTGTGATTTTCTGTGCTTTTTGCTAGAGTCCTTATGTGATGAAAGAGGGCACCTCCCAGGTTGGTTAAAATTATTTTTTTGAAAGAGAGACATGTATTAGCTTGCTTACCAAATATGTAGTGTTACTTACCGAAAGTAAAAATAACATTAAAATTAACATCTCTCCTGTTTTTAAAACACTCTAGGCAAATTCTCGGTTAAGAGCTAATTACAATTTCAGCTTCAGAAATTTTCTGTTTCTTCTTCCATCAACAGAATTGACCTTGTAGGGGACATACAGAGAGGATGATGATGTTGACAGGTGCTGAAATTAACAGCAGGTTCCCAAGAGCATTTCCTACACATTTTTCAGTAAAAGAAAACCAGAAACAAAAAGCATTAAAACCTTTTAGAAGCCAGAATATTTACTCCAACCCCATCAAAGGTCTCCTAATTCAGAACACACCACATAGCTTGTTGATTGCACTACAGAGCCTGTAATTTCCTTCAGACTACAAAAAGTTGTGAATAACCGATGGCACAAGAAATTTTGCTTGATGATATACTGCCGGTTGAAGTCAGATGTGAAACGGCTCTCAGCTTCCTGTTGTCACATGTAAAACATTACATAAAGCCTAAGGGAAAATGCATGTTTGCTTTTCTCAGAATTTAGGGTTAAGAAGCTGCTGAAACAATACTTTTTAACTCACGCTTGTATATAAATTTAGAGAGATTTCCCTTTTAATGATAGACCAGATACGTGTCGTCTCGGTGACAGATAGCTAAGGCTCCTGGCTAGTACAATAATGTTTGTCAAATAAATGGCAGCGGAAAATGGCTTGCAGTAGTCTCTCTGCCAACAAAATGTGTTTTGCCAGCCCTGTAGGTGGGTGACGGCCGGCCGCTCCGAATGGGGACAGTTATACAATAATAACTCGGCTCTATCACGGGTGATGCTCGTCTATGCAAATGTCGCTGTAATGAATCCAATTAGGTTTCTCTGCATGCAGAAATAAGCTGAACTAGCTGCATCTAATCTGGCTGGCTAGAGGACCGGGGGCATGGCTGCTGGGGGGCACACAAAGCTGGCAGAGCCCAGCCTGGATGCTCCCAGAGCCGGGGGCTGGCGACATGGGGAGCACCAGGGGACAGCACGGCGGCAACCCTGCGTAGTAAATAATTATCCATTTTGTATATTCAGGCATCTATTTTTCACTTTTGCTAAGGTTAGGTTATTGCTTTCTCTTGGGACAGGTAATCATGAAAACCCTCTGTCACTCTTTTTGGGTGTTTCCAGCAAATTTCCCGAGTGCAGCAGAGGACAGATGCTGCTGCGCGCTGAGGCTGTTGTGCAGCCGTCGTGAATGAAACGTTTCCGCACTTAATGAAGGAGGGGGTGTCACTTATTAAAGAAATTTTCCTTTGGGGCCTCCTGAATATTCATGACTTGCCGGTTCCTGCTGATCAATGTTTCTGCTGCCTCGATTAATCAGCTGATCCTGCCAAGAGGTTAAATGGGCTGCAGCGCTGCCAGCAAGCGGCCGGCAGCAGGGGAAGGGGCGCAGGGTGCTTGCCATGAGATGTGGAGAAGAAAGACCCATCTGCCATGGCTTTGCCTTGGTAACAGCCTTCGTGTCACCTAATCATGCAATTGGGGTTTTAGGCCAGGCAGTGAAAAGTGGGTAAATCCTGCGGGGATCTGAATAAACACGGGTAAACTCCATTTAGCCGCACTGACACCGCTGGCCCTGATTCTCAATGAACAGATTGCCTTAAAATCATGAGGATTTCTGTGTGATATGTTGGTGTTCATTTTTGTCTGTCTCCCAAGCTGGGGATTCACCCGATTCATATGCCAAAAGCAACAATGCATTCCCAGGGCACGCCGGAGCAATTTCACGGCTCTCCTGCACCCATTGGAGGTTCCCGCACTGCCAAGAGGTCCTCTCGATGTACCCAGCACAGGTACTGTCAGTCCCACGGTTGGATTTGTCTCCTTCACGCCATCGGGGCAGCTGAGTTTTCCGTGGCCTGGCTGCATGCTTGCAGGGCACAGCATCTCCACCTCTGATGTTTCGTGGCACATCTCTTCCCAGCTTCTGGGTGGTTTAGCTCATCTTTGCAGGTGAAATGGAAACACATGGGAGATTCATACCTGGCTGCGGGGGACCAGCTGAGGAGGTAAGAAGCCTTCTTTCACAGTCTTGAATGTTGAATGCCCCTTCCAATTCTGGCTCTGCTGGGCACCATTGGAACTGCTCAACCACAGGGCACGGCTGGCTGCGCCAGTCTGCCCTACATCCAGCTCCCCAGGCCCAAATCCCCCTGGCTTACTTCAGCCTGACACTGAATTTGTTATGCAGGTTTCATTATTTGGTGTGGTTGAAAGCAGACATACCGCTGCCTGCTGGTCAGCCACGAGGTGCAGTGGGAATCCAGCGGTCAGAGGCCAGAGACCTGTGATCCCCCTTTATACGGTTAAATTGCTTCCCTATACATCGCACCATAATTTACCCTATCAGCTTTCCTATTCCCACGATGCAATTTTCTAATGGCTTAATTATTTTATCCATATGCTAAACATGTGCTAAGCAGGATCCTGTCATTAGCAGCTGCTGACCTGTAAACCTGAGATGCAAGGAAGAAAGCCCAAGGAGTGCACTCCAAAGAAATGCACTCACTGCTGCAGACTGAAAGGAATTTTACCTTTAATCTTGAACACACGATGAAAGGAGTAGAAAAAGGACAAAGTAATACTGCTAAGGCAAAAGACTTTCTATAAGGCTTCAGTAGTAAACTTCTGATAACAGACATGAGAGTGGGAATTATAGCTGAAAGCTCTCAATCCTACATTAAAGGTCACTCTGTGATAAGGTGGCAAGTTCTCCAGCAGGGGAGAAATCTTGCCTGAATTTACCTGGGCTATAAGAAAGCTCCCAGGCCATCTGCAGATAGGAATTTTCCCTTGAACATGAGCTCAGATATGGGTTGAGTTTTTCTTTTATTATCATATCTCCAATAACAAATGATCCTTATCTTTTTAAAGCCAGCAGATATACCTCCTTGCTGTTTGCAGTCCAGATTCTTTCTGTTCATCCAGCAGACAGAACATCATGGTTTATCTCCCACTTCTGACACGCCAGCCTCCAATGCTTTCCTGTTACTTTTCCTGTTAATAATATATCCTATTAGCCTAAATTAATATGGTTGAAGTTGGGAGATTTGTGGTAATATTTATTCACCTTCTTCTATCTCTTTTAGTTTAAATTATTTCAAAATTATTTTCCAAAATATAAAAACACTGGGTCACACAATAATAGTTAAGGTTATTCATGAAGTGTGTACAACAATATGTACAGCTCATGTATGTCTTCTAATGTCTTATGTAGACATTTCCTAGTGTACGTGTCCTGCTCAAGACAGCACCACAGTTGTCTTGTCTAGACCTTTATCAGCTCTTTGAGGGACCACAGACAGGCATCACTTCTAACAGCTTCCCTGTCACTCTCTCAAGCAAATCACTACTTCATTTGTACAGATACATCAATAAGACTTCACAATTTTAGGGCTTTGGAGCATCGCTTTTACCTGTCATGTAACCCTTGATCAATGTTATCAGCTGTTTAAAGTCTTCCCAGCAAGGAGTCACTGTCTACCTTTCTTCACCTGGCCACCTTCACTGCTGAAGAAGTTCTCCATTGGAGTGGGACATTGGCACATACCCTGGCATCTAGTCCCTAGAAGAACTGGAAAGACAATGGCAAGAAAGGCAGATTAGCCTCCCTAAATGAAGTTTGCAATTTAATATGCAGTTGCTATTGCATACTGAGTGTTTGTAATAGAAGTCTAATTGGAATTCATAAATTGCTTGCAGACAGCTTCCCAAAAGATTACTTATCATCAATCTGCCAGTATAAATGACTGACCAAGGTACACGGAAAGTTGGCATAAGATATAAAATCAATCTTATATCCCTTTCATCAGGCTTGGTGGCACAATCTGACAATTTTCCACAGAAAATCAATAGCAATAATAGATGTCTCATTAGCGGCCTTCTCAGTGTTGCTGATTTGGCTTCTTTTGTAGGACAAAAATGTTGGCTGGAGTATTTTTTCTTTCACAGACACTTTCAAGGGATCTGGAAATATCAGAAATGAGCTAATTGTCCAAATTACTGTTAGAAGATTTCTTCAAAAAACGTCCAGTCTACTTTACAAGGATCCAGGCTAACTTTCCAGGGCCTAGGGCTGCTTTCTTGCAGAAATAATTTTCTGTCCAGAATCTGGCATTGCAATTCTCTTGAGCCTTTTCTAGGAAACTGATGATAAAATGAACAAAATTATTTTCCCTCTTTGGTCTATTAAAGATCCACTCAGTCCATCAGCAGACGCTTCTTACAAGCTAACAAAGAGCAAACCAACCTTTTTCTTCCCATGTGGCTGAGCCAGGTGGGGAAGCTTTCAGGCAGGGCTGTGTACCCTCAGCTTTGCCATCATTGCTGTTCCTCCAAAGGGGGTTTCCTTCCTCTGGCCTGGAGCTGTGGACACACTGTCCTGCCACTGACCTTGGTCAGCACCTCCTTTGCCCTGCACAGTGCCTGTCCTTGGAGAATCTTCTTGTACAGAGCTGGTTGAACCATGAAATGTGTAACTGCACTGAGGAGCTCGTTGCTATCAGATTGAAGAAAGATCTTTGAAGAACAGGCTGATGCTGTTCAGCACTGCTCAGCAACAGAAAACACACTGGTGTGATACCAGTGCTGTTCTAGCCACAAGTGCAGAGCACAGCACTGTATGGGCTGCTGTGGAGAAAGCTAACTCCACCCCAGCCAGACCCAGTGCATTTGGCTGGCAGACAGACATGTCATCTTGCATGGGAGGTGCGAAGAAAACCTGAGATTTTTCAAGATCTTCCTATTGCTCTTTCAGCCTCCCCATGGGATAATAACAAAACAGAAAATTCTCCGCTTTAAGATCTTGTCTTAACCAACTTGTACATGCTATCTTGGAAGAACAGCAATTGCTCCACTAGGTTAACAGTTTCAAACAGATGCTGGTTCTTTACAAATTACCTGCTGTCCAGAGCTGCTTATGAGCAACACATTGGCAATAACTCTACTTGCATGAAGAGGAAAACAGCCATGTGTCCACAAAAGAATCTCCTTGTTTATCCAGATACAAATCAGAGCTAGTGATGGGATCCCCAAGTGCTGTTTAGTGGGGGAATCCTCTCCATCAGCTTTTATTGTACAGAGAGCCCTTCCTTTATTGGTTACACACACCATGCTCAGAGCAGTGCACAAGAGCAGCCTCACCCACTGACCCTGGGCTGCGGAGCTGCCCAGTGCTGCAGAGGCTCCACAGCCAGAAAGGGCATTATTTGTATTGTATTGTATTGTATTGTATTGTACTGTATTCCATTCCATTCCATTCCATTCCATTCCATTCCATTCCATTCTATGGAGCAGGGCATCCATCTCTCAGCTTTTTGAAAACTGGATTGTTCACAGGAAAATGGCTTCTCCCACAGTGGAAAAGGCATGTCCTTTTTGTGTACATCTCTTGAACCACCCTCTGCACAGGCAACGGCAATTATATTTACTATTAATCCTTGGCCAGTCTCTTCCATGATTTGGTGAGGAATGACAGGGGTATCATGATGAGTTGCTACACTTGCTTCTGAGCTAGCATTTGCTGCAAGAAATGGAAGCATTTGCACCTCTAGTGCTCGGCATACTCAGATAGGGTTACATACACATCGTGATTTGAAGATCACCTCTGAAAACAATAAAAATAAATTAAAGTTGTTTGGAAAAGGCTCTTTTTCGCAATGATAACACAGACTTTAACTTTGGTGGTTTTAAGGCTCCCCAGAAGGTTGCATTGGAGTGGGTGCAGCAGTGAGTGGCCCTGCTGGGGGGGACAGTTGTGTCTTAGCAAAGACCAGCTCTGCATCTGAGGTACAGATACGGGTGGTCAGCACCCTGGCCTGGACGCCTGTCAGTGAGCTCAGTGCTGGGAGAGCGAGGACAAAAATGCACAGATTATTGTCAGTTTGTTTTAAAATGCTCCTGCCTCTCTCAGCGGCCATGGTTGCTGCAGGGCACGCAGCAGGGCCTCAGCCAAGGTCACCCAGCAGAGCATCACGAGAGGGGAGCAGAGCGGGGGCACGGCACCTCCCTGCATCACTGTCTGATTGCTGCCTTCACAGGACTGGAGACCTTCTCGACCTACACAAACTCTGAATTTCGAATTTCACTGACAAATTGAACATCCTCACCAACAGCGCTTCTGAAGCTCCAAGTCCTCGAATCTTTTTTCCATTTCCTGCTCGATCATGTGTATGCAGCACTGCACCAGGCGGTGGTTGCCCCATTTTCACCTCACATCGGAGCATGTCTGGGATGACCACAATATTTCCGAGGAATATAGGGCTGTTATATTTTCCCAGCTGGGAATCAAGGGCAGAGCTTCAAGCTACTGGTAAAGAAGGGCTCCCTGAGAGGCTGCATTCTCCCTTCCCCAGCAGCTCTCAGCAGAATAAGCCAAAGAGATTTCCAGGAAAATGAATGCACTATCACTCCACTTTCCCTGTTTGCCTCCAAAACTCCTGTTCACAGCTATTTTTTTAAGGGGGTCGTAACCTGCCAAGGATTCTTGGTGTGCATGCTTCTGCAAGGGCAGCGGAGTTAGAGGAGAGGGGAAGACCCAGGAGCAAGTGCGGAGAAGCAGGACCCCTGTGTGGCTGTCCCATGGCTGCATTAGTCTCCTTTTTCCTTAGTAGATGCTATGGGATGCCAGTGGTGGCTGATTTTCCCACCTTGTCCTCAGAAAGCAAAGAGAGCAACACACCTTACCTGGAGTAGGAAGAAAGGATAGGGCATTGCAATGGGAAACCTGCTGGCTGCAATGTACAGAGTAGGACGAACCAGAGAAGAAAAGTTACTGCAGTTTACAGCTTACAGACCAGGCAGTAATTTGTAAGGCATTTTCATATCCTTCAGTGCAAAGGCATGCATATGCGACACCTAGTCAGGAATATAAATGGTAAAAATAATTAGGAAGGTAAGACATGTAGTTTCAGTAACATTATTTAAAAACAATAACAACCTTGATTTAACCCTAAACATTCTGTGGTCAATTCTGATATTTCATTTCTAAGCATTCTTGAGAGAGAATTTTAAAAGCTCATTGACTAATTCACTGCCTTCTATTTCAGGAGAGCCTTGAGAGATGCTGCTAATGAAGACAAATGAAGGAAAAGGAACTTGACCCTGGAGTATGAAATTTTGCTCATTAACTCATGCTTCCAATTGGCTGATTGATATTATTTTGATGTAGATGGGGTAATTAATGACAGGAAGTAATGCAGCAGGATATGAGTTGTGTGGAATGCACTTCAGTCAATCTACCTTTTACTATGTCTTGGTTTATTTGCACTACATTTGTTATGCCACTGCCCGATGCAGTCACCACCTTCGTTCGGAATTTCCTTTACTTAATTATTTTCTTTGTTCTTTTGCTATTTTGGGAATTTTTTGTTTATGTTTCTGTATGTGATTTCCTAGTCTGTTTTAGTAATATGAGGATGCACTTTCCTGGCCATAAGGAATGTGAAACATTCAGCATGTGAAACATTTCTTACAATAGAAATTGCCATTGACACAAGCTATACTTCCTTCCTACTTCATTGGACAGGCTATTGGTATTGCCAGTAAATTACTTGTCACGAATCTCCTCTGTACTCTCACTTACATTATTTTTTTGTCCCAGAAGGAAATGAGCAAAATCTGAAATTTTTAACCCCTTTTTTTTTTTTTTTTTTTTTTTTTTTTTTTTTTTGACTGGGATGCCGGGCAAAAGGGTATGCCAGAACTTTTTAAAACTACACATGCTCCTGGGAAGGAAGTTGCCCTATGGTTTGAGCCAAAGGATTTTAAAACAGTAAAATACCACTGTGCTTATGATTTAGCTTCTTGATGTGTGAATAATGCATATCACCAAAGAAAAAGATGAGCTAAAAATACTGAGTGATGTGACTTGACCCTTGGAACGATCCTATAAATGTTTATGCATGTGAATAATTTTACACGAGCTTACTAAGGTGATAAGAGAATATGCCCAAGAAAAGTTATTGACCTGAATGTTTGTTTGAAGGATCAGGCTGTCATTATGAATATGTTTACCCAGATCCCTTAAAGAAAACTTGTGTGATCACGTTTTGTGTGTCTATCAATCTGTCTTTTGCCTCCTGAACCTTTGGATCCTTTGATGTAAACCTGGTACTTATACTTGAGGTCATACAATGAAGCTTCTTATATAGTACATGGCTTAAAAAATAATAACATTTTAACAAAGAATAATGTTATTTTATGCAGGATGCAAAGCAGAACATTGAAGAAAGTGCCAAAAATGGGAGCTTACATCTTGGTGCTACATGGCAGTTGCCTATGTGTACATCTCCAGATCCAGGGAACTGGGACAGCTCATTTGTGAGTGAGGGAGAGGAAAATGACCTCACATGTCCTGTAAAGAAGAGCACTCAGGTGAGCAATTATCAGACAATAGCTGATGCTCTGGAATTTCCTCTGACAACAGCAATTTGTTTGCTTGCATGTTCTCATGGGCATTAAAAGAGAAGTTGGGAGGACCAGGTACTCCGGCCTACTGAGAGTGACAGTGTGGTGGTTCAGGAGTGCGTTGCCTTTAGATTACAAAAGTAACTTTTGCCATTCCAGACTGCCCCATCCTGCTCAGGTCAACCACAAACATCCTCCAGAGGGTGAACATACTACAGGACATAAAAATGAGATTGTAACTCCTGGAGACACCCAGTGTTGGCACCAGGGTCTTGGCTAGGTACAGAGTGACTGAGTGACTGCTCATCACTCTCCTATACCTAGACATGGCATTCAGTTGTTGTCTTAGACCACGACACAGTGCTTCGCCCCAGAACTGTCTGCATCCCTCACTTTTTATAAATGAAAAACGTTAGGAAGAAAAAATGTCACTTTAAAATGGTGTAATCCATTGGAATATCCTCAGACTGATTCACGTATAGGCTCAGAAATGGATCATTAAATGATCTCATTCTTTAGCCTGTTTCAAGGAGCTAATAACTCCTTTAAAGTTCATAATATATACCCTTATAATTAATATTACTCTGTGTGGGCTATTTTTATGAGATAATAACAACCTGAAGGGAAAGTTCATCATGGTGGAAATATATAATGTAGCTAAGAGAAGGAAAGCTCTCACTCTCTCCAGTGAGAACTGCAGAAAGGATGAAGCAGAGAAGTTTTATCATTCAGCATTTACTGAAAACCTGTTGACTGTTTGTTTGAAACGAGGGGAATGGCCAGCCAGCTGGCAGCCTTCTGAAAGCCTGCGTGTCTCTTCAGAGCAGATGGTGCAAAGCAGAACCTGAGTACAAAGACTTCTTGGTTTGTCTTAGGTGCTCAGAAATTTGCTTCAAGGCACAAATGTGGAATGCTCTATGACCACCGCCACTGCTGTCAGAGAAATAGTTAGGGTAGGAAGCATTTTAACATGGGGAAGACAGCATTTCGTACAAAGCATTTGTTTTCCTGTTGAAATAAACCTGGTTCTGTGATCTCTGTGCCCCAGCACCAAATGCAACAAAAAGTCTACCCCTCTGGTAGACTTTGCTGTCTCTTCCAGCTTCTCCTGCTCCCCTCCACCCTCCCAGAGCACCATCTTCCCATTCCCTACAATCTCCACGCCATGATCTGCCCTCATTTATTCTCTGTAACTCAAACTCATCCCATCTCCTTTGAATCAGAACTCTCATTTTACTTTTTCTCCTTTTGTTCTCTAATGATCATTTATGAGTTAACTTATGCACATTAGAGCTTATATGAAAATAATAAATGTTCTGGGATAATTACTGCTGTAAACTGTCCTGGTTATAACCCTCTCAAAAGTGCAGGCCAGTTGCTGAAACTTTATATTATATGATCTGGAAACATGAAGCTCCCATGGCCAACTATTGATCTCATTAGGTAATCAGTCTGATGGATGTAAAGGCTGTAGTTAAAACTCTGTGGCATTTCTGACTTTTTGTCAGAAATGCTAAAATTATTGTTGATAATTCACTGTCTGCTATTTCTGTAGTAAGAAAATACCTGTAATCAGGCAGACCTCATTGCTCATAACACCCATAATCCCAGCACAGCAGCCTGATGTTTAACAGGAAAAACACTGATTTCTCCAGGAACTGAAGCCACTGCTCTGCCAGAGGCACAAATGCTTAAAAACTGGACTAGGTAACAGAGCTCCCCCTAATGTTGTTTTGATATCATACATCCCCCAGGCAGGCCAGGCAGGCGAGGGGGGTACGGATGCTCAGGGTGATGTACCTGGACGAGGAGACACTGCTACCAGCCCCAAAGGCGCTGGCTTGGCCCACTCTTAATGCTGGGCCCTATATGAGTTTAATGATCACTCCTGCTGCTAAGACCCCTGGGAAAAGGTCTTCATAGATCCTCAGGTTGCTAACTATAAAACAGGAACAAAGTAGAAGCTGTATTTCTAGCCCACCTCTAAGGATTAAAGGTAAATTCCATTCACTGACATGCCAGAGGTCCTTCACTACGGAAGGTCCCAGGGTTATGGCTCAGGTAGAATTTTTCAGCTGCTCTGTTAGTCTTTGAGTGCAGCTTTATGTAATGTTTCTTTAATCTGCCTCGAGGATCTCAGGCAGGATGGCTGCTTTTATTATAACCAGAGAGCCCCATAGCAGATCCTGGTAGCTTTTTTTTCCCTTTTTTTTTTTTTTTCTTCATTTTTCCTTTTTAAACTTCCTTCCACAAAAAGATATGGAAAAGATTGTTGTCTATGGGGAATAAAATCCACCATCTTACATGTACTCAAGCACCTATCTCAAATGCTCAGTGAAAAACTTTGACAATCCTTTAATAGATAGAGGTTATTTAATGGAGTACACCTGTTTCCATGCAAAGGTCCGAAAGCTTACAAAAGCCCAAAAGTCAGATGTGGCACAGATGAATTTAAGAAATGCGTGTATCTTGTTGGGTGGGTGACATTCTGGGTGGGTTTTGAGGCTGGGTTGGGTAATGATGGGAGTTACACTGCCTGTTGGCAGAGCTTGATCTGAAATACTGTCGCACGGTGAGAAATACCACAGAGACTTTTTAAGAAAAGCCCAAAAGAAATGACTTGGGGTAGAAGCACCACACTCCAGCCAAATGTCCCTGCTATGTCCCATACAGAGGAGGGATGCTGTGGGGCTCAGTTAGTGCAACCCCACTGGGACTAAGCATCCTCAGCTGAAGAAAATGTGCAACAAATTCTGGATGCTAATCTTAGCATTAATATTTGAGTAAACATGACAATATGGGACCTACCAAAAGAAGGAGACCAGACAAGTTTTTAAAAGACTTATCTGACTTGTGTGACTTGAGAGCAAAATCTGAACTGAAGCTGGAGATGAGGGAATCTTGAGTGGAAGAACTGGTGTTGCTTATTCCCTTGGATTTATCTGTCATGATAAAAATGGTGTTTAAGCATTTATAATTCTTTCAGATTAATTTCTAAACTGGTTTTGCAAAGTAGAAAAGACTCTCTGGTAGGATTTATAATCAACATCAGGGCAAAGGTTCACATTGTGACTTTAACATCCCCTAAGTGTGTTTATGTGGATGCCTGCAGATGAATACCCACCCTGACAAGTCCTACCTACAACTCAGAGCAAGTTCTCACAAGGGACTATTCAACTTGCTCTGTTGCCCCTTGGAGCACCCTCATCTCCAACAGTACTGCCAGGATCCATGAAGTTATTGTAAGGGAATTGCAAGCTTATCATTAGCTGCAACCTTTGTCACAGGAAAAACTTTGACAGGACTCTTACAAAAGGCTATCTGATGAGAGAAAGGCATCTGATGAGAGAAAAAATCTGTCCAAATGGGAATTTTTTTATGGAGAGGTTTGAACAATACGGCCTGCGGAAAGATGCAAAAGGTGTGAACAAATCAAAGGGTAAAATAAGTGCTATAAAATCTTGTCTTGCAAACATTACACCAGGGATCCCAGATATTACTTTTCCTTAACACTCACATTTTTCCTCTGTCAGTGCTTTCAATGTGATCTAATGCTGCACATCCTGAAAGGTCACTGGTTGTAGGTGGATTTATATAGTCCTATATTTCAAATAGAAATACACCCTTGAACTTTGTGTGTTTGCCCCCTTATATGTCTTCAGGAAATTCTAGAAGTGAAATACTAATGGGTAACACAAATCCTGTGTTAGCCCAATCCAGAGAAAGAAAGGCTGAAAGTGGATATGTGCAAAATGTAAATGGTATCTGCAAAGTGAATAGTTCTCCATGTCCACTGTGCTGGCACAAGAAAAACAGGTACACACTGCAAGGGATAGCAAGGTCAGGGGACAGGGGTGAGGCTGCTTGGGAAGGGTGTGGAAGCTCACCCACAAGAGACTGTGAGAAATGATTTAATCCAGGAACACTAAGTATAAATTCAATGTGCATTTGAGTGACAAAAGTGAGAACAGCAGGGCAAGGATTTAGAGAAATAATGATTTTCAAAACTGACACAGAAGTACAGACATGGAAAAAGATGAACTGAGCACCATAGCCTCAGGGCTAGACAAAATTGACTGGCACTAAACCCAAGGATGAATAAGAAATTCTGGGACATAAATCTCTTTCAGTGCTATAACTCACCAGGATCTAGAGAACTGTGCACTAATTTTAACATTGTTGGCAATCTGGTATTCTTTGATGTTGAAAGAAAATTTCCTATGAAACAAACTAGCTAACGGGGCCCTTTTGCCTCTGGGATAAAAAGGAAGGGAGAAGCAGTATAGAAAAGATTAAAAATGATGTGGGGAAAGCTATGAAAGGCACCAGGAAGCCCAGCTAAAGACCAGACTATGCAAATGCAGACCAGATGTAAAATGAGAAGCGGTGGCATGGAGGATGACAGGTGTTGCACAGAGATGAATAGCTCCTGGGAAGATTAAGAGTGGCCGCTGCTTACAAAAAAAAAAAAAAAAAAAGGCATGCAGGGTGCTGATGAATTCTAAAGATGTGGGAAATGAACAAGAAACGACAGGGAAGGAAGTCAGTGGAGAGAGATAACTAAGAGGAAAGGGAAAAAGGGATGAGGGGAAGAAGAAAGAACTATGAGATTTCAACATTTACTTATCATAAGTTCTCTCTTCACAATATAAAGTGCCATTACCAGAACCATCAGAAGAAGGAAAAGAATGGAGATAGCAAAGATGGAAAAGCACCAGGAATTTGCAAGACTTGAAGGAGACAAGAATTTACAACAGACTTGAAGGGTTCAGATGGCAACAAACGGAGGATGGGGAGAGGTGGTGGACTGGCAAAACTGAATTGCGGGAAAGGGATCAAAGAAGAAACATCCAAGAGCTGGGTGCAAATGAGAATGCAGAGAGGGAGAGAGAGCCTGTTTAGAGAGGCGTGGCTGAGCTCAAAGTGAACCTATGGGGTGAGAGTGGGAAAGGCAGGAGCAAAGCCAGGAGACAGCTGTGGGCTATGTCTACATACTGGAAAGTGTCACAGGGAGGCTGGCTGCTTGCAGCCATCGTGCTAATGCTTTCAATGCTTTTTCACCCCAACAGGGTGGCCGTGCCCAGGAAGCCTGTTGGGAACAGGGCCCAGGTTGGCGTTAACACCCAGCAGCCTCCCAGGGCCTGCTCTGCCAGTGAGGGGCTGGGTGCTGCTGCCCAGGATGTCGCCTGCCCTGCACAGGCGGCCCCCAGCAGGACCAAACCTCCAAGGGATGGGGATGTTGATGGGCTCTGAGAGGACACCACCCCCTTCTTCATCCTCACTACAAATAGGGGGCTTCCAGCAGGATATGGCCTGCTGAGCTGCTGAGTGGGGTTGTGAGTTAAATCCTGTTCAGGTAAATGCAGATCATCACACCACTGCCAAGCCAAAGGGTAAACATTGCAGCTACGAGAAATGCAGAACTGCGTGCAGGTGGCATAATGTAAAATACTAGGCATAATGCATATTCGTGGGGGTAGCAGCAATGGAAACAGACTTTGTATCGTTCCAGTTTGCCGAACATGGAGCCTGTCTTCTGTTTGCAATGGAATCTATCATGTCTGATGGCCTAGAGGAAGTGACAGGTGAACATCTGCAGCCGTGGCAAGCACAGCAGAGCTGGCCAGCAGCTACCCACCTTTATGGAGCTCGCTGTGCACAGAAAAAAATAAAAGCATCACAAGGGTGAGTCAGAAAAAATGCGTCTGTAACTAAACTGGCTTAAACCCTTGCCTCTCAGCACTGCAATCGTCGTTAATATCCAGCAGGCACTGACCTGGGCATAAGGGGAGCGCTGCAGGAGCTCTTCCACCCGCCTCGTCCCAGGCTCCTTCCCCAGCTGTGTGGAGCCACCTGCACGCTCCTCTTCTGCTCACAAAGGATTGCTGTGACATTGCCACAGCTCAGCAACGGGTCTTGTGGATTAAAATGTGGTGGGACGAGGGGGATGAGTACAAGAGGATCATGGCTGAGACAGTGCCATGGGTGCAGAGTGCATGCCTGTATGTGTGTGCGTGCACAGGAGCACCACGGGGGTGCAATGGAAGAGAGGAAAGTAGGGAACCAGATCAGTATCAGAGAGTCAGAGCTATTAAACAGAATATGAAGGTAAGGGAAGGAAAATAGATTTTTTTTTAGTGTTGGATTATTTTTGTAGCATGCGATATTTCAAGTACCTGGTGTGTTTGGTGCGTGGCACTTCATTAGTACAAAAGCTTTGCATTCATAACAAAGAAATGGGCAGTAGGAGATGCACTAACCATGTCTATGTCATCCTGCATGGTGTCCCCCCTCCTTTAAACAGTGCCTGGGGCTCAGACAGGTCTTGGTGCACCACAGGGTGGGACTGTGCGAAATGAGCTCCTAAAGACTGGTCCCTTCTGCTGAGCCTGGGGAGGATGGCCCTGGGATGCTGAGAGCCTGCAGAGTGCAGTAGGATGGGTTTTGAGCAGGTGAGGAGAATTTTACCCAACAGGCACCAAAATGACATGCGATTTTTGTTCTTCAGACAGAGATTGAGCAAGGAAACTCCTGCCGCCTTAAATCACAGAGGTGGTCGGACTGGGACCAGCTGTAGCAGCTGATTTTTATTTTTGTGAGAGACACCACTCTTTGCATACACTACAACACTCTGCAGGCTCTGAAGACATTCTTTCTCTTCCCATTTTTCGTGTGATAGAGCCCTAAAGCCTCTTGCCTTCATTCTTCAATCATCATTTGCTGTGATTGGTTCGTATATGGCCTTTGTTGAGGTTAAAATGATAAAGTTACAGATTTTTTTTTAGAGTCAGGGAGAAGGCTAGAAAAGCTGATTTTAGCTTTAGGGAAAGAATGAACTCACCAAGTTTTGCAGCTGAGTTTTTACAGAGAAACATTTCTTCACAAACTAATTGAGCATATTTAATTAAAAAAAAAATTAAAACTCCCTTAAGTACATATTTCTGCCTTAAATAACTACAGAAATTCAGATGGAATGGCTGGAAGAGGAAAAAAATTATCAAGTCTCATTTGCTTCCCTTACTGCTTCTTGTTGGCTCACTGAGCACATCCACCTTTTCATCCAGATGGTCACTCGAATTTTGTTCTGCTCTGGTTGTTACAGAGCATCACAGACCCTGCACATCTTAGGAAAACCCTTTCCTCCCTCCTTCTCCCAGAGTGTTAAACTGCCATCTTGTAAGATGAAACTAACCTTGCCAATTTGGTATTAAAATAAATTGCTCCGAGTCATTTTTACAGCAGGAACAAAATATAAGAAATGAGTGCTGATACACCCACACAAATACACATACATGCACGCACTCCCACGCGCAGCCATCCTGAGCGAAGGCTGAATCCCAGCTTCTGTACAAATCTGATCTGTGTTGTGCTCGGTTCGATTTGAAATCTGTAGGTTTTGTGGAAAATGCCTCAGAACAGTGTGCAGGGCAGTGATAACACATTCACAGCAGGGCAGTATAAATAGCAGATATGACCTGGATAAGATGGCTGATAAGTTCTGGCTTAGCCACCAGAAGATGCCTCCCCTCCTGCTTGTGGAAAAAAAAAGGATGCTTTGCATATTTTTAACAGAACTCCTTGAGATTCGTGAAGAAAAAAAAGTAAAATGTTCTGAATTGTCCAAGTCTAAGGAGCCCAAGTTTTCACTTTCCAAGATGATTTATAACAAAAATGAATCAGTGGTGCAGAGGTTGCTTACACTTGCTGAAAAAATTATCCCCAAATAATTGATACCACGAGCAAAGCTAAAGTTATGTAACTTGTAGGCACAGCGGGTAAAACTAGAAGATATTCTCTTGCGAGTAATCAAAAAAGACATTGACATGAACTGTCCTCAAACATGAAGGGTACTTAGATCCACAGATCCTGTCCAGAAGCATGGGATGGATGCATTTGAGCTCTCTTTGCAGTACTGCCCAGCTGCTGCTTCAATCCACATAATGTGCACCAGGGCAGTCAGGGTGGGGGACTTAGGACTTACAGTGCTGAGTTATCCATAATTTCCACACTCTTTCAACATGTGTTTGCAAAGGACAACATCAGTCCAGTGCAGAACTTGATAGCGTGTCTCTTGTCTGCAGAAGACAGTCTGTGAACATCATGTACGCAATACCTGGATTTTATTCACATCGAAAAATTATGATTTGTATCAGGCAGGTATCAATACTCTATCAGTTGAAAACTGTATACCCCAAAATATCTTTGAGCTAAAATTTAACATGCAACTCATACTTTGCTTTTACCTTATTAGTTGAATTACTTTAGAAAAGAAATTGAGATAAATGAATACAAAAAATGAACCACTGACAGTAATATTTTTTAGGGAGACAAGCTGCAGAATGAGGTTAGTTGAGTAGAAAAACTGTATTCTTTTCTATGTCTGTGAAGTAGCTTTTTTATTTTTTTTTTTTCCTCACGGGAAATCATTACTCTTTCTGGAAAGGTAATTGAAATGTTCCTCTGAAATAGCTTTCCTCTTGAAATAGTGGCTGAATCCTTCCTCCACCTCATCAACATTAGCTTCCAGTCCTTGTGGAAAACAGTGATTTGTGGAATCAGTGGGGACCAAGCACTTTCTCCTGAGTGTCATCCTTGCTCAGCTGAGCCATAGACTCAAGTGTCTCCAATTTTACAGAAATTTGCAGAGATTTTCTTCTGCTCTTTGACTGCCATTCATTTTGATGAGGATTCTAGGGCAACAAAGGATTGACTGAAAAGATTACTTCAACCACAGAGTTTTTTCTGAGTTTCAAAGACCAAAAAAACTCCTGTCCCCACAAGGCCTCTTCACCATCCCTATGAAGGATGTAGCTCTCTGCATCATTACTGACTCCAGGTCACAGCGACCAGTGATCCCCATCAGGAAACACACCACAGCTGAAAGCACTGGGCATTAGTGGTGACAGTGGGGATCTTAAAGCGTGTTCATCTGGTGTGCTCTTACCCAGTATCTTCCGTGGTATTTTGTGCCTCTCTCTTCAGCACCAGGACTCCTGAGGGCGGATCAGCCCTGTCGAATTCTCACCCCAGCAACTGCTGTGGCAATGGCTGTGAAATATTGCTCCTCTGCTGGCTTTGCTTTATGTGCTTGGTGCAACTATTGAAAACCTTGCCCTAGGGTCATCCAGCCGTGTGTTCCCTTGTCCATTAAAGCAGCTTTCATAAAACAAAAAGATAGGTGCTTTGGAGCCTTTTATGTAGGACAAGAAGCTGTATATTTTTATTATTATTATTTTCACTCTACTGCCTTCCAGCATATTACCTTTCTCTTCCAGACTGTAGCCTGGCTGACATTGAGAGCCTCCCTTTTTACAAATGATTAAAAAAAATCCTTAAAACTATTTTAAAAATGTTCAGAACTGGGAATTTCCTTGGCTCCTCTTTCTCCTTGTTTCTCTGATATCATCAGTATTTCTCTCTCATTCACTGGTAACAGGAGTCAGAGTATCTACCACATGTCACCTCTGGCTTTACTTCACTGTTGAAATAAGAGAGAAGGTTATCTGTCTCTTAAAAACCAAGAAGAAAAATGAAAAGCAACATTTTAGAATTTATTCTGAATTCTTTATCAGCATAGAAGCGAGGGCTGCCTCAGACCTCAAGGTCCACGATCAGAAGCTTCTGCTATTTATTGCTTATTTCAAGTGGACAGCCAGGGAAAGATGCATCAAACAGCATAGCTGTTAAAAGGCTAATACCCACTTAACAGCACAGTATACAGCAACCATTTCCAAACAGAACTTATTTTGAGATTGTGATTTAGCTCCCAATTAATTCAGATGATTCTTCCCTTTGAAGCTTATTTTCATTAGCTGACATCTGCAGATTCTTAGTACAAAATGTAACAGGACGTAGGTTTTTGAAACATTTTAATAGGAATTCTGGATTTTGCCTTCTGCATGTCAGGCGAGTGGGCAAATACTCATCTATATAAATCCATATAATTTCATTGGCTTCAGTAGAGATATGCAAATCTACATCAGATGACAATTTGTTCTATTTATGTAGCTGAAAGCGAATGCAAGATGATTTTAGTTTTGGAAAGTATTTGGAAAAAGTAATTGGTTGAATAACTGGGAGGTTGAATAACTGAATCCAGACATACAGTCAAATCCCAAGTAGTTACTGTGCCATCATATGGTGAGTCACACCTGTGAAAGTTCAGAAAAGTGCTGTAAATCCTAAGCAGAGAGAAAAGAAGGATTAAAACAAGGGAGAATTTTATCAGCATTTATCCAGTATCCTGGGTTAGGATAGGAGGGTAAGACTTTAGCAGGATAGCGTGCATCCATGATTTACTGCTTGATAAAATAATTAGATTTGCTGAGATATTATTGGAAATACTATGGATGTTATGCTTGCCATAAGAGAACAAAGAAACCCACCTTGTCCATGCTCTTACCCTGTAGGTTATTCTTCCCAGTTGCTAGTTCTGAAGGATGCATATGAAGCTGTTAGAAAGCCCTGTATTGACTAAGATGTCCAGTGTAATCCATTGGCTCATTACTGAAGGTAAGGTGCTCATGGGAAACTTAGTTCCTCAATATTACATGTTCTAGTGAGATCTTATTTTCCCAATCCTTATAATTATTTTAAACTTTGCCTTTTGGGTGATTTCTCCTTTACCCCATCTCAGTGCAATTAGCTTTTATTCATTTTTTGCCTGCTCTGTCCTGGATCTGAGCAGCTGCCAGTCTGTTGCTGGGCTGCCTTCCCGAAGCTGTGCTTGAGGCGCTGAATTCAGCTCTGCATTTTGCTGACAGGCTGGGGATTTAGGCTGGCTCTTAGGTGTAGCACCGACTAAAACACCACATTCTCCTTTTGGATACAGTGCTGAGCCTTTTATCATTATTAGGGGTGTTGTACACTTACTGTCCTTATATTAGCACAACATTTATACTGGAAATGATCTTTGGGGAAGTGGGATTCATTCTGTGAGGGCAGTTCAGGTACCGCTGTTTTCATTTATTCGATTTTCTGCTCTCTGCCTTCATTGCCGAAGACATTTCTGTTTTTTCTTTATTTTAATTTAAAATAAAAATAATTCATGGAGACAGGCTCAGGGATCTGACTGCTATTGGTATGTGTTCTGAGCTGTGATTTTTCTTTCAGCAGTGTAAGTGCATCACTCTGTGTGCAGCAGACTATGAAGGCACCAGCAGCCCTTAGCATACGTGGATGTTTCCTGACATTAAAGTCACTTCTGTAAGGTACAAGCAGAACAGTTTGTGTTTGCAGCCTAACTTCAGCACTCCCTTATCTTTTCCCAAATGTGAACAAGCTTACAAAGTTTTTGAATAGCATTTATGTAAAATGCAGAGTCTGCATCTGCATATTAGATACATCTGCATATCAGATGCAAGTTCTCCATAAACAATTGGGAGTCAATGACATGGATTTTTTGTCTGCCAGACAATTTGCTCCTAACCTAGAATAACACTTCCTGTTAGAGATAAGATGTGATCTTTCAAACATATACTAGCACTTTGCATTTCAAGTGTTTGGGAGGAAGATTCTGAAGTTGGAAAAAAAATCATATTATGTATTTTAAGAAAAAGAGAAGAGGGGATTACAAAGCGGAGCTCGTAGAATAAAGATCTCCAAAAGCTCCATTAAGCTCTCCATTAAGCTACTTTATAGTCAGCGCCTTAAAAATAATTAATTGATTGAAATTAGCTACTGTGGGATTGTCAAGAAAAGTCCATACAAAACAAATTAAGTTTCTTCTTTTACTCATAACTGGCCTCAGGAATAGCAATGAAGCAGCAGATGTGCTATGTGTCTGCATCAGTAACATTTATTACATACCTAGAACAAGGTTTTCAGAAGTAAGCTAAGGAAATATTGTATAGGTAGCTCATGAAGTGTGTAAGTATTTGCCTCTAAAGCCATTCTCAAAATGTAAGTAACAGTTGTGTACCATGAAACTGGGAGGAGGTTTCAAGTAGGTTCCTGAAGGGATCCGATCTCTATTAAATAGGTTAATGAACAAAATGAATAATGAAATAAAGAGTCATAAAATAAGCAGATGACTATAAGAAACAATGAGATAGTTAAAGCATTTTGAGGAACAGGTTTGGAATTAAAGATAATCTTGAAAAATCCACAAGATGGCCTAAAATCAGCAGGATAAAATTCAACAAAGACAAGTGCAAAGCACTACCCAGAGGAAGGAGAGATCAAATCCTTAAATAAAAATAGACAGTGGATAACTAGGAAGAACAATGTTTTGAAAGGCTATGAGGATTATATTGGATTACGAACTCAAATACTGGTCAATATTGTGGTGAAGGTGAAAAAGCAGGCTGACCTCAGCGTGGGGGGTATTGACTGAGAATTTTTTGTAGCCTGCAGAAGAGGCATAAGGGGCCTTGTCTGGGGCACCAGGACCAGTGACAGTTTTAAGAAGCGTAGTCTGTTAAATTTGATTAATTTAGCCTAGGGGAAAGAAAAAAGAGAGTAAGTCAAGGTGGTCTTTTTCAGACAGACACATCCAATGGTGACTGTGCTCTAAGAAGAAGAAAGTAAAGGACCAAAGAACCAAACAAGACTTGGATTATATAAGGCAATCCACCCACCCTACACTTGGTGCTAAGGTGATGAAAACCTGCAACAAGGTAGTTAGGGTCGCTGTGGGGTCTACCTGACTGGAAGTTCTTTGAGAGAAAGGTAGAAAAGCTCCTGCCAGAGATGGACTTGCTCTATGCAGTCCTGCCCCAGTGCAGAAAGGCTGTACTGGGAAACCTTTTTCAGACTCCTTCAAGCCCAGTATTTCTAAGGAAATGCCCGGGGGGTTGAATTTCGTACTGCAAGTGAGCAGTAGTCAACAGGTAAGCTCTCGAGGCTTTTGTCATCATGTTCTAGATAACAACACTTGTACTCTGCATTTTGGCTACTTTTTTTTTTTTTTTTTTTCCACCACCAGTACTTCCATTTCTGTCCTGTCATTTCGAGTCCCTCAACTCCAGCCCCCTCTGCTTCTGCTGTTCCCTGCCTACTGTGCACCGAGGAAGAGCACACAATCCAGCTGTTTTGGGATATATTGATGTTTATTGGCCAATATGAGTGGTCAAAAGAGAATCAAAGACCAAAGAGAACATGTATCTGTGGAATTCACTATGCAGCCTTCCCCTGAGTATGAAAACTAATGTGGGTTTCTTTCTTTGATCCAGCTGTGAGTTTCACAGTGTTTGTAGAAACTTGAGGAAGCTTTCAGACCTTCACACCTCTGTCAAACAGCTGAAATCTACTAATGGGATCAGAAGTTATTGGCAGACAGAGGGGGTTCAACAGACAGACAAAAATATGACTGCAAGTGCATTATTTCTTTAGTTAATCAAGCAAAAAGTAAGAATACTTTTGTTAAAAAAAATCTATATTTTATGTTTCTGATTGCCACAATCAATGATGCTGATAAACATTTTCTTTCTGTTTTGAGAGAGATACAACATATTATTCTGGAATTTTCAGCATTTATGAGCATAGTCTGTATATCACCTAATTAGCTTAGGACAGAAATTAATAAATGAGTTTTTAATTTGTTCTGATTTGTTTAAACAATGCAATACTTTCTACACTTCTAGCATTTCCAATAGTTCAGATAAACCAAGATCTTGTGTATAGGCCATATTTGGAAAAAGTAGGTTACAGTTACTGTAGTCTATTAAAAACCACTAACATTTTGCACTGCTATTTTTTCTGCACTGTAATTAGATTCAGGTTGAGCTCATGCAATATCTAAATGCAGACTCCTAGCTCGATAGCTAATAGAATCAATCGAGACCCTTCACATACTGGCATTTTGTTTGCAACAACCGTGGTAGTTGTAACAACTCAGAGGAGCAGGACAGCGGTCAGATGCCTCTCGATTCCCCACTGGAGGATGGCCTGAGGCAGCTCTGCTGGCAGAACTGAGGCAGAAGCACAGCAAACATTGTTCAGTCACAGTAATTGTGTATCTTGGGGACTCCCAGTCCGTTTTCGCATTGTACTGGTCACAGCTGAACAGATTTCTAACACCGCCAACACATTACAAATGACAGGCCAGAGTCATTACTGCGTTTTAATACTAAAATAAAAATACAATGATCAAAGTTTCCTACATCTCTTCCAATCCTTTCTAACATGTAATTAAACATGTAAAAAACATGTAAAACTTTGTAAATAAATAAAAATGTAAATAAAATATTTGGTCGTTTCCTTCATCTAAGAGGATGCTGTCTTTCCATCCTGCCCTGTATCTGGGCAATGAATGGTAGGCTTTGAGTCCTGTGACATAGTTTTTTACAAAGCTGTAAGTAGATGCATGCTTGCAGTAGCTTAAAAACTGTTTGTGTCTCATTTTAGATGTGGCTGTACACAATAGCTGTTTGGGAGCCGGTCTGAAGGGACTGTGGGAGGAGGCCCTGGGGGATGAGAAAGGCTCTTTGACCCCTCTGTGATGCAGAGCCAGAACAGCCGCCCTGGCACCCTCGGCGCGAAGGCCCTCCACCTCTCATCTTCTCCCCATGCCTCATGAACACAGGCAGCACAAACAGCAACCCAGTGGAACAGGAAGGCTGAAGCCTTCTGCCTCCAGCTGTTCCCAGGAGAGAAGGGAACTGGCAGCAGCTGGAGTCGTGCCCTGCCCCATCTGGCTCCTGGCAAACCTGTGTGCTGAGAAGAAGAGCTGCTGGGGGGTGTTTGTGAAGGAAAAGGGGGTGTGGGAGTGGTGGGTGCTACTGGAGAAGGGTGTTTGGGAGGACTGTGAGGAGATCGGGAAATAGAAGGAACTTAATATGCTAAGTACATTAAAAGGATACTTGATAATCGCTGGCCGTTTAGCAGGTGCAATTTCGGTAGGTATTAATGGTCAGGCTCCAGGAGGGGAAGTGCACTCCCATCAGGCAGCTGACCTTTAGAGCAGCCTGCGGCAGTGAAGAGAACCAGCACAGGCACACTGATAAAAAAAATGCTTGTTTATTTATTTGTCACTGATACCTCACCAAGTAAACGATTCCACATTAGCTTAGCTCAATCCTAACAGCTGCTCCTTTCAAAAGCCCCTTTTCTCACTTATCCGCAGCAAATGATGCATCTTCAGGTATTTGTTCAGTGCACTCCAAAGCACAGACTCCCTGTGCTGTGCTAAACTGTAAATATCCGTTTCTGAGCTGCTCAGCATATGCGGTTTCTAAATAATTTCATAGGCTATTCACTTGAGGGAAAGTTCATTACACGTAAATTATTCTTTAACAGTGAATATCGATTGCAAAAACACGGACCACAAAATTAATTTACCCTTAGCTGTATTAGAATGACTATTCCTTATAGTTTCAAATAATTCTAAAATAAGAGGATGCTTTAAGGAGCAAATATATCTTGTCAGCGGTTTAAAATTAGATCATATATTCTGCATGACTGAAATCTGCTCCTTATAGGATGTGCATGCACATGTGTGTGGGGGAGAGGGAAAGAAAAGGATCTTATTACTACTCTTCTCATCTGCACTTTTCAATTCCAAAAGGGAATTTTAGATTAAACCAGAAGGGAATTAATTGTAATTGCAAGGTTTTGTTGCGGACAATCTCCTCTAAAATTCACCCTTTGCAAACTGCTTCCTGTCACGAATCCCTAAGGTAAAAGTAAGATGTTAAGCAGGTGGATAACTTTGCATCAAAGAAAATGGAAAGTTAAGCAGGGTTTATTTATTTATTTATTTATTTATTTTTGTGCTACATTTGTACTACTGGTCATGCCAGCACTATAACTGATGGTTTATTTGGAAAGGCCTAACTGCGTGTTCAGTACTTACAGGTGCTCCCAAAGGCTATGTTTTGGGGGAGCAGGAGGACAGCGGGATGATCGGCCAGCTCTGCCTCCACTCTAAGCCAGTGCCCTGCAGGTCAGCCCTGAAAACCACGGGCCTGTGGGCTTCACTTTGAAGACAGAATTGGGAATTAGCGCTGCGGAGGAGGATGACGGGCAGTGCCCGAGCAGGCCTGGGTTACACAAGTGGCAGCCCCACACGAGGGGACGGGGCAGCACCTGAAGGAGCCCCCTGCTGAGGAGGCTCCCCTCGCCCCTCGCCTCGCCTCAGGGGCACCAGCCCTCAGCGTGACTTTAACGCCCACCGCCCCCTCGCCCCCTCGCCCCCCTCGGCCCTCCGCTTCCCGCCGGGGAGCCGCGGCCGCTCCGCGCCCGGCCGCCAGGCGTCGCCGCCACGCTCCCCGCGGCGGAGCCCCCGCCCCGAGCCGACCCCCGCCTCCTCGGGCGGGCGGCCGCTGCCTGCGGGCGGCTCCTCCGCCTCCGCCCCGAGCCGAGCCGGGCCGGGCCGGGCCGGGCCAGCGGGCCGCAGGTGAGGTGAGCCGCCTCGACGCCTCTCCGCTGCGCCGCCTCCTCCTCCTCCCTCCAGCGCCGTCCTCCCGCCCCGCGAATGGCTGCCGGCTGACTGGCAGCCGAGGCGGCCACACGGGGCGGCAGCCGCCCGGCGCACACCTATAAGGACCGGCGGGGAGGGAGGGAAGGGGGCGCCCGGCGGTGAGGGGCTGGATGTGGCGGAGCTCCGCGGCGGTGGCGGGGAGAAGCAGAGCGCTCCCAGCAGCCGCCGTGCCCCGTGGTCCCGGTGAAGCCGGCAGCGAGGGGGCAGTCCCTCAGCGCAGTCCCCACGCCTTCCTCCTCCTCCTCCTCGTCTCCAGCAGCGGCGCCCGAAGGATGCGGAGCGGCGGGGCGCGGGCGGCGGCGGGGCGCCGCGGGGGGACCCGCTGCTGCTGCGCCGGGCGCCGCCGCCCCTGCGCGCTGCGCTGGGCAGCGCCTCAGTGAGCGCCGTGGCAGCGGCCGGCCGGGCTCGGTGCTGCTGCCGTCGCCGCTCCCGTCGCCGGAGGGGCTGCGAGCAGCCCCGCTCCGCTCCGAGCCGGCGGCGGGGGCCGCCACAGGTGCCTCGGGGCCGGGGGCTGCCCCCCGCCGTGTTGCAGCTCGGGCGCCGCCGAGCTTCCCTCGCCCTGCGCCGCGGCTGCCTATGCGGAGCGCGGCTTGAGTGACTCCGCCGTGCCTGCGCGACCGGCGCTGCCCCGGGGACATGGCTCTGCTCCGGCTGCTCCTGCTCCTGCTCCTGGCCCCGCGGGGGCTCGGCGCCGCGGCCAGCCCCGGGCAGGCGGCGCAGGGCCGGGAGCGGGCGGCCAGAGGCAGGCAGGCTGTTTACAACCACATCAAGAGCCGGGAGCCTCCCCCGGCTCCGCGGAGCCGCTCTACGGAGAGCACCATCTTGGCGCAGCGGCTCGCCGAGGAGGTGCCCCAGGACGTGGCCTCGTTCCTCTACACGGGCGACTCCCGGGAGCTGAGGCGTGCCAACTGCTCCGGCAGGTACGAGCTGGCCAGCCTGGCCGGCAAGTCGCGCTTCACCTCGCACCCGTCCCTGCACGGGGCCCTGGACACCCTCACCCACGCCACCAACTTCCTCAACATGATCCTCCAGAGCAATAAGTCGCGGGAGCAGAACTTGCAGGAGGACCTGGAGTGGTACCGAGCCTTGATCAGGAGCCTCCTGGAGGGGGACCCCAACATCTCCAGGGCAGCTATCACCTTCAGCACGGAGCCTTTCTCCTCGACCCCCCAGGTTTTCCTCCAGGCCAGTAGGCACGAGAGCCAGATCCTCTTGCAGGACTTGTCCTCCTCGGCTCACCGCCTGGCTAACGCCTCCATAGAGACAGAGTGGTTCCACAGCCTGAAGCGTAAGTGGAGGCCGCACCTGCACAGGAAGGTCTTGAACGCAGGCCCCAAAACTTTGGAGAACAGCTGGAAGAGGCGAGAGAGCTTCACGGCAGATAAGAACCACATCAGGTGGTCCTCGCCTTACCTGGAGTGTGAGAATGGGAATTACAAACCCGGCTGGTTAGTGACTCTCTCAGCAGCTTTCTATGGACTGCGACCAAACCTTCTCCCCGAGTTCAGGTAGGAGGAGGGCTCCGCTGCTCGCTCCCTATTCAGAAGGGGGTAAGGTGGGCTTCCCAATTCTGCCCGCTCCTCGGGAAGGTTGCGCTGTGCCTCTGCTGTGTGACCTGATCAACCCTTCCCCGACTGGCTGCTCAGTCACACCGCAGTGCAACCTCAGGCCTTCCTGTTGAGCGTCACCTTCATGTGTCTTAGGGAGCTGTTGCTCGGGAGAATTACTTCTATCTCAGTCTGTAAAACAGGGTTTTCTTTAACTGCTCTTACTGAAACAGGTGTGTATGTGGGTTATGTGCCGGGCATGTTTCTGGAGGAGAGAAGATAACAGGAGCTGCCAGTTGCAGATTATTTCTTTGCAAAAGATCTTTACCGAGCTGTTATTTCTTACTTTGCTGCAGAACTAAAAGTAGCTCAACCCTAGCTGTGATTTTTAACCAGCTGGGAAACAATGTTGTCATGCCGGTAAACTGCAGTTTCTGGTCTTCAGGGCACATCCACTGTGGGGTGCTCAAGCCTGGTCAGTGTGTAGGTGATTGTTTGCCACTGCAGGTTTCTCACAGTGCATGTGGTTACAACCTAAACCAGCAGTTGGGAAGCTTTTCTTGGGGCATTGTTTGTAGGACCCCCACCCCATTGCAAAGCTGTATAGATGATACCTGGCACAGGTGAAGAATTGCTTGTTTCTACTGCTGTTATTTCCGGGAGTTTGCCACCAAGCTGTGACTAGCAGAGAGGAGGATATGGAAGGGCTATTCTTATACCTTGTTCTAACAGCGAAAAAAGATGTGTCTAAGGTGTCTAAGCAATGAGAGCAACCTGTGGGGTATGATATGTCAGATTTCTGCACTGGCACATTTGTAGTGGGGATCATGTGTAATTCTGCTGGGGAATGCCCACTGCCCCGAAGCAGCTTTAGTGAAGCAGCTCTAGTCCCTCAGGAAGTAAGGGAAGAGCACAGAATTTGCTTTGCGCTGTGATTCAGCGGTGGGTGAAGACAGCTAACAACACAGTGGAAATGGAAGAGATTTTGCCACCCTCGAGTGCCCAGGCAATTGTGTATATGAACACTGGCTTTCTTGGCTTAGTTTGAAATCCAGTGGGATCAAGCAGGTATGAATGCAGTCATGTATTCTCATTTAAAAAAAACAAACTTGAATAAAGAGTGGATGATTATGTATGAAATTACCTTTTGCTCTTCACACTTCTGGGGCTGGTAGGCTTAGGGTAGAATGAGCTCATCTGCAGTCTGTTGCTGAATTCCTTCCTCTCAAGACCAAAAGCCAGGAAAAGCTGTACTGCAGAGCTCTCCTGGACCCCAGCAGGGGATCCAGAAAAGTTCAGGGAACTTCTCAAAGTTTGAAATATTTGAACAAACTTGAGGATGCAGATGAAAGCTAGCGTAGGCAGATGTTCTCTTGGTGGGGATGGAAGTTCATGTAACCTGAAGAACCTTTAGGCTGGAGGTGGGGTTGCAGCCACCAACTAAATATCTGAGAAATTAGACTTTGATATGAAATCTAACAGCTTTGTTACCTTCAGCTGAAAGAAGAGCAGGTTTCTTAAGCAGCAGAGACTGAGATTCAACTTCATCTCTGTGCCAAGCTCCTGTGATGCCAGGAAGCATCTCGGTGGTGTAGGTTTCTGCTGTGGTAGCTCGTGCACAGGACACACCAGGTCCACTTGGCAGTAACCCTGGCCAACCAAGGCTACCAGTAGGGGTCCTCCTGGGCGCGGTACAAAGCACTGTCTGTTTTCCTGATTTTCTTGGCCTCCATTTACCATGTGGGATTCACCTCAGTTAAGGAAACAATAATTTGTTGTAACTCAGATATTTTGAAGGGCATCCTTTAGGCACATTTAAGCATGGAGAACTTCTTTTTCATTTAAGAGAAGTTGCAATGGGGTATTGTATAAGTGTTGCATTATTGTTGTACTGCTGTGGGATTGAACAGTTAGGACAAAACCAACAAAGTTTTGTATCAAACCCACAGATGAGTTGATAAACATTTCTAAGAATCTCAGCACGTTTTACTGAGACAACTTGCAACTTCATAAGAAAGCAGGTGAAAAAGTGTGTGTATATATGTATCTTGGCAAAGTTAAATGATCATTCCAGTGTTTCTAGTTTGAGATATGTTACATGAAAGATGGCCTTCTAATAGGCTTATCATGTGAAATGTTGAGAAGATAACTCTGCAGCTCCATAGAAAATACTAAAACCAAAATAAACTTCTTCCCAAGACTTGTGGGACATCTTAACAGTTACACAATATTCTAAGTACCTGATAGGTGTGCAGCCTCAGAGTGAGTTCTGAAGAGCATAAACGGTCTGAAATATAAGCACGTAAAATAAAAATGCAAGATCTAATACAGCAATTAGTACTAGTGTTCTAATAACTACAAGGTCCCTCATGAAATAAGCCTTATTTCCCCTCACCATCTGTCTGTCAGTGACACAATGGTTTAACTTTAAATTCCTATTTAAGGCCCATATGGTAAAAAGCAGCATGTATTTTAGTCTCCATCTTTTTCAAAAGCCACATCGGTTCTCTCAATGAAATATCCCTGAACCATCTGTTAGGAACACTTAATGGCTCAGTTTACATGCTCCTTCCATTTAATAAGGATCACTTTAATGGGATCACTGATGGTACTTCAGTGTGTGCCCCTTTAATGCTCCTCTTACAGTTCATGTACTTTCTTCTTTGCTGACATTTATTAGGTTTATGGCATGCTACATTAGAGTAACAGATTCATGAACTCATTTTCTTCATGGAAAAAGTCTTTTCAAGCTGTAGAAGGAAAAGCCATTGCACCTACCTGTTGGTGTATCTTCTGTCCCAGTAGCAGATGGGTACATTGCACAATACAGTAATGGGAAGAGTTTTATGAAGATGAGACTAATAATACTACTGGTTCTGTTCAACACATGCTACTACTGCAGCACTGTCATCAGTGAGTTTCTGCAAGTGCAGTCGCAAGCAAAGCATCGCCTCTATGTGGTGAAGGGTTGTGCCTTCTGTCAAAGGATGCGACTGTTACAGGCACAGGGCTGTTGCAAACAGCTTGCTATTAGTCTTTAATTTTGTACTCCCCCATATACTTCTCCCTTCACGTGAGGTGGAAGCCAAACTGTGGAGTGAAGGCCAAGAAGGAGAAGGTCTTTTTAGTTGTCTTGACAGGGTTATTGTAGGCCAACTACTGAGATAAGCGGAGAAACCAAAGACGTGTTGATTGTGCTGATGAACGTACTGCAAGCTGTCTGAGGCCAGTGGGACCGTATCAGTGGTGCTGCCTTTGCACTGCTTCTTAGCAGTGCTTGCTGGTGTCTCGTCTGCTTTCCCTGGCCTTTGTTCTGCCCAAAAGGAAGGGAGACGATGTTCCCATCTGCTTAGCGAATGCAGTGCAGACTCATTACGAAGTGAGGAGAGGATTCGCAGAGACTGGAAGCAATGTGTTGGTGACATTAACCATTCCCTTCTCCTTCCTTCCAAAGTCTGCGCTGATGCAGTTTGCAGCTGGAGTTCAACATCTGATGTGTCTAATTGCTCTACAGCTCTCGTGCTGCACAGGGTAGAGCACTGGTAGCGTTTGTTGTTAGTGACCCTCCTCTGCTACTTTCTGTTGTACGGTGACACTGAGCCACGTTCTGCAGCCCACAGTGATCCGGCTGGACTCTGCAGTCCTGCTGTGGAAGTAGGAGGGTGTGAAAAGCTTCACCTTGTGGCTGTGTTCCATTTGCTAAAAGCACTCACTTGGCCCCTGGAGGGGAAATGGGAGGCTCTCGTTGCTTCAGCACTCTAGTGGGTGGGTGGGGAGGGTTACTCCTTGATCTGGAAGGAAAGTGTGCAAGTAGTCTGTTACTAGGAGCATGTGAGTATGAGTGGTTTTTTCCTTTTTTTTTTTTTTTAAAAAAAAAAAAAAAACAACACTCTCCTAGGTCACTGAGTCCAATCTCCTGCTAACCAAAGCCCACTTAATGTAATCAGTTGACTCAACTTCATCTTAAAAAGGTAGCTTTCCCTCTTGGCTCTCCACTTCGATGGCCTGATGGGTTGGGATAGCTTCTTCTGATTTCTGATCTAAATTTATTCAGTTAAATATCCATTTGTTCCTGCTCCAGAACTGCCTTCTGGCTGAAATAGCTGTCTGCAGACATTTACTGCCCTGACCTATTTATAGGCAGCAGCAGGTCCTTCTCCACCTTTGGTTACTGGACTGAAGAAACCAGCCTCCTCCAGCCTCCTGTCAGGAGCTCTCTGTTGCCATGGTCCCTATTTTCAAGTCCTGTTCCAGTGTTCCTTGAATATGGTTAGTCAGATCCATGTGCAATGTTTCAGCCTCATGCGATGACATCAATTACTCCCAAACTCTGATGTATGAGCTGTTGCTCTTGGAGTTCAGAACGTTCTCTTGTGTGCTGCTCTCATTTTCTTTACCGTCGTCGTGTAGTATGTCAGCGTTTTGGGAAGTGGTCCTTGCTCGCTTTTTTTCATCTAGGAGGCCTGAATGCCTTTAGGATAAAGGAGCGGTTCTGCCTCTCCGTGTTCCAGCAAGGTCGTGTTTCACCAAATACAGGGCAGCATTTGCAATCGGGTCTCTCAAGGGCTGCTGTGAGGATGCAATGGCATAATGGCTGTTTTGGCAGAAAGGAACGTACTCAACAAGATGAGTAAGGTTTGGTTTTTTTTTTTGGTTTTTGAACAATGCTGTGTTCTGCAATGGCTGTGGATACCTTCGTTCTGAAGTTTGGCTGAATCAACAGTTGTTTCCTAATATTTTTTTCTTCCTGACATTTATTCCTTCTCTCTTAATTATTTGAAAGGTATTCTTTGGTGTAAAGATTAATCTTTATTGCGCAGTTCAATTCAGCTGTTTTTTTTTTTTTTTTTTTCCCTAAAGGCAGTATTAATGTAATGATTTCCACTGTACTATTAAAAACTACTCAAACCACTCTAGGGTTATCCCATAATGGGGTGCTTAGTTAAGGAAACATTACTGAAGGCAAATTCTACCACAAAGGTAGAACTACCTATGACAAGTAATTTCTTAGGGAATATACTTCTGCTAAATATTTCACAGGTGTTAAGTTGGTAAAATAACCATAAAAGTAGACATAAAAAGAGAGAGTTTCAGAACTTGTAACTTTTTTGTTTTAAATATGATTTAAGTTCTGACTTTAACCACCTCTTTTAAAAAAAAAGTTTCCCCATGTATTTTCAATCTAGTCTCAGTACTGAACTTGGAAAACAAAATTCATTTTAATTGTTTAAGGAAGATTACTAAATGTCATGGCATCATATGTTAGTTATGTAATCTTGAAAATATTTTAAAATGGTGAGGCTGACATCTCCTCCTATACCATGCCCTGACCCATATAACATGATTGAAAGTGCGGGTGGATTTAGAACAGATTTTAAAAATGAAAAGGAATAATTTATTTCCTTGAACTAGAAGTTTTGGATTTATATATGGATTTATATTTCTGAAAAGAACAAAGAAATATCTACTTAGTATGATTTACTGTTGATTAAAGAACCCCCCCAGTATTTTTTAAATGTTCTCTAGACAATCAGTGATGTATGTGCCTTTTACGTATTAGGTCACGGATGAGAATAAACTCGACAATAATGGAAAAAAAAAAGGAACAAGGAGTAGGGAATTTGTTTTGGAAACATGATTTGGATTTCTTCACTGTTGGAGAAACATGGGGGTATTTGAAGAAAGAAGTTAAATATGACCAGGAGAGGACTGAAACACGTACTGTGTTTGTGACAACACTTATGTAGCACGTGGTAAGTTGGAATAAAAGGAATGAGCTTTTTAGGTCAAACTGCTACTTCCAATCCTCTGTTCCCTACCCGTATCCTCCTTGGGTAAGGCTTCCAGCACAGCAGGCTATCAAAGGTCTTTTGAAGGGAATGGGCATGTGACAGTTCTTACTATCGGAGATGCAGCTCCAGGCCTGTCACCTCCTATTCTGTCTATTCACGAACCTGAGCTGAGATTGAGAAATGTTCCCAAAGATAAGAACAAAAGTATTGCTGTTAGGTTAGATGAAAGGCTTATGTAGTTCTGTCTCCAAAAGCAGCTTCTGGCAGGCACTTAGGAAGCAATATAAGAAGTGTTCGTGTATCTTGGTTATATTCCAGTTACAAATAATAAGCAGTACAAAAAACTTTGCCTTTCAGACCGCATCTGAAAGGGCATTGCTAGTAGGTATGGATTGAACTGACCTTCATAATTTAAATTTATTTTTAACCCATTTTTGTCTTCTACAATATAATTTGGCTTTGGTTTCCGTAATATAATTGAGCTGTTTAAAGAGCAATTGTTACTTTCTATTTTTAAATTTGCTGTGTGATAAATTTATTTGGACATCCATGATCCTTGTCCTAGAAAAACACTTTTGCAGCATTCTGCATTCAACTTATCCGGACCAGTCAGATTTAGTTGTGGTGTGTGCTATATATTTTTATCACCTGCAAACTTTGTCAGGGTTCACCTATTTTTGGTTGCTTGTAAACCTGTTGAGCAAAGCAGGGATAACTGTGGTGCCCAGCTTGTTAACATCCCTACAGGTGAGAGCTGACCTCCTGTCACACTGATACTCTCCAGAATGGCTGAGCAGTGGGAGCTTCCTTGGCTCTAAAAGAGTGTAGTGATTAAAGCATAGTTTGCTTTCTGTAAAGGCTCTATCAACTGAGTTCTTTTCAGATCATGATTGTCTACTGGCCTTACAGATTTTATTTTGGACTGCCTTTTTCTGAGGTATTTGACAAGTTTTTGGTTATTTTGGTTAGATTTTGTGCTTCTAACATGTTGATCCTATAATATTTCTTGTTTTTTGTCTTGCCGTCTTGCTTGAGTTTATGCTCTTCCAGGTTCCTTTATTTGAACATTGGTTTCCACTTTTCACTTCTAAAATTTCCCTGCTATCTTGTAGATCTTTAGTGTTAGAAGTGCAGCTGTAGTCAGGCTGAAGTCATCTCTCCTATGTAGGATCCTTCTCATTCAAAGCTCTTTTTGTTCCTAGCCTCTTCTTCCTTATATCACTTTCTGTGCTTGAGGCCCTTTCTCTCCACCTGTCTTGTTGACCCTATAGATAGTAATGGGAATATTTGAAAAATGTCTGTTTCTTGTTGAACAGTCTAAACTTGGTTTCAAGACCTTTTTTCATAAGCAGAATCTAATGTAAGTGGTACCCCACCGTTGCTGACACTGCAGTGTTCCTAAATGAGGTGGTGCCTGGTCACAGAATTTAAACACTAGCAGTACTTAAACACAAATCCTCCAGCAAAAATATCACCACCCCTCAAAGTATCTAGGAAATTCTTTAACTAAAATGCAGGGAAGTCCTCAGGCAGCACTGCATGCCATAAATCTGAAGGCTGAATTGAATACGAAATAATTCTGCAGACAACAGAGGATTCAGCTTTAAGTATTCCACCCTTGTAGTACTCTTCCAAATGGCCTACAGGGATTTTCTTTGCAGGTGAATCCTAATTCATGTGCCCACACTGTTATACTTCACTCTTCAGTTAAGTTTATTTTTAGTGAAAGCTGTTCCTTCTGTGAAAGTGGGCTGAAAAACAGCAGTCATGCTATGGCTAAGGAATCAGGCAAGTCTGTCTGTCCTATCGCTAAGAAATCAGTGATAACTGAATGACCGAACCTAAATCATGTTATATGTAATATCCCAGTAGGCTCGTGTGAATCTGGTGGTTACACTGCAGTGTAAAGGTAACAATAGTTCTAGGGACATCGAGGTGATGTAGAATCCCGAATCTTAACTTTTGAAAATAACTTTGAACAAGCAGGAGCTGTTGATTACCAGTAAGACGTTTACAGCTGAAAGTCACTTGTGAATTTGACAGCAGGATTTTCTTGGATGGCCAAAGACACTTTGAAGTGGACTCAGGTGTCAGGTAGCTTGCAACATTTGAAAATTAATATTCTTGAATGAGCCAGTTTACAAAATAAGAAGGCGCAGAGGTTTCCAGTCTGAAAACCTTTACTATGCTAATTACAGTATGCATTTATCTAGAGGTGTGTGGATTTGCAGATTTGGGACATCAGTACAGAATTCATTTTTCTCATTTCATTGTTTTTTGGTAAGAAAGATTTTTTGAAGGACAGCTTGTGGGGGGTGAATGAATATGGCAGTAAGAACCTAGGAAGGCATTTAGATGTGAGGGACGATGTCTGCTTTGGCATGGGGTAACCATGCCTGATACCTTAATTGTGGCTGGTGAGGGCCATTTGTTTGTCTCTTTAAACCCACCACAGTGATTTTGTTTTCCCCTAGTTTCTAACGCAACACATTATGAGGAAGTTTACATGAGGCATGCAGGATTCATGCTTAGACAGGATTTGTTATCAGTCAAATGAAATATATATGGTTTTGTTGGTGCTTTTGAAAGGCTTCATTATAACTTGGAGAGACTTTTCCCCACAACCTTTAATGTTAAAGGATCTGCTACTGTGTATGGTTCTCTTTATTCCTAAATTTCAGAAGGCTTCTCTGATTCTACAATTAATAGGCTTTAATGCCGTTGATATTTACTGCTTATTACAGAACTGATTATTGTAAGAATCTTATTCATACATTTGCTATCAGCTTCTCCTATTTGCTTGCGATGCTTACAGACACAGCAATAAGTGAACAAACCTAGAAGACAAATTTTGAATGCCTGTTTATCTGAGCTGTGATGACCTCTGTGCCAAAAGCTTCCTAAGATCTAGAGGACAAAGATATTGTTTATCACCATTTAAATGCAGGCAGGCTGTTCTGTGCAGCTCTGGCTTGAGCTGGATGGGAGAAAGGGCAGATGTTCCTTCTGGTTTTTTATGGTGAGACGGTACAGGCAAAAAAATTCTTCTGTTGATACAGGTTTTACAACACGTTGTTACAATGAAATATTATAACTACTGAAACTATCAAGATAGCTGGTAGGTTGGGAAAATAAGCTTAAATCAATTTCTGGCACAGATTTTGAGGCAAACAGAATGCCAACAAACAGTGGTACTGGAAATTAAGACAGACACGAAAGCTTCTTAAATCAAACCTCTGACCCGACAAAATCCTTGATGACATACTTCTTCAATGATTATCTGTTATGTACAATTCAACCAATTCTTCATCTGTAGTTGTCCAAAATGTTAAACACGAACCTGTAATCTTTAGGTCTTTTTTTGTGTAAGGACTGTAAAATTGTGGCGGAAAACAAATATTTATAGTTATAAGGAGATTAACAAAATATACTTACTTGCCAGATGGTCCACAATTACCAGTAATATTGTTATTAACTTATCACGGTGGCTCGGGTTCAGCCAGGCAGCACTGTCAGTGTGGATGAATGTGTTATGCTGACAAACTGAGTCGACTGTCATACAGTTGACGTTTGTCTTGATCACTTCTGTTGAGATAGCAGAGCTGCAATTATTTCCAGTTAGTCCAATAAATGTAACACTTACAGGTAGTTGGTCTGTATACATAATAGGAGGATGTGTTCTTCCATATGTTCCGTTTTCCGAATGCTGAATCAAAAATAACTGAAAATGTGGGTGTCTAGCCGGGCTGTGCCAGCTACTGTATTAATCACAGATGAATTTCAGAAATATAGCATCATGTACATATTGGTGTACCCTACGTGTAATGTTGGTGGGGTACGAGTCTGAGACGGTGTTTTCAAATGGCAAAGCATCCGAAATGAATGCAGTAAAAGGCTGTACCATCATGACGCCTTTTGTAAATGCCACACGTACACTTAAACTTTTTTCTTTTGAAAGCATCATGTATCATCAAGTAGTTGCAAGAGCCTGGTACTACCTCAGCAGGACTGTGATGTCACCATGAGCCGAGCAAATTGCAGAGGTACAGTGAAAAAGGGTTAAAATGTGCTGTGAGGGAAGACAGTGGAAAGCTGTAGTATTTTTTAACTCTCAGGAGAGATCTTCACAGTCCTGCTTCTGGACTGCACTGTTCTTCCTTCCTGTGGATTTTCACCACAAACTCATAAAGCCCTGGGAAAAGGAAAAAGCAGAGCAGTGTAACTGTATTGGAAGTTCAGGTTGTGCTACAGAACTGCAGGCAAGAGATGGTAGAAAGGATAGAAATGTCTGTACCGAGATCTTGAAGACTGGGCTTTGTGGAAAGGCAAGTGTTCTTGTAAGAAGTTTTAACATGAGAATTCAAATGGAAAATGCATTGTTTCAAATGAAAGCACTTTGTAGTGTTCCTGGATAAAGTGTTGTGGAAATAATTTGAAAATAGGTAACTATCAGGCCTCTGTGGCTGAACAGCCAGAAAAAACTGACAAAACTCAAACATGAAATGGAAGTGCACGAGAGGTGGAAACAGGGTCAGGTAACCCTAATATGGAGACACTGAGCATGGATGGGGTTAGGGAAACCAAAGCCCATCTGGGGTTGGATCTGACAAGAAACATGAAGGGCAACAAGAAACACTTTTGTAAGCATGTTGTTAGCAAAATTAGGGCTGGGGAAAAGGTGGGTCTGCTGCTGAAGTGGACGCTTGGCCTTGGACAGGGAACACGGAAATGGCCAGTGATACCACTTAGCAAATTCTAGCTGTGTGTGTGTGCTTTGTAACTATTCCTCCTGCCCCAGCAGTGATTAGTTTACCCTTCATTTTCATTTTGTCTCTTTCCAGAAGCCTTTGTAGAGGGAAAGGAGAGTTGCCTCTTTGACCAGTTAAAAAACGAATGCACGTAAGGGAAAAGCTTTCCCTGTAAAGGAACTGAAGGCCTACTTTCCTAAGGTGTGTGGAGAATCTCCCAGGTGAACCTGTTGCAGTCCTAATAAGGATAGATCAACATTTTTTTTCCCACCACATGAACTATTTTCTATAGAGTAGTCAATGATGACCTAATGCTTGAGAGACCCTTACCAAAGTGCCCTGTGTATAACATGAACTGAGGAGGCAGGCACTTGCCGTAGTCCTGGGCCCGCTGCCTGCTTCATGCACTTGAGCTCTTCACACCTCTATGCAAGCAAAGTGAAGTCATTAACTTGAAGAGCAGATCCTGTCCCTGGCCTACATGTTAGTATTTACATTCAGAAAAGTCCAGAAAACATCAGAAACCTATCTGGTGGGGTCTGTATGTGACCTGTTGAGGAGTTAGTTACATCTGCTTACTGTATGTACTCCAGGAACAGCTGAGGCAGGTATCTTCTTACTAGGTTAAGGTAAACTTGTAACCCACCAACATAAACATTTTAGGAAGCATTAGTGTGTACGGTGTGGCAGCTTTTCCCCTGAGGCCAGTGGTTACCTGGAACCATGGAAAAAGCAATTGGGAGGGGAGGAACTGTAGTTTTAGCATTCCCTGAGGAGGCTGATGTTCAAAACAAGTGTGGAAATGCACAGAGCTAGGAACGAAAATTATTTTTGCATATTCCAAAAGCATGGTGTGTGCTATTTTGAGCTGAATTTGCCAGAACATGCTTAGACATTTCAAGTGATTTCTAAGTGTGTCCAGTATCAGATTGTGTAGATTCTAGGCAGGAGACAGAGGGAGGGGGTTGAAGAGCATCTGTTTGAGCTTCCTATTTAGGCACATAGATTCCTAATGCAGTCTTCCTCTGATCACTAAAATGATGAGCTTGTCTTTCTCCAGTGACTATCTAGCATGTCTGAGGATGAATGTCCAGATATAGCTAGTGTGGACACTTTGGTCTTGGTCATACTGGCGTCAGATAGGAGGGAGCAGTATTGTCCTGTTTTGAGCAAGCTCACCCTTACCCCTGTTCTGATTTTGTTTACAAGTGACCCCTCGATGTCTCTGTAGCATTATTATTTATCATTACAGTTCTTATACATATTGTGCTTTAGCTAAAAGAGTCAACATGCTTTGAGGTGGGCAAGGATGGCCATGTCCTTGGTCTTTGAGAGCTCTTGTGAAAATCTTGTGGTGCATCCCAAGGCCTGGGAAAGAGATCTCTGAAAAGTATGACTATGGTATGTTGAATCTGAGTAAGCTCTGAAAGTTAAGAACTGTTTGTACAGTGCCTCTGGAAGACCTAGAGAATGGCATTTTAAGAAATGATCTCAAAGCATTTTGGTACCATTTATGTAGTGGTAACTACACAATGTATGTTAGGCAGTTTGTTTCTGAAATCTGACATTAGCAAATTAAGAGGTAATGTCGCACCATTTCTGTCTTTGGTGAAGGTGAGGATTAATAGCTGTGAGGGTAGTACACTGCCTGAAAGGGTGGTGGTGGTTGTGCCATGCAAGGTCGTATGGTGGAAATCAAAGCTTTTGTCTGAAGTGGCTGAAACTGTTGAATTAAAAGAAGTGGTACCCTAGACTTACAAAGTCAGTACGGAGCGTTTATCAGTTCTGAGTGAGTCTCTTACGACCTACCAAAATTCGCATACCAACATTTTTGCCAAGTCCAGAGCAGTCACAGCTACTCTCACAAGCTGATGCTATAAATGTTCCACATCTAAAGTCATCTTGGAGATTATTTTAGATAAAATGAGGAAATTGTTGGAGTTTTTTTTAGAAATGCAACTCCAAACTTACAGCTTTTGTTTTCTTGTGGTGATTTCTGAGTTTTTTTTTTTTTTTTTTTTATAAAATGGAGCACTGGGTTTGAAATTGGTTGTTAGCTCTTCATTCACAAAAATGTAAGGGAAACTTTTGATGAGGAAAACACAAATGTTCTTGGTGTCCAACTAAAATAGTTCAGACAGTCGTCAAGGCTTTGTGTTTGGAGGAAGCATTTTTTCTTGGCTTTGTAGGCATCAGTGGCCTACTCCTGGACTGTGCTGCCCTTTCAGTGGCTTGCATCTCTGTGAGAGGAACTAAAGTGCTGTTTTATCAGCGTAGTCATGCAGACGTGGAGAGAGAGGTGTCTGGGTGAGTGCTGGTGGAGGCTGCTGGGCAGCAGCTGGGGCTTCAGAGCAATGGAGGGGCCTTGCTTTGAGAAGACTCCTTGGTGGGGACTGTTTGGGTGGGATTTCTCCCTGGGGTGTGCAGATGTGATGGGATTGCCCCCATGTGATCACCTAAGGCCAGGGAAAACAGGCAAAGTCTTATAGATTATCCATCACAACAAAGATGTGGGTATACTGGGGCAAAAGTAGTTTGCAGGTGGCTGTAACTTTCTGCAGTTGAGGAAGAGTGGAAATATAAGGCTTTTTTAGGATGAAGAGGGTAGCAGACTTGGTGATGGTTAAGCAAAGAGAACGTGGATGGCCCTGATTTTATTTTTTGTTATCGCTTCCTCCTCATGAAATCACTGGAGGGTTGGGGTGTGTCCAGGGACAATACAGAAGACTTTTTGCACAATTGTTTTGTCAAACAGCATTCCCTGGAGTAAAAGGGAGGCTGTTGGTGTCACCTGGCGTGGCAGTCATGTATGGTTCTGGGTGCTTCCTGGCCCCAGTGCTCAGTGTGCCCTCTGGGTTGGCTGGTGAGGCTGCTGGTGTCTGAGACAGAGCAGGTCACTCATTGTGCTTATTTTAGTTCTTTGCTGCATCGTAAAATGTGAAGGGCGTTAAATTATTTGAGTGTGTAACTTATTCATACCTGCCACCTTACATCTATTGAGTACGTGAGATTTGCAGATTTCGTGCCATAATGCAACTCAGCGAGGTCTAACATGAGTATGTCTCTGCGAGCATGGCTTTGGGAGCACAAAAGTCCTCATTTCTCTTCTCAGACATATCAAATCCCATATTTAGAGGAAAAATGTAGTTCTGCTTTGCAGGTTATAGCATCATAAAGAAGTTTGGTGTATTTCTGTAGTCACCGTGTTCAAGGCTGTTTTCTCTTTTTCAGAGGTGTCGTTAAAGTGGACATAAATCTGCAGAAGGTGGATATCGACCAGTGCTCGAGTGAGGGGTGGTTCTCGGGAACGCACAGATGTCATCTCAACAACTCCGAGGTACGTTTGTAAGGAACCAAGCTAAACCTCAACAGGGAGTCTTTCCACTGTGAATAACTTTCTATAGTATAAATGCTAGCTATTTTATAGACTCTAAATGTGGTTTATAGACTGAAAAGACCTTCCTATGCAAGGTGTTATGGTATGCATGAGTTTCAGGAATGCCTGCAGTTTAGGAATATTGGCATTAAAGCAGAAGCTAAGTTACTGTGCAGAAATATAAACTATAGGAACAGAATATCAGTGAAAAGATTCATGAAGTTCTTGCGAGTCAATCAAAAACCATTATTTTACATTCAAAGTTAAAATAAACTTTTAATGTGTGTATCACTTCTGACTGGACAGCCTTGTAAAATGCAGTAGAAGTGGCTGAAATGCTGGTACTGTTCATTCGGAGAAGCTTGGTGTCTTGCAAGAATGGTACAGAATAACAAAATTGGATGCTATAATTCTTTTTTAATAGAAATGCCAACATTTTGACAGAGCTGACTAAATGTTTCTGTTCAACTCCTTCCTGCTTCCCCTTTCTTCTGAAGGCCTGTGTCTGGCTCCGTCTGTCAATGTATCATAGATCATTCAGCTTGGCAAATCATATGTACGCAATGAAACTTAAAAACAAAATATATTCAGTGATTTTTTTGATTACATATAATGTTGTTTTCAAAGGTGCGCATTTGTTATCTGTGAGACTGTGCTCTTCGTGTACTTCTGTACTTTCAGAAAGCACAAAGCACAGGGGAAGTTGAAAGCTGAAAGAAATTTGAAAATTGAATCAAATTAGGAGTTGTTTACCAAACTACTCATAAAATGCTGTTTTATCCAAACCAAAGCTAAATTTAGGAAAAGAATTTGTTTTGAGGAATTCATCAGTTAACATTTTTGAGCAAGAAAAACTCAGAATTGTTGTAAACATCTTTTTTGGTATTTTTCACTTATTTTTTTCTTAAAATATATACAAAATGAGAAATCAAATGTTGTTTGATAAATAAAAACTAAATAAATTTTTCTGCAAATGGATTTTTTTCTTTGTCAATTAGTTTTTGACTTCTAAATTCAAGGGAACGCTTTTCAATATCTCATGTTTCCTCCTAGAAGAAAATACTGTTCTGAGATCTGATAAACCTTGTTTTTTAGTATATGCTAGTTATCCTATACATGACTATGTATTTTGACAAGTGCTTCTCCTTTTCCTAATGTCTTATGAGTGGAAATGTCAGCAGAGGGGTGGGATGGTAAGTTACATTTCTTCCTGCAGCTAAGAAAAGGAAGGGGGAAAAGAAATCTTATGAGAAGACCAAGAAAAACACATGTAAAAGTAAAATGGAAATAATGAAGAACGATCACTGGCGAGCCTTAATGCACCTTTGGACTGGTTCAAAGCCCACTGTTTGCTGTAATGGGTTCTGAATCATGCTCTGTGTTCTTAACATTAAGCAAAACACAATCTGAGTGAAACCATGCTGGAGGTAATTTCAAAATTATACCCTTTTTTTCCAAATCTGAGTCCTTAACTGTGCGTCCTGGAGGGAAGAATGCAAAAAGCTACTCCCTCTTGAAATAAGGTGCATGGCATGGAGTGTTGAGGCAGGGATGGTGTCTCCAGAAGCTATGAGCCAGGGCTGGGTTCTCTGCAGTCTGGACTTTACTCTCCTCCTGAGAGCATGGAGGGTGTTTCTTACCTGCTGAGGGAGAGAATAACACTTTTTTTGTTTTACCTAAAATGTGGAATGTACATTACAGATTAGTTCTTCATGCTGGGATATTGGGCTGATGTTACAAAGGGTGCTCTATTTTTCATAATAGGAAGATGCATGGTTTTATTTTAGTAAGCTTACTGCATAAATAAAATGTGTTCTGTTCTGCTACTGCTCTACTTCTACACAAGAAAAAAGAATGTCCTTGGCTGCTCCGCCAATTTTGCTACCTAGACCTTCATGGCATATCAAAGCCACTTAGGCATCTAGTGACACCTAGATGTAGATGCTTAAATGTGGGTGTCTTAACCTCAGATTTGAATCCTTCCTTTCTCTACTAAAGCACAGATAAGCAATGTTACTCACAGGAACAGGAGTTCTTTAATGAGCGATGCTGTAATATGTCAGCTGGGCTAATGTTCACAGCTTACGGTGTTAATAAGATGGGTGAGGAAATGAATGCCACTGCATGAACAGCTTGTCAACTTGTATGTAGAGCAGAAACCTCTCATCTGTCCTTGACATTTATTAGTGTTAAATCAGCAAGGGTCTCATGGCTGAAAGAAGGTAATGTCAACCTCCCCCAGACCAAAATGCGGCTTGTCAGCAGGGAGTGCTTTTCCTTATTGCGTCTGAAGAGGATGAGACTCCTTGCCTAATAACAGTGACACTGGGATGGGGAGTTGCTAGGAATAATCTGTGGAGAATCTCCTTTTCCTCTGTGGTCTCTTTAGGAGGATTTCTGTTTTCTATACAAACAGATCCCATATACTGCTTTTCACACTTCATTTAAATAGAATCTGCACTGTAGAGTAGAGTAAGGGTAGGTTACATAGCTGTGCAGTAATGCTTTCCATACAGCTTGTCTTATTCTTATAAATGCTAATGAAATGATGTTGCCCATCCTTTCTTTCATCTTCTTAGATGAAAACACAGAATCACCTGCTAATGCTGGAATGCTTTGTCACAGATTACAAAACCAGTCTCAAGCAGAGTAAAGAAAGGGAGCACAGATTTAAGTCTGTTAGACCCTGCTTCATCTTTTTAATTTTGTTGAATGACTTGAGCGTTCAGAGATGCGTTGTTTTTCCACAGACCCTTTGGTAAGCCTTTGCCTTAGCGAAGTTCCCAGTTGTCTCTGGAAGTCTGGTTACCGCACTGCCCTTACTGCTAGGCCAGGTACCGGTGCCATCAAGTCTAAGGCATAAAGCTCAATATTTCAGAGAGATAAATCTCTTCTTCCTTGTCTAACACTACAAAAATATAGCAAGTGACAGAGAAGGGACAGGGGGTGACTGGAGAAAAGAAAACAATTTACAAGTTCCGAAAAGGCTTCTTTATTTTGTATTATTTCAGTTTTGTAGCGGCTAATATTTCCTAGATGCTTCAGGTAAATTTTCCTACTTTCTGTGCTGTCCTAAAGTGTTTTTCTTCCAAACAAAAATGAGTTTAGAGAGGAGGAGGTGCATTATGGCAAATGTAAACGTGCTGGGCGCTGAATAAACCAGAGGTCTTTATGTGCTAAGGCTAAAACAACAAGAACAACAACAACAAAAAAGATGGTTCCTAGTGTCTAAGAGAAAACGAAGGTATTTCTGCTCAAAATACTGTATTGCCTTTATGCGCTCTGGCACAGAATCATTAGAAAATGATCCTAATTTGTGACACTGTGATTTAGCTTTGAGAGGTCTCAAATCTAACCTGATTGTGTGATGGAATAATTGTAGTGCTCTTCCTTGCTTGAAAGAAAAATAGTGTGTGGTTGGGGAATTGAAGATTATTACTACTCAAATACAGAAAATGCCTAGACATCCTATTTCTCCTTTAACCGCTATCTGTCCTAGGTATTCCTTAGGACGTGGAATGTTGACTCTTAAATACCTTGCTTTATCTATGGTGCACTCAAATTGAATTCTAAAAGCAAACTCTGGGAACAGGGACTGAAAGCTTAGATTCCACTGCTTTTAAATTGGCTACCAAGGTCCCTAGTATACAGTCATATTTTTTTTCCTGACTTGCTCTCTTTTGTGCCCATCCCTGATTTCATAGCAGCCTAGATGAACTGGGAGAACAGTGGTCGCCTCCTCCAACCTTTGGATGATGAGGCAGGCAGATGGTGAGGCTTTGCATGATGAAGCCAAACTGTAAAAGTGACAAAAGCCTGCTTCAGTTTCTTTTTTTAACTGTATCAGCTAAAAAGGAAGGGGGCTGCGGCCAGGTGCTCTGTTCTTGGCCTGGGGTAAGAAAGGACAACCCATGGTGAAGCACAGAGCTGCGTTCTCCTTTCTGCCTTCTTCCCTGAAAAAATACACAGGTAATTTGCAGTGGGTGAGGTGGGTAATATATATGTGCAAGACAAGAAATAATCAAATGAGTTGGGTAGGGAACAAAATATTAAAGATAATTCTGAAATTAACAGGAAAAAATTCCTAATAACAAATAGAATGTGCTTTCATTGTACAGACAAGGCTGGTTATGAGAGTAAGAAAGCATGCATTTTTAGTGTTTGAAAGACTTAAAGATTTTTCTCTTAATATACAAGGTTATCTCCCCATACGTTCTGTCAGCAACTGCTTCTACCTTTAGTTAATGACTTTAGAGTCCTTGTTGAGACACTGACAAAATCAAGTCAGAGGTATGTTTGAAGAAATCAGCTGGCATAGCACGTTGAGCTTGGCCGAACGCTTCCAGCCAGCAGCATCAGCCTGTGAAAACTGCAGTGGCTTCCACGCCGTTCCCCCAGCCTTAATGAGACTGCCAACAGCTTGCACTGTGAGGCAGGCTCAGCTGACATCTCTCTGGGTTGCAACAGTATTCCACAAATGACAGCGTGCAAAAATATCTAGAGGGAATGAGAGAGGCAGAGTAAACAAAAAAAGCTTCATTGCTGTCTGTATATAGCGTGTGTATATTTCTGTTTGTAGGAAGATGCATAGGCCTACTGTGTGTGTATTTATTCTGCACAAACACAACCAATGGAGGATGGAAACATGAGAGCAATACAGTCAAATTTTTTCCTGTTTAGCAGGCAAAAACGTTGGTGGCCATTGCGTTTTACTACGGTGTACACAGCATTACAGGAAACCAACAAAAAAGGTGGGGAAGGCTGGGGAGGGGTGTGTGAGGTTAAAAATACAAGTGTAATGGGGTTTGTTTCTCCCAGTGAGTTGGGAGAAAGGAAAAACAGTGCTTTCCAGGTTTTCCAAACAGATCCTTTCTGGTGCCCTTGTCAACCTGGGAAAAAGACATTTAATGCACATATTCTGTGGGACAGGAAGCCTGACAAGAGGTTAAAAGTCATAACCCAGTGGGTCATATCCAGTGACACTGATTTTGCTTACTACTTGCATGAATTTTCTCTCCATTAGGAAAAATGCAGTCAGAATGAGAAGAATGTAAAGAACATGTACGTTGATGATACAATCTGACAGTAAGCAGGGTTTGCAGGATATAGTTAACTTTTAATTTGGAAGTAATCATCATCCCTGGAGTTACAGATTGCATTCAAGATACAGCAGGAGAAGTACCAGCGTAGAGAGCATACATGAGGTGATATTTCCCTTTAGAAGAAAACAAGACCTTTAGTGGTAGAATGTAATTACTAAATACTGCATCAAATCCTGGGCCAAAGGGGAAATCTAAGGTAGGAAGGGAGCAGCTCAGTTTAGTACACAGATAAAGAAAAAATAGTCATCGCTTTTTGCTTTCAGAAGCAGAAAGGGGTGTCTGTCCTGTCAGACTGATGGCTGCTCTTGCCATTCAGTGTGTCTGAAGAACATGCAGTAGACACAAAGAGCATTTAGGATGCTGTTTTAAAAATAACTTTGCATTGTGTGCATTCATGGGAAAAGTCCCTTCATGACAGTATACCACGTCTAATCTGGTACTCCTCCAGCCACCATTACGTTAAATAAGGTAAAGGTTTGTCAGAGCTTTCAGTGATAAACAAGGTGCTATGAAAACCAACTTTCAGTGTAAAGAGCAGTCAGGTTGCTTAGCTACAGCTATCTTTGCCTTTTCAGAAAAAAAAATCTTAAATGACTCTGTTTTGAAGAGTTACTCTTGGTTTGCTGTGTGTTCTCCTAAAGAAGAAAACCTTTGTAATGTTTCCTTTCATCTTAGCAGTATTAACGAGCATCTAAATTCTTCCAAGTCAGTTCTATTTGCAGTGCTTTTCCTTTCCCCAGATTAAAAAGTGAAAAGCTGTAGATGACTGAGTGCTGTCTGACAAAAATTAAAATAGCATAGATGTATCTTTTTTTTAGTTGATAGGCAATCATTGCATGGCGTCGATTACTGGTAGTTCTTTCACATCTATTGATACAGCTTTCAGATCTTTCTCTGCTGGACATACTATCATTATATTGGGCAACACCAATCAGCTGAACTGGTGAGCCAGTCCTTGCAGGATGAGGTGCGCTGTTTTAAAAAGTAAAGTAAAAAGAAGTTAGCCTTGCTGGATTTGTAGAACACTGACATGCCCTCACAGAGGTCTGGGCCCTGTAAGCTTATTTCATTTCATGTGGATATGGGAATCGAGTGATCCTTACACCTTCATTCTGGGGAAGGAGCAGTAGCTAGTATTTAGGGTCCCTTAGTCTTTGTCTTCAGATTCTTGTTTTCATACTGCTCTGTTTTTTTCTTCCTTAAGGTGAAATCATTGAACTTTGTAGGAGAAAAAGAAAAGGCAAACAAAAACTCTATAGTAAGGGGCACTTGTATGAGGTTGGGTGGCTCAAGGGATTGGGGATAGGAGTGTTTCCCACCTCCCTTCCAAATTACAGATTTTAGCTCTGTTTTTGCAGATGTGCTTTGAAGAGAATCTGAGTGTGTGTGAAAAAGCCCGTGTAACAGCTGTAGACGGTGGGGGAATAAGTTTTCCCCTTGTGTTTGGGAAGGAAAGAGATAATGGCCCAGGTATCTAGTTAGCTGGTGGGACATGGACAAAATGTGCCTGGTAGGAGCAAAGGAGAAGTGTCAGAGGGAGGATGGGCACAGGAGCTCGTCCTTGGAGAGAGACTGACAAACTAACTTTCTGTGGCATGAAACTGCAGGTCAAGGTCTATCCAAGGCCACAGAAAACCTTACAGCAAGGAGCCATGGGACTATAGCCAGGCTGGACTATTCTCCTTTGGGAGACTGGCTGAGTTACCTTTCCCACATATGAAGTGATGGTAGCTTTGTCAAATCTAGTATAAATGGAGCAGAGCTTCATCCAGGAGTTTCATTTGTTACCAGCACGTTCAGAGGTCGTACAATATCTGAAAAATCACAATCACAGAATGGTTGAGGTTGGAAGGGACGACTGAAGATCATCTAGTCCAACCCCCCTGCCCAGCAGGGTCATCTAGAGCACGTTGTGCAAGATGGCATCCAGGTGGGTTTTGAATATCTGCAGAGAAGGAGACTCCACAACCTCCCTGGGCAGCCTGTTCCAGTGCTCTGTCACTGTCACACTAAAGAAGTGCCTGTCCCTAAGCATTAAGCATGGTTCGATAAACAGATGGTAATTTGGTACTGAAGCATTTGGTCCGTTCTATGTGAGATTGGATATGTGTATCTTTGAGGACATGCAAGTACTCCAGTATCTTGTGAGATAACATAAAGACCGTTACCCCCATCTTACAGCTCAGACACGGGCAAAATATTCTCTCAGCTGACAGACATCCTGCTGACTCAAACTGATGTGTGACTTCCCGGTGTGCAAATTTCTCTCTCGAGTTTGGTTTCTGCACAAAGTTACATAGAGTGTGTGAGTTGCAAGGGAGTCATGGTGTTCTCCAGCCAGGGCCCAGTCTGGGTTGTCTTTGGAGAGGGGTTTTGGAGTGTGGGTAGCATGCATCCACCCCACACTCTAGATGCCTACAGGATGAGTAAGCATCCTGATGTATTTTTGTAAACCTGTGTCTGAATGGATTTTCTTACTGATCTTCAGTTCTGACAGAATGATCAAAAATGAACAAGCCACCCAAACCCCTCTTAGATAAACACAAAACTGCAGCACTTCTTGTCATAGCAGAGGGTGCCTACTTCATGTGAACCACACAGACGGTTCCTGAATTGGATACTTAGCTATTTGTGTACTCAGGCCATATAATGCAGAAGGCTTTCTGTTTGTGAAAATACAAAATTCTGCTTGAGCAAATATTCTACAGCGAATTATTTTTATTCAAAAAAAGTGGGCTTGAGAGAGTAGATAATGCTCTGACTAAACCAATGGAAAACGATTGTCCCCCTTATCATAACATTTTTATTAAATGTAGCAACTGCTTCTCCTGCTTTTTTTATACTTCATGATACCTGCACAAGAGACAAGTTTAATTTAGCCTTAAGGAGAAAGTTCGTTCCTTTTTTTCTGTAACTATTCTACTTTTTCTATAAAATTAGATTGAACACACATTAAAGATCCCAAGATGAAAAACTAAAGAAAGTAGCTGCTGAATTTTCATATTCAGAGCCATAGCAATAGCTTTAATGGAAACTCATATAGTTTTATTTTTTTTTGAGTGCCGTTTTATAGCAGTGGATATTAAAATACCATCACTTTTGTTCGTGACTTCTGGTAGAAGGTGAATGGTTTCTTTTCTCAGTGTCTTTTTGCAAATACAGAACTGCTTTTTTGTTTGTCTATGCTTTTGTTTAGCTACCAGTAATTCATATCATTTGTTCTTGTTTGCATTTTCCAGGACTGCAAACTGATGGCTATCAGGTCGTCCATTCACTGGGCAGCTGCTAATCTGCTAGAAATTTGGCACTGTATTTGCTAAACTACTTAATAATCTTTTTTTTTGGTGCCTCTGCATTGCTTTGTCTCCTTATCTTGTTTCAGATCATGAATATATTAAGCACTGTCCCTAATATGGGAATGCAGAGTGTTTGATTTTTACTCTTTATCTTTTTGAATATTTTTCTTTTTTGTTCTGGCTAGTTTATAACCTATTACTGAGCTTCATCTTATTAATGCCTTTCTTCTTCATTCATCTCATGCAAGGGTTTTACTCTTATTTCTTCAGTGAATAAGTAGAAAAAGAAAAAAAATACTTCTCAACATCTTGTGCACATGAACTATTGAAGATAAGATATTTACTGTCTTGGATTCTTCCTTTACGCAGAAGAGATGGTGAGGAAAAGTAGATTTTACTGTAGAAACAGATGGGACAATCTTCTATTTGTAATATTGCATTGTTTTCTGTTCATAACAAGATGAGAATTCCTCTGCGGCTAAACTCAGCCCCTAGATTTGCCACAACTATTGTTCACAGGGAAATCAATTTCTATTTTCTTGCATAAAATAGATAGTAGGGTTTGCTTATGGAGTTCTACTCTGCCAGAATATCGTAGTTGCTTTCCACCCTCCATTCCATCTAATCATTGCTTATTTTTTCATCTTTCAAATATAGTTATCTGGGAAAAAAGTAATATTCATGGAGTCGTGTAACTGCATTCTGATTTAGGTGAAGAGAGTCCTGTAACTTTCATCCAAAACATTTGAAAATAAAGCTAACATGGTTAGTCTGACCTAAGAAGCAAACTGAGCTTTCACTAGAGCTAAGAAATTGAATTAGTGGCGACTTATTTGAATAGTTTTTGGGTATGTATATTCATTTACATCTGTCTGTGTGTATGTATACACATCATATTCACAGGCATGCATGCCTATGTGTGCACACGTAGGGAATGTGAACAATCGTTATTTGCACTAGATGATGACTGCTCCGTGATGAGATGTTACAGAGGGTTGGGAGGTACTACTGCTTGTTTAGCACATGGCCCCGTGCTCTGGTACAGGCTGTGGAGGCTAAGCAGCTGGTAAGTAGCTCTGCAGAAAAAGCCTGAGAGTCCCTGGTGGCACCAAGCTGACCATGAGGCAGCGGTGTGCACTAGTGGCAAAGAAAGTCAACAGCTTCCTGGCCTGCATTAGAGGCACTGCTGGCAGGTGGAGAGAGGTGATCCTTCTCCTCTACTTAGCACTGGTGAGGCCACACCTTGAGCGCTGGGTCTAGTTCTGGGCTCCCCAGTACATGAGAGAAGTGGACGTGCTGAAGAGAGTTCAGTAAAGGGCCGCAGAGATGACGGAAGGCTTGGAGCATGTGTGTTGTGTGAGGAGAAACAGGGCATCTCATCTACGTGTATAAACATCTTTTCAACAAAAGGTATGAATACCTTTGAGTATTTTGAGAATTGAGATGGAGCCAGCCTTGTTACTATTCAGAGGCAGGATAAGAACCAATAGGCACAACTGAAACAGAAAGAAAACTTTTTTTTCCACACCATGATAAAGTCCTGTTGCATTGTAATGGAAAACCTCTTGATGATAACATGTTGTGTAAGTCTAGAAACCTATCTACCAGTCAAAGCCCTGCCAAAAAACATCATTTTTTCCTCTTGAAAGGTTTAGAAACCTTTAATACGTTTTGCCAATTCAATCGCTAATCATATCCATCTAACATTGTTGAATAGTTGTTGTGTATTTTAGCATAGACAAAACAGCTTTCTTCCAAGAAAGGAAGTCGGAGGCACTCCAGAACTTGTAAACTTTTACAAGGCATGATAAAACATGCTTATATTTCTAAATGTCCAAGACATACCACAAGCTGGTTTTACACGTCATAAATTGTTACCCTGATGTTAATCACTTTCCCACAAAATGGAATTGCATATATCACATGAAACATAGGAAAATAAGTTTCTAACAGCTTGATTTGTAAAGTCCATGTTTTGAGAAATCATATGCGTTTCTAGATGAAATAAAATCTAGTGACTATTTACATATAAGTTGGTGCTCCAGTACTGGCTAAGAGTGTCAGCTGTGGGCTGGGACCCTATTGTATGTGACATTGCACAAACAGAGCAAATATTTGCCCTGTAGAGCTTAAACTCCTGATTTCATATTGTTCTAGAGCTCTGCAAAGTGAATACTGCGTTATGTAACCTGAGGGAGGCATTTCTTGGTGGTTCACCTACACCAACTTCTGTGGATAACTAGGAGGATGCTTGTTTGAAATGTCTAAATAAAATGCTTCAACCATCTCAATATGAATATTTTGGAAGATTTCTTAAACAAATAAACAGTCAAGATTGGTGTTTTTTTTTTTCTTGGTACTAGTGAACTTTAATTTTGAAGTTTGCATTTTCTTGCAGGATAGGACTACATAATGATGATTGCTTTCTAAGGGACCACTTTATTGCTACAGTCTATGTAATTATGAAAAGCGATTTTTATGAAACATTACTTAGCCACTTAAAGAAGAGTTATTTTTAGAGGTTTAATGCATTTTTCAGTTACGTTTCTGTTCCACAGGTGATTGAGTTGCCTGTAATTATATATCAGTAGATTATTTTAGCTACTTTCTAATATTATTCAACAGAGATGATGCATTGTCATTTTTGTTACAAGTATAACCTAAAAATATTTTCTTCACTGTACACGGTTATAAGGAGTCCCATTTTGTATCTTTGTCATGCTATTGTACTGCACCAAATTTTAGAGTATTTTCCCTATTTTTCTGCATCTTGATTATCACGGTGTTAGATGATGAAAATGTTGGAATACCTGGAATAGATGATGCACTGACTTTGAAATCAACATCTTACTAGCTCTTCCCTAGCTCTTGACTTAGTTTTGTTTAAGTGTGTATATATGTGTATTTCAATTTAAAATTTTAAAAGAAGAAATGATTGATTTTTTCTTCTTTTCAATCGCTTTACTTCTCTCTACATTGACTACCCAGTAAAATACTTCGGAGTTTCTCTCAGCTTTTCCTTCTATTTCATGCTTCTGATCTCTTCTAAGGTATTTCCTATTAATTATGTTTTCTTACTGCCTTTTTAGTGCCTCTAGTAAATTAGCTGTAATACAGGTGTGTGTTTCAGCCTGGAAGAGCAAAGGCTGTGAACCTTCCCCACCCACATGCACAGAGGAGGGTGGAGGTGTGAACCTGGAAGCATTTCTTTGGGTTGTTTCTTTAGCCATTACAGCCATGAGTGCAAATGTGTCATAGGCTGGTGATATTTGCACTGCTAACCATGAAAACCAAATCCAAATGCAGTCCAATCTGCGCTCTGTGGCTTACGGCTGCAGACCAGGAACCTTTCTGGAAGATGTGTGTTAGTCATTCCCATGCTCCTGGGCTCAGGGCAGAGGTGTTTCGTTTGAAGCAGTGTGGTCTGTGCTATAGAGTTGATCAGATTATATTATCTAATACTCCCCGTTGGCTTGAAATATATTCTATAAAGTCACAGAAGTGCTGAATCATTTCATCGTGTGTACCTTTGATCTTGTTACTATTTCAATTGCTGAGGGTTTTTGAAGTATAGTAAATTGTCTCCTCCTCTTTGATGTCTCTTGTAAACTAAATTGGCTGAGAGTCTTCCAAACCCAGACAATTATACAACAGCGCAGTGTGATTTTATTTAGTCTAACCCCATTAGTGAGCTTTCTGCTTCAGAGCTGGTTTCTCTTCTGCTTCAGCCACTCATATTTGTGAAGTTTTTACCAATAACAACTTGACTAATGCACCTGGTGGTGTGGTGGGAAACAACTTAAAAACCTTAAAACTTTTTACTACTCTGTAATGAATTTCAAGAAGATGGGAATAAAGGTGATTGCTTTGAAACTGCTTGTGGCTCGACTCTACAGCAGAGCTGTGAGCAGTCAAGGAGCTGTGCAGGAATGAGGGGTTTGTATTAGTGATGTCAGCTCTCCCTCTATGCTGTGAGGGGTAGCAGCATCTGGCTCGCTGCATCAGCAGCTTGTGTCTATTTTTGAACCTGTTCTGCTCACACACGTGAAAACTATTCTTAACATAGCAGAACAAAAATAGAGGTGTAGTAGAAGATGCTTTGTTTTTCCTTCATGCATCTTTATCAGATTTGTTAACTCAGTGGACAGTTAACAGCCTAATTCTTGTTAAGCTTGACTCTGTAGTGAAAGTTGGTGAAGGATGTCCAATGCGTCTCTTGACAATTTTCCTTGTGCCTTCTTAAGCTTCCCTGCTACATTTTGATTATAGAATCAATCTTGTGTATATTTGCTACATCACGTCTTGTGGAGAGAGACTAACCAACGCTTTGGAGCCCTGCGGAAGTCTGCAAGCCTGGTGGGGAGAAGCGCCGGATGGGTCACATTTCTGTCTTCCCCAAAAACAGCCTGTATGAAGGAAAACAACAAGGAGAGTTTGGATGCTTGCCTGAGACTGCCTGTTTGGCATTTGGAGAGGAAAAGCTACAGATGTGAACTGAGTGAACCTTTTTTAGAATAGATGTAAGAATTGTGGAGCCTTATAATAAGAGCCTTAGGCAATCTTTATCCAGAAGACAACGGGTTTTTAGAGAAATAGGCTGAAACAAGTAATTTACGGTTTGCAGATTCACCCCAAAATGTGGTAGCTGGACATCTATAAGGAAAAAGTTCAGGTTCATATCAGATGTCATTAGACTTCAACTTTGTACAAGTAGGGTGAAAAGGAGAAAAAGACAAAGTAGATTCTCCCTTAGACCACTGCTGACACTGATCTCATGAGACTGAACTCAAGAGGCTGTGCTTTGAATGAAAGATTGCATGCTGGAGGGATGGTGAGTTCTCAAAACACCTGGAGGTATTTCCAACGTAGATTCCAAAATGAATATTTTTCGACACTTCTTCAAAATTGGATTGTTTTTATCTGCCTTTTCTCACAAAGTATTATAGTGCTTTTTCTTGTCTCTGTCAAAACGCCATTAACTGCTATTTCAGATCTCATAGTCCAGAATTTTGAGGCAGACATAATCTGATCTTCACAGTAAGGGCCTCTGGAGTAGTTTCTTCAGGAGAGATGGCAATGTTGGGTAGGTTCTGCAATTTGATACTGAGTACCAGAGTTGCTCTAGTTCTAATGAGGACAAGTATTAAGAACTTTTTTTTTTTTTTTTTTTTTTTTTTTTTAAAAAAAAAGCACTTAGGGAAAAATGTGTAGTGGGTTCTACGTAGCAGATATAAAGACTAATACTGACTTTGCAAAAAATATTGACTTTGCAATCAAGTAGACCATATTCAAGTCAAGGAGAAGGGCTGGGATGATAGCGAAAACACGGCACTTACTGGGAAAAGCACTTGGTTTTCCAGTAATTTTTTTAATGTCTTGTAATAAATCAGGTTATCAATAGCAAAGCAAGTTTTTAGGGCAGTAATTAATGATGGGATGGATTTAGAACTGTCTGGGCAATTCTGAATGATCAATTTCCTCTTGTTGGTTTGTAGTTACGGGTGCTGGATAGGAAGCTTGGAAATGAAGTGCGCCTTATGGCTTGTAAGGAAAATAGTTACAATGATTAAAGCTAACATTTGTTGAACTATGTCAATCTCTGTCCATGAAAGTCATGCTGTTAAGTTAGCTGTGTAAGGACAATAATTTTAAAACTGGGTTGTATTTGTCTCTATACAGTCATGTTTAAAGTATTTATGCCCTATTTGTCAGTTCACAAGTGAATTCTGACAGAGGAGCCATGAGCTATTGCCATATTGACAGTACACCTTGCTGAGTGCTGTTGCTTTGTAAAACACAGCTCAGAGTCTTTTAGGTCATAATAATAAGAAGATCCTTTCTTATTTTTTCTCCTAGAACTTGAAGATTACAACAGTGTTCAATTGATTAAAAAAATGCTTTCAGGCATAAGAAGTAATGAAGAAAAGAGATCAGCAGGACTTTTAGCTTAAAAAAAATAAGTGTAATGAAAGATAAATAACAGGAGCTTATTACTTGAGGATATAATTATTTGAGAGAGCATGGTGAGGATATTGACTAAACAAATCAGATGGTGGAAAAAAGACTTTTTATTAAATATCATAGGTAAACACATAAAAATGGAGGCCTGTTAATTGATTTTATTCGTGGTAAGTGAACCATTTTTATTTGGTGGAATGCTATGTAGGAAGCAGTTGTAAGGTAAGTTACAACTAACGTATATTTTAGACTCTAAATTTAGACTGCTCTTGTGTATAAATTGCTACCAGGCAGTTCTTTCTTTAGAAAAATCCCCGTTTTTAATGTTAGTTTTAGATTATTCAGAAAGAAAGTAATGCCAAAGCTGTTCTGAGACTTTTTTTTTTTTTTTTACCTAGTAAGAGAGAGTGTAATTCAGCTATTAAAGGAGACGAGGATACCTGTGAAATCTTGAGAAAACTCAAAGCGAGAAGCTGTTCCCATAAAGATGATAACGAGCCCTAGTGGGTGCTCTTAGAGAGTTGGTTGGTCCACAGCTGATCTAAGGGTTTTCGAGTATACTGGGGCTGCCAGCACCTTAGATTCCTGCAAAAGCTATGGTAACAATTTTGGCATGCCAGCTTCTTCAGCTGCAGGACCAAACCTTCTGAGGGACCTGGTACTGACTTTAGGCACGATTTGAAGGACTGCAGAAATTCGGCAGCTGTTAATGTTGATACGTTTTTGGATGAAATGAGGACAAAAAAAAGCTGATATGGTTGAAGGGTTGTCTTGTTTTACTATTTTTTCATTGATGCTTGGCTGTAAAATTCACACTAATACATCATTTATGAATCTCAGGGTTTGTGGCTGAAGATGTTAGGAACAAGTAATCAACTGTGTAAGTCTAAAAGAATGCAGAGAACTATTTGTAGTACAAAAACTTGACATTATTACTCAAAGTATAAGATATTTTGTCATGAGGCACTTTGAATTTGAAATTGGAAACTTTTTTTACTGTCAAAATCCTTGCACAGAAATAATCTTAAAAGAAAGTCCCCACAAGTACAGGGAGCTCAGGAAGAAAATATTGAACTAAGTGCGGGTGGGGAGAAAAACTGGTTGCAATTTCAGGGGAAATTCCTCTTGCCAAAAAGGGTCTTTCTGTAGTAGAAATGCCTTAGTATTCCTGACAGATTTCTACATAAATCTTATGTTAGTTTATGTGAAAGTGGAGTAACTTTAGTTGAGAAGCTAATCCCTTCTCCTCTGTAGGAATGTCCTAGGAGAATACTCCTACAGAATAGCTACAGAGGAAATGTCTTTTGGTTTTGAGGTCAATGTCAACCTTTAAGAGTAGCTTAAAAGATAGGGGGGGGGGGGGGGAGGAAGTAATCTCTTCCTTGTTGTTTTTGTAGTGTTTGCTTTGATCTTTTTTGGTGTATTAAACAAAATTAACACATTTTATTTATCTTGGGATGGTGGTGGAAAGTTGGGATGCTTTGTTTCAGCAAGGAAAGCAGTGTCCCCATCCTCCTTTGGCCTTCCACAGCCCAAAAAAGATTTCAAGTCAATCCAAACAAAATACTTTAGGTTCAGACACCAAAGTGAAAAAGCATCTTCAGAGATCTAATTGCAGGTTCTCCAAGACCTGTAGCTCTGAAACCTTTGAGCACTGGTATAAATTTGCACCAAAACCATACGAGTCAGCAGTGCTGTGTGTACATGGAGAGGTTTGGCTACCACAGTCAAGAGCAGCTGGTCCGGTGTAGCCTTCGGAGATGTGCAGCTCTGCTCCTTGCAGGGCAGTGCTGCCATGGCTTTGGTGTAGGATGGAGCTCTGCGCTGCACAGCCCTGCCCTGCAGGTGCTGAAAAGGCGTCAGACTCGGAGGGAGTTAAAGCACTATTTGAGTTATTGTTATATCTCAGTGCTGTACAAAGGTTGCTAAAGAAATTTGTTGTGGTTAATGCTTCTCACTTTTTCCCGGAAGAGAAAACTCTGGTGTTTTCTAGTTACAGAGATACAATCTTAAAGGCATAACTCAGCCTTTGATTTCAGGCAATAATGATTAAGGCTTTGAAAGTATTTAGAAGCTCCCAGAGCCTGCTAAAACGCTTGTTTGGGGAGAAACTACCATATTAAACATTGAATAAGGTTGCTTATGGGTAAAAGGATCCTAAATTCATTAAAATAAACCTGTCTGAAAAACCTTTGTTCTTTGTTCCACCACACAAATTCTTGCCATCAGAGCAGAAATAGATATTTGCCTGCCACCTTCTGCCTTAGTCCTTGAGCTTCTCCCGTAGCTTCCCCATGCAACTGGCAAAGTCTGCAATGCTCTCCTACAGGTGTCCCCCTGTTAGCTGGAAGTTTGTTAGTTTTCTGTAGAATACATTGGCCTTCAGTAGGACATGAGTTGGTGAGGACCTTCCTGGAAGAAGGTGGGAAAACCATTACTTTTTACTTTTGCTCTGCCTGAGAAGTCAAAATAGATCAAATAACTCCATTATGCAAACAAGTGAGGGATACATTGGTCATCTTTGTCGCTCCCGGCTCATGCATTTTGTATATGATATTTCCTTCCATTTAATGAAGGAAAAAAAAAAAGGAAGAAAAAAAAAAAACCCGAAACTTGAAAAACTCGATCCTGTATCCTCAGATAGTAGCTGCTTTTTTTTTTTTTTTTTTTTTTTTAAATAAAAATGTTCCTGCCAGTGCTGGTTTGTAAGAAGCCAGGTCACGGTGTCCAGTTTACCCAAAGTGAAAAGGCTGGATCTAATTTTAAAACTAGAAACTCTAGAAGAGTACATTATTTTTGATAATTATTTTACTGTTATAGTTGATGATTTTGTTTTTATGTAGTTGTGTGCCTGGCAGGGAAGACAAATATTTTTATTTGAGATCTAGGTATTTTAAGAAAGAGTGCAACTGAAATACTGTGCAGAAGGGAGCATATCTTGCAGCTTGATTCATGTCTTAATCTTAACCTGGTAGGGGGAAATGTAACATTTGCAGTTAATTAAATGTTAATTGGCAGGTTAATAAAGGGTTACTTTTTCTTGCTTGCTTGCACTGTTTTTTGCCTGTATTGCATAGAGTTCAAGGAACTGTTTCTGACTGTCAAATCATCAGCGAGCCTTGTATTTTTGAGCAATTTTGACCCGAGGCATTGCTCTAGTAACTGTCACATGTGAAGCATTTAGGTCCCCCCTAAGTCCCAAAACATGACTCAGATTTTTGTTTGTTTTTATTATCCCTTCCCTTTGCTGTTTTATATTTGCAGCTGCTACCTAATTTCTGTATTCATGATTTTTAACAGATGTTTTCACTTTAACATCCACCCATACAAACTCAACTTGAGATCTCAATATTAATATGGGCTCTTGTTTTCTTTTTAGGAGACAAGATCAGGTTAATGTTTGAGTGAGTTAAACCTGACCATATTTGTGTATCATATAGATAGATACAAATGGCTGAATACAGAAATAAGAAGGGAACTTAGTGATCCAGTTGAAACTAAGTTACTTGGTCTTTAAGGTATTGATCAGGCACCTTTCTCCAAAGTTGTGTGTTTTAAAGTTTCAGGTTTAAATGTTATTTTTACCTTGCTTTTCCCAAGTATTTGTATGCACTGTGTCTGCAATATTTGTCATTTAATTGGTAGGTAACAATGTCGATAATGAAAGTTAAGCAACCTAGTATGCACATGTAGAGTCTGTGAAAAGACTTCCAGGACTTACCCTGCATCGTTCACTATACTAAAATGGCACTTTTATTTATGACACATTACTATAAATAAATGCTGATTTTTTTTTTAGGTTGTGTACTCCCACTGGAAAAGAAGAAAAGCAGGTCAGAAAGCATAAATGTAAACACACAAGTGGTTTTTGGAAGTAGGGCTCAGCCCTTAGAGACTGAAAGCTCAATTCTCTTGTGACCGATAGGTGCTGAGCATGCCAAAGGTGTTTTTCCTAAGAATATAGCGAAGAAAGCTTTGATAATCTGGTTGAAATAGTCAAATACTGAAACAAATTTCTAACTGACGTTTTGAGATCAAATTGAGGAATTGCACATTCTCAGGGAACTTAATGACAATATCTGTGTTGTATTCAGTGGCTGTAGGGTAGCTAGACCTTAATAGCCTTACTTAAAAAAAAATAATAAAACAAAAACAAAACAAAAAAATGTTAATAAGAAAGGCTTGAGAACCTTGTTTCTGTATAACACTGCAAACAACGAAAGAAATACATTGAGTGTCTAAAGTCAAAATATTTTTTACCCTGAAATTGAAGGCTCTAATTTTAAAACTGTTCTAGGACCTTGAACCAATATGAGAACAGGAAAGCAGCAGGAACAGGACAGAAGGACTTAAACCTCAGTGGTACTGAAGTGCCGCTTAATTTTCAGCACAGGCTGAAGTCCATTCCTGATTTGAAGCCTGGCTTGGAAGTAACTGATGAAATTAGGTCAGTACCTTTTTAAAGTGGTCCTCAATCAGAGTAGGGTACAGGACTGTTCTCCTTCCATGTTTGGGGTACCCTTCTTTGTAGTGAATTTTTTTGCACACCTCTGGAGGAGACTTGTAGTACCAAACGGGATTGTTTATAGGGCCATCCCGTGTCACTCTTTTCTCTCTAAGGTATTTCCACACTTAAATAAGAATAAAAGTGACAGAATTTGATCAATAAGACAACTTTCAACTTCCTAGCCTGCATGGCATCAGTAGTGAAGACTGATAATGCAGAGTTTGGGACTGATTGCTCCAACCAATGCTTGTGTGAGGATAAGTGGTCTGACTATTAGACAGGTGTGAAGAAGGCATTGAGAATCTCAGCCTTTTCCTTATCCTCAGTAGTCATGTTCCCCACTGCATCCAGTAACGGATGGAGATTCTCCTTGGCCCTCCTCTTCCTGTTAATATATTTGTAAAAACATTTTTTGTTATCTGTTACCACAGTGGCCAGGTTGAGCTCATGCTGGGGTGATACCACAAAGGGTGTTGCCTGGGGTGATCAAAATGGTATATTGGCATTTGTCTACATAACTGAACCCTAGAAGACTCTGGTCTGACAAAGAAAGCAGGCCGTTTTGTTTTTCTGAAGACCGATAAAGGCATACAAAGAATACTAATAGTGCTTATATTACCTAACAAGGCTGGTAAAAGTCCCTAGGCAAAGAAAATGGTGTGTATGTGGGGTTCGTTTCATGGTGGGGAGGGATAAGAAATGAGGTTTGGGGAAATAGAGCAGGTAGGTTGAGCTCCGTGGATCTCATTTGTTACTACTGAGAATCTCTTCATTCTCTGTTCTGTTGCAAAAATGATGATTTCCCTACTGAGTAAAAATCACATTTTTTAACTTGACAGTTTTGCAACAGCAGTAGAACTGATTATTAGTTTTAATAGGCCAGACAGATACTGGAATTTTCTTGTTGATGTGAATCATTGCATAGGTCTCTATGAGTGCTAAGGAGAAATAGGGAAATCTTATTTTTTTCTGCATATCTTATATGTCAGTAGAAGGAGGAAATGATGTGCAAATTTTATTGTAACTCTATTGTTACAGGCATGATGAATGTAAGATTAATGAAATACAGGACCATTGCATTCTCTGAGAAAGATGATTATTACCCTACTCCTGTTACACCTCAATTCACTGGATATAGCAAGGTATTAGGGGAAAAAAAGTGCTGTTTAATGCAAGAGCCATACAATCGAGGAATCATCGTTTCTTTGTCACTTACTCTAAGCATATTCTTAAACATTCATTTTTATTCAGTGAAAAATTATTAAAAGCTATTTTCAAGCATTTTTTCTTTTGTCCTTCCATCTTTAATCTCCATCTCAGCAGTCTGTTAAGACTGTAAGTATTTCAAGGTGAAGCAAACAAAAATTAAAGACACCAGCTGCATTACTAACTGAATTAAAAATAATGTAGCAGTAGCCGGCATATGGACTGAACAAGAGTCCTTCCAATTTTATGTTATTACTCAAGAGATTACCCCAGAATTTGTTTGTTACATCCTTTGTGAAGCAATTCTGTGCAGTAATTTCCTGAGCAAAGACACCAAAAGACCAAGACATTGTGCAGCACAGGTTATAGAGTTATCCATGAATTCCTGCACTAAAATTGGTAGACTACAAGACTATGACTTGGAGAGGGAGAGATCCCTTCTTGGTTTTGCATTTCAAATGGTAAATAATCTGTTTGGCCCCATGATAGGTTTTTCTAGTGAAAATGTCTCTTTTTCCGTATTTGCATTTTTCTAGCTTCAGTTCATTTTTGTCATCATAAATATTACACACCAATTCATACATATCATGTAAGCATCATCCTCATCTAATGATTTGCTTTACTATTGATTAACTTCTTCCACTGCAGGTATTTGGATGGTAATCAAATCAAATTTGCCTTCTTTGTGTAAATGTGTTTCAATCTGAAAAACTCAATCCTCTCATTTATCATGAAGAAGCCTTCCTGTAAAGCACATTTTCTGGAATTCAACTCATTTTTATGGATTTTTTCCTGAATTTACTCCAGGGTACCAATCTTCCTTCACAAACTCTATACACCAGGAACTGGCAGACATCCCAGATTGTGCTTCTCCATTGCTGAATTCAAAGGTGATATGATCTCCCTACTTCACTATTTGATATTTTGCCTGGTCTTGTGTTCAAAGATTATAATTTCTTTAGTCTTTCAGGCAAACAGAATCTTTACCTTTGTTCTTTCTGAATGTTTATACTTCTGAGTAGGTCAAATCTTTTGGGAAAAGAAAAAAAAAGGGTTGGTATCTTTACCCAAACTGTAGCCTGTCATGAAATAGGAAATAATTTTAGTAAATCTTGAATGCGTTGATATTTTAGCTTAGCTTTTTTGTTGTCATTAAGAATTTGAAATGTGAAACACATGCAAGTATTGTATTCCTATATCTGTAAATGATATGAAAAAAAAAAAAAAAGAAATCTGTAGTGAACTATGGTTGCAGGTCTCTGATGCTTCTGTATTTACATAGGATTCTTCCCTAAATGGGTTGGTTACTTAACCAGACATGGTCTTTTAGGTTGGTATCACTGATGCGTTTATTATATCAGCACTTAAAAACATGCCAGTGAAAATAGCAGTTGGCATAATACCAAATAGTTTTATTTAAGAAAGAACACCCTTCAAGGCAACGTTCAACAATATAACAATGCCTAGGTATCAGTTTTCCTTAAAATGTTCCAAATGTATTTACTTCAATTTGAACTGGATGCTGTAATTTTTGATGTATCGTTCAGCATCACCATGCCAGTGTTTAATGTCAGCTGTATTGATGTGAGTCTTGGGTAAATTAACTGAAATCAATGAAGTTGCCCTGATACACTGAAATATGAAACGTATTTAAATAGCTTGGTCAACCAAGGCTTGGAGGAACCATAGTCATTTTATAATTCTTGCTAAATAATTTCATTTTTCTCTCCAGCATGCTTGTAATTTCTTTTTCAGTTCCAGTAAGGTTTTAGGGAAGTATTTGATCTTGGTTGATTTTCTTCAAATGTTTTGGAACCAACCACATGAGATCACAGGCTGTTCCAGAAGTTTGTTAATTTAGCTGACAGAAATAATAAATGTATTTCCCTTATGAGGTTGTGTCACTTCAGCTTCTAATAACTGGAACCAGTCAGGCCATCTTCTTTAAATAAAGAGGAGACTAGCACTAGAAGTCTGTCTAGCAGGGAAGTATTTGTGCATATTTCCTAACCTTTGACTAATTCCTATAGCTGTTTTTGACATTTTGCTTTTATTTGTCTATATGTTTTCTGAAATTTGGACACTCAGACAAGACAGTCTTTTAATTATGTGCCATAATATGGTATTAATGTTGTCACTTCATGCTTGCAATATTCCCCTCCTGATATGTTCCAGAATCAACTGTGCCTTCTTAGCAATCAAGAGTAATTGGTGCTGAATTTCAATCGCTTATTTTTAATCCTAATTAAAAAAGAAAAAAAATCAAGCAGAAAAAAAATGCAGGTATTTAAAAACAGAAGAAATATCTGCATATTCCTGCAAATTCCTAAGGTTATTAACTGAAGACTTGAATTGCCTCTAAAGATTAGCTATTACTATTCATTGTAATTCTTTCATGATGAAACTGGTTATCATATGTTCTGTGTCCTTTTTTAAGTGACAGAACTTAATTTTTGAATAGCTACGTATTAGTAAGGTCCAGCCCAATGAATGGTGAATTAAAGAGGCGCTTTACCACAGCAAGGCTGTGTTTTTCATGTGTTTCTCATGTCTGCTTTGCATCCTGTCTTACAACTCTTTGCTTCTGTGTTAAGATACCCTCACCAGGCACTGCTGTGCAGCATCTGTGTTTTTCTGCAGCCTGCACTATTGAGTGTGGAGAGTAACTGGTTAAAACTCCATCAGTCTGAACCATTCATGCTCATCAGTGGGAACAGTTCACAAGGGTAGGAGTGCATCTTTTCCAGTGAAACTTTCAGATGTCTTAACCCAATGCACTCCAAAATAAAGTAGTTGGATCTCTGTTATGTTGAAGATGCTGACCTGTTTCTGCTGACCTTCTTCTGCCCTGAGAACTTAACTATAAAGTAAAATGCTTCCCTCTCTCCTCTATAATTATAATTATATATTATCAAAGAGCTATCTTAGTGAGTCAAAATAAATCCTGTAATAAACTTGAAGGAAAGACTGTACATTTAGGGACAGTTCTTTGTGCTGGTGTGGCTGTTGACCTGGGAGAAGCGTATCTTCTTCTATTAGCACAAAAAAGTAATTTTGTGATCAAAAATATTCTCAGCTTTTTCAGAAATTTAGCTTGCTCTTGTGTTAGCAGATTTCTAATTTTTCCTTTCTTTTTCTTGCTTGTGTCTGAACAGTTTTGTGAGTTCCCAAAGGGTAACAGCATCTAGTAGGAATGGCTGTGGCTGTGGTAATGGATTTTGATAGATAAATTTCAAAGCTTCAGAAAAACAAAACACGAACTACTTAGGCTGTCACTAACGCAACAGAAGATGGATAATTATGTAGAAAAAATGAAAGCCTCTGAATCTTGTGAACTACTGCTTCTGGTCTTTTGGAGAAGTCTTCCTAGCCTTGACCCACTATCTTGAAAACAACAAAACTATTAACTTACTCTGGTTCAAAACTGTGATTTCTCCATGAGAGTGTGCACACACAACATCTTAAGGGGCTGATCAGAATTGAATGCTAACTTCACGTGGGTGAATTGTCCCAGATCCCTGCTACTGTTTAGTATATAGTATAGCTTTTGATGCTATATATTGACTGACTGAGGTGTCATATAATATTATCTTTGAAGGGTTCTTAATTTTTTTTTGTGGGTGTAGTCATATGTAGTAGATATGCTGCAGCTTTTGTGAACTGTTTAAGAGTACGTTGATTAAGCGAGATGAACCTACAGGCCCTAAATATGGTAAAATTGATATTATCTAGCTTAATTTCACTGTTTCTGGTGATCCCTGTCTTGCTGAGTCAAAGTGGGGCTCTATCTCTGTGTTCAATGCCACTGGTAGGCCTGGACTCCAGTGAGATCTCTGTTTGCTTTCAAGCGCATTTAGACTTGGACATAACATGCAAAATTCCAGCAGTCAACTATGTTTTGTGATGAAAAAGTAGTCTTTCTGCCTCCAGCTGTGTTATGAGCAATTGTGAATTGTTCCTCCCTGCTCAGCTTCTCCATGGCTTTCAATTTATTGACTTAATCATACCTCTAGTGAAGCATCTCCTTTCCAAGCTGGGGAGTCCCACTGGGTTCAGTTTCGCACACTGCTATACATTTTCCCCTTAATTTCTCTTTTAACTTGGCCAGTGTTGCTTTTGGCACTAGGAAGCTGCCAGGTCCGCTGTGAAGGGCAGGTCTGAAAGCACCTGCTGCTTTCTCCGTCAGCAGCACGGCCACAAGGGCCAAAGTATTTCCATTCTTTTCTTGTTTGGACTTGCATGCAAACTTGTGTTCCACCTGAGAAAAAGCTTTCCTGTGCATTGCTTTTCCCATGCTTTACTTGGCTTCCCTGGAGTGTTGGTTTTGTGTTTATGGAGGTACTGTAGAGCTTTGGCTGCAATTAGCAGCAGTTTCCTTGATGTCTGTATTATTATTCAGAGTATACCTCAATATGCTTCATTCCACTGTAAGAGTATAGCCTATATAGTGTAAAGAAGCAAGACACTTTTTAAAATTAAAGTAGCTATCCCATAGCTCATTTTAATTTTGGAAATATAATCTGAGCTATAAAATGCTTCCAATTTTATGGTAGGTGTTGGCATCCTTACCTAAGTATTAGACTGTGGATATATGTGAGAACTAAGGCTAAAAGGGTTATAACTTGCTCCTGCTGCCCCCTTGAAAGCATTGCCTGGAGTGGTACCGGTACCAGTCCCCTGCAGCCAGCGGTGGGGTAGTGGCTGTAGGCTGGGAAGCCCACTTTGACCCCTACATTGTGGTCCACTGGGGCAGTGTATGGCAGTGAGGGTATCTTTAATGTTTAAAAGGACGTACAGTATAAAGGCCGATACTTCAGCACTGTTTCTTAAATGGAATTTTCATATAATGATATTTCTAGTTTAAAAAGAAGTCAATGAAAACAGTACTTGGAACACACGCCTGGTATTGTAAACACCGGCAGAATGCACTAGATGATGTTTTAAAAAGCAGAATGTGCAATTTGTCAGCAAGCAGCCTTCCCAAATTCAGTCAATGGCAAAAAAAGTAAACAGTGATCAGAACTAAACCAAATCAGGGGAAAAAAAAAAAAAAAAAAACTAGAAAGAAGTGTCTGAAGTTTTTCCAGTTATGGACGTCTTGTTATTATTTCTTACGTAAGTGTCAGATTGCGTTTTGTATTGGTGGAGCATGTTGTGGGTTAACTCCAGCAGGCAGCTCAGCACCACACAGCTGCTTGCTCACTCTTCCCAGGTGGGATGGGGGAGACAATCGGAAAGGTAGAAGTGCAAGGACTTTTTGTTGAGACGACAGCTCACCCGGTAAAGCACAAGCCACGCACGAGCAGAGCAGAAGAAGGAATCCAGTGGCTGCTCCCACCGGCAGGCAGGTGTCAGCCATCCCCCGCAGAGCTGGGCCCAGCACGCGTAGCGGTCCCTTGGGAAGACAAACGCCATCACCCCAAATGTCCCCCCCTTCCTCCTCCTTTCCCCCAGCTGTTACTGCCGAGCATGTCACCATGTGGTGTGGGACATCCTTTTGGGCAGCCTGGGTCACCTGTCCCGGCCGTGTCCCCTCCCGGCTCCTGGCGCACCCCCAACCCCTCGCTGGCCGGGCAGCGTGAGGAGCTGGAAAGGCCTTGGCTCTGTGAGAGCACTGCTTGGCAGCAGCTGAACACCCGTGTGTGGTCACCACGATTTCCATCATAAATCCAAAACAGAGCATCGTGTGAGCCTCTATAAAGAAAATTAACTCTATCCCAGTCAAAGCCATGGCATACATAGTGTGATGTGGTAAAGAAACTAATAGCCAAGTGAGATGGTGTATGACAGAAAAAGAAAGAAATCAAGGATACTGTAGTAAATAATCTGTGTTCCTGTTTGTATTAGTGGAAACAATCTGTTTTAAACATTTATTAAATGGATACAGCATTGAAAATCAACTTGAGAAAGTGGCTAATTTTGACTGAGGGCTGTCTTTAAACCAGTTGATGTCAAAAGACATGACTGTGTGCATATATGTTTATAACATAGATGGTGAAGTTTTGCATTTTTGGAGAAACAGTTGTTCGAAGAAAGGTTAACAGAAAGATCTATTTACCCCTTTCCTCAAATAATAGAACAATGCAAAAACATTAAAAAGCAAAATATGATATGCGGCACAATTGAAGTTTTTCTGTTTAAAGTGGGTGAATATCTCTTAAATTATTATTATTATTATTATTATTATTATTATTATTATTATTATTATTATTATTATTTTAATCCTGACTAGTTCTCTAGAGTATCTGTTAGGGATTTCGTGTGTGAGTGCACAAGTTGTTGTGGTTTAGCCCGGCCGGCAGCCAAACACCACACAGCCGTTCGCTCACCCTCCCCCCTCCCTCTCCGGGATGGGGGAGAGAAACGGGAAAGTGAAGTCTGTGAGTTGAGATAAAGACAGTTTATTAAGACAGGGAAAAGAATAACAATAATAATAATAATAATAATAGTATTAATAGTAATAATGTGTACGAAATAAGTGATGCACAATGCAATTGCTCACCACTCGTTGACCGATGCCCAGCCTATCCCCGAGCAGCCGGCCCCCCCCTCCACCCCGGCTAGCCACCCCTATATATTGTTCAGCATGACGTCAGATGGTATGGAATACCCCTTTGGCCAGTTTGGGTCAGCTGTCCTGGGTCTGTGCCCTCCCAGCTCCTGCTGCACCCCTAGCCTGCTCGCTAGCAGGACAGAGCGAGAAGCTGAAAAGTCCTTGGCTTGGTGTAAGCACTGCTCTACAACAATTAAAACATCAACATGTTATCAGCGCTCTTCTCATCCTAATCCAAAACATAGCACCCTGCCAGCTACTAGGAGGAAAATTAACTCTGTCCTACCTGAAACCAGGACAGAAGTGCAGAGCCAGACTGTGCCCTCCTTGCAGCGGGGGATGGATGCACGGGCCTGCTGACATCCACCGCTGAGTCTGCAGTGCGTTCCCTGTTACCAGCTGTGCTGGAAAAGAACGTGCCTTCCGCAGGCTCTCTGGTACCGATGGGTTCTGCTCACGATGTGTTCACACAGGTGACAGTGTACTGTCTATCCCCCAGGAATATGTGCCATTATATGGCTGTTGATTGCCTGTGGTGACAAAGCTTCTGAAATTTTCCTGTTGTTGTAGGATGGCTGTCTCCCCATTACTTTCAGCTCTTTTCCTTGGGGCCAGCTGAATATTAACTAACTTTCCTAAGTCTGTGCTTACTGACCCTTGCATATCTATGTAATTGCCTGCCATCTTCCTAGGAGAGATGCATATGTAAGGAGCTTTCTGGGGTAATAGGTTGTACATTTGTTTCACTCAGGAGTATTCTTCCAACATTTACACAAAAATCGTGTTAAATGGCTGGATATAAATACACACTGCAAAATGCACATAACTCCTATGAATGTGAACACTTTTATTGATTAACCTGTTCAGCGTATTTGCTGTTGTCTACCATCCTTCCCAAACAAGCTGACAGATCCAGAAACAATTCCTGTACCTCACCAGCTGCAATGCTTGTGGTGATGACTGGATTTCCTCACAAGAGTCCCGGCAGCCAGAGCCCTGCAATCTCTGCTGCTGCCTATGGTTACAACACCCAGCTTTCACGGTCTGCTGTAGCCTTTGGGATATGGCTATATTCTGGAGAAGAGCTCTGCCTTTTCAGGGTGTGAGGAGAGCACCATCCTTTATCAACCTTCTCTTCCAGCACTGGTTTGTTTTTGTACTCGAGGAGGTCAAGGTCCGTCTGACTGTTTTCAATCTTTCCCTCTCCAGTTGTGACTAGGACCCTGAGATACTTTCTTTGTCCATATTAGTGACATTCTGGGAAGACACCAAATGGAAAAAGCAGGTGACAGCAGAAGAAAGGATTCTTTCATGCGTTGAGTAGTTGAGACTGAAATTTCTGAACAGAGAATGCCATGGATGCTAAGTTTACATATGTTCAAAAAATGCCTATTGCCATACATTGCTGTGTCCTAAACTCACATGTTTTTTTCCAAGAGATCCTCCTATAAACATCTTTTTGTGCAGACACGTTAGCTGTGCAGTAATCTTCTAGAAGCTGAAGAATTATAAAGATCTGTGTTAAAATTAGAAATCTACACTATTTACAGCTCCCAAAAAAAATACACAGACACAAAGAAATTGTATACAGTTGCTGACTGTGGTTATTATTATTTTTTTTTCCTGCTAAGTCTACTTTCTATTTGATTATCTTGTGGTTGTGGATGGCTAATGGCTCCCTGGGTTCTGTCGCAGACAGTTTGTGCTGTCCCTTAACCTCAGGAGTGGTTTCTGCTGCTGCCTGCCCTGCGGGGCTGCTCTGGCCCTGTGCCACAGGTGACACAGGTGCTGTTATGCCGCAACAGTTTTACAGGGGAAACAGCTGAGATGATGAATAGTTTGCTTTATCTGCATTTTTGAGTGTATAGTTTGTAAGAACTAGCCAACCCAGCCTGGCTGTCCTGAGCTAGTAACTCTGCTAACAAGGGAGGCTTGTTAACTTGTCTGCACCACACCATGCATGCTGATACTCTGCTTCCGGAGCAGAGCAGCAATGCTGCAAGATACAGCTTTCCACTGCAAGGCGTGAGCTTGCTTTTCTCTTCCAGCCTCCACAATTTCGGGACCATTAAGCCATGGACTTGATTCAGCAGCAGAATTATTGCTCACTCCCGCAGTACCTTAGCCAGCCCAGGTTGAGTTTAGCTGTCCAGCAGCTGAAGTCAGAGCTCCTGTTTTATGCAGTACGCATCCCAATCTGTGATGTCATGTGTTTGTTATGTTTTCTTTTATTATAGTTTTTACACACCATGTGCATATCTGCGCATGGTGCAAAAAGGTGCAGAGTTTGCCCCTCTTACTCCATTGTGCTTTGTGTCCACCTAATGTTCACAACTCTGTAGCTGTTGCAAATTATTATGGTATGTAAGTAATTTGCAGCCTGATTCCATATATAGTTGTTTTCAGTGAAAACCCCAGAAATAGCAAGGTGAATTTAACTGAAAGTCTCCTACTCCTAGCTTTGTCAGTTCTATCTGCTTACTCAACCCGGTCAGTGGTATCATCATTTTTGCTGTTTAACTCATGTACAGGTTTGTGCAATGAGTGAGTTCCCTTTCACGTGTAAAGCAGTTTTGCCTGCTGACAGATGTGCTTGCAGCTGGTCAGACCCTTGGCTGTAGCATGGACTTAGCAGCCTGTGTTAAGGTGGGGGCTTCTGCACGAGGTGATGTTGCAAGACTCAGTGTAGTGAGTGTTGTGCTCAGCACTGAAGATGCAGCTTCAGCTGCGACTGAGATCAAGTTAGGTGAATTTGTCTCTTTTTTTTTTTTTTCTCAGCAGGCAACATCTGAAGTCATTTTCAGTGGTTGCTTTGGAAGAAACTGGTTAAGTGATCATAAGACTCTGTTGTCCTTGCTGTAATGTAGAAGTGGTGACAAATTCTTTCTCTGGTATAGAGAAAAGTGATCTGGTCTCTCCTACAGTGTTGCAGTTGTTGTATTTGAAGGAGGACTCGAGCATGGTTTCTTACGATAGCTTGGATTGAGTTGTAGGACTACAAAATTTAGAATATCATTCTAGATCGGTGACTGCTGAAGTGATGGCGTTAAAATGAAAAATTGTCATCTTTTTAAAAAAAATCTCTGTGTTAGGTACTAAATCACTAGAGACTTCAAATTTTGTCTGTCAGAACCACTGGTATCACTGGAACCTTGCTAAAACTTTTGTATTGTTCCTGTAAGAATTTTTAAAAGTTTCTCATTTTTTTTTTTTTTGTCAATTTTGAGAATCCTCTGGAGTGTGACAGAAAGCAAGAAAATTTCATTTAATTCAACAGACTTCAATTTGTTCCAGATCAGCCCCAAATAGAGACGCACATTTATCCCCTCTTGATGCCACTGGAGTGTGTCGTTCACAGAAAAATTGAGTTTGGTCCTTGAATACTTCCTTTGGTCAAATTTAGCTTTAATGATTTTTTTTTTTCATTACACTGGTTACTGCAGTGTGAAAAGCAAAGAGACAGGGAATACATCTCAGTCTGTTGCAGGCTGCTTTATGATGATGCTACTGAAGGAGATTAACAGTAATAAAGCATACCAGAAGGGTATAAATAATGCTTGGAAATTCATACATAACCTTGTATTATTTATGTCTTAAAATATTTATTTACTGTGTGAATTGTGAGATATGACCCCTTAATGCCTGCTTCGAGTCTGCTTTTTTTTTTTTTTTTTTCTTTTTTAAGGTAAAGGAGAAGGTTAATGCTTCGTAACCTTTGAAATGGTCACTAAGCTATTCTTGGATAGTGCAAGGTTCAATTTCTAGCTGCTCCTGAATTATTGGTTGCTAATATTACATCCAAATTGAAATGAGGGGGAAGGAGAGTGAAAAGGTTACAAAAATGAAATTATGTGATTCTCTTGTCTGATATTATGCCACTTCCCAGGAATAGAATAAAATGCTTTCTGCCGTTTGATAATTGAGAATTGCAGTAAGGGATGTTCCTGTTGATGATGGCCTGTGGGCTATTAACTTCCCTTGACTTGAATGATTTTCTGTGAGGAGCTGTGGAATTTGGAATTCACTGAGTCTTACTCTAGTGTAATTTTTGTTCTTTGAATTATTCAAAGGTATAAAAAGAATACAGTAAAGATTACAAAATCATTTACTTTTCCTCTGTCTGAAAATCACCACAACTTAGCAGTGACAGGAATTAATGTTTTAATGTTGCTGAAAGAAAATATTGGTAGTTTTTGGTGTTTTTTTTTAATACAATCTAAAACCATTTGCTACTTTACATGAGGGCTGTACCTTGTGCATACATTAAATATTTCCTAATTTTGGACTTGGATTAAACCAAAGCTGAGAAAAGTGTTCTTAACCAAGAATACTAAGAGCTGAAATCAATCAGGAACTGACAGCCTGATGAAATGTGCCACCTACCTTATAATTCTTTCAGATGGAGACTGGTCTGTAAAGGCAAGTATTCATTTGGGAAGTGTCGGACACATCAAATTAGATATTGTAGCTTTACAGATTGCCACGACTCATTGATTCCAAGGCTATGTAGAGAAGATGCGAATATCTGGTCTGATCACCTGCATAATTCAAAGCACAAAATGTCACTCAGTAATTCCTGCTGTGGAAGACATTCATTTGTCTAGTACGGAAGTAAAAGCTGTCAAGTCTGCTAAGTTGTAGCTGAACTCGTGTATGTCTTTGAGAGAAACCTGCAATCTGAAATTAAAGACTAATCAATGAGAAATTCCCTAGTTTCTTTGGAAATCTATTCCACTTTGTTACTTGTGGCTGGGGATCGCTCACTTTCTTCTGTTAGATTGAACAGTGGTGTGATTGGAGCGCATTAAATGTATGCTAATGCCAGCCTTTCTCCATTTGCACCTTCTTCCTCGTGCACTTTTTTCAGACTGCAGTTCTCGACTTGATGAAAAATGTGCAAAGTGAGATGAAATGACTAAATTCCAGGAGACAGAAGTCTAGCAGGAAGTAAAATCACCATTGAAGAGACAATGAAAGGAGAGAATTTCAACAGCAGAAAGCACCTAGTCCTGTAATATGGTGAATATTGTAGCGGCTTTGCCAACAGGCAGACGTGCTGCGTATCAGCTGAGATAATTAGGGTAGTAGTGCTGAAATCACTGAAGTTGTTTAAGTTTGATTGAGAACAGAATTTGGCCACTTATGATCCGTTTTTAGCGTATTACTCATATAAACCCACAAAGGCTGGTGTAGTTTTCAGAACAGATGTCCTCAACGTTTATTTAAGCAGCCCCATCCAAATGTTCTGACACTTCTGCTTGCTGTGCAGGGTGTTTCTTGAAGCTCTATTTGCAAAACTCTTGGATAGGGAGGAAGACGTTAGTTCTTGCCACAAAAGTGGGAATTTAAGACTGCACAACCAACCTATATTTTGAAGTGGGAATTGTGGAAATGGTGTATGATAGGAAGGTATGTAGATTATTTCTATTAATTCTGGAAAATTAATGGCCCAAATTAATAACCCAAGCTATTCTATGATTCAGGGAGGCATGGCAAGGCTGGGTGTTGAAAGGTACATCTCTGACCTCTTGGTCTAGTAGGATTCTTCCTTTTCTGCTGTGCATGGTAATTTGTGCTTTCTCCCCAGTTCTTATCTGCTTACGTGGTAACTCTTTGGGAACAAGCAGTTAAAATTGCTGAATGCTTAACTGAAGGATGCTTTGCAATGGGAAATGCTTTTGGGTGTTTGTTTTTCAAATGTCACCCGTCTCTCTCACCCCTCAATGTATATGTTAAAATCTGATTACACATGAATGTTGTGCTGTAACGCCAGCCTGCAATATGGTACATAGAATCACAGAATGGTTTGGGTTGGAAGGACCCTTAAAGATCACCCGGTTCCAACCCCCTGCCATGGGCAGGGACACCTCCCACCAGACCAGGTTGCCCAGGGCCTCGTCCAACCTGGTTTTGAACACACACCTCCAGGGATGGGGCATCCACAGCTTCTCTGGGCAACCTGTTCCAGGGCCTCACCACCCTCTGAGTGAAGAATTTCCTCCTAACGTATAATCTAAATCTCCTCTTTTAGTTTAAAACCCATTCCCCCTTGTCCTATCATTATCTGCCCATGTAAAAAGTCACTTTCCATCTTTTTTTATAAGTCGCTTTTAGTATTGAAAGGCTGCAACGGGGTCTTCCCAGAGCCTTCTCTTCTCCAGGCTCAACAGCCCCAGCTCTCCCAGCCTGTCTTCATAGGAGAGGTGCTCCAGCCCTTTGATCGTCCTCTTGGCCTTCCTCAGGACCCACTCTAACAGCTCCACGTCCTTCTTGTGCTGGGGGCCCCACATGTAGTTGCAGGACTCCAAGCGGGGCTTCCCAAGGGCAGAGCAGAGGGGCACAACCACCGCCCTCCCCTTCTGGCCACTCCTCTGTTGATGCAGCCCAAGATGCAGTTGCCCTTCTGGGCTGCGAGTGCACACTGCTGGCTCATGTCGAGCTTTTCATCCGCCAGAACCCCCAAGTCCTTCTCTGTGGGGCTGCTCTCAATGAGCTCTTCTCCCAGTCTTTGCTCATGTCTGGGACTACCCCAACCCAGGTGCAGCACCTTGCACTTGGCCTTGTTGAACCTCATTAGGTTCAAGTGGGCCTGCTTCTAAAGCTTGTCCAGGTCCCTTTGGATGGCATCCCCTCCTTCTGTGGTATCACCTGCACCACTCAGCTTGGTTTCATCAGCAAAATTCCTAAGGGTGCACTTGATCCCACTGTCCATGTTATTGATAAAAATACTAAACAGCACCAGTCCCAAGACAGACCCCTGAGGGACACCGCTTGTCACTGGCCTCCACCTGGACACAGAGCCATTGACCACAGCTCTCTGGCTGCAGCCATCCATCCAATTCAGTGGATACACTGAATGGTCCACCCTTCAAACCTGTATCTGTCCAATCTGGAGATCAGGATGTCGTGTGGGACTATGTCGAAGGCCTTACAGAAGTCCAGGTAGATGATGGTGGTTGGTCGTCCCTTGTCAACTGATGCAGTCACTCCATCACAGAAGGGCACCAGGCTGGTCAGGCACGGTTTGCCCTTGTTGAAGCTGTGCTGGCTGTCTCACATCACCTCCTTGTCCTGTATGTGCCTTGACATTGCTCCCAGGAAGATCTGTTCTGTGATCTCCCCAGGCACAGAGGTGAGGCTCACCGGTCTGTAGTTCCCTGCAAACATATTCCAGCCTGCACCATTTTTGGTACAGCCAACTATCCTGACAGAATTAAACTGTACAAGTGATTTTAGAGATAATTTCTGAATTTGATACGGTGTTGGCTTCCATGGGTTCTTCTAGCTGAGCTGCAGCATTGTGTCTAGGTTGAGAGGTAAATCCAAGCATTTTGTCTAGGTATTGAGAGAGAGATCCAAGTACGTTGCTCCCTTTTCCAAATAACTTTGCATTGTGTTTCAGCTGTCTGCGTACACACGAAAAAGCAAAATGATCTATTTCTGCATTTTTATTTTTGTAGGAAACAATATTTTATAAAAAAAATACATCTTCAAATTTTCTTTAGGTAAGGACATATTTAAAGTTATGTATATTTTATGCATACAATTGCTGCACTGTATTCTGAACTCTATTTTTAACCAATGAAAACTGAACAATTAATTTTTATTTCTGATGTAACGTTACACTGGCATAGTATCTTAAGGTATAGGCAGTTGTCCCTAACAGTATTTATTTTTGTTCAAACATGATGACAAGGCCAAAGTCAGCACTCGTGAAATTAGTTTTGAGGGCAAAATTGCTTTGGAAAAGTAAGTAGGGTTATCCTGATCACTGAATGCAAAGGGATCTTTCACATCCTTTTGCTCAGCAACCAGGGATAGGCAGAAGGGATTTAGTTTTATCCTCTTATCAAGGCTATAAATAACTTCATAATTAAAATATATAGGCTTTGTGAGTCGAAATTCTGAAGCAATTTAAATGTCAAATAGTAGCAATACCTTATTGGTAGACATAGTCAGCTTGTTATGTCTTCTGATTTGGGCTGTGCCTGGAGTCTCCTATATGTGATGACAGCGAGCCTTGGCCTTGGTTTCCCTGAGGCTGTGAATTCATAGTGCAATTAACACTGCTATGCAGCAGTGTCCATTTTTGTCATTGATGTAATTCGGGATCTTATCAACTGCCTGCGTAAACAGCCTGTAAAGGTGTGCTGTGGTGCAGGGGATAATAAGCATCCTCCCTGTTCACTCAGCATCTCTGAGTGATCTTCCCCAGAGGGAACGACAAGAGCTGAGGAAAGAACAAAGGTGGAAGTGCACAGGGAGATGGGGTAGCTCACAGGCTGTCCAGGAGTTCACACATCCCTGCACCTGCCCCGTGATTTAGCTCTTGGAGCCACTGAATATCCCTTTATTGCTACTTCTTCAGAACATGCATGCACTTGTCTACGGTGTGAGTATGTTTCCTAAGCTACAGTGACTGCCTTATTCCCATGTTCAGTATTATACTGCGATAGTTCCTGAGCTCTCATGTAAATCATTCTGGGTAAAGAGGAAAAATAATAGCAGCAAGCCCTGCAGCTGCTCTGGAGATGCTTAAATACGAGGGGGTACTTCCCCAGTTTAGGGAAGAGACATTTTGATGTGGGAAGCCATCCTGCTTTCTTGGAGCAGCTCAACATGACTTCCAGTGCCAGCTGGGAGCAGCTGGATTGTGACCTGCCACAACCTGCTTCTTTAATGTTTTCTTGGGCTTTTAGCACAACGGCTAGGAGCCAGGTGAGAAAGGAGAAAGGTTTCCCAGTGCACAAGCTGCCTTGTTTGAGGCTGGTACCTCCAGGCTGCGTTCTGCAGTACAGCCACACCTGCTGCTTGGTTCCTCCTGTGTTCAGGGAAATAGGACTTATTTAGAAACGTAAACACAATCCTGTCAGAGGAATTTGTAAGTCTGATCAATTGCTTCTCTTTCTGAAAGCAATCCCCAGAGCGCTATGATGTTATATGTCAGGAGAAGTAGCCATGCCCATATCATCACCTGCATGCACAGATTAGCAAATCAGATTGGCTTGGCTTGCACTTCTGTTTTATGCTTTTTCTCCTAAGCTGCCTCTCCTTGCCGCTTCAAGATAAGTACTCTGAGGTGTGACCTCAATCTGTTTCTAAGGGGTGAGAAAAAAATCGGAAAACCAAGAGAAAGCTGAAGGGCAATATGTCTGTCACAACCGAAGCAGAAAACCTGGAAGGAGCTGGTACTAAAATTTCTGTTAGCCAGCGGGATTTTTGCTGATTCACACCCGCGGCAGGTCTGGCCTGATGGTGTGGGAGAGGAAGAGCCGGGGAGATGGATCAAAAGCTGTGATGGTGAGGAGTGACGAGCAATCCGAGCCTCCTTAACGTGACCTGATTTTCGAGAGAGCTGGCATTTAGCGCATTCGGTAATCAGGCCTTTTCAGGTGAATCAAGCTGAGACATCCAGAAATCAGAATATGCACAAGAACTGGCCACTGTGGAAAGTGTTGCCAAGACCTATAAATACATTTGCAGTAATAATAGAAACGCGAGAGGAGAGCGTTGCATCTATAGGAAGAGAAACAATTTATCTGACTTTAAGTCAAGGGAAATTCCGGGCTGTGGCAGATATTTGCTGGCAAAACTTCACGCTGCAGCTTGAAACGCTGCTGCCCCCAGCTGTCTGCGTGTCCCTGCTGTCAGAGACCCCCACCCCTGCTACGGGACAGAGAAGGGATTATGGACAGGTACATCACTTGTACCACTTCAGGCTCAAGTTTTAGTGCAAGCCCAACTATATCAGCTGATTTTCGGAGGCTGGGTGTGCGCTGAGTTGCTCAGGCATGCCGGAGGCAGAACATGCACCTGGGGCAGCAGCCAAAGCCAGCCCTGCTGCCTGCCAGAGCCTGCAGGCCAAATATTCAAAGCAATCTGCAACAGGTGGGTTCTTGGGTGCTTCCTCTCCTTGTGAAGCATCTCAACACTGATGGCCTTTTAAAGAGGCTCTTTTTTTAAAGAGCTCTTTTGGAATAATGGTCTGTGTGATAGGTATGCGCTGTAAACTTGTCTTTTGATGACGATGCAGTCTCAGCCAAACATCTAAGTTATGGTGGGGTTAACAAGTGCCTGCTCTTCATTTAACTACTACAGCTATTGATTTGATCAAGTCAGAGTAATTCAGACTGGAAGGAACCTCAGGAGTTCATATGGACCAAGCTCATTTCGATGCTCCTGGTCTGCCTGAATAAACATATTAGCGTAAACCTTTCCGCTGAGTTTTTAAGTTAAGCTGAGTACTTCAGAATTCCAAGACAAAAATGGGAAATAAAAATATAAAAAGAATTTCAGAGCAATGGAAAGAAGGTTGAAGAGAAGGTATTTAGAGACAGCCAGTCTCCTCCATGCAATAGTAATCTTTCAAGGTCATGGCCAGAACAGCCACAAGTAGGACGGTCAATTTGAAGAAAGAAAATCGAACTTCTAAAGCCAAATGTGCCAGGAAGGGCTCAAACCTGAAGAAAATGATTCTAACACTAGAAGCACTCAAAAGCAGTTACTCAACAGTAGCGCAGATCCCATTGCACTACTGCATTTGTAAAAAAAAAAAAAAAAAAAAAAAAAAAAAGTGAGAGAAAGAGAACAGGACCATCTTTACAGAATTTAGAAAAGGAAACTAAAAGCTTTGAAGGTGAGATCACGGAAGAGACTACCTGGAGAGTTGTTTAAGAACAAATGGATGAAAGACAAAAAATGTAAAAACCATGAGGGAGCGGAGTGCTTCCATCAGCCAGGCACCAAAATGAACTCTGAACAGCCGTGAGGTGTGGTTTAGTGTGCCCTCAGCCCTGGCATGTTGCCATCCCTCCTGGCAGTGAGGTCCTGCGTATGCGATACTGTTCTGAGACACCTATATCGGTGCCAGATGGGTAAGTTAGCTGAAATGTGATGGACCAAGACAGTTAACTAGATGCAGTTTTCCAACTTATCCATCTCTGTAGTTACTGGAGTTTTCTGTGGAATGAAGTTTCTCCCTTCTTTAGGTCTGCGTAAGACACTGAAAGGAAACCCTGATGACCCATGTAGACAAAGACTGCTTTGCGTTGTGGCTCATGTAGCCTGGACCACATTTGGTCCATAGAGGGAAATCTGCAGAACTTCTGCCATCACATTTGGGTGCTTGCTCATTTAGATCTATGCACAATTTCTGATAAACAGAGTTATAATTTATATATAAGTGGATTTATGAGCTCATACTGTTTGTTTCAGATGATCCAATGTGATATTTCTGCTACCACCGAGTGATGAATGATGGATAAATGCCTTATCATATTTACATCCAGAAACATTGCAGTACATTATTCAACGTGTCATATTTATCCACTCCTGCTGACAGCTTTAATGAACTGCAGGTCTTCTAACTTTTATTTTCCTTGTGGTCACTTCTGATTATGTGACCAAAATCATTAGTGAATGGTCAATGAAGTCAGGCAATCAAGCACTTCAACAAACAGCCTAGCACGATTTCATTTGCTAGAACAAGAGCAGAATGATGTTATTTATTAAATAGAAGGTCTAATAATGAAAATACGGTGACTCACAATGTGCCTGGTGGTTTTCTTCTGTGCGATGTAATTCCTTCTCTCTCCCGCCACAAAAATCTATCCCTATGGGAAGCTCCTCTCTAAGTCATATATTTGGAAAAGTAGGACAATTTCAATTCTTCCTCCCAGAAAGGTGCCTTCTCCTCGGGCTTCTGAGTCATCGTGGCTGTGACTCACATGGCTTGCGTTCATGAAGATGAGTCACTCCAAATTTTCTGGCATTAAGGCGATCCTACTATCTATCAGTGTGTTATCTGCTGTACACTGAGAAAATGTTCTGAGCCACACAGTTGTAAGTATGCATTAGAGATAAGTAATAAAAGAGAGGGAAAATCTTTAAGCAAGTGATGGTTAGCTTGATCTCTCCTTTTGGGGGACGGGGGAAGGTGGAAGAAGAGTGTGATAAAGCATGAATTATTCTGGTGGCATTACCAGCTGTCATTCATTTGACTGCCAAGTTCCATGGACAACCATTCAAGAGACAATGTTAAAGACAGTTTTGCCACTGAAGTGTGAGAGAAGACTCTGAGAGGCTGGAATAGCCGACATCTGAAAATAAGAAGCCTTTCACCTCCTCCAATAGATGTAGGAAGGGTGTTAGCAGCTGTAACAAAAAACTGTGAAGCTGGATAGTGATGGCATGATATGTAAAATGCAGGATTAGATGTTCACATTTTTGTGAGCTTTTTTCTTTAAAAAGAGGAGGAAAGTGGTAACAGCAAAAATGGTTGTACTTTTATCATTTGACTGTAGACAGGCACTCGGAGCAGGCTCCTTGGAGGCCTAGGCAGGTTAGCTTTTTGAATTTTCCCGTTTTGCTTTTTCTTCACTTCCTCCTTTTCTTTTAAGTAGGGGAATGGCACCTAGACATAAAACCAGCAGGGAAAGAACAGTATGTGTGTATCTTCTTGGATTGTTATCCAAGAGGAAATGTGTGGAAGGACTTCAGCACCCAGCAGAGCAAACTGCTGTAAAGCTGGGCTATCTCAGGTGGCTGAGCTCCGACACCGAAAACTGGGAGCTCAGAAGATGCAGCAGAAAGAGCACTGGGTTAGGAGGTGGGTTTAGATTCAATTCCCTGCTCGGCTGCTGACCCATCGTAGGACCTCTGACAAATCACCTAAGGTGGCAGAGAGGTTCCTCTACGCACTGCTGAGCCCCCTGTCATTATAGAAAACCATATGTGCTTTTTTTTTTTTTTCTTTTCTTTTTTTCCTGTGGAACACACCATGCCTCAGACTTTTAATTTAAAACACAGCTGGAGGAAGAGCTGCTGCTGGTAGCCTTACTTTGTAATGGCTCAGTAATTAAAGCTCCTGCCCAGGATGAAGGAGACCAGATTCCAATATTCTTCTTTCTGAGTGAATATAGATCCACACAAATCAGAAGAGTAATATGCCACCAGGATAATGCTGTTCTTAGCTGGGACACTCATCTCTGTTCTTGTTGACTTGATGGCACTGCATAACCAAGGGTTCAAGGTAGATTGGACAGGAGAAAAGGGCTGGAGGAAGCACTGGCCTCACTCAGCTGGTCAGGGACGTCACGAGATGGGGAGGAGAGCTGCCTTTCTCTTGCTGCTCCCAGCGCTTTCCGTATTGTGTACAGGGCTGTAGTCATGTGTGAGTTCCTTGTCTTGCACAACGAATCATTAATTCTGTCTGATAATGCCTCAGGTACCTGGCTGAGGAGTGCTCCCCACCTCCTCCCGCCCTCCAGCTCCATTCACACGTGCAGGGTCGAGTGTCTCGTGGGTAATTTTCTTGGGATTTACATGGTGTGGGTTTGAACCTTGTTGAGACAAGAGGGTATCGAACCCACGTTTTTCCACATCCAGTGCAAGTGCTCTAACCCCCAAACTATTCTGTAAGTAGTGGAAAGGGGAAGATGCTCAAATAACCCACTGCAGCAGCTGCGCTCTGCAGGAGCCGGCTTCTGGCAGTATTGGGGTGCCCGCACACCGGGCACAGGGAGGGGAAGGTCCTGGGTACTTGGCTTCTGCGTCTGCTTGGATAGCAGCAGCTCAGTGAGTGTAGAAGCCTGGCTAGGTCTTGTCCAGGGATGCTGTCAACAGGCTCAGAGCCTTCAGTGTTACGCGACCCTGCATTTTTTGCAGGGAATGGGTGGGTGGGTTACCACGTCTAGCAATGAAAGAAGCGCTAAGGCTGAAGTCCACCTGCCGCTTTTGGATGCGTTCCTGAGTGGACTGAGGTCTTGGGTGCTGTGAGGCTGAAGGCTTGGGTTGCCTTCTCTGGAAATTTTGTCACTGAGACTAAAAAGTTTTCATTCGTAACCAATGTGTTTGAACCCCATGGTATTATCTTTATGTTGGAGCTTGTCTTTTTAGAAGATAGCAGCAGGGACATAGGTAAAGAGTTTTGCTTGGTGATGTTTTTGCAAAAAAGTTGACCATTTAGAGTATTTTTTAAAAAATACACATAATTTTGATTGATGTTACAAAATTTGCAGAATTGAGCAGGACAAAACTGATCAGCTTCTTTCTTCTTATTTTAGCGCAGTCTTGTGTGGGAAGGAGCCTGATAACTTTGTGAAAGATAATTTGAAAGAATTCAAATTATTCTGAATTAAAGTTTAATTGTTGCAACATGCATTACTGTAATTATTAGAGTTGTTTAACATCCCTTTCCTCCAAATACATGCTGAGTTTGAGTCAGTTAAAGCCTCAAACCAGTTGGCAGTGTCCCTTTAAAACTGCTTCACTGCTTTCGTTAATCTAAGTGGCACAATAGTGCCACGAAGGAGCTTAAGACATGCATATTTTATGAGTATTTCAGAGAAGCACCAGACAAAAGCAGGAGGAGGCTATATCTAAGTATTACTGCTTCACCTATTGTGACCTTCTCAAGGAATTTTTTAGATAAAAGAGAAGCTGAAGCTTAACTGCAGAGCTGGGGTCAGAGATCATTGGAAGGGGAAGGAAAACAACAATGCAGGGTGTCTGAGGACACTTGCTTCTTGTCACCTTGGTCTGTGCCATCTGATCATCAAATTCTTTGCTCAGAGCTTTATTCTAAAGTTGTTGGAGTCATTCAGAGCATACTAACCCCCAACATTTGTTTCTGATTTTGGGGCAAAATTATGTAAGATGTTGTTTGGGTGGTTCCTATTGTTGTTAACTCTGAATGCTGTGAATTTCATAGGATTCCTAAAACATAATATCCTTTACTTTGTTTCTATAACCTCTGTGAAAACAGCTTTTCCCTTTAATGGGAATGAAGGGAAATGTTTGCTACAATGAAATGCAGTTGTTGCCTGTTTAAAAATAAAACAGCACAGTTGGCATCCTTTTAATGTTTCCAGTCCTAGAATATTTACAGGTTAATTCAACTATAAAACACCATTGGGAATACTAGTTTAGATGGAGCGTTATGCAAGTAAAATTAAGTGTGCAACACACCTTGTGTTTGCTAGGCAATGCAGAGATATGTGGAGTATTTTTATTGCATACAAATACATAGAAAGAACTGCTGTAGGTACCATCCGTCGACAAAGAAGGCAGCCAGGGACAGAGGTGACCTCCACGCATGATGTAGATGGAGCACGCAGGATGTTTTGGGACCAGGTGGGTGTGCAGTGAAGCTGGCAGAGCTTGCTCCGGCTGCTGGAGCCGAGCAGTGTGGTGATCCTGCCTCTGGCCGTGAGGCAGGAGCTCAGCTGGGTGAACGGCCACCTCGGTGAGTCTGCAAGGTGGCGTGTGAGAGGCACAGGATGCTTCCAACCTGTGAATAGGTGCAGGTTGCTGAACGCTCTGACTCTGGGATTTATTTCAGCTTTCCCATGCAGCAGCCTTAGAGGACTATTTGCACCGAATTTTAGAGGTACTGTCAAGGCAGCTGGAGTTAGTTTCCATTATTTACTCACAGGCTTTATGTCTGTGCCATCTTTTCGTCTTCCTGTTCCCATATGGCTAGCTGTGGAAGCGCTGATCGTACCATGTGTGGTTATTGGCTGCCTTCAGCTGACTTCCCTACCTAACAGCAAAAACACGCCATGCCAATGTCAAATGCTGGGTGCTTCTTTCTTCTGATTGCTGCCTCTTTCCTTCCCTTGATTTTGGTTAAACTGAAGTTCACTGTGCCCAGGCATGAGCAGATCTGTACCTCTCGGAAAATGTTTTTTGTTTGCTGTCTTGATGGGATCACAAAGCCGTGCTCCTTTTTTGCAAACTGTCTGAGCAGCACACCTTCCTCCTGGCAGCTGCTGAGCTGTCCCAGTGTGTGGTTGGGCTCGACCTCCGTAGAAAAGCTCACCTACTTTCTTCTCTTCCTAAGTAAATAATGTGCTACATTGACCTCAGGCACCTACGTGCAGCTGGAGTGCCTGACTTCCTGCACAGGGCATTTTAATTTGGGCTTTGTGCTAAGACAGCACATGGTCTTGGATCATCTCTCAGGCAGGGTGAGCTCATGTTGATTTGGAGAAAGGGCAGGGTGAGGTCATGTCTACCAGATTGACTGCACATCCCTTTGCAGCGTGGGCAGGGATAGAAACGGATAACGTAGTTACCTGAACCACGAAATCCTCCCGGGAGTCCTCTAAAGCTCTGCCTCATTTTCAGTGCACTGCTCAGCTACTGCAACAGCTGAAGCCAGGGTTGTACAGGCAGCAGGCTGTGTCAGGTTGGAGCCCGATTGTCCCACATGAGATCGAGCCAGTGTCCTGAATGAAGAGGAGGCGGCAGCCTTGGATCATACCGTTATAGGCAGTAACCTGTCATTCTCCTGTTTATCTCAGTGCTTGCTGGGCCACCCTACGTTCCTACCTTGCTTCCCATGCCAGGCAAAGCAATGCTATAAAGGTCTCAGATATATAAATTTCAGGGCTTTGGGGTGGAGGTAGAAGACCTAGAGACATTTAAAGAAAGGATTTTTTTTTTCCAACAGACAAATAACATTTTTCATATTGTGAGAAATGGGCATACTGCTTTAATGAAAGATCAAAATTTGTGCTTAAGATTGTGAAAACTTTATAGTCAAAGTAAGATTTAGTGTAGGGACTATGAGGCAAAGTTATTAGGCAGGGCTATTTATCTTGTTTATGATATTTTTCTTCAAACTGACAATAATCTATAACTAGGTAGTGATAGCAGAAAAAAAGAAATGCTGACATTTCTATGATAACAGTGGTGCACTTGCAGATGTGACATCCCTTGAAGAGAAGAAAGCAGTAAATGAAAAAAAAAAAGCAGGTTGCTTTGTTTTTTGATAATACTTGTGGCAGACGTATGGAAATGTTGCTGTTTTGATATATTTGTTTGTAAAGTGTGTGGTTGCGACTGTATGAGAACATGAGCCCTCTCAAACAAGGACGGTGGAGATGCTGGGAGATACATGCCACGTCTCCCTTTGGCTTTAGAAGCCCTTGGGCAGGTGCTAGTGGAGGCAGACAGCCGCCGAGGGCTGTGGTTTGGCTGCTGATGGTCAGATCTGTGTTATCTCGTGCTCTGAATGAGGGTGGCTCACCCTGTCCTTTGTTCCAGAGGCCTGGATTTGTCCCTTTCACTTGGTGAAAGCTTGGTGGAGGTAGTCAGGAGAGATCTTTGCAGGTAGCACACATAGAACACTGCTGGCAAGAAAAAATTGCCATCATCCCTGCCAAAAGTTAAAACAGCAGCTTTGAAATCTTTCTCTGAAAGCCTCTGATGCAGCATAATGCTCAGCTAAGCCAGCAGCCCCAGTTTGCACTGTGGTACCCGATGTGCTGCCCCAGCCCCACAGCTCTGCTCTTGGGTCATCTCCCTTCCTTCTGCTTGTCACTGCCTAGGGAAAGGCATGTTGCTGATCAAGTGGAGAGAGGCACTGTATGTAAATTACTGGAAGATTTGACGATAAATGATTAGAATTGAATGTTAGAAATGTAAATGACCCAGACTTGGACATATCTGGGGAAAATTGGAGGATACAGAGGATTATGTTGATGAGATGCTGAGGAAGGGAAAGGTTCAGGCTTGAAGTTTTTAATGAAGTTTATTCATACTTCCATTTGAATTTTCATTTGGTTTGACACATGTATGGTAACAAGGATAGAGGAGCTAAAAAGAAGGAAATAAAGGACAAAAATCTTTTTTGGAAGTGAGGGGAATTCGCGCAACTTCAGAGGGTAAATGTGCTGGAGGCGAGGTGTCAGGAGAGGAAGCTTACACGGGTTTCAGAGGAGCTTGTTGTCTGGTGTCAGAGCAGTCTCTGACTCATGACTACTGGCTCTCAAATGTCAGCCCAGTCAGCCCAGAAAGTCTTTTGCTGAGTTCAAAGATAAATGAAAAGAAGGTCAGGTGGTTTAGCTGGAAATGGCGCCAGGGTAAAGCTGGATGTGATTTGTGAAATGGAACAATCAGTCACATCAATTCAGAGGCAAGTATATGCGTAATATTTACAGTACATGGCCAGATAAGATGGTAGAGAAAGGATCTGGTGTGGGGTATTCAGAAACACAGCTAATGCCATGGCCACAAGAGGAGAGTCCGGAGCTGGAGCAGTACAGGCTGCTCGCCGGGCCTGCAGTGCCACCAGGAGCGCCTCAGGGGGCTGCTGATCGGAATGGTCCCTGTACCCTGGCACGGTGTCAGTCAGTCTTGGTGAGCTGAACTGGAGAAGTCAGATGGCCAAGGGAAAGCCAAGAGGGGAATGAGGCCGCAGTTTGCTGTCCCCAGCTTTACCAGGAACAACCTTTCTGAGGTGCCCCTAGGGAGGAGCTGGGGCTGAGTAGCAGGGCCCCGGCAGCCACTGTGCGGTACCACAGCGGGGCTGACACCATTCCCTGGATTGTTGCTCTTTCCCATCAGCCAGAGACCGTAGCAGAGCTGGTCTGAGCTTGGAGGAGATTGTTTGCTTACCATTTATGCTGTGTTATGTTTGTTTGTTTGTTGGTTGGTTTGTTTTGAAATACAACCTAATAAGAATATATTGCATTTGGGTGGACTCATGTCTTTTCCAAGTGAGGTGTGAGCAAAGATTCAAAGTCTGGGAAAGGGATTTTCTATAGTCTACAAGTGGGGGTGTAGAGACCACTGATGACTTGCCCTTCTATAGTCTTCTGCTAATGCTATTCTAGTACTCCTTGCTCTGTTCTGTTCTGTTCTATTCCATTCCATCCTGAAGTACAGAGAAGTGGATAGAGTGAGGGAATGGTCTTAAACTAAAAGAGGGTAGATTCAGATTAGATGTTAGAAGGAAATTTTTTACTCAGAGGATGGTGAGGCACTGGCACAGGTTGCCCAGAGAAGCTGTGGATGCCCCATCCCTGGAGGTGTTCAAGGCCAGGCTGGATGGGGCTTTGGGCAACCTGGTCTGGTGGTAGGTGTCCCTGCCCGTGGCACTGGGGTTGGAGTTAGATGATCTTTAAGGTCCCTTCCAACCCAAACCTATGGTTCTATGATTCTGTGACCTGGGTCTCTCACTACAGGTTCTGCTTCCCCGAATTGCTGCAAACCAAGGTCATTTTGCTGTTCTCTGGAGAGAAAGTCAGGTCTGCATGCTCTGGGATCGGCTAGTCACTGGGAAGCAATGTCATTGCCAGGCTTCACTGTGCTGAACACTTGCATATTTTTACCAGGGAAACTTAACAAAAAATCTTTTCCATTTATTATTTATTAATGTTGGTGGAGTTATAAACACTGACCTCTTTTCATCCGAGGTCTTTGCTGTCAAATACAGAATGGTTTATGTATGTAATGCCATTCTTGACAGCCTAATCATGCCGTTGGTAGAATCAGGTGTGTTCTGCCTGTGAGTGAGCTGCCTTCAGTGCTACGATCTGTTGAACTGGCAGAGCAGCCTCTGGAAACTTTTTAAGAGAGGCAGCCTTGCTGTTGCTGCCACAAACTGTTCAAATTGCAGGAGGTGAACCTTGGTATCATTATAATGCACAGAACAGATAATACAGGGTTTCATTTTTATGTTGAATAACAAAATGGGTAACAGTTTCTGATAGGAATGAATAGCAGGTTATGGCAGAAATGATCCTGGAGCAGACTGAAATTATTCCCATATGATCTCGGAAAGACTCGTGGTAATATATGAAGATGCTGTTAGTCTTGGGAGGGAAGGAAAAAAGAAGAAACACTGCTCAAGTAAGCTTAGCCTCGTGGTGTAATGCAATGATGAAATGGTGAAGCAGTAAGTGACAAGCAACAGACACTCTGCCACCAAGTTATAAACTGGGATTATAATGCTATGGACTGTATTTCTTCAGAAATATATACATATTTTTACAGAGTAGTGTCTTCATGTTGATATTTATTTAAAACTTGGCTCAAAAACCATGTAAGGCAGGAGGAATTTTTACACCGACTTTGATGTATTTTGGCTTAATTCCGTATTGCACAACTTTGGCATTTTTTTGTTTTCTGTTACTTCATGTATGCTGGTTAGAACTGAGAAAGCTGAAAAATGCCCAGGTAAGCTTCTTCCTCTTCTGTGTCAGGATTTATATAACTAGAATTTGACTTTTCAGCCATGTTTTTTTCAGAGACGTTCACAAAATATTTTGGTGATTTATTCTTGGTTTATTGTAGCTTTTCTCTTCAATGTAATATTCCAAATGCAAGGCATCTCGTTTGGCTTCCTTAGAACACACTTAACCCATGATATGTTCTGTACCCTTATTTATATTACGAATGGCTAGCTGTGAATTATTCTCATTTCTGAATTCAGGTTTCTTTGTTTTTACCATTATTACTATTGGTAAACTGCTTGGCTGATTATATATCAAATAAACTCAGCCTGTAAAAACAGAAAAATGAATGTAGTAAGTAATTTGGATAAGGAAAGAATCATTGAAACTTTTTATGATTCCAGAGTATTCAGTGAAAAATATGATGAAAGGATACCAAAATGCATAGTCAGTGGTTTAAAACAATTCTTACGACTAAAGATAATGGATATATGGAATGACAGCTGTTTACACTGGTAGATAGTTAAAGAAAGCGTGGTTGCTTGTGTATGAAAGCAATACAATAATCCTACTACAAACACTTCATTAGTTTCTAGATAAGTGAGCTTTTGAACTGAACAACTGCAGATGAAGGAATATAAAATTTAAAGCTTTCTAAGTAAGATTATGTGGAGAGAAATATCAGTGTTGCATGCATTCAGTCCACAGCCGCTGAGAAATGGAATGAAAAATCATGTAATTCCCAGACAAAAAACTCTTCCTTAATTTAGCTGAAAGTGTAAATACATATCTGCTAATTAAAAATCTTATTAGAGTGTTAGAATTTCCCAGTGCACCAAAAAACAAATCTTAAATTCAAACAAAGGGCTAAGCACATATGCAAATGTGTACGCGTATCTTCGCTGGAAAGAATAGCTGCACACAAATCAGAGACATTTTTATCAGTAACAGTAATGACAAAAACTAATAGCAGTTATTTATTCACCTCAAACTTGATTTTTTTTTTAAATGCAAAAATGACCTTAGTGAATTGACAGTTCAATTCCTGCATTTTCTTGCTATTTATACATTTCTGTTCTGACACTGAAACTCCTTTTTAGAGGAGGCATCTAATAAGTATTAAAACTCTGTAGACTTACTAAGAGGATAAAGAAAATAAATGTTGCCTGTGTCCTAGACTTTTACTCCTGTATCTCCTGGAAATCTTTTCAAACTGTTGTTCCAGTGCTTACAAGACAGCCAAGGGAAGACGGCAAAGGCTTGTTGCTGGTATGTGGGGAAACAATCTAGGTTCCTTGTTACTTGCTTGCTTTTAAATATAACAATTTTAGAATCTAAATGAGATTAGGAAGTACATTTTTTTCGTAAGCAGTTCTCTGTATTTCGTCCTCATATTAGTATCCATGGTGTTACAACTGCAGCTGTGATTAAGGCTGGGGACAGTCTGATTAATGATGTCTGTCTCAACAAGGTCCAGCCGCCCCCCAGCTGAGAGAAAATTTCCAGTGATTCACAGATTGAAATGAAGCAGACTCAGGCTGTGCAGCTTGCTATCAAGGTCACAAACGTGGCAGATGATGGATCAAATGCTCCAGTGTTTTCTGGCTGTGCTCAGGCCATTGGTGCTCACTGGATAGTTTTGGCAGCTTTGGACCTTAGATTTTGGGACAGATTCTCACATCTTGCAGCTGAGCATCCTCTGTGGTTGGGAAAAGCCCATAAAGAAACAGTGATGGAGGTCACAAATATGCCTCTCGCATTTCATGAAAAGAAATGAGCAGAGGCAGCAGAAAGCTCACCATGGGGAGAAAGATGTGGGGTGACTTCATCTGTTTCATACCAGAGAAATCACATGAGCTTAGATGTTATAAGTGTCCCCATCACACAAAATGATTTTATGAAAAATGAGCTATATCTATAAAGAAACCAGACTTCTTTCATTGTACAGTCTGCAGATTTCTTTTAATTATTATTTTGATGGTAACAAAGGCATTCCAGAGTAGCAAAGAGAGATTTAAAAATGTTAAATGCTGTTGTCTCCCACCCTTTATACAATCCAAGGACTAAAAGCAAGGACTTCGTTTTGTCAGTACTATAAAGCTCTGTGCAGTCTGGGGAGATATTCTTGAGAAGACTAATTTCTAACAAAATTCGGGGGACAAAACCTAGCGCCAACCCACAGACTTGCTGAAATCTTGACTACTAGCCACAAAGAGTACCTGTGCAGGTTGCTTTGATGTGCTTCTGTTCCTCTGTGGCCTTTTAGCTACTTGCCGTTCTGAGATGGCACAAATGGATAGTGAAGTGTTACACAAAGCAACGTTTCACTTGTCAGCTGCACCCCTGCTGTTGATGCTTCTCTCTAGGGAGCCATTGAGTTAAATGGTGCAGAGTCAGCTGGCTGGGTTTTTCTTCTCTCCTATTCAGTGGCTTCACCTCATTACCTCCCAGGTGAAACTGGAGCTGTCTGCATCAGCAGCCTGGTTCTAATTTCAAAGAACGAGTTAGGATTTATGACTATTGACCGCGGAAGGCCAGAGCATTGAAGCACTAGCCTATTTTAAATCTGTTTTACCCAGTTCTTTTGCAGTCGCTGCTGCTAGAATTAATTGTTGGGCTTTTTTGGTCAGTTTTGTTCTCAAATACTGCAGTAGAAAGTTGAAAAAAACGTCGGAGAAGAGGGCAACACTACAGAGGAAATGTATTATAATCTTCCCTGGGACTCCTGAGAAATGGCACAGTAATCCTAGATGTAACATTCGAATAGTGCTTGCAGCTCTTCATTTATCAATTTTAAAAGTGCATAGCTAAATATAGAAGTATGCAGAACATAAAAATGCATTAATAAAAGAAAGGGAAATAATAATGGTTTGTTTGCTTCTCTGCTCTAACAGCTCAGACGATGCAGCCTGAACGTTTATAACTGTCATTGTCAGATACGTTTGAAAACTCATCTTACCTATTATTCTAAAGCAGTTATTTAAAAGATGTAAATCCTTTCATTTCTATGGAGATGAGCAATGACAAATAATTACAAGTGTAAGCTAGGATCAAGTGTATCTGCAAATAAAGCCTGTACTCTCGCAGGACATCTGCAGCTAAATAGTGCCTGAATCCTGGCTGTGCAGTGAGAGGTTCCTTGGCATTCATTTCCTAGCAGGCTAATCCTACAGTGACAAAGCTTAGGAAGGGGAAATCCGTTTTCTTCCTTCCCCCTCGGCATTAAGCGTAACTTATTTAATACAGAGGCAACAGCTACAGCAAAAATCCCAAGCCCTGCTTGTTCAGTTACTCAGAAATTCAGCACAGAAACCGAGGAAGTCGGACCACATGGAACAATTTCACATGTAAGGAAACTGCAGACAAAGAGTGGGTGAAGTGGCAGAATTTGAGAACATTATTTTACTAAACGTGGCTTCATCCTCCGGCACGTTGATGCTATTTGCAGTGCTGCTTCTCACAGGCACCAGGTGGGAGAAGCACTTTGCGCAGAGCCCCTGGGAGCTGTTCATGTAAGAGTGCTCCACCAGTCTGCGAGCCGCATTGCCAGGCAGCTCAGAGGTTACCAGCTTTCTGTTACCACCTGCTCTGAAGACACAAAAATTGCTGAAAATGTGGTAACACAAATCATTAGAGAGGAAGTGTGTTTAGAAGCTGACAGAAGGTGTATGGGGTTGTAGGGAGCTGGATCATCCTGAGGGAGGATGCCCAGCTTCTTCAGCTGATGTAAAGGTGTGTCCTGAGTTGGTGTCCTTTTGGATTACACAACTTTCTCTGAAACAACAGTTAGCTCACATAAACCTGCTTGATGACTTTGTAGTTCCTAAGTATTTCATGTGTCTTGTGTTACTAGCAGTGATACTGTAATTGGGCTTGTCCTCCATTCATTAATCCAAAGAGAAAACAGATTTAATTTTAGGCATATTAAGCTGACCTAACAAAGGAAAGGAGAAGGAGGGAGAAGCAAGAAGCAAAAAAAGACATGGAAGCAAAGATAAAGACAAAAAAAAAAAAAAAGCACAGCAGAAGTGTTCCTGCAGGCATAGCTGAGTGCTGTGAAGGTGTCTCGTAAAGGCAAGGGCTCTGGAAGACAGACGGGAAGGAGCCAGCAGCATCTGGGAAGCCCTGGCAGAGCACGTCCAAGAGCCCAGCAGCCACACCACCCATCTGCATGCACGGGGCTGGCCTCGCCCTTGCTGGCCTCTTTGGGCTCTAAGTTCCTTGGGCAGGGATCATGTGTCTGCCATCCGGTGCTCTCATGAGTGCTATAAAATGTTAGAGTGCTCTAACGAAACATGTGAAAGCCTAGAGGGCACCTTGAGCAGGAGAGATATCTGAGAAAAAAAGGTAAGCTCGGTGTTTGGGTGTGAGAAAATGGGAAGTGAATTTTACACCTGCCTCTGCCCCTGACAGTGACCCCACTAGTGTCACATAATGAATCACAAAAGTGGACTGCTGCTGTGAGCCATGGGAGTGTGAATGGGTCGGCAGCCAGGTAGTTAAAGGGTGCTGCTTTTTCCAAGGCTCCTTCAGAGACCTGAGCTAAACTGCTCAGAGATCGGTATCTCTGCTGTCCATGCTGTTGCACTGTTCTGGCAGAGACCGAGAGAAACCACTCTCAGAAATGATGCTGAGTGCTAGAGCATCCTCTGGGGATTTGGGATGCAAGCTCAGGTCCTTCCCTTGTGAGGGAAGGTTCATCCCAGGTTCAGATCCTTCCACATGAGGAAGGGAGCAGAACCTGTGATGTCCACTGTAACTCAGGAGGTGTAGGGACTCCTCGCATTTCAGTGTTAAGTGGGAAACTCCCATTTCTGCAGTCACTGTTGAATGCATGTTTTAATCATATGGAATTTAACCTCTCCCTCTCCTCACCAATATTTTTCATTAGGTTGGATTCAGGTATTTAAGTAGTTTAAGTATGACTCGAACAATTCTTATTTTGCAAATAATAGTTGCAAAGTATTTGCTCAGCCCTATCCATGGTAGTGCTAGAGCTTTCCTTCAACCTGGTATTGTCTCTGTAAACTGGCAAAATACAAACAAACCCAATTTTTCCTTCAACCTTGTATTGTCTCAATACAGCTGAACCCAATTTGACATGTGAGGCCCTAGACCTGTGCTCTTCAGCTGGAGGACCCAAGTGTTGGCGATGGACCAAACACACAACGTGAATCTGTTAGGAGAACAAGCTGTGTCACTGCTAAGGGAATTAGGACAACTTCACTTTAGCGGGATGTGAAAGGAATTGTTTGTGACAATGACCAAATAAATCTTCCGTGGTGTGTGGGTGTTTAAAGCACGGAGTGAATCCCAGTGAGAAGCCAGTCAGCAGCAGCAGAAAATCGCTCTCGCCGGAGCAGAGCGGCAGATTTTGAGGCCAGCGTTGTGTGTGAAGCCCCTCTGTTAGGCAAGGCAGGTGGAAAAGGTCCTCAGGTTGATTTGCTGTTTAAGATTCAAGACAAAGGAAAAAAAAAAAGCATGTAGGTAGATGGAAATGGTCCTTTCTCTGTTGGTGAAGGAGGGCCCTGGGCCCTGGTCAGCAGGGGAAGGAGGGCAGGCACCTGAAGCCCCTGCCCGGCAGGACCTTGCCTGTTCCTTCAAACTGAGTGTTTTCATCCTGCTCCTGTTGAAACAAGTAGCGCCCAAGTCTCCCAGGCATGCTTTGTAACCGGGTTTTTGTCTGTTTAAAAGTGGGGAGGACACTGGGCTTCAGCCCTCGCCGCTGGGAGGGACTGATGCTTTCAGGACACTTACTACCTGCTCGTGATCCATATTAAATAGGGCAGAAAGTAAAATTGTGCTGTGCTAGGTATTTTTTGGCCAAAAAAAATGTGATTTGCTAATGGCCTTTCCTCAGTTGGATGCTGCGCAACTACATTCTTGAAATTAATATTTAATCAAATGTTAATAGCACTTTGTGCAGAGTTCAGATGTGCTGGTGAGGCTGTGCTGCATCCAGGAGCTTCACTCTGCTGTTTTGCTTCCAGAGCACTTGTGTGTGTGTTTTAAAGTGATACACCACAGATGCCTTTGGTTATATCTTTGCAGTCAGTGTAGAGGAAATATAACACAGGTAAACGTGACTGCAAGTTGTTTCACTGTATGAAGTTTTACAGTGCTGACAGCAAAATAAGACCTTCTGAGGCCATGGTTCCTTCAAAAGACTGGACAGTGTATTTTAGGAAAATGTAATAAATGGAACAGGACTGGCACTTACTGTCTCTGTTGTATATTTTACCCACAAAATTGAAGGTTCATGAAAATTATAGTAAGTTTTTCTTTTTCTTTCCTTTCCTCTATGACCACTAGGTCTTTTAACTGAACAGCCAGGCATGTGGCTTAATCTCGTGTGTTCTTGAGACTAAAACTTTTGCCTGCATTGCCAGATAGAAAACCTTACTGCCAAGCCACTATTAAAATTCTCAGTGAAATTAAATTAAAGGCTACATGTGTACAATTAAGAATAATAATGGGGAAAATCAATCTTCCTGGTGAAGTGAGTGTTGACATACGAGATATTTCCTTTCAGGTTTGAATGAAAATGCTTGTAATGTTTTTCTTCGGTTGTCATTCAACCCAACATTAATTACATTGCAGGGTTTCCCCAATGACATGTTTGTTGAGCCGTATGTAAGTGACAGGATGATTATGTCTAAATGATTTGTAAATGTGTTGGCTTTGAGGGCTTAAATATTTGTGTAAATGAGTCTTCAAAAAGCTGAGGAGTGCTTGTTGCCACAGATAACAGGATAACAGCTTTTTTTATGCACCTTATTTTAGGGTTCTGTTTTGATTGTCTTGCTCGTTTTGGTAGTTTCCTACTTCAGCACAACTACCATGAATATCAGTGGGATGGTTTCAGAGTAAGAAGCAAGCCTGTATAAAGAAGACAACAGAATCTCATATGCAAAGAAGCAATTTCAATTTTAGCTTTAAGACATAAAAAGCTATGATGCATCCTCCTCTGAGAGAAAACAGTGAGAAAACAAACCTGATGTTAAGAGTCTTAATGTGGGGAGTCTTACCTCTGTGGAAGAGGTAATGTGTTTGGAAAATAGATTTAATAGGATTCCTACACAGTTATTTCAAAGGACAAGATTTCATAATAAACAGCCTGGTTGATGCATGATTGTAATAGGGGTAGTATTCTAATGATTTTCCTTTCTAAGGAGCCACTCACACATTCAGTTACTGGGTAATTAACCTGAGTGCCGGGATGATGGCCTGAAAACACGCAGCAACCTATCCCCAGTTTTTCTATAAATAAAGAAATGTGTCTTAGACCAGGAAGAAAAGTGGAATGAAGGAGTATTGGAAGCAAGGCAGAGAAGAGAGAGCTTTAACTGGCACCTTTTCAAGTTGCACAGGTAGAGAAATCCCCTGAAGAACTGCGGCAGGGATTGCCGTGGGGCTTCCTGTTGGCATGGGTAGATCGATGAAGGAGCAAGGAGCTCGGAGGCACAGCGAGCGATGCTGCAGCCTGCAAGCAGGAGCGGGAAAGGGCAAACTCAGCCTGTGCTTTGACAGGTGGCATTTCCAATCCGCTGGGCAATTAGTGGGAAAGATGAGGAATTAAAAAGTATGGGGGGTTTACAAGATAATGGGAGAGGATGCGGTCTGCAAAGAGATCTGGATGTTTGTTGAGACAGTGACATTCTCACAGCTCAGATACGGGTTACTGCTGTGTAAAAATTGACAGACTAATTTACTGAAAGCAGAAAAATATCTCTGGGCTGTCAGCAGTTCTGCCACGAAACCGCTTTCTTAAGATAGGGGCTTTTTGCAACATAATAGCTGTTGTTGGTTGTCTAAAGAAGATGTGAACTGGTTAGGATATAGCACACTGCTGTGTTCTGAGCCAGCCTGTTCTGTAATCCCAAGTGATGCTACAAATACATATTCCAAATGATCCTCAGTTTTCTTGGAAAGATCTTATCTTTGTTAGTCCTGCCAGTGAAGTTCAGGCTGTGTACCTAATCTCTCTGACACCAAGTGTGATGGATAGAGTTTTAAGCAAAAATAATTAAAGTCTAAACAATTATGCAACTCTTTTCCTCCCTCAGAGACCCCACAGGCCACATTGCTGACTTCAGGCATAGCTCAGGGATTTTTTCACCTGCTAACACTGAAATCCAGCAGTTTCTGTGGTAAAACTTGACAATCGGTTGGCATCCCAAGGCAAGTTTACCTTAAAATGAAGGGAGAGAGGTTTGCTGAAACTGTGGGTTAAGAAAAACAGAGAATTCGAGTATTAAACATTTAGGAAAGAATTCACTGCTAAAGTTGGAATTTGATGAGGACCTGGGGAATCATGTGGCTAAATGAATGTTATTTGCTAATTGGCAATAACAGCAAAGGCTGTATCAGAGTAGTATAAAAACAGCCCTACCGTATGGTCCTTCTCGATTCTGCTGCTCTCCTGTCTCATGGGTGGCCCTTGAGGCTATGCGGGTCTTTGCTCTTTAGGTTTCATAACTTCTTATCAGTCTCAAAAATGGATTTATATTAAATTAAATGAGTATAAATTAAAGCATAGAAGCAGGTTGAAGCAGAGTGGATTTGATTCTAGCACCGTTAACCGGTAATATAAATGAGGTGACTGGAAGCACTGGAGTCACTGGAATTGTGTTGATTTAAAAGAAAGGCCAATGAGAACTGAATTGGGTCCTTCTCATTTTGTCTTGCAAGTGTCTGTTACAATAAACTTCATGTGACAGAGACCACATATGTCTTTTGTTCTGTGCGGCTCTGAGCATGTTATTGTGATTCTGAAAATAACTGCTAATCATTTCCTGAAGAATTGTCCTTTTGGATGCACCACTGTGTATTTTCAGCCACTTTTGACATTATGCCACTAAAAGCTGGTTTGCCTTTCAAATGTGATTCTTCAGCTGTAGTAGAGGTTCAGCAGTGTAATTGCCTGTGAGGGTAAATGGCTTTGTCTGAAAGATTCAGAGATTACAAGGTTGGGGAAGTATGAGGGAGAAAGATATTGGATGGGTCCTTGGGATCTACTAAAATTCCTCTACTGCACTATATTGAGAGAAACTAAAATAAGAAGAAACTAAAATAAGAAGATCTTAGCTACAGTTTTCTGGTGGAAAGAGGTTTTCATAACAATGCTAGTTCAGCCGATTTATTTATTTATTTATTTATTTATTTATTTATTTGAGGGAACATATCAGCTCTGGTCAGCTTGGTGCAGAAAGGCCAGGAGACCAACCTGGAGCACTGCCTGCTCCTCCAGAGGGCTGCCTTCTGACCACGGGCCCGTTTCTACCTTCTTGCCACCAGATTTCGTTTTTGTATTGAATTGTGTCTATGTTTTGTTGGAATTTTGCTTGCTATAGTTCTACACTGTGCTCTTACAGCTAGAATTCTCTCATTTACAAGCCATCTTTTAATCCAAATCCTAACTTGAATAAAAACTGGAAATAATCCATTAGACTAGCTGAGCAAGTCAACAATTGCTTTCAGAAAACCAGTTTTAAAATTGGCAATTTGTAACTAGAGGTATTAAATCAAAACGTGTAGAATATACACATTAAGATGTGATTCTGTGATGACATGATGTATTGCAAAGTGACTGCTATAGTACATTTCAGCATAAAGATGTGATGAAAATCAAAATGGAATTTTGTAAAAATAAAAAAAGTGGGAGGCATTATTAATGAGTAGATCTGATAACCTTTTAAAAGCATTATACATTATTTGTAGCTAAAACGAAGAGGCGTTCTAGGTTTTCAGGATGCTACTAGTTTCTGTGAATACTTGGGTAAAGTTTTTTAAGGGACTAAAGTATGCAGGTGAAAGTGTTTTTGTGTTAAATCATCTGTCTTGTGGCTGTGGAAACCATAATGAGAAAAAGGTTCATCAGTGCAGTATATAAATGAGTGTCATTCCTCTTTCTCACATGTGATAGCTGAAGGTGAATGAATGGGCACTTGAACAGACTTTGCTGCTGGTGGAAAGATGCATTTTTTAGATGGAGATGTTTCATTGCCTGCTCACTTCTTTACATTTGGTCCCTGCACAGGGAACTTTTCCTTCACAAAATGGCTAATTGTTGTAACAAAAGCCTGTAAAAGTTCACTGGGGAAATGAAGTTGTGCATTTACAGTAGATTCTAATTTGAAAGTTAGCCAAATGCTGAGCACATCCAGATATGTTTCCCAAATTTACTTTAGTCTGAATATAATTAACTTCAGTGTCTTTAATTTGCTCTGCCAGTACCATCACCACTGCCAATATTAACAGGATTTTTTTACAGGTCAGGGCAATTATAAGCACCATACCAGTCTCAAATGAGCTAATAAGGAGAGCAAAGAGTTATAGCAAAAGGTAAATAGAATTTAGCTTGTCAGGTTACCTTCTCAGTGGTCACAGCAATACTATACTAGTATATATATTACAGTCAGCAAGTTATTACTTGTTAGAGCAAGGATCCTTTATTTTTTTCATTTTTTTTTGCTCTGTTTTCCTTTTGGGTAAGATACTGACTAAATATCCTGGTATTTACACTTGTTCACCAAGACATTTATTATAATGCAAAGTTGTATAAAATACCTAATCTTGACATGCTTTGATGATATGCATGTTGGATCAAAACAGGAAGCCTTCCTTTCCCCCAAAAAGAAGTCCATTGATAAGAAAAATACATATCTTTAGTAAGACAAGCAGAAATGAAGTTTGTAGATAAACAAAGGAAGCATTTTCTTGGTGAGAGAAATGTAAGGAATTGACAGTAGGTAAGTTGCATTGACAGTCTGCTGAAGTATTTGTCCTGGAGCAGCCATGCAGATGCCTGTGAACTTCTGAGCGTTTTGAACCTGATCAAGAATCTCCAAACCTGACCTGGGAGCCTACAGACTCTGCAGGTCAACAGGGTTCTCGCTTACCAGGGCTCTGGTAATAAAGAGTGCTTTGCTTTTTCACCTGACATTTCTGACCTTTTTGAGGGCTTTCAAAACATTGCTTCTGGGTTTTGGGCTTTTCAGTACATTTCCTACAGCTAACTCCTTGGAAGGTAACTCCTTGGAAGGCTGATGTGAGTAGGAGTAGAATTTCACCTTAAGCTTCTGCCATAGTCTATTTGTACAGCTTTGTAATTCTGTACTAGTGAATGCAATCCTATAATATGATAACTATATCCAAAAACTTGTAGATACAGAATCCAGGAGCTTCCTGAAAACTATAAAGCAATGACAGTACTTGGGGGAGTTTGCCTTGGACTCAAGAAATCTCAATAGAAGTACTCATCCTCGAACTTGGCTAGTTTATAATTCCCTTACTGCACAGAAACACTTTAATACAATTTACCTTCAAGAGGTTTTTGTTTGTTTGTTTCTTTTAATGAAGTCAGTGGTCAAGATGAAATTTTAGGAGTCCCAGATCAGAAATTTGGAAGTCCCAATCTGTGTCCAGTTTGTGCTGTTAGATTAGGAAAAGTACTGGTCGATGTATTTGGAGAGACTGTTTAGGCTACTGAATAGGCTGGTGCCTAGATTTGTCTCTTGCTTCTGGAGTGTTGTGAATAAAACTTCTCTGCTGGGAGTGAGGTGAATGGAGAGCCCTTGTCCCCGGGGTGATGTGAGAGACTTTTCTGGGGAGGTGAGTCACAAGTCTCACTTCCTTGGCGACGTGCTCTGTTTTGCAACAGAACGAGGGTAGAAAGGACAGACAGGGGACCACGATAACAAAAAATGTAAAGCCACGTGTGCTATAATGTCATAATTCTTCTGGAATTGTTAGCCCAGAAAAAAAGCATGCACATTATTTATTTCTCATATGAAACAAGATCTGATTCCATTAGCTGCAGGCTAGTGAAATTATTAACCAAATATTTATTTCTTAATCTGAAGGTTGTTTCTTTTTCCATTGTCACCTTTATAATATCCGTGTGTTACCAACTAAAATATATGAATTTGGGACTGAGCCTGATTCTGCCTTCATTTGTCCTGGCTTTAACTTCCCTGGTCTCAGGGAGTGTCCACTCAAGAGAATTGATAGCTGTGCTGCAGACTCTTCAAGTGATTTCAAAATGAGACTTAAAAAGTGAGGTGATGCAGAGCAAGGGTGGGCTTCTGTGTGTGCATGTGTGTGTCACATTAAGGCTGGCAGGACTTTGGTGCTATTTCTGGAGTGGCTTTCAATAAAAGGGGTTTGCTTTGCAGATGAAAAATAAACTTGACATTTAGTTGAATCTGAGGCAAACTCTTCCAAGCATCTTATCGTCTGCTGAGGTTTATACATCTACGGTATACTGCTACCAGATGCTGTTTCACCATTTCTGAGAGCTCTGAGAACAAGAGTTACGCTTCCATAATTAATAATAGAAAACAATTTCCTTTTTAATTTTAACGATGTCAGAAGAGATCCAGTCCATCATGCTTTGTGAACTGGCTTCTGGCAGCTGCTGAATAATAGAGGGAAAACTCCAGCTTGTGTCCTCTCCAGTGGATATACCATGTTACTTGTTATTCATGAGTCCCTGTTTTCATTCAAATTCATTAAATAGAATGGGTGGGTGATACATGCCACTTATTGCCTAGAGGCTACTTTGATTCATGTGTTTCAGCATTACCTTTCTGCCACTTGCAAGTACTTGAGAAAGAAGTAATTACAATGCAGATAAACTTGCTGAATTTTCTGACGTTCTTAATGATCCCTGGGAAATTGGCTTCCAAATTTGCACTCGCATGCTTTTTCAAATAGTGTTACTCATGGTAACCCTGCCAGGAGTGAAAAGGAATGTGAAGTTGCAGAGTTTCTGGTTCCAGAGATTGTTTGATGCTTTGCTCTGGCTTCCTGCTGCAAGCTGAAAGAATAGAATAGAATAGAATAGAATAGAATAGAATAGAATAGAATAGAATAGTTCAGTTGGCAGGGACCTACAAAGATCGAGTCCAACGGCCTGACCAGTTCATGGCTAGCCAAAGGTTAAAGCACGTTGCTGAGGGCATTATCCAAATTCCTCTTGAACACCGACAGGCTTAGGACGAGAGGCCTTGCAGAGGGACCTGGATACATCGGAGCACTGGGCAATCAGCAACGGCGTGAAGTTCAACCACAGAAGATACCAGATTCTGCACCTTGGATGGAGCAATGCCAGACCTGGGCACAGACTGGGCAGTGAGTGGCCGGGGAGCAGCTCAGCAGAAGGACCTGGGGGTGCTGGTTGGCAGCAGGCTCAATGCAGGCTCATGAGCCAGCAGCGTGCCCTGGCAGCCAGGAGGGCAAACCCCATTTTGGGGTGCAGTAAAGACAGCACAACCAGCCTGTCAAAAGAGGTGATTCTCCTGCTGTATTTAGCGCTGGTGCAGCCTCACCTTGATTTTTGTGTGCGGTTCTGGTCTCCACAAAAAATAAAAGGATGTTAAGGCACTTGCGAGTGTCCAGAGGAGGGCAACAAAGCTGGTAAAAGGGCTGGAAGGGGTCCTGTGAGGACAGGCTGAGGACACCTGGGTCGTCTCTCCCGGAGAAGAGGAGGCATCTCTCTCCTATCCCTGTGGTGTTGCCATCTGCCATTGGGTTAGCTCATTTCAGAACTGGTGAAGCCACCAGCCAGTCTGGGACCTTGACTCAAAAATGGTGCATCACTGAACTGGGGGAAAGCAGAGTACTGAACCAATTAGAGCTATATGTATTTCATCATTCCAGTTTATATTTGAATTTAACTTGTATTTTGGCATGCATATTGCTGTACATCTTGGAGGATTAATTAAATGTGGATATATTTATATGGTGAAGATTAGTTATACTGAATATTTTTCCAAAAGAAAGCTCTCCTGCTTGGAGGTCTCAGTGGAGGGGGCTGCTACCAAGATTTTATGGCACCGTCGCATGCTTGTGAGTCTGGGCTGCTCCTTGGAGGCCCCTGACATAGCACTGACACAGAGCCCCACCAAGGCTAGGCTGTGGTGTTAGTTATAAACTTTTGCTTCGATTTGTTACCCAAAGGTATGACTGTAAGTCTTTCCCAAGAGTTTTTAAACCCTTTAAGCTTTCCTAGTGTTAAAGAAAAGGCTGAGTGAGCCAGGTAAAGCTGGCAAATACTGGGTGCTGGATTTTCATTGTGACAGTGGGACACACAGCACCTCTGCAGGACTTGTGCTTTGTAATGAGTACTCACTCAGCATCAATGCTTCAATGATGCTGCACTAACCTGGGGAGATCAAAGTGAAGCTGGTACTGTCGAGTGCCGAGAGTTCAAGGGGAAGTTTTTCTGACAGCAGTAATGAAGTGCTGCTACTGACTGTTGTATCACGCTTGTGGTGAGGCTTGAACAGCAGTCTGACAGACCATTGTCTGCATGGCTTTTGGGCAAGAAGAGGAATGATGACTTTGTCATGAAATCATTGTTTCCTTTAGTATATGAAACTGCGAAGGAAACCTGGTGGTGAGATTGAAAGTAGTCAAGAAGAATTTGTAGTTATCAAAGCTCAGGTCGTAGGTTAAATTGCTCTTAACTTCAGTTCTGAGGGACATCCCAATCTTGAGGGTGTAAGACGTGGCTGTAACAGTGGAAAATATTGTTTGACAAGTGGAAAAATTCAAATTCTGATACTACCCTGTAAGCAACATTAGCTTTCTTGGTGAGTTGACTCATTGTCAAACTATACAGTCCAGAATAGAGCAAATTTAATAAAAGGATTTTGCGGTGTGGACAGTTACTCTGATTACTGCATGACTTAACTGTCTTCTTGCACGAAAGCAATATGCTTTTAAAATGCATGTTGCCAATGGACAGAACCTAGTTGGGAGTTTTGTTCTATCAATGACCACCAAGTAAACAGAAAGACTCTGTAACAGACTGTCAGACTCTGTTTTGTGAAAAATAATAGTGTTTTCATTTAACAGTCAGTGAGGTGGCGATTTTCCTTCAACTGCTATGTAATGTTGCACTAATATAAAAGGAAAGAATGATGCAAAATTGAGCAGAGATATTAAAATTTGGATCCTTTCTGAAGCCACCTTCTCGGTCAGGTTCCACAAAAAACACTGAAGCAGAATTTCAGTAAGTAGTGATTTTGCGATGAGAGGAGCTTCAGTTATTCAACTCCACATAGCTGGACTCATCTCAAGACTCCTGACAGTCTTGAGTGGTAAAACCCTCTGGAAAAATGAGCCAGATTTTTAGGTACCTAAAGATGGACCCAATGCCAAAGAACCGGTGCATCAGATTATTGTAGCCTGTTTTCCTAATGCATTTTCTTCTGCTGTTAATTGATGTCTGAGGGCACCAGTGGCAGCAAAACCTTTTCCTTTGACTGTGGCATTGGTAAGGGCATTCTCTAGTGTTTAATAAAACTCTTGATGTAGCTCTTGCCTGAGCAGGGATAAGGGTAAATTAACTCTACGAGGATATCACTCTTCTGAAGCTTGTGGGAACTGAGGAAGTCTCTCACCCCTACCACACCGCCTGCGATCAGCCAGTAGGTTCAAAAGGTTATCGTGGATTGGGAAAACACACACAACTGTTCCACACCTTGCCAGTATGATCACATATGTCTTGCAAGTGTGTGGAACCAGCCTAAAAATAATGTTTAGAGTCAAGAAACGATTGCTATAATGGTTGCTGGGAATTGCAATAGAAGGGACAGATGTAGCAGCCGGCTGGAAGGTGTTGGATTAGTAATGTTGTCCATGTTAACTTATTAAAATACTGTGTACTGTTTTCCACCATTTTATTCCTCTGTCTGCATTAAGCAGCTAATTTAATGATTTATTGTAGCAGCTATTTGGTAGCTTTGGGATGAACTGTAAGAAATGTTTTTCCTTTCCAAAAAGCAGGGCCAGCAGGCTATCCACACTGGTGCGATTTTAACAGATGAACTCTTTCTAAAGAATTGAGCGGTCTACAAGATGTTCAGCCGTGCCCTCCTGTGAGATGAGCAGTGCAATTCCAGTGGACCCGCTATTACTCTTTCCTATTCTGATTGAGCTTTCTTTGCTAAAACTGCACAATTCTCATGGTGGGTTACTAGCCTGGACGGACTATTCTAGTGCTTCTTATCAGCCTTTAGAAGAGAACGTGAATGGCTGTTCTTAAAATTGTAAAGAAATATTTTTAATGAGGCTTTAAATGTGCAAAATGGATTTCATAATGAAAGTCATTTTTATTATTGTAGAGGTAATAGTAGTGGAGATAATGGCATTTATTGGCAAACGTAGACCAACTGTGAAAACTTGATTTAAAATGGTTAACATCAATAAATAATACAAAATGGAGTTATTTGGCATTTTTTTTTAAAGACATTGCAAAATACTGCTAGTTTGTTAATAATTTAGAAAAACATGAGTAGGTGAGAGGCAGCTCTGGTCCACCCTGCATGGGAATCAGAAGAAGGTCCAGCTGCTCCTTCACCAAAGGGTTTTGGAAATGCCTCACATTCTTGCAGAAATTGGCAAGCTCTCTTACTCCCCTGTGTTACTGTGTGGCCCATCTCCCAGGCAAACTTTTGTGATGTTTGCTGCCAAGTCACAGATGAATGCAGAAGCAGTTGGCAGAATGAGAAGTCCAGAGGCGAAGGACCCGTGTGTATTTTGGTATATTCCTTGACAGCTTCTGGAAGGACTTCTGCAGATAATGTTTGGCATTTCCAGTATTGCTTATGTATAAAATATGAAATTATCCTAACAGTAGGAAAAAAGTCTGGGAAGAGATTCAGTATTAAGAGAATTCTCTCTAATGCAGATAAGACCGTAAGGAAGTGAATTAGACTTTTCTCTTAATTCTGTCTAACCCATGCTAACAGTAAAAATACCTTCATTTATCCTCAATATGAATGAAACCTGGCCCGGAGAAAATGTCTTCAAGGTAATCAGGCTGCATTATTTAATGGCTATACAATTATCAGTCCCTATGGTGTCTGTTAACAGGTTCCCTTGTAATTGCAGTTTAGTTTTCTAGGAGAGGACAAAATGGTAATTTTGTCCTATAGCATATCCATCAGAAGCGAAGTTTAATACGTTTTAAAATGATATTCAGGTTACCAATGGCAATTCCAATCTGTTATATAAAGAGATTTTTTTTTCCTAAAAGTAGCCTGACTGTTGCCTGCACAGTTGTTTTCAGCAGTGATGAAAAATCTGCCTTAAACACTGTCATTGCTTCAGAGCCTTTGAGTGTATAAACTACACGTCTTCTGAAAGTGGCTGTAATTGTGTGTTTGTGATTTGGACTGTGGAAAGCATCATTTGCAGGCTGAGGTTGTGTTCCCCATATGTATGATGATAGCTGCAGATGAGTTTTCTGATGCTTAGCCCCTTCCTCCTGCAAGTAACCTGCTTTCAAGCACTCCTATGCTCACCGTTTTTCCTTCTCACCCTCTTCTAAGCAAGTACCATGATTTGTAATATCATATATCATATATTATAAAATACATTTCTCTTTACAAAATGCTCCATTTCCCTTTTTTTTTTTTTTCCACTAACACTTCACTTTTTGTCATGTTTGACCAGTTATTGTCTGTTAACCTCGAGTGATGATCAGAGCCCAAATAGGGCCATTCCTTAGGGCCAGGGTTCCTCAGGGATGCAGCCGGGTGACTGAGCTGTTCCACACTGCAAAAGGAGTGAATTAGGAGTTGGAGACTCTGCGAGCTTGAACTTTTGCTGAGTGGCTTCCTGTAGAACTGTGCCTGAATTGACATCAACTTTTCTGCTCATGGTTTGTTGGTAGTAGCCAAAGTGTCCTGATAAAAAAAAGATAACATGGATAGCTTTTTCCATTTTATGACTGTTTTGACACATAGCTAAGATTAATACAAAAAATCAGACATTATAGCTTTAATGATCACATGTAGCTTATAATTATTTATGTGAATGAGCTGAGACTCTTTATTATCACTGCTCGCTCTGGTCCCATAGCTGAACAAAATCAGAATAATGAGAAATCCCATTAAAATGCAGAGTGGAGTTTTTAGCGAAGCTTCAGACCATTGTTTACTCACCTGAGACAAATATTTTCCTGACGCCTTTGTTTTAAGCTGAATCAGATCAGCTGTTGGCGTGCTTTGTCTGACTTGGGATTTAAACAATTCAGTGTCATTATAAGTACATGGTTGCTGGGAGAAAAATTATGGGAGCCTACCAAGTAACCCTGGTATATCGGTTATGGAGTGTCCAGCCCTGTCGTTCCCTTTTGAAATGAAATGGTGTATCTGAAGAGAAAAACCTTGTGAATAGCGTTGTTAGCAGGCTGAATCCTTAGCTGCCTGGAGGCAAGCTGCCAGCTCCCAGGTGTGTGCACAAGGCCCTGGGGTGCACGGATGCTGTGCGCTTCTGAGGAGGCTGCAAACACATTTCAAAATGTAACCCTGCTCTTGGCAGGTAAATGAAGTGAGAGAATGTAATGGGTAAAGCCTTTTCAATGACAAAACTGTCATTGACTTCAGCAGATGGATTTTTACTCTTTTATCTTCTTTCATTTATTTTCCTGCATGGGCGTGCCTGACACATGGCAAACAGGATGGGAAAGGAGCTCCCGGGGTCTCGCAGGACACCTGCCTGCTTCAGCAGCTCTTATATGCCAAACCCAAATTGACCTTTACATATACAGTATTTTCTAGAATTTCCACATGTGCTGCCACAAACCACAGCGATGAAATGTGTTTATTTGTACTGTTTCTGTTAAATTTTATCCATCATGTCTTTACTCTTACTCCAACCTTTGAACAAGGAGTCGACTTTAGCCAAGGCAGACATCCCCATCACCCTGGGCATGCAGAAACACAGACTTTGAAAGCTGCTCATGTGCTTTGAAAAACTTGAAGTACCCGAGTCAAGGCTGGCTGTATTTTTAGTCTTTTTTTAATTTTTATTTTTTGTAATTCTAAAATGACTGTTTTTACCCTTCGGGTTGAGAATGTCACAGACTACATTTATTTGGTGGCTCATATAAGTTTTTAAATTAGATATAGCACATGATGCCACACACTTCCTTTTAAGCTATTAGTTTGTTTTTTATCTTGCTGTCATCTCCACTTCTATTTTCTTGTATGGATGTGATGTCTGCTTTGTGCATCTGCTGAATACTTTGTCACTTGATTTCTGTCCAGTCAGATCTGATGAATGGCTTTGCTTCTTTTATGCCAGAAGATTTGGCTTAGACTTCCAAAGCAATTGCACAGTTTATTCTAAGAATCAATTTTCTTTCAGAACAAATATATTCTTTATCATGTTAGATTTCTCCAACTTTGTCATTTACAACAATCAGCAGAAAAATTAAACCAATACAACCTCTTTCTGCTGGTTTAGATGGTGTGTCTGTGTTGATTCAGGACCCATTTATATTTACTTATAAATAATTTCAGGGTAAATAATCATATCTTACTCTTTGAGCTGACTATAATTTAAAAGCATAGTATGTTAAACTTAGGAATCATTTTCTTATACAAATATTGTAAAGCTGAAAATAAAAACTTGCAAACCCGGGAACAGACAGCTGGAATAAACACGTGCTGGAATAAGCAGACAACTATAACCCTCTTTTTAGCAAAGGTTATGAAGCTGATGTAAATTGTAACCAAGCAATCTATAAGAACTGGATAATGGCTGGAAGTTAAAGCAGTGTGAGTGCCAATTACGGGAGGATGTCCTGAAAGGAGTATCAGGGGAAGGCTCACTGTAGCTATCCTGCATCTTTTGCTGTTTGCCTAGGCACTTGCTGTTGCATACGTAAGAGACGGAATTAAATTAGGCACAGTTTTTAAAAGTTGATGACCACTGACGAGCAAACAGTACTTAGAAATACGGTGGTTTTATTCCCACAGCTTTGCTTTCTCGTTCATGATAAAATCTGAAACCAGGTCAGCTTTATGCTTCCCTTTTTTGCTTATGTGGAGGTAGGTATTTTTCAGGCATGCATTTTTCCATTGCTATGTTCTATATGGATGAAATCTTGTGTGACCTAGCAGCAGATTAATATCTTACTGGCATCATCTACAAAGTCTGTTGCGAGCTGTTCAGTCCCCATGCTCCCGGTGCCCAGCACCCAGGAGTGACAAAGGATCTGTCTGAAACGCAGTCTGATTCCCAGTTACATTAAATAATCTTGCTGTTCTGTCAAGGTGGAGCTTGCTGTGCTGGGCTGTATGCCCTGCAGAACCTTAGGAAGACCATGATCTCCGTAACATTTGCCCCTGCTGGTTGATACAGGAGTAACTTGTAAAATATTTTCAAGAAGAGATGAATTTCTTCATTTTAGGAATAGTATTTCCCGTCTTTTTGGCCACATGATATTTTGAGTTCTTCGTGCTTCACTGCTGCAATTTCTTAAAAAAAAAAAGAAAAAAAAAAGAAAGAAAGAAAGAAAGAAAGAAAAAGACTGTAAATAGTTCTGTTTCCATGAAACATTGGTAATCTCTGAGCATGCTGCAATTTCACAGTTTGAAACTGTATCTGCTTTCTGGAGGGACCCAGGCTTGCTTTCCCTCCCCTCCTTTCACCAGACTGATCCTTTTTATACCTTTGCATGGGATTTTATGGACTGCAAGAAATAGAATTTGAGTGATGGTTCTTATGTCGTACATTACAGTTGCCAAAGACAAGAAACACGGGTAATATCTTACACCAAAGGAAGAGAGCAGTGTTTGAAACACTCTTCGTTTTCAGGTTCTAGACTGGTCAGGAACAATAAAACAGAAAGATTATTAACTTCTGTTGGTATGATTACTGGATGTATGTGATCAGTAAAGCATTTATTCTAATGCAGAGCTGATTCATGAGCCTGTGACACATTTTTATATGAAGAATTTCTGCAGTGAGAATAGATTATAGATGTGGTCCTATGGGTGCTGTGGTATTTGAAGGATTCAGTTGAAGCTAGCTCTTTTCTTCCTTGGCTTCCAAAAGCAAATGTGTTATCTTTAGCAGCATGTGCATTCATCTTACAAAGAAAAAAGCCAGAAAACCACAACAGAATTTTCCCTTGAAATACATTTCTGAAGCATGATGATTGAAAGGTGCTGGAGATGACAGAATTTGCACATTTTTTTCCTTCTTTAGCTGCTTTTTTGTGCTTGGCTAAAGAGGTTTTGTTGTCATTGGACTTACACATTCATCTCACTTTGATGTCTCCCGTCCTCCACCTTGTCAACAGTCACATTTCTGTGGAAGATGAAGCGAGAAGAAAAATTATTTGCGCCTTTTCTTTTCTTTTTTCTTTTTTTTTTTTCTCTTTCCTCTCATGTTTACGTAAAGGCTGAATGAATTTTCAGTGTTCTTGCATGCTGGTTTCCTGCTTATTGTTGCTTTCCAGTAGCACCCACCGGCCTGCACTGACGTGCTGAGCTTGGCACTGCGTACACACACATGAAAAAAAACTGCTCTGCACTACCTGAGGGCACGAAAAGCAAAGTGGCTTTCCCAGTATCAGGAGGGGTTATGTCACAAAACTGAAATTTGAGATGAATGCTTGAGTTTTTATTAAGTGTCAGCATGGACTGTCCTCTCGTGGTTTGCATTTGATTTTTAAAACTTGTGTCTTATTTACTTAGCTCTGTCCCCTGCATCTTCCTCCCAGCCACAGGCAAGCAGAGATTTACACATATTCTGCAGTCACGGTCAGCAGCAAACAAGTGAAACTTAAGGAACTAAGAGGGCAGAGGATATTTTAGTTAAATCATTCAGTTGCTCACTGAGGAAATATGATTGTCTAGTTCCTATTCACAAAGGTATATTGATATGGTATATCAACTATATTGGTATAGTATCTATATACTAGTACCTATGCTGACAGGAAAGGCATCTAGGATGGCAGTCTATTTTGATGTGGTAAAGTGAAATAAGCATTATTGGGAAAAATAATTTACCAGTGTTTCTGCCTTCACATTGCCAAACTACGTATTTCTTCTGTGCTGGTCACAGCCTATTTCTTGTATAGAAGTGCTCTGACAATAGATGTTCTGTCACCATCAGAAATTTGCTGTGGTGGTCCTCGTGTTGGAATTAAGTGAAAATGAAGCTGAATTAAAGCAAAAGTTGTTTCACATGTTACTTCCTTGTAAAGGATGAAGAGAGCTTGGGAGGAAGTACAAGGGCTCCTGCTCATGTCTGTTTGCTCTCATTGACCTTGGTCAGATTTAGGCCCACAGCCATTTTGCTTAACCAGTCGTTGGCTTTGTTTTAACTTGGTAAATCTCCACTAACATATGGTTTCCAGCCTGGTGGGGGTACCCAGTACCAGCCCATAGGTACCAGGCTTTGTAAGTGGGCTGCAGGTGTCTGTGCTCTTCCTCATGCAGCATGAGCCTTCGCCGTCTGAAATCCCCTCTGCTCTGCTGGTGAAAAGAGATGGAAAATGCCTAGGAAAAATACAGCCATGTGGTGTCCCACCTAGGTTTGGAGGTGGCCAGGACAGACGTGGCTGTCGGAGCTGTGCTGAGCTCTGCAGGCACTGCCTGGCCTGGGCTTGTCCCCTGTCTTCTAGGAGTTGTCCCAGCATGTGGTGGAAGTGGGATCTGGGGCCTGGGTGCAGGTTCAGGGCCATGCTCAAGATGCAGTGTGGATGGAGCCTGGCAACTGGGGACACCTCACAGGGACAAAACTCAAATTTGCCACTTGGTCGGTTTGTCATGGGACAGGTTTGTTTGTAACTGCGCTGTTCACTAGGGATGAAACAAAAACAAAAACAAACAAACAACAAAAAAAAGCAAGTTGGAGTGAAATATGGCTGTGGGAAAAGTCCCTGAGAAAATAAATATTGTCAGACTGGAAGGGGTGTCTGCTCATTCTTAGAAGTCTGCTCACAGGATCTTGTAATGTTTTGCTTATGCTTCAATGTATATCTCAGTATACGGTTGTATGATCATCTGCATTACTTTTCTTTTTTTCCTTTCTCACAGTGCATGCCAATTAAAGGCCTTGGATTTGTGCTTGGAGCCTACAAATGTATTTGCAAGACTGGATTCTATCATCCCAACATCTTTTCAGTGAACAGCTTTCAGAGTAAGTGCCTTTGCTTGAGTCTTAGGAAAAAAAAAAAAAAAAGGAGAAAGAAACCAGAGATCATTAGTAATGCAGAGCTCCTTTTTATCCTAGTCAGGGTTATACAGTGAAATCCCAGTGGTTTGCAACTCTCGGATTATGTAATGATTTAAGGAGTTCTGTCCCTTTGGTTTGCCATTTGTGATACACTTGAGAATCCTGTAAAACATACCCACTTTAAGAACATTTGATTTGTAAATAAATTTAAAAATATGAAAAGAAGTCTTGCTATAGGGAAATAAAGACTTCTGGCATCTCTGTGTTCAAGCACAAGTATTGAGGAATTTAATCTAATAATTTTCTCTGTTGTTAGGTCAAACTGGAATGCCCTAGTCTCTGGCTTTGTGTGTGCTTTAATTGTTTTAATTTTACTTCATTTTCAAAGGAGAATCCAAAGGAACATGTCCAAGCTCTCATTCTTACAAACAGGCTATTAGAGATGGGTGAGTTCTGAGTCTGGTTGGCAGTATGATATGGATGACATATATTCCCAAGAAAGCACGTTGTGTGGTACTTACAGTGAGTTAAAGGAAGTAGGGAATCAGAACTCCATTGATATACAGCAGGAAAAATACAAAAAGAATACACAAAAAAATATACAACAAATTTACAAAAATACAAAAAAAATACACAGCAGGAAAAACAAGCATCTCCAAAGGTGGTGTCTGTTACTTTTATCATATGATCAAGGTGTGATCTCTGTGCAGACTTTGCTAGTGAATCCCATCCCCAGCTTCTTGGCCCCATGTTACAGTGTACCTGATAACTGGGTTAACACTACTGGTTTAGTGTTAACTCAAGAGCTGTAAATAAAGCTTCTAAGTTCCTTCCCAAATTAGTTACTCACAAGCTCTGCTTCCTTATGTTAAAAGTGACAGTGTTTATAGGCAAAAGGCGGGTAGCTCTTTTAACAGATATTCCTGTTTGTTTGATAATGGATATTCCCTGTTTATTTGCAGCCCCAAGTTCCAGAGGTTTCTTCCTTGACTTGTGTCATGGGATGGCCCATTTTTATTGATTAGGTCTGGTTCGGATATAGATTGGCTGAAGTATCTCACTCCTAACTCGGCCTATATTATATCTCCTGTAAATATATGTAGCATAAATAGCACAGTGTTTGTTTAAAAAATTACTTGGTGAGTGTTTGTTTCCCTTCCCTTTTCATATTGTGGAGTGTTGTAGAAGGCAGCCTTGTGATAGTGCTTTTTCTCTGGGCTCTCTATGAATCTTTTAATAGAAAAAGGATGATGCTTGGTTGCTCCTGCAGTGCAGTGAGTTATGATGGAGTTGGGATTTAACTCTTTGAATGAGCATATGGAAAAAAACAACAACAACAAAAAAAGCATTCATAGTTTTTTATCATACCAAATGACATAGACCACACAAAACCAATGTGGCTAGAGACATTAACAACAGGGATCATTAGGGATGAGATGCATTTTTATCTTATATTGGCTGTCTAAAGTGCAGATGTGTGGCATATATTAGTCATCTAGGTTTACACTGTAGTCAGTAGGGAGAGCATGGCTCCCCTGGAGGGTAATCCTGCTGCTTTGGAAACTTGTCTTTAGATGAGAGAAGTATCTCTTTAGGCAAACAGTCTTTTTTTTTTTTTTTCCCCCCTCCATGTACGACAGAAGAAGGAGCCTACATGACTAACTTAGATTGGATATTTTGCTTCTAAATAGCTAACATACAGTGAAATTTTCTCATGAAGCTGTTTGTATATACTGATGTTTAAGGGGGTGGAATTAAATGATCTGTGGCCTCTCTGATCTGGCCATGTGTTACTGTGAGCTAACATAAGCATGAGGTTAGAAAAAGTCATTAATAAAGAACTGCTTTTAATTCATCTAGATGCAGCTCAATTTGCCAGGCTCTAGAGATGACTTCAAAATGTGAAAAGTGAGACTGCTAGTGGGAGACTGGAAGTGACTGTGAAATAATGGAAGAAAAAACACTGGTTCAAGGGAACTTAACCCTGTCACCCAACTGCATTCTGTAAAAACAAAAACAGAAAAGACAACAAGGTTAAAATGGCTGTAGTATGTGTTTGGAGGTTCAATACAGTACTAATACAGGGATTCTAGACATGATTCCTGCAAGTTTTGACAGAAACTGTCTGACCTGAAGATCTCTTTGTGGAGATAGGTTGGTGAAGTGTGATGATAAGAGAGATGAAACTGCGTAGAAATGTTAATGGCGTAGAAAGTATTCCTAGAGAAAGAAAATCAAGAGGCAGGAAAGATTTGCAGGTCTCAAGATAAGATCTAAGTAGGTAGATAGATTAAAAATGACCAGTTTTGTACTTCTGTTGATTGAAAGTTTGAGTTCAGGGTTGTATCTTGAAATGGGGGTAATTCTTAATGATATTTGGATTCTGCACCAAAGCAAAATATGTTTAATTGCAGTTGCACATTGAGCCTGAAGTAACAACGTTTTAAGCAGGGACAAGGTTTTGCTTTAGGTCCAGATGAATGTTCAGGTTGAGACTGAAAGATAGCTGTATAAAATGGCTTTGCAGGGATGTTTGAGTCTCTACACAGTTTGCTCAGTGGGCAGGCTTAAAAGATTGCTTATCTACCTCCTCTGCAAAGTCAGCTGGAGACCTAATGCTGAGATGCAATGTTGCATAAACAATGTCCTCAGTAGGAAAGATTCTGTTTTTCTGACTTAGAGCAGTACAGTTTGGCTGCTCGCAAGGAGGTTGTGCAGCTTGTGTTGCAGGTTCTAGAAGTGTGCATGGGACAGGGAAATTTGGGCCGTTCTCATACCGATGGGGAAGCCAGGTAGGAGAGCTGTCCCAAGGCTGGGTTTGTTCTTCAGAACCGACAGTGCCAAAATATGTAAAATGATTCTCTTTTTTGTTGAATTGTTTAATGTGGACTCTTGGTGCTAATGGAGTACAGAGTTAATGCCATATTTCCAGTGTCTCTTTTGATCAGCTTTCAAGGTCAAACTTTTTAGAAATAATGAATATAAAAATTATGTCCATACAAAATTGTCAAGCCGTAGTCACATAGGATTTGTGACTCAAGTAATCTCATCAGAAACTGATTTTAGAAAAAGACCTATTTCAGGTATGCAAGTTGCTTTAACCTGAAAGTGCTTGAATACCTGGTTATGCACTTTCTCCTAATAGCTCGCTTTTAGGAAACACTATGAACTTATGTTCTTTGCCTCACAAGTTAATCAGATACGCATCAGAAGATCCTTAGTAGAACAGCCGTCGTTTGTTCAACCTAAAATTGCATTCTTTAGCAATACATTGACAATGAATTGCAGAGATTCCCCTCAGCTCTTGCTGTTTGGATGTGGAACCTGCCCAGTGCAAAAAGGTACTAGTACACCTCTTGTGTCTGGATATGAGACTGGAATGTCTCTGATAGTACAATGACCTTAAGTCCCAGGAGGGATTTCAAGTTCAACTAGAATTTCCGTTCTTTATGCCTGCCCCTTGGCTCTGGTTCTTCAGCAGAACTCACTTGTGCACATCTCTGTGTGCATGAAATCTCTTGCTGACTTCAGAGATACATTTCCAGGGTGAGGGTTATGACCATGGCTGATTGCAGCTTTGAGATGCTAGCAGATCCAGTTCCGTTCACACATGCTGCTTAAGTTACTGCAGCATCACTCTAATGTTTGTACTCCACATTATTGCAAAACAGGAGCAGAATCTGTCTTGTGTTCTGCTCACTGCTCAGCATGCCCCGTGCTCTCTGTGCTTACCAGACAGGAAAGGAAGGCTGGGATAGAAGAGAGAAGAACTAGGAAAAATACAGTAGAGGGGACATAGCCAAAGCATTTAAGTTTTTTAGTTTTCGTTTTCCAGTACTCAGGCATTATTTTTATTACATTTCATATTAGTTTGTGCCCCTATTCCTATTTTCCACCAATTCTTTGTTCTTTTCTCCTTCCATTTTACCCTTTTCTTTTTTTCTTACTGCATTTTTTTTTCTTTTCTTGAGGACGGTACTTTTATATATCTTCCTCCTCCTCAGGTCTAACAGTGGCACACAGTCTTGCAGTGTTCAATACAGTCTCACTTATGTCAGTGCTAAAACTGCTGCTGCCTTACATGGAGCAGAATTGGCTTTTTGTCTGTGTACCTTACCAGTGTTCAAAATATTTGGCCATCTTTTAGGGAGGAAAAAGTGCTTTTCTTCACTGGATGAGGCATGTGGAATCTGAAAGAGCAGCTGCAACAGGAGTAGGCACAACACAATGCAGTCTTGGCCTGGCAGTGCTGTATGAGGCAGTCACATCACGCTTAGCTTGGGCTGTCTATGGCTTGAGGTGGTGTTATATTGACTTGGGTGAAGGGATTGTGTCAGACATAAAAGGCGGAGTGGTTCAACTGTGCAGTGCCTGGCAGTGCCCTGGGACAGAGAGCCAGGGCAGGGGTGTGGGTGGACTTGGACTCCCTCTCCAAACAAGCTCACAGTCAGTGGTAAATACAATGGTCGGTCATTTGCCAAGAGCTTCTTTTAGAGGGTCTGAAAAATGTTCTTTCTTTTTGGTAAGGAAAAATAAAAAGGTGGAGATTGTAAATAATTTCTTATCACATTGTATAAAATCTCAAGTAGATCCAATTTTTTGGATCTTTCTTATATAAGCTATAATGAAGAATCATTGCAGAGTCAAAAGATGTTCACCAGATAATCAGTCATAGTTGGCAGCAGGAGATGCATATTGATGATCTTCCTTTATACACTGCAGAAATCACTACACCAGAAATATCTAAGCAAAGGTTTGCGGTTGCATTATGAAGTCATATCCTTGGGATATCTACTATAACATGCAACTGTTTATCAGCAATTATCCCCATAGTATGTTGTGAGCATACACATGAATAAACCTCTGTGCACGGCTGATAAGAAAATACTTGATAAAATAGATTTGAATGTATTTGCAGCAGCTTTTAGAGTTGAACATTTAAGAAATAAAGAATATCAAGTTTAGGACCATGCAACATTTTCAAGACACATGTGACTTAAGTAATCTCCTAACTTAGTTTTTAACTTACATTTTTTCAGTGTTTAAGTTTTCACACTGATAATATTTTATTTTAGATAGTTACCACAATAACACTTTATCGAAGAGTGGTGCATATGTGACTTAGAAATGTGAGGTTTTAAGAGATTAAATAATCTTCTAGGAAATGGACTAATTGAAGGGTGACTCCTTATGGAAATGATAGAGGAACAGGTGACAGTGGAAAAGTAGGTTTATATGAGTACAAATGGAAATGAAATTGAAAACTTGGGCAGGAGATAGTAGCCAAATCAAGAATGCACTGAGATGGGATGTAGAAGACAGTCACTTCTGTCTCTGACAGAGGTCAGTGTGGCTCTGTTGACGTATATGTTAACCGAGAAAATAAAGATATAACGTTAGATACAGAGAAAATGGGTTCTGGCAAAGCTTTTGGAGCGACAATGGGCAGAGGTCCATGGGTGTTCAGTCTGACAAAAAGTTTTAGTCAAAGGATGTCTTCAAGATCAGTGTTTCTTAAAGGTTCTCCACTTTCATGGGATGCCCAAGCATGGTTATTTTCCAACATTTCCATTCTTACCTCCCATAATCTGAGTCAAAAAGACACTAGATCTATTCTTACCATCTCTTGGTGTATAAGGAAATCTATCATGAGTCAGCACTACTCTGCTATATTCGGGTTTCCAACATCTTTGTTTAGAATAAAGCTCCAAAGAGAAATCCATGATTTTCATAAAAAATACCAGCCTGTTCTCACCATGGGATGTGAGAGAGAAGCACCTTTCACTGAAGGTGAGGAGTAAAGGGCTGCTGGAACAGCACACCAAATGTTTATTTACTCGCATGTATGAATGGTTTGTCCCTTTCCTAGGTTTTGCCCGTCTACAGACATGTTCCTGCACATTCACGCATACATTTGAGAAAGGAAGAAGTAATTATCCTTGTAGATAACCTTCTGTTTCAAATATTTCAACCTAAAAGTCTGAAGAGTTTCATACACCAACATGCATATGTGCAACATTACTGAATTACGCTGTCTCTTGAATTAAGACTAGATAAAGCAAGATTTACAACCTTCCCTGCTGGAGAAGGAAAATTTTGATAAAAGATACTGGAGCAATTCTCTAGCCTTGTGAAAAGTGAGAAAAGTTTTTGTGCTTTTTAACACACCATTGATATGGTTTCAGCCACATTCTCTGAAACTCCCCAACTTGTATTGCTGCAATTAAGGACTTTAAGCAAATTCAGCTTGCTTTCTTATTTACTTAACTTCATTCTGTTTTCACCCTTTTTCTTTCAACTGTTTCTTCTATTAGTTGACTGTAGGGTAAGTAGTCTTGTGGGGGGTTACGCTCAAGTGTTCATGGATCAGGAAAAGCAGAAATGCTCCTGTATGCTCTCTTGATGGGTTCACTTTGATGGGACAAATCTCAGCTCAGGAACAGTTGATTTTCATAGACAAAATATTAACTTGCCAATGGGATTTCGAGGTTTTCTAGTGTGTTTCTGTGAACCGTGAAAAATTATACTTAGTGTAACTGCACTGGTTTGGATTTGGGCACAGAATAGTGCAATTGTGCAACTGTTTGCTGAACAAATGTTAATTAATAAGGTGGTTTTTTATTTATTTTTTTTTAAGCTAATTATTTCACTAGATAGCATCTTTATGAAATTGAGGAGCAGTATCAAATAAGACCAGAGCTTTTACAGTGAACATTAAGTAGTTAATGGATCTACTCTTCATGTGTCTGTGTAAAATTGTTTCCTTATTCCCAAATCTTTGATGTAATTTTTCCCCATTCAGAAGTCTCCTTAAAAGAATTTCCTGTGCAGATTTAGCCCTCCTTAAATACAACGGGAATGTATTTAGCATTTAATGAGCTCACTTTCCCTCATGTCTAAATTGGTCTGCATTTTCTGAATGTGATAAAAGAGAGTGAAATGACAAAAGCAGCCCTGGCAAACTATTTCATCCTTCAGTGAAAGAGTAGAATGGGGAAGGAAAGGGAATCAGCAGAGAACTGTTTTGTTCCTGTATGGATGAGCTGTGCATACTGTACAATTAAAGTTGTCCCCCCTTTGCCCCACTTGATACTTTCAGGAAAGGATACAGATAATCGCTTTTCTGGAGGTGACTTGTCGGAGGAAGTCTACACCTGCCTACCCTGCAGGGAAGGATGTTCTTACTGTACAGATGATACTCCCTGCTATGCACAGGAGGACAAGTATTTACGGCTTGCTATCATCTCATTCCAAACGCTCTGTATGCTGCTGGACTTCATAAGTATGCTGGTAGTCTACCATTTCCGCAAGGCAAAGGTAAGCAGCCTTGTTTTACTTTAATCTTCCTTCTCACTGAGTAGTACAGACTCATTTATGTTAGGTGTGTAGCTTCTCATCTGGAGGACACTCAACTTCTCAAGTAAGGAGCACAACTCTTTCTCAGAAGATTGGATTTCCATACAGGAATGCTTTGCTGTAGGCATGGAGGTACCTAAATTGTTTATGTAATTAAAAAAAAACAAAAACTGAGCAAGTTGTCTCCCAGTGAAGTCTGCTTACATTTATAGATGGTCTGTAAAAATCAAGGAAACCTATTGTGTTCAAAGTCATTTTGGAAAATCAGGCCAATAATGGAGGTACCTAAGGAGGTATGTGGGTATCTATACACTCCAGATCTTGAAAGTCTCTGGCTCTTTTACCACTGCTAGGAAGGATGTTTGGTTTCAATATATTTGAGACGCTAGCTGGGTAATAAACTTTCTGCTTTTACCTCATTCAAAATCTATTTACATGTAATATCTCATGCAATTTCACTGTTGGCTCAGTAAATGCAGAATGTTCTATGAAACTTCCAATTTACTAAAAAAAAGAATTTAAGCTGGCATATATTCACTACCTACATTTGGAAGACGTAGGTGTGCACACAATATGCTACATTGTTGAAATTAATAGCTTCATCCATTTTCCATAACTAGATAAGCATTTCCATTTTGGTTTTTGGAACACTTGATCCCACAATCTTCCTAATCCTACACTGTCTGTATTACAAATGTGTGGCTCATTTTGAAAGACTTTAATATCCTGGCAGGAAATCACAGAATGAACAGTAACATTATTTTTTTCTCTCTTCTGTTTCTGACCGAGTCTTTGCATTTAATGAAATTGCATCAAATGATTCAAATTACAGACTTAATTGTATTTATAAAGTTTTTCATTATGAAAAGTATTTTGTACGCATCTATTTAGTTGCCTAATGTTAACTTAGCAGAAGAACTTAATTTCAATTCTGAGAGGTTTTAGTCCTCAGGGTAATGTTGCTTGCTTTTAATGGTTGTGTAAAATAGATCATGATGAAAGAAGTGTTCCTCATGAGTAAAACTTTTCTCTCTAGTTCTGCAAAGTGAATAGAGTAGCTTACTTCATGTCCAGCTCTTGCAAGTTTGCCCTGATTTTTTTCTCAATAAAGTATTGATGGTTTTATAAGAAATTTCTATACTTGTTCATAAATAGTTTGAGGTCAGATATGAATGAAATTACAGAAACGAACTTGCAATTGAACACTTACATATGTTTTGATATCATATTCACTACTGTTAAAATATATATATTTATTAAACATACTAGAGAAATCTTGAATTTCACAAAACCTGCTAGTTATACCAGGTACCTTTTTACTTTTGTGACAATCAGCCATTCCTCCAAAGTAAGCTACAAGCAAAGAACCAGACAGGATCTGAACATTTAATACCAAGGCAAACCAAGAAGCATATACACACCTTTCCTTGTTTCTAAAGAATTTTCCAGACTTTTACAAAAAACCATAAGCCTATTCTTTTCCAGATTACCTGTTACCTTGAGAGATTTGTCATGACATCTGAACATCAGAACCAGACATAGAACTATTTATTTTCTTTTTTCCCAGAATGTCTTTGAGATATAGCATTTCATTTAGTTGGACAGAGATGGATTCAATTATAATTTAGCTAACTTAGAAGAAAGTTTGACTTTGCTCTAAATGTGTATTTCACAAGGAAAAGACAAAGGAAAGGGAGACAAAAAAAAAGTTATGTGGAGATTAATAATCCTTTCCTTTATGATCATGTTTTCAAGAAACAGAAACTGAAAAATAGATGTTCCATTGCTTTTCATGGCAGTCAGCTGAGTTTTTTTCTTGGACTCCTTTTATATCCGGTATCTTGTTGGTACAGCATGATTTTAAAAAGAAAAAGATCTTGTATGATTAACATGAAATGAGAACCTTTATGAACAATGAGTATTTGCATAAGAAAACTGCTGGTTACATTCGATAATGACAGAAAATTGGAGTGAATGAAGAAAACCGGTAACTGTCTACTCTCCACCAAGGGGGAAAAGTCATGGAAATAAAGAACAGCTATTAAAGTATTCAAAATACCTGCATTTTGAGAATTTCCAACTGTTAGTGGAACAAACCTCAATTGGATTAGTGTATCCGTATGTGATTAAACTTAACTGTGTTAAACTGCTCAGATCTGCTGTACCGGGTGAGTGTCAGAGAAGAACATTTTTTGGATTCCCTCCCACATATGGCACTAGAACATTCAAATATTTAGAAAAAGTAATTTTTAATATAGCTTTTTAACAGAAAGAAGTATATACTGGTATGATATTAAGAAATAGTCTTCAAAGTCTTTACAACTGAAAAATAGAGTGATCAGAGTATAAAAATACTAATTTAACACCCCAGTGTTGAAAAGAATGAGGTGTAGATATGTGGCATTTTGTCGTAGTAGCTGACTAGTAAAACACGCTGAGTAAAATGGGAACTGGGTGGGGTTAGGTTACCACTCTGGTAGAAGTGTGCATAAGAGAACACTACTCAGTGCTTGTACTTTCTGGACGTTCCTGGTAAATATTAATTTCAAAAAGCCAAGGTCTTGAAAAGTTTGTCTGGCAACAAAAAGTGTCTTGCGAAAAAACATCCCTGGCACCCAGCCTGTTACTTTGTGAGTTACAGGAGTTGAGACGAAGAACAGTAAAGGTCCACAAGGACTCTTCAGATTACAGTAGAGGTGTCAAGCTTGGTCTCAAAAAGCTGGCATATCAGGAAGAGCAGGTGCAGATCAGAAGTATTTTAGAAAAGAGAAGAAAAATCTCAACTATTCAGATCACAGTGGTTACACATATTAAGATCAAGAGGTACTCATAGTGGAAGCTACTGGAAGAGTCACTCATCTACTTGGTTTCATCAACAGTGTGGAATATATGCTAGGTCTAAGCCAGTTGGCAAAATGGTTGACTGTCGGTAATAGATCTACTGCTCCATTCCCAGAGAAGATCATAGCAGTGAGAAGAGAGATGTTTTCAACAATTACTTCCAAAGAGTTATTGACAGAATGTGAAGGTACAATTTTATTTCTGACATGATCTTTATTACTAACCTAGGGTGTAATAATAATGATCTACAGGGAAACCTGGTAAATATCAATAACAGTGGTTTCATGGCTGAAGGATCTTGACAAAATGAATGGCTATAAATCAGCAAAGCCAGATGACAATCTTCTAAAAGTCAGCTAGTTCTGAAAGAACTTGAGAGGCTTCTTAAGGATCCTCTAAAGAGTCCTCTTTAGACTTCCAAAAGAACTCTTCTAACAAGTTGCTGAATTATTTACTGTGGAGCAAGCCACTGCTTATATTAATAGCAGTAGAGGAGGAATGGAAGATAGGAAATGTGACATCTGCATTTATAGAGACTGCTGGTAATGATGACAAGAGCTAAAGATCAGTAGGTCCAACTTACACACTAATTCATAGAAATTTTAATAAAGAACAGAACTACAGGTCTGTGAATAAGTGTGAGAAGTAGACTTTTGTGAGAATGTGATGTCCTTACAAATGCATTTATAGCTCTGTGAAGGTGGATTATTCCATATGGATGAGGGTATTTTTTCCAAGGACAACCAACAAAAGCTCTTAAAAATGATGATCTCAAGGAGCTAGGTGAGCTACACTTCTTGTAGGTAATTGAGAAATGACAGAGGAAAAGACAGTGCAGCAAATATGCTATAATTTCATATAAGGCAGGGAAATGGTGACACGGAAACAAATACTACAGTTCCTCGTAGTCTATAACAAAAAGGAATTCAACAGATCTCCCAAATGGTAAAATAAATAAATAAACTACATGTTATAGACAATTTTTAGTTCCTTTATGTCCCTCATTGGCACAGAACATCAAGGAGCTCAAAGTGTAAATCAATTCAAAAAGAGTTTTTCAGGAATCATGAAGGTTCTTGCCATTGTTGGTTATTTAATCACAGTGCTTTTAATGAAATATCTGGTTCTGGAAGTCCATGCTATTTATTGTTGGAAGCGGGGAGAATAGACCAAGAAGGATGGCTCTCTGCTGTTTTCCGTATTAAACCATGCCCTGAGATAAGACACTGGAGTCGAATCAGAAAGCCATACTTTTGTTGAAGAGTCATCAAGTTAGACTTCATTTCTGATCTTAAAAGCATTGTAGTTACTCATCTAGACTTGCAGAGTTGCATTTGATAGATGGCAAAACCAATATCAGAGGGACAAATCAAAATTCAAGTCACTTGTCCAAGACACAGTTATGGAAAGCTATCGCTGGTGACACTGACCAAAATTTTGCATTGCCAACCTATATATGAAACTGAAAATTAGTGACTTGAAGCAGTAGTCAGCGCTGGCAAACAGTGCAAAATGGAACTACAGGAAGATACTGTGAGAAAGCTCAGATCGATGCTGAGGAATTCATTTGAGGCTTTGTCAAACACAGGTGAAAGTGACTCAGCAGCTCTGAGATTAGCTCAGCAGCACTGTTAATAAACTGCAAGAGTCATAACCGGAGAAAATCACAGGCAGAAAATGTGGCCCTTTGCAGAGAAAAGAAAGCAGAGAGGGAGAACTCCAAAGTGGTAAGAAAAAAACAAAACACACACACACACAAAAAATCAACACACACAAAAAAAAAACAACGGAGGAATGCACAGAAGGAGTAGCAGAAGCTAAACCACTAATGAAAAGCTTTGTAGGGAAAGACAGAGAAAGATGAAAAATATAAGAGAGAGAGCAGATGCTGCTGCTATAGTGGGAAAAGATAAAGCATTTCAGCAGGGGAGTAAACGAAGGAAGTGTGCCAAACAAAGCCAAAAAGGAAAAAAAAAATAAAATTAACAGCTAATACAGAAGGGAAAGCAGATGTGTAGATCACTTGAAAGAAATCTCTAACTATTCTAGACAACAACAATGCCAAACAGTAATGAAAGCTGGAAAGCCTGACTGTGACATTAACATGAGCTACAAGAGGCTGAAAAACTCCCAGGAGATGAAAATTGATCAAATCCCATCAGAAATGCTGACAGCACCTGACAGCACCAGTTTGATGACATTGAAGGATTTCTGCAGTGGAGCCTGGGAAAAGGAGATTTTTCCTCAACAGTGGGAACGTTGGAGTGTTATTAGAGGGCCCCAATAGGATGATCTTGCTGAATACTGCAACTGGGGAGACATCCAGGCTTCTGCAGTGCGATACTAAGGAAGATGAAGCGACAGTGGATGCAAAACATGGAACCGGCTTAACTGAGGCTTGCAATTGGAAAGGAGCGTATAAACTAATAGGCTTCTCTTATTTCTTTGCTTTTCAAAAGGCTTTGACAGACTGTCTGAAAGGATCTTGCAGAACATCTTTCAGCCCCATGGAATCAGATCTGTATGGCTGTGTACAGAGATACAAAATGTTCTCTTAAGTCTTAACAACTAAAAAACAAATCAGCTCAAGGTGAACACTAGCAAACATTGTTGTGTGCTATGCCATTATTATTGCTTGGATAATGCAAACATTACTACTAAAAACACGTCCAAAAAGTATGAGGCACTAACCTAACAAAAGTAGCTGGATAGGCAAGGACAGAAATCACTGATGTTATAACAAACATTCTCAAAATTGAGAAGCTGAACAGTGATTTTAGAAGAAAATTTATCAACAAAGTAGGAGAGAACTCATCTGTGTGAGGAGTGTTATGTGAACCAATGGAAAGCTCAAACCAGGGAGCAACCAACTGCAGTATTGACTAAATGCAATGTGAGGGCAGCGGAGCAAGACACCATCGGGAAGAAACAGAAAGCTTAGGAAATTTTTCTATTTTGAAGTTAACATATGATTTAAAGGACTGGAGATCTACCAGAACATTAGAGAGGAAACCAGCTACCTTGTAAACAAGATCTTCCAAAAGTACTGGGCTGTGGAAGGACATCACCTACAAAGAAGATAAAGAGCTAATCCATTATCAGACCGCCATCAAAAGGATCAGAAACAAGAGCTGAAAATAACTGACCTTTTCATAGTGGCATACTAGTGCAACCATGGAGCTATCAGGTAGAATACTACTGCTGTGAGGAGTCATAAATGCCCTTACAAATGGTAAGAACCTCTACTGGCAAAGAGAACAGAGATGCTGATCTCAGCCCTCGAGTGGAAGAGGCTAGCTGCTACTTCTGCCCCAGGGATGAAGGAGAGATGAGAACATGACATCAGCCTTGGCTCACACTGACAGCAACCACAACACTTGGAAAAGATTGTTTTCAGCTCTTAAAAATAACATTAAGTGCTTAAAATAAAATATTCAAAACCGTGGTTCAGAGGGCTGTTGTAATATGGCATTAACAAGGATAAAGAAGAGCAGTAGATCCCATTGAAATGAAGGGCTTTGCCCCATTCTAAACCATATATGCTCCCAAATAGTAGAAATTTATAACTAAACCGCCTTTTATTGTGTTATCTTTTATTTCCCATTTATGAACACTGTTGGAAATAAAAAAACCACAAATGCATTAGAGAAGGAAAAAAATATATGGAACACTGATCAAATTAAAGCTTGCAGTTAACAAGACCACTTGGCTAATCATCAACAAGTATAAATCGTTTTAACTGTGGTAAATAATAGTAACTGACTGTTTTTATATTGTTTTTACTCTTTGTTGAATATAGATTTCCAGTGACTGGGGTTCAAGATGACTAGATATTTTATGGCACCAGTTTCCTATTTATTCCCACTAGTGTAAATGCATTTAAATGTTCTGCTAAATATGATTTCTAAACCATGAAGACTGGCCTTAAACAATGACATTTTAAACACTGCATAAAACTCCACATAGATGGAGAGACAACATGCAAATGAAACCTGTAGTTCTTCTTTTTAATACTAAGAAATCAAGAATTTCTTTTCATCCTTACTGCAACCATGATAGGATGCAATAATTCAGAATGAGATAATCACAAGCTATTGATGTGTGATATGTCTTTAAATATTAAAGCTTGCTGGCTTTGCAAACATACCTTTTTCTCTAATGTAAATCAGCCAATCCTTTCTCTTTTTTTTAACACTACAGTGGCATCTTGATGTGCTTGTGCCTGGATGCCTTTAATCTTTGGTGCACATTCTGCTTTTTTCTCCCTAGACACCAATTGCTGACATTTTAGCTGAAGTGGAAACTTGATAGAGGGAAAAGAGCTTGTGCAGATGGAGCAGCTGCCTTTACATGCTGTGCTGGTGGGCATACCTGACAGTTCACTCAGCACATACATATTCTGTGCAGCGCTTTATGCACCTTTTCTTCATTATATCCTTGGGTGAGAACCTAGTTTCTTGTGATTTCTTGGGGAAGTTTATTGTAGTCTTGAGGTTTGCAGCTTTAAAGATGTTGACGATGTTATTTTCAAAATAGCTGTTGCTTTTAGTGGAATTCTCATTTCCTCCATTCATAAAACAGAACTCATAAGATGTCCTTTCCTATTTTTATACATAGTTAAGATATGCCTTTAGGGATGCTGTACCTTTATTAATTCTCACATAAATAATTGCAGAATGCCATATTGAAAAGATAAGTGCATGGGCTGTTAGCCTCTGTTAGCAGTTGAAAATCAGAAACGACATACTGGCTGCTAGAGTTCCCAAAGACAGTGAACGATGGCTGCAGCAGAGTTATTGCCGTTCATTTGCAGGGTGTTGGGGCATTCACTTCATAAGCCCACAGGTTTCACATCTGTGTGTATTTCCATTTATTATAATAAATGATTTAAGGGAATTAAGTACTTGCAAACAGATAAATAAACCTATTTCCACCTCAGACATTGTAGGCCCCAGGACAAACTGATGTGTGAAGAAAATAAAGATCTAGATATACAAAGAATATCTAATGGATGCTCTTCTAATGGAATGAGCAGGGCAATAGGAGGCACAATTAGGCTACACGATGGTGCTCACTAGACAGGGTCTACCCTAACGGACAAGGTAGGTCTTAAACGAGACTTTTCATCAATACTCAGCAATAGCTGTAAGGATCCAAAATTCACAATCTTCTCCCTGTATCTTTATATTAAGCCAGATTTTGTCTCTGCAATGTTGAATTAGCACATATTCTTAGTGGCCATCCATAAAACATGCAAAGATTGTAAGGCAGTATGTTGCCTTCAAAGTGACATGAATCAGCAGTGGACTAGGACACATTTGCTCCACGTTGGCTTTCAGACTGATTCATGGCATGTACTTTCTTAGCCTTAACGTCTTGCTATTCAAAACCTTGCAGTTCGGAATCATTGTCACCTTCTATTCCATCAATGTTCCATAAAACTCTACAGCAGAGAGACCCAATGTTCTAGTCAGTGGAGCAGATAACAGGGTACTTCTAATACAGGGTCCTGGCTAGGAAGATAGTTGTCACGGGGGAGAGACAAGGCTGTAGTAGCCTTGAATGCATATATAAGTTCAACAGTATAATAATCTGATTTTCCTTTTAAAATAAACATAAAGAAAAAGATAATTGAATCCTTGAATTTCAACATATATTTCCCAACAATGAGAACTATTACAATATAAAATATTTTTTTCCAAAGCAGTTTTGGAGCTAGAAATTAAACTAAACTCAACAAATTGCTAAGCTTTTTGTTCATCTGTTAATGTTGGTCTTTGGTTCTTGAAGACTTTTGCATATATATGCTCCTTTCAGGGAAGCTGAGTAAACTAGATGGACGTTCACACAATGTTAAGCTTTTACCACTGATTCTTTGATGCAGTAACTTCAGGGTAGTTCCATTTACCTGCAGTTTCATTTGGATTTGTGAATGGATATTTACAGGTTTACTGGGAGGACACTTCCTGTCATGTCAGCAGAATAACAGTGACATTATTTATTTATCCTCCTATTTGTCTTGGAGCTGTATGCTGCTGTGAACCTTCCTTGTACAATCAATAGCAATAGCTAAGTCCCTGGTGGGTTGCACGATGTCCTTGGCATGCTTCCATCTCCAAGAGCAGACTTCCATCTGAACTAGGCCTTTCTTTTTATTATAACCACCTTAGTGTAAGCTAAGAAGAACTATTCAAAGTAAAAGCCCATCTTATAATGGAGGGACTTTTTAACCAACAAGTCTTGAAAATTTAGCAGCGACAATCATAGGTGTTTGTCTATGGAAGAAGTTTTTGTAAGGGGTTCCCTGAGCTGACACATCTTTGGCTAATAGACAGGGCACAGATTTGGAGACTGTAATTAACTGTAGCCTCTTCAGATCATTCAGACTAAAACATATGCCTATTCTTCATTCTTTTCATCATTTCTTTGGGTGAAAGTTGAAGGTTCGTAGATCACAAGCAGCAGCATTATACTATCAGCTTCTCTTTAGGACTTTGTGCTGTAAACAGTCAGCTTGCTTTCTGCCTTCTCTGTCCCAGCCATGCCTCCCTCCCTCTGAAGTAAAATCCTAACATTTTCCTCTGACAACTTCTCATCAATATCAGTAGACCTGAAAAAATACCTTCATCTCCTCCTGGTTCCCTCAAAGACGTCCCAGCTACTGCTTTCTTAGTTACGGTAGGAACCTGCTTGTTATCTAACATCTTGTTGGACTCAGCTCACTTTGCCTCCAGCTCTGCCAGAGTCTCACTGAACTCTTTCTGAGTTCCCTTTTATTACATGTCTTCTGCCAATCCTTGCCTCAACTTGCTGTCTTGTGCCTTGACTACTGCAATGCTTTCTGCTAGCCTTGGCAAGTGCAGTCATGGCCTGTTTGTATCTGTTCAACACGATGCTGCAAACAATTCCCTATCCTGCCATTTTGTGCTGTCCTTATTGCTTCTCTCTGTTGGCAGCGTAAATAAGCTATACCTTCTTGTTTTCAAGATCCCCCATGAGCTTTTCCCTCTCTACTCATGCTATTTATTTGATGCAAAAGTGTCAACACCAGCCTCCATCATCATCTTGTTACATTTTTCAAATACACCCCTTGTTCCCTTCATGCTTTCCTCATACTTGGTGGGGGCTTTGTGAGAGCCTCCCCTGCTCTCCATATTATGTCTTCAGATTCAGGAACTTACAAAGTGTGTGATACTGATAGGCTGGGAGTGCTGGCTAGTTACAATAAGTGATATTGCCTTGTTGTTCCCTTGGTCTTCCCATCTGTCCTTATCCATCTGTTTTCCTTTAGCTTAAACTCTCACTTCTTGGAGCAAGGGCAGTCTTCCTTACTTTCTCCTTGTGCAGGGTCCACAATAACTTAAGGATGACCTGGGGCTGGGTCTTTCCACCATACAGTGATAGGAGGAATAATTATATGTAGCAATATTTCCTTCAAAGGCAAGTGTGCTTTTATTTTCAGTGAAACATACAACCCATGATTAATTTTTTTTAATACAAGATCGTTTAGTGTGATAAATTCTGAGGAGATGAAAAATCTCACCATTTTGGGGGTCAGCATTTCTCAGATAAATTATTAGTTTGGAGCGGTTTAGCCATTTGGCTCTCATAAAGGAAAAGTGAATAAAATAAACCGGAGTTGGATTTAAAACCTTCAGAATTATGAGTTTTTGTTTGATTTGAAATTAGTATAATGATCATCATCTATAGTTCATTTGCCTTCTTAGTCATGTGAATAGTGAGTTTTGTTTTTTTTCTCTTTATCAAGTTTTCTCTACCCTTCTCTTCTTACATCATGCTCAGTTTGTTTCCTCTGAGATATCATGGGTCTTGAGCTTTGCAATCAGGTTGTTTTTTTCTCCTGTAATTTACCATAAACTATTTCTTTCCACATGATTGAGCTACAATTTATATAGACTGTTTTAGTGAGCTGTGGCATTATCTTTGGTAATAGGCAATGCCATGTTGAATGAGAAAGCTGAAATCCAATTCAGGTGTTCCAAAGCTATTTGTAAACTGAACCAGGAGAACATGCACAACGAGCCTTGTATCCTGCTAGTGAAATGTTTTTTTTTAATCCATCAGATTTTTTTATATATTCTGTTTGATCTCCTGCTGGTTAAACAACTATCGATATTAAAAGCGTACTTTATCCTTGAAGAGCATAATGCCTTTTTGTCTTCCTTTCTCTTCATTTCTGCATTAATTGAATGCATACCTAGTGAAGCAGGCTCTTTAGGTGATCCAGAATTTTGATGATTGTTATCGTACATATTCAACTTTTAAATTAACCGTAAGGATGTGAATAGATTGAAACTGAACTTGGACATCATTTACCTCCTTACTGATTTTTTTCACTTCCATATTCATTACAATTTAGTAAGAGCCAGGTATCTTGATCGAAGCTGGAGGAATTCCTGGTCTTGTAACAAAGATGTCCCTGGGACATTAGCTAGTTTCACTGTGAGGGTTCTTCACCAATAATATTTTTTCAAGTATCTGTATTGTAGGTGGTGTAGTGCAACTTATATGCAGCAGGATTTGTACTTCAAAATGTAGAACAACTTATCTTCATGATATATCATAACAGGTTTCATTACTTCTATAATAGAAAAGATAAGAGCCACATGAATTGAAAAATAAAGTATTTGGGGATTTCTTGGCTGCCTGATATCATGTGCACTTTTAATGAAATTGGTTTATGATTGATGGCTGCTTGACCTTTGCTTTTCCTGTTTTGTTTTTTTCCTCCAAGTAAAAAGTAAATTTAATGATTACATTTTATTTGGGCTTAGCTATAACTAGCAATAGAAAAAAATGACCTTTGTGTAAGTATTTTTTAAAGAGGAATAAAAAAGCCATGAGGATTATATTTATTTGGTTTAGGAATATTGCACAAAACTGCAAATGCCAGAAGATTCTGACAACTTGCCAATACAGCTTAAATGGAAACATGGAGCTGTAAGCCTATCTTTGGAAAATTGGCCTTTGCTATGAAATTTACTGTATTTGCAATCCATATTCTATTAGGAGGCTATTATTCAAAGAGAACAATTATCATTAAAAGTATTTGTCAGTGTGATAAGAGGTTGAACAGGGCATAGAATTTCACATTGAATATTTTGCAAAGAAATTTTCAAAAGAGACACAACCATTTCCGCTTTGAAGTGAAAAGCATTTCGTGCAAAAGAGTTGCTTGAATTTTGTAAGACAACCTACATTAATGAAATGAGATCTTGAAAATTCCCTTTTTGCTGGGTAGCAGTCCTACTTGGTCCTTGAATTTATTATAGAGAAGATAAAAAACAATGATTTACTTTTCTGCTTATTTCATGGCAGCACTCTTCTAATTTTTTAACTCTTTACAAGCCTGTGTACTTGGGGAAAGCCTTTTAGATAAATCTCCTTTTTTTCTGACATTGTTAAACTAGAATTATTCTTTCTGCTTAGTGGACTGTGGTTTGTCCTGGGATAAACCCTCAAAATGTTGTTTGCCTCATGTGGACAGAACCATCCTGTGCTAGGACAGTCCCCTCGTGCCAGGGAGCATATGGTATCTTTTCCTGTTTCACCAATACTTTTAGAAGGCATCTCTATCAGCAAGAAAGTGGATTTCTGAAACTTGAACTTTTTTTTTTTTTTTTTTTGTGGAATGGAATTGTTTTCCAGATAGTCCACTATGTGTAACTGAGGCTTCGGAGGAGTCTTTCCAGTTGTTTTGAAAAGAGTAGGAGTGCAATTTAGAATCATGATCCAACAGCTTCTCTTCACATCTCCTGTGTCCTCACATGTAGGGTATCTATAGTTCATCTATAGGACCTGCCAGACCTGCAACAAAAGGGCCATGCCAGAGTATTCCTCCTGGAAGCACCAAAGAATGAGCACACTGCTGACACCTGTACCTTTAGCTAAGCTTTTTGTTTCACTTGTTTTGAGGCAGTTTTGCTTAGTGATTTATCTAATCTCTTCGAATGCATCAGCTTAACATAACAGAGCAAACTTCTATCTGTTCTCTGTTTCCTAGCTTCTGGGCCATTCTGCCATGCATCAATATGTGCTTGCCAGCAGCTGTACATTGAGTGGTAGGTACCCTTTACAGTTTAAGAAGTATGAGTATGTTGTATGCAAAGTTGAGACCAAAGAGGAAATCTGTCTTCACTTTTTTCTAATGATTTCCTTTAGACCTTGTTTATCTGGAAGGCATGATTGCATCCTGGTGGTAAGCCACCTTTGCCAAAGGAAATTTTCTTTGAATCACAGCCCCACTCAGTCATTTGTTACATTATAAAAATGGCAGAACTATTTAATAAAAGAGAAAAAAAATCTAATTATGCCAAGTCGTCCCCTTACTATGTTTCCATGGTACCATGCTACATATAATCCACTGTGACATGTGGCCACGGAGGAATCTGCAGGCTTCCTGGACTGACACCAGAAATCTACAGTCCTGTAAATTCATTAATATAGAGTGTACCAGATACAAAATTACTTCAATTTTATTTTGGCTTTTAATTTTTTTTCATTTTTCTCCTTTCTGAAAATACTTTGAAACTCGTATCACTGACTTTGTGTGAAAATATTCAGAAATTCAATGCTAATTAAGGCTGCTGTATTTCCTGGATTGCTTAGGACCACAGAGAATTGTAATGCAGCATCTTCTGTGCTTGTTTATACATCATTTTAGCTTTTGGTTTTGTTATACTTGATGCAACTTGGATAGCTACACTTTTTTTTTTTTTGAATTGCCCTTGTGAAATTAATTGTTGAGCATTTATTTATGACCCTCTACCAGTATCCAAAAGGCATGTAGGACTTGAGTTTCCTAATGTGATTTGCTACAGAAATTGTGTTACTTCCTGAGACCTGGGGATAGAGAATTATTATTTATCTCAAAGACTATTGATGTGGTCAACATAGAATGGATGGACCAAAAAGCAAGCAAATCCAAAGGCATTTTTTTCAGCCCTGGTCAAGAAAATGTTCTCTGCTAAGGCATATTGGTAAGGGGGAAACAAAAAGGAAGACTGGGGATACCTGGCCTGTGCTACCTAGGAACTCCCCACCTTCTCATTAGTTTCACAGTCTACAGTAAAGCTCTAAGTTAAGAGCTGGATTGTCACTAGCATGTATGGAACTGATGAAGAGTTCCTTCCTACCCTACAAAAAGGCTCAGGAGCAAACCAAAAAGTGCAGTAACACTGAATTACCACTTTTCAAGTGTTGCGACATGAATGTGGTCTGGCCCTGCATGCTGTCCTCTAATGATACCTGAGTTACACCATGTGCTTGCTCCTCAGCTTTTGTAGTCGCCGCTTCAGTTTTCCTCCAGGAGCTGCCCTCTTCTTTTGGTCAGTTTCTCTATGAAGTAGATGAAGATAATATTTGAAATAGAGAATGAAACTCTGTTTTTATTGCTTGAAACACATGCAGTTCCAGCTCCTTCAGATCCAAAACTGGAAGCAGTAATAGGATAGAAAAACTGGCTGAAACCCAGTCTTGGAATGAGATTGGTGAGGAAGGTCAATGCATTGCCTTGATACCATCATCTTAACAAAGGCATCTGTTCATATGGTTTATCTCTAAGTCTTTATTTTATTCTGATCTTTTCATTAATCAAATGTCCTGAGAAGCAGTCTGGCTGAAAAACAGCAGGAAGTTCGAGAGGACTATGAGCCAATGCTGAGCTCTCACCACAATTCAGGAAAATCGTATACTCGACAACACGGGCATACCCAGTAGGCTCAGCAAGGCTGTTATTCCTCTGTTCGGTGGTAGTGGGGCTGCTCGTGGAATACTGAGCCCAGTTTTGTGCTCTGTGGTTCATGAAGTGTGGGGAAACTGGAGAGAGCCCAGAGGATGACTACTGGTGAGTGCTAGAGCATAAAACATACTGGTAAAGCCTGTGGAAGCTAAGCTTGAATAGGATGGCAAAGAGGAAGCTAAGGGGCAATCTAGTAGCAGCTTATTTGAAGGGTGTTTGTAAAGACAGATCCAAACTCTCTTTAGTAGCATCAAGAGTTGTAACAAGGGACAACAATCACAAATTATGGGTTGGGAAGTTCAGGCTGGGCATTAGGAAAAGCTTTCTCACTAGGAGAGAATTGCCAGACCACAGCCAGCTACCCATCAGTTACCTAGCTCCATTCTTGGAGGTTTTGAAGGCTTTGGAAGACAAAGCCATGGCTGACCTAATTGCTGTTGGCAGTACTCTTGTCTGAACCAGGAGATGGGACTAGATAACCTGTAGAAGTCCCTTTCAACAAGCATTTATATGAGTCAGTAATTCTTTGAGACTAGTTAGATTTCATTATGCACATTATGGATTATTATAATGTTTATTGATTAGATGCAAAGGATCTAATTGGATTAGTTCTGTGAGTTACTCTGTATTAAAGATAGCTGTCGGGATGCCTCTGTCTCAGCTGGACTGCAGTCCTCATTGCTTCACAGAACAACAAAAACTATGATAAATGGTTTGCTTTCTGTAATAGCATTTTTGTTTGTTTCTATTAATGAGAAAAGATATATGAGAAAGTTAAAAAATAGCTATATTTCTCTAATAAACAGTGAGTGAGGCTTTCTATAAAAGAATTGCTCTAGAGAGACAGCAATGTTTGCTTCACAGGAGAGCAGAAGTAATGAGCCAGCCTTTACTTCTGTGCCTTCCTAATTCAAAATATCTGTACGTGCTGAACTGAGATTTCAGTACTGAAACCAGAGTTTTAGTAAGAATGTCTCTGACTGTCTCTGTGTTTGGACCACCCCCACACCCAGGGGCAAGGTCTCCTTTCTCACAGGGCTGCCTTGGACCTCAGCATCCTGACTTTGCTTTCCTCATCCTTGCCCTGAGGCTCTGTCTCCTCTCCATCACTGCATCTTGCTAGAGTAACTGAAATAATCTGCCATGGGGTGACCTTGACCCACTATTATGTCTTGTCTTCCAAGGGGAAGCCTGCAAAGGCAATTTCAGTGTAGCTGCTCCTGAACTTGTTTATAGAATAAATATGCTACATCGTATGTTGTGACATCCATCATGTGGCATTACTCCGACCCCTATGTCTGGGTTGCAGATTTGCAGTCAAATCCTGAGTCTCACGTGGAGGTGACAACTAACCTCTGAGCTGTTAATATAGGAGTATATCTGGACTTTGTGAATATATGTAACTTCTTACTTTAAATTGCCAGCAGTTGTGTGACTTTGAGCAGTCACCGAAGTGCAAATGGCCAGTGGCATCTCACAACTGCTAGTAGCTGCATCCCAGCTGAGAGGAGAAACTGTGAACATTTCGAGTTTTATCCTCTTTGAGTTGGAGTGCTGGTCCGTTCTGCAGTGGTTTTATAACACAAGGGTATGTCCGCAGCTGTGAGTCCTGTTCCACTGCCTAAGTCACACTTGAACTCAGTTTTTCCATAAATGCGTCCTGAAGTATTCAACGTGCAGATGCAAACCTTTTTACTGTCCTATTATGGTGGTTTTTCTGTGTAGATCTAACATGACATACTCAGCGATTCAGAAGTTATCAAGCCCGTCCATCAACTGGGGGCCTTTATGTCCCATGTCCTCGCACTATTTTGCTATTTGCTATCATCTGCCTAAAGCTATCTTGCATTTTTCTAGTTGGTCCTTTTGATAGCTTACTATGAAACAGTTGATTGCAATTCTCTTGAATTTCCCTTATGGCTGACAGCTTGCACTGGATTTGCTGGAATTGTTTTAGTGTGCCATTTGTTCATAGCAGAATTTAAGGATTGTAACTTCTCTCTAAGAAACTCAAGCTCAAGATGCATAAGATGGTAGAGACCAGTACATAACCTGGTACCTGGTCTCCATCTTTACTGTAATACTTGCCATAATATTTTAATTGCTTCCTTCTGGTTTGATTCCAGAATTTCTGGATGGAGGCCAGATTGAAGCTAATGCCTAGTTCAATAATTATTTTTCCTCCTTCAACTTAAAATAATAATTATTTTTAATGAAGATCTCAAAAAAACAAACAAAAACAACTAAACAACGTGGGAAAAGTATGAAAGAGGTAAGGTAAGTATAAAAGTTAGTACGAAGCTAGAAGCAAAATAAATTGCAGTGTCAATTAGGTGCCTGCAATGTGTAACCATTAAGTGAGACAAGGAAAACCAGAAAGGACAGATTTACTGACACAAATAACTAAACACAGAAATGAAACCCTTGAAAGGGAAATGAGCAAACAGACAAAACAGCAAATAAACAGACCTTACAGAAGTTCAACAGCCAGAGAAATAAATAATCAACAAACAAAAACCCAAATAAATGCCAACAAGCAAGCAGATGTAAAAAAACAAAACAAAACAAAACAAAAAAACAAACAAAAAAAAACCACATTAACCCAGGCAGCTGATAAGGAAAAGAGAAAGAAATTGACATGACGTTACATGCAAATGTAGAAGAAGATTCCCCTGGGCTTTAACCCAAAAATACCCTGATTTCTGTGAAGGAGGTTTTTAATTGTACAGACAGCATTGGTGGAGAGCAAAAGGCAGAGGCTGTGGATTGCCATTTGCTTCCATTCTTTCATTTACTTTCTTAAAAGAGAAAAGATTTTTGTCCTGACATATGTGGACATATTCACTGCTATGTACATATTGAAGTCCTATGGAATCAAATATTTGTGGTGCTGCCTACAGCCACACCTTAGGTGCCTGTATTTGCGAAGTCTGCGTAGTGGCAAATTCAACTCTTGGTGGAAAAATGGTGCTCCAAGGCTGATAGAAATGCTATCTATCTAACATAGGATACCTTCTATCTCATGTATTAAGTAAAAAACCTTTTATTTTGGTTTTCACCCTTTTAGCTATTCCCTGTTTTTAAAGTTTTGGTACTGGCTGAAGGCTTCTCGCACCTTCTTGGGCTGTAGCGGCATCACTGGAGGAAAAAACGAGTCAAGTGAAATATAAATATTTCAAATAAATGTACTTGTCTTTTATAAACTGAAAGCTTCCATGTTACCTTTTTCTTGATAAAATATATACTTTTCTTTACAATAAAGAAAATTAAAAAATGGAATTTCAAACTTGTTGTTTGGGAGAGTTCTCATGTTTCCATTTCCTTCCCAATTTTTTATTTTCTCTACACTGCAAAAACAAAATTTTGCTGGTGCTGTTTCTTATTTGAACATTTATGTTTTTCTTCATCAACAGGGATGCCATTCATCTCTGTCAGATTACCTACTCCAATTTCTGAAGAATCTTGTTACAAAAAGCTGTGAATGTAGGGGTAAAACCTCCATTTTCTAAGTATCAAAGATGGAGATAAAGGCACAGTCACGACCTGGATTCAAGTTCATTTTGAATTTCAGTGTTGTTGTGGAATTCATATTTCTTTTAGGGCACAGAAGAGAAGTACATAGTCAGAATTCATAGATAATGGTTGCTTCAGGAACACAGGTGAGAAGAAAATCATAGAGGAGTTTATTGTTTTGGGAGAAGTGCTGGAAATGTGGCAGTTCTGTGCCCCTGCATGTTGCCTTATCATCTTGCCATCCAGAAGAAAGCTTGATAAGAAAAGGTTGATCAGGGTGCAGAAGACTTATTTATAAAAGGATGTTCACACAGAAGTTGTTTGAAGAACAATTTTTTAAGAACATTTTTATCTTCTCTATATGATACCCATTTCACCTACTTTCTTGGTTATTCTGTCATATAGAGATGCATAGTATAAAATGAAGGAAAAAAAAGCTTCTTCAGGGTTTGAGGGCTGACTGATAGTGGGAGACATGAGTTCACTGGTTATGGGCAAGGCCACTCTGCATTAATTCCCAGTGAGTAAAGTGGTGTTGTCTTGGAAAGATGTTGTGAAGAAAAACTGTATCGAAATGTGTAGAGTCAGGACCACATAAGGAGTCTTCTGGACATGGTCCTATATACTACTTGTTTTTACTTAAGATGTAGTGATTGGAACTTTACATCACAAAGTGGGAAATGGTAGTGGAGGCAGATTTTAACCTTTTATAATCTTTTTAATCTTTTCTTCCTTGTGTACTTCACAGAAGTTTTATGTCTTGCTCAGGCTAAAGTTATATGTTCATTAGAAATGTGAACTAAGTCATACTGTCATTTATAGTTTGTAAAATATATGCAGTTTCTGTTCTACATGTCAAAGCAGTGCGCACGATCCATTAACTTCAAACATAAAAGCTATAAAATAATTGAGAGTTTAGTCACTTCTTAATTAAAATAACATGAAAGTATTCTATTTAATGGTTTCATAACTGGCACCTAAACATTTACTTCCAGCTTTTTGGTGCTGTATTAGCTCAGAACAGAAGTTTCTGCAGAAAGCAGTCTTGAAAAGTTGTCTAGATGTATTGATTTTTATACTGCCAGTTGAATAAATTGAATGTATATCTGAATACATAAATAAGAATACATAAGCAATTTTACTACAGCAGCCATAAAAGATAATATCATCCATTTGGTTTTTGTTTATAGTTTTGGGATGCTCATAAAAAAATAAACATATTGTGAATACAGAATCAATGTGTTTTGTTTTGGACATTTTTTGTCTGTTGATATATATGCTTTGTGTATGTCTCTGGAGCATCCTTGTAGATGAAATGAGGCAGGGCTGTTTTGTGAGGAAATGCAGTATGGGAGTGCGGGACCGTCTTTACCTTGGTAGACTAGTGGGTGAGCTTCCCCCTCTATCCAAATGACAGAAATAAATTACATAAAGTGCTAGCTCAACTGAATTTGGTATGTCACTGATAGAGTGGATTGTGTGAGCCTAAAAAAACTTACAGTGGCATTTCAGTTACCCGTTGTCTAGCTCTTTGCCTTTGGGATTAAGCTTACATTTTACCCAACATCAAAATGTATTAACTGAGAAAGAGAAGAGAAAACACACCTTAATTTGGGCTTTTGAAACAAATGTCTTGCATTACAGGAGACCAGTGATGAAAATGTAAATATGAGCTCTGCTTGTGGGTCAATTTTCAAGTTTCTGCAATTGTTATGACAGGCATTGCATTCTATTTGGAAATACAGTTATGGTAGTTTAGCTGTTTGTGGAGCTCTGTTTTGTTTTGCTTTGCTTTTTAGGGAAACTTTTTGTGGAAGCATGTAAGTTCCAGGAAAATTTTGCTAGAAATATGTATGTTTCAAGTTCAGGGTGTAATTTTAGAGTGAGTTAGCAGAATAGTTTTGTGATCCTTAATATGTAGCTCTTGCTAAGAAAGTCTAAGGTTCAGATCCATGGATGACAGAACTCACAATAATGGACTAAAGCTGCACTACAGAAAGCTTAAGAGACGTTAGGAAGAACTTTCTAAAAGTGGAGATTAGGAATAGGAAAACACACATGCACTTTTCTTTCTGGCAAAAAGAGGAATAATGTATTTGCATCAGAAATTGAGAAAACGGAATGAGGCATTGTTACAGGGGATACAAAAATCTCCATAGTCCTTCTTATCTTTTTTATCTAGAACACTGAAATTCTATGCAAGTCTTACATTGCACTGTCAAGGAAAGAAAAAAGCAAAAGCAGGATTTGAAATCTTCAGTCTGTGTTGTGTTTCTAAGACTTGTTCCATCAAGAAAATTCCACCAGTTTTTGCAAGTCAAAAATGGACTCCAGGGCACCAAAAATTTGCCTGTAAATCTACTCATATAGGGCTCTTTTTTTTAATGATTGCTTTACTAATGAAAGATAAACATCTCCCATCTAAACCCATTAGAGAGAGTACCACAGACCATTGATTCCAGTCCATGAGAGGATTTTATGATGGGAAATGGTTGAAATTGCATGAAACGCATGATTTTTCAAAAGATTTTTGGCAAAGCCTCTTTTGCTGTCTTGTCTGACCGCATTGCTTGCAGTCAGGAAAGCGCTGCCTTCATCCAGAATAGTGAATGAAAGACCCTCTCAGAGGAAGGAGGTAGCTAAAGAAATGGAAAGCAGTGTTGATCTTTTGTCTTTAAGATAAGGTGCAGATGCACTATACATAAATTATCAAACTTACTGGAATAATCTTTATATTAAGGAAAAGAATTGATTTTTTTTTATTTTAAAATGGAAGAAAACTATGATGGAGATTGCATTAGAATTGGTAAGGAAATGGCACAATATTTTACAATCCTGACAAGTTAATGTCTAAATCAACATCTTTGTACAAAATTTCAAGGAAAATAAAGGTGCTTTCAATCTAAGAGTACATTCTGTATTCAGTAAAATTGTAGATTATTTATACATACTGTGGAAGCCAAGTCATCAATATTAAATAGGCAGGTCAAAATGTTCAAAGGGCTTCTTGAAATTTAAATAGTACAGAACAAATTCTGCAGTTAAATTCATATCTGTAATTTCCATGATTTGTAATTCCTCACAATTGAGATCCATTTTAGCAGTTTGAAAATGTATCCAGGTAATGTGTTGAATAATATTTAACATAGGAATGAGTGATTTTTGAAATTGGATTTTGTAAAACACAGCTATTGTAATGGGCTGGTGAATTAAAGAATGTGGAGCATGACAACATGATAGACAGCTTAATACTGTGCTAATAAGCATTACTGTGGAAGCATTATATTGATGGAAGTGAAGGTGCCTTTTGCAAAGAACTCAGCATCTAAACTGCACACAGAGAATTTTCTAATATTTTGTATTGTCTTTTTTTTTCTATTTGTTTGTTTCCTAGAGTATCAGGGCTTCAGGGCTGGTGCTGTTGGAAACCATTCTTTTTGGATCACTTCTTCTGTACTTTCCAGTAAGTCAAAATGAAATTTTTTTTTGGAAAATGATATCTTTGCCAACATTTAAAAACATTGCATGAATCACATTGGTAACAAATGTGTTCATCAAAATTATTTATGTAATGATTAGTCTAATGTGTTTAATAAAATGTGCTATGTTCTGTAAATATTCTTAATAACACTTGGATGGTTTACTGTATTTGAAGAAATTCTCCATCTTCGGTTAAAGAACATTTCAGGGTTTGTTTTTTTTTTTTTTTTTTTTTTTTTTTGTGTGTGTGTGTGTGCTCTGGGCTAAACTGAGTTTTAGCCTTGAAAGAAGATACCTCTGCTCTGCTAGGGGAAAAATGTACAGGGTATGTAAAAGGAAGACACTGATTATACCATATATTTCTTGGGAATGCAGTACAAGGGAGGGTGATTATTTTAGTGTATTATTGCTGGTATATATTTCAGTAAGTGTTTCTGAGGCCTCATGACATCTGCAATACCACGTATTTGGGAAAATGTGATGGCATTATCCATTTAAATGGGAAAAAAAAGTGATTTCACATTCACACAAGGAATGTATCACAAAACTCCATTAAATATATATACTTTATTTTTTCAAAAATCCCCCACTGAACTCATAAACCCAAGATAAAGCCTAGATAAACCAAGGCATCAAAGAGTAAATCAAGTGAAGTGAATAGAAAGTGTGCAGATCAGGAGACAGAAGCAAAGATGTAGTTGTGGATTGTTTTAAAATATGTTTATGTTCTCTTTTCCTCAGTAGTAAGAATCTTCTGTGCTTTTACAGACAGTTACTGAGTGACTGCTGGAAAACAAAACTCCTTAGTGGTTGTGGAACAAATAGCGAACAAACTGTAGTAGAATGAAGTGTGAAGAATGCTATAATAAACACAAATCCTGGTGGAATTTTTATGCATTATTTTTTGAATTGTGTTGGCCTTTCAAGTTCTAAAGAAAAGTGTGTGCATTTCTTGGATGGTTTTATGTGTCTTTTCATCTTTGACTTTGCAGATGTCAGGAAGAAAGAAGTTTTGTTTTTTTCCATATTGTACAAATGCTTTTTACTACTTGCATTGCCTCTCCCCTGGGTTTCCAGAGCTCCCTTCATGTTCTTTTCCAGTGAGAAGAACAGGAAGCCCATGCACTGCTCCCTCAACTGGTATAGAAATGGTGTAAATCATGTAAGGAAATTCATACCATAAAGCATAATATGGGGGATTTCATTTCCATGGCTGTCCCCTCTTGCTTTCCCAGAAAGCCATGGAGCCATGTCTTCCCAAGGCAGAGGCTCTATCAGAACCAGTCGGTGTTTGTACCACATTGGCTCCAAAGTTTGCCAAAAGCCTGATTATAGCTCTTGCTGTGCTGTGTCTGCAGTCTGCTCACCTGTGACCGGTTCTCCAGCATCTATCCCAGTTCTTGTCTTAATCCTCTAATTGTTGTCTTCCAGAAAGGACAAATGTCCTCTGGTGGCTGGCTGTCTTCAGGCTTTAGGAGCTCAGCGTCAGGGATGCTTACATAATGGCAATGGAGTTTACTGGCAACAGCTGACTTGAAGAAGAAGGAGCCTGTTAGATTCAAGAGATGGTCATCCGTAACCTTTAAATGCAGAGGGAAAAGAGAGGCAGTGGAGCTGGGAGGGGGCATTAGAAGACCAAAGCTTCCCCACTGTTTTTCACTGATGTTTAAACAACATTTTCCCCCTTTTTATCATTGACATTAACAATGTTAAATATACGACAAGTGAAAAATGACAAATTGACATTGTCTGAGGAAAAATGTTCTGCTAAAAAGTCTTGATGAGCCTGTCTCCCAGGTGGGAGATAAATACTTGACTGGACCTCATCCGTCTCTGTGCATCTCATATGATATTAAACTGCCCACTGAGAACACGTTCTGTTAGAAACTAAAACGCAAAGGGTACAACTTGACTTCTCTGTTAGAGCAGTTTTATGCTCCCACACTCTTTGGTAGGGCTCTCTTTCTTTCATACATAGGTAATTACTCATCGGGTTATTACTCCCACAGGCTGAAAGAAAAGGGAAAGTAATTTTATCATTTCTATTTTAAAGGTCTAAGGGGAGGGACTTAGTGTGGTAATGGAGGTCATATTAATGTTCAGACAGAGAAATTAACCAATTTCAGAGCTGCAAGAATATGATTTTGTAAAAAAAAGAAAACTTAGGCTAATGAAGAAATACCAGGATTGCAATATCCCGGTTCCTCTATTCCGAGGAAGATTTCATCACTTTCTGATCCAGGGCAAGAAAATTGAACAATAAATGTGTGAAGTGTGAGAGCACACATAAAACATAGCCAGAGAAGTCCATTATATCATCTTTAAGAAAGAAAAGACTGCATTTCTGCAAGGTATGAATTATGGGGTGTGGGTCCTTGAAATGGGAACTCTTGACATTTTGCTGTACGTGAATACCATCTAAATGTGCTCACCTGCATCTTGTTTGGAAAAAGGAGCACAAGGCACAGCAAGATGGAGTGGGAAAGAAAACCTGAGCTCTGAACTTAAGAGTCTTGTTTGCACTAGCTGAAATTCACACAAATGTTCATTCAATGAGTGTAGTTTATGGATTATGATATTTGTTATGTCACATACATGCAGAGCAGGTCTTCATTTTTCTGGGTCATGTGCACTGTTCATTTACCTCTTCCCATTGTTTGGTGTTTTTGTTTCTGAGAATAATTGGGAATATTCTGTTACTCTGTGATGTTAAAAATGTAGTAACATGCACACAGAGGTAGAGTTGATTTACCTACGTGAATTGGTCTTCATTTTATGAGAGGAATACATTAGAGATTTAGGAGTAATTAATGTAAGACCCAGGCACAGACTGGGCAAGGAGTGGCCGGGGAGCAGCTCAGCAGAAGGACTTGGGGGTGCTGGCTGGCAACAGGCTCACCATGAGCCAGCAGTGTGCCCTGGCAGCTGAGAGGGCAAACCCCATTTTGGGGTGCAGTAAAGACAGCATGGCCAGCCTGTCAGAAGCAGTGATTCTCCATATCATGTGGAGCAACAGCACAAAGCTGTGCCAGTTGAGGGTCAGATCAGATATAAAGTAAAATTTCTTTACCATGAGGGTGGTCAAACGCTGGAAGAGGCTTCCTGGTGAGGTGGTTGGTGCCCCAAGCCTAACAGTATTCAAGAGGCATTTGGATAATCCTCTCATTAACATTCTTTAACTTTTGATTAGCCATGAAGTGGTCAGGCAGTTGGACTTGATGATATTTGTAGGTTCCTTCCAACTGAACTATTCTATTCTGTTCTGTTCTATTCTGTTCTGTTCTGTTCTGTTCTATTCTATTCTATTCTATTCTAATATAAATCTTTCCTTTTATACACCTTAAATAAGCATGTTCAAGTATGTTTTCCAGAGCTGACATGAGATGCAAGTTAAAATATGAAGTGAAGTTCACCAGTTTGGGCCAGACACAACTGCAGCATGGTGTTTTCGTTTAACATAATACTTTTTTTTCTTTTTTTTCCATCTCTTCTATTGTGATTTGGAAGGCAAAACTGAAAACCTCAACTTTCATGGTCAAGTATGTGCAGACTTAAAAAGCTTGTGTTAGTGCATATAAAATGTAAAGAGAGAAAATGACAGAATTTCAATTCTAAACAACTCAAATCTCTGTTCATTTAAGGATTCAATGCTAAATCACATTCTCATTTAAAAACGAAAATTTCCACTTAGATTTTCTCAACACTGCTTAAGTCTTCTGTATCTTTGCTCTCCACTCCCCTGTGCTTTCCTAGTTCTTTCTTTTTCTGTATCCGTTCACCCAGTCTGTCTTGGATTGCTTTGAGGGCCTTCAGCATACCAATTTTGCTGTGTCCAGAAGAGCTTTATTGCATCTCTGCCTTTCCCTACCCTCCAATTAAATGGAAACCAAAACCTGCTTTATCGCTTAATTTCGTCCACTAATTGTTTCTGTTTACATGTCTACATGCTGTAATCTATTCATAGTGTAGAGTCATTAATTGAAAAATAGTATCACCAGCCAGCTGCCTTTGGTGAGAAAAACAGCTGTTATAATGCCCTTAGAATCAAACAGGGAGTGCAAATGATGGTCTCCACCAAAATTTATTATTCAAATTCTGCTATATTGATAACAACACACTGATCTTTCCTGAATTATAAAGCGGCAGAGGAGCTTTGTCTATTACAAATGCATGGTTGCTGGGCAGCTGTCATTCCTGAGGCTCTAATTTCTTACATTTTCTGTAGTTCTCACAGTATCATCTCTGACTTTCCTTTAATTAGTCTTTCCAATTATTGATAGACCTCCTCCAAATGAATGCTGTGCTCTCTAATCAATTTTCATTATATTTCTTTGTTCCTAGATTTTGAAGAGGGGGCCAAAACCTGAATGTCTTTTTCAATAGTCTCTTAACTTCTATACTTGACATCTGAAGGGAGGTTTCTCATTACTTTCCTTTTCCAGAAGTACTGTGATGCAGCTTTTAGACCTTTCCTAACTCCAATCTTGCTAATAATTGTAACAGGTTGCATTAATATTGTAAATATTACAATATTTTAATAGATCAGCCTATTAATTGCATTAGGGGTGAGATGTCAGCTGTTTTTAGATAACTGTAATGGATGCAGTTTGGAAAACAGGAAATTCTGGTTAGATACCAGGAAATACTTTTTCACTACGAGGGTGATCAAGTACTGGAACAGAGTGCCCATATTACTTGTGGAATATCCATACTTGGAAGCATTAGGATGACTGGACACAGCCCTGAGCAACCTAACCTAATTAGACCTGCTTTGAGCAGGGAGTTGGACTAGATGACTTAGAATCAGAGGATCATTAAGGTTGGAAGAGACCTCCAAGATCATCTGGACCAACCCTACTACCTACTACCCTACTACCAATATCTCCGACTAAAAACCATGCCCCTAAGCACCACGTCCAACCTTTCCTTGGACACCCCCAGGGACAGTGACTCCATCACCTCCCTGGGCAACCCGTTCCAATGCCTGACTGCTCTTTCTGAGAAGAATTGTCTCCTGATTTCCAACCTAAACCTCCCCTGGTGCAACTTGAGGCCATTCCCTCTAGTCTTATCACTAGTTATCTGTGAGAAGAGGCCAACCCTCAGCTCCCCACAGCTTCCTTTCAGGTAGTTGTAGACAGCAATGAGGTCTCCCCTGAGCCTCCTTTTCTCCATACTAAACAACCCCAGTTCCCTCAGCCGCTCCTCACAGGACTTGTGTTCCAGGCCCTTCAACAGCTTTGTAGCCCTTTTGCAGGTTCCTGGCAACCTGAATTATTCTATTGTTCTTTGTTGCTAATGTGTGTATCCATAGCTGAAAAAAGTTATCCTATGCTCACTAAGTAGTTAGTGATGAGAAACTGGGCCCTTTACAACTCGTTTTAGACTTCAGCTTGAGGGTTAGGTGAATCACGGTCTAGGCTCCATTGACTATAAAGGAAGCCTGTAGTATTTGCTTCGAATGGTGAAGAATTCCACCCAGGCAACTGTGGGTTATCTGATATATTAAACATTTTCCATACTGCTAGTGTACTTAAACTGAAACACCAGAATGCACTCCAAAATCCACGCAATATTATGATATCATTTCTACAGCCAGTGATAAAAGTTAGTGGGTACCATGATGAAAAGAGGCAGGGAATAATATCTTCTCCATGTTCTTGATACAACAGAAAAGAGGCACTGGGTTTAAAATCTAGCAAGTGAAAGGTATGTTAGACAGTGAGGGGGCGACTTTATAATAGTGAGGTCAGTTAGGCCATAAGATGAATTAGCTGAAGGGGCTGTAGAGCACCTTTTTGAAGACTGCTAGGATTTTTCTGTTCAGACTTCTCTTCTTTTGGCTCAAAAATCCAAATTCTTTGTCTTTCCTGCTGTCTGTTGTATTTCCAAACCTCTAATTATAGCAAAGCAGCATTGCTTTCTGTTTAGAGAAATAGAGATGCTGAGCTGCAGTGCACTGACACTCATGAAGCAGGTGAATAGTGAAGCCTGGAATAAACTCTTTACACTCAGGTATCTTGATGCATGTAGTAGGTATTAGGATCTGTTTCAGGGACTGTGTTACCCCCTCTTTCACACTTGAGCTAGAGTGACCTACCCTTTAGTGTTATGAGATTGAATAGAAAGTGGGGAGTGGTGTAACACAGATGTGGATGTGGGCTTTTTTCCCCTCAAATCATCTGTATGTACATTAGGACAGGGGAAGTGAGCCATGAATGTTGTGGGGTCTAGTCTGCGGTAGCTCTGTTAGTCATAGCCCTGAGCAGAGCAACAAGGTCACTGGAGAGCTCAGTTTTTGATATTAACGAATGTGAAAATGGAATAATGTATAATGCTTTTATGCATTTGTCCCTCAAGTATGCCTAGAAGTGATCCATTACAAGAGCTCAGTGACTGTTTATTTATTCTTTACATGTTGTTCACTAAGGCCAACTGAAAGATGTTGCCTTTTTCACATTCAGCACTGCTCATGCTGATACATTGGGGTGAATCTCAGGCTTTAAGCCCTCTCTCATACCTTAGGTGTTTTAGCTTGATTATTTTTCAGTATATAGCTACATCCTCTTTACTCATAAAATAGTTTTTAAAGCTCTTACAATGAACATGCATCATTTTTTTTCTTGTTTCACAGTAGCTAAATAATAGTATTCATGCCACTTAAGTCTAAGGGCACAGCGTAGCTCTCTGCTCTGGGATGATCACCACAAATTTCGCTAGTACTCTAGAAAAGGGTCTTCCTGTTTTACTTGGATCATAGCAGGTTAAAAGTCCAGCCAAAGGAAAAGGCAGATTTAAAATATCATGTTGTGAGGATTTTATATGTAAATTGTCCTGTTTGGGCAGAGGAGTGAGGGAACCAGGCGGAGGTTTATGCAATAGTTTTTTTGTGTTATTGTCAGACAAACATACTTTTTGAAGTTAACATGTAACCAATAAAGCAACAGCTTTTTTTGGAGAGACAGCTTGTTTTGAATGCAAAAGCCCAAACGGAGCTCATGCAGTTTCCACATTATAAACTTTTGCTTCAAATTACAGAAGACTCATAGGCGCTAAGACTTGTGTTCTTGCCCTGAACCTCACTAAGGCAAATGTTTATGACTCTTTCTACTAACCAGAAGCAGGCACTGAAAAATTTGTGCATTTTGAATAACTGCTTTTTGCAATAGCACAAAAACAATATGCGGAAGGAAATAGTTCTTCATGGTTCTGTTGTCACTAGTCTACATAGCTATCCTAAAAAAATCTGGTACCTACTCTCAGGGATATAACTAGAAACTGTTTAATATATGTTTATCCACTTCTAGAATTGTGATTAGCCACAGCTATATGTCTCATGATTGGTTATCTGCATGTAGATAACAAATGTTTGGTGTATTGGAAATTCAGTAGAGCTATGACATCATGAATGATAGGAAATACACAGGGGGAATTCACTGAGGAGACTGTTCTGTGTGTTCGTGCTTGTCTGTGTACTGTGTTAACAGGGTACCTTAGGCTGGAAGGGACCTCAAGAGGGCTGTAGTCCAATGTACTGCTCAAAGCAGGTCAGCAATAAGGCCAGCTGTTAGACAAGGTTGCTAAGGGCTTTATCCAAATAGGTCTTAAAAGCATCCAAGGATAGAAATTATCCATCCAGGCAGCGTGCAGTCTTATCACAAAGTGATGTGGTTGTAGCTTTTGAATCGTGGTAAATATGTGACATTGTTGGAGCATATAGTGGGTTTTGTAAATGGCAGGCTGTAGATAGATCAGTGAAGGCAGAGGTACAAGTGTTACCATTCTTTCATGTCTTAGATTCCCATGCTCATACCTGTGGCACTGGTTGTGATAACAAGGCAAAACCCAGTCTCCTCTTCCTGTCGATCCAAAGGTGCAGTACAGGATTGCAAGAGGGCAATGTTATTTTTACGACTCTGAAAGCTTCTTTGAGAACTGAGTTTGAAAGACACATTTGTGAGAATCTAGGTTCACTGAATAGCCAGGTGTGTATGCAGAGGCTTGAGAGCCAGAGAGAGAGAGACAGTAGTTGGTGACCTTGACCAATTGCCACATTGGGTTTTCTTCAGTCTTTTTATTTTAAGTGACTTTCTTGCACTGCTGGATTGTGGGACTTCAGTGTTTCAGTCTTGTCAGCCCTTCATTCATTGACATTAATCTTCTGGTCAGAGTAGTAAGGCCTTTACTCATAATGCCGCTGTCACTCACATAAGGACAGTGACTTGCATATGTAAGAATTTGTAGGTAAAGACCCAAAGCTAATGTCTTCATTACTTGTCACTTGTCTTGTTGCTTCAAAGTAGTATAAAAACAGACCACAATTGTGAAAAACAATGCACAGTATTTTGGCAGGGCTTTTTAACTGGTATTAACTGTATAACCATGTGCACACGTTAAAAATCTGCTGCATTTGAAAATTAAAAGTTGTGGGGAGATGATTTATGATCATAGAATGTGTTGACATACAAATGATCAAAGGGTAAAATGTGGGTAAATTCATATAGAGGAAAACAATACTGGGAATATTAATAGTATGCTCCTTACTGTTGCCTAGAACCAGGCTATAATGAACCCATTGTCTTTGCTCTGTTCTCCAAAGTGAATCCATTAGAGGCTTGGCTGGCACTTAGGTGGCAGACCACAGTACCATAGGCAAGCCAAAGAAATACTGAGGAATACCTCGTAGATGATATAGATAATCTAATTAGTGAAAGTCCTCACTTGGCCCCTTGTTTCTGCTTAATTATAGTAAAAACAAACAAACAAAAAAACAGGAAGAAATATTATTGAAGGATCACGCATATTATTTTATACAACATTTGTTGAATCTCAGTAGTGTATAGGCTAGAAATGATAGGAACCATTTTTCTCAGGCAAACATTTTGATGATCACACTGATGACTGGGCAAGCGAACTGAGTCAATATACACAACGTTTATTTTAGAAAATGCTTAAATTTTACTGTGGTGATTTAAGCATATGAAAAAATCAGTACATGAATAAAGGTTCTCATGTATTAATTCACATATTAGTTCAAAATATGTGACAACATTTACAGAAAAGATGATGAAAAATAATATACTACATTTTTATTAAACTGCAAAACTAAAGTCAAAAGGTTTTGATATTATAGATGTGCCAGGTTTGAATTGTGCCAGAAAGGAAAATATTAAAAGTTGTAGTCAACATTTGACATATTCTCAGTAGGACACAGTCCCTAAACCTTCACTAATTAGTTTAGCACCTGAGAGACCTTGTGTTGGTGGGAGATAGATTTCAGTCATTCTTCTTCAGTTACCCAAGTGTCTTTCAGTGAAAGCCAGGGGCATGTTTGTATTTTTCCACCAAATGTCTTTTCTCATTGTTTATACATGCTTTCATGCCTAAGACCAAAGGAGCAACAGATGTGGTCAAGTGAAAGGCTTGTACATTGCCTTTAAAAATCTTGCTGAACTTCCTCAGTTACATGGAAGTTAGACTCAGCTCTTGTCTGCTTACCTAGTTCAGAGCTGTTGTGATATGCATTAACAAGAATCTGAAGGAAAATGAAAGCAGAAGCATTTCATGCCTAAGGTAGACTTTGCTTAGATAATCTGATACTACCAAACTGTATCTTATATGAAATTGAGTGCAATTATAAACCTGTGCTGCCAGTGAAAAGGGTGCTGTGATAACCCACCATGCCTTGGAACATGAGGTTGAGATATTGAAGGTAAGGAACAGACAGGTGTGATATGTACAACTGAGTGATAAAACACGGTGTTTTACCTATCAAGTTCCATGTCGCTTGACAGAGCCCTCTGAGTCAAGACAGAGGAAAAGGGAAAGAATCTCCATCTCAAAACCTGTTCACTGTGAATATTACAGTAGCAGAAATGTGCATTTTTTCTCACTTGGTTTTTCTCCTCAGTCTCTCTTCTTCAACATGTGAATGTATTACGAACTTCCTAACCATCTACTTTAAGTGATGATATAAGTGATGATTTCAGAATGATTAGAAGAGTTGAGAAAGTCAATGCATTACAAAAAAGAAAGAGAAAAGTTGATGTTTTTAGAAGAAATTCTTAAGAAGGGAGATTTCATCCCTCAACGATGAGACTGCTCTTATTCAAGTCATTCTGCATGCTGAGAATATAGACAATGCAGATAGTGATACAATGTTTTTTTGATACCAACTGCTAAACATTGTTAAGCCATTTCCAGTATACAGGCAAAATGATTTGATAACTAGTGAAATCTTTACATGGGAAAAATCTTACATAATTATGATGGTGTTAGTGGAAAGTTTTCATTTCAGCGTAGCACTGTAATTGAACTTCTAAACTCTGGGATGAGATGTCTGTGGGATTTAAATCAGTGCCCCTGAACCACTTATCATCTGATGTAAATAAGAAATTAGCTTTTTAAAAGCTTAAATAACATAACTACTTAAAAGAGCACAGACAAATTTGCAACATAAAATAGAAGGTGCACTATAAAATGATCCAAATCCATCAGCAAGTACTAGTGTATAAGATATGCTGTATTTCCTCTAGCTATTATCAAGAATGATGCAGTAGAGTCATCCTTGCCAGGGTTAAAAAAAAATGGAGAGTTAGGGTTCAGAAGGTAAAAAGTTCACTGTGTAACTGAACTTGATTTCTGAAAATGAAGCATTGAATAGAGTAGCTCCTGGGTCTAAAACTACACCACACCAAGAAGGGAGAGGTTAGCTTTGTGTTCGTAGAAATAACAGTAGTACTGGGGATGGAATAGAAAGTGTTCACAAGAATAAGGGATTAGTATTTGCAAGAAACAACTTTTTGCTATGTGATGCAAACCTTCTGATTCATTGCGTAGCACTGTATATTAGGACCACATAGAAAAAGCAATAGTATTTTCCACAAAAGTTGTTTTATACAAACCATTTCGAGAGCCTCTGCATCTGTGGGACTAAGCATAGATCTGCAAATATATGCAAGTTTTGAGGAAGCTGTTACGGAATATCGTGTCCTTCACAGCCAATATTGAGCATCCACATAGTGTTCTTTCTTTGAAATCTGAATCCGAAGTAGACTTCTTGTAGTGTCATGATACAGTACACTAAGTCTTACATGTTCTTGAGGAAAAAAAAAAAAGAGCAAAGAGAGAAATATGTCAATTCAATCAAAGCTCTATCAGAAATAAATGGGAGGATTTCAAAGCCAAAATGTTTAAAGCAATTCCAAGAACATAGAAAATAAGAGGATGTAATGAGACTTTCTTTCATCGCCCACAAAGTTGCAAGTGGAAGAAAATAACATTTTTACCCAGTTCTCTCACAGTGTATCATTTATTGAGTTTATATTAAACTATTTAGATCATCCACAAGTTTCATTATTCTTTGATGTTAATCTTTATATAAGTCAGGGTGCTAAAGCTCTTAGCTTTATTGCATATTGTTTGGTAAGCTAAAGCAATGTAATAAAGAGAAGAAGGAAAGGATAATAGCGAGAAAACAGAATAGAGAACTTTGAGTTAAAACACGATCGAAAGTCTAACATAGCAACAGGAAAATTAATAAAAAATTGAGTAAATAGTATAGAAATGAAAACAAGATGGAAATGACATCTTGTACCTTGATACGGTGCTGATTTTTCTTTCATTGTCGCAATAACATGTTATAGAAGGTATCTGTAAACCCAAAGACTGTACATTGTGTGCTTGATCTTTGCTTGCGTAGATAGTTATTTCTCACTGCTCCTTGCAAGCTTTCTTCTCCTTTCCTGAACCACCACTTACATAATTGTAAAAGATAAATTTTTTATACTTTCTTTGTGCTTCCACTGTATTGACATGTGGTTTCTCCTCTCATATTTAAATTATGAACTCCTTGGTCCAGGGTTGTTTGACTTAGCTGTGCTTTGCAAAGCAGGGTCCTGATCAATGAATAAGAATCACATTACAAATGGCTGTTACTAATAATAACAATGAAAGTGTTTAAAAATATTTTATTAAAAGTGTGAGGAAGGACATGTTTGATGGTAAATTTCTTATCCTCCCAAAGGTCTGGTAATATGCAATTATTTTTATACTGCTAGAGAAGTTAGGTATACTTTCAGAAAGATCTGAGAATATTTGTTTTAGGCTTGAGAAGATTAAACCATAAAAATACTAACAGAAAAAGGCCAGATTCCAGTTCCACAAGGATTGTATTTCAGATGTACTCTACTAAGTTCTGTGGAGCTGCACCCAACTTGCATGATGAGAAGTTAGATGGTAAACAAAGCAGTGAGGAATCCTGGAGTAAGAAGAAAATCCACCACTCCCACTAGAGAGTCTTAACCTGCAGTTAAACTTAACAGTAAAGCGTAAGTCTTGAAGTTAAAGTAATTCCTCAAATGTCGTAGCTCTCTTGGTGAGAAAGGACTACCATTTACTTGTCTTTTTTCCTCTTATGTACTGCAGACAGTAGAAAGTCCTCGCTTTGTATGTCCAGTGTGAGATTGGCTTGTGGGTAGCCAAAAAGCAGTTAAAAGTGTACCTAAGCAGTCATTTGGAGCACCTGTGAACTGTTTCAGTATTAGGATCATTGGTTTGAAAAGTAATCTCTTGCATTACTACTACTGGAGGGCTGAGCCCACAGGAGCTGCAAAACATAGCCATAATGTCCATACACATTAATTCTGAACTGTTCTGGGTGCGTCAGATGGGTTCACACGTGCAGATCCGCCATGAATGCAGCATGTTCCTTGGATGTGCTGAAATCCTTGTGCTTTGTGGTTGGGTAAAGTTATGGTATGAATTTGTCATAAGAAACTGTAGCCTCTGCTACTACAGTGGCTGAGTTCCACTAAGGCAGCAACACATCGCCACTGCAGACATTTGCTGTTTGAGGGCATATTACAACCAGTTTGGGTTCTCCTTTGTGTGTATGAAGTTTGGTGCAGAAGCATTTTTGGAGAAAGGGACATCTTCAGTTCTTGGTTTGGCTTATTTTTCTGATGAGAGCATATTTTTACTACTTTTCCTGGGTGGTCAAGACTTCTTTGGCCATTTTCATTGAAATAAATTAATACTGTTATCTGTATATTCAGCAGCTAGATTTTGTATAGCATATGCTGGTACCTATACAGACTATAATGACATTCATGAAAAAAGAAGTTTTGTTGTCACATGGAAGTCCTTTCCACTTCTCCTTCAAGTATTGTATCTTGTTCCGAATTTTTATCTTCCTTCCAAATTTGGGATTTTTCTGTAGGAAAATTGTTAAAATAATCACTATTTTTAAATTAGCTTGTAGCTTTGATCTTCAGATCTCTTCTTCATGACTGTTCAAGTGTGCAAGTTGTCAGATTAGTCAGAGTCCAAAATAATTTTATATATTACAGTAGTATATTATTACATCTACTAATGTTGTTTATTTTGTTAACTAGCCTAATCCTTCTCAAATATAACATGTATTGGGGTACAGAGCAAGTATTCTTAATGTTCAGTTCACTCTCTTAAACTCCTAATCCAAAATCACCAGCATGCTGAATCATTGAAATGCTGTTTTGAAACTCTTTGGCAGAGTTTCCTGGCCCATGCAGTCAGCTGATCCTTTTTTTCTCTCTTTATTGATGGCATTGCCTTGAAACCTATAAAGAGCTAATCTGCAAAAATCCGTGTGCTGGGTTATTTAGTTAGCTATTTATATCCATATTTATTAAACTTGTATCTACTTTCCAAGCCTCGAGGCATATTTACATCTTTGAAATCATAATCTAAATAAGTTACTGCCATTGTAGCAGGCAATCTACATTCAAGTACCATTGTAGCAGGCACTCTATATTCAAGTAATCACCAGTCATTGCTACAAAAAGAGAAGGCAAAATGCTGCCATAACAAGTTTTGTTAAACCCTAAGTATATCAACCATTAATTCAACATTTGCACTGTTAGACAATTATATGCTCCATTTATGAAGGCCCAGGAATTTTGGAAGACAGCTGAATCAGTACCATAAATGCTTACAGTGTAAATCTTAAATTAGTAGATTTAGTAATGTATATGCGTTTGCCTGTTATGTTGCCAATTTCAAATGTCACCAAGAATACCAAAAAAGTCTAAATTAGATTTTTAGCTGTTCTTTTTGTGACTTTTCTGGAACCAAAAGACACAGAACACTACTAGGTTTACAGGCAAAGAGACTTGATTTGTTTTGACCCCAACCCTGAGTTCTGTGTTGGTTGTAGGAATAGCACAAAAATAACGAGCACTTCTTTTCTTAGGCATGATACCTTCTCTGTTTAGGTTAAGTGGCATCAATATATACAGCATTTGGAAAAGATACCTCCAGTATATTAGGCTTTCCTCAAGTGTCTAGTAACGCTGCTAACCTGATAACGTCAAAAGCCTTTTCATATCAAATAATGTACTCATTTCTGTTTTGACTCTCCAGTGTATATAGCAGTCATCAGAGGTGATCAAGAACTTGTAGACTTGACATTAATTTCATAGGAGATAGCTAATCAGATTTTCATACCATAATTAGAATGTATTATTGTTTATATTATGACAAAACCCCCAACAATGTTCAGATGAAACAAGCAAGTTGATGGAGGATGAATTATTGAGAAGACAGTAAATTTGGGAAAAGTCATTCTGTGTTATTTTCAACAGATGAAAAAAAAGAAATGTGGAACCTTGAGCTAAATCCAAGTAAGGTTTAGTTTTAACTGGTTGAAACTGATCTGTGTACTGAGTACGCTATTAAGTCTAGAGACCATGGCAGACTTTCTTGAGATTTTGTGGTCACCTAAGCAAATTCAAATAACATTTTTTTTCCTCCATGCATGTCTTTCCTATAGTGGATTAAATACTGTACTGTAACACAGGGCAGTCTGCTAGGTTCATTTCCTTAGACAGTCTGAAGTAATGCATTTTTCTCAGACATGTCACAAACAATCCTGTCAAATTTTGCCTGAATGAATTTGTTTTAAATCATAAATAGTTGTGATATATATATAGTGAGTGTTCAAGAACCTTGAAGAAAAGGGAGGTCATGGCCTTCTGAGTACTGTCAGCACCTCCTGTAAGTGCAGTTCTGTAGATATTTGTTCTGGCCAGTCTCAGGTATTGGGTATTATATTACATACTCAGTATTTTATCTCCTTGCTGTCTATCTTTCTAACTATCTATTTTACCAGCCTGGCACCTGTTTAATAATAATAATAATAATAATAAATTATCATTAAAAGCAGAGGACTGCCTAGCAACAAAACGCAGCAGAATATGTCCGTCATGGTAGAGGGAGGACCTCTTCCTTGATAAATTGTTGGACTGTTTGGAGGACTCCCCCTGTGCTCAGAAAGGAGTGAAACATTTGAAGAAATTCTCTTTCTGCTGTTTTATGTTGATCTGCTAATGAGCACATTTTGTGGACTGTGCAAGCGAGATGTGTCAGGACTGCAAATAAGAGCTGGAAGAGTGCTATTTCTAAGCTTTATTGTACAGCCACAACAAAAAGTGAGAACCTGGCAGGTACTGGTTTTAGCTATTTTTTCCAGTGTTTCAGAAAGGTGGAGACCAAGAAGGTTGAATAGTTGGGCCATCTGCATGGACTGTTTTCATAATACAGCTTCAACTTTTAACAGGGGAAGTCTTTTCAGGACTCAGCTTCTGATGCATTAGGCATTGCAACTCCAGGTTGCAGCACCTAATTTTTGTGCCTTGAGGTCAAGTGGGGCCTGTGTACTCCTGATGGTAAAGAGGTGTGTGCTCAGAGCCAGAGACACAGAAGCCAGCACGCCTGCTTTGGAGGTAGCTAACTCAGACTGTTGGACACACTGAAGAGAGAGGTTTGTGGTTTGTGATCTGCCTCTCTCAGACAAGGCCTAGATTTTGTGAAGGGGAAGATGCCTTCTTTCACAAAGGCCTGCAGATTTGAGCCCTGTCTTTGGGTGAACCATGCAAACCTTGCCCTTTTTTTACTAAGTATGGGTGGTAAAATACAACCTATACTATATAGTTGGTTTTTTTTTACCTAATATCCCGCTTGCCAGTATTTTCATTCTTGATGTGACACTCGAGTTAAGCTCCCCCCACTGTCTCAGGAGATACCAACTTCTACCATCTTGACAAAAGTTTTAGCACTAGGGTTTTAAGATATTCAAGCATGAAAAGCATTTCAGCCTTTTATGCTGCTATTGCTTCATTTCCATTTCTTCATTAAGCAGTAGAGGGTACAGGTATAAGCACAACATAAATATTAATATTACAGTGTAGTAGGGAAGGTATTTTACCTATTGGCAAGGTTACTTAGATGGAGGAAGGGGAGACCTGGTTTCTAATACCTGCTCCAATTAATGTTTAAGTAACACCCAAGCATTATTGATCACCTATGCACAAGATCGATCACAAAATAAATGAAGAACTGAGTAAAAGTTCAGAACAACTGGTACATAACCCTGGAGTACCAAACAAGAAGAGTTATCACTGGAACAGCACAGGTTGAACATGGTTATTTTACAAATTGACAGCCTTAACTCTCAAGCACTTTCCTAGAAACCTGCTAGTTGTTGTGCTCAATACAGGTGTGTTGCTTTTTCTAATCCTACTGAGTTTTTAAAATAATGAAAAAATGGCTCCTCTGAGTTACTTTGTCTTACCCACAATTTATTTATCTACAGTTATTTTACATCTTTGAAATAAAAAGCTATTTTAATCATAAAACCCCAAACCCTATGTAAAGAGAAAGCATATTTCAGGAAAACAAACCGCAGGTGCTAATACTGCTCTGGGTTTTTCTGTTCAAATCTGTGGGGCCTGAAAAGGCTTCATATAATGTGAGAGAGAGGATTTAAGTTTATAATGACAACTGAAAAAGACATTAAAGATCAAAGATAGGCCCATGAAATGCAGCCTTACATCTCAATCGTTTTTGTGGTTTATCTGTTTCTGAAAAAAGAAATTGCCTATGTCAGACAATAAAGAATTCATCAATATGTTTACTTGTGCATTTGCCAATACAGTTTTATGGAAAACCAGAATGCATGCAAAGGTTAGCAGATACAATGTTTGGGAGATGAGATGTGCCTGTTATCCCTTAGGGATTTTACGGTTATTGATTTTTCAGGTGATGAGCAGCAATACAAATTGCTGAGGTGTAATGAAACTTTGTTTTCCAGAGCAGGAGAATTTATCACCTTTATTTTCCCCCAGTCACATATTTCAAATTTTGCAACTCCCCTTTCATCTCACTCCCATCTTTCCTGCACGATTATAGTTCAAACTTCTCACCAACTACTCGGTGACCTCCACAGACTCCTTAAAGTTTTTCAAGTCCACATACAATTTCCTGAAGATATGCTCTGAGATCCATCTCTCCTACTTTCCACTTAAACGCAGCATTTCCTAGGGGAAGATTTCTGTTCTGATTTGTTGTTCACTTTAGTTGGTTGCCACCTACATGTGCTGAAGCTTTTGAAGACTGCTCTTTCAGAGTTGAGTGTGCTGTTCTTGTACTATTGAAGAAATATTCCTCCTGAGATCTGTAAAATAATCCTTCTTAGGCTTCTCTGAGTTTATCCAGGTACGTTGCTGATAGAGAGCTTCTGCTGCCACACTAGGGAGCTTCTTGACAGATTGTGTTCAGCATGGCTCGTCTGACATCATTGCTTTTCATTTTAAGGTTTTTGCATTTTTCTTCTCTAATGGAACTAACACGTGTCCGTTCAGAGCACAGCCCTTGATAGTCTAGTACATGTGTTACCTTCATTGTCATCTTATTTTTGTGTTTCTGCATTCCTTATTAACTTAAAATCTACAAAACCTATGTTGTGTTTTAGGCCCATTTATTTCATCAGTTGAATTCTTGTAAAGGTCTTTGCTTCCTTTGAGACCCACAGTTTAAAATAGTAGTAACTGGTAAACTGAGCTAGATAAAGCAAACGAACAAAAATGGCTAAAATCTATTCTTGTTTTTAGTGTTCCTTGTGCCAGTGTTGTGAATGATAACTATTACCTAGTTATTAGTTATTAGTTACTACCTGATGAGCTAGCATATGATTTCTTTAACCTATTGACTGAAGCTGCTTGTTAGATTCAGGTTAGAATCTCATACAGTTTAGCTGTTTCTCTGTTGGGAATGTAGGGATATATAATTATTCATACAAGTAGGTGATTAATTTTATATGTACAAAAACAGAAGTGCATAAAATGGAAAAAAGATTAGGAAGCATTTATACATGTAGAACTTGCATCAAAAAAGATTTAATGCGTTATTTACAACTATCCTCTCATAAGCAAACACATAACCATACACACAGAATCAAATTCTAGAACACCACAGTATCATTATATATCTACAATCTATAGAATCTCAAAGTTTTGTGAAAGCATTGATTTTTGTGCCATCCAAATATTTGCTTCTATACTGCTTTTATTAAGAATATTTTCCTCCTCAGAAACTCCATGACAAGTGCAAAAGTAGAACTCGGGTCTCCTGAGACTTATTTGTTCACCTTAATACAAGGACTTAAAAGGCTGGTGGGTCAGACTTCTCCAGTTAAGGGTTAAGTATGCTGCTTAAACTTCATGAAAGCTAGGAAATCCTGTCCCTAAAAGAGTAAATGTTATTTATAAGTTGATCCGGCAGTATCTTGCCTATGGATGGCAAGGAGTATAAGGCCCCAGCTATCTCTGTATTCAAGTTGATATGTCAAGAGCTGGCAGCTCTGACCTGTGAAATTAACTTTTCTAAATAGTCTAAAACTTCCAGCCCTTCATAGGTAGCAAGAGCAATGGTCAGAAGTGTGCCGGGTGCTTTACAAACAATAAACCTGCTATGACAGAATTTATTTCTATTATGTTTTCAATGGCTTACTGACAATGAAAATAGGAAGGCAGGAATTGTGCTCGTCCCAATTTACCTGCACTCTGTAGCCTAAATGCAGTAAGGAGGTGAGAAGCATGTTTCCTTGAATATACTCTGTCTATAGTGCTTCCAGTGAATCTCAGCTGCACTCTGATTATAGAGATGATTGTTTTTCTTTTCTTTCCACACTTAAGAACCAGAATGGCAGTAATACATCACAGAATGGAAGTTCTGTGGAAAAAAAAAAAAAAAGCTAATGAAAATTTGGAGAAGAGTTGTCTTGGGAACATATAAGAAGAAAGGTCTCCTCCATCACTGAGTTCAGTCCCCAGCTCTTTCAGACCACCATGGTATTAATCCCAATAATAAATTTATCATGTTGGCTTCTCCTTTATTAGGCCACTATTGAACTACTACTTTGCAGCATCCCTGAGCCATCCATGGGTATCTGGTTGCTTACTATGGATGTTTTTGTTTCCAGAGAAGAGGACCGATAGCAAATGTGCCTACATTCTGTGCAGAGGAGGGCTGGTTCTGCAGGCTGCTCTGCTCCAGTGCTGCAGGGAGGAGTGGAGCTTCTTTAGAGAGTCTGATATTTTGAATCAATTAGAAATTTAATTTTCTAAATTTCTTTTCATTTCTCTATCATAATAATTTTTCAATATCTGCTCAACACACCATAAATATTTGTCTGGATTTATTCAAAACAAAAATTTTCCTTTTGGCTAGAGCTAAAGAGCCTGAATGCATTGGCCCTCTTAGCAAAGCCATTTGTCTGCAATTTTTTTTGAAAGGCAACAATGTTCATATCATTATGATATGAGAAAAGAATGTCAATGGGAAGATAAATTGTGTTTCTTTTCTATTTCTATTGTTTCTATTATGAAGTGAATTTTGAGTTTGCAGCTGTGGCTGGTTTCTTCTGGACTTTGTTAATTCCATGGAATTTTAATGACGTTTTTTTTTATAAGGTTAATGTAGATTTAAGACCAGTGCTATCATAGATCATGTCATCTGTGCTGCTGTATGTCACTCATTTTCACAATTTACCCAGTTAACTTCTCTACTGAAGCCAGTAGCTGCAGTTTATCTGACACAGATTTCCCAGACAGGTGTCCACTCTTGATTTGGGAACATAAAGAGGAGGAATGTTCCCACTGCGTCCTCTGGTGGTTTGTTACGCCGTGGCCTTTGGCTTGTCCCCGCTGCTGTTCTTGCTACAGATACATAAGCTGAAAATGAAAAGTCGATAGTTCCAGCAGTGATGTCTGCAGTAAACTAATCAGCGCTGGCTGCCTGGAGATGTCCAGCTGGTATTTTGTGGAGAGAGGTTTTCTAAATTAATGTCAAAATAAATACCAATAAAAACTTCACTGCAGAGGGTAACAGCCAGTCCTGTGTCCTCCTCTTTGCTGTGGTTTAACAGAATGTTCCAAAGACCTGCTCTGTCCCCATTATCTTTTCCAAGTCACCATCTTAAAACGTGGTGTCAATAAAATTTCTGCCTGCTCTTGTGAACCTGCCTGAGGTATAATTCAGAGAGAGCACCCAGTCAGGAAGGAGGAATTCCTGAAGAACTAAATCCATCCAGTAGTGTCCTCTCACAAACTCGGTGTTAAATGCTGCACTGACCTGTTAGATTAATATAAGATTAGAACCACTCTTGTAGGAGATAAGGTATTTTAGAACTTTAAATAGCTGCATGTTTAATTTTTCACAAGTAGAAGTCACTACTTGAAAATGCTCACATAAAACTCTTCTCTTTAGATTTGTAGAGATTTCAGCCCTATTGTAATGAAATGCAAAAGTCTATGCAGGTCTGTTTTATGACCTGTGTCTTGCATTAAGAATACTTGGCAAGTTGCTCTGAATAATTTAGTCTGTTATGTCTTAAGATAGCGGCGGCTCCTGCAAGATTTATTTTAATGTAGACTACTTTACCATTATGTTTTTAAAAGGTTCCTTTTCCTTAAAATCACAGAGATGGTCTTAGAATGAATTGGTAGATTTTCCTTGTTTTCAATAAAATATTGTATTGCATGGTGCATTTCTTTATTCATAAAATGAGACTAGTGTACTCAACACTGTTGTTAATACATTTCAAGTATTTGGCAGATGACTGTGCTGAATAAATGGCTTTTTCATTTGAGATCTTTCAGCTCCTTAAGATGTTTCTCTTTCTGCTTCTCAGGTGACCAGATCTTTGCTAAGAAAAGATTAGAGTAGTGTATACAACAAGAACATTTTCTATTTTTTTCACATATGAAGTAGGTAAACTAGGACATTCGGTTTACCGTTGTCATCTACCCAAGTGGCATGTCACAGTAAAAAAATGCATATGAAGAGATGAAAGAAATCATTGGATTGCAGAAGTTATCTGGTGGAGGGAACATCTAGTTTAGTTAGATGATAGTTTGACTTTGCAACTTCCTTTGATTTTCAACTTCTTTAATTCTGCATTGGCGTGAACAATTTTTGAAACATGCTTATGCATACATACCTGTTGCCTATATAAAGCATTCTGATTAAATTATTCCTATTTACTTTGCATTATGTTTTTGAATGTAACACAAATCCATAAAAATTAAGTTATTGAGTGACTAATAAGTTCAGTTTCTCCTCTACACTTCGCTTGTGCTTCTTTTCTCATCCTTAGTATGAATGTGGCTGAAGCCCCTGCTCCCACCTGCTTATCACTTCTTGTGGAAGCGTCCCATCTGGTTATTTTATGCTTTTATTGTTGCTGCTAACAAAGCGTGTCAAATAATCTGCACTCAAAACCTGACAATTTGATCAAGAAACCCAGATTTTCACATATATTTCAATATTTAACTGGAAAGTAATCCAAGGCCTTTGTGCACAAGTCTTAGGAAGAAGAAACATCAAATAAAAGAGTGCAGAGCTTCTATGTGATCCACACTGCTCTTAACACTTTAAACTCCTCTTTTTGAAGGCAGGGAGCCAGATACTTTTTGAGTAGGTGCCTTTCAGTGAGGTCATAAGCTCCTACCTCCCTGGCTAGCTCCTAAATACCTACAGAATCAGCTCAATTATAATATTTACTGTACAATAGGTTAATTTTGTGCTTCAAGGCTGTGTGTGTAACCTACATATGTAAGGAATTTTTTTTTTCCCCAGTGCACATTTAGCTAGATGGATTCTGGAGGACTTTATGTTTTCAGACAAAATAATTGTTTCTCATATTAAAAATCTTAATTTAAATAGATTTTAAACTTTCTCTGGTTATATGTTGATTATGTGTTCAGCCAAGTCCACATCTGGCCTGCTCAGTCTCTGAAGTGCTGAGATCAGACAACTCTCAAACCTTCAGGAAATGACTTCTGAGGCTGTTTGGGTTGCTGTTAGGATAACTGTATTAAAGAATGTGAGGCAAATGAATGCATTTTGAGACTATGCATTCAGGTTAGATATAAATAGATATTTCCAGACCTGGTAGGATCTGTGACGTTCCACTGTTTCTCTTCAAATTGGAGGAAAGATATGGCAGCACTTGGAGTTCACATGGACATTCATTTTCTTCAAAACAACCTACTCAGAGGTGTCATGTCCAGTGTTAGCTGAGATTTGGCTTACAAACGGGGGAAAAAGAAGGAAAATAATTGAAGATACATCTCAATAAAAAGACATTCTAAGTATACAGTCCTGTGTCAAATCAGAATTATCTTGAAGGTTCTGTTTACTTAATCACCAAATAAATCTCTCAGGAAGCCAAATGAGCTTCACTGTAAAAAAATAAGTTCCATAAAGAGCCTTAGAGAGCTGCTGTTACTGCCGGATGAGGATGAATTTGAAGTATGATAAAAATTAGCTATAGCAATGCATTCTGGTGACTCAAGTTCTAAAAGTCTGTCTTTGCATCTTACACTGATGCTGATGGTTATATGTTTATACTGCATCATGGTCTTCCAAAAGACTATACAGGCAAGATTTGTCTTTGCTGAAATGTAGCTCGAGGTTTAATATATATTTTAAGACAGGAAATGGGAAAAAAACAGCTACAGTTGAAAGTGTACTGAAAGGATTTCAGTAGACTGTTTCAAGCTGGACTGTTTGGGTGGCTAGGAAGAACTTGTCTTCTTTTATGAAAACCAAAACATCTTACACAGCCATAAGGATTTTGGTTTTGATGTGCATATTGTCTGAAATGCGTTGCCCCCAGTAGCAGAGTGTCTCCAACACTTTGTACTGAGGAATTGATTCCATTCCAATTCAGAGGCAAGAATAAAACCTACTGAGTAGTAATCGTGGTTTCCTGCAGCAGCCGTGTGCTTTATAGAGACATTGAGCTAATGATCTGGCACAACTCTGCTTTAAAATTGTAGATTTGCAAGGATAACAGGGTTTTATGGTACTGTGTGTCCATAGGTCTAGCAGAGTAAAATATTATGGCTTAAAAAGTACATGTGGTTTAAGAAAAATGAGATAGAGATGGAAGGAAGTGCACTTATTTAATTAGCCTAAGAAAATATTCAGCTGTTATCATACCCCTGAAACGTTTTGTGTAGTTGCACCGGAAATATTTGTTGGTAGTCTGGGATTGGATAATGAGTTGTGCATTCACTAATATTTAAGCAGATGCTCTGAGCTGTGAATCATGTTTTGAACAGTGGTATGTGATGCCCATAGTGTACATAGGCTCATGAATGCCTTCATTCATGCCCATCTGTGAAGATGGCAACTTGCCTGCGTACAAGTGGATAGGTCCCTTTTCTAGAAAGCATAGTGCCAGACTGTTATGAGTTTGGATGGCAAGCTTATCTAATATTGCAAACAGTGTCTCTGGTGCAGGAAATCCCTTCTCACTATTAGCACAGAAGCATTAATAGGTGACTTGATATAGTAGGTTATCCTGGAGGTTATTTTATGTTGAAAGAAACTATTCAAACATGGCAGAAGAAAAAAGAATGCCCATCTCAAAGACACGGCAGGATACTGAGAGGATGAGTTGTATGTCAAAGGCAAATGTGGGAGCCGGAAAGAGCTCTTGGAGTGTCTGGTGGCTTGTTTTGCTGCAGAACTGCCTAGAGACAGGCCAGGCAAGGGCAGATGGTGCTGGGCAGTGGAACAGATCGGATAGATCTCTTCACAGTTTCTCCTAGATGCTTGTTAATGGAATTAGCCCAAAAGGCATTATCTTAAATGGCTGTGTCACATCCTGCATTGAGCTGTGCAGAGTACTTGCAGGGAAAAAGAAAAAAAAAAAAAAGTTAAGTAAAAAGTAGGTAATCTTCCTTTAAAGGTTTCTGTAAAGGTTAACTTAACACAGGAGAAATTTGGTTATTTGAAAATAAGAAAAAATAGTACTTTTGCATCTTTTTTTTTTTTCTAAAGTAGATGACTTTCACCTCAGATCCATAACCAGATGATGTTGTAGCTTATGTTCTAAGCTCCGTATCCCATTTCCATGTAACTAACATGGATAACTCATTTCTATTTATCTAACCTGGTAAAAATAAGAATAGTTGAAAGGTGAACTAGCCTCTCTCTTTGGGATTTTTGTGTTAAAGCCCTACTCAAAAATTTTAATATTTAGGTTTAGAACTTGTAGCACTGTCACTTCCTAATATTTTTAAAATTATTTGTTCTATGACTTATGATCTGTTGAGTTATTATAGTATTGCATATTCTTTCTCAACATGGATGATAGAAATTTGATGACTGCAAAGAAAAATGAGTTTTTGATCTATCTGTGATATTCTTATGGCTTAAGAACTGAAGTAAAAAGCAACTTGTCTACAATACGCTCAGTCCTCCTAGTGTAGGCTTTTAATTGACATATAATGAAGCAACTTTTCTAAAATAAATGCTGAAGTACCTTTCTAGTCAGTGGAGATGTGTATTTGAAGTCTTTAGGTCAAGATTCTGTCCAAGAAACTGAAGTTCTGAATTTCTTCAAGGCTCTCAAGGATACCAGGTTTATCCATGGGTTATCTATGGAACTTTTGCATTTTGATTTACTAGTCACTTACAGTTTAGGCAGAAAATCTATGCCTGATTTAGGCAGACTGATTCCCAGTCAGTGCTCCTTGTGGAGCTGCATGGTATTAAAATATTTTCACCTGGATTTGGTACCCTAGGTGAAAGCAAAGTTAGTCTTCTCACAATGTGCACAGTAATGGTAATCTGAAAAACAAAAGAAATATTACTCACTGTTAGTATTGCAGGGGTCTTATACGGTGTTTTTTTTTTCTTTTCATTTTTTTTCTTTTCTTTTAGTGAATCTTTCTACATGCTGTTTTTCTTTCAAGAAACAATGACACTGAAGCTATAAAACTCATGTATTTGCTCCTTTTTCATAAGGACCATGTCTGGTATGCTTTTGAGCTTTAAATTGTTCAGCATAGGTTCTCTTTGCACTGTTATTTCCTATCTGTCCTGATAACAAAAAATTACCACAGTGGGTGAGGATCCTGTATTGACTTTAGCCATTGTTTTTAGACAGTGTATGTATCTGTTCATCATGCCAGCTGAATGACTGGGCTTGCTGAGTGCTGTGTCAGCAAGCTAAGGCTCTCTTCCATGTCTCTAACTCTCCATCTCTAAGTGCTCTTTACTGTTACCTGGTGACCTTAGAAAGTCTTCTCATCTCTGACTTCGGAAGTGGTAGTGTGACTACTGGGACGATGTTTTGGCAAGGGTAATAAAAGCTCAAAACATGTTGAGGTTAAAAGCAAACATCTGAATCCATTTGTCCAAACGGCAAATGTGAGCCACATGGCTTCATGGTCTCACAGCTGCAGTATCTAGTACATGAACAGGCACTGGCTGACTTCTCTTCTGGTTTCTGAATATTTTTTCCTCAAATCTTTGTTCTTTAATGAACAGAAACTGGTGTCTAGTATTTAAATAGATTTCAGGAGCTGGTGAAACAAAGGATATCACATTTCCTCATGGATCGTAAATAGGTTTTGTGGCATCCATCAGCAAAATCTCTAAGCATTTTTGTTGAGATTTATGCTGCTAGCATGGTCTAATGCATTATAAAAGCAAAAAGTGAAAATTACGTGTATTCTTTAAAAGAATGTGATCCCACTCAAATCAAAAGCTTGAGCATGGCTTTTGGTGTACTGAGCTTCCAGGACAGTGCTTTTGTAGCCCCTTGGCTCTGATCCTTTAAAGATTACTCAATTTAAATATTGTGCCGCTAAAATTTACTGTGATTGTAAGGGACTTAATGGTGACAAAAGCTTAGAGACAGTAGTCAGCGGAACATCCCAATGAGCCCTGATGGAAATGGGGATGACATTCTTAGAATAAGCTTCTGGAAAGCCTAAGCAAGCAAAAACATTAAGTGCAGTAATTCTTGCTGTTCAAAGCCTTGGTTCATGCTAGACCACATGTAGCTTACAGAAGAGTGGGTAGAAATGGATGTTGGCAGCCTGGGAGAGCACTGTGACTATCGTCCATCATACAAACATAGGAAGAGAGTTTCAAAAGACCCAAAAGGGGGTCAGGCTTGGACTGAATCTCTGTCAACTTCCACAATGTGCTTGACCACTGGGCAAAGGAGTAGTTCAAATACGTCTACATTGAAATGGGGAAATGGGAACAGTTTTCACCAACATAATTCTGCCTCTGCAGCCTTCCTAGCTAGCTGCCACATGCCAGCTCCCACCGTGATGCATTTGAAGTGGTGCTTTCTTGGTTGATAGCTAGCCAAATGCCTCAGCTGCTCATACAAATGGTTCAGTGCAAATCAATGAGGTTTTCTAGACACAAGCAGTTAATATTTCAACAAGCAACTGCAGATAAAATTGCTGTGTCAGTTTTCATGGCAGAGAGAGCTGTTGCCCTTGTTCAGAAAATTGTGTGCCTGGAAAGTTTTCAGACCTTCCCATTTCAATCATCTGAAAATTTCTGCTTTCAGATCCACTTTGAAATGTTCAGAGTCCCTGCATGTCTATGTTTTTTTGGCTTTGTTTTTCTGGTTTGGAAGAATCAAAGATGGAAACAGGATGGTTTCTACCCCCCTGGCAAACCGCAGGAGGCAGGTTAATGCTTCAGACTTCACTGTGGTTATATTAGGATAAGAGGTCATTACTAAAATTCAAGTCTTTCTGAGCAACTTCATGCTGGATGCTCGATTTACACAAGCATGTTCATGGGTGTGTGGATGTAATTTGTTTTTCCATCTGATCTTCCAAGAGGCAGGCCTTTTGCTGCATGCAGAATTCATCAGATTCCCAGAAAATGTCTACCTTGAAACACTGTCAGTCCTACAGCAGTGAAAAAAGCAGATGAAATTTTGCACCCTGGTTTGATTCAACAAGCAATCTTTTTTTTTTTTTTTTTTTTTTTTTTTAAAGAAATAGCTTGATTCTGCTGCAAAAACCCACCATCCATCCAACAAACATTGCAGTGAAGCACAGCAGCTTCCCCTAGCTCACTCTGTCTCAGCTCACATCTGCCATTTTTGCCCCCGCTCTCCTAACTATGTCTGTGTCACCCAGAGGACCTAGTCCTGGGCTTTTGGCCAATATCCTGGGCTTGAATCCCCACATAGAAAAGCATTTACTTAGGAAAATAATATCATGTGGCAGCCGGTAGTCACAATACTACCTCTACTGCCAGAATGTAGTGACTCTAAATGAGGCTGTGGCAGATGGCCGAAAATGTTTCAGTGTTTTCTTTCTCTATATCAGGATTACGCAATTAATTTGTACTACAGTCCATGGTGGTGTTTTACAGGTTCTGGTCAGGCAGGTGGGATGCATCGTCTCTAGCTTTGCTGGACCAAGCAGGGTCTGGAGGTAGGGGAAAGGCAGTGCACAGCAAATCCCTGGGACAGTGGGCTCCTGGTGTTGCCAGCGGAGGGGGAAGGAACATGGGATCATCCCCACAAGGGACAACATCTGTTAAAAGCAGCAGAAATGTACTCCTGGTTCACACTGTGTCCGAGTCCACCATCCAAGCAGCCCTGCTTTATATCGGGGTGGCATTTTGCTTGATAATGATGGCATAGGACACCTGCAGAATTGGTGTTATGTTCCTGTTTATTGAGTGTTGGCCTCACGTGTGGTATGTGATAGATGCAGAGAAAGGCCTTTCTGTCTCCAGTGTTGCCTCCTTCATGTTTACAAGCAGTTCTAGAGCAGTCTAGGTCACATCCAGATGCTACGGTTTGCATACGCATGATTCTCAGCACCAAGGCTGAGAATTCAGCCTAAGAACGTGACAGATCTTTTTACCCATCTCTTGGATTATTAAATTGAAAGCTTTTCTTGTAACATTCAAATGAGCTGGGGTGGGGAGAATGGAGAACAGGCAGCGTCATGTGTGCACAAATGTAAGTTACAAGCACAGCTGAAAGATGGAAGATCTCTTAGCTGGAAGCTGGCCAGGGCAGCATTGAAAGGAGAATACAAATGGGTTGTCTGGGAGGAATCGTAGAGACAGGTAGGCAGCAGCCTGGGTTGCACATTAATGCCTTGATAGTGAGATAGAAAGCAAACAAACAAACAAACAAACAAACAAAAAACACAAAAAAAGAAATTAGTGAAATACTTAAGAAGAAAGCAGCAATGAATTTCGAAGAAAGAAGGTGTGGCTGGAGTACTGAGGGAAGAGCAGGAGCATCCATTGGGAAGCAGAGGGATGTGAAACAGAACTCAGTCAGTAGGACCTTCCTGTTGTTGCAATTGGAGAAATCTATAAGTGAACAAAAATGTTATTCTTGTTCAGAAAGTGTTGATGTATAGACAGATTTGGTATGGCTCAGTGAAAACATATGGGGAAGAAGAGGAAAAAGTCAAATATGACATTGAGATATTGGGGTTTCAGACAGGGAGAGGCCAGTGCTGTCATTTTTGACTGAAAGTGGTTGAGAGAAAAAAAAGAGCAGCTCACTTTTTGCTAGGTTTATTAGAAGGAGGAACTTTGAAGTGTAACCTAGTAAATACAGTCCATCAAACCAGAATTAGGCCAGCTGCCTATTACTGGAATAGCTCAAGGAAAACGTCCTTGTCTGTTCTCTTATCTTCTCCGGGTACATGTTTTCACTCAGTTAAGAAAAGTCAGAGGAATTGCATTTAAAAGTGTTGTCACTTCACAGTCTGTCACAGGGCTTTTGCCAGCTCCCTTCAAAAGGAGCTGGTGCCTAGAACTGTGCCAGCTGGTTGATCTGATCATCTTGTCACTTTACTAGAAAATCTAAATATACAGCAGGACGAACTGAAATATGTCTGCTGTCCTGTTTTGCAACTATTCTGCATTTGATTGAAGATCTAGTTTCGTGTTAAAGAGGTACTGAAGCTCTTTCTATCTTTCTGTTCTATAGGTTGTCATTTTGTATTTTGAGCCAAGTGTATTTCGCTGTGTTCTCCTAAGATGGGTTCGTCTTCTGGGTTTTGCCACTGTTTATGGAACTGTGACGCTCAAGCTACACAGGTATTTCACATGTTATTAATTTCCGTCTCTGTGGGAGTATGTGCAATCTGTGTGGGTACTTAGATTGAAGAGCTGCAAATATTACCATAAACAAGCGCCGTTTCTGATTTTTGAACCACTGTGTATTTCTCCGCACTATTCCTGCTGCAATTGCATGCTTCTAATCCCAGTAGAGAGCTGTGAATGCAGACAGAGATAATGATGGCTGCTCAATGGGGCTGAGTGTGAGAGGTGTTGAGCTGGAGCTGCAGGATTTGATGAAGAATATGTACATCAACTGTAAAATTGTGCAAGAGCCACTTTTCAAAGAAGGTGAATATATTCTACTTGAATGTAGGACAAAGTAAAATGTCTAAGCTTTCCATTTGAAGTGTTCATAGAAATACTCTATGTTTCTAAGTGTTTAAATACAGTGTTGGTGGGTGAAATAGAATACGTTATGGTGAATATACATACTCTGATTTCTTACGGCTCATAAGTCAAGGGCTGCTTTCTTCAGGCAATCACAGCTGACAGGCTGCACACTCACGAACATTGGTGCCTGCCAGAAAAAATGTATGGGAAATTCTGCGTTACGCTGGGGGAGGTTCCACTGGGTTGGCAATGCATTCAAATGCGATTCAGACATTAAGATTCAGAGTTCCAGCTTAAAATCCCACTTCTGCAGTCCATTTAAAAAGTGAAGCCTTTGCTGGATAAAATCCTAATGCTTTTCCCTCTAATTTTCCGTGGAAAAAACCTACTGATACATTCCTTAAGTATTTTTGTAGAAGTAAAGAGAAATACAGTATGCATCTATTGGTACTTAAACACCTTGGAGGAAGTAAGCTTGCTCATCTTTTTATCTTAGTTTCATAACATTGTTGGCATGTTAGATAAGTAAGCTTCAATATTATGCTCATAACTGAAAGAGGACTAAGAATATCTTGCTCATGGTGCACAACTGACTTGTCACATTTTAGGTGGAAACCCCTGCTATCCCGTTGGACTAGGGCTTCTTCTTGCATTTGTGTTCCTGGTTTCAAGTGTATGCTTTGGCTGGTAAACTCTGACTATATAACACTATGTCTGGCCACATCTTCTCCTTGAAATTCATCCAGAAAATCCCACACACTCATGGTACTTTCCAGGATGAACAGCTTCTGATGCAAAAAAGAATAACTAGAACACTATAGAAAAGATATGACAGAACTGGTGATTTGCTTGGATGATTCATTATCTATAGCTCACATATAGACAGAAACAGTCTTAAGACCACAGAAGACTCCTATCATAACTGCAGTTCTGCTAACCTAGCAGGTTGTTTATATTATTTTACATAACGTGAGGAAGCAGTGTCCTAACAGGGTAGTTGATCTTCTGTTTATATAAAGTGAGAAAAGGCTGGAAAATTCAGCAGAAAATTTTGCACTTGTGGTTTGTTCATTCAGCTCTTTGGTGTTACTTGGCACCTGTGCTGACAGGCTCAGTAAATGGGACAACGACTGAATAAGAAACCAAGAATGAACTACATCCTCATCCTTGATCAGTGCCGTACAATGAAGGCTAACAGCAGACTAGGCTGTATCAAGGGAGCCCAGCCAGTAGATTGAGGGAAGTGATTATTCCCCTTTACTTGGCACGCCTTAGGCCATATCCACAATTCTGGGTCCAGTTTTGGTCTCTCCCAAGGCATCAGTGAACTTGAGTGAGTTCAGTGAAGGACTACCAGGATGGTCAGGACTTGGAGCGCTTGCTGTGCAAGGAGAGGCTGAAGGAACAGGGCTTGTTCAGCCTGGAGAAGAGATGACTTTGGAGGGACGTAACAGTAGCTAGCCAACACCTACAAGGAGTTTACTGAGAAAATAGAGCCATGCTCTTTACAGTGATGTATGTTGGGACAACAAAAGACAATGATAAATTGAAATGGGAACTTTCAACTTTATACGGTATTATCCTCAGGCTCAACTTTATCCAAGGAAAACGTTTTCACCATGAGGGTAATTAAGCAGTGGAACTAGTTGCCAGTGAGGCTGTGAACATCCATACTTGGAGATTTTAAGGCCCAGTTTGATAAAGCACTGAGTAAAAAGCACTGGTTTGAATTCAGTGTTAACCTTGCTTTTAGCACTGAATGACCTCGTGGGACCATTTCCAATCTGATTGATTCTACATTTCTATATGAAACATGAAAAGAAAATAAATATTTCATGTAAACATGAAAAGAAAATAAATATTTCATGTATTAATCTAGAATTATTTTCTCTAAGAATCTTTGTTTTCCACTAAGGTTTCATGATCATTCTTTTCCTTTCTTCTTTATTTCCTTTTCATTCTTTACCTTCATGATACTTTATTTTAGTACTAAATATATCACTCAGGGAGTGTGCCTTGCAAAAGACTGAGTCAAGTTAGATATGTTTTATTGTATATATTCGCAACAATTATGCTAATTAAGAACAATATGATGCTAGTAGAAATTTAGTAGAAATTTTTGGCACATCTAGTTTAATCCGCAGTCACCACAGGGCTGAAGAATTGCTTATTACAGACACCATAAATACTCATGACAAGCACTGACTCCCTCCTGCAGATAGCCTGTGTCTTGCCTGGGGGAAAAACTGGATGCTAGCAAGGAACTGGTGATTTTTCTAAGTTTAATGGAAATACCAGTGTTGCGTATAAGCAGCTATTAATGATAACTAGAAAGTCTAAAGCTGTATTTCTCAACAAATGAGGTGCTTTGAATAGCACTGGAGCATGAAGGTTAGTTATCCAAAGCCAGGTGGGAGGCATTGGAAACTCTTGTTTTGTGGCTTTCTTTTCCCTTGGCTCCCCACTTCCCAAGGAGGGCTTTGAGGTTTTATTAGGGTCAGACAACAAGGAAAAATCAGGAAAGTAGCCAAGATCAGATACTTAAGGAAGAGTAAAAGAACAGGGAAGTCATGTACTGATTCATTCTTTGAACACCCATCACAGTCAATTTCCAAAGTGCCTCATCTTAAATTGCCTCTTTCTTATTCATTGCGCATTTTTAAAATAATGAGCTGATGTTTATGGGGGTGGGAGGGTCGGGGTAAGCAAATTAGGTTAATTTAAGAAATCTAACTGTAGAGCAATGAACATAAGACTCAGTACTTTGCTTAGCAATGAATTCCTCAAAGTAATTCTCTCAAGAAATAATGATGTTTCAAATTTAACCTTTTGGGCTTAAAAGAGCTGCTGATTCTGTATTTTTCAGTATATTGCTCTGACTGAAGACTCTTTGTGTCCCTTTTCAAGCCCTATATTTTGTAAACAGGTTATCTCCTTATCTTTAATATTTTGTGAGCTTCTGCCATCTTGGTTGCAGGATTAATACAGAATCCTTAATTCTGGATTAAAGCATAAGAATGGAAGAAAGCTATAGGTAAATGCATACAACAGATGTATATATATGTGTGTGTATGTATGTGTTTGTGTTTACACCTAGGACAGCTTATAGACATGTTAGGAGAGTGATGAGTTACAGACTCTCCTTCCTTTAGGCTATCAGTTCCAAGTCTAGGAATGGGATCTCCAGTTCTTGGCAGCCTCCTTTTCTTATATTACTAAGAGCAAAAGAGGAGAGTGAGGAAGTGAGGAGAGTAAGAAGGTGTGGAGGAGGTAATGTTCCAGGTAGAGAAAACAAGACGATGGCATAAAATGGCTTTTTTATTAGTTGGGATGGGGGCATTAGTGAGGGGATAGGAAGATGTAACTCTGTGAGGCACTTCTGCACTTTGTCTAAAAGCTGTGCTAAGATTACATTGCTGTGCCTTGCTGTCTGGTACAGTGTGACACTTCTAAGGCATCTGAGCAAGCGGTGGCCCTTCCTACAGATCTTTGCAGGTGATAACGGAAGGAGAGGGAAGAGTGTGAGTGGTGGGCTGTGCATGTCATGTGTCATGGTTCGGTATCTTACAGGAGAGGAAACTCATGCTAGCAAAGAAACCAAGAAAGATGTCAGGCTGCTTTTTTTGAAGCACTTGGGAGGAGGTGTGTGTTGATTGTGAGAACAGGAAAGAAGGGGAGGAGGACATGGTGAAACCTCCTCTTGTAGCTAGGTGAGAGAAGGAACATACAGATCCCATCTAGAAGAGGCTGGTGGGAATATGGGGCAGAAAGGTACAGACAGTGCTGTGGCAGTTGGAGCCTGTAGGCTTGTTTACAAGGCAAGAAAAGGGATGGTTTAATCAATCTGCAGAGCTGGGTACACTGCAGGGGCTTTCTATAACCATTCTGACCACTTCTATATATCTCTTCATTGGAAGACTACATGTTAACAGCTGAGAAGTTTGATCTCTGTTCTATTTGTGCATCTCTGTTTTGTGAACCCAATTCATATGATTTTATTATAAAATGCTTGGGGGCAGCTATCCCCATTTATCATATTCCCATTAAATAAATCACAGCATCAGCCAAAAAAGTCAAGTGACTTGTCGCTCTGAACTCCATTTTAAAGACCAACCACCCTGAGACAAACTTACTGTGAACACGATGGGTTTATGTTGTATTCCACGGTTCTTTGTGCTGAAACTTGCTATAAATCTCCCCCAGTCCCTGGAAGGAGAATTTGTCTGCCTCTCTTTCGAAGAGATTTGTGGAACTGTCAGCAAATGTTTCATCCTCCCTATAGTGGACAGCCTGCAGCCTGGGCTACATTTGACCCCAAGACTCATAAACTTTGGAGTACTCCTGTCTTGAGTGAGATGGCTTTTTATAGGAATCAGGTTTGGATTAAACAGGTAAAAACTCTTGTTAGTTTTGTGCAGTTATGTAGCAGAAGAGTAACCTAGGTTTCCTCATTAACTTTACCTCCTAATAAGGCAAATGAAGCTCAGTGACACCATATTTCTGTATCTTCCATGCATCCTCGCGGAAGGTTTGATGTGCAGTTTGCCTGGTCTCTGTCTGCATTGTCTTAAGCAGAAGTGAAGGAGTATTTGGTCAGACATGAAGCCACCATCAGTCACTCTTGAAAAGAAGCAGTAAGTGCAGCGTCTGGCACACATTTCTGTGCAGATCCCTGGAGAGAGTCAGATGAAGACACAAAAATGTGTTTCTGGAGAAGGGAGAGACACTTGGTCTGAAGCCTTGGCTGAACAGCGTAGCGTGAGCACTGCTTATTATCATTCCTGCTTCAGGAAAAAGGGCAGCTGGACTTCTGAAAATAAACATCCTGCACTGAGAAGATACTGATTTTGTACTGCCAGTTTCTCTTCTAAAGGGAAAATTAACTCAAGAAGCTTCCAAAATTTGCCAATGGTTGGCAGAGGGACTCACAGCCATGCAGCTTTTGCTGTGGGCTGCTGGAGCTCCATCCCTCTCCAGCCCTCTTGCAGACATCCCTCTTCTGTCTCTCCTCTTCAGTTTGTGTTCATGTAAGAGCTCCATAATGCTGCTTTGAATATCAGAGCCAGCAGCACTAATGAATCTATAAGGATTAAAAAAAGAGCCTTCCTGCATTAGTATCACCTCACTCTGAGCTTCATTTCCTGGTAGTGATGACTCGGGTGGGAGGGAGGCACCTAGTTTTGGCTAAAAGAGAGACATGAGGGAAAAGGAGAGGAATCGGGTACTTTTTTATTTTTACTATGACTTTAATTTAATTAAGAAAAACTAAATCAGTGAGACCAATACATTTATGTCCTCTTCCAGTTTTTTTCCCTGCATGTAGCAGTTTGTTGCCATATGCATTACCTACCTTTAAAAATGCATTACCTCTCTTTAAAAAAGAAGTAAAGCAGTGCATGTGGATTTTTATGTCACTTGCATTATTTGTAGCTCACGTCAGTGGTTTTTCTTTTATAAGAAAAGAGATAGTTCTAGTCCTATGGAAAGATGTCTTGGGTATATGGCAGAAAAAATGGATGTTGCTTGAGATTGTTGGTGTATATGAGGGGAACTTCTAAAGCAGCACCCCGCTAACTGCTGCATCCAATGCCGAAGGAAAAGAGATTTGTTTTATCTCTCAGTTCTGTTTTGAAACCCATTGGCCAAATTCAGCCAAAGGTAGCAGAGAATAAGAGGTTATACACATGCAATCCTACAAAGCTTTGTGAAAAATGATATTGGGACAGAAAACAGGTCTTCTGAATGGTCCCACAGGGCAGGAGGCTGAAAGGTGCAGCACCAGCAGATACCTCTGGCTGGCGTGCCCCAGCAGTCAGCACCCCCGTGCTGCCTGGCTGTTAGGGGAAATAAGAGAGAAACAGGGGCTTTGAGGGCTGGGGGCAGAGTGAAAGGCTGGGAGCTACAGTTTGAAAAGGAAGAAAGGGAGTTGGACTTGCTGCAAAAAGTCTCTGCGCACACAGTAAAAATGGAACTAAGTTTCACTAATTAAACTGCCCATGGAAAAATCTGTTTTCTTGTTAGCATGTCTTAACCTTAATCTGCCTGTTTGTTATTTATTTTATGTTATAAATAAAAACAGGGCTTAAAAGTTGAGTAATTCCATATAGCATTCCTGTATGATGCACTTTAAAGATGAAATTCTCATTTTGGTAGTTCTTCTAGATTAAATAACAGAGTCATATTCTGTTTTGTTGTGGCTCTTTTTCCCCATAAAATCTGCATTATTAAAATCCTATTCAGATGTTTTGTATCCCTGCCATTTTCAAGCAATAACTAGCCTTAACTAGACAGTGTAATGGTGGTTTCATATTTCTCGTTAAAATATCTACTTTCATATGTATAAACTAATAAAATGTAGCACAACTGTTATAAAGACACTTGGAGCACAATTAATCTTGATGGAGCACAGCACAGAAATGGGACTAATAAATACTATATTTGAGCAAAAAAATCAGCAACATTTAAAATACATAAGATTATTTGAGCTCTATAATCCTGAAAATATTCTTTGTCCATATTCCTATTAATAATTAATTTATATAAAAAAAATTGTAGATACATCTGTACGGCTATACAGTTCCATGGGCTGCTTTTTTAAATCACCTTAAGGTAGCGCACATTCTGCTGTATCTTAATAGACTAATTTTGGCTAGGAAAGTTCCAGGAGAAGATGAAGAAAATATTTGTTGTTTTAATATTAAATTATCTTGCTATCATGATTAAGAAAAAAAGCAGTGGTTGGGAAGGCCCTCTGCAGTGATCCACAAGTGTCATGAGACCTTTCAGATCTCTTTCGTTTTGATGGCATGCAACAGCCCCATGGCAGATAGTAGGAGAAAGGACTGGTTTTGCACATCAGATTGCGTGATGGCAGGAGGATGTCAGAGCTGGAGCTGAAACACAGCATCTCAGAGACCAGCTGAGTACAGGACCCCATCAGGTGGCAAAGCTTTGTGCTGCTGTGCAATACAGCAGCTTCTTCATTCCAGGTAGGCTTGCATGTGCACATTTGTGATACAAGTTAAATAACTCTACAGGCTTTCTTTCTTTCTTTCTTTCTTTCTTTCTTTCTTTCTTTCTTTCTTTCTCTTTTTCTCTTTCTCTTTCTCTTTCCTTCCTTCCTTCCTTCCTTCCTTCCTTCCTTCCTTCCTTCCTTCCTTCCTTCCTTCCTTCCTTCCTTTTTCTCTTTCATCTTTCTTTCCATGGGAAAGACAGAATTGGTTGATAAAACAAGGTACCTGCTGCCCAGCTGTCTGCTGGGTGGGATTATGGCATGACAGAGAAGCCAGGCATCATTCTGCATTACATGAGCTACAGGATATTTGTGGAGGAGTGTGAAGAGGGAGTTAAGTATATGACTCACACTCCACACGCAGGGCTTTGTCACAGCTAAGAAGAAGGAGGGATTTGCAGATCACATACGTTGATTGTCAGTGAAAAATCATGACTGCATGGGAGTGCTTCTAGTGGGCTTGTGTCTTATCAGGCAGTAAGCCTGATACTATTCAGCATTTTCAGTAGCAATGCAGAACCAAACACAAAATGATTGCTCATAAAATTTGTGGATAACACAAAGCTTGGTGAAACAGTAAATTTTGTTTGAGAAGGGATAGTAATGAAAAACAGTATTTATTGCCTGATACCTTGAGCCTAGTCAAAGAGATACACTTGAATACAGTCAAAAGAAATGATGGTTAGGCACTAGTTAAACCAAATTCAGTTTCAAAAGTTATCAGTAGGGAATTCATTTTGCTGTAGGAGGTGACATCTTTGAGATTGATACAACTGCCTTACGCCCTCTTCCTGAGATGCATTTTTAAGGGAGGTATGCAGTAGATGGATATGATTCAGTAAGCATCTGAGGGCTACTGAAAGTGCTTGATACTGTGAAACCTAATCTGTTGTTTAGATAAGCAAAAAGACTGAGAGATGGCTTCTTGTGTGGTGTATAAACAAGCAGGGAGAAAAAAAGCAGACATAAAAAACTCTTTAATCTATTGAGCAGAGGCTTAGTAGGATCTGGTGGTTGGAAGCCAAAGCCAGAGAAATTTGAAAAAGTAATCTGGCACGGATTCTTCTCAGCAAGGGTGCTTAGCTATTGAAAAATGTAACAAGAAATATGGGGAGTTTTTTGTACTGCTTTCAGATCAAGAATGAATCTTGTCTTGAAAGATATGCTTTACTTAAGTACGACTACAAATTACTCAAGTTTGTGTAGAAAAAATGCAATGATCCGTGTTATACAATGGATCAAGCTATATAATTTAGGATTTAGTCCCATACTTGACCTTTTTTTTTTTTTTTTACATATATGCAATAGAAATTATAGCAACCATATTAGTATGGATGAGTTTAGATGTTTTGTACTGGGAAAACTGGTGCCTGGACTAAATATTCTTAGATATGAGCTGCTCTTTTCCGGATTATCACGAAGGCCAAAAATTGCCATTATGTGCTTGAAAAAATGAGTCTCTATCTGACCATTGGTAACAAACCATTGGTAACATAAAACCCCGTGTTGCCATTCGTGGATGTAATCACTAGATCAATTGAGTTATGCCATGGCAGCTGACTGAGAATGACCTGTTAGCATGACCTAATTGCCAAGCTAAAAGAATAGAAGTGACTTAAATGGTCCTGTTTTACTTTGCAACTGGGGATAATTAAGCAAGTATATAAAATTAATGGCTATTCAGCTGATCGATAGGAAATCATTTAACTATTGTAAGTTAACCTCTTTGGGAGATGTGACTGCTCTTTGACACATAAATTTTGTCAGCATTGTACTGCTAGTCTGTACATTGGTGAGTTATCACAGAGTTATCATGTATGGGTTAGCCTCATATATGCTTCCCTGAGAGAGAGGCAAGTTTGTCTAAGAACTTCAAATGCAATAATGAGATCATGATCTGAACTGGGAAGGTCAAGACAACACTGCCTTGGCTGCCCAGGGAAGCTGTGGATGCCCAATCCCTGGAGGTGTTCAAGGCCAGGCTGGATGGGGCTTTGGGCAACCTGGTCTGGTGGGAGGTGTCCCTGCCCATGGCAGGGGGTTGGAACCGGGTGATCTTTAAGGTCCCTTCCAGCACAAACCATTCTGTGACTCTATGATTCTATATGTTCAGGAATGCATAGACAGTAGGTCCTGAAGAAAGCTTCATTATTTATTAATTCAGTTGCAAGTATCAAGCTATTGAATTCAGAGTAATCTGTAATATTTTAAATTAAGAATTACCACAAAATATTTGTATTAAAAAATAAAACTCTTACTATTGGAGATTATTACAGTCCAGTGGACCGGCAGGTTTTACATGGCTTAATGCCACATAAAACCACTGACACATGGAGTCAGCTGAGTTTTGAATTTTCTTGATTTGAGTTCTGCCCCTTTATGTGCACAACATGAGCCTGTGTACATAACTGCAATTAGTTCTATACGGTTCAAGCTGCAGCCTCTATGCCTAGCGAAATCTAAAAATAGTAGCAGTTAATAATCAGTGTAAAGTTTTGAATGCCTATTTCTTATGTATGAATTAAATCAGTTAGCAGTGGTGAGTTATGCAGGGACCCCGGGTCTCTTCCCAGCCATCATCACTGCTGTGCTCTGGAAGTTAACAGCAGTGCAGTCGTTCTGGTTGAGCCATATTCTGGTCTTGGCCTCTGCAACAGCAACATCTGTTATTTTTCTGAGATGTTCTTGAGCCAAACAATCCCTCTCTCCCTTACTGAGATTTTAAAGAGATGCCAACCATTCCTCCTGGGTGTTCCTAGGGAAGTTTAAAACTTCGTGTGAGTGCAGGGCTGCTGGTGGCGAAGCCCCTGCTGTTTGCAGTCTTTGCCTCCTAGCGTCTGTTTGCAGAGTTGTTATGAAGTGGCAGCTAGTTTGTGACTACAGATCTTGCTAGGCTTTTTGTTTTTCCTTGCCTATCTTTTTATCTATCTATCCATTAGACCCCTCTGACTCTGGCATCAACTTTCAGCAGTGCAGGCATGCTTGTTTTCTGTTTTCTATTGTACAGAACATCAGATGGTGGCAGCCAGGGATGCATGGGTCCTGCCTTGTTGCTCTGTGTGGTCCAGGGTCTTTTCTCTGATATGTTTTTCAACATTAATTTGACATGATTTTCTACTGTTCAATTATGAATAAAGCAAAATGCATTAAATATCTGAAATCATAGTTCAGTTCAAGCTACATAAATTCATGACCTGTGATAAGGGCCAATGCCTGAAGGTACCATGACTGTTTCACTAGGGCTATTAAAAAACAAGTTGATATGTGTGTAAGTGTGGAATTTTTTGGTACCATTATCTCACTGAAATAAGGCTAAAAATCTATCAGCTATTTTGCCAGATATTGTGAAGAAATCTGTGTCCACTTTTTTTGCAAGAGATCTTCTGTCCTTTTGCTTGACTTGTCTTTGTAGCTTTGGCGTATGTGACAAGCTTTTAGAACTTCTTTTCCATGCCACTCTTCATATTTGTTTTATGAAGTTGTGTATTGAACTTTGTATTTCATAGTAGTTTTTATTAAACCGTGTGGTTTTCAGCTCTCCTATGATTTCTTTCAGTCCCTAAATGACCACCATGTATTCCTTCTGACATATTTCTCTGGTACCTCAGAAATCATTCTCTTATTTGCTTTGAACACAACTCCATATAGTGCTGAGAGCCTTAAAACTGATAAAAGGACTGGAATTACACTGTCCCATCCATCCCTTAGTAACAGCCTTAATTACTTTATGCAGGATCTTTCCTCAGCAATAGTCTGCCTTCTGTCTTAGACTGGACAGACTTCTTTTCTTTTAAATCAGATTAACATAATCCAGCTCTGGACTTTGTTTCTCTGCACTTTTCCAAACGCTTTGGAGAATATGGCTGCAATGACCAAATCTCTTCCAAGTTTTTATTCAATTTGCAAATCACACTTTACTAGTTGAGAAAATTGCCTGGATATTGCTCTGAGAACCTTGTAGGTGGTGACTGTCAAACTCTTTTTAGAAATAGCAATTGATGGCTTCTGGTGAGTATCAACGCTGTCCTCTGATGAATAAAAACCTATTACACCCATGAAAAGTATACATTGGCCATTTCAGCATTTGAATGTATTAAAATTCATGGTTTTTCAGGGACATATATTGTGTAATGTACAGTTTTGTCTGTGACTCAGTCTTTTGTAAGAAAACTTTGTCAGTGCCTTCTCCTCAGAAACAGTGGCTAGTGCTCCATTCATTTTGTATGCTTTCTATGATGATTCCTTGGGGAATGAACAAACTCTTACAGTTTTTCACATTCTTTATTGAGATTTGCACTCACATCAGGATCACTGACATGAGCAAGAGATGAGCTACAAAATCCTTGTTCACCATTCTGTCTCTTTTCATATCCTTTTCTCATTTGCAGGATGGGAAACATGGTGCTGACAGCCACTGTCTATTTATACTCCTCTTTGAACTTTGCTCTTGGGCTCGCTCTTTCTCTTACCTGGCATTCTGATACTCATTTATTTTTTGCCCAGAACCCCTAGCTCTCATCAAAGACACTGAGAACCTCAGAAAACTGTTCTTCAGTTTTCCTGTACCAAAATGACACTTACATAGTTTAATGGTCTTTGTGCTAACAAACTACTCTTTTGGTTTGGACTGAAAATGTAGGCGTGGTGGCATTGCTCACCTGGAGCTGGTGGACTTAAGCCTTTCTTCAACCACAAGGCACTATCTCGTCTAGTACCATTAGGTACAACGTAGTGTTGATTGCAGATAGTCTGTGACCTCCAGATGCCTTTTTGTGACACATTTTTTTGATAGTGTTTTATATTTTGTACATGATGAACCACTACCTATCTCAAGATCTGTTTAGGTGATTTATTTGCTAGACAAATCTTAGTGGCTTTTCAAAGGGCTAATTCTGGGATCCCAGTGATTCCCATCTGGGTTTTTTCTATCATATGTCAGCCACAACCAGGTCTATTACCCAGCTAGTCCACCTTAAATAACAAGACCAATTATTCACTAGGGATATCGCAAACTCTCTTATTCCTGCCTCCATTTGGGTGTCTGTTTAAAATATCAGCGTTTCTCTATTAGGAAAAAAGTCACATATTTTAAAATTTGAGCGTAACAATTTCGTAGCTGGCTTGTTATTGTCCCTGCCTGCTGCTTGTTCCTCAGTGCTCCTGACTGCATTTGCCATTTGTCTGGGTGCAAAGGGTTTGCCAATTCCAACCACAGGAACCATGGAATGGCTAAACCACTTAGAATCATAGGATCATTCAGGTTGGAAAAGACCTTTGAGATCATCTAGTTCAACCTTTAACCTAAAGGTTGAAGTCCACCACTAAGCCATGCTACTAAATTCTACAGAAACCATATAGAACCAAAATCTGCTTTATTCAGAGGGTACAATCCAATCAGCATCACACAGCGCGAGTGGCACAACTGCCAGTTCCAGGCACTTTCTGCTAGATCTTCCTAAGGGGCAGTTTCCCACAAGCACATTCTTAAAAGGACTTGCTTAGGAGCTAAAATGCTTTGTATCTGTTAAACCTGCACCCCAGGGACTGTATAAACTTTCTGGAACAACCAAACCCATAACCTTTTAGACTCCGTCTGTAAGTCTTTCTATAAGAAAGAAGGTAGAACTTACAAACCGAGTCAGTGAACTTGGTAGTTGTTTTCTATACCTTGTTACTGGAAGCATAGTGATTATATTAAAGCCACTGACAGAGATCATCCTGCAAACCCAACTACTACTATTTATTCCAAATCCCAAAAGTGTTCCCTGTGTGGGTTCCTAACATCTATAATGAGTATACGATGGTCACAAATAGCATAATTGAGTGACCTAAAGGGTACTGAAAATCAAAATTAGAAAGGCAGATTTTGTACCTGTCTTCTCAGAAAGCAAGGAGCCTTTGAGCTTAGCTGTTTTCTAGCTCATTGCAGCCTGCGTGCAGGTCAAGCACAGTCGGATGTAGGAAGAACTGGCAGCCTGCCCTGCCCTGGAAAGCCTCAGGTCTGCCATCATGCATCTGCATTACCATGCAAAGTCACAACCATCAATGTCATTTACAAGACTTGTCAGAAGGAATACAGAAACCAAATGATGCATCCCAAGACTATTTTAAGTAAAAACACATTTTCTCCTCCCTTTTGTCTCTTCAGTTAGACTGTGCTAATTTCTTTTATCGTCTTCATGGTACATGAAGAAGAACATTTGAGCTGTTTTCTATATTCAGGAGTCCAAATCTGTTTCTTTTGTGATTAGCTCTTGTTCCATGCTTGTCACCAAGTCTGAATTTGGGTCAATATCTGACTATTAATTAGAAAGAAATTTTTTTAATTTCCCCCCTTTTTTTTCCTCCCTTTTTTTTTTTGAGGGGGTGTTATTTAGTTGTGAAGAAAAGTCACTGCCATGGCATTTCTTAGCACTCTGATATCTCTCTGTTTGGAGTATTTCTATTTAAGCAACTTCTCCTTAAAAATAATCACAGTTGTCCACACTTTTCTAATATGTATGTGACCTCAGAGGGGAGCTGGGACTCTTTCTGCTTGCTTCATCTTCACAGTTTTTACTGAGCTTCCAGCTTACTGTGTTTTCTACTAATTTTGTTGTCAGTAGGGTTTCATTGCTGTATGAGGTTAGATTATGTGGGTCTACAAGGATGATCTTTTACATTGGATTTTTGGTGAGAATCTCAATGTTTTTCATCAATCTGATAGCAAAAAAACTTTCCTCTTTCTTCCTGATTTATTTATTTATTTATTGAGATTAGCTCTCCTCTGTCTTTTGCAACACTCTTTCAGAACAGAAAAATTATTTTAATTTAGATTATCTTAAAATAGCCACATTATTCTAGTTTGGCTTTGAACCTTTGGCGACTAAGACTTTGACCACAAGTTAAATGGTCTGTGACATTATGTAAAACCTTTAATGACTGTGTTAGGACATGGATATACCAAGCCTTCGTTTTCATATTGAGGACAAGGTAGACTGACTTGCCAATGTTTAGATCCAGAGAACTCCACAAAGCCAGTTAAAATACAGCCCCAGTGTTAGTGTCCACAACAGCTACCGTTGGATGTTTTTTTGCTGATCGATGCAAAACTGGAGCGATTTAATGTTTAATTGAAGTTCATTCCCATGGTATCTGAATATCAGAAAAATTGTAGTTTTCCCTTTGAGTGAAGTACACTTAGAGTTTTAACTTTGTCTTCAGTATGACAATTGTGCTAGCAAAAATTCACAAAGCTGAGTGCTTTAAACTGCACTCTGAAATTTGTGTTTCAGCATACGTATAAATGATCTGCTACTCACGGGTGCTGAGTGCCTCACATTTCTCAGTGAAAGCATCAGCAGAGAGAAGTTTTAGGAGAAAATGTTTTCATCAAAAGCAAGCCAATACAAGGACAAATGTCTCCAAGCGGTTTCTGACCCAAACCCTGAGTATTACCTTTGGCTCATTTCCATCGTGCTGGGGAAGTCAACTGGCAGGTTAAGTTAATGAACAGGAAAAAAAGATTGCTGTGCTGCAAAAATAAGAGAAACAGCCTCCAGGTCATCTCCCTGTACCTGTTGGCATTCACTAGTTTATGATCAAGTATGCTTCTGTCACTTTTTTCATTATCTTATGGTGAACATGAGGCAACCCTTTACAGAATTCAGCTTGTCAAATGATGACACTTCCTCCTGTGCTTCTAAGAGGAAGCATAGAAGATGAGAGTTAGTGTTTCTTACAGTTCATTTTTTGAACTTGAACATTTCATTTCTGAATGACAAATAAACAAAATGGTTCATTACTTACTTACTCATATTTACTGAAGTTGTATGTTGCATTGATATATGTAACCTTGCAGGGGAGCGTGAGTTTTGCTTTGCCCTCGTCTTTAGAATGGATGATGGTGTTGTCCAATAATAAATTTTGAAAATAAAAATGAAAAGGTGTATTTTAATGGGCCCTGGAGATCAGAGTTTATGATACTTTGTGGAATATTCAGTCAAAGTTCTGAAGTTCATAGAACAAGTTACACAAAAAAGCTTCTAATCCGAGTATATTAGAGCATACTAAATCTTAAGGTCTCAGTAAAAAGCTTGTTGCAGAAAGCTTACTAAGAAAATATTAGTGACTGCTGAGTTTCTTCTATCCATCTATGCAACTGTATACTAACTACACAAAGATTACAGAATCACAGAACAGTTGAGATTGGCAAGGACCTCTGGAGGTCTTCTACTCCAACCCTCCTGCTCAGAACAGGCTCAGCTAAGAGCAGGTTACTCGGGGACATGTACAGTCAGGTTCTGAATATCTCCAAGGATGGAGACTCCACAGCTCTCTTGGCAACCTAGTGTTTGACCACATTCACAGAAAGTAAATTTTTTCTTATGTCTAAATGGAATTTAAGGGGTCTACAAGAAAGCTGGAGCAGGACTCTTTATCAGGGATTGTAGTGATAGGGCAAGGGGTAACAGCTTTAACCTGAAAGAGGGTAGATTTAGATTAGATATTAGGAAGAAATTCTTTACTGTAAAGGCAGTGAGGCACTGAAACGGCTTGTCTAGAGAAGCTGTGGATGCCACATCCCTGGAAGTGTTCAAAGCCAGGCTGGATGGGGCTTTGAGCAACCTGGTGTGGTGGGAGGTGTCGCTGCCCATGGCAGGGGGTTGGAACTGGGTGGTCTTTAAGATCCCTTCCCAGACAATTCTATGATTCTGTGAATTTCCTGTTGGTATTGCAGTTTGTGCTTATTGCCTCTTGTCCTGTCACAGGGCACCACTAAGAAGAGCCTGGTTCCATCTTCTTTAATCCCTCCCATCAGGCACTTATGCGCTTTGATAAGATCCCCCTGAGCCAGGATGAACAGTCCCATATGCTCAAGTCCTTTAATCATCTTACCGGCCCTTTGCTGGACTCCGATCCAGTATGTCCATGTCTCTCCTGTACTGGGAGCTCATGGCTGGACACAGCACTCTAGACGTGACAACAGTGCCAGGGATAGGACCACCTCCCTCAAATTGCTGGCCATACTCTGCCCAATATAGCCAAGGAGGCTGCTGGCCTTCTTTTCATTGAGGGCACACTGCTGGTTCATGGTCAGTTGGGCACCTGCCAATATCCCCAGGTCTTTTTCTGCAAAGCTGCATTCCAGCAAGTCAGAATGTACTGCTGCTTGGGGTTATTCTCTCCTAGGTGCAGGACATGGCATTTGTCTTTGTCGAACCTTGAGATTCCTGTTTGCTCATTTCTCCAGCCTGTTTTTGTCCCCCTAAATGGCAGCACAATCAATTGGTCTCTCAGCCACTCCTCCCAGCTTTGTGTCAACTACAGACTTGCTGATGGTGTGCTCTGCTCTGTTGTCCAGGTTGTTAAGGAAAAGGTTACAGTGCTGGCCATGGTATTGACTCCTGGGGTACACCAGTAGTGACTGGCCTCTACCTGGACTTCTTGATACTAATCACAGCCCTTTCAGCCTGGCAGTTGAACTCACTATTTAGCCCGTATTTAATCAGCTTGTCTATGAGGATGTTACAGAAAGCCTTCTTGAATCAAGACAAACAACATCCGCTGTTCTTCCCTCATCCAGCAAGATAGCCATCTCCTTGCAGAAGGCTATCAGGTTGATCAGGCACAATTTCATCTTCCTAAGTCTGTGCTAACTGCTCCCAATCACCTTCTGTTCCTTCTTGTGTTTGGAAATGGTGTCCAGGAGGATCTTTTTTTCTATCATCTTCCCAGGGATAAGGTTAAGTTAACCAGTCTGTATTCCCAGGGATCCTCCTTTTTGCCTTTCTTGAAGGACAGAGTGACATTTGCTTTTTTTCCAGTCCTTAGGAACCTCCTCCAGTCACCACAACCTTTTAAAGTATTGAGAGTGGCCTCACAATGACAACAGTGACATTCTGTCATGTTGCATGCATGGACTTCAGTATGTCTAGTTCGATTAAATATACCTTAACCTGATTCCTCTCCACCAAGGTTAAATCTTTCTTACTGTGGGCTTTCCCACTGGTCTTGGGCACCCGGGATTCCTCAAAGCAAGTCCTACTAGTAAAGACTGAGGCGAAGAAAGTGTTGAGTATTTCAGTCCTTTCCATGTCACCATCAGGTGTTTGCACTGTTCAGCAGTGGGCCTGCATTGTCCCTAGTCTTTTTGCTGCTGATACACCTGTACAAGTCTTTCTTGTTGCCCTTCATGTCCCTTGCCAGATTCAACTACAGATGGGTTTTGGCTTCCCTAATCCCATTGCTACATGCTCAAACAGTGTCTTTGTATTTTCCTTGGGTAACCTGGGTCCTTCTTCTATTTCTTGTACACTTCCTTTTTCTGAGTTTAGTCAGGAGCTCCTTGTTCATCCATGCAGGCCTCTTGCCACCTTTGCTTGATTTCCTGCACATTGATATGATACCTTCCTGAGCTTGGAGGAGCTTGAAATTTTGTCCCCATCTCTCAAGATCCTGAACTCCACCACTCATGGTCACTTCAGCAAAGGTTGTCCCTGACCTTCATGGACCCAGCAGTTCTTCCTTGTCTGTATGAGGTCCAGCAGAGTGCCTTCCTTCCTTGGCTCCTCAGTCGCCTGTGTCAAGAAGTTATCAGCGTGTTCCAGAGACATCCTAGATTGGCTAGGCCCTCATATGTTGCCCTTCGAGCAGGTCGCTGAAGACTCCATGAAGACCAGGACTTGCAAACACAAGGCTTCCCCCAGTTGTCTGAAGAAGGCCTCATCTACTTCTTCCTGATTAGGCGGTCTGTAGCAGATACCCCCTAAAGTGTCACCCACATTGGTGTTCCTGACCCATAAGCTCTGTTCTGAGTCATCAGCAGTCATTTTTAAGGACACCATTAACAATGGCTACTTCAGGAAGCAGTTCTAGCTGTTGAGGCACATTCCTAGCAGTATGGTATTATACAGGGCCGGGAAGGCACCAAGTGAGGTTGTTGAGTGTGGGGGGTCGCCCACAGCATGTATTTCTCAATACATGCAGTATATCTAATTGTTCTCACAAATTTTAAATCCAGAGAGACATTCAGAAACTATTTTACAAGAAGCTGTAGCTTCCTCAGAAGTGCTCGTGATTGACCTAATTAGCATTTTCTTCTGATTGCCACACATATTTACACATACTGAGAGTAAACATAGTTGAATGAGCACTTACCTGGCAATACAACGTGGAAGTTTATGAAAAGAACAAATTTATTCAGATACTGCTGATACTATACAGTGATTCTGGACTACAGTTCTTTGAATTTCCCTTAATTAGATGTTGTATTTACATGAACCTGTTGTGGTTTAACCCCAGCAGGCAGCTCAGCACCATGCAACCTCTTGCTCACTTCTGTCCAAGTGGAATGATAGGGGAGAAAATCAAAAACATAAAAGTGCAAGAACTCATGGGTTGAGATAAAGACAGTTCACCCAGTAAAGCAAAAGCTGCGCACGAGCAGAGCAGAAGAAGGAATCCAGTCGCTGCTTCCCACCGGCAGGCAGGTGTCAGCTGCTCCCAGCAGAGCTGGGCCCATCACGTGTAGCGGTTCTTTGGGAAGACAAACTCCATCACCCCGAATGTCCCCCCCTTCCTCCTTCTTTCCCCCAGCTGTTACTGCTGAGCATGCCACCGTGTGGTGTGAGACACCCCTTTGGCCAGCCTGGGTCACCCGTCCTGGCTGTGTCCCCTCCCAGCTGGCAGGGCAGCAGCTAAAAACACCCGTGCGTGATTACCAGTATTTTATTAAAAAATCCAAAACAGAGCATCATATGAGTCTCTATGAAGAAAATTAACTCTATCCTAGCCAAAACTAAAACAGAAACATTGGAAAAAGAACATCCATAGTGTAATTTATCTCCTCCAGTGTGTGAATGTAACTGATCTGCTTAAATAACGATAGTGGCAGTCAGTAACATGCTGGATTCATAGAGAAATAACGTATGGAAAAGCACAGGGATATTCTGCACTGCTGTGTGCTGTGCTGCTTGCACAAGCCAAGCTGAGGCTAATCAGAGCAGAAGATTCCATCCCTCTTCAACAGTTTATCAGATGTCTATTTTATACAGCTGGGGCTTTTTAGTTGCTGTTTTTTTGTTTAGTTATTTGTTCCTTTATTTTAGTATTATAAACAGAAGAGATGCATTCTTCTCATTCTTCTGTATGACTTTGGACAGATTTTCTTTTTTGCTTTAGCTAAGAAACTGCTGTGCACATGCTGATGTTCATTTCTTACACAGTCATCGCTCTACTTGTTCTTCTACCAGTAGGAGTTTTTCAAATACTGGAGTGTGAATGAGGGTGGGTCTAAAAAATTCTATTTTGGTCTGTTTGCCTGTACTGTAGAATTTCCTTTTTTCTAATGTTCCTAGTGAATGCTAAAAGGGAAGCATGAATAAGTTGGGCAATATGGCAGGGAATTTATGTGAGTAGCAGCTTGGCTACCAGCTAATGTCTGTTTGTCCCCTGCATCATCAGCATTCAGAAGAAAAGAGTGGTTTTGAAATAATTAAGGCTTGGAACCTTATTTCATTGTTGCTTTTGAGACATGGGGAATTTACAAATGTAAAATAAGAAGACTACAAATGGAAGGGGAGGGCTGCAGGTAGGGCTGCAACATTTAGAGCCAAATATTTACACCTTTATGTTGAAGCAGATTTACATCTGATGTTGTTCCTGCATCTTAAGTATCACCTATAATCCTAGGAACTGCACATGAAGCTGCTGCAGGAGCCTTTGGCATTTAACTTACGTGTTGGGCTTTTTATTCTATATGAGGTCACTGCTCCTCCATGCCAGCAACTGGGCTCTTCCTCTCCCTGCTGTGGGAGATGCTTAACACAGACAAGAAACTCAAAACCCAGCTGGACAAGGTCCTGAGTAACCTGCTGTAGTGGATGCAGCCTCAGTCATGAAGGTTGGATTAGACAATTTCTTAACCTCTCCCTTCACACCTCAGCTATTCTGGCATCCTGTGAATTAATCGACCAGAGCAAAAATAACTCCCCAGAGGCCTGATGGGCTTTTGTACTCTTGCCAGTATTTTCATTCCCTTCAGTGTAATCTACTTGCAGAGGACTGTTTTTAATAATAACAATATTTTATCACATGGAAATTTTATCCAAAGAAGTTAGCATTGTTTACGGTCTTGGTTTCCATTGGTGGTGACTCTGCTGTATCTCATGACAGGTGGAGATGTTCCCAATTTAATCTGTTGTAAGAATGGTTTGAATCTTATCTTTTGCAGACAAGCTGAAGAATAAACTTTCCTTTCAAATACACATGAAGGTCTTGGCCATGATACCTGCATGCACAGACCACAAGATAAAGTTAATATTTATTCTACAAGTGGAAGGAGAACATAGTGCTGATAAAGAGCTTCATTTTCAATAGAGTTGATATAAAACACTGCTGCCTGTCAATCATATTATAAAATGGTTAACATTGATTTTATTAAAGTGAGCACAAAACCCTCAACAAATATTTTCTAAGTATTACAGATGTGTTTCTTTTGACAGTTTTTGACCAACTCCCTCCTCAGGCTTTTCTATACCACATTCCATTAATCTCTGTCAGCTTTACACCGTATAATAATCCTGCTATTTGGATTTGAGAAGGAAATTGTGTCCAGTGGGTGTGATTACTCATTCTTATGCCTCAAAGTATCTAGTAAAATATAGTAGGACAGGCTCTTTTTGTTACATCTGGACTGTTTAACTGCCTGCCGTTGTTGTGAATGTATGTAAATGAGAGCAGAGCACAAAGGCTGGGCCTTTTAATGTGTTGTCAGGCCTCCTTCTCAGTGTCCTCATTGTGGTTTAAAAGAAATGCTGTTTTGGGTTGTTCTTGTTCGTGGTTACTTAACTGAGAGCTGACATATAAGAACTTTGCATGACTAACTTATATGGGCTAGTAGGAAAAGAGATTTTTTCCAGATATTAACTGTATTAATTTGTGAGAAAAGCATGAATCTTGGAAGTTGCGCTCATGTAAACCTCATTAACGTCAGCTGGAAATCAGGAACTTTTCTTCTTCGGAAAACCAGGTTTCCATATCTGCATTTGATTAACACTGAAGCAATAAAATTGGGAGGATGTCGTGATGAAAAATGTGAACATTTTTAGGGCTTTAGTTGGATGTGTAAAGGTGAGCGTGCTCCTGGCCATCCAACATGGAAGCAGCTCTGTGAGCCTCTCTCAGCCAGTTCAAAGTAACTTCCAGCCCTGAAACATTTTGAGAGAAGGAAAGAGAAAGGAAAAAACTATGCTCCAAAAGATAATAGGAGGGCATAAAAAATGCTGATGGGTATGAAGATGGGAGAAGTTCCTGTCCTTTCAGTTGCTGATGTTTGCTTCCTGCATCTTTAATAATGGATTGTCATTTTTAAGTGGTGCCTATTAACATAATTTCAGAGACGAAAATGAAACAAGTGCTTGCAAGTCATGTGAAGAGATAGTTTGGTGCCAAACGGTGCTCTGCACAGTGCTTTAGTGAGCACTCCACAGACACAGCACCTCTCCAGCTCTCTTTCTTTCCACTGGAACTTTTTTGAAGGCAACATACTTAAAACCAAATGTGTTAATGCCAAATCCAGGCAAAGCGAACTTGATCCTTTGTTTTGCTGTTGCCAGCTTTTCATCTTAGAGAGACAGTTTATTTTGAAAAATATTTCTCTTGAACATCCTCCAACAATGCAGTTAAACCAACAGTCAGCTACAGCTTTGACTCCACACACCTTCTCTACAGGAACCTCCTCCAAAAAGGCAATGGGAAGACTCAGAAAACTAAGGTTCTCTCTGACCAGCCAAGGCTTTTTTAAATGAAAAAAATAAAAAAAAAAAATCAAGACAGCTAGATAAATAAGACCAGAAAGAGCAGTGTTTATACCTAATTTTTCACTTGTGTCCTGTGTCCTTGTGGGGAGGTCTAGATATGATCCAACTTAGTGAGTTTTGAACTTGCACCAAGCTCTCCACAGTTTTCAGTGGTTCTTGGAATTTTTTTTTACAGGCTCCCAGGTCTACTCCATCTCTCCTGCTGTCACCCCCTGCTGTCTTTCAGGTCTCTTCCCGAGCTTGCTCAGCAGTTCATTGACAGACAATGAGCAATGTCATTTCCATCAGAGAAGTCTACTGACCTCAACATTTCCTAAATAATTGTATGTTTAGTATCTTACGTGTAAAACTGACACCAGGTATGACATACAGCATGAAGATCCTCAAGAAAGTTGCACCAGCTTGAGAAGCTGTCTAAGGAGAAAATAATTCAGCTCCTAAGGGGAAATTAATTTTCATCTCCACCTGCAAGAAGAGTTTTCAGAGAAGTCATTTGGTCACTGATGACAAACCCAGACTCGGACTCTGTGATTAGATCTTGGAAGTCAACTGGTTTGTTCCTTTAGAGCAGGGATGGGAAACCTTCTCATTGCTGGGGCTGGGGATGCTTCAAACACCTCTACTGGTCTGCACATTAGTGGGTTCCCAGCGATGGTAGCCAGTAACTGCCCCAGTCCATGTGAAACGGAGAGAGAGCCACATCTGGCCTTCAGGCTGTGGGATCTCAGATCCTGCACTGGAAAAATTCATAACAGAATCACACAATATTATTGTAAAAGCACTATTAAAAGTTTTTAATGTTGTTAAAGTAGCTAGTAAGATGGAGGAGATCACATAAAAGGAAATTTGATTTTCTGGTGCTTTAGTATAGAAACTTGCTATGTAATTAGAGATAAAAACTCAGTAAATTAATGAGATCTTTTTATTGAAAACTTTTTTCAATCCACAGTGTAGCACACATGAACTAATAGTTTCAAGAAAGATAGTTAGAAGCCACATGTTCAATGGGATACAAAGGGGAAAACAATGAAGCCTCCATCTATGAACAGTAAGATATTTCATTTATGAAATTATGGTTACGTTGTTTTCTTCCATTGCTGTGCACTGCTCAAAAAGTAAAGGATACAGTGATCTGTAAATATGCTATTAATATATAGGTCAGTCTTCACAATAAAGCACTGCTAGGAGAGTGAATTGTAATTCACTCAAATCTGCTAGATTTTTGTTTACTGTTTTTTGAAGCTGTGCATTCTTCTTATATATTACTTTAATAAAATAATCAAATAGGTTAAATTCATAAGAGTGGTGAAACATGTAGTGCATTTCTTGATTGCTAAACCGTCTAGTCCTGTTGAAAATCTCGTTTTGTTTTTCTTAAAACAGCAATTCTTCCAATTGTGCAAATGGATCACAGGATCTATTGTCATTAGCTTAAAAGGAAGGAGGTATTTTGCTTTTGTGACCACATTCGAAATGTTGAAAAAGTACTGTCTTTTTTAAGTTGGGCTTATCATTCTCTAATCAGAAGTGCAGTGCTTGACAGTGAACTAAGAAGGAGCAGAAAGGAAAGAAGGTCTTTCTGGATCAAGCCATGTAACCACCCCCAAATTTACTTTGGTCTGGATTTGGGTTTTATCCATGGCAAGACTTTTGCTATCTGTAGTGTGCCTATCTAAGAACTAAAATGCAAGCTTTGACATAGAGTTTTGATCAGCTACCTTATTGTCGGTCACTAGAAAACGCCTCTGACATTCAGAGAGGTTGCTGAAATTGTCCATGAGTGTTTTCAGCAGGAGAGAGTGCCTGTGTGGAGCAGCACTAACAAGGAAGGGGATTTGTGTCGTCCCCACTGCTTTTACGCATCAGCCTTTGTTAAAGCAAACATTGTCAGCCTGGAGCGGGAGGGGAGTTGGCTTTGTAAGTTCAACTCCACTACACCCTGTGAAGCAAATTTTGTAATGAAAGTCTTGAGAATGTGCTTGACCTGTTGTAGGAGAGGATTACTGGGAGGCAGTGCTTGAATGTGTTTTCACAGCGTAAGCTTCCTGATAAATAGTGACTTTGAGATCTTTGCTGCTGCCTATTCTGAAAGTCTTTGATAGGGGTAAAGGACTGAATGGCTTTAGATTTACAAAAAGTTAATCATCGCTTGATGATTTTTAAGAAGCAAATAATTAGCTTAGCCAAAGCTTGTATAGCCTGAAGGATTTATAATCTTTAGACTGAAGTCCTAGCAGCAGGAGTCTTAACGATATATGAATTAAGGTTTCTGCCACAGAATCACCTCAAATTTGAATGAAGAAGAGCTCAACAGGGTTGGTTTGCTTATGGAGAAAAATGTCTGAGGAGCTGACCTCATTTTTAACAAGCGATGGATATAATTATTTAAACGTATCTACCAGGAGGAAATTATTGAAATGGTTCTGTTAACCATTTGGTAGCAGATTCAGGGAGAGGCGGTGTTATGCCTATCCCAACATCCTGGGTTTTCAGCATTTTAGGAGTCTCACATAGGATTCTGTGGTCACGAGCTCTTGATTTTGGTGCCCCGAAAGTAACTGTGTGACATAACCTTAAACATGAGTAACTGGCAAACAGGAGACATGCCACTGCTAGTTGTCTGGGGTCAGAGAGATGGGCCCTTATAGCATACATAGTCACCATCACAGTGCTCTGCAGGAGCTCTGCGTGGTCAGGGCTTGACAGCAGAGGGTCAGACACTTCCCTGGCATTCTGCAGTTCTGCTAATCTCAGCAGGATTCCTGGGGGCATTAGTGCATTAAGTGGTTTATTAGAAGAGATAATTAGCACAAAGCAGCTGGGGATTTCGTAAATAAGAAGACTTGGTCTGCGTCACTGAAGCCTGGTTACGTGACATGGCACATCCCCAGTGAAGCCTTCTTACTTCTCAGCTCCCCAGTGCTTGGCGCATCCACCAGGATGGGCAAGTCCAGCTAAGGAATTGCCACGGCTGATGGGACCTACCTGAATGGTGATATAAACAAAAGCACTTCCAAAAGCAACACGCACACACAGTTTCAGTGCCTCCTGGCATGGGAGCCAGCAGCCAAGCAGAACAGGTGCGCGCAGCAGGGCAGTGAGCTGGGGAGCGAGGAGGCACAGGGGAACAACAAGCACCAGATGATCTGTCAAAGGACTCCAGCTACAATCCCTGGAATCAGCCACAGACAGACAAAACTTTCTGATCTGTTCTGCCAGGAAACTGAGCTTTCCTCAGGTGGGAATTTAGACTTGCAGGTAAAAGAAGAAAAAAAAGCGTATGTACGGCACAAAAAGTGTTAGAATCTGGGGTACATTTAAAGAAACCACAGATCATTCAGTGTGCTCATTCCAGGCTTACCCACATACTGACAGACAAAAGCTACTTCAACTCAATACATTTTCATCAAAGCAAGTCATATTTTTAGACTCTTTCTGTATTATTAAATATAATTTAATATATATATTTTTTTTATAAACATAATTTATGACCTTCCTCATCCTGGTCAAACTCTTGGAAATTATGGCAGCACAGTTTATCTCCTATATATTGATCGAGCACTGGGACTTTCATCAAAGCACTGGAGAATGACCTTTATAACATTTTAGTGGCACATTATATATTTAGTCCAGTCTTCCTCCATATGGTATGAATATGACTATTTTTAAAGGTACAGTGAGATACATATAGTATTAAAACTAATCTAGGAAAGTATTATATTGAGTATGTTAGCATTATGCCATGACCTATGGGTCTTTGCTGTGCTTACTAATGGTAGTTTTTAGCAGGCACTGAAATAAAATACATTTTTAACTCATCTTCACATTCCTGCACAGCTATGATTTCTAGCCATACATCTGAAGTATTTGTATTACATTAATTTCCTGTAATAGAAAATAACTTTAAAACTCTGTGGAAAGTATCAAGGAAACTATACTATCAAATCACAGTTTTTAAGGTAAATATAATTTGTTAAGGAAAAAAAGATATCACTGTTTCCCTGATCACCCTGTACCCAAGACTATTCCATCAGTAACTTGTAAATGTACTGTCAGGATGTCCTCAAATATTCATTAATCACATAGGATGTAAACTCTCAGAAGTATTCATACACCCAAATAATTGCCAAAGTTATTTTTCTAATTTGTGTACCTTTTCACTGGTCAGGACATGATGATGAAAAAAGAGTAGATTTATATTAGACATTAGAAAGAACTTATTTACTGTGAGGGTGGTGAGGCACTGGCGCAGGCTGCCCAGAGAAGCTGTGGATGCCCCATCCCTGAAGGTGCTCAAGGCCAGGCTGGATGGGGCTTTGGGCAACCTGGTGTGGTGGGAGGTGTCCCTGCCCATGGCAGGGGGTTGTAGCTGGATGATCTTTAAGGTCCCTTCCAACCAGATTCTGTGATTCTATGTGTATGATGCTGGTCTTGCCATGCCATTTTCACGCTGTTGACATGACACAGCTCTCAGCCCAGGTTGCTCAGGTTTAGGATGGCCAGATTAAATAAAGCAAAAAATCATCCTGATTTCATTGAGTTTATTCCATGCTGGACTTCCCGCCTATTTTTTGCTAAGGCCTTGAGAAATTACTTGGGAAGTAAGTAAGACAAGACTGATTTGGAGACTTTGAGCTGAGATGTGTTTGAGAAAGCTGTTTATTTGGATCTCTTAGCAAGATTTTATCCTTTATAGCCAAGAGACAGTAACTTGTGGTATGAGTGCATCTAAATACAAATTGTGAGGTCTTGGGCCCTCAGTGTTGATGCTCTTTCTTCAGTCATCTTCCTTGATGTAGAAAAAAAACCCACACTCAGTATTTGTGTGTGTGCATGTATGTGTCAAGTGTGAGGTGTGATTTTTCTTTGTATTGGCACGGTGCCGTACATGGGCTGTAGGTACCTCTTCTCTGATTTCAGTAGGATCACATCGGTTTGCAAGCTCTAAGTAACTAGTCTCATGTTCACTGTTACTCCAGAAGAAACAGATAAGATGTAATCCCTCTCCCATAGGAAGTCAATATACTGCATAAGAGCTCTTGACCCTTAATCTTTCTGATGTAGCTTTCATATCACAATAAAAATCATCAGTCTGGAACAGAACAGTTTGACAGGATGACTCAGTAAAGCCACAAAATGACACATACTAGAAATAAAAAGCAAACAAACCGTGCCAGGTCACTGCTGTCAAAGCAGGACCCTTCACCTGTTGTTCCTTCCACTTACAGAGTCAGCTCATAGTGTGAGGACCATGTTTTCTGTTCACAGGGTGAATTATTGATATGACCTGAAAATTTAGTATGATCTTATTTATTTTCTAAGATTATACATTACGTCTCAGGACATACTTTTTGCAGCAGCAGCCACATGCTTTGGCTGCAGTCCCTAAGCTGATGATCCCAGCTGGATCTGTGAACCAGGGTGCTCTGTCCTTTCATTTCTGATCACTTCTCCTCCTGTATTCTGGGCTACCCTTTCCTCTCTGCTCTCAGTATTTGCAATCAAGACCCCACCTTGTCCAGCTGTATAGAGCCAGGCCAAAAAAGAAAAAAAAATCCCAAACCCTCAGACCATATAGCTTAGGTGGTGCAGGCGGTAGAGTTGGGGGTTACCTTCAGTAGTTTCCAGACAGTTCATTCAGCCTGAACTGTCTTCTTACTCTGTTAAAAGGACAGCTATTGCATACTGGCTTTAATGCTGGCTGTAGCTGTCTGTAGGTCAAAGCTTTGCTTAAAGGCAGCTTTTAATGTCTTCCAGCAAAGTAGGTAGAGCACATCACAGTGTGATGTCTGATCTGCCTGTAAACAGAGCGGACGACATTTCACTGAAAATGATGATTGGATTATTCAACAGCAGTGCATAAAAGTGCATTGCGTGTGCTGAACAGCTTTAGCTGGGTAAAGAGCTAGAAGATGCTGAGGAGGATGGTTACATTTCCTCTTCTGCCTTAGATCAGAGGCAATACCTCTCAAACAGTGCCAAAAGCTTCTCACGACCAGGTGTTTTGGGGCATAGACAGGACAGGAGGAGGAGTTTTTTTCAGTTGGTATTCCTTTACTTGATACCCATGATTAAACATCAATTTGTTCAGGAATTTGAATCCAGGGCTACATATATATTCATAAATTAAGTAGCATCCGAAAACATTCCTGGGTGCTGGAACTCCATCATCTGGGCATATTTAATTTCTTAATATAGGTGTAGCCCAGAAGCTCTATATCTTACCTCCCTGTGAGAAATAGATACAGTGAGAAAAAGGATGACTGAGTATTGTCTACCAAGAACTCAGGGCAGAGATTTGAACCACCTTTCTGATGGAGAGCACCAGTCATCAGACAACACACAGTTCCTAGGCAATTTGGTCTCATATCACAGCAGTTAAACTTTCATGGTAAACTTAGATAGTATATGAGTCAGAGGTACAGGAAGGAGGATGGTGCTCCAGCCTGGTGAGTAGGGATGTTTTCAGGAGGGGAACCTCCTGGGTACGTCTCTGCTTTAATACAGGCTCAGTAACATGTAGGGGAGACTGAGGATGTGTCTGTCAGTGATGAGGTGGTGAGCAAAGTGGGTTTGGATTCGCATTGCCACAGGAAGACGAGGGAATTGCAACACTGGACCTCATGTTCTGGTTGAGCACTTTCATGCCTCAGCCTTTGGAAGGGAGATTTTCAACATCGCAAGTCTAACACAGCTTTTCTGACAGCTCTTCAGAAAAATATATATTTTTTTTTAAATAAATTAGAGGTTAGGTTACATGTAGGCCTATGTTTTGAAGATATAAATGGCAGTGGTGATGGATGTCTGTTTTTGTGAAAAAGATGAGGGAAAAAAAGAAATGCAAATTGGAGGGGTTTTTGACTGCTTTACTGCAGAATGTTATTTGTTTCACTCTACTTAGATCAATAAGTAGACAGGATACCCCACTCCCCATGAAAGATGTTTCACAGTCAGCAGTTAATGAGCTAGTACTGGAAAAAAATTTAATGAGTCCAGGCTTGTTTATGTCCAGAAAAAGTTCACAGTTCAGTAGAATCACCCAGAATTGCCTTTGGAGAGCCAAAATACAAAGAAAAGAAAACTGTATTGCTGTTCTCACATAGTTTGTGTGATTTCTCTAATTCTTAAAGCTTCATAAACATGTGTGGTAAGGTTTTTCTCAAATGGCAAACAATAGCAGTGAAAAGATGGTGTGTCCGATTTCATCACAAAAAGAGTATCTTTTTCCTTCCTTCCTTCCAAGAAGCTAAGTATCGATTGTCATTCACAACGTGGAGGAGGAAAACCTTTGCTCATACTGAATTTTAATGTTCTAAAAAATGAACATTTCCTGGCACTGCCTGGAACAACGGTGCTGTGGCCGATAGAGGCAGAAGGAAATTGTCTGCCTCGCCTCTGTGGAATATTCTGCCTATCCTTCCTGAAGTCTTTGGGAACCTGCTTCAGATATAAAACACTTAGCATCTGGGAAGGGAGAGGAGAACATCATTTACACGTGGAAGGATCAAAACCTGTGACTCCCTGCGGAGTGACTGTTGGGAGGGAAACAGCTGAATAATGTTGAACATATTCAGATCTCTGGCTTCACCTAACGCACACTGTGAAGGCTGTGTTTGTAGTCAAATGCTGATTCATTTTTATGGATGTGGAAAAGACTTTGTGCTTTTGCCTTTAAAGGCACTGCGTTATTGTTTGTCTGAGAGGCAGTGCCAGTTGCTTCTGCTTCCTTTTAGACAAAAATAAGCATGAATATTAAACTGGAGTGTGATTTTTTTTGCTGAAAGTGCAGGCCTGGCCATGAAATGATTTGGGATCTGGCTGAGGAGCTTGGTACACTGCAAATATTTGAGGGTTTTTAAAAACTCAACTTTATTAAAAAATTAAAGTTTCCTAAACCTCAGTGATAATTAGTCCCATGTGGATATCAAGAGTATTCAGTGGTCATGCTCACACTCAGGAATCTAGAACTGGAGTGGCTTTGAGGACAAAATCACTGAAAGAGTCCACCCCTCACTTTGAAAGTACCTTCCACGGTTACCTCTACAAGGAACAGGATGTTGTCTTGTAAGCATCAAAGTCTATGGGAAGAATATCAAATAGGGGGATTGTATGATTTGGGATGAGCAGACAGACAGCATCATAACAAAATAAAATCTCACACATGGTTGCTGTTTTATGGATATGACCTTCCCTTTTTCAAAGACAGAAGTCTTCCACTGGGAGCTGGAAGGTAGAAAATAGCCTGACAACACAGCATGTGAATGCATGTCTCTAGCATAAGTATAGCTAATATTTTCTATTAGTGCTCTGTAGCACTCTCTGGGCAGCAATCAGTTCCATTTAAATATGATGAATATGAAAGTAATAATGTTTCAAATTTTACTCTTGTACATACTGTCAAGGGAGAGAATGTTGATATATTTTTTAATAGTCTGATAGTGAAATAAAATGAGAATCTAATTCCTGCAACACAGTTAGTTCTCTTTTTAATTCTGCCATGTCTGAATTTTTCAGGGTTTTGAAGGTATTCCTGTCCCGAACTGCTCAGCGTATTCCATACATGACAGGTGGGAGAGTGATGAGGATGCTGGCTGTAATTCTCCTGGTAGTCTTTTGGTTCCTCGTTGGCTGGACTTCTGCAATAACCCAAAATTTGGAGAGAAACATTCCACTCATTGGCCAAGGGCAAACATCTGACCACCTGATCTTCAATATGTGCCTCTTAGACCGCTGGGATTACATGATGGCTGTTGGTATGTTCATTTTCTAGCTTACCCTCTAATGTCTAAAATAAGGTTTAGTTGCCTTTTCTTTACACTTTCCTTCTTGTAGAATATCTTAAAGCTTTATCAGGTTGCATAACATCACTTGAAAAACATCGAGGATAATGAAATATTGGCATATATGGTTTTTAAATGGTCTGAGAAGTATAATTAAAATATAGTGAGAATTTTATAACTTTCAAAGGTTTGTAACTTGGATTGTAGTAACAAAGTGATTGGTGCTCAAGAACTGTCATATTTGAAGGCAGAATGTATCTAGCTATTCTACGCTATTACACATGAGAAATTGTGGCAGGAATAACAAAGGCTTTGTGCTTCTGCACCACAGAACTGGACAGAGCTGTCATGTGAAGAGGAGAACTTGCTAGAGCACTCTTTCATAACTGCACAGAAATTAATATTAAAGTAACAAGAATAGGAAATGCCCATCAAACTTCCCAACTTAACATATTTGCTAGATGTGCCATCAGTGCTTGGGATAGGTAAGAGCTAAAAAATGCCACCCTGCAGAACTCTGTCATACCAAGGAGAAAAATAATACATTTTTGTTTCCTTTATTTTAAAAGTGGTTTCCCCATGCCAGGGTTCAGTTATACAATGTAACATACCCTTTCTTGGTGGCTGGACAGCTTCAGAGCATCTGTGCCTAGAGCCCTTGTTTCCAGTACTACATAGGTGTGCCACCCACCGTCTCAAATATGTCCGTGTTTTGAAATCTGAAGTAAAAACTTAACTTTCTGCCCTTTCCTTGTCTCCCCTTGTCTGTCCCACTGACAGAGCTCTGCTGGTGAGGATGAGGGAGAGGTAATGGGGTGTCCTCCTTGTGAGAGCGAAGGTGAGAAGGATAGAAGCAGCCTGTGGATATTAGGGGTATTTTCTCTGAGAGTACTGTACAGAAGGCCAGTGCATAGTAACACAGCCATTTTAAAGGACAAACCACTGCTTCCGGCTTCACCAAGGACTTTCCATGGGTCTAAGCTGCCCTGTCCCTTCTCATCTCTGTGCTCTGCTCTTCCCTCCTTCATGTAAGATCTCTCAGGCACACTGCTACCTCATTTGTGAGCGTACTCATGGGTAAACCACACAGAGATGAGTATAAATGAGTACATCTTGAAATGTGTCTCAATCTGGGTCCTTTTGTAGGTGTCTACTGATAAAATATAGCTATGCTTTGCTATAATGCAACAGTATAATCACCAGAGATGTTGTAAAATTAATAACGAAAGAGAATTAAATGTAGAGCATGATGTCATCTGCACTGAGCTATTTTGGATGAAAATTTTACTGCATTTCACAGCCAGTAATACAGTGTAATATTATTAAAACTTTGATACCAGTGGTTGTTGCATAATGGCAAACAAATGTTTTTATTCTCTTGATCTTACAGCTGTGCTAGTAAACTGAATAACAACTCAGATCTTAATGGCTAAATATTACCAATAGTCCCCTGTTGTAAGAAATGATGTAAATTGCTGTCTGCCTAGTGTTGGAAATAACAGACATTGGTTTTTAAGACTTACTTACACCTAGAGGGGGTTTTAATTTTTTTTTTTTTTTTCAAAATACACCCAGGGGTAGTAGAGGCAAAACTGTTTCTCAAGCCTGAACAAATTTGGATAGAACTTCTTTTGTTCTGTCATTTTGCCTTCTCATGCAAACTACCTTATAAGCAGAGTTACATTTGTGCAAGTCTTCAGTAAACTGTGGAATCACATGAGTGATGCCAGGATTTGTACAGCTACAGGTCTGTACTGACTTGTGTGTCTATACACATATCTGTGCATGTGCACTTTAAGGTGTTTATTGTTAACAGCAGTCTGAAAGGCTTACAGACAGTAGTATCTACTTACAAAACCAGATATTTCATATCAAAGAGATGTCAGGAGAAATACACATAATACAAAACCCCTCTTATTCCTGTAATTGACCGGGAGCAGCCTTGCAAAAGATTCTGTTACAAATTAATTGATAGATTATGATATTTCATTTAAAATACCAAACTAAAAATGCTGGATGGTAATTTATGAGAGGTTTGTTATTTCATTTAATTTAGCCAGGCATAAGATTTGTTACAAAACTATTGAATATTTTGGAATATATGCCAAATACCAATTCCAATACCTCACTGTTTCAATCTGCTGTCAATGTCTCACTGAAATGTGGAGAGGGAATTTTCAAGGTCACAGATTAGTGAAGTGAGAATTAACAAGGCTCTGTTAGAAAGTCATAATGAGATGAAGCCTTTATGCTACCAGAGATTATTGGAGTTAGGATTTATGATGCATTTTCCATACTAATCACACTACTTAGGCTCCATCTCAAGAGACTTTTATGGCAGTGAATGTTTTATATTTACATTTCCATTAAGTTTGAGAGGATGCTCTCTTTGAGTGAAGTAAGGACTTAGACATAAATGTTGTCACCATTTCTAACATTGCCCTCTGTGCTTTGTGATATGCTGATGAGAGAAATTGGCATTCAGTAAATGCTTGTTTTATCTATGTAATATAATGTAAGTTAGTATGCATTTCCTCGAGGTTGGATACTTGTGGGTATTTTATTTGTCACTTGCCTAGATTCTTTTATTTCCTTTGTATTTGTTTGTGCATCACTTTAGAGGCTGTGGCATCTGTCTCATTGACAAGCTGTGGCAGCATGGATCACAACCTGAGACTTTAGAGAAGGACCTGAGGGCCTGAAAAAGCTCATCCACAAAGCTTTTCTGTTATGGCCTGAATATATTCTATGCCTCTACCTGCCACAGCCTGATTTCTGATTTCAAGTTAGAAAAAAAGCAGGTGAAAAACTTGTGGTATGTAATGGCTCACAGTGTCACAAATCAAGCTATAACTCTTTATCCTGAGGAAAAATACATATAAGCAAAACAAATATCAGCACAGTACTTAAAAAAAAAAGTTTTCTACAATCTGGAAGAAAAGCAAAATAAGTTTAATGTGCAAAGCCCCTGGCAAGAGAGAAAGCTAGGCAGAGAGGTAAACATGCGTGCACAAACAGCAATAAAAAGCAGAGGTGGAGTCTTGGCAGGTGGATGATCCTGACTTCATTACAGCTAGGGTATTACCTAATATAGGTAGCATTTGAACTGTAGTTTTTAAAAATTCCCACATGCACCCTGTGTGCTTTTTTTCAATGTTTTATTTAAACCAGAAGTAAAAGGTAGGTATTAACCAAATGCAGCCAGGTACTTTTCCCCCAGCACCTGTGTGGTTCCCAGCTGGCAGGAGCAGTGCTCCTCTGGCTCAGCTGCCGCACTAGCACACTAATTGGGAGCTCAGGATTTGGGTCCTCGTTATCAAGAGAGTTTCAAACACAAGGCTCTGTCATGATTACTGAATGCCCTCAGCCAGGAAAAGGAACAAAGTAAGCATTTCAGTCTGTGTTCTCAAAAGAGTTCCCTCCCCCTGTTCATTTGATAATATTTAACCTATATAATCTTTGCATCTAAAGAGGGGATGAATTGCCAGGACAGGCTCTGACAGATTGGGAATTAAGACCGTCCATACAGTTCTGAGTTAGGGCATTGTAATACAGCCTTACAAAGCCCTTTATTAAATTTTCTACAGGCTTTCTGCTGTATTCAGTGAATGAGTGATTATTATTTCTTTTTGTTATCCCCATTAGATGTGGCCCTATGCCATATTTAGGGTATGTTGTTCAGAGTATGCAATGAATAAAGAATTGTTAATTTCCAAATGGGTGTTCTTAAGCCATGTTCTCTGTAGCATCAATGTACAGAGATTAGTGCCAAAATTGTCAAGAGCAGCTATCCCTTTTGGGTGCTGTCTAGAGACATCTAGGGACTGTTTTTTCCAAGTAGTGTTTATAGCCTCCTCTGTGCGGAAAGCCCAGCCAGAAGATACTTGCTAGACTTCAGCACTGACAAAGATCTGGCTTCAGTTCTCATGTTAGATACTCAGAAAGTGCATTGTTTAAATACATTGTTTGCTTGTTTGTATTTTTTAACAATGAGTAGCCATCATTCTTCAGTTTCCTTTCTCAAAAGTAGCTGGAACTTATGGCTGGAGCAGTTTGGGTTGCATTGCCAGCTGCTCTAACACTGCTTTTTCTTTGTACCTGCTACATCACAGATGAAAGCCTTTGCTTAGGCACCATTTCTACACCATGTCTCTGCTAAGGAAACCATGTACAGGTTCTCTTAACCACATTTCAGATTCTTCTGCAAACCACCTGCATGAGGATATGGCTTTGGGAGGGGCTGGGAGATGCCCTGACTTCATCTTGTCTTTCCAGCACTCTTGTTTGTACTTTAAGTCTTTCCAGGCCTTCAAGTATTTTAGATCTGTTGGCATTTGCTCACAACCTCTTTAAGATGTGAGAGAAGAGGTCCCACACCCAGCTTGCTTTCAGTTGCTGGTGGTAAATCTTTCTGATCCTAATTCTTCCTCTTTTATCCACACAAAAGTGAAGAGGATGACGGGCCCAGAAGAGTGGTCAGCTGGCTTTAATAACAACAGAGGCCTGTGGAAGGATTGAGGAAAGGCAGCACATCTGGGTAGAGGAAGGAATAAAATGGAGTATAAAGGATAAGAGAGGGAACATGCAGAAACGAGAGGAGTTCCTGGAAACTGTAGTCCATAAGTTTCATGTGGGGAGACTCCTATGGAAGGGGCACATGGATATATATCACACTCAGGTCAGTGGATATGTCTCCAATGTCTCCATTGCCAGGAAAAGGCATCTCTAGGTCACCCTCAAACCATGGGGCCCATGCACAGCCACAGACAATCCAACTTCTGGTAGAGAAAAAATGTCAGGATTTGACACCAATTCTCACTCCACACAGAAGTCTCTTTATGGCTGTGCCTGGCTAATTGAAATAATCCTGAGATATGCTGAGAGAGACGGATAATTTATAATTTGCTTTGAATAATTCAGCACTGAAGACTTATGCACGTAACCAGAGTTTGCTGAAATATAGGAAAATCCTTTCAGCCTAAGAAAAAAGGTTCTACTATGATATGGCACAGCTCTCCAGGTGGGAGACTGAACGCAGTGAAGCAGAAAGAGACTGCACTGGCTGGAAACAGAGAGCAATCTAGGACATGATTTTTCTGTTTAACAGTGGAGCTCTCTCAGCTTCAGAAGGCACTTGGAGTGAAGAAATAGATGGAAGAGTTGTGCTTCCAGATCTACAGAGCAGTTTGTTTCAGTACAGGGAATTTAAAATGTATACATTAGTTTGATGAGATAAAATGGGATGGAGAAGAAGATGAGTTGTAGCCTGCCTATGTTATGAATTTAGTGAGAGTTATAGTTTGTATCCAAAATCTGAGGAAAAAAAATGGAGCAGCTGTGGAACAATACTGTTTTGCAAAGTTCAGGATGCCAAATGGACTTAGTCAAGGTTATATTTTAAAAAGCTCTCCCTTCTTAAACACGTGTAATGAAAGCCTGCAAAATATTTCACCATCTCTGGAGAGCAGCGTCCTGTTCTTGTCCTGTGGTAGTGCTTCTTAAGCAAAATCATCATGGTCAGACATGGAACATCATACAGAGTCATGAAAACTGGCTTCAAACCTTCAGGGCTGTCTTCTTTTTGCAGGTAGCCTTTGGACAACAGAGTGCAAGTGAGCATGGGGATGGGAATGCTGGCTCAAGGGAGCTCCCTTCAGCAGCTCTAGCCCATGGCCGTGTCCACCTTGGGGCTGGCCTGAAGAGGCACAAGAGAAGGACGTTGCTGTCAGGGAAGGAGGGCTGAGCATCAACCAGGACAGCCTAAAATAACTCTCCTTCCAGACCAGGGCAGGAAGGAAACTCACAGTTTAGGATTTAAGCCGTTCACAAATATGGGTAAATTTATTTCCACAGTCATTCTTCAGTGACAAGGTGGCATTATCCCCATTCTGCACAGCCAGCACTGAGGCCCAGTAAGATTAGGGTTATATGGTCCATTTAATGTGGGTGTCCATTTTGCAATGCTTTTGGCTCAGTTACAGAGCTTAGTCAAATCTGTACAGAACGTGTTATATATGGTCTCACTGGCTGCAAATACAGCCCTGTGTGCTCACTTCTGCAGCCAGTTGCAGCAAAAATTTCAAAGTTGGCCCCCAACTAGCAAGAAAAGCATGCTCTGTGATCATCTCTCTGAAGCATGGCTTGAGTGGGACATTTAACTCTGAGGTACAAAGTTAAAATTCACTTCTCTTGCCTCCATAGCTCGAGACCACTTTTTTTTTTCTTTTTTCTGCAGACTTTTGTCTCTTCCACTAGGCATCCAAATGTAATATAACAAATTATAGAGCTTTCTTTATTAGCCAACCTTGATTTATCTCTGGAAGTGCTCTGTTACGTGCTGTAAATGAGTCTGGTCTCCCAGGAAATGATACGGCTAACTGAAGGTTATACATGCAAAAGGGGGCAAATAAAGACTGCATATGTGGTATTTTTATGTTAGTGCTGTCCAAGTTTTAGAGAGGACAAAGCTGGAGAGGTAAGGATGGAGTCCTTTCCTAAGGCCTCTAAGAAGAGTTAGCGTCCTAGTTCAAAAATAAAGAATTTCACATTTCTTGACTTTTCAGGTTTTCTTACGTCATTTTTGCTTTTCTTAATCTGTTTTTTAACACTCCTAATGTCCTGATGTCATGCCCTTACTACCTTTCTCCCTTTGCCATCTGCAGGTGTTTTTCCCTTGCCCATTCAAGTGTAAGGAAGGTCTAACTTTTCCAGATCCTAAAAGACAGGAACAAGACTTTGATCACTGCTTTCAGTTCCCCATATCTCAATCCACTGTTCCATGCAGTCAGCTGAAGTACAGACATCTGCCGAGCAGACAGTGAACAAGGACGGAGAATTCACTCATGCTGGGGCTGGGTGGGCAGGAGTGGGCCAGCCCACATCATCTGCAAGAAGATGTAGCAGAGGCTTTGGCACAGGTTGTCCAGAGAAGCTGTGGATGTCCCATCCCTGGAGGTGTTCAAGGCCAGGCTGGATGGGGCTTTGGGCAACCTGGTGTGGTGGGAGTTGTCCCTGCCCATGGCAGGGGGGATGGAAGTAGACAGTTTTTAAGGTGCCTTCCAACCCAAACCATTCCATACTTCTGTGATTCCGTGGCTGTCTCCGGACAGAGCTGTGCTTTATACTGGCTTTAAATATGAAAGAATAATTGATAGCACAGACAATTGAATGTTTACCAAAACCCAGTAAATATATTATCCCAGATCTTCAGGAAGTTTGTCAATAAAACCAACCCTGAGCGTGTCCTTCTTTACAGAGCAGAAACATATCACATACTGAGATCATTGTCCCTCCTTATCAAAAGGTGTGACCCAAACAAATCCCGGGTGAGCAGACACAGTGCACTGTTAAGTAGCAATAGGCCAGCAGCATCCAATGTGAGTCTGGTCTGGTGTGTTGGGTAACGGAGCTAAGTGCTCCAAAATGCTCCCTTTTCTAAAAACATGATGGACATTACAAACAAAAGGAATGATTTTTTTTTTTTTAACACCAAAGAATATAAATAAGTAGGTTGATTGATAGTGCAAAGACCAGATAAAATATTCTAAGGATAAGAAATAGATTAATAGCAAGAGATATATTTAAAGATTAATTAATCCCTGCACATGGCATATTGAGGCCATGTTATGTTTTCATCTCACCTTCCATTCATATGTGCATCTACTTGTGTCTTTAAAGCAATTATTCCTTTTCTTAGTCTCTTATCTCTCACAGATTTGCAAGTGAAATCTGAATGCCTGGTTTGGACATTTACAAAATAGCTACTCTGAGTATTTTAAAAGCTTGATTTTTTTTTTTTTTTTTTACTTCACATTTCCTGTCCAGATAGCTGTTGACAGCTGTCTCTCCTAGGAATTTCCATCATTTTTCAAACTAAGAAAAGAAGATATTTCTTGTTCTTGTGCTTAATAAGTAAAAATGGAATATTTTTTAGGCCTTTTGATAAATCATATTTAAAGGAACAAGATTATGTATTTGAGCTTTGAGTTTGGTCTTGGTGGGCTTGCATTATGCTAATGTAGTCCTTTAGTTGTCAAGAAGTCACTCTTCTAACACCAGGCTTGTGGTGAAAAATTGTTCAGCGAGCCACATTTTAATCATAAAGGATACTTGGTGCAAGAGAGTCACTAGGGTGCCACAAACAAAACTAGTAGGACTTCAGAGATAAGTGGTGCTCAAGAATCTTGCTCTTACCTATTTAACTATCTGTCTGCCTATCCTGTCTATCAAAGTTAGTTACAACTGTTTCTCATAAGTATACTAAATATATAAATTTATCAACTTATTTGATGTTGAGAAACCAGAAAGACCAACTGGAAAATAATACAGCAAAATTTTATAGCATCTTCAGATTCTCATTGCAATATGCACTAGTAGTCTGTAGCTAATTATATGAATTCAATTTTCCCCCTCAAGCACAACTTCTGCACAATACATTTAAGCTGTGTAATTAGTGGGTTTGATAATTAATTGTTTTTCAAGCAAGATTTTTTTTTTGTTACTGCTAATGAAATTATTGTATCGTTGGGCTTAGCAACTATAGGAACTCTGTTATTTTACCTTGTGTTTCAAAAGCTATTTCCTATCTGTGTTACCAGATGTCACACTAATTATTATCTGCAGACAGGAATGCCAGTTCTGCTCTAAATGTAAAGCATTATGCATTAAACAGTGCAAAGCATTATGCATTAAAGCATTATGCATTAAACAGTGCAAACTACTGTTATGCTCTAGTATGCTAATGCTTTGAAATCCCCTCTTGTCTTAGGAACTCCTTTGACTGATTGTGAAAGTGAAAACAGGGAAATTTGCAATCAGATCTGGGAATCATTCACTCCTACTTAATGCAGTTCACTGTAATTCATCTTGCTATCTAGGTCTGACTTACTTTCATTTGTGTTCCGAGATGTCTTGATTAATTACTTTTTTTCTGTCTGGATACAAAAAATAATAATTCTTGTACATCTTTAAGACTACAGCAGTGCTTTGTTTTTTGTTTAGTTTTTTGTTGTTGTTGTCTTGTTTGTTTTTGTTTTTAATGGTAAAAATAAGCAAAATTTGGCTCACGCTGTTTATTTGAAGTAGGAGTACTTTTAGCACATGTATTTTCATTCCATTAAAAGCCCAACTTTTTCAAACTCTCAACCTGTATTAGTATTGGTAACTAATCATTTCTACCAATAAGAGACATTCGGCTCTTCTCACTTCAGTTGTAGAAGAGAAAGAAAAACAAGTTGTTTGTGTTTTGGGGTAGTATGCCTCTTATTTCATAATTAGCTCTTATATTATCTATCCAACTCTACCGATAATTTATTTATTCATTTATTTATTTATACTGTGGGGCACTTCGGATGAAAGGCAAAATGAGAGGTAATGTGCTACGTGGCATGTTCTGTGGAATGCTTGCTGAAACACAGGACCCGTAGAACATAGGACAGTACAATACAGTGATTTGGCTTTAGCAACCTAATACTGTGAATGCATTCTTTCCTTTTCAATTTCTTCTGAAATCAATACAGAGCAATTAGAGGAAGGAATGTCATTACTTTGAAGAGAAATACCTCTCAGTGCCACAATTCTGCATATGCTAGACAAGTGTACCTAGAGAAAACAAAACTGCTAACATTTGTAAAGGAGCCTTTAATCTCATTTCATTGAAGCAAAATCTGTATTCCACCTGCTCAGAGAAGACTTCAGGAGCAAGATGGCTTGGTAGGTGATTCCTGCGTAGGTGTTTTTAAGGAGCTAGGGTAATAGACTTCACTGGTAGCATATCTAACTATATATGTGTTATTAGAAGCTTTGAAATGCTGTAACACTATGATAATATATGTGCTTTGCAGCAGTTACAAACTGTTATAAGTAGAAGAAACCAGAAGACCTGATCTCATAAGATATACAGTGCAGATGTTTTACTTCAATCTTTTGATAATGGGGGGTTCACAAATATTTGTGCACTTATCCAGACGAGACCAATAACGATTTGCTGATCACTACCACAGGGTGATATCATTGGTCTCCTGTTCTGGTTACAGTATAATAAAACGTATTTGCAAAAAGAAGTGTGAAGAAGAAATTATTTTCTATTATACTACATTTGACTGTATTTTTACTGTAAAGGTAATTTGTTTCTGTCTTTACATACAGTAAGTGGCACATTAAGATTTAGTGACAAAGTATGGAATTTCAAAAAACAACAGAAAGATGAATAAGGAACTTTTCTTTAGTGGAGGCAGCTGATTAAATTCATTTCAGAGCTGAGGAGCTATGGTAGGCTTCAGCTCACTTACTAGGACATCTAAAATCTAGATACTTAGGGTAATCATTGGAGTGCTTTCAATTTGAAGGAGAGACGTGGCACACCTCCTGCCATGTTAGGATGTGATGGTTTGCATTGCAGAGCTGGCTACCTGTTCACAGGCAGCAGGAGGATCACTGGCCGAGCTGGACACCTGACTTTTCGGTAGCTGAGTATAGGTGAGTTCAATCCCATCCCTCCCATTCTACTTTTTCCTCTCGAGTGTGTGTATGAACATGCTCTCACAAGAACTGAATGTAGCTGAGCGTCACTAACAAAATACAGCGGACAGTGGATTAGCTGCAAAAGTTGAACAAGCCCAAAGCAGTGTATGAGTAACAACAGGATCACACTCAACTTCTGAAGCTGTCCTGGAGCAGTGCCAGTATTGCAGGGGTCTGGTAGGGAATTGCACCTTGCTGGGCAGACGTAACCACTTCCAGCCATCATCAGCCCAGAGTGCAAGGCAAGAGGTAAAGGTGCCAGCTGAACTCATAGCTACGTGGCAGAGCTGAGGTTTTTATTTTTTGCAAGGGGAGGTTTTTCAAGATGGATATGAAATTATTTCATTTATATCGAAAGCAAATTGAATGATGTCACAGCAGACTGTCTACTGGAAACGAAGCCAGAGGACTAGTGGGTGCAGATGAATGAGCTCTAACAGGATAGTTTAAACTGATCCTGACCCTTTACTCCTCCGTTCTTCCTTTACTCATTTCTCTCCTAACAGAGAGAAACACGTCATTTCATATAATTACATTAAGCCCTCAGAAATGACTCATAATATTATGGGCACCAGCAGGATTAACTGTCATGAACAGTGGAAAATTTTTAATCCAAAATACATTATTTTATCTGTGTTATAAACCTTTGAAATGAAACTGTTGACTTAGAAACTTGTAGTCTAGTAGTAGCACCAGTAGCTGCCTCTATAGCAAGAACTAAAGCTACAGGTAAACATATTTTGTTATTTTAAGTAATGTGAAGTTTCTATAGTCCCAATTTGAAAAATGAGCAAGAAATTATTAGACATTGTCTCAAGCGAGAAATTATTAGACATTGTCTTAATGCTTGTATATTGAAAAACCAAAACACCATGAATGCAAAGGTTCCTGATCTGGAAAAAAGAGGTGTTTAAAATTAAAACCAGATGCATGATGCACAGTAACAATATCTGAAAGTATTTGAATGCCTGTGTGCACATATAAATTTACAAGTGTGTACTGTCTTTATCTACTCATATATACAGAAGATACTATAGTGTTTCGAATTTCCTTCCTTTTTCATCTATAAAACTAATTGCAAATTATTTCTTTTTGTTCTTCTCACAGCTGAATTTTTATTCCTCTTGTGGGGTGTTTATCTCTGCTATGCAGTGCGGACAGTCCCATCAGCATTTCATGAGCCACGTTATATGGCTGTTGCAGTTCACAATGAGCTCATTATCTCTGCTATATTCCATACAATTAGGCAAGTGATCTGTAGATCTAGTAATTAACTATTTATCTTTCAGGTTTCGTATGGTGCAACTTAAAATGGGTAAATGGGATAGGATGAATAATGGAAGGTCTCATAAATATTTAATTCTGCAGATTAAGTAACTACTAAACTTAAAACTGTTCCCACAGAATTCAAGAATATGTACAGTCAACTTGTAAATCATATATTTAGTTAGTTTGGTTTTTTTTCAGTATTGCTAGCTGATACGATCTTGGATGAAAGTATATGTGATAAATTAGATGTATGTATGTATCAGTATATGTGACAAATTAGAGGTAGCAGAAATACTGTCTGTCTTGAATCATTTGCACTCTGCTCATTGGTTTGTATCCCTAGAAAAGCAGCAGCTAAGGATGTTGGTTTGTATGAACTTGTCCTGGTGTGGAACAGATTGGCAAAGTGCAGCTGTATGTTGAGATAATTGTACTGGTTTGTGCATGCAGCACAGTGGTTTATATGCTGACATAAAAAGTCATTATGCTGTAGCAATAATATAAGGCATGTGTTTCTTATAAAACTTCTAATGAGCTCTATGTTTCATACTTGTAAATCATTAGAATAGTAACAGATAAATAACGGTCTTTGCCAGAACTACATGATAATTACCATATATGCTTTGCTACAGAGTACTTTGTAATAAGGAATTGGTCCTAGAAAATTCAGAATAGCAAGATAGCACAAATTTAATCTCATGCTCTAAGAGATTCTTAGGACTTTCTTATGGCATTCTTACACCTTCCTTTGCCTCCTGACAGACCCTATCCCTTATCTACTCAGATATTTTTTTAACATCACTCCGCTGACAGTCTTCAAATACTCTTCTCAGTTTCTTGGTCTGTCTTGGAACTCATGTTTCTCTCTGCCTTCTTGATGTTTTCTTCCATGTTGAGTGATTTTTTTCTGAGTAAACACCAGTAAAGCAAATCTTTCATACGTGTTACTGCCAGGTGCTTTTTTTCTCTATTATTGTTATAAAGTTTACAATGCTTCTCAGGCTTGCCACTTTTTATTTCCTTAACCTTCTCCTAACCTATCTTGACATCCACACACATTCAAAATCTTCTTTACTCCCTAAAACAAAAACATCTGAAAAAATATTTTTTAAATTTGTATTTGGTTGAAGTGTATTTCCATTTCTGATAGAGTAGATGTAAAATTTGGTTGCAGTACTTTTGAATTGTCTATAGCCAATATGGTAGCCCTTCAGTCAAATTTCCCCTCCCATTAATTAATGTTCCTAAACCATACTTTGGTCTATGGTAGAAGATACAGTTCAGTGCATTAGGAGAGGTGGGCTGCAAGTTTCTTTTAGCAATAGGACAGGATGAAAGAAACCTTGGATTGAAGGGAGGGGCAAAGGGGAAAATGCAACATTTTCCTTCCTTCCAACCACTAGGATTTTACTTGAAAAGCATTAGGAATTTGAGAAAAAGGAGGGATTGAGCTCTTTTTTATAGACTTGGTCCTATTGCATTTCTGATCAGGCCAGTGATTTGTTTGTTTTCAGTAACAGATTTCCAGACTTTATTCATTTTTCCAAGATGTTCCTGTAGTATCTGAAGTTAACCAAAATACATGGAAATACATGATCCCTCCTGAGATTATGTCTATATCTTTATACACAAGTCCCAACCTGGTCTCAAGTTCACTTTTCCTTAACGTGAGTTTGTTGTGTTTTTTTTTTTTTTCTTCTGTCTTCCCTGCCAAGCTCTGCATGTAACTGAAAGAGCTGAAATGTAAGACATATCTGAGTTGTCATGAAGTTGAAAGCACCACAATCTTGAAGGACACCTACTATTTTGTGGCAGCAATCCAGTCTGAAAAACCCTGAAGCTCGTAGAAGACTGATATGAGCACTAAATAAAACCTCGAACTGTTTATGTTTGTTCTTCTTTAAAAGTGTGATTCCCATTTCAGAAACAGAGGATTCTTGATTGTCTTCAGATCAGCATAGTATTAAATTCCTGCGTTGCTCTTTCTTGAGAAAATTGAGAAAGAACATTTCTCAAAATGTTCTTCTCAAAAGTACTATTGAGAAGAACAAAATTTATATGGGAAAATCTCATTTGAATAGAAACTCTGTCTCCACATTGATCAGATACAGGGCTCAGTGAATAACTTGCATACTTGTCACTAGCCCCTCTTATTGTCCCTTCTTTCTCTTTTTCCATGCTTGTTCTTCCCCCATCCACCTTAGCCCCTCTCTGTCCTTGTGTTTTCCCAAGTAAACAACACACCCCTCATTTCTTTGTCATTTCTATTGGTTCCAGTTTTGCTGCATGGGTACTCAGTCTGGTACTTCTGGCTTCATTACCTAGGTAATCACAGCCTTACATTGGTACCGCTGACCTTGCAAGTTCTGCTCCCCACAAAACCCCCAATGCTCCCTTCAATTACCTCTGCAGTTTGGCTGTCTTTCCCCTTTAACTGCCTGTGCAATTGTGCCATTCCTCACGGCACAATCTGTAACTTTTGTCAGCTTTTTGCTCTGTCATTTGTTATATCCAACAGTCTCACATGTCGTCTCCAATAGCTCTCAAGATGTGTTCAGATAGCTAAACCCCAGGCCTGAGCCTCGTTGTCTGCCTGCACACCTTAACAGCAACAGGTCTGTCAGGAAGAAGAATTTGTAACATTTTATTGTGCTCATGAAGCACTATATTTACAAAGTAATAAACATGAAATGATAAATACATTATTATGGTATATAAGGCAGTGTTTCATGCCACACTATTTCTGTTAACAAAAGCTTCTGCAAAATATGCTTCTGTGGACTTGGATAAGTTGCAAATCTCATTTTGATCTGAATGATTTATTTAGACCTGCAAATTACAAGCCAGTGGTATATCCATTCATCCATTGCATTGCTTACCATTTATATCTTTGGGAGCTCACTAAAGCAGATAAGCCAAGCATGCTTCAGCTAGCTTAACTGCAGTGCTTGTCCTGCCACTCTTTTAGAAAGCTCAGCAAGGAATTGCTTCATGTAGGAGGTTCAGCCACTCATTTCCTAGGGTTTGCAGGGCTCTTAACCCTGAGCGGTCCTACATTCAAAACCATTTCTCTTCTCCCCACTAAAAAGCATTTCAGTTAGTTATCTCTTTGATGACTTATCAGCCACACTCTGTAGCTGTGATCTCTGGACATCTTGTATTTACAAAGCGCACTGCAAATTTTCATAGTACATGTGCTTACTTAACCTAAAATCATCAGTTCAGATTCTTAATGTAAACTGCCATAACTCAATTCAAGCCACAGAAGCTGTGACGATTTACACCATCCAAAAAAACACCAGCTAAATTCAGGGAAAACGTGACACTGAGCAATGTCCTCAAAGGTCTGTTGTTTCTTTTTATACTTTGTTCCATCTTGTGTTTTATTTTTTTCTGATTCGTTTTGAAATCGTGGTATGTAGGTAAAGCATGTGCATTAATGTTTGGTCTGTATGAAGCAGTACAGAACAAAAATAGTTGTGTTTGGCATTTCAGTGAAAAGAATCCTAAAGAACGTTAAAAATGTTAAATCTAATGCACCGGAGAAAAGGCAGTGAATTGCAACACAATTCTATTTTCAGATTCATTCTTGCTTCGAGACTTCAGTCTGACTGGATGCTGATGCTGTTCTTTGCACACACACACTTGACTGTGACTGTCACTGTCGGGCTACTTCTGATCCCTAAGGTATTTGGTTCTGCCTTTTTTCTTTTGCCAAGACCGAGGAACATAAATGTCTTGCAGAAGCAATTCTATATAAAATTAGTAAGCAACTGGTAGAAAAGGAAGATGTAAAATTTGGCTGTAATGCCTAAAAACAGATGGGTTTTTTATTTAAAAACTCTTACACATTTTGAAAAATTCCTTCTTTCAACTTTCAAAATTCCAAAGATTTAACAGACATTTAATTTCAATTTAAATTAAACAAAAAATGTGATTTGATTCATATGGGAAAGAAAGGATCTTGCCTGATGATGCTTACTTCATGTATTTTGGTGACTGTGTCGTTGCGAGTGTTATCGGAGATCAGACAAAGAGTTTGGCCAAGGGGATAAAAAGACTAGGGTGTTCTGTTAAATAAAGGTGGAGTAAGGAGCTCAGACTAGCCACGAGATGGAGCAGTTGGGACTTCAACCAGGCAGTTGTTACTGACTGGAAAAGGAGAGTCCTGTGCAAGTCAGAGCCTGGGACATCCAGGTCCTGCATACCAAGGAGAGACTTGGCCCACAATGTGGAGCCAGGAGCGGAGCAGGGTGGGAAGATGAATGTGTGCCGGACATGAGAAGATGCAGGATGGGAGGGTGCAGGGAAGAGAACAGAATGAGCTTTGAGCATTGCGGCTCAGCTCCCATCAGGCTCCGAGAATGAAATGACAATATGTCAGTCTCACCGGGGGTAGGAAAACCCCAGGTAGCTCCACCTGTCCCAACACCAGTCTGAAGCATTTGAATGTAGCTTTCTTCTTATGCAATACTCCAGCAAACACGTGATTTTATAATTGCTTTTGGAATGACCACCAACGTCAATCAAAAGATCAAGAATCAAAGAGAACAATGAAGGTGAAAGTTGCATATGAAGGAAGAATGCTAAGCAGTTCGAGTTAATGCAATTTTCAGTTTAATGAAGCTGCTATGTCTATCTTTTGCCTTTCTGTCAGAACAGGGTATGCTGATAAACTCTCAAATATACATACATTAAACAGTCGTAAGCAAGGGACACACTGCTGCCTTAATACTGAATATCCTTGTTACTTTTTAATGACCCAGCTGGTCTTTAGCAATAGTTTTATTTTTTTTATCCATATGCTTTATTACATATCCTCAGAGATACCTTTCTAGACTAGCCTAGAAAATTTGTTAACCTTTCTGAAACTGACTCATAGCTAAGGCCCAATGTTTCCATTTTTAGCTTATTATCTGTGTAACACTATACAGACTTGTCTTCCAGCACCCCGAAGAATTGAAGGAGTTAGGAGAAGATTCACAAGGTTTAGTTCCATTCATAAAGTCCTGAGGCCAGATGACTACGTGAGCAATAGTAACCGCAGATGAATGAATCCATATAAATAAAAAAAAAGGTTGACACAACCTCTCTGCAATGCTTGATCTGAGCATTTGCTAAAACTTACAAGAGAAAGATCATCTTCTTTTTTATTTTTTTCCTTTTTTTTTCCCTTTTTTTTTTTGGCCACCTTATCTCTTCTTTTCCAGGGTCAGGATCTAAAATGGGAGAACTGCTTTCCTCAGGATTATTCAACTGCATGGAATATAAAATACAGTCTTATGATTTTAGCAGCCTAATTGCTAATTCTCACTGAAAGACTGTTCCCATATATTTGTCGTACTCGCTTAATGTAAATGCATTGTAAAGAGGCTCAAATAAGCATCAAAACAAGTACAAAGTGTTGTTTTTTTTTCTAATACAGATCTCTAAACCTTTCAAGTTAACCCACCATGAATATGAGTTTCTTCCATACAATGCTGATATTCTATAGGACACTACTTACACCAGTAGAACTTATGGGTAGTATTTTGAGTTTAGAAAACCATATGAAATCTGTTGTGATTGACTATGTCATGAAAACTGTTGATATAAGTTTTTACAGTGCACTGATGGCAACATCTTTGTTACGAATGCCTATTGCAGTTTTCACATTCAAGCAATAACCCAAGAGATGATATAGCTACAGAAGCTTATGAAGATGAGCTCGATATGGGTCGATCCGGATCCTATCTGAACAGCAGTATCAATTCAGCATGGAGCGAGCATAGTTTGGATCCTGAAGATATTCGGGTATATATAACTCATTTAAATATCATTTATTTCAATAACACTTTTTCCTGTCAGTAAACTGAATCACACTTGTTTGACTTTTTTTGCAGATGCCAGATGAAACAGGTCAGCTTAGGTCTTTCAATGATTCTGGTATCAGGTCATGTAAAATATCAGAGAAAGAATTCACTAGTGTGAAGAGAAGTCACATTACTTGTAGTAGTGAAAGTCAAGCTGGAGGCTGAGGAGGAAGAAGCATCCACAGCAAGAGCTGTTTATCAGTTTACATGGACTCTTTGAATTGTCTGGAAGCATAAACAGCATTTGGTGTCACTGTGATTAGTCGTTTGTACATAACATATACCTAACTATATAACATATAATTTTAACAAACATATGAAATAGAAACAAAACTACATTATTCCTACGTTACATGGTAAAAGGGCAATTTTGCCTGGAATTTTTCTTACTTACAATCCCAGAATACATAATATCTGTAGGGGTCAGCAGGAAAGCTTGTACCAGGGTATTGTAGGAATGTAACTAATTGTGCATGCTGTATGATGCACAGCTATGCAAGATAACTGGTTTGTGCACCATGGTTGAACTTAATTTTAAGGTAGAAAAACATGAGATTCAAGTTCATGGAGGAATGGCATATTCAAGAGTTAGAAAAGAGAGTGAAATAAGTTTTTTAGAGCAATGGGTAATGCATTCATTGGGCTGCTTGTTTGACTGTTCACTCTATGTACTATTTTTGCTATTTACTCTACTTTACAGGATGAGTTGAAGAAACTATATGCCCAGCTTGAAATCTATAAAAGGAAAAAGATGATTGCTAATAACCCACATCTCCAGAAAAAAAGGTGCTCTAAGAAGGGCCTGGGACGCTCAATAATGAGGCGTATTACAGAAATCCCGGAGACAGTCACCAGGCAGTGCTCCAGGGATGAGAAGGACCTGCTGGAGCACAGTGCTGTGAAGAACACGGCTACACTGAAAAAAAACCCACAGGATTCCACCAGTTCTGTAAAGCCAAAAGAAGAGACTATCAAAAACAGAGTCTTTTCATTAAAAAAGTCCCACAGCACTTACGATCATGTTAGGGATCAAACAGGAGAACCTAACAGCTTAACTACAGAAAGCACAGAAGTTATAGCTGCTGAGAATTCACTTCTGGATACCTTGACTGGTAACGATTTAACCAAAAAAGCTCCTGAAAAGGTTGAAGCAGTGTCCACTGAATCGGTCCCTTTGGTGTGCAAATCAGTAAGTGCACATAACTTAAGTGCAGATAAGAAGCCTCTGCATCCAAGAACATCTGTGTTACAAAAATCCCTCAGTGTTATTGCTAGTGCCAAGGAAAAGACTCTGGGACTAACGGGTAAAACACAAAGTCTAGAAGAGAGCACTAAATCTCATAAAGCTCAGCAGAAGGGTAAGGAGGCCAGCAAAAAGCACTCAGCTTCTGATAAAGGGGAGCATAAGGAGTCTCACCGGAAGAACTCTACCCACTCTGAGGAAGCAAAGAAAACCCATAAGTCTGGAATTATGAAACAGCAAAGGGTTGCTCAAACACCCACAAATCCAGACACAGGCCCAGGTAAGTCTCTGCACAAGGACACTTTCGACATAGGAGAAGTTTGTCCTTGGGAGATATATGACCAAACTCCTGGTCCTGTGCCTTCTGACTCTAAGGTTCAAAAACATGTATCTATTGCTTCCTCAGAGCCAGAGAAAAATCACCCTTCCCAGCTGAAGGGGAAATCTCATCATAAGCAGAAGACACCCGAGGGGTATCAACAGTCAAATCAACAGAGCTCAGAGAAGGTGGAGGCAGCCACTCGGGAGGCACAAGAGCAGCAGGTTTTTGAAAATGAGAAAAAACAATCAAATTCCAAGTCTCAGGTCTCACCTGGGCTGAAGTGTGAGAACTTTAATAGATATGCACCGAATATTTGTGCTGTGGAGCCTGATGAGCTACCCCCGAAAGCAGTGGAAAACATCAATAAATTGGTGGAACAGAAAAAAAATGCCTCTTCTGAGGGAAATGTGCTTTCATCTGACTCCCGTAAGCCAAGTAGTTACTTGCAGCAACCTTCAGCATCTCGAGCTGAAGTCTGCCCTTGGGAGTATGATACACCAGATTTACCAAATGCAGAAAGAAGTGTAGCTTTATCGAACACCTCTGCTATAAGTGCAAATAAAACAGCAACACCTCGAAAATAAGAGGCTTTTGGACTGAGGAGAGTAGCAACATTGAGAAGAAAGACAACAGGAAAGACAGAAGGGACTTAGGCCAAAAGGATCTGAAAATTCCTAAGGAGCATCACTTTAATTAAAGGAATCAGCACAACAAATATGTAGGAATTAAACAAAGCAAATTATTATTATTGTTATTATTTATTTGTTGAGTGCCAACAATGTGATTAGCAGTGCCCAGAATGTGTTCCCTACTCCAAGGATTGTACTGTGTCAATGAAAGTAACCTGCCTTTGTGAAATCACTTCTCCTTTAAAAGGAAAAAAAAAAAAGTGGTAACAAACGCACACTGTAAGTCTTAACAGAATTATTTCTGAATGCCACAACTGGCTTTAACTCACCCTTGGGACTTTAGAGATCCAACAGAAGTAGGGCACAGAAAATGTCCTGATGGCAAAAAGGGGTATCAATGAGCAGCTGTTAAAATGACGACTATTCACTTTGCATATTTTAATCTTGATAGCACTGCTAACTCAATGCATCCCAAAAATACATTTTATATAATGATTGCTCTCATTTTCTTATTACTGTGTGTTTAAGTACATTGTTGTGTCTCATATTAAAGCATTCCAGATTGTATAATTTTTGCAAATAACTTTGATATTATGTGACACAACAACACATTTATGCAATCTGCAGATATTTTCTTCTTATTGTAACTTAAAATACCTGCTATAGACTTTTTGTTAATATATAGAATTACAGTAATCTTCCACTGGCTGTGGAAGCCATAACTCTCATTGGGAAATTCCTTTGGGCTTTGGGAATTTTTTTTTTCTGTGATTTGTATAGTGAACTTTTTGTTTTATGCTCTGTTATTTAAATTTATAGTTTGATACTGTATTATTCAGGGGTTTTATACACAGCAAGTTATTTGTTATGCACTTCCCTGTTAATGCTCATAGACTTTGTTAATAGCAGAAATCCAGTCGTCTTAGCTGCATATTCTGGTAAGTCTTAGGACAACTTATCTGTTGTTTGTTAGAAATTGGAAAATATAATCTAAGAAACCAGAATAACAATTTTAAACATCCATAATGATGATCTTGTTCAGTATTTCATACTGAGGATATAGTACTAAATGAGACAAGCAAGAATGACAATAAATATACCCCAGAAATGATGACCTGCTTTACTAACACCGGACAACCCTGGGAAATATATTAGCTAGCTCATATGGAACAACAGTTTACTGTTTATCCCTGTTGGTAAACCTCCAGAAATTGGCCTTTGGAGATACACAAGTGAGGAGAGAGAATCTGAAATATTACTCTTCCCCTGTATATGCAATTGTAAGAGACGGCAGGAAAGAAAATGATGGCATCTCTCTCCCACTCTCCAAATGCTTAGGTTTTATTTATTTATTTTTAAGTTATACATACATTTACAGTAAAAAGTTAGTATTTAATACAGTGCTAATTTTCAGTAATAGCTACAGTCCTCATCCTGCATATGAGCTTAATTCAAAGGTGGCCCGTTTACAACTATGAGTCTTAGTGCAGAAACACTCATGGTATACCATCAGGGCCTAGGAGGTATCATAGAGAATCTGTGCATCACTAACAATAAAAACTAGGTTCCACCCTCGCCCATCTGAATGTAGTACCAGTGAAGTGCTATTCACTAGAATTGGCTGTAAGTACCGTACTCCAAAATAAAGACAGCTCAGTCCTAAAGAACTTGTGCAATTTGAGAGAAGTGATGGGATTCAATGAAAGAACACGAAATGAGGATGATTGAATAGAATGTGTTGTTAAATATATATATAATATATATATAATAGATATTTATATATGTTTAATATATATATAATGTCATATCTAATACACACATGCACATACACGTATGTAGTATAAACTGATTTTTGTGGCATCATAGAAAAAGTGGCTTAAGATAAAATGCAACGATCAGAGGGACTTAGACAAGCTGGACATGAGGAGGAAATTTTTGTCCTTTGACAAGGACAGGAGAATACAGGCCCATCTACACTGACAGATCAAGACAGACCTGATCTTCCTACTGCCTCTGCTAAGCCCAAAGCTGGGACATGCAGATGCCTAAGCCAGTTGGAAACAAGTCAGCTCAGGTCCCGGTGTTGTCTGAACACATTGGCCTCACTCATAAATTCTGCCAAGAGTCAGAGCTCGTTAGCTCTAGGTGACAGTGGCCAAACTGCCCCAAGCAACCTGGTAAGCCTGGACGGTACTCGATTCCACCGTGGGGACATGCTGACTTGGGTCTTTGCTGTCCTGGGCTGGTCTGACTCCCCCACCCCTCTTTTATAGGGTGTAGTCATAGCCTTGGAGACCTGGTCTCTACCTCCAAGACACATCTTCTGGCCAGGACCCTTACTTGGGCCATCTGTGCACCCACTTTGCCCACACAGTGCCACTGATGACCCATGTGCAGCGCAAATCCAGCTCGCTATTTAGTTTGGAAAAGAGATGAGGTTAGAGCCCGTGTGCCCAAATTTCCCCTCCCCAATCCCAGACACTCACAAAATTTGGCAGTAACTTTTCCATCAGCTTCAGTGGGATTTGATCAGAGGGAAAGTAACCCTAAACTGCCCTGCGTGGGAACAAGTCCATCCTGGGAACACAGCTCTCTGGAAGTCCTGCGGGGGCATGTTGACCCTTTCCAGAGAGATACACAATTAAACCTACTGAATATGGTGATCACCTTGTGCCTCTCCTACCCCTGGAAGAAGGTCCTGCAGCACATCCAGGAGGTGGTTGGTATGAACAGGGGAGGAGGGCAGCTTACGGCAGGTTGCCCTTACTCACAAAAGTGCTGAGGTTAGAAGTGGGCATCTGTAGGGGAGTCATGAAAAAAAGATTTTTGTACCTCCTCACTGCCTATTAGAGAAGACGTTCACGAGGAGCAGGCACCAGCCCTCATGCCCTCACTTGTCCTGTCTCCCTTCTTTACCTCAAGGACACGCTGCTGCTTGGTGGATGCTGCAGCAGCCACCAGGGGTGAGGGCATCCGCATCAGCCACACAGCACCATGGTCCCTTGCTGCACTGGCAGGATCAAGCCCTTCATGCAAGACTGTATCTGTGCCGCTGTTCTCTGTCTACAATTCCTTACTCATTTATTTTTTTCTTTCTTTACTAAAGATATCCTCATTAGAAACACAGAAACAAAGTCCATTCTTTAGCTGGTGTAAATCAGCCCAGCTGCACTGGCAGCAGAAGAATGAAGGCTGGTTGACCAGGGAAAGCACTGGCTTGTGTACTCTTGTTTGGTTTTGTTTTCTTTCATCCTGACCCTTTCCCTCACTTCTTAAAAAATGTCTGTTATGGTTCTTTAGGCTTGTTGTAGTCACATATCCTAAGACTGATACAATCGGAGAACTTCCCTTCAGAAAGCAACAAAGCTTTCCCCAGTTTATTTAGCAATGGATATTTGGGCTACAGATTCAATTGGTACTTTAGATTATTTTGCACTTAAGAAAGAGGGGCCAAACTTCACTCAACTATTATATTTCACTATGATGCTGCTAGAAACATTGCTTAATGAAGACATACTAAGTTAGACATGACTAATGTTCTGTATTTCATAGATTTTTCTCCACCAGCATATATTAGCTAGATTGCTTAGTTGTCTTTTTCTGGAGTTTCATTGTCATTATTCAGCCAAGAGAAGTGCAACTCTAGAATTAAGATGTTTTCTAGCAGATCTGTTAAGAGAAAAGATAATAAACACTAAGGTCACAAACATTTGCTAGGTTGTCCTTTTAAATGCATGTGCAAGCTGCATTTCTCCTTTATTTCTAAGCCATGGTTTATAAATAATTAGATTTATACCAATCTTATTAGACTTGTATAATTTATGCAAGATTATGCGCTTTAAAATATAAATCAGTACACACCTATCATCAGCTTTGGTGGCGTCATAGACCTGAAACTGGACAATACTTTTATATTTGCTCTCCTTAGGCTTTTGCATGCATATGACAACAGGCAGGCCTGAGAAAACACTGCCTTTTGACTTTTAACATTTTAGCTACTCCAAGTTGTAGAGTATATAAAGCTGTAAGTCTCTTCACTTTATAATGTGGTTCTTATAACAATGTTATCTGGCAACCAACAGCATCCACCATGAAATACTTGATAGATTTATGTTGTAATGTGTTGCAGCATGTAAATAATGTAACTTCTCTGCAATAAAGCACATTTATATGAAATCTGTCTACAGCCTTTTTTGTTGTGATTTTTCTGAAGTCATTATTGACCCAAATTAAACAAACTAAGCATCAAACCTGTAAAATAATCAAAAATGAGTTTTACAGGATATGTGATCTGATCACAACATCAGCATTTTCAGGATTTTCCTTGTTTTCTTGACATCAACCATTGGACTAGCTGCACGCTGTGTTCAGGATTTCAGGTTGTGGAAATAGCATGACCAACAGGTCTCTTTTCTCAGTTGCTGCAATTTAGAGACCAAAATTGTAGGATTTGCACTATATTCTTCTGAAAGTAATGACAACTAAAACGTTAGAAAAGATTAGGAAATAAATAGATGGCTGCCTATGATGTCATTGTAAAAGCCTATAGGTCACCTGTACAGTATGTGTGCATGTCTGGTTTCCTCATCTAATGTAGAAAACATAGAAAAGGTAACAAAAATGATCAGAGACAGAGAATGGCTGCTGTGTAAGGAGTGACTAGATCAACTGCAGCTTGTTTAACTTGGAAGTGAGATGACAGAGCATGATGATACATAAAATAACAAATGGTCTGATCTGAAGATGATTAGAAAACCGGTATATGCTGGTTTTCATCCTGCAGGAATTACAGAACACCCAGGGTGGCCATCATGCAGCATTTTAAAACAAATGAAGTTTTCTTCCACATATGCCATAATTAAATTGTGGAGCTCATTTTCACAGATTGCTGTGGATACCAGGAGTTCAAAAAGCACTAGGCAGGTCATAGAAGAGAGATTTATCAAGATGCCTGAAAACGGTGGATGAAAACTCTTAATTTGCAGTTTGCTTAAAGAATTGTCTTTGCATAATCACCCTGGTTTCTTTCCATAATCAAATACTGCTAGATATGGGGCTAAGTGAGCCTTTCATCCAGCACAGCCTTTGTATATTCTTATGTCTGTATAAATAGTTAGGCTTAATTAGTTTATTTTCAGTTGTCATACCATTTTTATTATTGTCCCATTATTCATGGAGGAGTTCCAGTAGTTTCTTGCACAGGCACATATTCATTTAACTTTCAGAGTGCCTCCTGAGTTGAAACACTGCTGTTTCTGTAATCATCCTGAGTCATGATATCGAGGAGTGATGGGGCCATGACCATGAGTGGGAGAGAAGGGGAAGGGAGTTATGTACATTCAGTAAGTGAACTGTGCACAGTTCTGCATATCAGGAAAATATAGCCTGGACATTTTACTCTGAACTACTTCATGGAGTTAATCTCAAACCTAAGGCTTTCAGGCCCGGTGTCATAACCAACTGGGTCTTCTGAGCTCCACTTCTGACACTTGCATGGCTTTTAAGGAGTAAGGGAAGGCCAATCCAGTTCTGGGCTCCACAACACAAGAGATGGACTTACTGGAAAGAGTCCAATGTGGGGCCACCAAAATGATCTCCTGTCAGGGGAGGCTGAGAAAGTTGGGTCTGTTCAGCTTGGAGAAGAGGATGCTCAGAGGGGAATCTTACCGATGTTTCTAAATACCTGAAAGGACGATGCAAAGAAGATGGAGCCAGGCACTATCCAGTGGTGCCCAATGTCAGGTTAGGAGGCAATGGCTACAAACTGGAACACAAGAGGTTCTGTCTAAACTTCAGGAAGCTCTTTACTGTCTGGGTTACTGAGCAATGGCCCAGAGCTTTTCCCCCTCAGCAGACAGTCACTGTGAAGAAGCCTCATCACAGTGGCAATGTGAAGAACAAAATTATTTTGACCAGAACTGGCTGGACAGAACAGGTTTAGCTACGTACATCGAGTGCTTGAACTTTTACATAGTTGAAATAATGTCTTCCACCATATATATATATATATGTACTAGAATATGGAGGAACCATCAAAGAATTTTTAAATTTAGATTTTTTTTTTCTATTATAACTCTTCAAAATGGCATTTGATTTGGTTCAGACTTATACAGTGGCATATCTGCCTGCAAAGAAGTTACTTCAAGCTGAACACTTCCCACCCCACCCCACCCCCCCAATAAAAATAGTATTTCTGACAGATTGGAGCTAACTTCTTCCAGTTCTAAAAGAGCTAATTTCATCAACTGAGAAATTAGCTTTAACAGTGCTAGAAATTTAATAAAAGATATTAGGTAATAATTGATTGTTTCAGTTGGTTTGGCAGGCCTTCATCATGTTGCAATATTCAATCTTCTGGTTCTTTAATATTTGGAAAATTAAACTTTCTCCATTTATGCAGGTGATTTTTCTGTTTTTTTTTCCATTTATTTGTGTTAGCTCTTTTAAGTCACTGAAAGCATACAAACAAATCAAACACTGAACATTTTGCCTTCAAATTACTGCATTTTAGATTTCTGGATATCTGAGTTGGGCCTAATTTTTCATTGTGTTCAAAGCATGGAAAAGAGTACATTGCACCCAAAATAGCTATATATTTTTGAAGAATGCGTTTATGATCTTCTTCACAATATAGATATACATATTGTATACACAAGTGTGCCAACATGAATATACAATCCATTTAAATACTTTCAACCACTATTCATAATGTACAAAAATAACCTGTTTATCTACATGTTGATTTACACTGCAGAAAAACTGTACTGTGATTCATTTTTTCCATTAGAAACAAATCAACACATTTCTACTTGCAAAATGAAATGAAGCGTAAGGTTTGCATATGATAAATTACATCCAAATCTGTTTATAAATCTCTGTGGAAACAACAGTGAGCAAGGGGTGTTGGTACCACCTCTTCTGGCTGCCACTCTCCTTTTGTTTTTTTTCCATTCTTTTTTTTTTTTTTTTTTTTTAAATTTTCAATTCATTTGAGTGAGAACAAAGGGCCTGTCTGGATATTTTTATTTCTTTTTCTTTACTGTTCATGGGAGCAAAAAATATACAGAATCATTACACCTTTGTAGCTGTAAAAGAAAAGATTATCCAGTAGATGGGTAAAAGGCCTTAGAAGTAAATAAAAGAAAGGATTGCTAAGCTTGGTGAATGGAAGTCTTAGGATGAAATTCAACCCATTGGGTGTATTTCAGATCTATCAGCTTAAAATATGTGCTAAATTATGTGTTTGCTTCTTGGCTGTTGGAGAGATGTTGGACACCTCTCCAGTCCCACCATGGCATGGGCTATCCTGCCCACGTGCACCCTCTTGCTTTCCTGCCTGCTGTTAGCCTGCTGCTGCTTCATGATGGGGAATCATAGAGTTTATTCTAAAACCTGCATTTTTTAAAATCTGCTTGGCAAACACCCGTAAGGGTGGTGGCTTTCTGTCATGTCTTTTCCCCTGCTGTTGCACAAAGGTTGACAAGAGCCATGAAGAAGACATGGCTTTGTGTGCTGTGGACATGCAGGGGGACAAGTGTGGCAGTCCCTCTTTTGGAGGCCACCTGGATCTCTTTGGAGTTGAACGCTATTCACTGTGCTACTTGACAGAGGATGTCGACAGGGAATTTAGGCTGGCTGCATGCTACAGATGAGAAACAGGCTGATGCAACATATTTCAGTGTTAAAAATAGTGTCGTGTAATGATGTCTATGTTGCATGAAAAAATTTCGAAGCTACAGGGTGGTAAGGACCATGACGTTCCAAGTGATCTCGGTGACTTTATCAAGGGGAAATCACAGCAGCGCTGAAGAAGACACCTGTCCAGCTCTTCCCACATTACATTTTGTGAGGTACTTGGCAACTGCTCATTATTTGTGTAAGCTAGCAAAATTTCCTAGTGCTCCTTTGTAGCCAATGTACTTTAATAATTACATTTCTACTTGCTGTAATGTTTTTATTTTAAAATATATCAGTTTCTCTTTGTTGGTGGCAGTTTTGTTATCTCTAATTTTTTTTTCAGTTATTTTACAGGAATTTGGTACAAAATTTTGATTTGCATCTCAGCTGCTTCATTGCAAGACCAGCGTTATCATCATAAATTGGTTTGTGCTTGAAATCAGAAGGCAATAGTTCCAGGGGTTGTGGAATTTTCATTCAGAAATAGTTGAATATTTTAAAAGACAACTTTGAAAGATGTATTCTGCAATTATATATTCTGTCTGGTTGACCATTCTTGCAGTAAGTAAGAATAATGCTGTGTTCCTTACTAAGTGGTGCTATACGTATGTTTTCTTCCAGGATTTATGATTAATTATAGATTGCCATTGTGCACTGCAAGATCTTTATGTTCAATCTTTGTTGTCTACATTACAGTTGGAATTGCCAGTTGAATAATAATAGGACAAAAGTCCAGTTCTTAGCATTCTTAGGTAGATTGTGTTTTTTGTTGTTGTTGTTGAATTGTGTTGTTTTTTTCTTTTTTATTTGCCATCTCATCAATTATGAGAAACATTTTTTACACACAAACTAAACTATTACTTGCCTTGGTGTTCTGTGCAATGAGAATTTTGTTATTACTTTTCCATCAAAACTGATTATTTTTAGTATTAAGGAGCTTAGAGAAAACTACATTTCTGATTGATCAAGTATCGCCCCGTAACATTCTGCCTACTTAAATCATTAGTCCAGCTGAAACAAGTACGCGTCTTGTAGTTCTTAGAATCATAGAATCAGAATATCCTGAGTTGGAAGGGACCCACAAAGATCATCAATTCCAACTCCTGGGTCCCCAAAGGACCAACCAAAAATCAGACCATGTGTCTGAGAACATTGACCAAATGCTTCTTGCCCCAAGCTCGAGTTTACTTGTGCCATTAAATAGTTGCATTTGACCTTTGGGGGATGGATTTCAATGGAAGGTGCAGAACCCACAGCCTGCATATGGTTGTGTTTAGATTAAGGCACAGTTTTATGCTGTTAACCTGCTCCTGCTTTTACCTCACAGTAAATTGTCTTTCAGTAGAAGTAAATTATTTGGATATTGTTTCATCAAAACTGTGTGCATGTTTAGAGCATTAAGCAGGAGGTTATAAAAGGAAATACACTGAAACAAAACAAACAGTACAGTTTTGGAGGTTGTTCATGCATATTTTGTACTTTGCTTGTTTCTTTTCTCCTCTAATGGGAAGTACATTTTCTAGTGTAGCTTAATAAGGGTCAAGAGAAGACTTGGAAGAAAATGGGCACCATTTCACTGAATGAGAGACAAACTATTAATTGGTTAATGATTAGAACAGAAATCAATGATTTTCAAAGCCACTGAAAGAGAAAATTTGGTCTTCGGTCCTCTATGAATTCAGCACTTCTCTGAAAACTGCACTCTCAAATAGTTAAGCTATTGGTTTGAAGGTGTGACGGATCTTTACAAATAGCAAAAGCAAATCTGCAAAATCAGCAGAGTCCGTGCCCTCATACCCCCTGGAGAAACAGGCCCGTGCTAAGCCAGGTAGACCCTTGGCATGGGAAGCTTTTTTGAACAGCACACGGGACCACATGAACTATATCCAGAATTAATGCATTTAGGACTACCAGGAATGAGATGTTAAAGCCAAACATGTGAAGTAACGTTTGACACCACAGACATCTTTTCACCTGGATTTGGACAGAAAGACCACAGACTCATTTAAACTAACCCACTGAACGAGTTGGCCTGTGTTAAGTCAGGATCTGGATCATGTTCACATCAGGGAGAGAGAAACATGCTGTCAGCGATCCCCTGAATACAAAACTCTTCGGGAACAAAGAAACATTTGTTGCCAAAAGAGCTGCCACTGGCCTTTTCACACCCCTGCTTTCTGTGGGGGGTCCCATCAGGTGCCTTCAGCTCTTTGTCACCCTGCAGACAGTACAAAAGGTTCAACTTTTTGTTAGAAATGTCACAGTCGCTTATGCTTGGTTTTGCTTTCTTTTCAGCTAGAGGCCAGAGCATTGTGCTGCAAACTAAAGCTCTTTCCAGATTTTTCTCCAGGCTGTTCAGCTCCCTTTGATCCCCTGGGGTTACTTTCCCAAGCTGAAACTCTGGACTGACAGCAGCACTCTTCTAACCTTCTCCAAACACCCTACATTATTTTAACATCGCATACCACCCTACGGACTGGAACCATGTTCTTAAAATATCTCCCTACCACCTCCCAGTCCAGAGCACTCACCCAATTTTCTGCCTCATTTTAAGTTTTGTGTGTAGATTTAGAAGTCGCTCAGGGAAAGACTTTTTGCATAGGTGCTGCTCCCTGTGCCTTAATTTTCCATCATCAGTGTGGGGTTGACATGACTACTTGTGAAATGTATAAAAGAGGATAAATCCAAACATCTTTTGGTCTTCAAATACTGTTGATGGCACTAGCAAACACATGTTATTGCTCCTCACTTTTTATACTATAATGGATTTATGCAGTGTCTAATGGCAGTCAAGTGGGTTCTGATTCCCAACGGATTTTAAGGTACATGGTTATCACTTTGCAAGTTATGGATGCTCAGTGAAGGGAAACTGTTTTGCACTATGTGAAATTTCCTCTTGGCTCTTTTATATTATAATCTGCAGTTCTTAGTGGAACAGATAAAACCAAACAAATCAGAAGTAGAAATGTCCTGACCTTTTCCTGCATTAAAGTTTTTATGGTCTCTGAGCTGTTCAAACGTAGGAAATAAATACTTACTGGTTTTTATCACTGGCATCAGGAGTCCTCCAGAATTTCCCTTGCACAACTTTGCAGCTTGCTGCTGCCATAGCAGCATTCCTGTGTACACATGAAAAATGAATTAAAAATCCTCCTTCCTTCTCCAAATACTATCCAAATGTCACAGGGGCGGTCTTGGGTATTTGTGTCTCTGGTATATCTGGTACAGTTTTGTGTGTCTGTTTAATTTCAGCAGATCTTCATCCCTGTTTAATTCCAGCAGATCTTCATCTCTGTTTAATTCCACAGAGCCAGGTAAATTAAAAGAAATAATGTCAAAGTCTCTTCCTCTTTGCATCCTTAACTTTGTAAACAGAGCTGAATGTGCTCAGAAGAGAGGTGATTTGTGGCACAATGTAGAAATCGATGTTATGAAAAAGCCGGTTTATTTGTATCTAAGGTCACTGTCACATTCTTCATGCAAAGTCCACCCAGATCTTGAGGAAACCTTTAAGTACTTTTCCTGATCCTCCTTTCTAGCATTCTCTATTGATCTCCTTCAAGGATTGCATTTCCTCCCTCTCTCTTACAAAGAGTAATCAAAATGAGCTCATTCACTATCATAGCCTCAACAATACACTCTGTGCAGGTGTGTCCTGGACTTGCCTCTTTATGACCCTTGGCTGCAGTTTTCGTTATAAGCCCTTTTGCATGTCCAATGTCCAGTTCTTGCTCTGCCTGTAGTGTTAACGAAGGTATCACACTAAAGGACTTTACTGCCATTGTACTGTACCTTTTGGATACTCTTTATCCTTCAAGTGTCATGGGTTTTGAATGAAATGCTCCCTTATTATTACTACAGATAATAAAAGGAGGAGGACTCCTTTCACCGTGCTGCTGTTTTCCCCACTGCTGCATGGCAACGTTATTGTTCATGCACTCGGTTTCTTCCAGCCCTCTCTGATGAGAAGGACTTCTGTGCCCTGCTGATCCTAACCACATCAGCTTTCTGGCTGAGATGTTACCTCCCCACAAATACTTTCTAGTTTAACCTCTCACACTCTGGGTGCTGTAGCAACCTTATTTACCCCACTTGTACGTTTTCCTTTAGCAGGTTTTCTCTTTGACTGGGCTTTTCCTCCTGTGTGCAGACCCTTGCTTCTAAGTGGGATTGCAGAGCACAGTCTCCTGGTGGAGGATTCCCAAGCTCCATTAGTCTCTGTGGGAGACTCTGCATCTGAAGAGGATGTATTGCAGTGCTTCAGGATTGCCAGGCAATTATTCTGCCCATGTTGCTGGCAAAGTGTACCAACAACTTGGTCTTCCAGCTGCCTCCTGGTTCCCAGTGGCAGATGCTTTGCGGGACTGCTCTGGATGGATCTCACAGTGTGGAAACCCATGTATGGGTGAGTCTTCTCTATGGTCAATGGAGTTTTATTCAGGCTCATCATTAATGTCTATGGCATAGTTCATTTCACACTGAAGACAATGCCTACCCTAGGTCATTTAAAAGGCACCCTGAAGTTGCTATCTTCCCACTGACCATAAAGGGAGATGAGGGTGACTAGCTCAGATTTCGAAGTATCCAAGATGTCTCATACTAGGTGAGATGTGGTATCCCACATACGATGTGACTCAGCCTGCACTGTACATATTGGCACTGACCGTGCCTTAGTTGCCTTTCCAGCCTCCCAGCTTTTCATCTGGCAAGAATTATTCAAATACCTAATCTTACAGCACGGATGACTGTCTGAGTAAAGCATAGCAGACACAGGCCAGACAAAAACCTACAATTTTACACTTAGTATTCATTGCTATTCAGTATAGAGTGGTAATGTATACAGGGATAATGTACTCCTTATCATTTAAAGGGAGCAGATCTGTTTTATCTCCTCCAGGAGCCAAGGCACGAGTGGGGATTTCATTAAGGTGCAGTGTCTCCATTTGGCTAGTGATCATTATATTTACTGCAGAATTTGTATTGTTGCATGCATGCTCTCATTTGGACCCTTGCACCCAGCAAATGAAAAACAGCTCACCACTGGAAGTTCAACAAGCCCCTGACAAGTCCAAGCAATAATTATTCAATGCATTCATTTTTTTCTGCAGCAGGGAAATTCTCTGCTTCCTACACTAAGAGATCTCTAAAGGACTAAAATGTAATTACAGTTCCACCTAGAGCTTGGTCAAGCTCCATCTGTTTCTCTGAGATGAACATTACAGCTCCGAACTGTGCCAGGAGCTGGTATGTAGGAGTCTGCCCAAGTTATCAACCTGTTGTCTGCTCCTTTCGTGAGTGTCGTTCTGTTATTTATTGGCACTCTCGTACAAAGCCCAATGAAGCCACAGGGAGTTTTTGCACTGACTTAAGTAGGTTTAAATCAGGCCCCAAAATAAAAAGTCTCTCTTTAGAAGGCAGGATGTAACAGAATGGTGAGGAACTATGAGTGGCTTAATCATTATATTTACTCAGCTTTATGACTAATGCTTGTGTCAGTTAACAAGTTTTATTAACAATATAGTGACCTTGAAAATTCTGTACATCTGACTAACTCATTCTACTTTATGAGTAAGTGCTCTATATATTGAGCAAGGATGTAATTGAAAAGATGTCATATAAAGTGACTTGATGCTTAAAATGATTTAAATATTATATGGATTGTAATTTCACTTGAAACTGATACAGTTTTTAAATATTGAAAGAATACCTTAAATTACTGAAATTAAGGGTGGCAGTATAGTATCAGCATCAGGTAAAATACATGTGTAAAGTGAAGTGAATATGAGGTTATTAATCATAGGTATTAAGTGCTAGATAGTACAGAAGTATTCCAGCACTGGAAACTATTAAATGTGGATATGATGAATTTGCGGTCCATAATTTGCCAAGTTTGGAAATCTGTATGACAAAGAAAATGGGTGTCCTTGAAATGTATTGATCATAACGCTAATGTTGTGGCAGGTCATATTTTACACGAAGTGAGGCTTAAAATATGCTCCATGCACAAGCAAGTGCAGAGAGCTGGACAATAACCGTGTAGTTATGAGGTGTGTCCCTGAGTTGCCACATCAATGGGGAGGGTGCAAACAGTACATCGCACTCCAACCCACTCAGAAATCTACACACCCCTTCTTTCTGCCCCCAAAATGTCACTTAACACTGAGCTAAATCAGCACATCTACTTAGCCATTTAAGCTCTTTCTCTTCCTCAAAAACTGTTATATGCCATAGCACAGGTGTGATATATGCAGCGTGATCACACCTCCCGAGATACATAGCTGGCCTGCCTTCTGTTGAAGCCAAACTTTTACACCGCTCAGCTAAATACCATACCCTTTCTTTGAGAAATGAATCTCCATACATTTCTCTGTGCATGTTGTATTCTGCCCTGCATTATAACTGTGTAGTCCATAGCCTCCATCAGTGTGGTAAACCATGTGCAAAAATGCACCATGGTTGAGCACCATGACTCCACGTCCCCCTTGATGGCATCCTTGACCCAACAGACACCAGGACTCAAGTGCAAGTGAGACCTGACCTTTCACATGTTTCTTAGTTCTGAAATAAATGCGAAGGACACTGCTCCTGTGTCAGTTCCCTCATCCAGGAGCACAGTAATGTCACAGCATTTCCCAGCCATGACACAACTCTACAGAATGGGGTGTGCTCCTTCACCTTGGTGCTCAGCTGTGATTGCCCAGTCTCCTCTCATCTTTTCTGGAGATCTAGCACGGGGGCACTGGGGCCACATCCTGATGAAGGGGTTGAGCCCAGGTGAAATAGGACCTGTTCTGTAGAACATGTAGAGGAGAGATCACAATGGTTCACTGAGATGACTGTCCTTCACACCACGTTTTAGCCAAATCCGTGTCCAGGAACTAAGATCCCCAGGTTGGTGGGGGGAAAAAAAAACAAAACACGTGTGAGAGAGAACTCCACTATGAAAGGTGTGTGGGAGGGATGAAGGAGGGAATCGAGAAAACCTGGGAAGTAACAGCAACTTTGTTGGATAAGACTACTCAAAATAGTATTCATTTAACTATGCCAACATCTCTATCTGCTAGTCCCCTTAGGCTCCCTTTATAAACAGAGATGGAGCCTGGGACACAATTTGTCTCCTGCTAAACCCAGTATCTGAGACATCAAATGAATCACACACCCCAAAGTACTAATTTCTCTTGAATACGGGGGGAGTCAAGGTGACTAGCTCAGACATTGGTGTTGACCTTGTGGACGTCTAAAGTATAACTCAGATGAGAGCCACCACTCTTGTCTTTACTGAGGAAGCCATTTTTTCTTCCCACGATAGTGTTAAGCAAGATTAGTACTTAACTATGAGTAACCTGTGTATGTGAGGTTTGTCAATAACTATAATTGTTAAGTTTTCATTTAACTTCCATGTCTCTATATATCCATATACATCCATAACTTCTATGGATGCATTTAAATACAGACATAGACACAAATACACAACCATACTCAACTATCCCTGATTTTTCACCTAGGAGCTGCACAAAGATGCTGTCATATAAAAGCAGTTATTTTAAAAACACAAACAAAAGCTTTAAAAGAAGGATGTTAACTTATGCATGTTAACTTTATTGTTATAACTTATGCATGTTAACTTTATTGTTATGCAGATGTTTTCTATCGCCATTGTAGTTGCAAATCCATTAGGATATACCTTCACTCCAGCAACGTACATACAGTGCTGCAGATTTTAATTGATCGTGTAAGGTGACTGTCAGTCCATGTACATTGAATGGATGCCACGCTGGAGAAATGTGACTCAGAATAAAGTGCCATCAGGAGGCTTTCTGTGCTATATCTGCTAAAGTGAGTCATTATGGAGTGAACTGCCTCTCTTTGCAGGCAGACCTTTAGACAAGAGACTATGAAACATCAAGAAGCTCTGAAACATCATCCTTGTTCTAGAAATCCTTTCATACAAAAAGAAGCCAGTCTACTGACATGAGACGCTAATCCAAACCTTCTTCTGTCTCGGCTTATTGCGTTTTACTATCTGGAAATATTTTCCCCAGAGCAGAGAAATGCTCTAGTGGTGTTAATATTCCCATTCGCAACAGAGGTTTCAGATGTGCAATGTTCTTCTGCCTTCTATACCTGAGTGCTATGGATGCCTATACTACTGCAGCTGTAGTCTAGATTGAAGCTGGCAATATCCTGTATTTGCAAGATCTTATTAAACACAGTTAAGTTTCATCATATATGGCAGCAACATACAGATAACTAAAATGTTGAAGTTACAAGAAAACCTGTAGCAACTTATGCACTCAGTTTCCATTTTAAATCTAAAAGAAATCTGAGCCTTTTTGCAAGTGAGGAATTGCACAGAGAAAATACCTTAGAAACCTCAGCTCTGCCCCGCTAGCAACAGCAATCCAACTTCCTTCCTCCTGGCAGAGCTTCTCCAAGACATATGTTCTTTGAGCTGACACATAGTGTGTTGCTATTAGGGGAGGACTAGGGAAGCTGGAAAATTAAAATTCTGTTCCGTGGGGAGTGTCACTGTTTGCTTATGTGGTTCTTTTCAAGTTTAATTAAAAAATCTAGGATGAGTGACTGCAGCCTGGAGATCATGACCACATTGGTGCACTGTGGAGAGGCATCTTTGTTTGCCCAGGTGTATGCTAGGACTTAAGCTCTTGCTATGGAAAGATACATCAGTACATTGCCATGAAAAGTTTCACCAGGCTGTCATCTGGCAGCAGTATAAAAAGCTTCATGGAAAAAAAGAAATCTTAACCAGCTCCATTGAGGGTATCTGAGATACTGTCCTGCCTCGATAAGTGTCCTCTGTAGCTTAGTTTTGTCCTTTGATACTTTCAGAAAGTCTTTGAAAAGCTTCCTGTAGATACTGCTGCTAGCTCCTGCTAGGCCAGAATGCTCCATGGCATCACTTCTCTTTCTCAAAGTTAAGGCTGAGGAAGTCAACAGTAGGATGGAAAATTGGCCTCAAGCTATGTCTAAGACCCGTTGTTTGCTAGGAAGGGAGTTGGAGGATCAGCTTCATTTATGGTTTGCACCTCTGTGGTTGAATCAGAGAGAAACGCATTTCTTCCCTCTCCCCCTCCTCCTACACCCTTAAATAATAATTCAGGAAAACATCTGAAATAGCTCTTTGATAGAAATGTGTATCTTCAGTTTCCTTATTTAAATGCAGGGACTTTATTAGGTAGAAAAAGTCAGCTTTCATTTATACCAATTTATATGAATTAAATAGCTGCAAAGAGGATCATAAAAACATGAAGCCTGAAGGCTCAAACATCAGAAGGCAATTAAAGCTCGAGGCTTTGCGTGTACTGGGAGGAAGAGCGGCTATACAAAAATATCTTTGAAGAGGATACTTCCATGGCAGAGGAGCAGCTAACTCCTACGTGCAGCAACACATACACGCAGCCTACTTTTTGTCAGCAATGTATCCAGGGGTCCCTAGGGGTCCTGCCTGAATACTGTCACTGTGCATTCACAGCTTCAGGCTCAAGAAAATCCACTGAAGGGCATGCTTAATCCTTCAGAGGAGCCTGGAAAACCCAGAAACCTGGACTTTGTTACACACACACACACACACACACACAAAAACAAACAAAAAAAAAACCAACTCATATTCAATATCTGATTTAAGTATTCCTTGACCTCTATCAAAATTACATGAAAAAACACCAGCATCTCCAACGCCAGTGACCCTATCATCTATTAAAATAAGATGTTTTAAGCAGAGTTCTCCGTGGAAGGTTCCGTTTTTCCATTAGAAGCTTTCTTCTCCGTGATTATTTCTCTGCCTTCACTTGTGTTAGTAATTCTTCTCATTTGCTGACAATATCATTAATATTATGCACTAGATAAGTAATGAAGTGAGTAATAAGGGGTAAACTGCTCTAGTTCACAATAGGAAGCCAGAAGAGTTCTGGGATATGGATTAGCCTGCAGAAAGGAGCTCTGAGCATGAGCCCAGAACCTCACAGTGAGATACGTGGATGTATATGGCATACAGCTGCCTCTCACCGATTTATTTATTCTTGCTCTGAGCCACCAGTAATGCCACTCCACTGGAAGGCTGTGAATGCACCGTGTGGGCACAGGCCAGGAAATAACAAAATTGGGCCCAGCATGTTTCCATCCAAAGATCTGGAAAACTTTGATCATTCATTAGGCAAGAAAGAGCGATACCGAAACCCTTTCCTTTGTACTAAAAATAAATCAGAAGCACAGAAACAAGTTCTGCAGCCTGCCACCAGCTTGGTCCTCCCGAGGGCTGTGGCTGAGGCTCCCACTGCTGCAGCTGCAGCTGTACCTACCTGCTTCAGGCCAGAGCATCAGTCCGTCGGGGCTTGAGAAAACAGCCATCTCCACGTTGGGTTGTCTTTGTTCCCTCTGCAAATTCGTTGCATTTGGCTTTGGATCTGAAAGCTTTTTTCTGGCTCTGTGTCAGCTTTGCCATGTTAACTTCCTGACGTCTTCTCAATTCCTGATATTTTGATGCAAGTTTTTTTTGTTTTTTTTTGGAGGGGGGCAGATTATTTAGCTGCAAATTAATTCATTTTACTGGACTTTTCCCTCAGCAATTACTAAGTAAATCACATATCATTCCTGATGTGCCCATCAGGCTCACCTCATGTCATGATGAAAACTGGCATTTATTCTGATTGTTTGTTTCATAACCTATGCAGCTGATTCTGGTAAAAATAAAAATTATTTTTAAAAAGTCTTTAAGAGATCAGTCAGGTGCAATTTTTCTCTACCAAAATTCTGGCAAGAAGTTCTAGATATCCTGAATAACTAAGAGTTTCACAGTCTCATATTTAAAATGGTTGTTAAAGACAGTTATATACTACCAAAAATAAGGCTGAGAGATGTATGTTTTTTTCCTGCGTTATCCTTTTTAATAACAAGAGGAGAAACACCTATAGTTGTTTGTTTCTCTCTCAAAGCCACTGCATTTTAAGAGCTGAAAAAAGATAATATAAGAAGTAGGAAATCCCTACAGCATGGAGATATTTAAGCGAATTGCCCCATTTAAGTAGGCAGTATCCAAAGAGAGTCTATGGCAGCACATCTGATGTACAAGTTACAGATGATTATTCAGACATAGGTGATGTAGGTTTATAGCAGTAGGCATAATACCAAGTGTATAAAGGAAACATCATAATGCCATGGATTTACCTTACCTCTACTAGATTTAGCATTAGGTAGCCAAATTTAATCTTAGGCTATATAAAATGAGTTGGTTATACTTGATTAAAAACATGGCAGGATTTAGAAAATGGGACTTTCTCATTGTGTTTGTTCTGCATTTATTGCTAGTTGAATCAAGTGAGCCTAGGGGGATATTCTACTTGAAACAGGTTTGTTTTCTTGAAGGTTAAGTTCATTAAATCGAATTTTGACCTTTTGGAGTTTACACTGGCAGAGCCTTTCTGCTCCCTGGACCTCTAAGCAAAACCATTGGTCCAGAGATCGCACCTTCCCGCAAACCTTCCCCACCTTCCTGACCATTAAATGCCCATCCTTGCTTTCAGACTGTTTGCTGCCATTCATCAACATGCAAGAAAAAAGGATGTCTACGAAGCAAGTATTAAAACAACATGGCTTCAGGTCTAAATGAAATACTTTGCAAAATAAAACCATTTCTGCAACCACAGATTTCCCAAATCAGCACAAGTGTGTAGTCATGAGAACATCTGTATGCATTTATACATACATATAACATATGTACAATTATATACGTACACAGACACTTAAGCATGTGAGATGTTTTTCAGCTTGCTGTGATGGTTGTGCTCTGACCCTAACCTGAATAAACTGTTTCATTAACTCCAGCCCAAGATGAATAGATTGCCAGCTGAACAGAGTCTTTTTATAGTACTAGTCTGTGCGGAAATTCTTCAACAAAAATGTTTTTCTGATCACATTTGCAATTCATATATGCTATAAACAGGATTCTATTAATTGAACACTGGAAAAAGAAATAAGAAAAAAAACACACTAATTATTGCATATATTATTAATGACCTTCCTGCATCTATGATAAATGACATGGTCATGTTTGATACCAACGCATGTTTTAAGAGTTTCTTACTGCTGGTTCTGTACAACTGCTCTTCAAATGGTTATTTTTTCCTAAGGATTTCTACATTTAGATGACAAATCAAGCAACTCTAATTGCCAAATTGTATCTGCTTCTTCATCAAGAGACACCTCACAGAGCTTCTGAGTCAGAGTAACCAGGCAACCCTAAGCCTCTAGACTTGGAGGCAAAGAAAAACGCGTACTCCTACAGCAAGAAGAAAAATGATCATTTCAATCTCTATTCAAAAATCTGTCATAATAGATAAAATGTTTGCTGCAACGCAAATATTTAATGGGTGATATAAATCCTCAGGCTCCCAAGATGTCCCGGTCAGGGGTTGCTGAGGGGTTGCTTGCCAGTTCTCCCAAAGTACTGGTGCTGGGCAAACCAGAGCTCCAGTGGGAGCTCACCTGGCAATGCTGGGCCTCTGCGCTATCGCATTTTTAGTTAGCTAGGTGTGTGAAGTTATACCAGGGAGATACCAAACTGCAATCTACTGTTTTCTTGGGGAGAAATCTCCTGATGGTTTTGTCAAAGCCAAGCATTCATAGTGTAAATTCCCATAAGTCCCAGTGACGACCTTCAACAGAGGGAAGCTGCATAACCTCAGCATCTGTTCTTTGAGCCTCTGAGGTTTATCCAATGACCTGCCAAAGACCACAAGATCATATTTATTACAAAAACAAAACAAAACAAACAAACAAAAAAAAACCACCAACCTTACACACAACTATCTATATGCACGCTTTGGACTACCAAGTGCTCTGTTTGTTCTCTGTCATCTGAAAAAGCAAACCTCTTCACAGGTCTCATGTTTGACACTTGGCTCTGCTTTGTTTCTCTCTTTGCTTCATTTCTTCTCTAAAATGCCCAGAGCATTTTCCTTGTCTCTGCTGGGTGAGGAGGAGAAGAAGCAGGGGGCACGGCAGTGTTTGCTGGTCCCTGTCCTGCCACCAGCCTCTGTCTGGAAGGCAACCAGACACATGATGAAATGAAGCTATGGACCTCACTCCATTGATTTCACTGGGATTTACGTGGATGTTTCCACGATTTTTGAAGGTAAAGGGTTTTAGACATTTGTTTAAATGTACAAATTAGTGCCCTAAGAGTCCATTTGTTTTAAATGAAACTACTCCCGGATTTAGATGCGGTTTGAGGCATAAAGGACATAACTGTGTCCTGCACTGGGTAATCTTTCATTTCTCACATCCTTAGAAGCACACAGGATTAATGCCTTGGTGTTGTGTGAAAAAGCACAGCATGGAAAACGCTGCAGTCCTGCTACCTGGAGTGCTGTGGGCAGCCTGGCTGGAGAGGGCTGCTTGCTCCAGGACCATGGCAGGGAGAGAGGAGAGCATCCCGGAGGCAAAACTGATCAACTGGCCAAGGATGAAGGAGCTGTGCTCAGTGCCTGACAGCCGGGCTGAGACCAGGAGGTCATCAGAGCCAGGTGGGAGCAGGCTCAGTGATGAAAACCCAGCACGGCTCGCTGAGTCACTGGGTTGTAAGTAAGCAGGACACGGGGACATCACCCAGGGCCTCATTCCCATTCTTGGGGCTGTCTGGACCCGGTGCTGTCTCCCAACACAGGTACAGCAGCAGTGCAACACGGCGTAATGTTATTTGGCATTCAATATCAAATTCAAAGGACATTTCCCCCCACACACACACACAAAAAAAGTCTATTTTGTAAAATGTACAGCCTTACACATGGAAGGTGAGATTTATAGGGAGGATTTTCAAGGCGAAAAGAGTGGCCGAGCTCCACCTGGTGCTGCTTCTGTGTCTCTGCCACCGGTGCATGGGATTAGGGAACGGCTTTGCAGCTTTTGGCTGCTGGAGGAAGTTCGTTGTGCTCATTTCTGCTCCCACCCAGCTCTTGCTTATGAGGGCACAAACAATGTTTTAAATGAAAGCGTTTTAAGGGGAGAAGGTCCTGCAAGATTTTCACTGCTATGTGTTGAACCAGTTCTAGCATGACCTCAATCTAACTGTCCACAATAGTTATCTTAACAGCACTACAAAATCCTATTTAGCAACTGAATAACATTTCCCCAGCTTTTGTAGATCAAGATACAGTTCAAGACTTAAAATAAATAAATAAATAAATAAATAAACAAAGTGTTTCAATGCCAGTTTGATGCTCAATCGGGAATTTACCCAAATCCAAAATTTCCCAAAACAGTACGACCATAGTAGAGAATCTAATTAATGCTTTATTTTCAAGTGTCCTAAATATTCAACAGCTCCCAGTGAAATCAGCTCGATTTCTACAACATTCAGTGCTCATAAAAGCAGCTGAGTCAGACCGGTAGGTATTTGTGACAGCACAATTTCTTTATCTATAATTAACTGCAATGTAAAAAGTTCCCCCAAGTAGTTTCTAAGCCCATTGCAACAGGAAAAAAAAAAAAAAAAAAAAAAAGTGGATGGCTGTGGAGGGGAAAATGCCTTTATTTCTGTGATAGTTGCAAAATAATAGAGAAGAGAGGTGTAAGACAAGTGAGCGAATATGTAAGAATCAGTATTATTTATGCCTTTCTGAGACAGGTCATCACATGGGACAAAACCAGAGCATTTACAGCTTTGGGCACATGGAAGTGGCTAAACCATAAGCTGACGTGTCAGGGACTATTTTACATAGCTGTCCTAAAGAGCTGCTGTGTGGGTCTCAGTTCCCCTAGGAAGGTGAAGGAAACATGAGGGGATGGTGAGTTTTCAGGGAACCTGTGTTTCAGTTCAGTTTTGAGGCAAAATTGTGGGCTTGGATTGAGCCTATCCAGTTACATCTCAAGTTGAGTTTCCACAGAAAAATCCTGAGGAATATTCACTTTCCTCTAGTATGCCCTCAAAGTCAGACTCCAAACCTACAAATTGTTCTCAGCAGATCAATTCTCCTATCCCTGCAGGATCACTGAGGGAAGACTGTTATTTAATACAGGTACAGTGAGAACTGCTCATTACTGTGGATAAAAAATGTTTATTCCTGACCAAATGCTTGCAAAAAGATAGCTGACCTGTGACACTGTCCTAATTTTAATTCCTTCAGCTGTCCATTTATGAACAGCTCCAGTTCGCGTGATTGACTTCAGTGCCAGTAGTTTATTCAATAACATTTGCAGTATGGTTTGTTTTGTTGGTTGTCCCTAAATGTCTAAATTATTATGACTTGCTATGACTTGTGTGTTCCTTTCTATTCCTCTCTGAGAACAGGATTAAAAATGTGTTCTCATTTTGTAAAGCTGGTTTATTAACCAGTGAGGCTCACACAGCACACAGAATTTTATAAATTCATCAATATGTGAAGGTCAATGCTTACTCTGGGATCATTTCCATCACGGTGTGACAGTGAGGTGGAGATATGGGGCCAGTCTCATTCTCTCCTTCCGCATCTCCAAGGAGAAAGTGTGGAGGCAAAGGTATATGAATAGGGACTGGAGCATTTTTTCTGCTGAGTCTCTTCCTCCAAGGGAAATTTGTGCCTTGGGAGATGGCCTGGGCTAGCAAGAGTCTGCAATTTTGCTACACTGTGCTGAGATGCCACAGGGTCCTTGGGGCTCCACCCCAGGATGAAGGTAACAGTTCCTCATGGTCATCAAGTACGGGTGGTGGCCTGAAGCCACCAAATTAGTCATTAGTAAGTTTTTATTTATCTACAAATATGTAATTTTTTCTTTTAGTAAACAGGCATTGGCTGGAGCCTGCTTCCTCCAGTGGAAGTTCCTCCCTATGGAAAATTCCCCTCCAGAGTTGATGTAAACCATGTAATGAGAAAAAGGCACCAAAAATGTAGTTAAAATTACACTAGCTGTTTTCTGTACTGGGAAAACAACAAAGAAAATGTCCAAGACATACTAGTTTACAGGAAGAGAGGAAGGAAGATACTAAAACAAGTGAAGGAAGTCTCTACATTTCCCATGTACATGTAATTTAGAAGGCAACATGGTGATAAATGAAATATAGAACACTTTTTAGATTTGATTTCAATATACACTGGAGGACACATTAAATGTTGCCCACCCTGTCCCCTTACAGAATGCATCTGTTCACTCCTCTCAGAAATAGGCAGCCATAAATCTTGTATGTGACTGGAATAAAGGTTGTGGGATGTTTTATTCAAGGAAACATTTATGAAAAGAAATCTAAAGGCATCAACATACCTCAAAAGGACGTGTGGTTTAAGAAATGCTCAGTTAAAGCTGCAGGGCTGTGTACAAAAGCCTGAGTTTGAGCAGCCATAAAATCACAGCATCACTTCATCAAGAAGGGACTTCCAGAAGTCAAATGGGTGGTGTCAGGAGGCTGCAACAAAAAAATGTCCTACACCTACAGCATAGAAATGGAAACCGCGGCACAGTTCTTGATCTGAATAGTTTCCCTGTCTTGCTCCCAGCATTTAAAGATGTTTCCAAGGCAGACCACAGCATCTTTAAATGAATTGAAATAAAGATTTCCTTGAGAGGTGTTCAGCTGAGAAGTTTAGTAGGAGTGAGAATAACCTACCAAAAAAGCCGGTCTTCATATTTCACCCGTATGAATTCTGACACCAAACAAGAATATGTGGAAGAAAGCAGTTTTAAATGACCACTACAACCCAGGCCTTACGAGTGGCCGCTATTAGACAGGGCAAGTGCCTGAAATGTATGTGAGCACTCAGGGAAGGTGTGAGGTGTTTCCCTAAAGCCAGTCTCCACCGATCCACAGAGTGAGAAATGACTAAAACAACTTGTGCTCTGAAAGCATATGCCGGATAGCAAATGCCATCTGGGGTACGCGGTGCAGGTCTCATCTCTCCACAGGTTTGGGAGAGCCTCGTGCAGTGTCTTGGGGAAGGAGCGAGCGTGCCAGGGTCAGCTCCTCTCTGGCAGCGTAGCCTCTGGCACAGGACTGGGGAACTGCTGCTTGACCAGGGGGACCAGTTGGTGTTAGAAGCTGGGTCCCAGCCCAAGTACCCTCTTGCAGAGCCCTTTTACCAGTTCTGAGGTGCCAGAGATGTTTTTTTCACCTTTTCTCCTACGTGAGGCTGGGCACTGTGCAAGCGAGACTGTTCTCCTGCTGGCATCTGCCATTGTCTCTGCAGGCTGACAAATTCTCTCTGTAATGAGTCATCTTCTATATTTAAAACTAAAATTAAAAATTACCTTTAGTTTTTATTTAAAACTTGAGTTGTCTCTGTTCTGGATCAGAGGAAAATTATGTCCCACCACCACTTATGTTCTACCCCACCACTACTTATGTTCATTTTCTACCCCTTCCTGTTTCAACGGTCAAGAAAAGATGGAAGTCAAATAACAACAAATTCTAATTTAGAAGGTGAAATCTGGCCAAATTTGACATGGTTTTGTCCTAACAACATGTGCCTCATCCGGTCTTCTATCATTGCAGGTGGACTTCACCCTTGTAAGGTGATGTTAATGAGCTGTGGTAATACATCTGCTGCCTTTTTTCTCCCCTGGGGAAGATTAACTTTGTCTCCTGCTGCTGGGAATGAAGCTATTTAAATGATAGAGTTCACAATGCGTGAACCTTCCTCACCCCCCTTCCATTCCCAAAGCTGTTCCCAAGGAATTAAAATTCAGATGTAATTGCACATTCTGATTTCTTTTTTCAGGGGGGAGGACGTTTTCCTCATGAGTGGGTGAGCAGAGGAAGATGCGGAGGACAGGGTGAATCTCATTTGAATGTTGAGTGGCATCTCACCTAATGCTAGTCCTCGAAACCTTAAATGTGGTGAGGAGTTAGCAAGCTGTCCTCTACAAATACCTGCCTTAGATGAGAGGAACTTTAAGCCCTATCTTGATCCACTGACTTGAGATAAAGTGACATCTGAAAGTATGTGTTAGTCTAGAATGTTTGCTGCTTTTCTCTACTGTATGCTTATAAGTAGAGGTTACCGCACTACTGTACTAATGTCAGCAATTACAGGGCTATTCTGTGCTGACACTGACTTGATTCTATTTAATTTTAAAAAACTGCGTAACAAAACCCATCAAATCCAGCTCCCAGGTTTTCTCACGGGAGCTGACAAACTGATGACAAGGTAAGCTCTGACATAAAACCCAGCACATCACAGCAAGTCTAGGAGTCACCATATAGGAAACGCTGTATACAACACAGCATTTTTGTATACCACACAGCATTTGCTATTCATGCAAATCACTGGCAGCCCCAGCACTGGGTTCCTCCTGCATCCATGCTGTCATCCACAATGTTAAAGATCTGAGGCTTTAGTACATTTTCTGACAATTTTTTTTTGAGGTGTCAATGTGGGTAGAGGTGCAAGGTTATAATTTTGTTGAGGAGCAGACCTTTGCGAGTGCATCCATCTGAGATATATATCTGGTCTCTCTTTCTTTTTTGATCAGCCCATCAATTCCTGCACCTGAGACCTAGATCTCAGTGCCAAAATCCCTCATTAAACATTGAAAATCTTAGCGACTGGTAAAACAACTTCAAATCTCCAGCGGAGCAAATGAGGCCAGAATTTAGTCCCCTTCCCATTGAAAGCTGGCGTGACTGCTGAGCAGAAGCGCACATCAAGGACGATGCCTGACTTATTCTCCGTGCCCTCCTGAAGGCTCTCCTCTGTAATGTGGGTTGCCATGGTGAGCCTGAGCGCTCAGGGACATCTTTGGCCAAGCGCTAGTGGAAAGCTCCTGGCGCTAATAGGGTTGATGTGGTCGTCTTTGGGGAAACGCAAGGGTAACAGATTGATGTGGTCTGACCTTACTGTGATGGGTGCAATTGGAAAGGGACAGAATAAACTCAGAAGCTGTTCCGCTGTTGATTCAGAAGTGTTTGTTTACAGCCAAGGAAAACAGAAAAGTTAAATTAAAAAGTTGTCTCTGGAAGCGCTCTGCTGGGGGAAAAAAAAAAAAAAAAAAAAGCAATCTCTTCAGCATTGTTTCTGTCTGAGGTATTCAGTGTCCAACGTATATTCAATTACCTCCCTAGCTGTCAAAGCAATTTTCTCCTTTTTGTATGCATTTTCCTCTTGTTTTTTCTTTAAGATTTGCTACTTTTGTTTTGTTCTTCATTAGGAATTGTACCTTAGGCTCCTCTTGGGCAGCCACAGCCTCACGGAGATCATACCTATGGCTGATAAAGACTAAGAAGTTCTCCATGCAGCTTATTTTGTCCATGTTAGCTTATGTGTCATTTGTTGTACTGACGACTCTGCCCCTCTTGGTGTGTATCAAACACATAAAGGCAGAGCAGCAGCATCCACGAGTTAGCACTTCAGCTTTGCTCCGCTGTGGCAGAGCTTCATGCCCTGCCTGTTCCTAGATCACCACAAACAATGAAGTCCCAGGTCCCTGCTGGTTTCAGGTCTCTTCCTTTGGATTCTTTCTTCTAGTCTTGCATGGATTGCAATGCCCAGGTAAGGTTTAGTATATACATCATAGCTCTCACACAGTGGGGAAACTGAGTCCTCTGAAATGTTGGCTGGCAAGGAGGTGTGGGTTAGCCCCAATAAGCAGCTAAGCACCATGAAGCTGCTCGCTCACTTCTTCCCAGTGGGAAGGGGGAGAGAATTGGTAGGGTAGAGGTGAGAAAACCCATAGGTTGAGTTAAAAACAGTTTACTAGGTAAAGCAAAAGCTGCATGTGCAAGCAAAACAAAACAAGGGATTCTTTCACTACTTCCCATTGGCAGGCAGATGTTCAGCCACTTCCAGGAAAACAGGGCTCCATCATGCCTAACGATTACTTGGGAAGGCAAATGTCATCACTCTGAACACTGTCCCCCTCTTCTCCTTTTCCCCAGTTGTTATTGCTGAACATGACAGCATATGGGGCAGTGTGAAAAACAGAGAAGGCCTTGGTGGTGCTCAAGCACTGCTGATCAATAGCTAAAACATTGTTTAGTTATCAACACTGTTTTGGTCACAAATCCAAATCACAGCACCATATGTGATGCATTGAAGAAAATTAACTCCATCCCAGCCCAAACCAGTACACACAGAAAAAGTATTTATGTTGTCTGTAGTGCTATTTATGGGTGATCGTTCATACTTCTATCACCCAGCACAAATCATCAAAGTGGTCCATTGCATCCTAAAGGTGTATCCCTGTGGTTTTCTGTACTAGACAAGCAATGAGATTGCTCCATTGGCTGCTGCCTCTTCCAAAACTAGTTAATGACAATATCATTAGACATTCTGCTTCATCTGAAAATTTAGCATACGCACTTAGAACTTAACAAGGCCACGTCTTCCTACATTGGTTGTTCTGAAGGGTCAAGAGTGGTAAAGAAGCATGAAGGTCCGTCTTTGGTAACTAGAAAGGCCAGTCTGGCTAACATTGTTTCCTCAGCAGTGTAGGAGGCTTTGCTGATACAATAAAGCAAACTAGCCAAGAGGTATTTAGCCTGGTCTGGTAGGAAGCATAAATTGCCCTGAAAGCTCTAGGCAGACAGAGTTGTTATAAGGTCATGTATACTGGAAGCTGCCTGCCACCAGGGGAAATTCATAAGGGCTTTTTGGAAACAAAGTTCATATTGTACATCCCTTCTCAGAGCCAGGTAGGTATTTATGTCTTTGCAGCCCCATCCACACCGCTGGTAATGGGTGGCAGGTGATGGCTGGTGCCCCATGGGTGAGGAGCAGGGAGTGGGCAGTAACTCAGCAAACGCACTCCCAATCCAGCTGCGTTCATAACAGAGCCCTTTGCTGGCAAATGAGCAGCATTGCTCTGTCATGAGCACACAGACAGTGTACTGCGAGTTTCCCCGAGTACCAGATGGAGGCTTGAGCTGGTGTCAATCAAGTGTTTTCAGTTGGAATCCTTGGAAATTGAGCCCAGGCCATTTTACTGCCAGTTGGTTACTGACAAAAGAGCTAAACAAACATCAGGGAAACAGAAGAGAAAATTATGGTAATTACACAGCCTTTGAGAGCTCCTCACAAAATATAATATTCTATAAAAACCATGATGCAGGGAGGTGACTCTCTGGGAAAGCACCACTGTAGATGGCAAAGTTCATTAAAAGAATGAAAATAGTTTAATTTCTGCTTAGGCAGCATTTTCTGTGTTCGGTGTTGAAATCATTCCATTAAACTGTTTCTTTTTGGCAAAAGGCTTTGTTCGCTAAATGTGAAAGCTACCCAGCTTTTCATGTATATGTCCCACAACCACCATCCCCAAAAGCCAACAGAGTAATGGTCAGTATGGCCCGAGGAGCCTAAGAGCAATGCTGCCCCCTCTACCAGAGAAACCAGTTGGCTGATGGCCTCAGTCCCCCGACACTTCACTGACACTTTGACTCCACCAGCTACAATACAGTCGACATACTTAGCTCACACACATGCATGTATATAGGTTTGTATCTGTAATATAGCATTTGTATTTGTATATAGTATATATGTATGTGTATTTGTATCTGTATATAGGTTTGTATCTGTATCATGTATCATGTATATAGGTTTGTATCTAGGTTTGTATCTGTATAAATCTCTCACCAAGTCCCAAACCCCCAAAGGACTGTATGGTCAAAGCCAACCAAGCCACTGGCTTCCAGCTGATCTGTAGGGTCCCTACATTATGTGAATGTGGGAGAGAATACTAGAACAGCCTGACTGAACGCCATGCTAAAGGATAGGGAAACTGTTTTTTGGAGCTGTAAGGCTCCCTTATTTTCCCTCCAACCAAAAGTCAATAAAAGCAGTTTCTTTTTGCATTGAGGACATCTCCTAGAGGACTATGTCATATGCTTTCTCTGTTGCATAGAATATGCCAGATCATGATTGCTTCATCTGTCACTGGGATATCATGAGATACCACATTAGTGCTGCACAATGCATGCTAACCCACGTCCAGATGGTGCACGATGGTCAGAGGATAATGGTTTGAACTCTCTTTGGCTGGTCTTGGTGATGCTCCTGCACTCACGTGGCAAATCTGCAATTTGTTTCTTCATGGAAGAGCTGCAGCGAAAAAGGAATCCAAGGCAGGCTGCCAGCCCAAGGAGATGCCAGCATGCCCAGAACTCAGTTGCCAACTGAGTGTAAGTGATCCCAGCTGCAAAATACACTGGAAATCTCCTATGGCACCAAATGCTCAACAAACAACAAGTCTGTGCAGGGCTAATGGGACCAAGAGGGAGCCCTCAGGGATGATATACTTTGGCCTCAAAGTACATTGTGATCGTGCAAGCTGTTAAATCTTCATTTTAAAGTAGCTCCCAGAGATAGAAAATTCCATTTCCTCTTTGAAATATTTTCTTTTCTACCAGTAAGATGGAGCCAGACTAGTTAGATTTTCCTGTTGACAGTCTGCCTTTTCCTGCAATGCCTAAAGCACAAATACTTCATCTTAAATGTTTGCTCTTAAAAATGGTGCATGTCTATACGAGTGAAAAGCAGGTGACTAAATGTTCTAGGACATGTGGCATGGTGACAGTGTAAAGCAGACACTGTAATCCCCAATTTGCTTGTCCTCATGGGTATTTAATATAAGCAATTTGAGATGCTGAAATGTGCCAGCTGTAAGCATGAGCCCCTTACGGCTCTAAAATGTGGATTTATGATGCTTTTGTGTTTTCTTCCTGTATTATACCACCCAGGTGTATAAATGCTGTCCTTGCTGGCTGCTCTTTCAGTATGCTGATATTGTTAACCTGTTTGCTCTTTGGCTGAAGATAAACCACAGCAGACAAGTATGATTATACGTATGTGTTTGGATTCCTGAGCATGTGAAATTGCTGATAAATTGTGCCCGGCCAGCACAGAGGCACAGCTACAGCACAGCACAGCACATCCATTTCACAGCAGGCTTGAGGGTGCCAAAAGTCTGCCTCCCACAAGGATGAGACCAAAACCACCTTGCAGCTCTGCACCTCTCAAACCTCCTGGAGAAGTCAGGGGTCAAAACTGCACATCAAGACAACATTTTAGTTTGAAAAGGAGAAATAAAATTGTGCTAAAAACATGCTGGAGTGCTCTAGTTTTCAGCTAGTTACAGGACAACCTGTCCTGCTTGAACCTGCCTGATCTCTGAGTCAGTGTTGTACTTACTGTTTTGTTTTAACATTATCGTTATTTAACTGCATATTAACTAATCCCATCTGATTATTACAGTTAGTTAACTATATGTTTCTTATAGGTGGTGTATTTACTGTCAGCTGCTGCTAGTCCTGACTTATTGGTGATTTCCTTCTGTTCTGGCTAAGAAATGAAAATTGACAATTACTGCTGTACTTGTGGGCACTCTCAAGTTTGCTTGCTACATCTTAGTGCTGAATACATTTAATGAAGGTCTTCAAAAAGAGAAGAATTTTAGGATAATTAAAAACTGCAGAGTGATGAAATTTATCAATGCAAACACAAATGTTTGGATCAGACTAGCTAGACAGAGACTAATGCTTGCACAAGGCTGTGTATGCCACCCAGTGTATGAAACTTGTACTTGGCATGAAAATCAGCCTCTGAGCATTCGAGTCCTTTCTGAAGCATCAATATAATATTTTGAAGGTCAAATATTGGAAAATAAGGAGTAATCTTCCAAATCATGAAAATGCATGAAAAATATTGTGGTTGAGGATTTTTGAAATTAGATTTGGCTAAGATTTTTAAAATAAAGCAGAAACAAAAATGTTGAGTTTGCCCCTTGTCTCAAGTAAATGAGACTTTAGAATACAAAAGATTAAAAGAACCCTGAAAAGCTTGTGATAGTTAATAGCATACAGGTAAGATACCACATAACCAACCACATGCAGTCACACTAACTTTTTTCAGGCTGAGAAAAGTGCCGTCTCGGCAAGGTAAGAAATTTAAATAAATTGTGCAAAGTAGTTTAAAATCTTTTTTTTTTTTTTTTTAACTGCCATTCCAGTTCCAGCATCCTGCACATCTCTCCTCATCAGCCTTTCACTGCACTCAGACACTTCATTCCGACATTTCTCCTGGTTGTCCATTTACTACATATTTGCCACAGAAATTTGTGCTGAAATACCAGTTTTTGAGGGGCTGAGGACTGAGTTTCCCCCCTGGCCTGCAGTGGCCCAGTAGCCCCCATAGGAACTTCCCAGGAGGCTGGTTGCCACGTATTTTGTGGAGGCAAACCTGCTTGGTATCTCCCTCCTGGAAGTTTCCTGCTGGTCAGCGGTGTAAAGAAAAGCCCTGCTAGCATCATTCCACCTGGCACATCATTTATGTATCAGCTGAATGGACTCATAATGCTCAAAGTGTCTTTTAGGTGTATTTTGAGATATGTGGGCAGGGAAGAGGAGCTCCCTTCTCCAGGCTTTTGCATCCTGACGTGGTAAGAGCAGCAAGTCCACTCCATTGTACATGCTGCAGCCTGTGTGAGGGTGGTGTGCTGATAGCTTAGACTGTTATTAAAGTCAAGCTCCCAGAACACTTCAGCTGCTAAATTTGACCCACTTTTCTTCTAAGAAACAGCAGAAAGGATACTTTGAAGACTTACTTGCATTAGGTCTGCTGTTTACTTACAGCCGTGGCTATGTGGGGAGATCTGCCTGCCTCTGAAATTTTCCTGGTGGATGTTTATGATGAGTGAATACCAGCAGTGGGACACAATGACAGGGTTTTTTGAGAGTGTCTGAACATCCTGCTTCATCCTTCAAGATAGTTTGTGCCCCTCACACAGGCTGTGCTCTGCAGCAGGCTCAGCTTGTAAACCCAAATCATTAAAGGCATGGAGCTCTTGGTAAAAAGGAGGATGTTTTGTGAGTAGGCCCATGTGGCCTCTGGTGTAGATGAAACCCAAACCTCCTCAGGCTGGCTGTCCCAGCTCTGCAGGATGTTCTTAGCTGCAGGTGAATATGTAACAGGGGTGGTTGCTGAAGGCATTTAGAAAGATGAGGTGATGGAGCAAGCGTGTTCAGATGGAGATAACATGAGTTGGGATGGGAGCTTGGTGGCAGGGGGTGCACTGCCCGGCCACCCACCTGTGGTGGCATGGATGAGTAAATGGTGAAGCTTGGGGGCATCCTCCCATCCCAAGCCCACCACCCACAACTTCTCATCTAATTTTGGCTTGAGGGTTTTTTATGAAATAGCTTCATTTTCTGCCAATGCTATTCAACTCCTCCCACATGAGGTTGAAGGGAACTGTATCTTTCAATCATCTCTTTGAAATGCTTGGGAGAGGTGCGCGCTATTTATTACTCCTTCCTTAGGACTACACATGATGGCGTGAACTTACCCGGGGTTGTGTGACCTGTCCTTACCAAAGCCTTGGGATTAAGCTGTATGTCTTCCAGCTCCTGGAGCTGTAGGATATGAGAGCATCTCAGCTTTCACCTTTTAAAAATTACTGCAGTCGTAAAGACATGAAAGTATGTTGCAAGAACAGTCTGTAGATTTAAAATTGAAAATACAGATCATGCCTTCATCGTGAAAGGAATAGGTTGGTTTGTTCTGATTTTTGTTAATGAGATGGCTTGGAAGCAGCCACATTTCCAGTTTTGCAGTAGCTGGGTGGGAAAGCCTCTGCTGCCAGAGGGATGTCAGATGAAGTCAGTGGTACAAATGAAGGTGAAGATTTGCAAAATCAAATTTTACAAATGTATATAATCAAAACAAGTGAGGTTTGTAAACCTTTCATGTTTTCTCTAAGTGGTTTAAGTGGTTGTCTTTCTGTGGCAAATGCCAATCTGAATTCTGATTTCCTTCTGTGAGAAACAACTGATTTTTTAACTATTGTCTTTTCTTTACTGGCACCTGATTGTACTTTTTTTTTTTCTTTTTTTAGATCGGCTTATAGCATTCATTGTACTGCATGTGATTTCTGAGCCAGACAAAGACAATTACTGAAGAGAATGCAAAGCATGTAGCCTATTTCTCTCGGCACTGCTGTCAAAATTGAGTGACTTTATTTTATTCCCCCTTGATGCACTGATTGAAACATGAAATTGTATTAGTAAGTGTCTCTCTCTTGCCTATTTAGTAGGGTTCATCTCTCCATTCAGGCAGGTGATAGCTCATATAAAATCGTAGAATCATTAAGGTTGGAAAAGACCTCCAAGATCATCCAGTCCAACTGTTTCCCTATCACCAGTATTACCCACTAAAACATGTTCCTAAGTACCACATCCAACCTCTCCTTTCCTTAAACACCCCTAGGGACAGTGACTCCACCACCTCCCTGGGCAACCCATATCTAATGCTGAATCCTCTCTTGCTTCATACAAGCTCCTCCTTTGGCAAAGTGAGGTTTTTTACCCTTGGACATTAGTTTGAGAACTGAAGTAAAGTGGCGCAGAACAATGAAAAAGCTGATTAAGCTAATTAAATACTATGATTAGATTAATGTGTTAGCCTGAGTGCAGGAGGCCATCACGACTATGACATCTTGACTCTTGCACAGCTTCTGGGTCCCATTTTTCAAATTGGTGAGTTCATTTTGTGCTATTCAAGAGGTTCATAATCCATTTAACACTGACGTGGATATGAGAAGCTTCCTGGGAATGTTATGTTCACTACAGGAGGAGAAAGAGCTTATGCCAAGGAACAAAAAGGTGTACCAGAGGTAGGAATGGGAAAGAAGGTGACTGACTTTCTACCTGGACCCCTTCAGCTAGAGAGAGTGAAAGCTGCTAAGGACATTACAGTGGAGTGTCCGCTGGTTTAGCCTCTGCTAGGGCTGGGAAGCTGGTAGGGGACCCACATCTGCCCCTTCCTCTAAGCTGAAATGCAGTAGAAAGTTGAGGCCATTATTTTGAAAATTACCCTGCTAGCTAAGAAGACCTCAGCTGGCTTGTCCCTGCAGCTGGGGCACATCGTCAAGATTTCCAGAGCCCTGCCAAGGGAAAGGTGCCCTGGGTGGCTTGGGGAGAGCTGCTTTCTCTGCAGCTGAGCGCAGCAGGTGCGTGATGGGGGCACAGACCCTGGTGGGAGGAGATAGCATCAGGTCAACCCTACAGCCCATTCTGCTGCCTGAAGGGATGACCACTGACCACACTGTGTCAGCAGCCAACAGCAAAGCCTGCACAGAGCTATTTCATGGTCCACATTTGTACTTTTGAAGTGAAAGTGCTCCTGTATGTTTTCAGCTACAGCTGGGAAAAAGCTGTGCCCTTTGCTGGGCTTTGCAGAGTTCTGGTGGCTTCCAGAGCAGCACTAAAAGGCTAAGCACACGAAAGGGCACCACCAATTTCTATTTGCTGTGGACATCAAAGCAACTGCCTGTGTCCATCAAGGCTCCAAAGCCAGCTTCTGTGAAATTTCAGCGGTGTGAAATAACAGCGTGTATAACAGCAGTATTTGCTTTAGGAACACAGCCTGCCCCAGAACTGCACATCCCAGTTACCTCAGCACTGCTCTTCACTGGCCTATGTCCCTGAATGCAGAAATGGAGTTTCTAAGTAATGTTTTGTCACCAAAGGTCGCCTTGACTACATTAAGCTGAAGATGATGGGTTATTTCTAAAAATGTCTGTGCACATACAGATGCTTGTGATGCTTGGAGCTGATTCAGGTGCAGCTTTGCCTCACCCTGTACTTACATCTATTACTTTTAGAAAATTATTTTGCTTTTTCAGTGACTGACTTTGAGGTGGATTGTCTACATTTCCACGATAACTATCATCAACTGTTTGTGTACTGCTGTATCCCATCTCCAACACAGGACTCAATTATATTTATGAAAACGAGTGTGTCAGAAAGTACCAGCAAATTATACCAAAGAAATCTCAAGACAGTTTCACAAGTCATTATTATCATCGTATGAGGTCAGGAGAAAACTGGTTTGTTTAGTGACACATTGTTTGATTTAGCAGCTGTGTGACTTACATCAAATTGAAGATTTGTTGCTACACTGAATGCTTAATTGCAAAGACAAGCCACTCTGTTAGTTCAAAGATAGTGTGTAGGCTGGGACAAGCAGATGCCAAAATCATGAGGACGATTAGTGAAGTTTAAATTATAAAGTCTGAATTGAAAGCCGTGATTAAATACTGACTGTCCTTCATTAATCACTATTTATGGTTTCCCTTCTGGGTTTCATTCGTCATTTTGACAGAAGCAACCCTAAAGGACCATGAAACACTTCTGTAAGGATCTGAAGTAGAGCTAAATACTGGTGTCCAATACGAATCTTGTTTACAGGGATCCTCTGTTTGCAGGCACCACCTATTAACATCAGTGTATTTTCCCGGGTATAGAAGGAATCAGAATTTGAGACTTACCTGAGATGTCTCAGATGTGTCTGAGATGGGATGACAGCGCTCACACCTATCTCATCACCTGCTGGCCCCGTGCTTGTTCAAAAGGCAACGTATAGAAGCCTCATATATAATCTTTCATGCAATTACCAGTGCTCACTTGCCTGTCTTGGTGCAAACAGGAATGCATTGGCTGTGTGCCTGGTGTGAGCACGGGCTCAGTGGTGGCTGAGGGTCAGCGGGGCCCAAGGACAACAGTGCAGAGCAGTGAATGCAGCTGGAGCCCCTCTCCCTGGGGCTGGAAGAGACACTTCTGTCTCCAAGCAGCCAGTTGTAAAAGTGTTGGCAGGAGCACTACCGGTTACCTGAATGAGGAATCTTAACCCGGTGCTCAGGTGTGCCTTAGGACCTTAGAAGGGGGACACCGAACATGGAGCTCCCTCTGAGTAGAGAATCAACTGTGTACATCCATTTTTTACCTGAAAAATCCTCACTTTTCCTTGCTGGAAACTCCTTTGCTCATCTCACCAGCAGATGGTGCAGTCTCTAGCATCATCAGCTGCTCAAGGCATAAAAAAACTTCCTTTTCCCCTCATGCACACACAAATACACATTTAATTACTCCCAAGACTGCAATGTGTGTGATCACTCCCACCCGTGCAAGCAGTGCCCTGCTCACCAGAGTTGCTTTCCGTGCCCAGCATCGGGGCACGACATCCGGCACATGGCGGCGGCTCCCTCACACCGGCCTCCTTGGGCGGCATCGGGAAAACCTGTCCTGTGTGCAGCTGATGTGGCTGCTGGTGCTGCCTGCTTGGGTTATAGGGTGTGTGGTGGCTTGGAAGTTCCCTCTGGGCATCCCCATCCCACAGAGCTGGGTACGGGCTGGTAACTGCTGTGGTTTTCCAGGGAGCTCGGTCAGGTCTGCCCAGTGCCTTAAGGCCGAGCATACGTTTGCTGGGAGGTAAGCTAAAGGTTGTCTTTGTGGTGGGTAAGCACGCAATGAAAGCTATGAGCAGAAATAATCAATAGAAGAAACCACAACAGCTGTTGGCTGAAATTTCATAATTCCTTGCGGTAACAACAGACCCAAATGTGCATGCAGGCAGTCATCTTTTCCCATTGAACGATGAAAATGAAATCATGACCCTTGAGTCTACGGAGGTAAAGAAGCAAAGCAACAACTGATTGGTTTGATTCAGAAATCACAGTTTGGGGGGCAAGACATTCGCAAAGAAAAGTTTTGTTTTGTTTTGTTTTGTTTTTTACATCATGTGAGAGAGGGGTACAACTGCACCAGCTGAATCATCACCCACAGGGGGACAATACACAGGTGGAAGCCTTCCTACAGTACCCGTGAAAGCAGTTTGCGCCCAGCTGTTCCTGTGGAATAACAATGCTGGCCGTGGGGCCTGCTCTCCCTTGCAAGCAGATGAGGCTGCTGCCTCTTAAGCTCATTGCTGATACTGCCCCTCAGCCTGCAGGATTACCTTATCAGCAGCAAACAGATGGAGTGTATCAGGGCCGTGCCAGTCATCCCACACCTGTTGATCCTGCATGGCAGCCAAAAAATTAATTGCTTTAGAAATGTAAAAGCCAAAGCCTGAAATCATGAAAAAAAAAGATTAAAGGGAAAAAGCGGGGAGGGCTGGGAGCTTTTTGCCTGATATTGGTATCGGTGTCAGCACATTTTGGAGGATGACTTATGCAGCATCTGATGCAGTTTGCAAACGCAAGAGAGGTGGAGACCCCAGAGAGCAGATATTCTTGGCAAGAAATACCAATTTAGCGGCTACCAATCAAGTTTAATTTGCATACATTTAGCTCAAGGAGATAAGAGCAAATGCAAAAAGCTTTCTGAAAGGATGCCGCACCGTGATGCTGTTATCTTGCTGCTCGGGCTGTCACTGCCTCCCCAAAGTGCTCCCAGCATGACTGGGGTGCCCCAGCACGTGGCATGGGGTGGGCTGTGCTGCTCTGCAAGCCTCCCTGTGCCATGGAGTGTGAACGAAAAATGTTTTTCAGCTCCTTGCCATGGTGATCTCCAAGTGCCTGAGCCGTGAGCATGAGTTAGGCCACTCTCCTCAGCCACCAGAGGGACACGTGCCATGAAACAGCTCAGAAAGCAAGTGGACATAATTTGCCCATGCAGGCCTACCCCATCTTCTGTAAATCACCAGTCACATTTTGGGTAATGGGAATAAAGGCAGCAAGTCAGGGGAAAAAATACTTATAAAGGTGCATTTGCAGAAATGGACATTTTTAGCTTTGCCTGCTGCTCAGAGCAGTCCCAGGAAGGAGTGATGTTACTCAGGTCCATGGACCTGGGGAGGCTGGTGCAAGCACCCCAGCACTGGAGGAGGCAGAGGTCTGTAATTTCATCCTGCCCCACACCTCGCAGCATCCCTCTGACCACTCTCTGTTTTTTTTTCCCACAGCTGATGGGCAGCTCTGCCCTGGCTGGGCAGGCAGCACAGAAGCCTCTCACCATTTGGAAAAGCCCAGGTGGGTGAGCAGGGTGGGCTGGGAGCGGTGGTGGGGTGTGCTTGGCTGCCCACGGGCTGAAGGGAACACCCCACACCTCCAGCAAGTGCCCAAAGCCAACTGGCAGGTACAGACCTACTGATGGCAAGGAAAATGAGAGACAGAAGATGTAAATTGGGTGTCTGTGCTCACCAGGGAGATGAGTTTCATTTTTCCATCTCTGTAGGTACCAATAGCCCAAAGGCCCAGGCAATGGTAAATGTGGAAAAATGTGGAAAAATGTGGAAAAATGTGGAAATTTACTGTCATGCCCCTGAGGAGCCCTGCTCCAGATGGTTGCTTCTAGAAGCCTTCCTTTGGGAAACTCATTCTGATTCCCTGAAACTAACTTTGGGTGATTCACACACTTGGTTTTGCCATGTTAAATGATGGTTGTCCCATACCAGTCCTTCTACAACCTTTATTTATGGGTACAAAATGAAAAGAGCACTGCTAAAAATAGCAGGAACTGAAGAGTGTTTCTATTCATTATGTACAACTAACATTATTCCACTTAGTGGTTTTGCCATCATTTCTAATTGAAATCTGTGTTCATGACCTTTAGTCCCAAATTTGTTAACTTCTTGTGGGAATAATTAGATTTTAATTCTCTAGATCCATCTCTTCTTTTAGTTCTCTCCCACAAAATGATTCAGGCAACTATGAGAAATTTCTTATTCTCCTTATTTATGCTGTTCAGACTTGCTTGACTTCTGAAGAGGACCTGGACTTCTCACTGTGCCTCTGTACAGAGCTCCACAGCTGCCAGCTCATGGCATGGACCATTCATGTTGTGTTGGGTAACTAATACCCAAATGGATTTTATGTACCTGACAGCAAAAGGAAATATTTTCTTAAACACAGGCTGCAGCAATGGTAAGTAAGTGGTGATGGAAACCTTGCTGGGTGTGGGAATGTGACTGTCCGTGCTACTGAACTATCAGATCAGCTCCTGGTCTGTTTTCTGCAGGGCCTACTGAGGGCTCTCTCAAACCATTCCCCATCCTGAGAGGTATAGTAATCTGGCTCAAAGCTGTTTAATAGTAGAGGGAGGTTTATGTAGGAAAGATCTAGATACTGCTTCCAAGAAAACCCTGCTGCAGAGGTACCGGCATCAAGTAAAATGGGTGGGATTCATCTCATCTGACTTTCTGCCCTTCTGCTGGTCACCTAAGGCTCCTGCAGAGTCAGTGGGGAGAAACTGCAGCCTGCAAGACTTCACCTTTCTGAGCCATGTGCTACAAGTTTTCATTAAAGTGGGATGAATCACTTTCCTGGAATTGCCTGTTCCTCTCTACTGACTTTAAAGAGAGTGATGTGTATTCGTTTGACCAGCTGAACAGCATCTCAAGCTACTTGAAAGGGAACACATACACACACACACACACAAAAAGGCTTTGGGACTGCAGAAAGAAGCCTTTTATGGAAAAGATGCCTGAAAAGAACCCATAAATGCAATCACTGCAAAACATCCACCAGAAATGCGTGTGGGAGGCAGGGGGTTTGCCCAGTCTTTCTGTAATTTCCATCCTTGTGCAGAACTGTTGTGCAGAAGGGGATATAAATACGTATACGTTTGTTTACTTAAACGTCAGCTGTCAAAGGGCTGTCAGCAAGATTTTGTCTTCCACGAAGCAACAGTGACATCCAGCGGTGCTGCGGGAGCCGCCGGGGGAAGGCAGAGCCCTCCCCGGGACACCTCCCTGCACGGCCACCCGCAGCCTGCCGGCATCAACGAGCCTGGGGAAAAAGAGGGAAAAAAAAATGCATTTTCTTCTGAACATGTAGTGGGAGCACATGCAGTTCAGTGGTTTTGCAACTGCATATGCATTGGAAAAAAAAAAATCAGTCTGTTTTCTAAAAAGTAACATCTGCACGTTGATCAAAGTCTATTTCCACGTAAAGAAATGCATGGTATAAAAATGATTCCTAAGCAATTAAATACTTAATTTCACTCACTTTAAGGCATAAATAAAGTTGTCTTTTTCTTTTACTTTTTCCCCCATTTTCTGTTTTGTATGCTGACTTATACCTGTCTCAAAAAATGAAAAAAAAATATCCTTGGATTTTTTCTCTAATCTCTTCCAATTTCCATTTGCTTTTCTCTATCATTTAGTTTTGGATTGGATTGACTCACTTTATTTTTCTTTTCTACTTCTGACCAGTCCCCTGGAATCGGCTCTTGGAGGGTGCCTGTCTCTTTCTGCTCTCGGTTTGGCTTCCTTATCACTTTGCATTGATTTTCTTCGTAGGACTTCATTTTAATCCAATTTACAGTGCCGGTAATCTGGGTCTCTTCTTTCAGTCACCTTTAGGTTCAAACCCATTTGCTTCCCACTGACAACTGACCGACTTTCTCTGCCGAAATCACTGTGCTCGCTGGTTCTCTGCCGGTCTGTTCCTTTCCTGGCTACCTCTTGCTGGCGGCTGGAAGCGAGGGGCTGGGAGATCGGCGGCACCAGCAGAGCAGGGGGGACAGGGGCTGTCTCCGGTCCCCCTCCCCAGGAACAGCTGCGGTGGTCGGGCTCTGTCAACACACATGAAGATGCACGAACTAACGGGGGGAAGCCAGCACACGGTGGTCAAAAAGGTTTTAAACCGCCCTCATCTCACCCCCCAGAGGTGGTGAGCGCTCTGCTTTCTGGAGTGAAATGGTCGAAACGGGCTGCCTTTGTCAGGCGTGAAGCTACTGTGAGATGGGAATGCTCTTCTTTCCAGGGTATTTCTGAGAGGTATCTGTAGATATGTGACGCTCTTCTCTCTTTTTTTTTTTCTTTTTTTTTTTTTCTTCTTTTTCTTGCCTTATTACTTTTCTTGCATGATTCACGTTCTTTTTTTTTCCTTTGATATGTAAATGAAAAAGCTGTTTCATCAGATCTATATAGAAAATCATTAATGTTCTTATATCTAATATGATAAGAAAACCAGAATATAATCATATGGTGGGTTTTTTTTGTTGTTGTTGGTAGTGTTTGCTTGTATTTTTAATGGGGGGGTGGGGGTGGGAGGCACTGTTATTTGACCACAATTTCTCTCAGAAATGTACGGCTTTATAATATTTAATTAAAGATAGAAAAATTGACCTTTCCAGTTATTTTCTGATAAAAATTTAATTTCTTCCATTTCTTCCATAGGACTCGTGGACACACTCTTAAAAATGCAGTAAGAAGTAGCTGTGCTTAATGGGGAAGGAGCAACACGCTGCAGTATTTTCTGCTGCTGACACTGAACCACAACAACATCAGCTCTGCATCTATCAGGGACAATTACAGTGCTCTTTCCCTAGTGTACATCCCTCTTTTGTCCACTCGCCAACTGGCTTAACCTTTCATCAGCAAATAATTTTCACTTAATGAGAATTTACTCTGAAGTGCATTTTCCCTCAGGAGCACAGGTTCCCCCTTTGTCCAGCAGGAGCCTCGCCATGCAGATTGCAGCAGTTATTGGGGCACGATGAGCCTCAGTGCAGGTATTGATTTGTCTTGGGCTGCTGTCTAGACCACTATTTGCATTGAGCTGTTACACACACACGCACACAAAGATCTGCCTTCATTTTTCAGCGGCTGCTTGCTTCATATATTGTGGCATGAACAGGCTCATGGAGCCTGGTCTGCTGGGCTCAGCCTCTGAAGCTGTGGCACTGCTAACGTGTGGGGACGCAGCCAGCGGGGGCAAGGAGGGGGCTGTAATGGGCTGTCACATCCCACAGGCTGCGAGGGCTTATTTTTAGATCAGTGCATCAGGCACACATGTTTGAGCGGTGTGAACTTGCTCACAACTGCTCCTTTTTGAAGAGACTTTCAGCAGCTCCGTGTGGCCCAGCCACAGTGCCTGCTCTGGGGACGTGGTGCCCGGGAGGCAGGAAGGGGAAGGATGCCTGAGCACTGCAGGAGGAAAGGAGGGAAGTACAAAGGGGGTCCTGAAGACACCAGGGATAGAAATGATATATGTTTATGACCAGGCACCTGGTCATAAACATGGGCAGGGCTGAAAAGCCCAAGTAGCTCTAATAGGAAAAAGTCACTTAAATCTACACTGACTGAGAAAAGGAGGATGGTCAAGGAAGGTTATTTACTGAATGAGACCTTAAAGGATTAAAGCTCTCCTCTGCCCTGCTCCTTCGCTCTCCCTACAACCATTCAGTCCCGTGGTATTTCTTCCTCTTGCTCGTGGCAGCAGGAGAGAGCTGGCACAAGCTCCCATACAAAGGATGTGCTCCTCTGCCACCCTCCCATAAGCACTCAGACATGGTGGCATTATTTTCCTTATTAGATTTTTTCTTTCTATTTACAAAATGTAACAAACAACCAAACAACCTTAGTTGTGAATCCAAAACATCTTTTGCTACCTGAAATCAAGGTGTTTTGTTTTGTTTTGTTTTGTTTTTTTTGACAAGACCATTTTCTATTCTGCATAGGTCAATCCTCAATTACCCTTCTTAATTAATTCTGAAAGAGGTGAATGATTCTGTAGCTCTGGGAAGACTTTTTTTTTTTTTTTTTTTTTTTTTTTTTTTTTCCCCAGATCATGTAACTTTACTGAAGTGCTTGATGGGCTTAATTTTGAAGCTCCCAATACCTTCTTAGTTTGGCTTTAATTTTCAGAGATTTGCCTCTTATAAAGTTATTCATCCATGTTGTTAACATGCAAGCTTTTCATGGGGAATTTCTAAGGAATTAATTCATTTAAATAATTCAGTTGCTCTCTATATGGTTGAAGTTAGCCATCTGCACTGAAGGACAACACCACCATGCAATTCTACTTCACCTCACTCCTGATATTTGGCAGGCATTTTCTTACATAACCAGAAATAAGCATTAGTGCCAATCCTCCTAAGATTGTTCAAGGGATGACACTTGGAATGATAGAGGAGGCATGAGCTGTTCTGGTTTGTGTTTTAATGGGCAAGATCTTCAGGCTGCTGACTTTTTTACAGTCACGTTGGAATTAATGCTTCCCTCTTGCGGGAAACATTCCTGGGAAATCAGCTGCATGTCCCCTGTCATGCTGAGCACTCCTAGAGATGAAAGTTCCTTGCAGTAGAGCACTGCTTGTTCTTCAATTCATGTTCGTTGTTCTTAAGAAAATCCCACCGTCATCTGAGGATTTTGAATGTTGGAAAGTCATTAAAAAAAAGATGTCATATAATATGTTTTTTTCTACATGGACCTAGTTCTTGCTGCACTCCTTGCACTTACAAGCTTTTGGCAAATGAAAATTCCCACCAGAGTCTTTGAGCTGAAATTTTGATCTATAATGACACACAAAAACAGTTGAAGGAAGTTTCAAGAGCAACGTCCTGTTATTGTCTTGCATCTCTGCATTGTCACCTGCTGTGTTGCTGATTTAATGTGTAAACCTTTGCACTAGAACCATATTTCATGTCTGAGGAGAAAGCTGCCTTGATACCCTGAGCACTACTACTGCATGCAGGCCTAGCCAGAACTTCTGAAGTATCAGCTTGCAAACAGAAAAGGGATTAATTTTTTTAAAAAAACTTCTCAGAAAAAAAAAAAAAAAAAAAGTTAATCTCACTTCTTAACTGTCTCTATTATTATGCTAGAGATGGGTTTCACGTGCTTAAGAGTGCTGTTCTATCAATTCAATATTTATGTCTTCAGTTTTTTAAGGGCACTAGTTTTATTTGCACCGTCTGCATTTGGCTTCCTCTTTTAAAGAGCACCAATAAAAATGAACAGCAAAATCATTATCTTGTCTGGCAATAGATGAAAGAATGCCTTCTCTAGAGTAATTTTAGAATCATTAGGTTGTAAGGTTCATTTTAACAAGGTGTGTTAAAGCAGCAATAAAGTCATGCTTTATCTCCTGCTCACCATTGTTGTGGTTCTGGCTTCCTAGGCTGCATGGGACTTTGAGTGAAAGCAGAGCAAAACAGCCCAGAAACAGGGCCCCAGGCAGCCCCCTCAGGCAGCAGACAGAGCCAGCCGTCCTCCTCCATGGCCCCCTACACGAGGCTGGATGACCAGTGCAGTGGGGAGTGCTGGTCTTGACCTCCAGCACCTTCCTCCATGGGGATACAGAAGTCAGGACAAGTTGGCCAACCCCCTATTAAAATTCTGGGGACTTGGTGCCAGATTGCATTCCTAAAGCAAAGGCTAAGTCTACCGCACACTTACCCCAGAAATACCGAGCTGCCAGATACACTTCCTCTTCTCTGCTGTGATCCACTTATCGAGTTATGACATTAAATATAATTAGCCATGCTGTTGCATTTGCAATCAATTTAAAATTAGCAGCCTTGGTTTGTTTGGTTCTTTGTTTTCAGTAAAACTATCCCAGGGTGTGAAAGTACCTGAAGATTGAGAAATAAATTAAGAGATTTATAGTTCAAGTCAGGCAATCTCCTTAAGGATTTGGGGACTGTTCTGAATATATCTGTTCTCAGTCACCACCAGCCCATGAACCCACCAGCACTTCCACACATGAAGTCAGCAGCTTTCATTTTCAGAAACAAGTAGTGATCATTGAAGCTTAATTGTAAGGAATTGCTTTCTTGACTCTGCACACCCAGTATGCTTGAAATCAGTCCTCAGAAATGCAGATTTGGTTAATGCAGGCCAATGTGCATGTGTTTTTCAGATTCAATCTTTAGTATATATATTTTGTGCCTTACATTTCATAAACTATTTGCAAAGCACAGAGATAGGAATGTGAGTAACCTAATATGCAACTGAAGCAGAAGAAGCTGTCTGAGCAACTAACCCTGAATGAATGAAGCCCTTTCAAAGAAGTTAATTCAATATATATCATTTGTACGCCCATTCCCTTTAATATTTTACTTTGAAGGGAAACTATCCGGGGAAAACCTGTCCCTCATTGACATAGCAAGAAAGGAAGTGACTTTGTGACCCTTGAAATCATGGAGGCTCTCCCCAGGGAACTGGATGGGAGCAGAGCTCCCATTTCACTCCTCTCACATCAGTGCTGTTCACATAGGTGCACCACTCAGTTACCATCAGAGCTCCTCTTGCAGCATGTTTCCCATCAAGTGCTGGTGAAGATGTTTTTTCTTAACTCCAAAAATCTATAACAAGTAACATGTTAATGAAATGTCTCAAAAAGAAAAGACACACTCAGTTATTTTTATATTGTTATAAGGATGCTGAATCTGCAAGTTTCCCTTTGATATTTCTGCCTCCCCCATTGGAAGATCTTGAGTTGTCATCTTCCATCAACATACTATAATTTCCATGCTGGAATGGAAATTTGCCATGAACTACGGAATGTGGGTGAGAGAATAAATGTGTGTCCTCTATCTTAGCACAGTGCTCTGGATTTCCTTTCTTATCACATGTATTATAGACACTGTACAAACGGATGGTAAGGGAAAATCCTGTCCAGTCTTGGTTCAAGACCCTTCTAAACAAATAAAGCAAAGAAGGAATGGCAGTAGGGAAATAATAGCTCTTTGTATTTTCAGTCTATGGCCTGGATTTTGGAAATTCAGGTACTTTTCTGTGTGGTGTAAATTAGGAGCCTCATCACCCCAGGATCCTTCAGTCCTACCTAAAGAAATAAGCACCCTCTGGAGCACTTTTGATCCTATTGCTCCAGGAAAAAAAACAGGCTAAGTTCGTATCTCTAGATCCAGGATGTGGTTAATTATTTAAAAACATCAAAAATTGAATTTTTCTCCTGTATCAAAGTACTTTTGACTAAACCTATATATTTTTACTGGCTTTCCTGCTCTAATAAAACAGTGTGGTCTCATTAAATGACAGGAAGACCTACCACTGCTGTCTTCTTATAAATCTAGTACCTTTTAATCAAAGAAGGAAGCTTTGTATTGTATCAGACAGCTTATAAAGTGGCTTTTACTGAGCTGAGCCACTTATTTGTAAGCCTCCCTATTAGGGAGCTGCAGATAAGCCATTCCTGAACTGAGCGAGGGCTGCGGGCTGGTGACCAGACACTGGTGCAGATTTGCAGCAATGTCCCAAAGTTGACAGATGGATGTAAAAGCTGGAAAGCACTCAAATCAAACTGTCATCCACCCAATGCGTTTCTTCCCTGTAACCCCCTGCTTTTACTGAATGAAATACTTCATTCAGAGGCAGACAGGAGAGCTCCTTTGTTTTTCAGCACCCTTTTAATCTCGCGGCAGGATTAAAATGCTTTTCGGTTTAATGCTAATCATATGCCCACTGATTTTAGAGTGGCCTGGAGTTCCTCTAAATTGTCAGCATGACGTGATGAGGTTGCTTCTGAGAGGATTAGAGAACTGTGCATGTCATTTAAGGTCAAAAAGGCCTCCCATTCCTTTTCAAAATACCAAATTTTCCTAAATTTATTTTTCCACACCTGTACAAGCATATGTGTAACATTGAAAATGAAGTTATACTTTGTCCACTTCAGAGGATGGCCTGGTAAGGGACTTATCCAGTGTGTGATCGGCGGTGACTGCCTCGAGCTCCCACTTCCAGAGGGGTGTCCTGAGGTGCCCCCAGCCCTCAGCTCCTGAGTTCAAGTCCCTTGGCAGCCTGGTCCCACAGCAGGGGCCTGCCTGGGCTGGGTGCAGCTGCAGCAGGGCTGGAGATGCTTTGCAGCATTACTCTGCCACTGCCCCAGGCTATGGCACAGCAGTTAATGGGAGAACCCAAACTCCTTAACCATTCTTTCCCCTAGTCCCTTAAGCTCCATGCACTCCAGAAGGTTCTTTCTTTAGTTTAAGCTGACATTTTAGAAATTTTTTGTCACAAGCATTAACTGTGACAACAATTTGGCTGCAGTGAACCCTGGTGCAAAAAACAACCTGTAATGCTTGGAGGTTTTCCCAGTCCATTAAGCAGCAGATTGACCTCCTCACTGGTCTTCCTCTGACCACGAATCTACTTACTGAATGGCTCCTGTCACTCTCCATGCCCCTTCTTAATTGTGTCTCATTTTCACCTCCTAACCACCCGAAGTTTCTGCTTGCTCCTGCCCTGCCAGTTGTGGCCTCAGTTCCCAATCCTTGGTTGCCTCCCACTTGTGTTTGAGCACAAGGAAGGGAACATGATTTGGCCCGTTAGTTGCTTACTAGACTTCCTCTCCTTCCACAGCATTGGGACAATGCTGTTCCTTTGCAGTATTGCTATTTCCTTTACCCTGAGTGTCCTTCAGACTAGGACTGTGGGACAACTGTGGTTGGACTTGACGACCGTATTGGTCTTTCCCAAAATAAATGATTCTATGATCCCATGATTCTATGAAGCTTGGGTCTGAGTTTGTTCCAGCATGGATTAAACTCTTGTTAATGGTTAAAATGTCTGTCTGAGATCCTTTTTGCATAGTGAAAAGAGCTATCACATTTATGTAGCCTGCTAAGTTCTGAGACACAGTGGTAAGGGACAGAGAGACTCGGTCACCTTGAAGAATTAAATGACTTTCTTATAAATTAACCATTGACAGTTTTTTATTCAATTGATTTAGCAAAGCTTTGTTATATCTTATCTTAACCCTCTGTTACATTTAAGTGCAGATTTTCAGTTCCTGCATGAGTGTGATGCAGGCCATTTGAAGGCTTGGGGTCTTTCTCAAGAGAATAGATTGGCAAACTTGGTCAAAAAATAATTCATTGTAGTGGGAAATGCATAGAATAAATTATTTTCTTATTGCATTCAAATGATTTTTTGGAGGGAATTTTCTATGCTAGCTTAAATTCCTTCTCCCTTTCTTCCTGCCTCCTCTCACCTCTCCCACATACTTGGGTGGTTCTTGCTGATATTTGTACTACTTCTTTATAGCAATATATATATTTTCAAATCTCTGGGTGCTTGAAGTTTGTTTCAAGAGTAGAAGATTAAGAGGTGAAAATAATCTGACTCAGTTCTATCTGAACTGATCTCCACCTTCAAACATCTATTCTTCTTAGGCATATTAGCTTTATTTAAAAACATTTCATTAAGTTGCTTGATTTGCAAATCAGTTATTTAATATTCAAATCTTGTCTAAGGGAATACATTCCATATAATATCAGCTTTGAAAAAAATGACTTGGGAAATAGAGGTTTATAGAGAAGTATAGAGAAGGTGAAAAATAAGTGACTGTTTCTCACCATGCAGCAACTTAAAGGGCATTAAATGACATTTTCAGCAAGTCTAAAAGAATGAAGCATTTGACATAAAATGGTTAATTAAACTGTGGAACTCGGCTGCTGCCACAAAATGCCAAATGTGAATGTCCGTGCAATGCTGGGCACTGGGGATAAGATAATGAGTTGCTCTGAGCTTTTATCTGGCTCAGACTGTTGGTTCTTACACTCTCAGATTCTTGGTGTATTTCTTATTCTGCATCTAGAAAATTTAGAAATTCATCCAGTTTCAGAATACTAGCTAGCAATTAAGCCCATGCTAAGACATGGATGTAGTGGGGATTCTTACCATATATCCTAAAGGCTTAACTTCCTCACCCCATGGGCCAGGACTCACACTGTTTGGGAGGACTTCCCAGCCTTATCCTCCTGCGATGTATCTATCAGCATGCGGAACAGATGCACCATTCTGTTTCACAGCCCTCAAGGAGACCGATCCCATTTAGATGGTAGGTGGCTTTTTGAAAATAAGAGAACAGAATCTGAATAGACATGACAAGCCGTGACACACTGACATTTTGGCAGGGAAAAATGTTTCGTTTCTATGCCAGTCCTTTATTGTCCTCTCAGGTAAACACATTTCCTGCCAAGGAGATCTGCTGTTAACATGTACAGAGATATGCAAATCCTCAGCATTGTGTTTCAGGGAAGGCAATAAATATGAGACAGTTTCAACTCAAAAAGTCTAATCATGGCCAGACTTCAGCTCCATGTCTCCTTCTCTCTTTTTAAGAAAGAAGAATATAACTGTTGCTTGGAAAGTTCTACGTGAATGTTGCTGGCAACTAATTGCTGCATCCATCCATTGCCACAAACAAGCCAAAAGCTCAGTGAGGGTAGGGTTGTGCAGTCCTTGGGCATGGCTCAGCACTGAACTGCAGCTTGGGGCTGCTCCTCTCCAGTCTCTCTGCTCTCCAGGGATAGGGATGTCCTGACAACTGACAACAATGGCTGGCACTTTTTGGAAGAACTTGAATGCTTTTAAATAAATGCTGCCTATTCTTGGAAGTCAGCTATCAAAGGCATCTCAGGAGGCTCTGCAATGTACTGCATGACCTATGTCTTGTTTTTGTTTTGTGAGCTGTGCACCTCTGGGTTAGCTAAACTGAGGATGGATGTCTTGACCTGAACTCTGTGGTTAAGCTAGGTTAGCAAATATACATGGCATTTTCCACAGAAAGAGGGACATTATGTCATTTAGTGGCTTGTTTTAAGAAAAAGAAAAGTTTTATCTAGATCTTACAGTCCTTGTTCTCTGACGACCCACTTTCTTTGGAGTCAGATCGTTCTGTGATCCTCCTTCCTAATTACAACAAAGGTTAAATATGTATTGATAGATTTTTAGATTTGTAGCTTATTTGTGTACGGTGGTTTGTTTTTTTTTTGTGTTTTTTTTTTTGTTTTTCAAGGTTGGAAGTGCATTTGAGAGCTGTGAGGTGAGGACATGCTCACTGGATGAAGCACCACAGTCACTGCCCATGCCTGCCCATGTTTTCAGCACCCATTTGTATAGCAAGTAGGCAGGATCTCCTTCCTGTAAAGAAGGTCAGAAGACATATGTAGCTATTCCATAGCATTTCCCCAACTCTTCAGCATTTAGTACTGTATCTGTACTAATAAATTGCACTGAGGTAGCTCTGTGGTGGCTCTTTCTGTGGTAGCACTGTGCTGACCTCCTTTTTTCTCTGCCCGTTGGCTTTGCCTCTTGCAATGCCAGGCTGTGGTGATGGCACTCAGCTGCCCGGACATCCTGCAGGATCTGTTTGCACCTGTTTGTTGTGACACTGGTGAAGATACAGTCCTCCTTTGTGGTCACCATGATGCTATTAGTTAAACCCTCTTTCTTGGCCTGGTGTGGTATTTCACAATCATGCAGCTTCACACGACAGCACACTGGCTCCTTTGCTACTTCTGCTGGAGTTTTTCATTTCCTCCCTCCTTGCATGGAGATCAGCCCCTTTTAATTAGAAATAAAGGCAACGGAGGTCAGCATGGAAAATCTCCACTCTTTAAGAGGAGCAGAAGGAGTCGATAATCAGCTGCCATGTGCATGAACACTCTGCAAGGGCTTTTCTCAGACTCAGCACGGAAAATGAAATTCACTCTGTAATCAGCGTGACTCTCTCCAGCTCCTAAAAAAAAAGGGCAAATAGACTTAAACATCCAAATTAAAGCATGGAGCTGAATGGGCCATAAAATACAGTATCTACAATGCTAGTCTTCTTTGAACAGTGCTCTTCACCTTGCACAAAATGTAGCCCCTGTGTAGTAATAGCTGTGGGGAGAAAAGGAAGAAAACAGAAGACATCTGTGCAAAATAAATATTGCTTTGCCTCTGTTTTAAGCACAAAATATCTCTAAGCTCATCAGGGTTTGTAATAGAGGGGTATTATTTTTCGTAAATGAAAATGTCAGAAGTCCAAAGTACAGGTTCGTGAATTTAATAGAAATTGTCTCTGTTGTAAAGAGTGGTTTACATTCCAGTCACGACGCATCAGCAGTTTATTCTGGAGTTCATTCTGAGGAGGTAATGACTAGGAAAATGACAAAGAAAACTGTTACTGACCATTAGTGAGCAATCACTCTGTCATATTACCAAGATAATTTAGATAAATGTGGGGTTTAGCTGTCTCCAAGGGAGACGGGATGCTGATATCTTAGACAGTGCAGCTTTTTAAAGCTTTTCCATTTGATGAATATATATTTTTGCCTCAAAGACATAGAATAGTTCCCCATATCTTCCTGATGGAAATAGTAATAGCTCATTTCAGTGCTGTCATTTTTGCCCAGTTGTTTCGAGGATGAAGCTACAGAGTTTTGCAGCAAATATGGAAGGTTCTGTTTGGAAACATAAGGTATTTAATAAATGAATGTAGAACATACCATGTTTTTCTTCAATTGGCTTCCATTATTTTAGCAGCTGCTAATTATGCAGTGTTGATATTTAGAGAAAGAGTAACAGATTTATCTGTTCCATCTGGATAATCAGGCTTTCAGAGCATGTCCTTCTACCAACAGTGGACTTAACACTTCCTGTGTTTTTTGTTGTTGTTGTTTTTCTTTTTTCCTGAGGCCATAGTAGGTTAAATTAAAAGGTGCAGAATTACAGTTGAGAAGTTGAAATAACTAAACAGTTTTGCTCTGTTTTATAAAAGTAGTATCACTGCAGTCATTGCTAGCATGAGATGGCTTACAAGAAGCTGGATCTGCTTGGTGTTAAGGTATGAATTCACAAAATGCAGGCCAAAGACTTACAAGATCCACCTGCCAACACTAGACTTAAGCATATTCTATAATAAGGGCTTTTATATGTTGCACATCAAATGCCACATTCTCCTCCAAAAATGTGAGAGACATAGCTTTGCAGGAAGGTTTTGCAGCAGCCAGATGATTGTCCAGATCTAAAGCCAGGTATCCAGGTGCAGGGTACCCAATATCTCTGTATATTTGTGAACGCCTCTAGAATGGTTGCACATCGGGTCATCTTTCTTGGCAGGAGCCACTCAGCTGTCATTCAACAACCTGAGTTTTCATCTTTAAATTGACTCTACATTCTTGAACATTACCAAACATTACCAAAGTGGTGAGATCCATCTGAAACAAGATATCCTGAATGAGAACCAGAGAGGTGCAAGTCACAATTTTTGACTTACATCTTCAGCTTCAGTCATCACTTACCTAGGGATCCAACTAAGCAAAAGGAGGACTATTATACTCTCAAGAACTGATGTAGTGATAGGATTAGACCTTGTTACTCCTGACATTATGTCAATTTTTGCAGTACAGAGTGATGTTTTTGCCTCAATTTAAGTGAATTGGATATTCAATATATAATACAAGTGAATATATTAGATGGCCAAAATGAAGCAAACAGTTGGGGTGTGGGGGAGCTGAAAGGACAAAACTGGTGTTTGGGGGCTTGTCTGACAGGCAGGTTGGTGATCCAGGCTGCTGCATCCTGGATTTTGATGGGATAGAAATGATACCTGGACAGTGTATCTGGATTATCTTGGGATGTAGAATAATTGGGATGTAGAGCTTGTGGAGCCCCACCAGAACCGGCAGCACTAACTGCAGCACCTGCACACACACACTCTCCTCAGAGTGGTTGCTTTCTACATCTGAAAACTCATAACTTTTGCAGAGCTAAGTCCTGCTCTCTGAACCCACGGTGTCAGCAATACTTAGTGAGAACAGATACAACCACCCCAACCAAACATATGCAGCAAAACAGAGAACTCATTTGGGGGACTTGGGTGCAAGCAATTCCTCTACCTACCACCCCCTGCCTGGGGGAAGGTGGTCACTCTGCCTGCAGGTACAAAGAGCCAATGCAAGCATTATTAATAAAGACTAGATTTTCACAATTAATGAATTGTTGATATAGTTTACCCCATTGATTTATTTTACTCATGTGTGCTTTACTTATGTGTTGTTTTTTATTTATTTATTTGTTTGTTTGTTTTTCCTTCCAGCCTGGTCGTTAAGGCAGCACAAGTCATCTCATTGAAGATGCAACCACACAGTTATTTCCATAGCAACAGGCTCTTCTAAGTCTTGATTAGGGTTTCTTGGCACTGCTATTTTCTCAGTGCCTTGTTTATGAAGGAGAAAGCTTCAGTCAAAACCTTTAAGGAAGATGTATATAGAGAAAACAACTAGGAAAGGAAGATATTTATTTTATGAAAAAAAAAAAAAACTCTTCAGAATTTAGTAGGATACATTTCTGTAGGGTTTTTGAACCTATAAAAATTGTGAGATGAGATTTAAGCTAAATATATCACATGGTGTGTATCACCAAAAGATGAGTAAAAATAGCAGCCCTGGGAGAACTGTTGTTTCTTATTCATATCTAAAACACACATTTTCCATGAAACGGCTTGTTGTAACGCCTCCTTTCTTTTTGTACAACAGATTTTCCCAGTGTGGAAGTTCCTCTTTAAGTCAGATTGCATTTTTACCGAGGTTGCTCTTTAACTGCTGAACAAAGGGAGGTTGTAGCTCCTGAAGTTGTCACTTGACAGATACTGAATTATTTTGTTTTCGTTCTTCCCTTAACACATCTCTACTTTTCTGAACTTTTCAGTCTCCATGTGTTGAACTCACTCAAAGTGCAGTTCCTGGAGGGGAAAGTGAAAGGATATATACCTGTTATGCAGTCAGAAAACTTGTACTAGAGATGCTGATGAACTCAAATAATACCTCTAATGCTATGTAAAGGTTTCAAGAGCTTTCTGATTAATCTCAATCAATCCTAAGAAATAACAGAAGAACAACAAAGTCCCAGCATACTTTCTGCAAACAGTAGCATAAAGGCCAGCAATGATTTAATTTGATAATCTTATATGAGCAAAAAATTTTTATTTATCCTAGCTGGTAAATTAATATGAGCACAGTCATCTTCTGGCCTCTAATCAATTCCGTGCTGGCCATAAAGATTCAGGGGACTGGGTCATTTATAACATCTCCTTTTTGACTCCTTTGCCAGCCTGAACAGTGCAGGCTTACTCTGCCTGCTTTTTTCAGTATGATCACAGGTCAAAATGTTCAAGCCTACCACAGATGGGCAAAGCATATAGAAATGCATAGAAACGTGTTGCTCAGACGGACACCAGCAAGATATTAAATACCATGGGATCCACTACTGCACTGTAAGAAGTTTGTCAGTTTGGATTTGTTCTCTATTCCTTTCTTAATAACTCCTAATGTTTGGTGTATATATTTTTAACTCTGAGCTGACAGTTTTAATGGGATACTTATAGCCCAAGCTTTTCAGTCAGTTCAAACTCTTTGTGCTTTGCATTTGTATGTATCTACATACAACTTCATTTCTTTTATTTTTTGCCCAGCTCCTCAGTACTTGCAGGGCTCTTCTGCTGCTCTTTACAAGCAGCCCTTGTCCTTTTCTCCTCAAATGACTCTGAGTCACCAGCAGGCCATGCCACCTCTCTGCTCTCCCATTTTCCAGATCATCTGTGACTGTGCTGCAACACTCAGACCCCACTGGTAGCCACATCTATTGCTAACACTGATCACTTATTCTTACCCTCTTTTTCCTATCTTTTATCCAATTAATTTATTCAGGCCAGGGCCATCTGTCTTCCTTTCTGGCAGCAAAACTAGGTGAAAAGCCCCTTGATAAGGGAACTTGTCAAGTAACTTTTGGAAATCTAAGTACGTGACACCAGCTGGAGCTCTCAGACACTGGTTTGCTGACTCCTTCAAATGAAAGGCAGTAAGTTAACAAAGTACAACTTGCTTAATTAAAAGCTGTCTTGGTTATTCTTACCCTAACACAGTTACGTCTCCTCCAATATATCATTTGCTAATTCTATTCTTCATGGCGGTGTCTAATAGTGTGAGCATTACAGGTGTCAGAGCTACTGGTCAATAGCTCTGTGGCTCATTCTGGGCCCTTTTTATTTATTATTATTCTTTTTTAAATTAGCATCACATTGGTCTTCTTCTAGCCCATCAGTACTAGTCTGATTTTAAGTGGTAGGCTGCACACTCCACTTGGTAGCTCATCCATTTCATTCTTGAGCCGCTGGCTGGAAATCATCTGGTCAAGCAAGTTGTTGCAAATTGATTTGCTCCAAATCCATATTTGCTCCATAGCTTTTCCCATTGGCCCTTCAGATTGGATAAATCCTCTGGTGAGTCTGTTCCTGGGAAGGAATTGATCCAAATTCCTCCTTAGTGAATAGGGAAGCAACATTTATTTTCACAATCCTGTTATCCAACAGCAGCGTACACTGATTTTATATTTTATGTGTTTTATGTATTTATTTTTTCTCCCTCAGTGCCCTCACTTTTTGTTGTACTTGGTACTGGATTCATGACCAGCAGCTGGAGCACAAGCTGTACCTGGCTCATGCTGTCCTGCACCCCTGAAGATACAACAGCCTGAGCATTACCAGGGCTCGCGTTTCACATCTTCTCACATCTTGAAGTAATTAAAACATTTTTTCTTTCATGCACAGTACAAATACACTCCCTCACACTCCATTGTTCTTTGCTAACAATTTGATGTGGTACTTACTGAATACAGTAAATGTCGTTCGGAAAAAGAGAAATAAATAGCATGAGGCAAGTGGTACAAATCCTCCTCTCCTCCTTAGAACAGAGGAGAAAATGGTCCAACAATTCGGTACATCTGCTGATACCACACATGAATAAATCAGTTTGGCAGAACATTTGGGGGATGGAAAAACCATTCAGAAGCTGTGAAGTGCCAAAAGTGAGGTTGTGTCACTCATGTGTCCCCTGGACAAGAAAAGGGAAAATACAGACCACAATGCCAAAGCTGCCAGTCAAATAGCTTTACAGGATGCTATGCTTGCCTGAAACCATGATGCTCTTTCACAGGCTAAGGAGATTTTAAAATTGCTGTTCCCACAATGCCACCATTCAGGGTGTGGACCCCTGATCATTTGCAAGGAGGCAAACTGTACCTCTGATAGGTGTAGGTGGATTTCTCGCCTGCAGCTGGGGGGAGATGAAAGCCAGTCTTACAAGATAAAAACTAGATTTCTTTTTTTTTTTATATATATATTTTCACAATGAAAATGATTCTGTATTACTTGTAATATGTGACAGTACAATACTATTTTTTTTCTGTCAGTGCACCTGCCCCCACAAAATCTCAATCTTCCAAAAACTGGAAAGAAAAAAACAAAACAGCTTTCTGCCGTGATTTTTTAACATTCTGCAGTCAGTTGCTGGAGGACACCATTACACGCCAGCCTTTGTTTGAGCAGGGGTTTCAGTACACTGTAGCAAGGGGCTGTATGCTTGATCTAGTCAATCTGGGGATAGAAAATCCACCTAAGATATATGAAGCAAAAGGATCTGTGGGAAGTACGAGTTCCCGTCCTTGTCGGACCTCACATAAGATAAGGTCACAGCAAGACAAAATAGGGTCACTTTCAGATAAAGTCTAATTAATAATATCAGCAAACAGTTTCTTTGATTGAAGATAACTTCTAGAGGAAGTACGTGATGTTATGAAAGTGAGTTCCAAATATAGTTGCAAGATAACCTTTACTGCACTGCCTTTATGGTTATCAATTAAGATACATATCCCCATGAGATTTAACCTGTCAGTTATAATAGCTTTGTAAATCTTAATGTTCTTCCACATATAGCTGGAGAGGTAAATTCATGGCACGGAAAGAGGACATATTTTTCCCTTCAAGTAAGTACCTGGAACTCCACAGCCATGCCAGGTACAAATACATATAAATTCTTACACACTCTATGCATGTATATGCATCCATATATATGAAAGTAAGTTATTTGAGATCTTTTATTTCTTTTAAACATGTTGTTTCTCAAATGTTCTATGTTGAAATAGGCAATTAATTTCCTTATTTTGGGAATGTGGCTTCAACATTGATCACATTTTCCTTCAGCCACTATCGATAAAAATCAAATAATTCAGTATAAACTAGACAGACAAGAATTCCTGAAATTCAGTCAGCTGGAAACAAGACAGACGAATGAATAAAGAAATAGATATCACTATTTGCTTGTGCTTAGTCTCAGGCAGCGGAGTCATCAGCAAACAAATTATTATTTTCACAGTTATACTCAGGGCCCAGCAAGTTTTTGAGGTTTTTGGTCTCTAATTTCCTTTGGTTTGCCTAAAGCATTTCAACTGCTATAGGCTAAGTGTGTTGATCAGGCTAGCCTACATCTACATTGGTCAGAGCTGCTTTTGTCAACTGAAGTCATTCACATTCATGTGTAGGGTGACATAGTGGTATATCCTGAGATGTCTTTGTAATTTTCCCACCTCACACCACCCCAGGGAATCACCATCAGTTTTTCCAAGTTAACAAAAGATAATCCTAAAAAGGACCTCACTGACAAAGCTTGAGGAAAATTCAGTGTCCTAGAAAATGTTATTGGCAAGACAAGCACAGCGTAACATGCTTAACTGCATTATTTTGTTCTCCAATAGATTTCTTTTTTTATTGCACTACAGTAACCTGTATGGTACTAAACATCCCCTTGATGCTTAATGCATCAGTTACATGCAAGTAACTAATTTTGCTTTCAAAATACTAATGGGACGTTTCTTCTGCAAGAGCTGTGCCTTGGACATGGCACAGCACTGGTGAATGCAAGAAATATTATTTAAGCATAAAATCAAACATGCTTTAGTTTTGGTGAGTTGCTGAACATCATAACCATAAATTCTATGTGAATGTTTCCCCAAAATAATTCAGATACCTCAGGTAAATGCTGTCACTGTTATTACAGAACCTTTTATATTCATACAGGCTTAACAGATTTATTAAGTCTTCTTCCCTAAAATGTCCTCAGTCTGCTGTAGATGACAGGTATAAACTCAGAAGACTGACACCCCACCCCACCCCCCAAATGCCAAGCAAATATTAAAAAATTGCAGTGCATTTTACAAACACATCAGTCATTCATTTCTCAACACATCAGTTGCTCATCTCCCAAGGCTGCATTTTTTTTTGAGCTGAGTGATTCATTGCAGCCTATCTTACTTTCAGTTCTCTGTGTCCTCTGTCAGGTTCAGGATCATGGTGAAGTGTCAAGCTGGGTGAACAAGCTGCTTTTCTCCTTCCTCCTCCAAAAAATCAGCTGGTTTAATCCCAAAAGGAAAAGGTTACCAAGAGATGTCCTGGTGCTGCCTGCTAGACCTTTCAAGAGGCAATAGTGAAATGAGTGTTAGTGAGGTTTTGGTTGTTGGTGGTGATGGATTTTTTTTTGGTGGTTTTATTTTATTTTATTTTTTTATTTTTTTAATTATTTTTTTTTCTTGTTAACCTCAGGCTCCAGGTGCTTTCACTCGGGTGTCTGATTTTCGGAGTATTCCCTCCCATTGTAAGAACTTAATTTCTAGTAAAACAAAATCTCAGCAAATGATGCCATGTCTCTGCTTTCATAGGATACCCTGATTTAACAAAACGATCACACCAAAGTCTCCTACTAGTCATAAAGCTTGTCCCCTTCAGTCGAAGAAACGTAAAGAGTTGATGGCACATGTTTTAGAATAAAACAGGGTACAAATCTATCTGTTCAGTGTCATATCTGATTCTTGTATCCTGATATCTCAGATGACATTGATGACTTTGCATCCAGCAATTTAGTATCAATCTTTCTGACATTCTGGGGTCTCCATAGATATATAGATCTTGACGCTTTAATTTATTAGACTGACATTTTGTTCTGCTATTAAACAAGAAGAAAAGGAAGAGTTGAATGCCAGGGTTCATCAGAGCAGTCATTTCTGATTCAGCCATTGACTATCTGGAGCATAAATAGGGTTATTTAATGTAGGAGCAAGATGTATTGCTTTTAGTTTTGCATTTAGAGAACAGATCATTCACTTCTCATTGCCTTTAATTTTACCATAGGGAAAAACTTAATGTGACTTATGAATAAAATCATTATAATCATGATTATTGAGCAAAATGGGAAAAAAGTTTGCCAGGAACTGAGCAATTTCTGTTCCTTGGCTTCATATTCTATTTACTGAAAAACAATGTCATTTGGAAAACAAATGAAGACTAATATTAGTCTTGCTAAAGAGAAGACGAGAACTGCTAATGGGCAACATTTTCTCTAGGTTGTTAGAAATAATGTTCCATATGTTTCAGCATTTCTAGTTTTGATGATGTAAATATTTTTCTTAGTACATAAGTGACTTCAACCATATGTCCTAGAGATCCAAAATTATACTTCTGCCATTTGAATAGCCAGATCCTGCTACCTTGTCAAGGCTGATTAAGCCCAGTCCATATGTCCTGGTTTCAGTTAGGACAGAGTTAATTTTCCTCCTAGTAGCTGGCAGGGTGCTATGTTTTGGATTAGAATGAGAAGAGTGCTGATAACATGCTGATGTTTTAATTGTTGTAGAGCAGTGCTTACACCAAGCCAAGGACTTTTCAGCCTCTCTCTGTCCTGCTATCGAGCAGGCTAGGGATGCAGCAGGAGCTGGGAGGGGACAGACCCAGGACAGCTGACCCAAACTGGCCAAAGGGGTATTCCATACCATCTGACGGCATGCTGAACAATATATAGGGGTGGCTAGCCGGGGTGGAGGGGGGGCCGGCTGCTCGGGGATAGGCTGGGCATCGGTCAACGGGTGGTGAGCAATTGCATTGTGCATCACTTATTTCGTACACATTATTACTATTAATACTATTATTATTATTATTATTATTGTTATTCTTTTCCCTGTCTTAATAAACTGTCTTTATCTCAACTCACAGGCTTCACTTTCCCGTTTCTCTCCCCCATCCCAGAGAGGGAGGGGGGAGGGTGAGCGAACGGCTGTGTGGTGTTTGACTGCCAGCCAGGCTAAACCACAACACCATATTAAAGTGTTACACTATTGGCCACAGGAATCATGAATTGTGATGTTTCCTGTTTCTTGAGGACCCAGAGCAGATGACTGTCACAAGCAAGGTTTTTCCTTGACTGGGACATTTTGAAGCCATGGTAGCAGCCATGTGTCCACGTCATCACTGTGGTTCTGATCAGAAGAGCACAGTTTAAGCAAATCATCACCATTTATCACACGGAGTAGATTGAGAGCATGAAAACTGGCTTCTTTTTGGGTGAAGCTGAGCAGACTCTGTGGGCACACTTCGGGTGCTCCCACCAGCTCTGGGTGTTTGGAGGTGGCCCAAGACAGCCCCCAGCTGCAGGCAGTGTGGACATCTGGTCCTCAGCACCAACTGCTTCGCTCTGCAGCAGTGCTGCTGCTGCTGTGCCTCTTTTCCTGCTGTCACAGGCCTGGTTATGCACTCATGCCTTGTGTCAGGAAAAATGATGTCGGACGAGCAAGTGGCAGCGCTGTATTAGATGTGGTTGGTAACCGATGGGTGTTACGGGATTGACAGATCAGTGTATATAATGTAAGGGCAGAAGGAGGCTGCTGTGCTCACTCATGTGTGACTGTGGCTATTCCAAAGGACAAAGATCCCCCCATCATTAATAACTGCACTACCCAGTCATAACATCTGTAAGACCTAGAGGAAGCAGGGCAAATATTTCAAAAAGAAACCCAAGATCTGCTTACATTTTCAGGTGGTGCCAGCGAGGACACTTCATCTGTAATGATTTGTTCCCATGGCTTATTGCTCTCCCTGTTTTATAAAAGGCCTCATTTCAAATCTGTTCAGTTTGCTGAGCTCCATATGCTCACCTTTGCACTAGTGCTCACTAGTGCTGGATTGCTGTGGGGACACTGTGGTGAGGGTGCCCTGTCCCTGTTCCACCACAGACCCATCCAGCTCCTGCCAGCAGCCCCCAGCCCTGGATAAATGACTCACCCAGGGGCCATCGCTGCACCTCCAGCCTTTGCTGCCCCTGCCACGCACAACACGTAAGGTTTTGGGGGAGGAAGGAGAAAGCCTGAGGAGGAAGCTCCTTTCCCAAAGCACTGCAGTAAGAGAGAAGGCAATGGTAGGCAATGGAAGGCATCTCATCTCCACAGGTGATGAGATGGTTTCCTGGCTTGTTTGTTAGTGGGGCATGCCTGTGCCACCACCTGGCTGGATGCCCAGAGCAAAGCAATGTGAGTAGTCAAGAAAGTGGTTTCTAGGTGCTGCCACCATGCTTTGACACATGGATGTAGACGCAGACTTGTCTCTCACTCTTGGAGCCAGGGACTGCCTGTGTGAGGAGCTGCTCACACATGTGGTTAATCCCTCTGGACATTAGCAGCAGCATCCACACATATCTCTAGCATAAAGCAGATGCCAGTTGTAAACTTAAGAAGTAATGAAAAGAAAGAAAACAAGAAGTTAGTCAACTATGTGTCACACTCTTTTTTAAAAAGTTGGTTTTGTTTGTTTGTTTGTTTTGTTTTTTGTGTTTTTGTTGTTTTTTTTTTCCTGAGGAGGAGGGTATGTGACTTTCTTCTGCATTCTCAAAAAATTTGTATCCAGACAAGGTGAAATTTAATAATCTCACCCAGGGCAATTACTTGAATTCTAATAACACATGTAAATATAGTAAAGATTAAAATCCTCCTGTCAATAAAGAATTTGAATCTTTAAAAGTTCACACTAAACCAGAGGGAATGTCTCCTGACAAAGGCCCTTCAAATAAGCAGGATGGTGTGACTAAGGCTTTGCAGTAAAAGGCTCTGCCAAGAAGCAAATGGCTGCTCTGCTGTTCCCCCTCCATCCTCCTAGACATTCAGTAATGTCAATGAGCTGAAGGGCTTGCGTGGCTATCACTGATTGTGTGTCCTCATCTCAGTTCCGCGGGCACATCTGGCAGTGTCACGCTCTGCTAACACTGAGCGGTAGCATATAAATGGGTGAGAAACAAATGGAGAATATTATTCACCAACATGAAACTCCATCAGTCGTGTTAAGATAGTTTTAAAGTAATAGCTCTTGCCATTTTAATTAGAAGAAAATGCATGCCATTATTAGCATGTAGCAGGAAGCTGCAAATCCATCATCCAGGAATATGCTATGCCTATTGATTTTATATAAATTCAGTGAATGAAGTTGCTATTCTGAACTGTTTTAACAAGACATAACCCCATTTTTGTAAGGTATTTGTTTTCAAGAGGTGGCTTTAAACCTTTTCATACATTTGGAGAATGTGAGATATTTTCCTTTCTTTAGTTCACGTGTATGTTGCTAAAGACTAAATATATGTATTTTTACAAACAGCATGATGCTGATTGCTGGAAGAGGGTTCTGTGAAACCACCACCCAGCATATGGCATCCATTTTAGCTCTTTTATTGCCCTAGCCTATTCAGAGCAGAAAAAAAGCTTATAAGCCTCCGTGTCCAGTATCTGCTGCCTGATTGCCAGAGTCTCTAGGATATACGCACCCAGCATATGGCATCCATTTTAGCTCTTTTATTGCCCTAGCCTATTCAGAGCAGAAAAAAAGCTTATAAGCCTCCGTGTCCAGTAGCTGCTGCCTGATTGCCAGAGTCTCTAGGATATACGTGTGCAAGGAGGGTTTTCCATGGAAGTAAGTTTCTTACCAAATTCAATATAACATTAGTGCCACTTACATGCTAGCAAAGCAGAACCTGTGCAGTTGTATTGGGATTGATGAACTGAAACTTTATGAATGGTTGTATTTTAGTAAATGGTAATGAAGTTATTTAAGGCGAATTTTGTCAGTGTCACGGTTTTGGTTGGGATAGAGTTAATTTTCTTTATAGAGGCTCACACAATTCTCTGTTTTGGATTTTTGATGAAAACAGTGCTGATAACACACCAATGTTTTAGCTGCTGCCAAGTAGTGCTCTCACAGAGCCAAGGCCTTTCCAGCTTCTCGTGCCACCCGGCCAGTGAAGGGCTGGGGGTGCGCCAGGAGCCGGGAGGGGACACGGCCGGGACAGGTGACCCAGGCTGACCAAAGGGATGTCCCACACCACGTGGTGACATGCTCGGCAGTAACAGCTGGGGGAAAGAAGGAGGAAGGGGGGGACATTTGGGGTGATGGCGTTTGTCTTCCCAAGGAACTACTACGCGTGCTGGGCCCAGCTCTGCTGGGAGCGGCTGACACCTGCCTGCCGGTGGGAAGCAGTGACTGGATTCCTTCTTCTGCTCTGCTCATGCGCAGCTTGTGCTTTACCAGGTGAGCTGTCTTTGTCTCAACCCATGAGTTCTCACACTTCTACCTTTCCAATTCTCTTCTCCATCCCACCTGGGGAGAGTAAGCAAGCGGCCATGGGGTCCTGAGCTGCCTGCTGGGGTTAACCCACAGCAGTCAGGAAAATGCTCTGGAATTTTATCATGATGATGTGTGGCTTTGGGGGAGTCACACACTTAAATCACTAAACAGAGGAGAAAATGAATCTCATTTGACTGTACTTGCAAAGTACTGGGGTTCAATCAGTAGCATTCTGTACCTGGGTGCTTGCGTCCCTTCTGTTTTTCAGCTACATCTAGTCTGAAGTAGCTGTTTCGCGACTAAAGAGAATAACACAGGAGTATAACGACTGCTTCTAGTAAGGTATAATTGACACTTTTTATCCTTAAGGTGTTGGGAAAGATTAACTAAATCATCTCTGGAACTTCCCATCACGCATAGCCAAAGTAATTTAAAAACTTTCCTAGACATTCAAGCCAGAATTTCTTGTATTTTGGCAAGACTTCAAGATCTCTACAAGCAGCTCACAGATTTTTAGTAAATGCTATACTAAGACAAGGGATTCAGCTGCTTTTCCCAAACCTTCACTAGTATGGAGTCCCCTGGCCATATGCCGGAGCAATGAGGGCAATGAGACATGGATCACACATTTGTGTTTCATCTCTTTGGTTGCAACTACACATTTTTAATATTATCTGAAAAGGAGAAAGCCTTTTGCAAAAGATGGAGCCATTCAGTTCCCAAAGTGCTCCTGAGTTGTTCGTCTGTATCCCACAGTGGCTCCAAGTTTGGAGGGGAAAGGAGGACTATGCACAAGCAGCTCATATCTTGGGAGATAATTGCACTGAGCTGCAGTGACCCATTTCCCATGAGATGAGAAAGGACAGACAGCACATTACCCAGGAAGGATCCCAGAGAGGCTGAAGCATGGGATAATTCTGGGAAATTCCCCCAAAATCTGGAGATATTTTAAGGCAAACTAAGGCCAAATGCAGGTGCCTTGTGCAGTGGCTGTGATACCTCGACAGCAAGTCAATATTACTTCTGTGTAGCTAGCCATGAAACCAAGGTAAGGACCTTTTCACTCAGGGGTGTATCTATTTAACGGCATCATTCAAGAGACTAAATTTCTGCAGTGTGAATGCAGCTAAGCCTGTTCAAGCATGCTGAGAAGGGGATTGCCCTGTACCAGTGTACCTGCACCAGATGTTAGACCCACACCCTTAATGGGCATTTGGCACAGCAGGCCAGAGCAGCAGAAGGAAGGTGTGACATCCTGCTTGGCGGTTAGGAGAATGGATGTGTGGTGGAGGTAGGGTCTGATGCTCTCCTCTGTGCAGATTCAGGACTGGAACATCTCTCAGGAGACTGTAGCCTAAGGTATTTATCACTAGGGAAGAAGTCACAGCAGGAAGCACAATTCTTACAGATTTTTTTAACATTTACATCTCCTCCAGCCCACACATAAATGGAGTGAGAATGATGCTCTCACCTATTGAACCATAAACCATTATCACTCATTTGGTTTTTGTCTCAGTGAATCTTCAAGTATTTTAAACAGCAAGGAGGACAAAAGCACCTTTCTCAAGGATAATTATATAATGCACCTGCATCAGAAGCGGGACTCATATTTAATTGGTTTAAAGAAGAAAAAGAAGGCAGTGGCAAACAATGGAATTATAAATCTATTATTTGGGATCATTCTGTGACAATAAATCAATGACTGCATCCCTTAGTTCCATTTTCAGCCTCTCTAAACTTCTAGGTACCCCTTAATTGGTTTGATTGTCCTATTGATTTCTACAGCTTGCAGGGGTCAGAAGGGTTACAAAGCTGTCTCTCACCTTAGCCCATTCAGTGTTAGCACCCACTCTATAATAAGCCACCTGTTTTTTACAATGTTAACTTACTCTCTTTCAATATTTGAAACAAGGCACCAAAAATCAGCATTGAGCATATAAGGAACCCCTTGTCTGTAAAAAAGCTAGATTTTAACATAGCTTTTAGTATTGCAAAATACTGCAGGACTCTATTAGAGACATTTGGGCATGGCTGAGTTTTACTTACACATTTCATTATTTATGTCTGGAAGAGAGAAGAAGAAAAAAAGAGGGGGGAGGGGGAAATAGAGCAATTATTCAGAACTCAGTTGCCTGAATTTCAGATGACAGTAGATATATGATGGTGTCCCTCCCCTCCATCATTGCCATCACCCACAAGGGTTGCTGATAGACATTAGGAGGTTCTCTCAACTATAGCAGTGCTAATGGATGCCATTCTAACGCTGTCCATCACAACTAATTATAATAATTTACAGCTCATCCATGGAGAGGTAGGGACAAAGCAGAGATTAGTAATCGGAATAGTGCAGTGGCAATTAAAACACTTGTGGTTAGCAGCTGCTGTAAATTGTTCGAAATCGGTATTTACATAAACAAGGGCTTTCCTGTAAGGAAAGGGGCCTGCGTGCTGTGCAGGTTTTGTTGTGTTCATTTCTGGTTTCTAGGTATCCACAAATGGAGACTTTCAGCTGCATGATAATATTTACTGCTTCTTCCCATGAAGAGCTGCTTTATAGCATTTGCATGACTGGGTCTCCCCTTATAACAAAGGAACTAAACTACCCTGGGGAATAAATTGCATTTTAAACTTGTAATTCAAGTACAGACATTCAATTTCTCATACACTTTTTGAAAAGTCTTCCTTAGGTATTTTGAGATTCATTCTGAGATTGTCTCCTAAAGAAATCTGTTTGGCCTTCAGACCTTCAAGGTAATTCCTGCCTGAAGGACAGGATTTGTCTGAAATCCCCCTCTATCAAATTGCCTTCCATCCCTGAAGACAAGCAGAGGGCTAGCCTTGCCAGGTAAGGGCTTATCACTGGCAGATTTCCTTTTCTGATTGTTCTTGGTATTTTCCAGACAGAAATAAAACAAAACAAATAGAGAATAAATACTATTTTAACCCATTTAAGTATGTCTGTACCTACTATTAATCAATCAGTTTCCTTGCCAGTTCCATACCCAGGATTCTCAAGAGAGATCTGAGTACCAAGAGTGTCTGGGGCCAGGGCTGGCAGCTGGGCAGCTGGAGATGCCAGGCACTGGGAGATGGACAAGACAGTGGGAAGGAGAAGGGTGTTGTGGTTTATGGAGGGAGGGATGTTTCGGCACCTGGGTACCAGTGTGAGGGTGCCATGGCAGGGCAGGTGTGTTTGAGAGGCGTGCCATGCGAAACAAAGCAGGCAGCGGAGGTTGATATAAGTTCCTCCATCTTGTGGATGTGACAAGTTGGGGAGAAGAGGATGTTTCTAGGAAAAACAGAGAGTAGTATTAGAAAACATATTAATTTACTTCACTTTATAAAGACATCCCCTCCCTCTTTACCCTCTTTGCATTAACCATATTCTCGTAACATATATCCTAGTTAGGATGGCTTTGCTACTGCTCTGTTAAAGACTGAGAAAGAAATATAAATTTCTTGACAAAAGCCAGTTTTCAGTGCCTGCTGACATTGAAAGACAAGGCAAGACAATGCACTAATAATATATCTTTACCTCTTTTTTTCTATAGGAAAATTCTGTATAGGAAGCAAACCAGAGAACTTTCATATAAGGGAAAGAAGAAATGAGAGAAGAAAGCTATGAACTGAACACTGCCAATTAAGTTATCAGATACAACTATGTAGACCAGTAACATATTAGAAATACTTTTGGTTACCTTTCGTAGAGCAGTGACTGTGACTTGACTGCTGTCTGTAAGTATCTGGAGAGGATGAAGTCTCCTCAGAGCGCAAAGTTCATTTTTTTCAGTAAATTAAGGCATTTAATCTAAATGTCATATTACAGATAGGCAATAAAATCTACTAGGGAGAAATTAAAACTGAATAATGCAGCTTGATAAAGCATGTATCTTTCATGTTATTTGGCAGTTAATGATTCAAAATAGTACAATAGAAATGTACTAGTTTATCATTTGAATTTTTAAGACTTCATGTTTTTCTTTAAAAAAAAAAAAAAATCTTTTGGAGGAAAGTTTGCAACTATGTTGTACAGGATGTCATAACCAAAGGAACACAATGGTCCCTCTCTGCCTTTAAAATGCATAATTCTATTAGCAATTTGCCATCTAGCCAGAAATATCAATTTGTTGGAAACTTCTTCACAGTTGCCTGGGGCATTCTGACACATACCTTTCATCCATTTTAATTCCCTTGGACAACTTTGCAAAGCTTGACTAATATTTTTTTTCTTGAAATGCTAATCTTATGAGCCACACATCATTTGGTTTGATCTCTAGGCTGGCAATGACTGCACTATGGAAAATATACAACAACAGTTACTGTTAACGGATTTCCATATCACAGTCTGCCTTGGGTAGAATCATATCATATCATATAATATCCAAGTTGGAAGGGACCCACAAGGATCATCAAGTCCAACACCTGGGTCCCCAAAGGACCACCCAAAAATAATAATAAAGAAATCAGAGAATGTGTCTGAGAGCATTGTCCAAACTCCTTCTGAATTCTGGAAGCTGGGTGCTGTGACCAGTGCCCTGGGGATCCTGTCCCAGTGCCCGACCACCCTCTGGGTGCAGAACCTTTCTCGAACGCCCAGCCCGACCCTCCCCTGTCCCAGCTCCACACTGTCCCCTCGGCTCCTGTCGCTGTTCCCAGGGAGCAGAGCTCAGCGCCTGTGCCTCCGCTCCCCTCGTGAGGGAGCTGCAGGCCGCCATGAGGCCTCCCCTCAGCCTGCTTTGCTCTGGGCTGAACAAACCCAGGGACCTCAGCCGCTCCTCATATGTCTTGCCCTCTAGATACTTTGCCATCTCTGTGGCCCTCCTTTGGACACTCTCTAACAGTTTTATATCTTTCTTATGCTGTGGCACCAAAAACTGCACATAGTGCTCGAGGTGAGGCCACACCAGCACAGAGCAGAGCTTCCCTCACCCATCTAGCAATGCCGTGCTTGATGCACCCCAGTGTACAGCTGACCTTCCTGGCTGCCAGGGCACACTGCTGGCTCATGTTCAGCTTGCTGGCAATCAAAACCCCCAGATCCCTTTCTACAGGGCTGCTTTCCAACATCTGTACCCCAGTCTGTATGTATAACCAGGGTTGCCCCTTCCCAGGTGCAGAGTACTACACCACTGCCAACAGCTTTCCACTGTTGCCCACACAGCAGCCTGAAGGGTCATCAGACAGGTGTAACAGCTCTGTTTCCCTGTTGCAAGAGCAGCCCTTGTTCCTTCCTCGCAGCTTGTGACAGAGGGAGTCCATCATTTTGATATGGTCTTTTCCTTTGATTTTCTTTTCCTATTCAGTGATATACCAGTCTTACGTGATAAAGTGTTGAAGTCATTACTCCGTGCTTTTTGATTCCTTATCATTGATTAATGATTCTCATAAACTTTTGCCTTTTGCTTCTTTTTTTCCCCCATTCTTCATATTTTCTGATGCATTCAGACGTGTGATAAAGACTCAAAAATGTCAGCATCACTCTACATCTATTACTTTCCCAAAGATCTCTCTTTCACACTGGATCTCTATTTGTCCCTTTCAGAGATGCTGGTCTTTGGCTGTCTCTCTAACTGATGTCGTGTATTATGCTGGCCATAATTTATGTAGCCAAAAAGTTTAAACCCTAGCATTCCCAAATCAAAGGCGAAGCAATGTCTCCTTATAGCTGACAGCATTTAGGTTTGGTATATCTTAGTGGGCAAAAGTTCTCAATAACTTTTGTAATTACTGAAGTGCATAACTCCTCACTGCATTTATATCCTGATGATCTACTGGTATTCATGGCTTCATCAGCAAAAAATATGAGGGCTGATTAGAGATTTCTCAAACTTTAGTCGAGTGTACAGTACCTGCACCTCGGTCACTGGTAGCTTATGGCAGCTGCTTTTCTAACTGGCTTTGCACATTGTGTCTTCCAGCACTATAGTTTTCTCTGTCCATTTCCTCCCTTTTCTGGATGGAAGCTGAAAGTTCCTTCTTCTCAGTGATGGTCTCGTCTGTTATGTGACTTCCCTCTGCTACCAGTTTTGCTCATTCAGACCTACTCTGTACCATCACCATAACAGCAGCTTTTACTGTGCCTGCATGGCAGTGTCTGACTGTCCCACTTCTGAGACCTCAGAGCAGGTTGGGCACCAAAGAGATGGGACATAAGGTCTCCCAGGCCTCCCCAGCCCCTTGCTGGCCCTCTCACAAGTGGTCTGAAAGAACATATGCCCTGGGTTATCCCTGCCCACAGCAGCCCCAGATTGCATACAGCAGCCTCAGATTGCATACAGCAGCCCACAAATCAATGCAGCCTTCCTGCTGTCCTTTATATCAAACCAGTGTAACGCTTGCACGATGTTGTGTGATGGCAGCTGGGACCAGTGCTGGTGTGAGTTTTGTTCAGCATCTTCATCAATCACAGTGAAATCTCCAGGTTTGCAGATGGTACCAAGCTTTAACAGAAAATAATAAAATTTAAACCATGCCAGATGATGGTGAGTGGAACTGACAGGTCCAAGACAGGAAGACCTTGGATCTTCAAGTCCTCTGAAATCATTGACTCAATGTGCAGAAGTAAGCATGAAAGCTGACAAAATGTGCATCATCAGGAATTATATGGAGTAAAAGACCGAGTTTTACTGCTACATTCTTGGTGGATAGGGGGAAAGGTGTTTGTAGTTTGCTTTTAGTTCTCGCAGTTCTAGTCCCCTAGTGATACATGATAAATTTTATTAATCTCCCTATGCTGAGTCTATTTCGCTGTGATGATAATTGGTGAGTGACCTCCCTGTCCTTACCTCAACCCTTGAGTCCTTTTATTGTATTTTCTCCCCTTTTTTTCCATTGAGAAGGGGGAGTGAGAGCAGTTGTGGTGGAGTTCAGCTGCATAGCAGGGTAAAACCACCACATTCCCCTCCCATCCAGCAGCAATACTTACCCCTCTCACCTCCCTGTGCCAGATGCAGCAGGGCATGTCTGCTTGCAGAGCAAGGGAAAACACAGTTTGTCTTCCATGTGATTTGCATGTACTAATACACCCTTGCAAACTGAAGACAGATGTTCAGATCTGCCTATCCTGAATTTCTGTTACCTGGGGAGTTATGACAGTGATTTTTTATTTTATTTATTTTTTTTTTTCACACAGCCAGGGCCTATTTGGCACAGCCAGAGCACAGTCTCATTTAACAGACCTTCTGGATTCAGCCTAATTCTTGCCAAGCAGCTCCAGTATCTCTGCACTGTACTTCCCAAGGCCCCACTCTATTTATTCATATCTTCTATAATGAAGAGTTAACAGTACAAGATTTTCCCCTGAGGTTGATGTTCCAGTTTCTGTGAGGCTGAGATCTAGTAGATACTGTTTAATATAAAAAGAAACAAATAAAATAGTGAAAGATTTTGCACCGTCTTTATCACTTTAAAGCAGTAGAAACATTAAAGAATGGGGAAGTAAATCTCAAGGTCAAAAACACTATCGTCGTTATATGGTCAATGCTATTTTCATTCACAATGTTTCTAGCAAGAATGTGCTTGACATAATACTGCAGGAGTGATGTAAATGTTCTTAATACCTTTGGAAATCCAGCCCTGCACTGCTTGGAAGAGCATCAGGTACCCTACTGTCAGACCCCCCTGTGCAGGATAGAGTCAGGAACCTCATCAGAGTCATGACATGTCTCAGGAAGCAGAGTTGGATTATTTCACTCAGGAGCGATGTGCCAAAGCCTTTCAGAAGTCATGCTGGAAGAATGATATAAGATTTCTTTTCTTTTTTTTTTTTTTTTTTTTTTAATAGTCTGGGGAAAGTATTCTGAGCCGGATGGCTAAGGGAAAAGAAATGACCTTGTGTAATAAAGTCCAAGGTTTTGCTGTTCAGACACATGTGGCTTCAGGAAGATCTTGATGCTGATTTCACTTTTGGAGGTTCCAGACTTTCTCCTATATTTCAAAAGGTATATTTTTAAACCTGTTGGAAAACAAAACAAAACAAACAAACAACAAGAAAAAACAACTTACACAGTAGCATGGGACAAGAACCTGAAGGACAAAAAAAAAAACACAAATGTGAGTTGAATGTTTCCGATCTGGAAGTAAATTGACACAGGCAGGAAGACTGCTGTCTGCCATATCTACGCAAGAGAAAGCAGAGAGCAACATCTAATCAGAGGACAGATACCTTGATTCTTCTATATAATGTCCCCAGGGATCATTTGCGGTACTTGGAATTACGTATTCATTTACAGACCACAATACAACAGCTGTGATATGTAACTGTCGCTGTTATGTTTCCCAAGTGCCAATCAGGAGAATCTTGGGATTCATAGGACTCTGGGGAATAACCACTTCTCATACTGTGAGACAGAGTGGATTGATTGTAACTTGATTTCTTCTCTGTTTCTGTCATTGCAGCTGAAGATTAGATAGGGAAATCTGAAATTCATGATTGAGCAGTGACCTAAAGTTCAAAAAAGCCCAAAATGCAAAATCACTGGCACTGCTTCTGCTTAAACCCAGGCAGACTGCCAGTTCCTACAGAAAAGGAGATTAAGAGATGTGAGAATTATCAAGTTCAAAGGTAGAATTCAACCACAAAGCACTGAGCCCAATTCACTGTGTGGGTAAGTCCTGTGGGAAAAATGGGGAGTCAACCAGCTCATGGAAAAGACTCTGACTGTACAAAATCAGCACAGGTTTCTGCCTAAACTTTTCTGTGCTTGGTTCAGTGTACTTCAGTAACTGTTCCCAGGCTCAGCAGCAGTATGAAATGTCTGCATGTTTCCTTCCAATGAAAAGAGATGCTCAGTTAACTGAAGAGTTTAAGAAGGTGGTGTCATACCAAAAACACATTCACCATCTGATTCAAAGCACTGAACTGCTTAGTCTGCCCAAAGCAGCAAATATATATATATATAATATATATATATAATATATATATATAAAAAAAACTTAGCACCTTTCTGCATTATGTGGGAAAGTTAATGTTTTCATTTATGCCATTTTACTTGCCATTTTTGCCCCTCCTTTCTCCCTGCAATGGCTCAAGCTGTCCATTCCTGGCTGTCCCCATTCCCCTTTTTGAGCAGGCTTTATACAGCCCACCTTCACCAGGTTTGGAATTTTCCTCCCCGATGCCAGCTACTTCTACCCCAGTACAGATCGCCTCAAACCATGGCATGTGTCCATTGCTCAGCCAGGGACTGCCCTGAAGGAAGAGCTAGCCCATGCAGAGGAGGCAGTCACTGTTCCCATTGGATGTGGTCCCAGCTGAACTGAGGTGGAGGGCCTGACCTGCCTGGATTTTGAGGAGACACATCAATCAGAGGAGCTCATACTTCAAAATTAGATCGTAATGATCACCTTCTCAGCTCTAGTAAGTGACCTAGCAGACACCCCATTAAGCGGGTCAAGGCTTCCAGATGGACCACAGAAACACCACTGAGGATGATGGAAGTGCCGGGACTGACATGTTCTGCCCTGCACGTGAGGGGCTGAGTCCTCTCGAGGGACTTTCAATAGAAGTATCAAAAACATTTCTTTGAAGGCAATTTGCCACTTCAGTATAAGAGGAAAAAATAGGGGTTATTAAAGGTTTGTGGAAGGAGAGGACAGTCCATAGCATAAGGAGAATGAAGCCATGATTTCTTTGAATTGCAGATGCCATGAGGTGATAGTCTCAGGGAACTGAGCAGATTGCTAATTCAATCCATAAATAGAGTGGGATATTGCTTCAGTCCATATTTGTCATGGGGAAAGTCTGTCCATCCATGCTGCATGGCCCATAGCCCTATCCTGGTTGGCCTGGCAAAACAAAGCATAGAGTGGCAAGCTGAGAAAGCAATGTGGACTCAAACATCTGTTTCTTCTAAAAATTATTTTGTGCAATAGCATGAAGCGCTTCAGTGTCAAACTTTCAACCCCAAACCTCTATCTGCATGAAAAAACAATTGACTTCTCCAGTGACACAGCAACATACAGCATTCACGTTCAAGAGTCCAGTGCATCCACCACATCTGTGTTTTGAGCAGGGCATAGATGACTCGAGGGCAATGAATTTCCCTGAGCCTAGCATGACAAGGCCACTTGATTGTGATTAATATGAAAGGGCTGAGATGCCTCAGGAAACAAGAGAATTAAAAACACACTGGCCTGGGGAAATGTCATTTCACCAGGAGGAGGGGACACACAGGCTTTTTTCAAGTCTTCACCTTTGCAATAGTATCAGAAAAAAAAATATATTTACACAATTCTAATAGTAGCATTTGATTTGTAACTGCAACTCCAAGAGCAGAAATAATCCACTTCTGAGTCTGAAGTTCTCCATGAATATTCACATCATGGCATTTCCAATAATATGCTTCTGATCTGTTCTTTCTGTCCCTTTCATTTCAATGACAAAATTACAGTATTTTCCCTAGTAGAGCATGAAAGAAAATACCAAAATATTAGTATATACTTCTATGATTTTATATGTGGCCAAGACATTTTCTTGCTACTTTAGCAAAAGTCATTGTACGTAGCAAAATAGCCCACACAGCGTACAACTACAAATGGTTTGAAATTACATGCTTGTACTGTATTCATATTGCAAAAATATGCATTCATTTCATTGTATCATTGTCAACATTTTTTTGTTGTTGTGTCCCATCTCCTAAGAGAAAGTCAAGTGACGACACAGTCACATGAAGCAAAAAATGTTTCATGGATTTAAGAAATTGTTGTGATGAAGTTTTTAAACGTTTAATAATTACTTGCTGGAATAAAAGCTACCGTGCAAGTTTTCAAAACCAAGCTTCCTGTGTTTGATTAGTGTATAAGCGTTAATACTGATTTCTGTTGTTTTAGTAGAAAATTGATATTCCTGGTCTACTAATTAATTCATTAACCAACTAATATCAAATATGTCCTCTAGCAACTAATTCCTTCTTTGTATGGTTTATGAGATGGCCTGATGGCTTGATGACCTGATATGATTCTCTGCCTCACATTAGGCTGATTGCAAAGTGAAGGAGTATTGCTGGACGAGTCAGCAAAGTACCTAATCCTGAACTCCCTTTTCAGCAATTCTTTAATCTCATTGGTGCTTGAAGTGACTGTGCACTGATGAACATAGGTAGGACAGAATGCACTTGGATGCTTAGGGAAATTGTATCATATTTATTTACTTATTTATTTATTTGCTTATGTACACATATTTATAGGAGGGTGGGATGAATCATTACTTGAAGACTTCAATTTTAGTAGATTTGCTTCTAAGATGAGGTGGAGAGAAGGATGTAACAATTGCACTCCTTCCTTGTTGGCTCTTGTGAATCCTAACTTGCCACTGTAGGTCAAAGAGAAAATACCATATAATGTACCACACGTTTAACATTGAATATTCCCTCCTGGCTCCATTGGTGCTGTGGGAGAAGTGATGGGCTGTGTGACAATAACAAGGAATCAAGGCAGTCGCTTCCTTCTCACAAGGATGACAGGACATCACTAGAGGAGACCCTTGTCCTAATACTGAAGATCTCCGTTCGATGGTGCTTCTTAGAATCATTTCTGCCTTGCCCAGCCTGCCTTCCTGTAGCAGCATTTAAGGAACACTACACAAGTCTGTGTTGCTGTTAATCACCTTTGGCTGGCCAAGAGACTGCAGACCTTACAGCATTCATCCATGACTCTGTCTCTGCCAGGTTTGTCTAGGTAGTGTAACTATTTTAAGTAGTTTGCTGAGCAGTGCTGCTGATGGAGGGAGCGTCAAATGCCTTGTTGCAAGATTCCCTCAAATAGGTATGTTTTTTTCTTTCATTTATTTGTCTTGTATACTTATACTGCAAAGAACAATTAATTTCCTTTCTACATAGAAAAGTGATGTAGTGAGATCTGGTATTTCATTATTTCTGTTCTATCTCTGCCGTTCAGTGCTAATCAACTGCCTTTCAGTGCTAATCAACAGCATAGAATACCAAACAAACAAATACCTACATAGATGAGCAGGAGTTTGCATACATTCCATTGAGTTATAGACAAAAAGAGCTTATGACTAACTAATATGCTTTATGGTAAAAACGTTTGCTGATTCCAGCATACACTGGAAATGTACGCTTGGTGTACTTAGAAGCTTAGAAATGAGTCACCTCTTTTAGGAGAGGAAATAAGCACCCAGCAATTGTCAGGCTAACAAGCTGTTCTGATTTTCTTTTATTTGTGAAGACTCTTCCAGGCAGGCCTGGAAAACATTTGAAGCCATACAAGTGAGGTGTGCAAAAATAGAGGCATTAACAGGGTTTAACTTACTGTCCTCCCAGGATGAGTCTTTCCATATCTCCATGTCTGCAGAACCTAGCTGCTCTTCAAGACTCTTCTTTCCAGCAGGTTTTGACCCCTTCAGCCCTCCTAACCCCCACAAACCTTTGAAAGGAACCCCCTGGAAATGGCACAAAGCTCCTGAGGACACAAGCTGACCCAAATGGGTAGCAAGCGGGCTATTCCCCCACGTTCCTTGCTCCCACCCAATACCTGTGCACAAGGATGGTGCAGGCAGCAGAGTCAGGGAGGTGCAAGCAGACTGGTGGCTGTGACTCTATTACATTTTAAACCCTTCCCTTTCCCAGGGGAACTGAACTCCAGCACCAGCACTGATTTCCTGAGCTTTTGCTGGGATTGCCCTCTGCTGGGCCAGGGCGAGCTAGGCTCCCATTGCCCTGCTGCGAGCATCAACTAACCAACAAAATCACTGTTACCAACACTGCTGGCTGTTACCTCCCTCTCTGCCTCGATGGTCCCTTCCTGAAAAGTGACTACTAATGGCAACAGTGATTTCTAAATCAGGACTGCCTTTCTCTGCAGGAGAGACACTTTAGTCTTTGCTCTTCTCTCTGCCAGTCCCACGTTATAATAATGAGGACAGACACACATTTAGAAACTCCAGCTTGAATGGGGGAATGGATGGCAGAGCTCTTTTAAGGTGCTTCACTGGTTATCATGTGTTTGTATGGAACATACAGGTGCCTTCGAAGACTTTGCATAAATAATAATGCTATTATTTATGAACTGTGGCATGCTGGATCTCCAGACCTGCCTGCACAGGCTGTGACTCTATCAGGTAGCATAAATATGGGCAGGCTGGGTTAGGGATTGAGAGGAGGACATCTGGATCCTGCAGAGAGGCAGCAGGTAGTGTTGTCCCTTTTGAATCTGTCTGATGTTGCATCTCAGAATGGTTTAGGGATGTTAGGTTATGGTCCCCTTAGTTTTATTAAACAATGAGAGATGTCTGGGCTCTCTCCATGCACCTGGGAGAGCACAGGAAAATCCAAGTAACCTCTGGCTTTGCTGGTCTATGATTTCCTACTACATATACTTTGCCATAAAAAAGGATTAATAGGCTTAACTTCTCCTACCCCCCCTTGCCCCCTTTTTTTTTCATAATTATGTCCTATTGTAGTGAAGTGCCCTCTGCAATTTCAGCTGCCCATGATAAACCTCTGTGTATCTTGGTGTGAACTGTAAGAGGTGGGGTGCACTACTAATCAGTTGCCAGCAATTACAGTAGCAAACTCTATTTCACACATGGATAAAGTGATTTTTCTTGCACATATGTGTATGGCAGCTTGCTATTACCCTTGACTCATCTGCAATGTTTAGACTGTTAAAGTATTTCACAAGGGTCAATTGCAACTATCGGCTCATTCAATACTTCACTTCAAAAAATGTTGCAGGTGGCTAAAAGTAATTTCTTGGAATCCGAGACACATGCTAGCATATGATCATTACAGTTTTCCAGCCTGTTTCGCATCATTTGCCAAGTGTTAGCTGTAACCGGTCCCTAATGCAGAGCATTTTACTGGAGTGGTTTAGTGCATACTGCTTCACAGCTAAGTGCCTTGGGACACTTCTCAAATATTTGTGCAGTGGGCAATCTGATAGAGCTGATCAGAGTGTTTGCAGTTCTGCTTTGTTTTATTATTGACTAGAATTTCAAGCTGACTCTTAATAGGGGAAAATTAGTAACTGAACAAGTGTGTACAGTCCCTCAGATATGAACCACAAAACTCCAGGTAGTCAAGCAATGTCCAAACCAACCCAGTGACTTCTGATTTTGAAGGACAACCTGCCTACAAATCATAAAACATCTGTATTTATATATGCAGATATTATTTGGAAAACTGCATCTCTTGCTCATAGGAGAATTATTGTCTTATTTACAAGCAGTAGTTAAAAAGAAGTTTTGATTGTCTTACCAAGTTGCTTAAAGCTGCAGACTTTTGATTCCAGGGTGAGATCAGAGCAGACTGAAGTAATGCTTTACAGAAAGGTACTTAGAGAAAGGGCAGAGCTAACAGACCCCTCTGGATGTCTTCCTTTCATATCCTAACACTACTAATGACAAGCTAAGTATGACAGGAATCAAGGGACAGATTGGTCTCTTATATGTGATCTTTTATCCGTATGCCCAATTACCATACCCTTTCACATAACCTCTTCTCATAAATTACTTTCTGCAAGACTTGCAGGACAAAGCCTGTTGGGAATTTGATTCCAAAATGAAGGAATTAGGATCTGGTGAGATAGATTCAGTGTGCTGTATGCAGACCTTTTATTGATGTACTTATCTTGATTCTTTAAGCCCAGAAACCTGAATAAGTGTTTTAGCAGTGCATTAATAACTCACATTTATCTTGGCTCATAAAAATGCAGCCAGAACAAATACAGAAAACCATTTTCTTTAAGGAAGAGAAGCATTTACAGGTTTAGATTTGTTCAGTGGGTATTTAATGCAGGCAGAAAAGACAATTCAGCAGGACAGGAGTGAGATAAAAGCTGTTGTGGTTCCTCGTGGATAAAGAGACACTAGCAGTGGTCAGACCTTTGACAACATAGTAATTAATTGTTGGATAGCTGATTTTTGGCTTTTTCTGTCCTTTGATTATCCCGGAGAGCCCTGGCTTGCTCAAAGCACCCCATGGTACTCTGGTACAGTGGAGTATTCCTTCTTATGGCACTACTATGTCTGATTTTTCCTGAACAGAAGGTGCTGCTTTGGTTCATGTCATCCAAAGTTATAAACCACCTCCTAGCACCTACATTATATGTACATGCATGTACAAAGCATGTAAAAAAGTTTTGTTTGTTAGCTAGTTAGAGGGATGTGGGAATGGAGACCATCTGTGTCTGGGTGGAACTGGCTCTACTCTAACATAGGGCAGTTCCTGGGCTCTGCTCACAGACCACCCCTGCAGCCCCTCCGCTACTAAAACCTTGCCATATAAACCCAATACATATGCTTATGTAGGTAAGAGACTGTTCCGTATTTTTATTTAAAGTCTGTTAGTAGCATGGCCACTCATTGACTTGTGACACATTAACACAGATCCTCAAATTCAAAAAAAAAAAAAAAGTAAAAAAATGTCTGAAAATCATTTACCCAGTCCTCTAAGAATTCAACAGCACAGAGTGAAAGGGTGAAAGGGGGTACACTGAGCGTATTAGGTACTTACACTGGATCTCAGGTTCAGTTTTAAGTGCTTTTTTTATTATTATTCACAAAACGAAAAGACTAAAGAGCTCAATCTGCCACTCAGGTGCCTGTTTCACAGCCACAGACTAGCTGCTGAGTCTGCACTACCCCTGTTAGCATCCAGGCATTGCCAGACAGGATCAGGCAGCTGAGCAGCTATTTTCTGTTTCTCCCATAGGCCCAGTCTGTAGCATAGGAGTAGCTCTACCTTTTCTCTCCACAGCCCAGCTTTCTTTCCCATTTGCATCAGGATGTCTGATAGGATGTCAGCCCCATAGCAGTCCTTGCTCTCAGTCTCCTGATATTTCCTGGTTCTTTTAAAATACCCCAGGGCCTACTGTCTCTCACCTAAAAAGCATGGGAAAGTTTGGCCTTTTCCCTGTGACTTTGTGGGCCAATGATTTCAATTAAAAAATGCAATATGTATTTATGAAAGTGCTCAATATATGGATCTCTCGAATTTGTTGGTCTGCCTTGATTGACAAATATACTTCAGAGCTGCAGTTTTGACTTTCTGCAGTCCTATATATATTGGCTTAGATATATGTTTTCAGCTGAGGTAGCAAAGGAAATTGTTGTAATGAGGAGCCATGGCCATTACGTGGTGTTCATTGATCTGAAAAGCCATGCTGAGTGAGCACACTGTGGTTCAGGCTCCATCGCAGCATTGTCTGTGGTGTGTGACTGCCCCAAACTGTGTGATTAGCTAGTCTTTACTCATAATAATTTCTGGTAATTCAAACAGAAATGTAGGTGTGTTTGTACGATTCTTATACACATTGCATTCTGTATTTACTCTGGATTTGATTCATGATCATCCTCACCTCCAGCAGCTACGTCTCTCAGCTGGTCACACACACATGCCATGAATGTTTCAGACTCAAAGCTCTGGGCCATCTCCCTGGCTGCAACGCCGTGCTGCCTTTGGGACTCCCAAACATGACATTTTTTCACACAGAATATCACCATTTCCATTAGTTTTGTTTTGGTATTCTTAAGTGGATAAGCTGCTACTTCCTTTTAGTCTAGTGTTGACCAGAGCTCTCCACAGGATATTGTTGAAGATGGTTGTGGCCGTGGGGCCTGCCATGGCAGGGGCTGAGCTTCAGCCAAGTGCATCCTACCATGCTTTGCTGTTTTCAGCTGACTCACTTCATACTCAAGACAAAGTGCCAAAACCAGGGTAGTAGGATAAACTGGGAGGTTGGTCTCGCATGGAAGTTTAGGCCCAAGGCTAATGTGGCAGAGCTGATCTATCTGAGAAGATTATATTCTGCAGTTTGAAAGAAATGATCTTAGCAGCTCATACTGACAGAGTGCAGCTCCAAGGCTGAAGTTAAGAAGTGAAGTTTCTTACCTAAATTGTGCTTAAAATCCTGACCTTCTATAGGGCATAGATTAAAAAGCAAGAAAATAAATTGCAGAACTTCAAGCCTGAGTGACAGATGAAGCACCTAGCTGAAGCCTCTAGCTAGCTGCAGATGCCTTTATTTTCTGTACACGTGAAACAAAGACCTTTAAAAGAGAAAGTTAGTAAGGCAAACCTGAATTATGTAGCTAAACTGCAGACGTGGTATTGAATCCACGAACATGAGGAGTCATTTTTTTATTGTTGAAAAAATGGCTGTGGGTCATCAGGTAAGCTTCAGCTAGAAAGGAAGCAGTTCCTGGGTAGCTTTATGTAGCCAAAATCAAGAAGTGCCATTTTGGATCTTTCAAACCAAGAAAGTAGCCAGTGAATTTTGCCCCAGAGGCTGCCTTGCTCCTGGCTCTACAATGGGAGAGCACAGCAGAATTATGGTAAGACACAAAACTCCCTGACATTTTAGCTTGCCAGAAGGAGAAAGATTAAGGTCTAGCAAAAAAAACCTGCATGATGGATGCTGCCTGAATTACCGAACTGCTGGATGGATGACAACTAGAAACAAATAGTATTTATTGGCAAGAAGCTATGAAATGACACTTTAAAACCAGAAATAGCTGAAGAGTAATTCCTGTGCTGCAAATAAGCATGTACATGTTATGATGGGAATCATAGCTTTAATCATACTTTAACTAAAGAGTAAACAAGTGAATATAAAAAATACTCGTTTTACCAAAGCAAATGTAATCAATGTTTTTTCTTGATTTTTTTTTAAATATTACCTTTTTTCAGTTCTGCCCTTACAATGTGTATTTCAGGGTAAATATTTATGTTACTCATCCCCAGGTTTTCTTAGAAGCTGGAATAATGCTGTTGCAATTTACCAATGTGATTCTACAAAGGAAAATTCCAGCAGAGGTAGGAGAGTGAGGAGACAAACAGCACTATCTTTATACCTGTACTGATTTTAGACTGCACAGTACTAGCAAGCTGTAAGTATTATTCTACTGGTTGTTGGTGTTGTTACATGGTCCAGGTATCTGTAATGCCTCAAACACTGACAATATTTTTGTTCTGTAACTGGAAGGATTTATTCTCTCATCTAGAGATGAGAGATTGGCTTGTCACATTCCTATTAGCAGTAATAGGAGCTACTTGCTAAAATCTCTTGATAATTATGAGCCAAGTCATTCATTAGCAATGCAGACCTAATTCTGCTCAGGAGGCAGTTGTATGCTGCCTACAGACCTGCGTGAAATTAATAAAGATGGTGTTTTGCACAGTGTCTTGTGTTGGATTCTTTGCAAGTTACCCTCTTGAAGAACTGAGAGTAAGGGTATCTTGGCATCAAGGAGTATTTTCTAAAATAATGAGTTTAAAATTTTGTCCTCCATATTTTTGTCCTAGTTCTATTGGCTCTAAATCTAAAATGAAAATATGGAAACATAATACATATGGAGAATAGTAAATATCAAGAAAATAGTAAATAAAAATGTTCCATTACCACTTTAGTGAATCTTTCCTCTTTGAGAAAGATTTCATGGAACATAAAAGACAGAAAACAAAGAAACAAACAGAAAATCAAACTCAAACATTCTCATTGTTACATGTAACTGGAAAAAATGATTCTGCCATCTATCTAATGCAACTTTCTTGTTTTTCTTATTGAATAAAAACAGTTCAAGGTAAGTTGCACAGGTAAAGTTGTAAACTATAATCTAAGTCATTGATCATCGTCATTTACCTATTTGGATTTAGAAACTGCAGGCCATATGACACATGAGAATAAAATATATCTTGCAGTACCTAGAGCACAAAAGCACAGGCCCTGATCCTGTTAGGAGTCTGTGAGGTGCTGGTGAGGAAATCCAAAACAACCAACCTGGACTATAACAAGCCTGAGCTTCTGGCCCAGAGTGACAAATGTGAAGGAGACTCACAGAAGACTGACAGAATCTGGAAGGAACTTACCAAGCAGTTCCTGTCTGAATTTTAAGAAAGGTACTGCAGATGAGGTTTGCCTGGAAATCACATGAATCACTTTGATTTCTCCAAAGCTTTAAAGGCTGGAGATCAGACATAATTTTGATTTGTCACTGCTTCTTTGACTGTAGGCACTTTGGTCTCTGTTAGGTGGCTGCACCAGTAGGTGCTTCTGCACTGAAATTTTTACAGACTGTCACATCATCCACTTCCCAAACTAAACAGATTTGGTTTAGTTCCCAGTTTTCCTTAGAATGAATTACACATATCTCATCTCAGATGATACAGCTTCCTCTCTGTGAAAGAAAGCACAACTACTTCAAATAAAATAAAACAAAGAATGTCACTGCAGTTTGCTTTGAACCTTTCAATCCTGAATCACATGATAAAATCGGGATTGAACCTCAGCACTTGGTGAAACAATCTTTAAAGACCAGGAGTATGTCACCAAACTAGTGAAGAGCTGCCAATTTCGAAAAGAGTGGAAGAGAGATAATGCATCTACTCAGAAGAGGCAGGACTCTAAACCAGATCAACTGATGTAACTGATCAAAACTCCCCTGCTTCTCTGACAAATCCATCCTAGTAGGCCTCCACAAGAAAACTCAGATCAGGAAACTCATGATCATCCAAACTTCGATACAGGCTTTCTAATAGACAGACTCTATAATGATGGTATAAGCTAGAACTAGTTGTAGTTTTTTTTGTTGTTATTGTTTGTTTTTTTTTTTTCCTTTAAAAAAGAAAAAGTTCCTTGAAGAATATTAACTCAACATTGTTTCATTCTGAAATGTTCTTTATCAGAAAAACATTATGGTTTTTAGAGCAGCCACTACCTTAGTGAACAAAGACCTCTGCCTCTATGTGAATAAATATAAGACCCTTTGTCTTAGTTAACTGCACCTGGCATCAGAGCAAACCTTGTAAGATGGTACTGCCATCTTCATGAATAAGGAACATTTGATTTATTCATTAGTTTGAAAGTGAGAAGATTCTGGGAATTTGCTGTCAAGCCAAAAGACTTTCTATTGTATCACCTGTTCTTCCAATTTGTATTAATGAAGCTGCAGAGAGAAAGAAACTAAGAGTTAAGAGTCTTTCACGAGTTATTTCCTCAGTTATTTCCTAAGCTGTCTAAGTGATCAGACTATGTGAAAAAGCCCTCTATATTCATATTCCTTAGCTAGTGGCTTACAACCTAAGTCACTTCAGGTTGTCACCTAGGTCCTAGGACATAGCCCTATGTAAGATGTGGCTAGGAAATGAAAATTTGAGGTTACGTATGACAAACCACATCAGCGCTAGCTAGAAAGTGATTGAAAGGTTATTTCCTACTTTTTTCTGGTCACTATAAAGAAACAGAGGGGTAAGAAATGAGCAAATACTAACCTTGTGTACATTGTTGTTTATCATTTTGCCCACGAGGGTGTACAGTTTAATGGTAAGGTAGAATATTTACTTGAATAGTCCATCTGAGATTCTCTATGTAGAAGGCCTGTGTTGGTGAACAATACTTTGCCATTCTGAAAGATGTGTTTGTTTTTTTTTCTTGTCATATCAGAAACTGTAGACCTCCTGCATGCTGATGGAATACTTTTTATAGTGCCATGGGCCTAGCTGTTCAATAAATTAAGAGCAGGAAATCCAAGACTTGTTATCTCTTCTCTCTAACACTACCTGGATTAATTGGCAAATTGTTCTCTGTTGCATAACAGGTGCAAAACACATCATATCCTGCACTTTGCTCCTTCTGAGAGAGGTAGATGAGGTGCCCTGTTGCGTTCTGTGCAGAGGGTCTTCTATATTAGATTTCAAAATTGAAATCTTGCCTGCTGTGTGTGAGCATGGATATCTCTTCTGCCTAGTGCAATGTCTGGCAACAGGTTGATGATGATGTGTGTAGGCTGTGGCACATTTAGAAATCCTATGAATAAAAAGTGCCAAAACCTGTTAAGTATTGCTCCTTAATGTCATCATGTATCTAAACAGGCAGCACATGAAATAGCTGCATTTCATTCAGTTATTTGTAATATCTTGTTTCTCAAGAGTCAGTCTCTAGCCCATTCCCAACCTGTCCAAATCAACACTGTTACCTTGAATGAGATCAGGATAAGGAATGTAAATCCTAATGGGTGCACCTGATCATCAGATACCCACATCTGCTCCTCAACTAGAAAAAAGTACCATACTGAACTCCCTCATCCGAAGACAAATATAGTAACCAGCTGTTTGTTCCTTGCATGCAGTAGTGTTCTGAGCAATAAGCCAAATGAGGTAGCTTTCACATAATGCATTTGGAGCTCCTTCTCAAGTCAGACAGGTACTTGTAGCAGAGAATCAGGCTCGTTGTACTTTGAGCACTCACAAACAGAGCAGTCAGGAGGTTTGCATTGCATGGCAAGATACAGAAAAATATTTTGAATCTGTCATAACCTGCAGTCCATTTATAAAAACCATTTTGTTCATATTTGCAGAAATTTTGCAGGCAATTTTCTGCTTGCTGCACACAGATCCTTTGATTCAAGCAGAACTGAAGGTATAAATCCGAGCTCGATTGTCAGATGCAAGCAGGGGAGGACGTGGGTGGCCCTGCTCTTTGATGTGTGTTTGTGGTGAGTGCTGGCCTCCCCCCGCTGTTCTGATTTCTCTTTCCCTCTGTGTCCTGTGGTGTCTGCTAAGTAAGGCAGTTGCCGTAATCAAAGCTAGAACCTCAGGACACAAAACCATCTCCAGGAAAACAGCCTCTCCTGAACTAGGAGAGGTGATTGAGGATGACAGTGCACACAGGATAGAAGCAGCAGCCCTGACTTCCATATGGCTTGGCAAAACAATCAAAAATTGCATTGTTGCCTCAATTGTACATGAAAGCAATGATTAACTAGGGTGATTTATCAAAAAGGGAATAAAGTAGACACTCAGCTTGTGCCGAGGATGTTCTCCAAAGACGAATGTGGCAGGCAACAACAGGACAGGAAAGGGGGCAAGTGGCAGCTGTGGAAACATGGGATTTCCACACCTATGAACCAGACCTGTGGGCTCTCCAGTACAGCACCTGATCTAGAGCAGCGAGCAATTATAGCTTCATCAAAGGAAAGTACACGAAGCACTATAATAGGCAAAGGTAGGATAGTCTGACCTCATATAAAATACCTCAGCCTAATTCTTAATTTGTCAGTGGCTTAACATCTGAAATGAGAATTCATCTGGTCTTTCCACACAGTGTGCACATGGGTTCACAGTTGTGTGAGGCTAGGTGAGGGAGGTGGAAATAGCACTAGTTATTATAAATGATTATTTACAGCACATAGCTTACAGGAAGAGAACACTGTAATGGCTGCAAAGTGAAGAACAGTCATTGGGGCTAGCTGTGCTTAAGACTGCCATAGCATGAGGCCAGGCCATCTCAGGAAAAGCTGTTCTCAGTGCCCAGCTTCACAGAAACAGGTGAAATAGCCCTACCTATACTTCCAGCAACACATTTCTACCACCACTTTCTCAACTCTGGAGACACAGTGGTCTGGTGTGAAAGTTCAAAGTCCAGTTCAGTCAGGGATCTGCAAGGGAAAACCTGTCACCTACATGAAGCTCATAATTTAAGGTGGATTGAAAATAAATTTTACTTTACAAGATCAGAGACACTTCCTCAGTATTAGCAGCTGCAAAGGCTGCAAAGTTTGAGCAGCAAAGTTTATTCTACTGAACCTTTAACTCTGAACACCTTCATAAAGTTGTTTTCATCTCCAAGACTGGAAACCTCCAGTTTTGGGCACATTTAGATCCATCATTGCTCCTCTAGTTTTTGTTTAGCAATCCTTTAAAAAAATAAAATAAAATTAAAGGCAAACTAAAGATCTAATTCTGGCACTGAATAGCAGCTAGACACAGTAACTGCTGGACCATTATACTAATTGCAACTTAAATGTTTTAAAGAACAGCCAGATAGGTTTACCTCAGCTTTGCAAAGGTATATTATTTAACAAACACACACAGTATAGTCTTCTTTGCCATCTATTTAATGTAATGGAGGAAACAGTTTTGGGTTTTTTTGACTGTTGGCTTTGTGTTTTTGATTGTTGGCTTTCTGATTTAATTTAAATTTTGTTTATTGAAATCTGCAGGGCTTATTCAATCATTTTCTTTCTTCAGAACAATTTGCATTCCCGTGTTGTTGTGACTTGCAGATCATATTGAACCATGTCAAATACCATCTGAGGCATAAGTTTATAAGTATATGAACAACAGAAATTGTAAATTCTGATGTAGAATTTATATAAACTTACAAAATGCATTCTGTGATATTCGTTTTAATTTCTTACAATGCCAACCATAACATAGCACAGGTAAGATGCATTTGAGAACTGGGATTCTGAGTTGGAAAAAATGAGGGGTTATTAAGTTTGTTTTGATTGCCAGAATACATTATCAGGCATCTTCTTAAATGTGAACCCCTGCAAACTATAGGAGCTTATATGAAATACCAAAGCTAGTCAGTCTAGATAGTTTATATTAGTCATGAGATGCTATAAAATCAGTCTGTCAACATTGGACAGAGTAGAAACTGCCTACTTGTAGGTTTCAAAATCTAACATGAAATGAAAAATCATCCTAAACCAGTTATGTTTCTAATGGACATCTGTATCAATCACTTGGACCTAAAGAGTTTGTTTGCTGACAATATCTTGGAAGAAGAAATTTTCTGACAACATTTGCAGCTATTGAGAGAAATTGGAGGAGTTATAAATAATGAAGACAAATGGTCATGGAAAGAGCAATTGAGATCATTTAGCAAACCAGCTCCCATAATCAATATGCAATTAAGACTTCCAGAAACAAACAATTCTTGATACTTTTAACAGCCCTTCATTTTTTTAAATCCTTTGCCTTGATTTGAAATTATTCTGAGATAGCAAATTTACTGGTGCCTTTAATTACTTCATTTCAGTGTATAAATTCCTCTCAGTACTTAAAAATAAGTGCTTTGATTTCAAAGGGTGATGGTTACATGGAATATGATCTAATGAAAATTTGGCCCTAAAGAAAATGTCACTGCAAAAATGCTGGAAACACTCTCCAGAAGCAGAGAAGAATTGCCTCAGTTATAGAATCATAGAATAATTAGGGTTGGAAAAGACCTCCAAGATCATCTGGTCCAACCATCCCCCTACCACCAATATCACCCATTAAACCATGTCCCTAAGCACCACGTCCAACCTTTCCTTGAACATCCCCAGGGACGGTGACTCCACCACCTCCCTGGGCAACCCGTCCCAATGCCTGACTGCTCTTTCTGAGAAGAAATTTCTCCCGATTTCCAACCTAAACCTCCCCTGGAGCAACTTGAGGCCATTCCCTCTAGTCCTATCACTAGTTATCTGTGAGAAGAGGCTGACCCCCAGCCCCCCCACCTTCCTTTCAGGCAGCTGTAGAGAGCAATAAGGTCTCCCTCAAGTCTTCTCTTCCCCAGACTAAACAACTCCAGTTCCCTCAGCCGCTCCTCACAGGACTTATGTTCCAGGCCCTTCACCAGCTTCGTAGCCCTTCTCTGGACATGCTCCAGGGCCTCAATCATTCCTGCAGTTCCTGCTCTCAGCCGAGATGACAAGGCCTTCTGGTTGTTCAGGGTGTGGAAGTGTTGGAAATGCTGCATACAGTTAACTGGTAGAGCACTGGGACACAAGCATGGTTAAACCAATACAAAACAATACAAAACAAAACAGGAATCGGGATGGCAAAGAGCTTTCCACCTTTTCTTTTTTTTTTTTCCCCTATATCTGCATTTTTTCCAAAATAAGTAGGATTTTTCAAATGTGTTTACAATCAAGCAGAAAGGAGAAATCAGAAAGATAGCAAATTACAGAGCAGGAAATAGGAGCTGCAAATGTTTGTGTTCCATTCGCATAACTAGGCATGGGCCCCCTTCAAAATGTAATTATGTTTGTGTCACTGTTTACTACACCCCCTAACAGGATTAAAAAGAAAAAGAAGACAAATCCAAATCCTCTGAAGGCTATCTTTGGAACATCCCCAGAGATTAATGACAGACTCGCAAATAGAAAACTGTTTATATGCATCATTTGTGATGTGCCTCTGGATTAAGAAGCTGAGGAATTCATAATAGTACCTCAGAATAATGTAGAAAAACTTCAAAGCAAACTTTTCAGGCTATTCTCAGATTATGTTGTCGTTGTTCATTAGGGACTGGTGTGATACAACCAACCTGTCTCTTTCTTATAGTGCCTGAAAATTGTCAAAGGTTTATTTATTTATTTGTTATTTTGCAAATGTTTGGGACCAACATGGTGTGGATTTGTGGTGTAAGTCTAGCAATGTGCTTGTTACCTTTGGCACCACAGGGAGGAAGATCTAGACTGACAGAAAGTTCCTGGTATGTGTGAAATTGTGTAAAATAGGGAAAAAATGAGTAGAAAAAGAACGTTTGAGACATTCTGTGTATCCACTGGAAGTATTTACCATATTATGTATAATTTGAGTACTTCCATCCTCAAATTTGCAAACCTCACAAGTCAGAACCCTTCAAAATCATGGTATTGGCTTTAAAAAATATGATATTAAAAATGAAGACATGCAAAATAAAACTCATGAAATTTTTCATGCTATCTTTCTTTTCTACCCTATACATTTAGATTTCATTTTCCAGGTTTCTTACATATTATGAGGATTAGAAGCTTTTTTTTTCCAAATGGAAACCTCAATGTCTGCTTAATCAACAGATTAAAGAACTGGTATCCTGTGACTCTTGCTAAAGCTACAGGAACTGATTCAGTCTTGAGGAAAGTTGTAAGAAATCTAACTTTTAATAATTGTGATGGGTATTGCAGGGAATTTTGAACATACAGAATCTTCTGTCACTAGACGATGCTGATTGAAATAAAAAATCATATCAGGTAGAAGAAAAGTGGGCAAGTGATATGGAGACCTACTGCTTAGGTGGATCCCATGGGGAACTTCCTGTATATGTGCTCTGGCTACTGATCAAGACTGAATTTCTCTCCTTTACATGCATTCTCATATAGAGTCAGAAGAGAAGTCATATTTGCTCAGTACTGAGCCTTCTTTTATAATCTGATATGAAAAATATCTATTCACTCCATTAATATACATGGTTAAAGGTAGCACATGGTACGCAACAAACTCAAGAGGCTGAATATTAGATGCTGTACAGGTGTATATTAAGTAGAAGCCTCTACTCCGAAGAACCTTTCAGTTTTAGGTCTTATTTTAATTTGTGGGAAAAGTATAAATAATCTTCTAAAAATATTGTGCCCTTTTTGTTTGTTTGTTTGTTTTTTTAGCTAAAGGTCTCTTCAACTCTCCTGTAAGTACATACCAGAACTGCACAGAAGATAACTAGATGTATATACCAAACACTAATTTAATTGCTTGAATTATTGATACATTGATGCTGATCTGTACTTCATTATTTTCCTGTCCTATTTATGTAGCAAAGTGTGTTTGTGTTTAATACTGCAAACGATGATATTTGTTTCATGGATATTTTCTTAATCTCAGACTGCTGATTACCTCAATCCTCAGGGGCCATGGAGAAGGGCAGCTGTAAGGAAATACAGTTTTCATATTATATATTTTTGTTTACTTGGATTGTGCATAACATGGGTGCTGCTAAACCAGGATATAAAGGATAGAACTTGGATGTCTGAGCACTGAGACTCACTGTACAACTGATTCAAAAATATTTTGCAAAAAGTATAAAACACCAAGCCTAAAATCTCTAAGCAGTTAATATGGGAACTGCTGTATTAACAACACAACCCACATGACCCCTATGACCGCATGACTGGTGCTTATTGCTTAGTTTAGTTTTTTAATCCTATAATTTTCAAGCCAGCTTTATGACTCTGAGGAATCTGTTGTTTGCACACTTGGAAATGGCAGTATTATAACTGCAAATCCTAACTTTTTACTGTTTCCAAGATCAGTATTTCACATTACATGCAGATATCCAGAAAGCAGCAATCCTCAAATATCCTGCTTTCTTCTTACTAGTTCACATCACCATACGTAATCAAAATCCTTTAAGGTTATTTTGGTGATCAGTGAGTTCCAAGGAAGGGATAAGTGTACTCAGTAAGTAACTACTGACATTAGAAGCCATTTTGTAGCATAAATCCTCTCTGCAGTTATCACTTGTCCTCTTTTTCTCCTGTGATTTCAGAACAAGTATGGAAGGTTTTATATTCCAAATTTTCCAATATCTTTTTCTTGATATTTGACTTATAAAAAATAAAAATAAAATTAAGAGCATTTTTGAAATTGAATTTCAGATATGAATTCAAATTGTGTCTGACTTAGAACTTTCTTAGATCAAAAACAGTATCTGCAAAATGCTAAAACTTTGCTACCTCAAACCCTGAGCAATAGAAGGAGCTGTGAACTTTCAACAAAATACCTTGCATATGTTTCTTTGCATTCCTCACCACCCCCAGTAGATGTGGATCAATAAACGTGAGTTAAGCTATCACCATTCAAAGGAAATACTTCTGTGCTAGGCATGCAGCTCCTGGATCTAATGACAGAGGCTGATACAGAGAAATTTCAGTGAGGAACTCTCAGTTTCCTAAATCACTTCTACTCTTCAGCAATGCCTGCTTTTTGATTACTCTAACATTTACCTGTGCTTGTTTGTATTGTGGAGATAGTTTTGGAGCGACAAATTTGAAAATTCTTTTGATTGCTGTTTTAATTGGATTCATTAATTACCACTGAGCTTTTAATTATTTTCCCGTTTGCCAAATCTTCTGTATTACAAATGCAGTTAAAAAGGCTATAAACTTAAAGAAACACAGGCATTTCTCCACTAGGAACTAGGCTAACTCGCAGGATGTATAAGAGCTGTTAAATAGTCACACTTTTCATCTTTGCTGATCTGGGTTGGATGTGAGAGGTTTTGTATCCTATTAACAATCTCCTGAGATAACCAGCCCTTCAAATGTGATTACAAGGATCACGCATCTTAAGACCTTCGAAAGAGGTTACAGAGCTCTTTTGATAAACTAAAGAAAATATCTGGAAAGCTTAGGGTTGCTTCAGAGAAAACTATGCATTCAATAATAACTGACACTTTTGGGCATGCTTGGTAATTCACTATTGTGGATGGTATTTATGATCAAAGGGATAATAAGCGATATATAGACAGACAATGTGGTGGTTTTCCTAGAGGACATTTACTCAGGTGTCACAAGAAGTATTGTTTCTCTGTAATAAACACCAAAAGGGGAGGAGTTCCTCATATTTACTCCAGACTGAGCTCAGTTAAGCAGCCAGAGAGGTCAAAAAGCAGTTCCCCAGAGAGGTAAGTTCTTTAATTCTTGTATTGGTAGTCTCTCTTCTGCTAGCTAAACATGCTAGTTTATTTTCTTAAGTTATCATTTATGTATCTGCTGATCTTTTTTTGTATCACTTTTTATTTGCATATGTATGTAATTAGGCATCAAAAGACCTCCTCAGGGGTAGAACAGTATTAGAGGCTCAGTTATAAAGAAAAGAAAATAGATGAAAAGAGGGAACATGCTGTAAGTCACACAAGCTGAACATGCTTTAAGTCACACATGGCTGAGCTCTGCCCAGAACTTGGAGCCCAGAGGCAGGAGGACCTCCTTTTGTAGGTGGTCCACAGTGCCCAGCATAGCATCCTGTATGTATTTCGGCATGTGTAGCAAGGGCTTTTTTTAAACTTGTACTTGTGTAGCAAGCATCTTTTCTCTCTCTCTCTTCATCAGAAGCTTCTAGGAGCCTGAAAGTCTGAGTTAACAGTTCTGAATTAAAAAAGGTCCGCTTTACTAAAGTATGCTTTTGGTCTGTTGTATTACAACAAAGAGTAAGATGTATTCTGTAAGCAACTGTATAGTGTGATGCCCTCTGAAAGTGCATCTGTTCGTATTGCTTTTACATTGTCCACAAATTAATTTTAAAACGAATTTCAGACTTATACCTGCAATATTTCTTATGCGGTTGAAAACTATGTTGAAAGGCAAGGAGAGAGTCTGAAACCAATCTAACTATGATGTATTAAAAAGATAGCATAGTATGGGTGCTTTCTCACAGCATTAAACACAACTTAATGTCACACTGAGTACAGCTGGAGATTATCACATTTAATGTATCTTCCAATACATAATTAGATATTGCCAGTACACAATACAATACTTGCCCTTAATTATTTAAAATTTGTTTAATGGGACAGGGACCACATACCCATATTCACTCAGTACTCTGAAGACTCATCTGGAAGTCTTAGAGAAAAGCAAAGACATCAATTATGGGGAAAAAGACGGGTAATAGCCAAGGCATATTGAGATGAAGAAAGAAGAAAAACTATAAAGGAAAAGGAGAAATGTCAATGGGCTGCATGACACTGAGCATCACTTAATCGATTCATGCCTATGTTTTCAAGTACAAACAATGGCTACTTAACATGTATGTTGTCATTCACTAAGAGCTGAAACTCCCTGTTTGTTTGGACAGTGCCTACCTTTATAACCTTCAGAAGTTGTTCGTGACTTACTGGTTTAAACTAGCACTCTTCCTGCAGCAACGGGCTGTCATTATTTATATTTAGGATCATCAGATGAAATATACACTAGTTTTGGGAAGTTTCACGGCACACTTCACCTGAGCAGTTAGTCAATGCAGAAGACCAAAATGTGTGTGACATGTCAGTCCAAATGTACTCAGTTATCTGAGTCATGCAGTGCATTTTTGAATTTTAGGCCCTTTTGTCAGAAGAGGGAGTGTTCATAGGGAATTTCAAGTTTTCATAGCTAGGAGAAAGTAACATCAGCACATGGATACTGAGAAGCAGACAAGGCTCACTATGGGCAATTTTTGTTTTCAGCCAGCACTATTAGAAGTGGAAGAGGATGTATGAATTGATCACTGAAGTTATTTTCTTTCCTGGTTCCTAAAACTGTGTTTATGGGCTTCTTGGCTCCTAGCTCCAGACCATTCAGATGCATGGAGAGGTGTGAGCATGCACCATCCCTTTTTTGTACCTGGATTTCCACTGAGAGAATTTTAGCTTTGTTCACTTACTTGTTTATTGGTGCACTCGGGTCAAGCTTCTGCATGATCAGAGGATTATGCAGTCACTCATGTGACCTGCCATCCCACCAGACACACGGCTCAAAGGCAGTGGGTGCTAGCTACTCATAATCACAACTAAAATCAGCAAGAGCTTTGCTTGGGGGGGGGGGGGGGGAGGCTGAAAAAAGGCTTTGCATAAATGCTGTTCACATAGTAATTCAGGCCTAAAAGATATGGTTGTTTTTACAACTGAGGCCATATTCCGCTAGTGATTCCAACCCCGATCAGTAAAACGACATTATAAAACCAGGAAATTCATATTGTATTTTTATAGTCTTAATCGAGGGAGGAGGTAAGTTTGTGAAGAGACTGAGCAGCCAGCAATGAAAGGCATTAATAAAGGCAATGGCACCTTAAACTTTCCCTCATAAATTTCTGCCTGCATAATGCTGAACACAGGCTAAAAATGTTAATAATTTTCATGCAATATAGTAAAGAAGTAGTGTTTTGATGAAGGCAGTTAAGGACCACCCCTCTTGTCCTTACAGATATGTCTCGTGGATGGTTAGCTCTGGAGTTTAAGAATACAGATGTTTCTGTTGATGATTTTCCTACACTGAGGAATTTATAAGGCTGCTTGTTCATGTGACTTCTTTGATGTCTGGGTTGGGATGAGCAGCCTTTCCCATAACTGATGTATTCACATGCTAAGGCCATCCATGAACTACGTTGTTTCTGCTGTGCTTTCATGAAAGACTGAGAAGCTTGACAACTCTGAAACAACGTCACCACTGTCAGAGCTATCTGAAAACAACCAACTGGTTCAAATATTATTAGAAAAATAGGAGATAAATTAATTATGACAGCACAAGTCTCCTATGGAGTCACATGTTCCATGGTGCTAATATAAGGGGAAGTAGAAGACAGCCTGCTGAGCTGGTGAGTTTGGCTTCTTTGCAGTGGATGTTGCAGGGCTTCTCCAAAGAAAATAAGCACAACATAATTAAAGACTGTCTCATAAGAGCTGTACTGATAAAATTTCAGTCATTTCCTAACTTTCAAGTGCTTCATCTAGCAACTTCACACTGCTCTCACTTATTAATGTTGCACTGCTATTGTGTATTCATCCCATGCAACAGCTGATAGGATGTACCCAGTGCGCACACCTGACCTTAGTTATTTTAGTGGACCACTAAGTTTATTACGTTCGCACAGGACAGCGAGGCTGTCAGCAGACCCAGTATTGGGGTTTGCAGTTCACCCCTACCAAGTCTGCAAACTTTATCGGTGTTTTGTGGCTGTCAGGTGCAGCCGGTTTGGTGGATCAGGACCCTGAGGCTGTGACCCTAACGTGGACGCGGGCCAGTCCCACTCGGCGGTGGCAGCCCTGATACACTGCGGTACACCCGGGTCGGGGCGACCCCCGTTAGGGAGGCCGGGCCGGGCCGGGCCGGGCCGGGCCGGGCCGAGCCGAGCCGAGCCGGGCCAAGCCGCCCCTGCGCCCCTCGCCGCGCCCTGCCCGGGGCGGGCCGAGCCTCCCCGGCTTTGCTTGCGGGGATTACCGGGGCAAACCGCTCATCCGCCGCTGACCCCGCGGCGGGGCCGGGGCAGCCAGGAGGAGAGCGAAGCCGAGGCAGGGCCGGCGGAGGAGGCGCGGCCCCAGCCCCCTCAGCGGGGCTGGCTCGGCGGGGACCGGAGGCTTCGCTGCGGGTAACCCCAGCCCCTCGGCACGGGAGCGGCGGGCAGAGAGCAGCGGGGGCACGGGGCCGCTGGGGAACCCGGCTGTGAGGGAGGTGCGGTGCGGCACCGCCGCGCTACGCGACTTCGGGGTGGCCCGGCCCCCCGACATGGCGGCCCGGACCCCCGGAGGGTCCTGCGGGGGGTCGGGCTGGTGCCTCCCTACGTCGGCTCTCCGGGCCGGGGCTCTCCCCGGGCCGGGTCCGTCCGTCGGTGTGTGTGTGTGTGTGGAGGTGTGGGCTGCTCTATTGTTAGGAGTTTTGAGGAAATGGGGAGTGAGCATGATCACGCTGTATTTTTTTTTTTTTTTTTACGGCCTTATAAAGTTTTCCTGTGTTAAAAGAGGAAAATTAAGTGATGCTTTAGCTTTGGAAGTTAAGTTCTCTGCTAATATATTGATCGAGTGTGGAGTCATTGAAAAATTGTTCTCTTCTGGAGCTGCAAAATGAACGGGGTGCAATTCAGTTCATGGATCGCCAGTGTCAGCTCATTACTTCTGGTGGCACAAGGTCCAAATACAATTTGGTAATGACACTGTTCCCCCTTCTGTTATTAATCTTGTCTTCATAATTGTAATGCCCCTGGATAAACATATTCTGTTGGATGACAATTGCCGTGAAAATCTTTTAGCTCTCATTCGTTTTCAGTATAACAGCTTTTAAAATTGACTTCGTAATACAATAATTAAATTTAGTACTTTGTTTCCATGTTCTTTTGTATCTGGTGGCTGGCTTCAAAACACTGGAAACCTGTACTGCCAGCCTGTTTGAACTCTGAAGTCGGATTGTCACCCAGTGGGCAGGCCCTAGGCATGAAGGTAGAATTGAGTGCTTAGAGCTCATGTTGATTTTACATCCTGTTGCTTCAAAAAGCCTCTCCTGATGGACCTTCCTGAGAACTGTAAGCCCCAACACAGAGTTGGACCATTACTGTCAGTGGTAGGAGGGGAATGGAGGAAAACCGATGTGGAAGCTGATGTAGACATCTTCCAGCAGCACCCTTTGAGAGCATTCAGGGAGTGAAGAGGTGGAGCCACCTGTGAGCAGGGCTGGCCAGTCCAGTCTGCTGCAAGTCAAATGTCAAGATCAGCTGAATAATAATCAGCAGATGAAATGTCAGTGTGGACACCCAGTATGCATTTATCAATAGGAGATCAGGTACCAATACCACCCAGTGCTGTTCCTCTATTGTGTGTAGAAGTTTTACCAAGGTCAAGGAGTCCAGAGGCATCAAGTTTCTCTGAAGGTTGTCTTGCTTAGATGGGAAAGGTGTTGCTGGATAACAGTCAGAAGAGGAAAAAGTGTGTATTAGAAACAGAAGAAGCAGTTACTTGGCTCTTCAGAGAATGAGCACTAAAAGGTGCCCCCAGAAGTGGATCAAATTCTTCCTTGAGCAGCCGTAAGATTAATGTATGTACTTTGAATTGTGCTCAGGAAATACATTGTTTGAGATTAAGCTTAATTTATCAACCTCCTTGCCTCCAGATACTGTAAAGTAACCATTCATTTCTGCATTTACATTAATTCGATGTTCAGTTGTTGGGTTCCACGTTTGCTTGGTTCTGAGCATTATCAGACAATGTCTAAGACTAGCAACTTTCAGGTGATGAGACATGACTGGTTTGCTGCTTCCTTGACTATAGCATGGAGTTGATAATCTTTTAATCAGTTCTTAAACTGTAACTCTTTGTTTCCAGCAGTCGGGTAGGATATGATTCATTTTGCCTACCATTTACATCTGAATCTAGATAACTGGGTTCCTCCTGCAGACAATGAAGATTTAGCCAGTATAATCAATGGAATCTGGAGAGTGACTCTTCTCATTCTAAGGTAGATACCAACCTGGTCTGGTGAATTGTTTTTTTGATTGTTTTGGCTAGGTCTAAAATGAGATTATAGTATCTACTTTAGGTTCCAACAGGTTTATTGTACACATACCAAGTTAGGCAAATCTCAGCTATTGTGTTGTACTTGTGTGAGCACACAACAGTGAGAGAAGTAGACTCATAGAGAATGTTGCTGATTTGTATTCCTCATCTACCATAGCTGGGGCTGATGACAGCTGCAAAGCATCTAGCTTTCTTATCTGTAAGAACAGAGATAAAAAGCCTCTCATCACAAATGTGTCACATCTCAGTATGATGTTTTTAGATATCACTCAGTTGAAAAGATGAATGTTACATTTGTTTTTCCAAATAATGAATAACTAAAAATAACACTTTTACCTCTAAGTAGTAGAGTAAAAACTGTGGTGAAAACATTTGGATATAATTCTGTACTCTGATAGGCTGCATTATTCTGGACAACAGGCGTAATATCTGAAAAAGTAAACCTGATCTCATATTCCCTGAATTGATTTGAAGGTGGTAGTTGATCTTAAATTTTCATTATGGAAATGAATTTAAAGTTGATGTCTTACTGTCAGGTTTTCCTAGGCTTAATGTGATTTATAGGGCTTTTATTTGGCCAAAACCACAAAATGATGGTATGGCCTAATTAAAGCAGCAGTCAAAGCTTGCTTGCTACTACTGCAGTGTCTGTAAATGGCTTGCTGTTTGGTTGTTATTCTTATTCCCTCTGGAAAGTTTATTGTAGATGGCAAAGGCAATTGTTCAGTTCTGGGAAAGCATAGGGGGTTGTGTAGAGCAGAAAGTAATAAGCAAACTGATGTACAGTCAAAGAAAACAATTCAGATAGATACATGGACAGTACAAAATTTAGGTAATAATGCAAAAATTTGTGAAGGTCTTTAGTTTCAAAATTATGTTAGTGTTAAGTGTACTCAGTTTTAGACAAATGAAGTAAAAAAAAATGCTCACATTGAGCTTAGATTTGTATTGCTTTTGTCATTAGCAAAATTGGAAGCCAAATATCCTTCTGAATTAAGTGGAGAAGGTATTGGGCTTTCAGGAGCAAAATGTACTCTTTGAATGTTTGATGAGATAGTAGGCTGTGTAAGGGGCTCGTTACAGCTAGGTTTATACTAGTTCAGGATCTGAGCTGCAATCTATGTTTGTGGTTGAACAATCAAATTCCTTGGACATTTATCCAGAAAATATTTGGTGCTGGTTTGGTGAATGGCATATGGCAGCCTCACGCACTTGGATCATCTGAGGAATACCATGCAGCAACCATTAACTTTCTTATTAAAAATGTATTGTCAGTGTAGGCACAAACTCATGAACCAAGAGAAAACCTGTGAGATTTTATTGTACTATTGCATCAAGTATTTCAAGGCCCCACTGTGTGTGGTGCTCAGTACCAGACCAAAGACTTTAAAAAGTAAATATCAAACTAATGCATCGGGTGGAGAAAAGGTGAAGTGGGAAGATTCATTTTCTTTGATATAACAAGCCTTAGCAGCCTGTACATGAATGCTGCCTGGCATTTCTTTTCTCTCTCTCTCTCTCTCTCTCTCTCTTTGTGTGTGTGTTGTTGTTTTGTTTTTTAAAATATTTTTTTTTCTAGCATCTGGTAGGCAAGAGATTTGAATTTCAGATTCAGCAGGAGTGAAAGTATCTATAAAAGTATATAGTATAAAAAAGTATATATAGAAAGTATAGAAAGTACTATATACTATAGTATATACTATAGAAAGCATATAACAGACAGAGAGTATCACCTCCATGTGGGGAAACAGATCCAATGGGCAACGTAAGCTAGTGTTGTTTGCTCCTGACATCTACATCCTGTGACAAATGTGAATCTGGCAGATTACAGGGTAGGGTCACCATATGTGCAGGAGCTGTCTGGTTAAACACATGCAGTGTTTGCAGTGGGAGAGGGGGAGCGATGTAGACAAATAAAATGAGAGATCAAAGACCACTTCAGTAGCTGTGTTTTCAACTGAATCTGTGAGGTTGCAGTTCTAATTTTCAAGACCACTAAACAGAAGATTTTGGTAGCCTGGAGACAAGATGCTGGTGGGAACCTTAAGGTTGGCTTCATTTTAGTCACAAATGAATAGATACCTGCTTTGTTAATCATCTGGGCTCCCTTTATGGAGAAGGATGAGAAGAGGTGCCCCACTTGTTTTATCAGCTCCTTATTGAGCAAATCGATATGCTTTCATCTAAGTGAGATGGAGGTCCAGTCAGAAACTGTTTGGGGGATGGAGGAAGGAAGTTGCAAACTGCCATGGTCTTAAACAGTGACAAACTTATGAGTGCTGAAATACAGATTTATTTATTTTTTTAATAGTAAAAATATTGGGCTGAGTTGTAGCATTCTTTATGAAATTCAGGCTCTGTTGTGCTTGAAGCTCAAGTTGCAGAAGCAAAAACTATTGCTTATTCCCACTTGACACCATCATCTGTAATGCTCTGTGGCCTTGACCATAAAGCCCTTGGTAGTGTAATTGGTATGTGTCTCAAGTTTCAGGTGTGATGAATGTGCTTCACTGAATTGCCATTGCAGCGATCTGATGGCCTACAGGAGATATACTGCGTTCTTCATGAGGCTGCCCCTTCCCCTTCCCTCTCCAAACTAGCTAGATATTGAAAATGATGGAGAGTTCAGTGAGCTGAGTGGGGCATTTCTGGATGTCTCTAACGTGATGCCTGAGGTCTGCTGAATGGAGTGTGTATGTTTGATATCACCTACAAAGCTAAAAATCATATAAAGCTAGCTTATCTGAAAAAAATCTCTCCCAATTTATTGTTACAACTGTGATCAGATCACTGACACCACATCCTACCTTTATCAAAACAAACAAAAAACTCACAAGCAATCAAAAAAATAAATTGCCGCCTTGTCCAGGAATTCCTCAACCTATCGTTTTTCTTTCTGGAAGCCCTAAATTTAGTAATTTTTTGAGCACACCAGAGGTATTTTAAAGAGTTTTTATAGAGGTTTGAGGGTACGTTCCTAGCTCAGAAGCTTGAATCAAGCCATAAGCTGTTTTTAAAGAAAAATTTTAATAGTGAGGGGTATGATAAATTACCCAGTTATTGAAGCATCCAGACGTATTCCAGAGACAGTCCTATTTATTGCTGAAATATGAGGTTATATCATTATCAGCTGTCTCAACTTCACTGAGATGCAATAAAACACTGTTCATAGCTCAGAACAGAACACTTGAAATCATTCGGTTTAATATATTTCTAATAACAGAAGTGGAAGCTAAACAATTTATCTGCAGAGGCTTGTTCTTAAACACGGTGGAAGTGAGGAAATATGTTCGATGTAACTTATTCAAGTCATGATTTTGAAGCTGCAAATCAAAAGACAAAGGATTAAAATAATTCGATCAGGAATAGGCGCTTTAAATTATTGAACTAAGCATGGCAGTTATTGAATGTGTTATTGGTAAGTATGTGGTGACTTAAGACAAGCAAAAGTGTAACTGGTCTGGTTTGTAGAGGAAAAAGCATGTGGCAGTGTCTCTGGCACTGATTTCTAGTAGCCAGTAACACCTGCAGGAGCATGTTTCCTCAGTCCTTTCACAGTTCTCCTTGCACTAGTCTCTGCAGACAAATACACAAGCGATCCAGGGAGTCAATTAATTTCAGCTGCATTCTGTTAATCTGTAGGAAATGAATGGAACCTGAGAAGCCAGCTGAAGCTGCTGTTTTTGATGGGTGTTTTTCTTAGAATATACCCTTTGCTGTGAAATCCCTGTGTGGCAGGGTGGACCTTTGATTAAGGATGTATTTTGAGGTTCAGGGTATCAGAGTTCCCTGCGTGGCTCAGGCACAGGATACGTATTTGAATCTTTGAATCCCTCCTTCATCTTCAGTACTCATTTTTGAATGGAAAGAAATGATTCTTCCTTTCATAACTTCTGCATATCTCCTGTAAGCTGCTTGGGTCGGGGATGCTTGCTGCATGTTCTTGCAATGTGAGACCTAGCAGGACCTAGAGTTTGATGGAAAACTATTTATTCTGTAGAAAATATATTGGAGTATGTGTACACGCAAAATGATTTGGGCATCTTGGTTCTTATGAAGGTGTCCATCGATTGCTCTCCACCTTTTTTTCTAGAAAATCATCCATTATGTATTGAGTATTCAGTAAAACTTTAAGCAAACAGTTGACTACTGTTCTAAAAACTTAGGCTCAGACAGAAATTTCATCGTTGTCATGTCTCCCAAAACAAAAGTTTGGGATTATGAATCCAATCTCACTGTCATGCCCCAAATAAATTGTTCTCAATTTAATAATTGAAATCAATAATTGTCACAATTAAGAGCAAACTATAAAGCATTTGCATATACCTATAACGTGGTCTTTTGTTTTTTGTTTGTTTTTAAGAAAAGATAAGCGTTACAGTTTTATTTGAACACTGTTCTATGGAAAAGAAAAAAAATCCTTGACCAAAATGTTATAAATTGTGCTCGCTTTCTGGGAAGGAGGAGGCTTTGCCTGGAAACAGTAAAGCTCTCAAGGCATGGATAAATAGTAGGCACGAGGTGGAAAGGTTATGCATTGGAAGAGACTGCAGTCAATCTCCCGACTGGGCTGTGCTTATAGGAAGCCAAGCAGCAGAGGTATACAGGAGGAAAGAGGAAATCTTGAATCTGTAATAGGAATTTGGGGATTTGCATATTAGGTTTCTACGTCTTGATCTCCTGCCATTGCTTTGACCTTAACTTGGATTTGTGTTAAGGGAGATTTTATTATGACGGGTAAAACTGAGTCATTTTGTTCCTACAGGCATTGAAGTCAAGGTGATGGGCCACGGTCACAGTGTTCAGTAGGCAACAGACTTCCGTGGGTTTCCTGGTGTTAAGAGGGTATTACTTTACTTTGCTGCCATGAGCTGGTGTAGAAACTGGTAATAGTCACGTGTGTATTTAAAACTAAGGGGAAAAAAAAGGGAGAAGGGGAGAAGGAAACCCTATCTTCTCAGTGATGAGTGAGTTAATCAGCCAAGAGCAGAACAATGGGAAGAATTCTGAACCTCAAGTTCCCCAGGAGAGCTAGAAAACTTGTCTGAATGCATGCAATGTGCCAATGTGCATACTGGATAATTTAAAGAGCTGATACAACATAAGTTTGTGTAGCAGTCCATTTCAGCTGCTTCTAGGGGGTATACATACTGCATTTATAGCGGGGTTATATGAATAAGCAGATGAATAAAGAAAGTATGATGAGTATGCTGAAAGGCAAAAATGAAGCTGAAATTGAAGGTATTCTGTACGTTATCAGAAAAGTGCAGTATAATACTATTTCTGTAACTGGCGTATCATGATATAAATTGCATCGTGTATGGATGTATGCTGTTGAAAATGAAAAATCCAAAAATAATTAAATTGATATAATACTCTTAAAACAGGCTGCAAAACTTAAAAAATGAGTGTATGAAAATGACTCTCCAAAGCTTGCTTATTTGTTATGTCCTTACTCAGTAAGGGTTTGAGGCTGCCCTCGTCTGCCCCTTTCATTTTTCAGTCTTGGCTCTGCAATTAGGAATACAAGAACATAATTTTTAACGCCCCTCTACTAGGTTTTTGCCTGTTCCTAAAAAACAGTAAAGGTGGGAGTTTCTGGTTTGTTTGTGTCTTGTTTTTTAACGCTGTAGATGCTGGATAGTTGGTATAAAAGCATGTGCTAGTGACTTGTATCCATCACTGACCAGGGCATAGGTGCAGTGTTTCCCGTACAGTGTGTAAAATAGGTGCATTAATGAATGTACACCAGTAAACACATCTTCCATGACTGAATGCTTGCTTGTCAGAAGACCATAATATTGTGAAAAGATCTACCACTTAGTCTGCTTGGCTCAGTTCTATATAAAAATTCAAATGCTAAGAGTAGGATTCCTCTCAATTTTATGCAGCAGTAATCTCTGAGCTTGACTCCCATTGCCCTGCCCCTTAAAAATAAAAAATAAAAAAATAAAAAATCCTAGAGTTGCATTTTAGTTTCATTGTGGGAAAGCTTCTACTGACTTCACTCAAGCCAGAAATTAAGGGAAATTCAAATGATCATTTGTACTAATTTGATAATGTGTTGACCATGTTAAGTACCTGTATTAATTGCAAACTTTCTTGTTTGTTATGCTTTCAGTGCATGTACACTACATGGAGAAAAAAAATAATTCTAGTGTTAGAGATTGGAATATGTATTTATTTTCATATTTGTAGGAAAACAATTGAGAATAATCATTTGTTCACTGATTGCTGAAATTTTTAATGCTTCCTAGGAGCCATCATTTGAGATGCTTCCTCTGACTGGGAAAACAATCGTATTTGATAGCTTTCCCGACCCCTCAGATACCTGGGAAATAATTGAGACTATTGGCAAAGGAACATATGGAAAAGTTTTCAAAGTATTAAATAAGAAAAATGGCAGCAAAGCAGCAGTCAAAATCTTGGATCCTGTTCACGTAAGCTACTTAAATTACTTGTGTTTGTACTTATTTAATTGTAACTGAATTTATTATGTAGTGTTTTTTCTTTTTCTTACAATCTCAATAGGTCATTTACATTAGAATTGATAGCTCCAACCTGCAAAGTGAAATGTATTTTCTAGATATCACTGCATTTTTTCTGTATGATGAGTGATCTTGGAAGTGGTTGCATACGGTAGAAGTCAGAAGTAGACCTAAACTCTATTACTTTTGGTTGCGCCCTGCTTATCCTTTAATTTCAACTATAGACCTGCTTATTTTCCTTTTAAATACCAGAGTCCTAGCTTCTTATAGTTTTATTGTTGTTCCTTTTCCTTCTTTTGATGTGCTAGCCAGTAAGGAAGCTATGCATTTTTAAGCGTCTTAGACGTCCCTTCAAGCATCTATTTTGAGTATGTGCTTTTAGCTGAGTTAAGTGCTATGAGTGACACTTTAAAAATAAAACAACATACTTTTTTTTTTTGTTATTATTGGTTCTGCATTTTCAGAATGTGCCAAAACACTTAGAGATCCATCTTTTCAAATGGAAAATACAAAGGCAGTAACTCCTACACACAAAGCACCGGGTGATGGGGATGTGGAATTATGTATTAGAGGGTTTTTGTACTCAATAACTGAGATTTGTTGGGTGACAGATTAATGCTCAAAGAGTAAGGAAGAATGTTAGTCTGGTTTATAAGGTGAACTCCATTGACTTCAGTGACGGCTGCATGTGGCGTGAGATCGTTCTTGAGAACAGTAACCTGCTAAACACGGACAAGGAGCTGTTCCTTTTTTGAAGTGGCCCCTTTGAGCTCACCTTTTGCACTCTCAGCACAGTGTTAGAATTTCTGTTGGGCTCATAGGTCTTGCGTAGCAGATGCTGCTGTGTGTCAGCACAAGCTGTGGACTGCATAGCAGCAAGGATCCAGTCCCATCCACAGTCTAGCTCTGTGACCCTGCTACATATGCTTCGACGTGAGGCATGTGCTTCCAGTGCACGATTCTCTGGGCAGCTGGAGAAAAGCACGCTGTGCTGTATGAAACACTGTGTGTCACGCCATGTCTCATTATGTTCCCGTGGCCTTCATGTCCACAAAATGTGAAAACATACTGTCTTGCATTATGTTTGTTGTGTTTCCTGTTAATCTGCTTTTCATTTCAGTATACTTTCAAAGTAACAAAAGGAGGCTAACCTCAATGCAGTATCACGTACCTCTCCCAAAGTAAACGTGGTTTGCAGCCGAGCAGTAAGGCTCTTGGTGAATTCAGATGCATTGGAAACTCTGGACTCTATCACTTTCTGTAAACAAAGTTTGCACGTTTACAATGAATAGAGGACTTTCTTGCAGTTGGTGTTCATCTAATGCCAGTATGGCAGGAAATGTTTCTGCTTTAATCTGTTTTGCAAGTGTTCAGGAATGGTTCTTAACAGGCAACTGGTTCTGAAGGAATCAGGTAAAGTTTCAACATTCTATACGCTTTAGAGGCTATAAGAAAAGGGTAGAAGATGAAAATAGAGAGAGAAAGAAGAGGAAGTAAAGATGATGCTAAAGGAAAGAGAAACAGATTAAACAGGAGATAAGGGAGTAGCATGTGAAGAAGCCAGAAGAAGTAAAAACAATGGGTACAGATACTACATAAGAAACAGAAGAAAGAAAAAAATATAAAGGTATAACAGATTCCCAATTGTAATGAAATAGTTGATTTAAAAGTTCCATTTTTTCTTGTTTCTTTGTAAAAACATCTAGTTTAAAATTTTCTTCTTGATCAGTTGAGACTTTTAAACTTTTGTTCATCTCAGCTGCTGAAAACCCTGTAAGTTGTCACCCAGAATTTCCATGAACTGAGAATGTTGAACTGAAAGCACTGTCACTATCTTTTTCAGCATACCCCGATATTATTCAAAAAAGGCATCGACTTATGTTAAAATTCTAGTTTTGTTTTAAAACTAGATTTTTCTCCTGTCAAATATTCTCATGGATTTTTTTTTATTGCCTATGTTAAAGGTGTTTTTTTTTTCAGTGTGCAAACAAGTGAGCTGAGGATACTGATACGTAATGGAAAGTCAATAATTCAGTCAACATCAGCGTACAAGACTTGAATTCTTAACTGAATATATTCTCCTTTTTATTCTAAGAATACCACTCTTCTTTTCCCCCTCCTATTCACAGGAGGTCTGAAGTAGCTGCTGTATCTCCATGTTGGTAATAAAATGGCAATCCAATGTTAGAAATAGAGTGAAAGTTATAAAACCAGACCTTTTCGTTTAAACTGAAAGTATTATTAATGGCTGCAGAGGGAGCCATTGCAATGATGAAAAAGGTACTTTATATGTTTTCTTTAAATTTTACTATTTTTTTCTTTAAAGATGGTTTCAGAAATGCGCAACCTAAAAGAGGTGGACTGAAGACTAGAGCAAAAATATGCTTTTATATTACTTAATTCAATCTGGAAATACCAATTTAAGAAACTACATTATCGTGGGTGATATAAAACTGAAATAAGCATTTCACATTTAATCTTTTTAGAGCTTCTAGATTCTTTATGTTAAATAACATCTCAGATTTTTTGACACTGAAACAAGAAAGCAAAGGTGTTGAAATGACTGTATATGAAGATGGAACTGAGAACAATCTTAGTCTTGTCCTTAGGGCTATAAGTAAGCACCAGTGTACTTTAAGACTCTTACCCAAAATATCTTACATTTAAGTTCCCATGAAAATATTCCATCTACTGTTTCTAGAAGAGGCTCTCCCTTTAGCTATGTTTTATGCAGGTAAATATGTTAAATTCAACCAAATATATCAAGTTGTCTTCCTTCATAAAATGCAAAGGAAGATTTTTCTTTCTAGTATGTATAGAATAAGTATTCTATTCATTTCACTCTTCCTCTTTTCATTTCTCCTCATATTGGTAAAAATTTCAAAATCTGAGTACCCCTCAGGAGACAAACATCTATTACATCACAGTGGGACAGTGGGTAATTCTCTTCCAATTTCCCCAAGGCATCTAGGTCTATTGTATGCTTTGTGTGTATTTTGGTTTTGACTTTATTTCTTTTCAGTTTGTCCTTTTGTTTTTACCAGATGCTCTTTCTCCCTCATTGCCTCTTATCTTTGTCTCTTTCCATTTTTGTCCTTCTGTTCCCTCCAGTACCTTGGTTGTTTCTTCCTTCCGTGTTATTTTTTTGGCTATGTTGTGTTGTGCTTGTGGGAAAATTCTCTTAGAGTGAATTCCTTCTTTTTTGAAATAGAGGAAAACTTCTGCTGCTTCCTCCTCTCCCCTCCCGCCCACCCCGCTCCCCCCCCTCCCCCCCCCCCAAAAAAAAAAAAAATCTCTAAAGCTCTTCCTTGTAAGGAGACTTACTCATGTAAGCTCAATGTGAAAGTTTAACAACCCAATTCCTGAAGATACTGGTGACAAAGGAAGTTCATTGAGGTCCGTCAAGAAAAATAGCCCAAGGCTAACATGGGGAGCTTTACTTGGGTTTAGTGTTGGAGAGATCTGCATAGGTCAGGTGTCCTCTTAGGCACAGGTGTCTTATGTTGTGAACAAAATGATGATTTTCATTCACTAGGACTACAAAGCATCCCTTTTCTCCCCAATAGTCACTTCCATTTGGTGGTGGTGAGGCAGGTGATAAAGGTTTTCAGCACTGAGTAGGTGCCTTTCATTGATATGAAATCCATTCATATGGATAGTGCACTTCATGAGTAGCCTCCCTCTACAAGTGATTTGTCATCTATTTCTTTTTGTGTGTAAATAGCAAATTGTATTAAAAGCACTTTAAATTTGGTAACAGGTTTGCTGCCCACTTTTTCAAGATCTAAACAATGCAGGGAAAATGGCTGCAGCTATTCTGCCTCTACATGGGAGAATGTGGCCCGGATGGACTGAATGTTTTCTCAGCATGATGGAAGCAGTCTGAAAACATCCCTCAATGGGCTCTTTTAGTGCATAGGTGAAAGGGGTTACCTGACTTGTCCAGTGCCCATAGTTGCTAGCATCTGTATTTGGCCTGAAGGGCCTTGCACAGCCCCTGGTGCGTGTGATGACAATCATTTGTCAGGTCTTGCCTCCAAATGGACTTGCCTCGCTACGTAAGAAACATGAGGTCTGTTTAAAAACAAAACAACAATAAAACGTACTGACCAAAATGCCACTACTCAGCTCATTGGAAAAGCTGGAGAAATCATGGATATCACCAATTTCTATGATAGCAGAAAATGAGAAGAATTCACACATGATTCCAGAAAGTGGAATGATAAATGAATAAGATGGGGCTGCAGTCATACTCATTTGTGAACAGAGAGGTAGCAAGGTAGTTCCAGCTGCACCATCTCTGGCTGGCAATAGCCTTGAGACTGGAGAAGTAACTGGTGACTTCCCAAGGCATCTGCGTGCACTCATCAGTCTGCACCTATACACTTGTGGATTGCACAGGCTTCAACTTGAAATGTTCTTTGCCCATTCTTCTGAGAGCTTCTCTGCCATACCCCATGCATTTGTTAGTTGAATAGGCAGAAGACCAAGGAAAAAAAAAAGATGTGACTTTCATTAAGTAAACAAAACCAAGCTTTGTAGCTCTGCAAATGGCACATTAATACTTGGATTTATTTATTATTTTTTCTCTTTGCATTATTTCAAACTAGATTTGAATAGTCTGAGAACCGTGTGGTTTTTTTGTTTTGTTTTTTAATTGCTCTTATTATTTATTAACTGCTATGTATTTCTCATTTGTGATCCCAGGATATTGATGAAGAAATTGAAGCTGAGTACAACATTTTGAAAGCTCTCTCTGATCATCCCAATGTAGTCAAATTCTATGGCATGTACTATAAGAAAGATGTGAAAAATGGAGACCAGCTTTGGCTTGTTCTTGAGGTAAATAATTTGGGAAAAAAATTTCTTCAAGTCAGCATTCTTATGTTGAGTATGAACACAATGAATGAGATGCAAGTTATTTGTTTGATGGCTTTCTTTAGAGTGGTTGCATGTGAAGTGATAAATACTGTTGTTTATTTTTTTCAGTGTTTTGAATTAATGTTCTGCTCTGATTTCACTATTCTTGTTAGGTATTTTATATGGCTAGTACTGTGCCTTCAGAATTAGGATGTAAATGCTAATAGGACTTGATAGGATTTGCTACTTTAGATCTTTCTTTGACAAAAAGTGTGTCATGGGAATCTTCCTTCTGTAGTATTTGTTTAAATATGACTAAGATATGATATAACAGGTAAAGTAACTGCTATGATGATTTTTTTCAAAAATAAATGGTAGAAATGAATTATGGTTTTTTATGCGCATAAATGTACAAATAAGACAAATAAACAAGTAGCCTGAACAAGTAGTAGCCTGTTCTAATTGCCAAATACCGTTGAAAGCAGCAGGATTTCCCCAAATGGAATGAGAGCAAGGTAAGGCCTGTAATTTGTGTGTTTCAGTCTTTAATTTCGACTAATCTAGGAGCAAAGAACTTGATCACTACTATTTTCATAGGTTCACTATAATCTGTTCTGCAAAAACTTCCTTGCTGATGTTTGTCATTGTTTGATAAGGTTGAGATTGAAGAATTGGTGGTATTTTATAATGCCAGCTACACGAATGTAATCCTTCTGCCAAATATCTCAGATAAGTGTTACCTAATCCTGAAAACAAGCTCTAAAAAAAAAAAAAAAAAAAAAAAAAAAAGCTTAACTTCTAAAGCTTTTCCAAATTCTGAATTGCATTGGGAATATGTTTTCAGGACAGTTTGCTCTAGAATTGATAATAAATTGTTAGGTTAGACTGACATCAAAAGATGTCAGCCTTTTGTGTAGTGAGCATCTTTGAAAAATCTAGCTTCTGTTGTGTCTGCTGGGCATTTGAGACTCCATCTGTGAAACTTCTGGCCTGTAAAGGATGGGTGCCAAACAGCCAGGATAGAACAGACTGTGAGGAACAGTCAAGTGTTTATATTTTAACTTTTATATTTTGAATGGATTTATTTTATTGATGTGAAGAACACAAGCTACATCTGGAGTACAAGTTTTATATTTACTCTTCACATGCCACGCTGCACATGTGCAAGCGCCACTGTGGGTTGGGTGGAATAGTCTTGGATGCTTTCTGTCACTGCACATGGAGATCCACGTGTACAAAGGATTTCAGTTGGTGTGTGTATGTGTATGTATACATGAGCAGAAAACTAATTTCCAGCAGTGACTTTGGTGAAACTGTATGTCTAATACAAAGGTCTGTGAAAGAAACCTGTTATGGCATAGCTTCCTCTGATGTGTCACCTTCCTTCCAGCTTGTATGCAGTTTTACAGGGCCATTGCAGATCGTTTTTTCACAGTAGCTATATAGGTGTCTTAAAATTTATGAGTGATTTTTTTGTTGTTATTTTGTTTTGTGTGTTGTTTGTTGGTATTGTTTCTTTTGTTGTTTTTTTTTTTTTTAACTAATATCTGTATAAATTCATAACGGCAGCAATTAGTCTTTAGCTTATAGAGACTTCTGTTTCCATTGCTTCAGAGTCTGTTTGTTTTGTTTTGTTTGTTGGTTTGGTTTGGATTTGTATTTTTTTGTTGTTGTTTGTTTGCTGGTTTTGGATTATTTGACTCTACCTATGTAGTTGTGATGAAATAATTTTTTTCCTGAAGAGGGAAATCCTCAGTTCTCAAAGGCATGTCCCATACTACATAACAACAAGCTCATCTGGGAAGATAGTTTTCAGGTTTCTTTTTTCTTAATTCTGTTTTAGACATTGTTTATATGAATTGTACTGTCAAATTCTTACACGTTTCTAGTATAACAGTCACATAAAACTATCACTGTTGCATGTGAATGTGACAGAGTATGGCTGCTCCTGTGTGCATATTTGTTTTAATCGGATGAAGGTCCATCTAGCCTGTATCCTCTGTCTGACTGGGGTCAGCTGTAGATACCTGTGGAATATTATGGGACAAAGCAAATCAGTAACAGGATTCCTTATGAAGCATGGGAGAATTCTGTAAAATGCTCTCCTAGCAGTTCAGCAACTGAGAGTTCAGAGATTTTTCTGAACTAGAAGTGGTACCTCTGTTATGGAAGGAAGGTAACTGTAGAGAAAGGTGATTGCATATAGACATACATGTCTGTATGTCCATTTCTGAAGCTCAAATAACTGGCCTAATCCTTCTGTCAAGGATTAAACAGTTCTGGTATGGTTAAATGGAAATAAGGTAGTACAGCTATGTGCAAAACTGTTCTCATCGTGGAGATCAGATTCATCACTATGAAATTCATCTGAAAGACTACAGTATGATGATTTTTGATGTACCCCATAGTTCTCTGTAGTTTTTTTTATATTGCACTTGATCGTGCTTGGTTTTTGGAGAGGAAAAAGGTACTAATTGAATTTGTACTAAGCTAAGGCAAGTGGCTGTGAGGTCCAGTTTTGAGGCCAGAACTGGCCAAGTAGCCAAAAAGACAGTCTATAGTGTTGTAAAGGGTTCTTGTGAGATTTTTTAGTCCCAAATATGTGAATCATCATAAAATGGTCATGTTGGTAATAAGTTATTAGATATTCTGGACACTGGAAAAGATCTTGGATGGGTTTATGATGAGGTTATTGATGTCTTGGTGTAAGATAGTCCACCCCACTTTTCATCTCTGTTTTCCAGGATTAATCTACCCTTACTTGACTTGTTACTTACTGAACCTGTACTCTCAAATTCCAGGACAAGATAGCTGTACATTCAATTTTTATCTAAAATTACAATTTTTATTTGCTGCTTCCTGTAAGGCCTTTTGGTGAAGATCTCAACAGAGGCACTGAATTCACAATTCAGGTTGAAGATACTGTCTTCTGAATAGAAATCATTAAAATAGATGACAATCAAGAATTACTTACCTACAACTAAATGGTATTAGAATCTCACCTATTGGTTTAGGTCATCTGACAGTTTCTGTTTCTGTAGGCACCAAAACCAGTTGCTTCAAAGTGATGGGAAAGATCTGTTGCAGGGTAATCCTGGGTAAACATAATACTTTTTCCTAATCTCCTCACTTAATAGTTGCCTAATAGCATGTATCTTTATAAAAAATATTTTTCTAATTTGAAGTGAAATTCCTAGTTTTCTGTTGAATACTATAATTTCATTTTCTTTGTTGTATTGCTGTGTCTCTGTGCTGATGTGTGGATTACCTAAATGATCTTGTAAAGCTTTTTGAAGTTGCAGTGCTGTGAGCTGGAAATGCCCTTCTGGCAGAACAGGAGCTATTGCTCATTTTAAAAAAAAATCTGTTAAAAGAAACAATTAAGAAACAATTACTTTCTTGATGTAATAAAGTATCAAGAGAGATGTAGTCAATCTCCTACTTTGATTTAGCCTTTCAGTGTAGGTCTAATCAGCTAAAAAACTTGCATAATGATTACATGGAAAAATAAAATTGAACAACCTTTTCTCATAACACTTTTTCTGTATTTGACATTCTAGTAGAGTATTTGTAGGAAAATAAAGTTACCATATAGTGTTTATCTTAACACATGAGGACCTAAATTTGAGACTGGTATAGAATAAGAATTAACTAAATAATAAACTAAAAGAAAACAATGCAAGAGTGTTTTATGTGATTAGGTTACTTTATTACAAAAATAAATAAATAATAAAAGCTTGCTCAAACTTGCTCAATTCACTGTTTTTAAGGAAACCACCTACAGAAATGAATGTTAGATGTAAAAATGAATGTATAGATGTAAAAATAGATCTATATGGTATAACAGTAGTGTTGACTCAGTTCAGTAATGCCTTTCTCTCTGTAGGCTGCACTTAGGCTGAACATCTGCCCCTGTGTGGATGCTGTTTGAATCACATTTATAATAAAGAACATTGCTAGAGAGGATTCTTGCCAGTTTTTTTTTAAGCCTTGTCATGTGTTTCCAGAGATGTAGGCAGAAGAAATTGGCCTGTTGAGTCTGTGTTGAAAAGAAACCACTTAAGTATTATACTTGGGATGAATCAGCCTAGCAGTTTTGTGTCAGCAGGCATCAGCATGATGGCACGGCTAAGGCAGAGTGTGCTATAACCCATTTGTTTCAGCTATGGCTGTTAATTAGGAAGGGAATAGATCTGAGGTAATTGGAAATCAGCTGATGGAAGATGGAGCAGAGGGGCACATCATATTGGATCTTACAGGTAAAGCGTGCAGGTTAAGGGCAGGTGGGGAGAACAAGTAGCACAGCCCTTGCCTGAAACATGCTGCAAAGAACTACCAAGTAAAGACTGAAGGCTGAAAGTACAACAGCAAGGTAAATAGTAGGTATTATACAGCTTTTACTGCTGTCAGCCAGAGGCCAAGAACCATAATGCAACTTATTTTTATAGTTCATTTCCTATACAGATCGGGTAGAACTTTAAGAATCATCTCAGTCTGTCTCCCAAAGACACACAGTTATGCTTGTCATATTTGGGATATGTTTGGGTTTGTGAGTCACATAAGTGATCTATTTTATTTTTTTTACCATTCTCAGTATCTTTTTGTGCTTAGGAAATAGGAAAAATATCCATTATTTTTATTTTTATAGTAAGAAGATAATTCTGTTTCATTTTGAGTTAGAACAGCCTGGTAGGGGAAGACATTTGGAGCAACTTCCCATCCAAACATGCTGTTTTGTAATATCAAAATATTTTGTAGGAACCTCTCGTGTTCTTGTTCTAGTGTGATCTTTGGCAGAGAAATCATGTGAAAGTGCAGAACAGTTTGTGCTTGGAACCTGCTTCTCTAAAGACAGTGGCATGTTAGCCTTTTCTATTCCCTCTACCTTTTAAGGTAGGAAAATAAAAGCATAAAAAATGATTGGTGGAGGAAATTGCCAAGAAGTTATAGAAATAAATACCTTTGACTGTGCTGAACTTCAAGAAGACTGTCAAAGCATTTTTTTTGTGTGTTTTGGTCCTCCATGTGTGTATGTGAACATTTTAAGAATATTTGCGGTGCCCTACTGAGTTAGACTAACGGTCCATGTAGCACAGCGTGAGTCTGTCCAATTTCTGCAGTCCATTTCCCTCATGCTGTCCAGCAAACAGGTTGTATTAAGTGTCCCTGCCTATTCTGTTTAGTGTCCGTATATGCTCACACTAAACCTGATGATGTACTGTCATGCTCTGCAGTCTCCTCTTAGAGCATGCAATTTTAATTTTGTCATTATTATATAATTATTACTGTGTATAATATTCCACATACTAGAATACACTGTTTTCAATGCTGTGAAAACATTTCCAAATCAAAATATTTTTGAATTTATGGTAAGAAGTTTCGAAGGAAGAATATGTTAAAATTTCCAGTTGACTGCATGCTCTGTTTTCTGAACAGCTCTAATACTAAAAAGTACCTTCACAAACAATACTTGAGTAGTGCAACAGCACTTGAGGTAGTGCAGTCTGTATGGATATCATTTATGCACATTCCAGATTGAAATCCACCTGATTAATTTTTGTTCTCATGTAGAACCTTTTCTTGTGTCACTGTAATCTTCGGTGGAGTAATCATGTGAAAGTATAGAATAGCTTGTGCTTTGTAACCTGCCTCTCTAAAGTGACATTAGCCTTTTCCATTCCTTCAACCTTTTAAGGTGGGAAAATAAAAGGATTAAAGAAATAGAGAAACAAAATGATAATTTGTATCATTCTACATTGTTACAGGCCAGTTGGTATACTTTTTTGATCTTCTGTGTGTTTCTTGATGGTAATTGAACTTGCTGATCAGACGCTGATAACTCAAAAGAATTACAGGATTATCATGAAGGATTATTGCTATCCAGTTGGCAGCTGTATTTGCTGGTTTAAAATCTGCATGAAGTAAATCAAAATTGTTACTTTGATCTTTTAAAGTTAACTTGAGGAGGAAACTTTTAAAATGTATAAATATTTAAATTATCTTTTTAAATCCATGGGACACTTCTATTTGTGTTTCTTTTTCTAAGGAAGAACGAAATCATTAAACCCAGTAAATAGAACCCCTAAGAGTCTGAATTAAACTGAACACAGAAAATTGTAGTGCTCCAGTTCATATGGCACTCTTTTCCCAACCATAGACAAAGTACAAATACATTGTGTGTATACCATTTAATCTCTACTCTAACAATTGTCTAGGTAGTCCCATATGGAAAAAAGGAATAAAATGCCAGCATACCAAACTGATAGTCTGCTGTACCAGGGTAACAGGTCCGTTGCAACTAGATTGTTTCTAGTGGCTTGCCTGGCCTGAGCTAAAATCTACCTAAAATGCTAGTAACTGTGAGAAAACCTGCCTAACAAAACTTGACTCTCAAAGGAAATCTGTGTGGTTAGCAGAGAGCAGCAAGCCTGGGGAGAAGCCAGACATTTTGGTGTAGTCTTAATTAGCAATGATAAGGGCAGTTGCCATTGTCTGGTAAGTCACTTACATATGCTGAGTATATAACAAGCTGAGAGTCCATAATGCAAATCCTTTATGTTTCTCTGCAGATCTTTTAGAAGAATTTCCACTCATGAATTTGCCAAGAGATGGAAAGTCCAGCACAATATGTAGAATATCAGTTACTCTCTCCACTCCAATACTAAAAGTCAGTTTTCATTGCGGGGGGGTTTACATCAAAGCTTAAAACAAGATAGTGCAAATGGATTTTGAAACAGAGATCCAAGGGGATAACAGAAGTCAGTTGTGATCTCAAGCATCTGCAAGCATTTGTCAGCATTGCAGCAGAGTTATTAAGGAGGATTTGAAGGATAGTGGTGTAGTTTTCTTTTTGTTTTGGCTGCTCCTTCAAAGCAGAAGAGCAAGCATGTCATGTTGATAATTAGCCAGTGATGGATACCAGCATTGTAAAGATAGATGTGCTACTGCCTAAGGAAAGGTATTAGGACTGCTATGGGTCTTGACAGTAAAAGCAGCTACCTCGTGTCTGGTGTAATTGAGAAGGGGCAGCCAGTATGAGGATTTGAGGGAAGGATGCATGGTCGAAGGTAGCTAGTTAGGGGTAAGAAGTCTCCAAGACCTTCAAGAAAGTGTTGCAGTAACTCCTGGATAAAACGATGAAAGATGAGCAGTATACCTGCTGCTATGCATGTGGCCTTCAGTGAATCTTTTGTGCTGTTATGCTCTTGTATTTGGTGTTTGGAAAGAGAAGTTTAGCAAATGAGATGCTTCCAAATGTTTGCAAATGCTGACTGCAGTCACAGACAGAGCCCTATTCATATTCATGAAATGTGTATAAATTTTCCTCACAGATCCATAAATGAACAGTGACAGCATGATTTACATATGTGTCAGACTGAGAAAAATGAGAGTAATTAATGCCCAAATCTAGTGTGGCTAATAGTTCTGGATCCTTCACTGACCTACTTTACATGGAAGTCTCTCATGTTGCCTTTTAGACACCATGTTTAATTCTAATATATGGTGAGACTCACTGAAGTGTGTCCTTATTTAAAAAAAAAAAAAAATCCTCTGTTTTGTCATATAGCGTCCTATGCATGAAGTAAGGTTATGCATCTAAAGACGTAAATCCCAGCAGGTCTAGATACTGCATTGCATTGGGGAAGGGAGATGTTTTGTAACTAGAGAGCTGATGTACTGACAGTGCATAGAAATCATAGAATCATTAAGGTTGGAAAGGACCTCCTGGATCATCTGGTCCAACTGTCCCCCTACCACCAATATTACCCACTAAACCATGTCCCTAAAATTCAAGGTTGCAGTGAGGTTTGCTACGAAAGAGAAGCAACCACCATCCAAAGTAAGATCAAGGTATCAGTGTGTGTATGTGTTGGCTGAAATTGCCGGAAGCACAATAAGAACTTCTAGGATCAGGACAACTGTAACAATGTATTATGAAACTCAGGTCTCTTTCCTACCTCAACATACCTTAAGAAGGATAGAGACACATCATCCAAATATTTCTGTCACTGTTGTATGGTTTAATGTGGATGAGACTTCAGCTGTTTGACGGAGGGGAGACTGGGTGGTGTAAAACATGGAGAGACAAGAAACTGGAAAAGAAACTGTCTACTTTTACACTCGCCTGAAATTTTGCAGTAGGTGACAGTGTATTTACTTCTGACTCATTAATTGTGATTTTATGAGCTCTTTAGGGGTATTAATAAGCTCGGTGCTAGGTAAGCAGATCAATATTTTTTTAAAAGCTGTTTATCTGAATAGTCCTTGACCAGGAATGCAATGCCTTTACCTCAGTCCCATATCCTGCCCTAGTCTGAAAGGGCATGGAGTCCTGTCATAGGTGTGGAGCAGGGGAAGAGTATGGTTCTTGAAGCTGCTGAACTTCATCAGGTGAAGATTTTGTCTTAAAATAACAATAGTTGTAAGGAATAGGTAGGAATATGGAAACTGGAGGCCTCTCTGGGTCTTACACAGTGTCTGGAGTGACTCACAGGAGTCTGTGGGAACGCACAGAAAGGTCCTGGTGGTCTCATTTTGGCTTTCAAAGAGATGAGCCTATCTAGCAACAATAAAGACATTACTGTACATATTACTTCTTTTTTATGTTAAATAGTGGACCTTCTGATTTGTACAGAGGCATAATTTATTTGGGATTTTCCTTTTGAGAGCTTGCAGTGTTTCTTTGTTAGATACCACGGTTGCTGTACATAGAGATATTACCATCCAAGACAATAAAGGCAGGTTTATGGTGGTCTGAAAACATGGTGGAGTTCCGAAAACACACTGGATGGAAGTTGGTCTGTCTAATAAAATGCTATAATAGCAGGTATGCAATTTTTTTTTTTTAGATGGGAGATTTACTTTAAAACAATCATCTTTCAGGAAATAACCATAGTGGAAAACAAACAGCCCTTTTTTCAGTGGGGGAGTGTTGGAGGGGAAGGGAGTTGTGATTTGTCTAACATCAGGTATTTCCAAATGACACACATAGAAGAAAAATTAAACAATTGGAAATTGCTTTTTCATATTATTCAATGTGGATCATTTTTCAGTAACGTCTTTGGTTATAATTGCTCCACTCTGACCAACATTGAATAATTTGATCCATTACACATCTGAATCAGCCTTGATTTCTCCATTTCTAATGTGTACCTCTTTGCTTCCCAATTATAGCAATTTTTCACTCTTGAATTATATCCCATTTTCCCAAGATCAAAGTTGTGTGGCTACAACTATTATTTGATGCTTCAAAGTTTTAGTAAATACTTGCGTTTTTTTCTGCAAGATGAGTATTTTATATTACATTGTGGTTTGCAGGGTCCACATCTTTTAGGCAGCTGTTGAGCATATGTTATGGCCCACATTGCTGAAGAATATAGCAAATACAAAAAGCTTAGTATGATAAATCTCTAACAACTTTGCTACCAGAGGGGGAGGGAAAAAAAGAGAGATTCTTATTATTCCACTATGTAGTTAAGTAGCATGTGAATACTATGCCCCCCATTCTAATATTTAACATTACTTTGCTTACTGTAAATTTTATTTTTGATCACATCTTTATTAAAGATATGAGGTTATTTTAAGAAAATCCACAATGAATTTGTGTAGCTATTGGTTGAATCCCAGATTACCAAGCTTTCTTTAGCTTTAGTTGAGGATAGCATCAGCCATAAGAGTGCTTGGGGTAGGGTTTTTCTCTTTTTGCTTTAGACAGCTGAAGGTTAAATACTTAAATTCAAATGTGATATTTTTTCTGTCTTTGCTCTCAGTTTATATGTTGGGTCCCTTTATAAAGGGTGTGACTGGAGCAAGTGAACTTGCCTGCAGGTAGGGAGCTTCCTCCTCCTTTGTATTTGTCAGGCAGAGAGGTTGGAGGCTGCAGAAATTGGGAGAAGAGCACTACAGCAATGAACCAGGAGCTGGAATGTGCAGGAGGCAGACAGGTGTCAGTGCTGCCAAAACGAAAATTTTCCTAGGGTCCAGAAAGAAAGTCAGTTTGTTGCAGCTCAGAAAGATGTTGGCTTAGCTGAAGTCAAACCCTGGAAGCAAAGACCTGTCTTGCATACACACTGTGAGCAGGGGGAGGTTGGTTTACAGAGCACTTTGATTTCAACTGTTTGAGCTAATCTCTCTGAGTTAAGTATTCCAGTAGCTTATTTAAAACAAAAAACTTCTGTTTTCAGAGTCCTTTTGGTTCTTACAAAATTCTCTGTATATTTGGTATGTACTTCTCAATATTCTTGCAGGTTTAGGATCCCGTCACAATTACTGAGTCACCATAGCTGCTTTTGCAGTCACCAGACAGAGGCAGGGAACTCCAGAGAGTGGTTAAGCTGACCTGTCCTGCACTCTGCTGGGTGGAGAGGAATTGCCTTTAGGATGAGTCTGTTTCAGCTTCACTCTTTTTTTAAAAAGAGACTGGAGACAAGGCCCATTGTTTCGATCCGTGCTTCCCCAAGCCATGCTTTCAGACTCAATCGGGATGATTTCGATTGCAGTCATTTAAATTACAGTGAATTATACTAAATTATTGTCTTCATCTAGGAACACAGACATAAAATGAATTATGTGTAGTGTGGACATGATAGTACTTGGAACTACTGTCTGAACCTTGAATCATAGAGAAATGAGGCTACAGAAGAGGAAGATGCTTTGAAACATTTCGTAATTGGTAAAGACTGAACAAGGGCAACATGCAGGCAATAGAAGCTGTGAAGTGCTTGCTGTTATGCAGCCCACCTTGCCGCTAGGCTTTTTGTATTTTCAGTCTTATCTAAGTTTGCAGCAGACAGTAGAAATGCTTCTCTTGATGTTACTGATCTCTAACTTAGGCTCCTATTTTTCTCCCTACCTAAATGAGTGTTTTTGCATTCTAAAAGTTATTTTTACCACTGCTCCTTGTGTAAAATAATAAATGAAAATAAATCGATGATTTGCAGTAAGGTTTTTGTATAAAAATGTTCCATCTTGGTAAGCTGTCTCTTGTGTTTGTTCAGAAAGTCCTGGACTCTTTACTGACCAGTGCTTTTCGGTTTTGTACTTGTTAGCGCTGATTTTGCAAAAAGATCCATGGACGGAAATGTAGTGGGAAATAGGTTTCTTGTGTACGCTAAGGCCCTAGAGTTATGTTTGGATGACTTTATACAGTCCAAAAGTACAAATGAGCTCTGCAAAACATCACTAAAATAAGAAGCTTCCCTTTTTGGTGTTTCCGCAGCTCAAAGTGGTATCATGAAATGCTGCATTTTAAAAGCTTTTGTATGTAGGGAAAAGCAATATTGGCATAGATGTGATCTTTTCTATTTTGGCCACAGTGTGAGGTGGAGACTTCTATGTTCAGACTGAGAAAAAGAAGAGACTGAAGGACACCATTGCTTGAGATGGAATAGGCAAACTTTTCCTCTGGGTGCGTGTGTTGTCACTGCATGAACTTGACAAGGAAAATGAGAAGTTAAAAGCCAAACTGAAAGTGAAGAGATCAGAAGCAACAAACAGCTGTGAGGCAGTGACTAACAGCCCTAAAGGTGCTAGATGATGTAAAAGAGCAAAACTACAAATAGCACGTGGACTGTGATCACTGAAGCTAAATAACAACTCAGGAAAGATGTCTTTCAGAGACATGTCTCGTTCACGCTAAATTGAAAGCAATCAGCTTTACCTAAAAGCCCAGAGCATTGGTATGGTTTCTTTGGATTATAGGTTATCTTGTACTATTGTTAGGAAAAAAATAGGAGTCACAGTGCACGTCTTTCCTCCGTTTGATGTGAAATTAAAAATGTGCTGTACAAACGAGCTGCATGTTGAACCACTTGGCTCATTGAAGAAACTGATGTGGTTCTCTAAGTCTATGCAAGGACCCTTGGTGTCTGTAGTTGGCATGAGATGCTGTCAGTGGAAGGTGCTCTTTGGCTGTAGAGAGCTGTAGAGACATGTCACACTGTAGGCAGAGAATAGGAATGAATCTGGTCACAACTGACTGTGACAGCCACTGTGGTGAGAAATGGAGTCCATCAAATTCTTGGAGACAGAAGGCAAAGGAAGTGACAATGCAAATGGCTGTGTGAGGTTGGTTCTGCTCTAATGGAGAAGTTCTGTTTTGAAAAGTTGAAGGTGGAAGGACATTTGAGTGAAAGAGACCCTAAGACAATTGTGTTCGCTTTCCTGAGGAAAGGAAGGTTGGTGGAGCAGTGGAGTAAGAGTAACCGGCTTTAGAAAGGTATGCTTTACCTGGCTTGGGAAGCTGGTAGGTAACTGTGCTTAGGGCAATAGCATAAAAAATGAAGGAAAGCAGGATAGTTGGGCAGTTACTGAAAGAAATCATCAAACTCACAGTAGCAAATTAGCTGATGTGGACAAAAGATACAAGCACTGACAGAGAGGAGTAAAAATTCATCAGGGTTTGTTTCTTTTAATCTTTTAGAATGTGTTCGTAAAGGAGAAACAAAAATGCACAACTAGAGTACAAGCGTTTAAGTATAAGGTCTGAGAGATTAATGTGGCATGGCAAAGACAAGATTGTGTTACTAAGAAGATAGAGAAATGGTAGAAGAATACTTAATAAGTGTTTACAAAGTGAGAAAAACTATGACGTAGGGAAATATAGAGCAGTCTGTGTAACTTTGATACGCAGAATGATTCCAGAACCCATAGAAACCAGCATAGAAATACCTAGAACACAGTATCATGATAAAAGTGGTCAGCTTGGATTGGGCCACAACAATTCATGTTAATAAAATCTCTTCTCTAACAGGATAACTGGTGTTGTAAGGGGAAAGCAATAGATGGCATTATGCCTTTTGAAAGGGTTTGGTGTGTTTCCATGTGACATTCTTATGAGAAAAATTGCAGAAAATTCACATAAACAATAAACCAATCTCATTTTCATAAAACTTTACTCAAAGAACAGTGGTAAGTAGTTCACTTTCAGGCAGGGAGAACCACAAGTGGGCATCTGCTTTTGGCCTGTTTCTGTTCATTAATAACCTAGGTGAGGAAACGAAGTCTGCATAAAAAGTCCGAAAAGGACACCTAACTGAATTACAGGCACATTGGAGAATAGTGTCAGATGCCCTGTTGTGACACACTGAGGAACTTCCTGGAATCATGGGTTAAATGCAGTAGACACATACAAAGTACTGCTCCCTATAGGAGGAAGAAGTGGGATATATATGTCTGACTAGGCCATGGGACTGCAGAACGGGTTCTCTACAAAGTGCAGATGTTTCTGCTCTCTCCAGTTTTTCTCAGATGAGACTCCCAAAGGAATACCATATTCAGTTTTGTGCAAAATGTTTCACAAACATCAGTGGCAAATTGTACACAGTCTAGGTTTAGAAAGAGTATATTATTTCAAAAGGTTATAGCAACTAACTTTTTTTCAACCCACAAAAGAGAAAAATAGCATGTTGTGACAGTAGTCAAAGATGATGTTAAATAGAGAATAACAATCATTTATTTTCAAAAGCTACAGGGAAGGGTAAAAGTAAAGCAGTTTTATTGTCAGCAAGGAATATTTGGGTTGGATAGTAGGAAATATGCTCTGACTACAGGGCAAGTGAAACCCACCGGCTGCTTAAATGGGAATCTTCCTCACTGGGAGATTTTTAGGAGTAGGTTAGGCCAAGCATCTGTCAAGAACCACTTGAAGGTACTAGATCTCTACACAATGAAAATACGGTGGGTTAAATTCCTGTTTATACATGTTTCTGTAGTTTTGTGACAAAAAGCAGCAGCAAATCAGATCTTTTGTTCTTAAAAAAGCCGGGACCAAAAGAAAGGTACAGCCAGCTCAGGGGCTGGCAGCACTGCCGTACTGCATGCTCAGAAACAGCTGAAATTTATTGATCTATCTTAGAACAGGAGAGAAAAAAAATAGTGCCTGAGATGGTTTTAAGATTCTTGTGTGTGAAGACTTTAAAGCAAGGCGGACAATGCTACTTTTTCATAACTATCACTTGTGTATGCCTTAAGTTGTGCATATGTGAGGTGTTACCCAGCCAATTCTGTCCACGCAGCCTGTAAGGATGGGGCAAGTAGTAACTGTAGTAGTTGTTACTGTAGCTGTTCGAATCCAAGCTGCTGAAATAAGATGAAAGTGCCTTGACAACTGCAGGGTGCAAGCAAATTTCACCTGACAGCTCAGCACAGATGCATAAATTAGGAGCAGCTGGATGATTAAAGGCTGTAATAGTCCTAACAAAAGTGCAACTAATAGTTCTCTTAAAAGCGAAGCTGATGCTTGAATTGTTATTCAGTGGGCTTCAGAAACCAGAAGAACTGAGCACAGAGAAACGTATCAGCTGGGTCAGGCGAAGAGTGAGTAAGACCTACAAAGAACAACTGCATGACTGTGATGTGGTGACAATTTTAACTGACATTTTGCGTTAGAATCGTGCTATTTATAAATCTATAGCAGAAGAGAGCTTTGCATTCTAATAGCTCAATTACAGCAGCACAAGGTTATGGCAGATGGGTGGGTGGAAGACTGTGTGTCATCCTGGTATGAGTCTTTGCCTTTTGAGTGCCAGAAAATCATAAGGGAGGAGCTCTTTGTTACCACTGTAGAAGTCATAAGCACATTTTCAGATGGATCAAGTCTTCTATCGAGTTCTGAGTATGCAAGAATTCCTCAGTCCTTTTTCCCTGTCTGTCTGAATGTCCAGACTGGGGACTGAGTATTTTTAGATTCAATTATTATTAACCATAGAAAAATGCAGCTTGGAAAGTACCTTCAGAGGTTATTGGGTCCACCCTCCTGCTCAAAAATGATTAACTTCAATGTCAATTTTGCACTAGGTCTTTTCCATCTGTGATTTTGGTATCTTCAAGGATAATGTATCCTTGCTGGGTGATGTCTTCCAGATCATAAGGACTGTCAGTGGGAAAATGCCTTCTTTGTGTCCTGTAGGAATCTACCATCCTGCAGCTGGTGACTGTTGCGTCTCATCCTTTTGCTGAGTACCTCTGGGAATCATCTGTCTCTGTCTTCTGCACCCTCTTTTATGTAGCCCAAAGATTTCAGTTTATCCCTTCAAGTTAGCACAATGGGCTGGCTTGCAACTAAATAGTAGCTATCAACACCTCTATTCTCTAGATGTTTCACTGGAAAGAAAAAGATCTTTAAAAAAATGTATTTTTGTTGCCTTCATGATTTTTTGTTGTACAGGCATTGCAGTTAGCTACACTCAAACACAGTAACTTTGGTAGGAGGTTGCACAAGTTTTTCTGTGGACAGCATGGTACTAAGAAACTGCAGAGATTATAATTACAAGCTGCAATGTTTATCAGCACCTCAGGAAACTTCCAGTCTGGCAATACTACGAAGTAATATTTATCCAATAATCTCACTGAAGGACTGCATGATTTAAGAAAATGTGATTTTAAAATATTTATTTAAGTTTTCATGACATTGTCCAGATCTTGATCAACATTTCCAAGGATACTTTATCTCCTTGCCTACTCAGATTCCCACTTGCAGCTGTCAGTTTTGGTAAAGAAAAAAAATCAAAACAAAACAACAACAAAAAAGGAGCTCCTGTAGACATGGTCCAGAAGTACATTAGGCAGTAGTATTGTAATTTTCTGTAGTTTTTACTACTAAAAAAAGTAGTAATTTTCTCTACTTTTGAGGGGGAAGAGAGGAACGTGGCTTATAATGAGAGGAGCTTTTTGATAGTTTTATGATAAGCATTTATTGAAAACACGTGTAATTTTATAGTCTTAGGAAAAAGAGTCACTGTTTGAACTTCGGTTGCATGTATGGTTATAGGGACATGTGGCAGCTTCACCTGCAAAAATAAACAGTAGAAGTAAGAAATGAGATCAGAGTCAATGTTTTACCCACGAGGACTTGTGTGGCCTGCAGAAAAATAGAACAAGGTTAACACTAACCTGTGTCATCTTTGTCGTCATCGTTCCTCCCCACCCCGCGCATCTCAGAGCACACAGATACAGTGTCTGCCATAATCTGCTTTTCTAATTGTGGTTTGTATTCTCATAATCCCTTTTCCTTCATTTAGCTGCTTCCATTCTATTACCTAGCTTTATTTCCCCTCATCCTCCTATGGTGGTGGTCAGAAAAAATACAAATCATCTGGTATAAGTAGAAGTACAGCTTTTTGAGACAGAAGTAGCAAAAGAAAATTTGCCCTGTGCATGCAAGAGCCTCTGTCTATGAGATCCTCAACTGACCTCAGCCTAACTGCTGCTCTGCCTTGGGAGTCACTGTAGATGTGATCACCCCCCCGTGATGTGGGTGAGTTTTGTTTTTCTGCTCAAGAACTCCTCAGTTGAGCTTTTACATACCCAGGTTCAGTTTTGGTTTGATCTGAAATTACCAGTTTTAGTACCTTACTTCACCTGGAATTTTATATAATTGCTATCTAATAATACAGATAGTTATAACAGGTGCTTATATTTTACAAGAGTGGTAGAAAAGTTAGTTAAAGCAACATGTAAAAGTAAAAATAAACATTGTTGTCCCAGACAATTCAATTCAGTGTTGGATTTACTACCTACGTATTGAAGAAGGTGATTTCTGAAGTATTTTTCCTTCTCCCACCTACAGAAAGAATATATTCCTTTCTGCGTTAGTTCTCTTTACCTTGAGCAGAAAGCCTAACAGATACCCAGCTCAGTAACCAAAATAGAAGACCCATCTATAAGAAGCAAAATTTTAATGTTAGATAATGAAGAAAAGTAATTTACAGAATATTATTGTTTTTATATGATTTATTTCACAGCTGTTTTGCCAGTTGTCAGACAGTGTCAGTGCCCTGAAATGCAAGTGCATTAATTTAACTGGACTTGTCATCATCCATTAGGTATGATTAAACGTGTCAGTGATGTGGCAAATTTAAAACAGCTGTGATTCTGGAAAGTGAATGGCATTGTAGAAAAAGTAAGTAGAAAAAGGCAATGGAGAAGGCAGACCAGCATGCCTAAAGACAGTAAATTCAGTCCTGCTTGGGAATCTGACCCTGATCCCACAAAGCACTTAATCTCATCATTTACGCACATGAGTTTTTTCCTTCTCTAAGCATACATATTGTCCCACTGAAGTTAGGGGGTGAGATTAAGCAAGTACCAAGACTGCTGCCGTACAGCTCAGCATTTATCAGAGCAGAGCCTTCATTGACCTGACGGGGGGAAATATCTTGCCACAGCACTTATGTATTGAACGATATTTGTGTAGGCGTTCACGCAGTGCAAGTTCAATGCAACCCAGGGTTCCTATAGTAGTCAGAAAATTATTGTTTTGTTTGGGTACAAAGGGATGTAAAGTGTTTTTTGCTGTAAGGTGCAAGTCTTTTCTGTAGTTGCTGCGCAGAAAAAAAAATGTAGAGGTATATAAGAACAGATTAAAAAAAAAAATCAAATATAAAAGTGTTCAATGTCTGGAGTTCTACTGTTGAAAGATTTTATCGATAAATTAAGCCATCGTGAATAAGCTACCCTATTTGCACTCAGAAGGATTTACAATTTTGTGCTACTTTGGTAAAATGTCTTATGTGGGTATTTATTTTGGTATAAAAAGCTACTAGATGATACAGTGTAAAACTTATAGATTATTTCACTGTTTTATTAGAAGCAGCTACTCCTTTAAAGAGGCAGTGGCTCTCTAATCAATGAGTATTGTTAGGTGATGCAGAACAGGTATCATTAGGGATAGTTTAAGACCTTAAGTACTGATTTCATCTTTGCAGGTACAGAGCTGCTACAGACTTAGATTGTTGCTTCTTCCTGCTAAAAATTTTAAGTAGTAAAAGAATAAACATGAAATGTTGCAGTTCTAGGCTAAACTGCTAGTAATCTTTAGAGCACAAGGTCAAACCTTCTTGTGTATGCAGAAGCAAAGGGACAAGTCTTGCTGGAGTCTGTCTGGAATTGAGGCAGGAGAAAGAGTAGGTTGTGGCTCTCTGCATCTGGAACAAGGAGCTGAGAGGGCTGATGCTACAAGGGCTATAATTTATCTTATATCCATGACCCACCTTGTTTTGGTGATAAACGAGACTTTTTTTTCCACTGTGCTTTCATCTCCATCTATGAAGCCCATCCCTTGTGTATAATGTCCTTCTGCACTACAAATTACATGCTGCTTGGCAAAGAAGGTAACTTTTACCTTGGAAGATTTTCCTGTTGGGGGAGTTTCTCTGCCACCTGCCTTCTGATGCCTTAAATCCATTTTACATTGTATGTAGCTTTTGTACCTGAGAATTGATGCTGTAATAATCCGCATTGCTGGTGAGTTGCACATGATGAATATAAGAAGCAATTAGCGTGCCCCACAGAACATGCTTTCACAGCAAATTTATTGCTCTATAAGCTACTTCCATTTCAGTGAAAGGCAATTGCTTATACAGGAAAACAAAGAAATAGACTGCTGTACTTGCATTTGGGCAAGAAGAATTAAATGCAGAAAGTGGTGAAAGAAGTTGGTATAAGTTGCTGTTTTTGTTGTTTGTATAAATGGTAGATGCAAGAACAAATTTGTGGTTTGCCAGTTTAATAAGGAGCTCATTCAGGCACAAATATAAAAAACTACTGTAAAATAAAACCAGGTGGCTGCTCCAACATTTCTTAATTCCTTTTTATATTCCAATTTTATTTTGCAGCTGTGCAATGGTGGATCTGTGACTGATCTTGTGAAAGGGTTTCTGAAGAGAGGTGAAAGGATGAATGAACTTATAATTGCTTACATTTTACGTGAAGCTCTGATGGTAAGATAAGCTCTCAGTGAAAGGACAGTCAATATTCAGTAAATGTTTTTTTTCTTTGAATGAAGGTCATGTACCCATTAACACAGCCTTTTATAGCAGTGTTTAGTGAAATCAAGGTAATGTGTAATGCCCTCTATAGACAGATAGAAGCAGCGTCACATTCACAATCCTTGGTTATCATGGGGGACTTCAACCCCAATATCTGTTGTGGGGACAGCACAGCCGGACATAGGCAATCCAGGAGGTTCCTGGAATGCATCGATGATAACTTCCAAGTGACAGAGGAGCCAGCAAGGAGAGGTTCTGTGCTGGACCTCATTCCCACCAACAAGGAGGGGCTGGGGGGGGGAATTTGTAACTGAAGGGCAGAATTGGCTGCAGTGACCATGAAATGGTGCAGTTTGGGATCCTGAGGGCAGTGAGGAGGGAGCGCAGCAAGCTCGCTACCCTGGATTTTGGGAGAGCAGACTTCGGCCTCTTCAGGGATCTGTTTGGTAGAGTACTATGTGACAAAGCCCTGGAGGGAAGAGGGGCCCAAGAATGCTGGTTAATATTCAAGGATCACCCCCCGTTCAAGCCCAGGAACAATGCATCCCAACAAAGAAGAAGTCGGGCAAAAACACCAGGAGGCCTGCATGGGTGAACAGATCACCTGGGAGGGATACAGAGAAATCATCCGAGCAGCTAGGGATCAGGTTAGCAAAGTTAAAGCCCTGCGAGAATTAAATTTGGCCACAAAGATGATCAGAGAGCTGATGCACCTCTCCTATGAAGACAGGCTGAGGGAGCTGGGACTGTTCAGCCTGGAGGAGACTCCAGGAAGACCTTATAGCAGCCTTCCAGTACTCAAGGGGGTCTACAGGAAACCTGGGGAGGGAGTCTTTGTCTGGGAGTGTAGTGATAGGACAAGAAGGAATGGTTAAATGGCTAAAATGGCTTAAAAAAAAAAAAAAAAAAAAAAAAAAGGTAGATTTGAGTTGGAAGTCAGGAGGAGATTCTTTACTCTGAGGGTGGTGAGGCACTGGCACAGGCTGCCCAGAGAAGCTGTGGTATGTCCCATCACTGGAGGTGTTCAAGGCCAGGCTGGATGGGGCTTTGGGTAACCTGGTTTGGTGGGAGGTGTCCCTGCCCATGGCAGGGGCAAAAAAAATTACTTTTATTTTGAGAAATAGCAGAAATATACCCAGATTCAAATTATGAGTTCAAATTATGTCTGGCTCCAAGGTATTTTTGAATAGCAAAATGATCATCGGTTCTAGTGAATTCAGACACCTCCACAAGAAAAAAAAATCAGCTTATCAAGTGTCTTTCTTTCTCATTGTCTTTTAATCAGAATTTGACTTCCTGCATTGGAATTATTGATAGGCTTTAGCAGTTTTCTTTGAGTTTATACTCTAAAGGTATAACATATAGCATACATTTATAGTGCTTTTTTTCTGCTATTATCTTAAAATTTCTGTTTGACATAAAGTTAAGCAATTAAAAATATATATTACTCATGGTGTGCCAAGAGTTTTTCCTGTAAGAATGACATCTCTGTGGTTTTGGATTATATATATTTATTTTTTTCTCATAATTATCTGCTACTTTTTGTTTCTGTAAATGTAATATAGAGATCAGAGCTGTTAGTAAAAAGTTCATGGTTATATCTCACCTTCCAGGGACTTCAGCATTTGCATGAAAACAAAACTATCCACCGTGATATTAAAGGAAATAATATCCTTTTGACCACTGAAGGAGGAGTCAAGCTTGTGGATTTTGGTATGTTACATTATTTATGTATACAACCAATGTTGTACATTTGAAACATGGAAAATAAAATAGAGAAAACAAATCGGAAAAGATGAGTTATAATAACTTTTTAAGATTTTGAATTCTTCATTAAAAATCACTTGGGTAACGAGAGTCACTTTTTGACTGGATGGAAATTAATTATTCACAGACAGTGCTTTTAGAACTTTGGTTTTTCCGGCCATTTTTCTAATGCCATTTAAAAAGCATGGCTAAAGAGTAAGTTATAATACGTTGTTAGTAAGTGCCAAATGCTTCAGGGCAGGCATAGTAAGTAAAGTGACAAAACAAGTTAATAGGGTTCAAAATAAGGTTGATATTCAGATCTTCAAGGACTGTGTGCTGATTCAGTGAGGTTAGAAACTGATAGCCAAAAGCCTTATTTTGTAACTGAGAGGACTTAGAACTTAACAGAAATTGTGAAGAATGGGACAGTACCATCTCGGTTATGTACACTTAATTTGTTTGATTTGAAATGAAACAAGGGATACCACCTGAATGCAGCAAAAGGAGATATATTATGTAGGTAATTCCCACTTTCCAAATTCTGTGAAGAGTAATGGATTAGTGTTTGGCAAGTCTGAACCTAAGACATTATTTAAAAGGCTCTGCTCAAGTCTGCTAGATCTTAAATGATTCTTGAATGCTGTCATCTGGTTTCACCCCCAAAAGGCAAGAAGCGGTGACACAGGTAAATGATGCTACCAGCTATTTCTCAGACATACCACAGTGGTTTGCCTTAAAAGTTTGACTGTTGTTTTATTTAAGGGGATTATGAAATTTTTCAGTGCTTCTTATTATGAACTGTTATTCTATGGTAGCACACTGTCTTCTAATGATTAAATTTAATTTATAGGTCACTACTTCATAGCACAGCAGCCCATTGTAAATGTCATGATTCCATTCAGAAGATGGAAAATTTTCGTTTTCCTTTACCCTCCTATCTTGTTAATGAGATTTATTTAATTGATACATAACAATTGTTTAAACTAATCATGGGATTTTAACTTCCATTAGTCTAGTGTCTTCCTGCTAGTAGATTGTATTTGTAGAACCCTACTACTTCACACACAAAAACTCCACAACTATTAGGGTTACTAATTCTGAAAATGTATGTATTTATGTTCATTTTTTTTATTACTCAGATAAAATTTTCAGTTGCAAAGCCTCCAGATCTCATAAATTATTTGCCATACAGTTACTAGTATTTTCTGATCGTCTGGAAATTTAATGTGAGGCAAAATCAATATTTTTGCCCACAGGTTTTTAATGTGTCACAAATGCTATTTTTTAAGGTGCTGAAGGCAATTAGAGCTGTGGAGGATCAATGCTTTTGAAAATTAAATCACTTATGCAGATGTCAAAATGTACAAGCTTTAGGGGTGAGGACCTCAGTTCTTTGTTTGTCAGTTACTGCAATCTACTGCTAAGGCTGTAATTAAAAAATAATTTTAAAATCTTGTGGGAAAAGAATTGTGATGCCAAAGCATAGATGAGAATGTGTGCAATAAACATGCATACGTGCACACACATTTACGTGGGTTGAATAAGGGCCAGTAGTCCTTCTAAAGGAGTATAGGAAATGCACCCTAATTTAGAAATAAATAGAAACTTTCTCCAGCCTTTTTTATTCCCTAAAGCCAATCTGAAGCCAATAATGAGTATTTTCAAATGGGGAAAAATTATGCAGTCTTCACAAAACCATCAGGGAAGACCATTCACCCTTCAGGCTGATGTTTAAGGTATTCAGTTGGGATTTGGGAGATTTGTGTCTTCTACTTAAGAGGATTTAAAACCACATTAATCAGATTTCAAGAGTATTTTTTAGCCAGGAATGTGATTTGATTAAAATCTCTCACGTTGACACAGCTACAGACTGTTGCATGTAAGTGTTTATTAGATCAGGGACTGAAACTCATTGCCTTTTTTTTTTTTTTTTTTTTTTACACAAAATAAGCCTGTGAATCTACAGGCTACAAATGATATAGATGCATGGACACAATCTCTTTCTTTCTCTCCCAGTAGATACTCAGTGGAAACAACATTTTTATTTTAGGTTGAACCAACTATTACATAGGGCCAAACAAAGAAACACAAAACAACAACACAAATAATCACACAGCCCTTTCTAGCATGCCTGCAGCTTTTCCATTGTGTAGAGGGAAATGATGACAGTGGATTAGGGGCTCCTTTAACCAGGAAAGACTTGACAGAGGAAGTGAGCCCTTCCCAAGATAGTTCTGGCTACACTGTTCTCCTACATGCTGGTTGATGATGAGATGATCCTGAAGAACCCTTTGCTCTCCTCCCTTGATATTCTTTATGCTGGTTTGTATTTATACAGGTGCATAAAACCTATATCTGAAAAACTGGCCTGTGAAGCCATATGGAGCACAATACCAAAAAGGATGTTCTCCATCTGTATGTGTTGAGTGGTCATATTGAACTTATGTTGCTGTGTCACTTTTTCGTTCTGAAGTACTATTAGGAGCTTCTAAGAGTCACAAGTGAAAAACAAACAAACAAACAAAAAAAAAACAGTTAACTTTCAATGAATTGTCAACTTTGACTTTTCTTTATTCTTTTTGTACTCACTAAACTTCAGTTATGAAATGTACCACCATGGTGAGTCCTTTCTTGCACAGCAGTACTGACTTTTTAGAAGCTTTATTTTGTGACACAATTTATACACATTGCCTTATGGTTGTTGTGTTATAGGCATTTATGTATACTGTGACCATGGTTTCTGAATACTGCACAGTCTGCAATAGATGACCTTCACAGTGCTATACAAGGAGTTAGATTACTATAATTTCCAGCTACAGACTGAGGATCCGAAACCCTGAGAGACTGAGTTGCTTGATGTAATACAGAAAGTCTATGGAAAAGCTCTCCCAAAATCTTAACAGTCTTAACAACAAACTTAAAACAGTCTTAGCCATTTGTTAGCCTTTCATAGGCATATTGATAGTTAATGAGATGAGAAAGACTTTGAAAGAATACCATGGCATTGCCTCACCCAGGTTGTTTTGAAGAGTGAAATTTTTGCTTTCGTTCGAAGTTCTGCTGCAATATTGCTTAATCTGTATAGAACCCACCCCAGTATTATATTATTCTCACGTCTCCGAAACACCTTAATCCCAATTGAGGAATTAATGATCAAAACAAAGTAAGTGAGTTTATAGTATCTCTGTACCAATGCTTCTGGAGATAAATTGCTTATCAAGGAGCTAGCAGATAGATGTTTTACTTTAAATTGTCCAAGCTAGAAGTTTGGAATACTGTTACCAGGGAAGCATCCTCTCCCCTCGCTTCCATCCAGTGTGATAACTTAGATCAGCAGAGATAAACAAAATCATTCTTTTTGACTACAGATAATGAGAAGTACCCAAGGGGATCAACACTACAGTTTCAGTCCCTGAATTCATTAAACTTCTAGATACATTACAAAATTTGTATTTTCCTCTGTGAGAGAAGGTTGACTGAATGCAATTTAACTACCTGAACATCTGTGGGAATTAGCTGCTTAGCTGTTCTGGAGGAAAACCTTTGGGGAAGGATGTTGCACCTGAGAATCGCAACAATTATGCTCCCAGTTTCCCTCTGCTGTGTCGAAACAAATAATAAATAGCTGAACTTTTTTCAAGTGTAACTGCTATGTTTTCAGTATAGGATAGAGACTTCATAGAAAAATACACATTTGCATAAAAATAAATGTCCTGCAGCACTTTAAAGGATGAAAGCTATATAATATTAAATAAAAAGAGTTGGAGACAGACAAGGTGTGAAGCAAATCCCCTTTTTATAAATATTCTTAATTACATTCACAGCTGCTCATTAGTTTTCCATGAAGGAAATGTTTTTGTTCTCACTTTTTAGAAGTCCTTTGTATATGTTTCTCAGATTTCTGGTTGCTTGCAGTTGATTCTTTATGTTAAAGAGGGAGTTTAAAAAAAAAAATTAGCCACTAAAGATGCAGATAAGCACTTAATAATTTTTTAGAAACTTCTATGACATAAATCCAAATGAATTAAATGCTAGATAACTTCTGAAAGTCTTGTGACCGCTCTATCTGCAGCTTGTACTGCCTAAATATCTTTCAGTGTCTGACCTTGTTTCATCAGTTTAAAAAGTCACTTGCCTGAAGTTACTTGCATGCATAGCATACCTCATCTGTAATAAAAATTCATATATTCATCTGCATCTTAAAATGTGTGACCAATTTCATAGAGAGCTGAGTGTATAACATCTGCTTATGCTGACAAATACTTGCTTCTTTGAATAGTCCCTCTCAATTCAACTTCATTTCTTGAAATCAGGATGCTGTGTAGGGCTTTTCATGTATTAAATACAGTTAGTCTAAGACAGAATTCCCATTCCTTTGGAAATTCTGAAATGTCAAAAAATGTGCTGTTCCAAAATGGGAGAAAATAAACTTAGCTGTATTATTATTAGTGTTTAATTTTGTTCTGACAAAGACCAGTTTCATTTTCAAAGATTTGATGTATTTCTTAAATCCCCTGCCCTCCCAGTGAGTCTGGGAGCTTGTAAGTCAGAGAGACTTTCATGCTTATATGTTTTTGAAAGAAGAGGTCACGACTATCAGCAAGCTAGACAGGTTGATGATGTGTGGAGAATCACGTGTGAGGAAAGAACCGTTCTTATCCCAAAAGTTTTGAAACATCTAAGTCATGGGGCGAGTGATTCTTTTAGCTAAAAAGAGGAGAGTGTAATGCTGATGGAAAATTCCTCTTCAGCTGTGTTTTTGAGGGTTGACCTTGTAGGCTGAGAGTCTTGAACAAGAGCAGAAGTAGCTTATACTTCTCTGGGACTGCTGAAGCCTGCTGTCACAGACTAGAAGTATCTCAGGATGAGCAGCTGTTGCCTTGGAAATGGCCAGAAAAGAACATATAAATTGTACTCTACCACTTAGATTTTCAGCACCACTGTTCCTTGCCATGCCTGCCCATGCATCAGATGAAAATTCATACCACGTGTAATTGAAGTTACCACATCTTGAAGTTACTACCATGAAAGGTCATTGAAAAAGGGGCTGAGAAAGTGGAGAAAAAAAAAAGCCAGAGGTTAAATCTTGTTCTTTGGAATTTAAGCCTACTTCTAACTACAAGAGATCCCATGACTCTCCCAGTTCACCTAGTACTGTCACTGGGAGAAAGGTGATATCAAAAAGGACTGGCACTATCCATTTTCAGTTTCTTAGGCATTTCACTAATGGTATCTAAACATCTCCATTGAAGTCTCTGGCTGAGCAATACATAGGAAGGTTCCAAGTTTGCTACGGGTAGAACAGGTTCCAGTGGAAGACATGGAAAGAAGGTAATGCATTCTCACTGCTGCTGGCAGATGGTGGAAAATTACAAACTGTTCTGCACGCAGTTAATAGAATAATGACTTCAAGGATTCCTTTAGTACAGTGGATAAAGAGATCACAATTTGCATAATTAAAACATGTATTGCAACATTAATGGAGCATATTTATAAAGTATATTTATAATGAAGATGGTTTTTGTATTTCAGACATGCTTAGTTTGTATTTTTCTCCTTTTTCTTCAGAAGAAGTTTTGCACTTAAAAGTTGTGTGCGAATACTGTCTTGGCATTCCAAATGCAGTTTCGGATATCCTACTGTGCACATAGCTGACACGATTTTAGCATGGGTGTATAGTAGCCTAATAGATTAGCCTAACAGCAGGTTTAACTGGAGTATGACTCATTGGGGAAAAAGTGGATTAGGAAAGAGAATACTGCATTACTTTTAGACATATTGGAAAGTGACATTACTTTGATTAATACTTGAACTATTTCTTCCGTGTAGTATGAAAACTCAGATAAACAGAGGTCAGCTTTTGTGTGAACTATTTCTTCCATGTAGTTTGGAAACTGCAGATAAATGGAGGTCAGCTTTGTGTTTGGAATGTAATAGGGTTGTTATTTTGCTACAGAGAGAATGATCATTCTTCTTTTAAAGAGCCAAGAAAATCTGAAGTTGACATTTCTGGGTGGCCTTCTTACTATTCAAAATTGCAATTCTGTGAAACAAGCCAAATGTAGGACATGGTCTTCTTGGTAGTGTATTTTTAATGAATTAATTTCTGCTTTAAAATGCATACATAATTTCATTTAGGTAATACTAAATGAAGGTATTCAGTTCATTTCATAATTCAGTTTAGTTCATAAATTAAATTTCTTGGTTATTCCCCACCCCAAAAGAATTTGTAGTAATTCTGCCGACATTCTCTGTGATGATTCAGTAGTGGTATGCTACTGCTTTCTTGCAGATTATGAAATATTGGTACTGCTTTACTATGATTAGTGATCAGTAACAGTTGGTCACTATAAGTCAGGTTGCATGGGTGTTTTTGTTATGTTTCGTTGCATGATATTCATGCCTATTCTGATGCAGAAATATAGCCCAAATCTCTAAAATTCACTGACTATATTAAACAGATTAAGTGTTTTTGAAGTATAGATGAGCCAGCATCTACTGTAATGAAAAACCAAGAATAGTAAAATCAGCAAGTCCAAAATATTAGGGCCAATCTCAAATTAATTAATAAGCCCATGGTAAGATTTCAGCTTAATAGATCTGCTTAATTACTCACCTCTCTTGGTTTACTGATGCATGGAAGAGGTTTCTTCCTCTGGTCCTGTGGGGAAAGCATCTGAAATCATGGGTCAGAGGTTGGAGAGGGAACCACAGCACTGAGTCTTTCATCATGACACCTCACCAACTCTCACGTTCCCTTGCTGTGACAATGCAGTGGCCTCTCCCTGCCGTTACCACGCTTGGTAGATGTAGTTTGTTGACTGATCACAGATCAGTTTAGCAAGCCTTGTGTGACACGTGGCACTGGAGAGGGACAGAAGGCTTACAGCACTGTACCGCAAATGCTTGCGGTATAGGTTAAGCTGCATGGATTGCAAGTTGAGAGCCACCTTGTGCTCGATGGATAGGTTGAAAAGTCAGTTATGAGTGATCCAAGCTGGAGTACTGGGGCATTTTGGGAAAGGTTGGTTTAATCTCTGCCCTTTTTAATATATTATGATTTCCAGCTTTGTATGCCCTGCTGACATTGAAGAGGAGCTCAGCATGACCTTGAATAGTTTTCCAAACTTCTGTAGATTGCTTGTTCTGGAGTATTCAGAATACCCTATTGTATCACCTTCTTCTTGCCCTGCATTAGCTATAAATGCTGTATGAATCATTCTGCAAAAAATGAAACAATTAATTAAAATAATTTCATTTGAATGTATTCAAAAATAAAAATAAAAATCTTTCTGCCTTTAGCTTACTTTAAGCAATGAGTCATAGCAAGACTTGTATTTGCCTTAGTCATTCTAGCATGCATCCGTAACAGAGCTGTCTGCTTCACTGGTTCAGATCAAAAACAGGCTATTATTGTGTTGTCATTTCTGCATACCATATAGCATGACACTCACATGTTACTTTTAAAAAGCGTTTACTAGGGGTCTTCTATGAGGTCTCAAAAGGGAAAAAAAAAAAAAAAAGAAAAAAAAACTTTGAAGGAAGCTTTCTTCATGAGCAGCTTGTCAAAGTGCTTTGAACCCAATCAAAGTAGTAATTCCAAATTTTTCAAACCAGGGTCAGCAGGGATAAGATGGATTGCATTGACTTGAGCCGTGGAATATTTTCTTTGGTGAATGTTTAATTCTTTGTCAAAGGCTTAGTCTTTAAAAAATTATTTTATGGGCCATGGGTGAATGAAAACCTTTGTGCTGTCCAGTAAAAACAAAAAAGAAATCACGTGGCCAAGTGCTGTACCCAGAATATGCTGTTCACTTGGTCTTTTATATGTTTTGTGTTTTTCTCCCTACTAATTCTCATAAAGATGTCGCTTTTAAACATTCAAGAAGCTTGACATAGAATGCTGGTGTCAAATGTCAGAGACGCAGGAAGCAAAAAAATAGCCCTTTCTGGCCAGCAAAGACTTCTTGGTTTTCTCCAGGGTCACAAAATATACATCTCTTGAGCCCTTTTCTCAGTCAGCCCAGACCATTTTGCATCTGAGGATGTCAAGAAGGGCCATCTGGAAAGTATGCTGCAATGCTCTTTTTTTTTTTTTGAGGTGTGGTAGTTCTAGAATTCTTTGAACGTCTCACTGACTTTTTTCATTTTTACCTGAAAGTTGAACCCAGTGACTCAATTTGAACTGATGTATTTTTGTCCTTAGGTGTTTTAAATATTCTGTCACATCAGCATGGGTATTGCTAGTAACCCAGATAATCTTAGCAGGTAAACTATGTCATTCATATAAGGAGAAAATGTTTTTTTTTTTTCTCCAGTCATAGAGTAAAAATTCCTTTTGGGTCTCAAAAGTGGTAGTCAGTTTGAATCCAAATATGTAAGGAAGGCAACATCTAAGAAGGAGGACTTTCCTCACCAGCACACTGTACCAGATTGTGTCTAGCTGCGCAAATCCCTAAGGCTCCAGATAAGAGTCGTTCTCCTCACGAAATCCACCCAGCCAATTGTGCATCAGGAAAACAAATGTTCCTGTGCATCTCTTTCAGGAAACCAGCTGAAGCCCTGAAGCATGAGATTGGATTAGAATCATTAGCCTTGTGCTGAATTGAACTGTCAGGAGCATGTGGAGGGCAGCCCGTGGTCACCTGCTCTATCCAGGGCCTTGGAGAAACGGTGTAGTCAGAATTGTAGGCTTGGGAAAGCTCAAGTATGCCACCACACCATCCTGCCCAGTCTCCTGTAATATGAAAGTCCTCATATTTCTTAAGAAGCTGTATTAAAACTTTTCATTTATAAAAGATTACTTTTGTCACAGATATAGTGAACGTTCTGCTTTTTTTAGGTCACTGATTGCTGTTTTATCATCTGTATATACCCTATAATGATTCTGTATCTGATTTAGGATTTTCATTTTGTTCTCTATATACTTAAAAGTGCCTTTTCTTTGTCTTTAATCCATGTGGTGAATTTACTGGGAAAGCCACTGGACTTTGATTTCTTTAGTTCTCTGTGTACATGACTTATATTTTTAAGTTTATATTATATATTCATTGTTTTTTATTCCCCATTTACTTCATGCCTCTTAGTTTTATGTTAAACACCATGGACTTTTCAACTCCATGTACATGTACATGGAGTTCATGTACATGGTCTTCCTGGATGCTAAGCTTTTGATCTTTCTGGATTTGTAAAGGGCTGTTTGGTTAGCTTTTGGACATGCCCTATTTTAGTTCAAGATCTGCATCTGGAATGTGTGTTTTCCTGAGTGTTTGGGAAAGTCTAGTTTTCCAGTTTCCTTGTCTTCATAATCTATTTCATCATTAAAACATCATTTGCATTAAGGCAATACATAAGGAAGGGCAGGGGATGTGGTGACAAAGGACAAGGAAAATGCTGAGGCATTCAGTGTCATCTTTACCACAGTCTTTACTTGTGAAATTTATCTTTGGAAATTCCAGGTCTCTGCCACCAGTGGGAAAGTCTTGAGCAAGGAAAAACCTGTGGTAGAGGAGGATCAGGTTAGTGAGCATTTAAACAAATTATATATACAGAAGTCCATGGGGACCTGGTGGGATGGACCCATGAATGCTGAGGGAGCTGGTCAATGACATTGCAAGGCCACTGTTGATAATCTTTGAAAGGTCTTAGAAATCAGGGAAGGCTCCTGAAGACTAGAAGAAGCTATTGTCACTCCTGTCTTCAAGAAGGGCAAGATGGAGGATTTGGTTCACAGTCCTTTTCAGGAGGGGGGCTGTTTTCACAAAGGGGATGCTTTGTTAGGGGAATGGACAGTGAAGGCACAAATGAAAGAGGGTTATGGAAGAAGTAGACAAATGCAGTGAGATACATAGCGTGTAAGCCCTTTGAGGTAGCTTGTGTGTTTTTATGTATAGATGTAGTACCTAGTGTGCAAGAAATGCAGTCTCCCTGCTGTGTGCAAAATGTCAATTTAGCAGAATTTGCTGGGGCTCGCAATTCCCCCATTAACATCAACCAGTACAACGTGCATACTTCTGTCACAGAGCATAATCATAAAACGGTGTTGTACAGCCTCCCAATTTAGATCAGAACAGTGTCTGCTCAGATTGGGTGCAAATATGAGACAAATCTTTCCTAATAATAGAGAGATCATTTCTGCCCTATTTTTTCTTTATTGAACGCTAAGGTCATAAGTAGGTGGCTTTGCTTTCGGTGTTTTTCCAATATGTCAGTTTTTGTAATGAAAAGCTTATCTAATACTCGTGGTGTAGGTTTGCTAATTTTCATTTTTTTAACTAGTAAACTAATGCCCGAAATAAGCATGTAAAGTAAAAAATATACTTTTTCCAAATATTTTCTTTTGCACATTAGAAAAGATACTGTAGTGCGCATTGATACTATTAATGCATTTATTTATTAAGCCATTCGTTTTCATAAGATTTACAATATCTCTGTAATAAAATGTTGTTTTGTGACGTATTTTTAAATCTCCATAGGAGAATATCTGACTCCTTTGGAACAAAGAGTAGTAAAGGAGATGGAGGAGGAGCAAGATGTTATTGTTAGAAAATGTACAAGTTAAAAAAAGCTGGCCAGTTATATGCTTGACTGGTTACTGAAATGCTGGAAGAAATGTTACTAAGTGTGGAATTACATCATCTTTCCCCTATACACAGAAAAAGCCCAAGGAAATATCATTTTTCATAAGACCTACACTCCATAATCTGAAATGCCACTTTTCTGCTAAGAGCAAAAGGATAAAAACAAACAAACAAACAAAGCCCACCAAAAAAAAAAAAAAGAGCCTAAAGAAGTAGTAGTGAACAATTCAAATTCAATCAGCTTTTTACTGAAGTAAAAAAAAAAGGGGGGGGGGAAGGTTCAGAAAGGAAAAAATCCTTCAGTTTATTTAATAATTACAGTTCAAAGAGAAAATAAATGTGCATAGACAGAGAAGATTGTGCACATTAATGTTCTTTTTATATTTGGCTCCTTATCTCCACAGAAAGTTATGACACTGGAATAATAAAAATTCAGTTAGTGCCTGCCTTTGCCTGCAGATCTAAATCCCAGCTCCTGTTCCAAGACTACAAAAAAAGAGCTTAGCATAGGAGACTCCCACAACGTCTAAAAAGAGACAGTAGCCTCCTTTCCCTCTAAAAGCAAGGATCATGTAATGATGTCCTTTTGTATCACTACGATGGTGACAGACCCGTGGTGACGTGTGCTTACTCCTTGCTTTCTGAATGATGTGTTTTGCTGGAGGCTGGGAATAGCCAGGGACTCTGTGAGCCAGAAGCCGGACGTCAGACAACTCCTCGATGTAGCAAAAACAAAGCCCCTGCTTATCTGAGCTTGAAGCAGAGTTGATGGACTTTATGCTTAACCTCAGATTTTTCTGCTTTCCTTGGTGCAAACACTGTTTTGGAATTTCTACAGGCATGCACAGAGGAAGAGAATCAAGTTTCTCATGTTTGGAGTAAAATACAGGGAGGCAGCCCCAAAGGCAACAGTTATGTTTCTCTCAAAGGAACAGGCTGACTTAGAAATCAAGATCTTGCTGCCTTATTTTCAGCCGTTATGTATGTTTCTGTGATAGACAAATGCAGATAATTTTTTGATCAGGGCTGAACACTTTGCTTTAGAGCAAAAAGCAGATCAAGCCCTCTGCAGTTTCTTGACTTCCAACTGAAAACAAAACAAAACAAACAAAAAACAACAATTATATCCAGATATAGGTTTAGTGAGAGTATTTCCACTGGGCCGTTGACGTGAGTTGCTCCTGTTATGAAACAGCCACAGGGTTTTCAGGAAAGTAAAGTCAAGCATATTGAAACCAGAGAATACAACGAGTTAAAACTGGCCAGTGGTGCTCAGTGGAGCTTCACATGTCAGATAACAAAATGGTACTCACAGAGTGAAACTGAAGGTTTTTGTTTTCTGAAAAAGAAAATAAGCTTATGTATGAAGGCAAAATAAATGAGCTTCAATGTCAATCAGAATAAGGTTGGAAAAAGGAGTAGAAAACAGGACCTTTCATCCCATCCTTGGTATTGGCACTTCAGAATATGATTTTGGTGGACTTCACATTTGGCTATGACTCATAAACAGTTCAGGCCTTACTAGCTGAAGGGCTGGTTTTCTGCACATGTGCTCTCCCCTTTGCACACACAAGAGGTATTTCCAACCCTTACTTCCATACCACTTATATTTAAGGCAGGAAATGGGTGGCAGGCAGATCAGAAGTTCGCTGTAGCCCACTAGAATTTCTAATATTTCAGTGTGTCTTTTAATCTAAAACAGAAAAGAATATTTTGATTTCAGAATTCACTTTCCAACTCATGGCCTGAAATAGTTAATTCCTTAAACTGCGGCTCATGTTGCAAAGCTGATTTGCAGGCATTTGATGTTGCTTTGAGAATGGGGAGACTTCTGTTTTTGTAAGCATTTTGATGTTTCACCATTTTGTTGTTTCTTCTTTATGGTAGAACAGCTAAAAGATGCAGATAAGTATCATTTATAGTGCTTAACCTGAAATATGAAATGGAGGTCTAGTGTCAGTAATGAGCTTTAAAAGTAAAAAAGAAACAGTGGGATGTAGAGTGGGGTTTTTTTGGTTTTTGTGTTTGTTTTTTTTAACCTCATGAAATGCTTTACTGCTCTCCTAAAACAGGATATAGAAAAACAGTAATTAGCCAGTCAAAATATATGGAGTCAGATTACTAATGAAACTTTCATTTGGGACTAAAATCTCAGTCCTGCTGAAGTTGCTGGAATCGAAGGATGTGCAGAGCCTGAGCTGAAGTGCTCAGTACCCTTGAGGATTGGGCCTATAGCAGAGAACTGGAAAGATAACATTGAAATTCACCTGCAAAGGAGTTCACAGCATGACAAAACCAGACCAGGACGGTACCATTCAGAAGAACTGTCTTGGATGGAAATAGCAGTTGCCCTGATGATAGCTTCCCTTCGTTCTTCCAGGTGTGTCTGCTCAGCTGACCAGCACCCGTCTCCGCCGGAACACCTCCGTGGGCACCCCGTTCTGGATGGCTCCAGAGGTTAGATTCAAGTTTCAAAACATTTTGTCAGTGGTATTCAAGCTGCCACATTCTGCATTTCTGCTCTTTCTCTGTCTTCCTGACTACTGGACCTTTCAAAGGATATTGCTATTTCTTTTGGTGAAAATGTGTTTTTAGGCTATATTCTTAAATGTTTGCAAGGATTAAGTTAAAAGGGTCTTTATTTTGAAATCAAAAAGTTAAGGTGAGGGAGCAAGAAGTTGAATTGCTTACTAAAATGTTAAAGAGGAAAGAGTACTACCATTGATCCTTTCCAACTTTTCAGACTATGCCAGGCATCTCATCTTCCCTTGGGTGGAAGGAGCCTAGGGTGGTACTGTGATATGTTATAACTTATACTTTTAAAATTCTACACCTGGACAGTTTTTAACACATCATATTCATAGCTGACAGCAAGAAATGAAAGACGTTATTTTGAATAAATAAGATGCATTATGCTTTGGCGATTTTTCCAGCCTGAAACTGAAAAATATAAATACGCATTTTAAGATGAGGCAGGAAAAAATTTAGTTATTAATAAGCCTATGTACTTAGTCTATTTGTGTGCACACAAACACATGCACACACACACACACCTATACATCCATTTATAACACATGAAATTACTCTGTCCATATTCATGTATGTTTATAAACATGCTTTATTTATACACATTTGCTTAGACCTGTAGGTAATTCAGCTGGCATTGTGAATGAACCAAAATGTCTATGAAATTAAATATATTTGCTGTAATATCTGGTAGCAACCACATTCTTGATAAATTGGCTTCGTCTTTAAATTGTCTGAATTGGCTGAATAAGAACCCAATGGGAAATAATGAATTCAACTCCTACTTTCCTTGTCGTTTCACTTTATACAAAGAGCAACACAACTCCATTAGTTCTTTTCAGGAATAATCCACAGATAAGAGGTTTATGGTTGCTGAGTTTCCTTTTTCTTCCCTCAGCCATGTGTGCAATTTTCCACCTTCAACTAAATAAGCTAAGGATTTACACCCTTTTGTCAGATCAGGGGACATCTGACCAGATAGCAGCCTGGTGTTCACAAAAGACCTACCTTCTGTAGTTTTAACCTTGCTTTTTCAGCTGCAGGATGTTTTAACTTCCTAAATGTGTGCAGTTCTGTTTATTTCACCCACTATCTCCATCCTGTAAGATGAGGTAAGAGATTCCCTCAGCTGTGGGCATGCTGTTAAATTCAGACATTTGACTGTACAGTGACAGACCAAGTCTTTTCCTCTAACAGGTGATTGCCTGTGAGCAGCAGCTAGATAGCTCCTATGATGCCAGATGTGATGCATGGTCACTGGGTATTACTGCAATAGAGTTGGGAGATGGGGATCCACCCCTTGCTGATTTGCACCCTATGAGGGCACTCTTCAAAATACCAAGGTAATATCTTGATGTGTTTATTTCATGCCAGGCTAGGCTGAACTTTCTCCATTAGCAGGTACTTTCTTCAAACTTAGACTATTTAAGTATGTACCGTTTCTTTACATTATTTATACTAGGAGAAGGTTAGAAATACTCTGTCCAGATATATTTTCTGAAGACTCAGATTCAACCATGCGCACCCATTGAGAAGGTCAGAGATTATTTGTCTATATTTGAGACAAAGCCATAAATTTTTTTCTCTGTGGACTGCTGCCCAATATGCACAAGCACAGGACTCAGCTGAGTCCCATATACCCTATTCTCACATATTTTCATTCAGATGTGTTATGATAGGAATGTAGAGCCTTAGTGGGCCAGTGTGGCAAACAGGCCTCACAGCTGTCCTCAAGAGTTAGCACATGTCCTTTGAAGCAAGGTGTTGTTCCACCACTCACATAGATTTAGTCCCCTACCTTTCATTAGCTTGTGCTGCTCCTGCCAGCTGCAGTGTTGCTGTCCTCAGGCAGTGTATCCAGGAACTTGTTTTGCACTTTCTTTGAAGCTGGAGATAAAAGTACCCAAAGTACCACTTACAGTGTTTCAAACAACATCAGTCTCAAAGACTATAGGGGATGATCATACAGCAGCTAGTGGATTTCACTCTAGCAGCTGAAGTAGTACTGCAACATTTGAGACCACATAGCATATACGCTTCAAGTCCTTTTCAGCCAAGTCACCCAAATTGGTTTAAATTACCTTCAGTTTTAAGAAATCTTGTCTGACTTGACACCAAAGCAGAACATGAATGCTCTTCTTACCCCTCTGTTTTCTACAGGAAAAGCAGTAACAAACTTCTGTGGTGAGTAATTTTAGCTAGACCTTCAAAAGGCCATCTAGCTTATACCCTTAGAAACAGCGGGTGCCTTTCTTCCCTGGAGCAAATGTAAGATCAATACCTTTTAACTTCATTAAGAAAAACATGAAAGTGCTAGAGTTAAGATCAGGCAGCACTTGAAGAAAGCAGTTACGATGACTAACCAGAAATAGACAGAAAAGAGTCACCTCATCTGTAGCTGATTCCGTTTGTCCAAGTGACTACACTTGGTAGAAATGGCGTTTCCGAATCGAAGACGACTGTTAAAACAATCAGAATCATATTAACACCTAGAGTAAACAGCTTTAACTCAACAGCAAAGAAAGAAGTATTTATCTACAGTATATCTTTATCTAGGCCTTCAGTTGACTTCTGATTATTTTCTGATGAATCAGAAATAGTTAATAAAGAGCTACTTTCTTCCAACACCTTGTTCAGCAATCTGATTAATTCAGTCCTTCTGGGAAAACTTAAAATAGATTTTCTCTTAAAAATTCTCTTAAGAAAGTATATTGTTTCAGGCTCGAAAAGAGAAACTTGCCATTATAAGTGAATAGTGATTAATGGTTTGTTATTTACATTTCTGTTTATTGATTAATTGAAAAAATACAGTAATTCTTGGCTACGCTTGGGTAGATCATCTCCTTGCTATTTCTTCTTCTTAGTTATGTAAAGCAGAAGAACCACCAAGGTATTGTGTCATCTGCCCATGCTCCTTTTACCAGTGGAAATCGATATCTTTTTTTTAGTGGCCTTCTAAAACTCATTATTCAGCCTGCCTTCACACATTGTTTTTGTCAACTGAGTAGTTTATTAACTTATCGTCACACTGACCTTTGCAGGAATCCTCCTCCAACGCTACAGCAGCCTGAACTGTGGTCATCCGAATTCAATGACTTCATTAACAAGTGCGTAACAACTGAGGCCATTGTAACTGAATGTGGAACGTGTAAATGTCAGGTGTAAAATATCATTGTACTCTCTGTGAAAATGTGTTGCTGCTAATATTTTTCTTACTCTGCTTCCTTAAATTGTAAAAATGAGAAATGTTTTGGGTGGGTGTTCTTTGTAGATATGTAACGGTTTTTGCAAATGAATGAGCTCTAGATTAGGTGTCCCAGATTAGCCTGGACACTTGAACATAAGAGTTTTACCTAAGGAGTAATCAACATATGCACTCCTAGGCTGTAACTGTACTTTTACTTTGGCTTTTGAATGAGGCTTCAGGTTTGAAACATGAAATAACATGCTAACACACTTGATACTTCTGCTTTTCTTGTTATTTCTTAATTTAAAGAATATTTAGTTTCAAAAAGGAATGATTTAACTTCTTAGCCATATCAATTCTGTGAAAACGTTTCCAGTATACAGCTGTTATGATTAAGATGGATGTATTTATTACGTAGGTATGAATGAACTACAGACAGGCACTTCAAAACTTATCAGTGAGCCCTGAATGATCATACGTTTTTTCTGTCAGCACAGGTGCTTGACTAAAGATTATGAGAAGCGCCCAACAGTATCTAGTCTTTTGCAGCATGATTTTATTAAGCAAATTGAAGGAAAGGAAAACGTGCTACAAAGACAACTCATGGAATTTATCGATGTTCATCAACAAATGGGAGTCACTGAAAAGGCAAGGTAAAAATAGCTAAAAAGTAGGACAGTTATACAGCCTTTATACTTTCACTGTTTCCAAATGAATAGTGCTCAGAGAACGATTCACCTCTTATAACTTCAGCTGACTGAAAAATGGGGTGTTTAATTTTGGGGACCCCCTGTAAAGCCAATGGAAAGCAAAGGACATCATGATTCACGTGTGGGACGAGACAGTCTTTAGAAGTGCCCCCCCTTTTTCCTGTGACTCTAGATACAGATTAGCTTTCAGAAAGCTAAGGTAACAGTAGATGAATGTTTTGAGTTCTCTTACATTTCCGTGGTTAATGTTTAGTTCGAGTATGCTAAAAGCAAGTGAATAACTTCTTGCAAGAATCAGATGCTACTGACTGAAACCACTAACAGTGGTACCGGGATTTGATTTGCAAATTAAAAAATAGTTTATAAAATGCTTATGTCTTATTGAGTAGATGTTTTCTTTCTTCTGTTAGTATTTAGTAGTATCAATTCTGCATAAATCGCTTGGCACCTGATGACTTTTATTTCAAACAACTGAAAATATCTTGGCTCAATATTGCAATTAATTAAAAAAAAAAATCCACTACACTAAAATAGTGTGTCAAATGTGAAATGCAGTAGAAGATTAGTATTGATATACTGCTGGTGTGATGTCTGCTGTGCTTCAAGGTAAATGATGATAGATATTTTTAAAATGGAACATAAAATCTAAAAGACATTTTGACATTATGAACTATATGGAAAAAAAAATTACTAAAATCTGCCACATTTACTTTTACACATATTTATAGTAACAATATATACGACAGACTTCAGTTCTGATCTTGGAGAATTTTATGATGTACTCTGTCATTTGAGAATAATAATAATAAATATATTTCTAAATAATTTTTCATGTTCAGGCTTTTTCAGACTCAGTGGAAGTGGATGTGAAATGAGCAGCAGTTTCTCTTTTCTGGCATTTCTATGAAAACCTATGCAGTTGACTTAAATTTAAGCCTCAGACTGGATTTGTATGTTCTGTATGGTGCATACTTGACATTTGCTTAATCCAGAAAGATTCTGAAACTGAAATAAGCTCGTTAGCTAGTGCTGAGCACTCAAACAATGCCCCAGACTTATATATGTATATTTATAAAACCCGGCACAATTAAATGTGGTAAAATAAATCCAAAACCCTAAGCAATATGAACTTAAATCCTGATAACACTTGTGACACTCGTCCTTTCAATGCCTCAGTCATTTTTGAAAATCAAGCTTCTAAGTCAGTTGAGTATTTTGAGTTTTTTTAAACATTTTGTAATACTTATGTTTTCTATCAAGTCCTATTCTGTTTGTTGGTTTTTTTTCTAAAACTCTTCATTTTTCATCAAGCAAATTACATGATCTTTCTTTTCCTATACAAGCCAAGCATAAAGAAAGTGGCCCAATTTGCTTGTGCATAGAGCAGTCAAATGGCAGAGGAGCAGAACAATCTGTTAGCACTTTCTCCATCCTGTTTAGACTGTGTTTTTTTAACTGACTGCTGTTCACATGAAACAGAGTTTAAGGGAGTATATTACTGTAAATCTCATTTGCATTGATTTAACTAAATCTTTTTCTACCTGAGATCCCTGAAGGTAGTATGAAAGACTGCAAGTAAAAATCACATTTTACAGTCACTGTACATATAGTCACTTCAGCTTTAATATGTTTATTGATATGTTTTTTAATATGTTTATTGGTTACATTTGTAGGAAGATTGCCTTTTGCTAGCAGTGAATGCATAAAAAGATTAGCCATCTCCCAGAAACAGCACAAATACCCATTGTAATATCTATTGTTATCCCTGTATAAGCAAGAACAGCAGTAATTGTTTTCCAGTCACTGCAATTGTAGTAAGTGTAACATTTCACTTTAGAAGAAACTAGAATCTCAGGCCTGTAAAGGACGTTAATATAGAACAGCATTTTTTTCTTCTGTTGAACAGTAAAAAGATTGTACAAAGATCTCTTAATTCAGTCGTTGTACTTTTTTAAAAGTCTTTAAATCCAAATTTGATATATCTTCTGACCTTCGATCTGCACAGAGCAAATGGTGTAAGCAGAAGTCTGTACAGAAGTATCAAGTAAATCTCATTCAGAGTCAAGACGCAGGCTGTGTAGTGACTAGTCACAGGGCTTTGTCTTAAAATCTCCTGGCTTTCTTTTCTTGATTAGTCTGTTCTGGGGCTGTTTATACACTGCTGTGTTAGGGCCCTACTGTGGAATTCTTGAACTTTCACCAGTTGCTGGCAACTTTCTTTGTAATGCTCCATCCTGATCTCCATCTGTCTCTCTCAGTCCCTAATTTGAAGGCAAAGTTCTCCTGCTGGCTGTCACTGGGAGGCAGGTAGTTAAAGGTATTAAAGAACCCTTCCTTCCACTGAGTGGAGAAATCCTCCTGCTTGTGTAGTGTTATGTAAATGGGAACAGTGTATAAACTCAAGAAATTTGGCTGATTCTATGGTTCTGTGAAACCTGGTAGTGTTGGCTTAAAGTTGGAAGTAAGGAATCCAGTTATTTTCTCAGTATGTGTTTCCTCTTCAAATTACACTTTATTAATACTTTTTTTTTTTTTTTTTTTTTTTTACTAAAAAAGAAGAGAGTAAAACCCTTGAAAATTAATAGCTGAGGTCCAGCCACTGGGTCTTCCCATGTCCACTATTCTTGTTTTCACTCAGTATCTAATCAACCACCCTTTTTGCCCAGCATGTCAATGTGTAATTTGGCTCTGATTGCCCACTGCAGTGGCAGTTTGTTGTGTTTGTGATATTGTCTTGTTGCTTGCTAAATGTGCTATTGGTATAGTTCAGGTAGAAGAGATCACGTTAGGTTATGTCACGTTCTCAGAGTTTTGTTTTTTTTTTTTTTTGCAGAAGGCCAGATCCTCAGATAAAATATTTGTGTACCATGTCTGCTCAGGATGAGTTTGTGATCTCTAGACAAGGTGAAGTCACCTTATAGTCACTCCCGTTAGCATCATTGTTCCTGAGGTATTTTCTAGCATTTATCAGTCTTTGAGTTATTAGGGCGTTGCACTAGGCTGTTTTACCAAAGGTGAACCTGGTTTTAGATGGTTGTGCTGCATCCTTTCCAAACATCTAGCAAGAGAAACAGATCACAGAAAATAAGACAAATTCTGCCATGAAGAAACAGTAACCTCATTTGAACCTTATCGTTCACTTTTGGGCACTGCTTAAGTTTCCCCTTGATTTTAGCCAATCCCTCAATCACATACTTACATTTTTGTAAGTCACATTTATAGCCATTAAAAGTTATAATTACTGATCAAAATAATTATTAGAAATGAGTGCTGCAGCATATACCCAAAAGCTGTTCTAAAAATACACTTCTCACCAGGCCAATTGAGGGGAAAAAAATCTGCATTGTAAAGAGTTTTACTTTGCAACAGAAATAGCTGTCTTTGAAATGGCCTTCAAGAAGTGTCGCATTTACACCTGACAGTCAGGCTTGCAATACTTTCATCTTGAGTTGTTTGGCTCTCTTAATCTTGACTGCTTTTACAATAATCTCTGCAGAAATATGCAATGATTAGTACAACGTGTATTTCCTGGGAATTATGACTCATTCCAGAATGAGCTGTATATGGGAGGGATATTCGCTGCACCTAGATTTCAGCAATCAAATGGACCCCAATTATCTTTATATGCCCTCTAAATAAATGTGGCAAAGAGACTGGTTCTGCTGCAGTGTGATTCACAGCAAGGACTTTTGGCTGAGCTGAATTACTCTCCTAAGTGTTTGTCCTGCTGTGTTGACCATGTAGGGATGAAAATTCAAAAATACAGCTAAACAATTTAACTCTCTATTTAACTCTTTAACTCATTCTATTTAACTCTTTGGAAACTTCAGGGAGGTAACTTCATAGAAGTTCACGTACAAATGCTCAAAGAGGGTTGTCATTTTATTCACCAGTATTAAAAGCAGTGCCATATCATTTTCTTCCATGACTTTCCCTGAGTGACTGCCCAGACTCATGTCACTTATTTCTTACGGGTTCTCTCGCTCTGTCTCTCTTTGACTCATCCTGCCAGTTGAAGCAACTGATAACAGCCCTTCAAGCTAAACTGTGCAGGGCAGAATGTAATGGAGAGTAGGAGATTGCCACACTAGCTTGAGGAAGGTAATATGAGGAACAGAGTAAGATAGCTCACACAGAGTACAGTACTGATTTGGTCAAACCCGTAGCAGAGCAGGGGATTAAACATGAGGCTTTGGAGTTCCAGACTAATCCTGGACCACTTCAAGCCACTTCTTCCTCTCCTGTGGTTCAGAATGGGTTTTGTTGTACCAGCAGGGTGTGTGTATTACTGCAGTGAGGATGCTCTTGTGTAGATATCTGTGCTGCAAACTGCTCTCAGTCAATAAAGAGTTTCTGGCAACACAGGCCTTTGAATAAGCAGATCTCCAGTCCTGTGTGCTTCTAGGTAATACCCATCTCCATAGCTGAATAGGAATGTGGTTCCAGTCTCCTTCCATACAATTCAATGGACAGCAGTAATGCCTAAATGGAGAAAAATTTAACTCCTGATGCAAAACAGGAGAAATGAGTTCCTCCTGCATTTAGGAGACTCCCTTAGAGTAATTCACAGTCGCATCAGTACACTTGCTCAGCAACTCATTTCTCCTGCAGGTGAGATACCTCACCAGGCATTGCTCACTTTTGGAGCTTCCCCATTGCCTTCTCAGCATAGTTCTGAGTGTAGAGCATGGGCCCGACTCATGAGGGCAATAAAGAACCAATCCAAAACAGATATGACAGATATCTTATTTACTCTGTTAAGAACACACATTTTTTCCTGAAATTTGCCAGGGATACAGCCATTTGTTGAGCCTACTACAAAGAGCCAGTAATCTACATGTTTGCAGGGAATGATAAACCAGCACAGAGTGGCAAACATTGTACTGAGCCACACATGACCCAACTGGTTGGGCATGGGCCACCTCTGAATGAAAAGTCCTGTAGCTCTGCTTAGCAGCAGTGTGCTCTCAGCAAGACTGCGTAAGTCTGAGCACAGTTCTGAGTGGAGCTGGTGCTGTGCAGTCACTTACATAGAGGGAGCACAGGTCTGTCGGCAAAGCATTGTGCACATGCAGTTGGAATCTATCAGTACATTCTTCTAAATTCAGATTTTGCATAGATGTAAGACTAGTTTTATTTAAGTGTATTTCACCAGATACATCCATTGCAGACATAATTTTGATTTTAAATGTGAATTAACATTGCTCTTCACAGCCTCTAGAGAAACAGAATCACCAGCAATGACAGATCCTATACAGATTTCTCTGTGTTGCTTCTTTTCTGTTTGACACTTTTAATGATATTTGTAACAGCTGGGAGGTGTACAGCTGTTACTATCTTCATGTTACAGGAAACCTGATTATTTTTAGTTTCTTCTTTACACCCAGACTAAGGCCAGCCCTTTTCTTGTCACTTCTTAGACTGTAGATGATTCTCCAACCAGTTTCGGCAGAGAGTTCAACAGGGCATCGTGAGTCACACTTCCCTTTTCATGGTATTTTTGGAACTATCAGAAATCTTTTAAATGCATTCTGACAACGTGAAGAAGAAGAAGCTGCAGTTCCCTCACTTTGATTTAACTGAATCTTGAAAGACAAGAATGGGGGGAATGTGAAGGAGGACACACAGGAACAATGCTGCCTAGACTCATTTTCGTGTTCATTCTGGGTTGATGTTTCTGGTCTTTAGCTGCTTCAATTGCTTGCTGAGCATGGCTGTGAGATCTAATGCCTCCAACAAATAATTTCTGAACAGAACAGAGAAAAGTGCTTATTTTGGTTCATCATGTCGATGTGCATGATGGTAATGAAATTTCAGTGTAGATGTCAACAGCACTGATGTGGGTTTTTTTGAGTGGTTGCAGTTTTAGCAAGTGAAGCAGTATAACTGCCCTTGAGGGGTCTGTGCCCTTTGACAACAAAACAGAAAAATATTGTGTTCTGCAAATCTGCTGCTCTGCTGTACTCCGAGAATGGGAAATATAATCTGGTTTAACAAGCACTACTGTTCTCATAATGTCAGCTGAAGAGGATTACATGAGAATCAATTTTATGTAATTAAACTCCTCTGGCATAAATAAAAATTGTTTTCTTAAAAGAAAAAAAAAAGTTAGGAAAAGAAAAGGCTCCATGACTAGAGCATTCCCCTCTCCCTTCTTGCAGGGCAGCTGTTAACTTCCTATGTTAAATGAAAAAGGTAATTGAAACGAAACTTGGGAAATATCACACTCTCACTGATGCACAGCAACATCTTCCTGTATCCAGTGTTTAAGAATTCCACCGGAAATGGAAAACATAACTTAATAGATGTCTTGTTTTGGGTTGTTCTTTGGCGATGGATAAAACAGAACAGCAGAGCTTGACACAGTACTGCAGTACTGCGGTTCCCACACCTTTCCCTCATGTGTATGTTGATAAGTCCTTCTCAAAGCCATGGTGATATTAGATGCATCCTCTGGACATAAAATGACCTTCTTGCAGGAACAAAGGAGAAATTGCTTCAGCTGCCCAAACTTAAATTTTCAAATGAAGAGGATAAATAAGAGGAAGTATAAATAGAAGAAGCCCGGGTTACAAAGAAAAGAGGTTTCTGTTGAGGGGGTAGGATTTTGTCTGTACCTCTGGCTTTGAATGCAGTAATATCCTTTAATGGTAAATGGAAATCAAGCATTGGCAGGCCGTGCAGGGCTGAAGAGTCAATTTAAAGCTTAATATTACCACGGTCTTTTTAATATAACCTGGGGGTACATAAAACCAAAAGTTGTCTCAGACTGTTATTGCAAGGATACAGTACTAACAGGACAGCTCTTGCAGTACAGATGGGTTCCAAAGGAAAGGGAAGAAAAGCTGAGATCCAGAAGACGTTTAATTGCTTTACATCAGGTCCATCCCTTTCAATGCTGCTTGCTTGTGTGTTTTCTGCTTCAAGATATTTAAATACATGCAAGATTACAGCCCAGTTATGGATTTATTGCAGCAAAAGTTCCTTTTTTCTCTCCCAAAGAGATACACTGTCCTCTTGCATCTCTCTGTCTATTTGCACAGCTTATGTGGAAATAGGCACATGCATTGCATGTCATGTGTTGCACGGTAGTAATAAGGCTCTGTTACTGGATTGTGTAAAAGTCCCATTGCTTTTTCCCCTCCATGTAATTCAGCTTCACCATCATCATTACAGCTGGGTCTACAGTCTTTTTGGCCTCTAGTAAATACTGAAGGAAAGAACGCATTTGGAAGTGGATTGCTTTCCTGCGCAGGTCTGGGGTCCTAATGACAGTTTGAGAGTAGTCTGCAAAATATCCAGGGGTAAAACTGGCAAAATTTGCCTCCTGTCCTTCATCAGTGCAGCGCAGATTCTGTTGATCCATGTTGTTCATTGTGCTTTCCGGACAGCAAGCCTCCTACTCACGGCCTTGGGTACTGGGCTGTGATATTGGGACAAAAACCATGAAACTGTGATGGCTCTTGCAATGAAGTCTGACATGTTCATGTCTGAATCTTAAGGTTGCAGAATTAGTCATCTGTAGTGGCTGGGAAACTCCTGCCTTTGTGCTACGGACAAAGGAAAGGCTCCAGTAATAGCAGACACCTGCCTGAGAGAGGAGGAAGCTGTTCTATTACTGACACCTGGGTGAGGACAGGCTGCTCTCTCACCCTCGGAGAGTGATCATTACACACAAGAGAAGCTGAAAGAAGTGCTAGATGAAGTGCACTCATGCCTGCACTTCCATCATTCAGATCTTGATTACACTCACAGTTTGGGAGGGCATCATTTGCCCATTTCTTCCAGCCCCTCTTCAGGCCTGGCAATCAACAAATAATGCCAAGTGGTGCCTGCTTCACTTTCTGCACCTGCATCCCTGCCAGCAGACAGCCTGTGTGAACCAAACTAGTACCCATGAAGTAGGTGATGTTTGGGGAGTGGGTGCAGTCTGTTACCTGCAGTAAATGTGAGAGTTCAGAAGATTCTTAGCTTGCCCCGTCAGTGTGATGTTTATTCATTCTAGTTTTCCATATTGGTGTAGCTGCCTCTTTCTCCTGTCAGTGGACTGCTCACTGTATATTAAAGGTCTTGTCTGGGTAGAAAACATCTGTCTGCTTTTACTCGTGCCAAATGTCAAAATTAAGCGATTACCCTGATCTTGTTTGGAGTTGAGGTAAAAAGTGATTGTGTTTCAAACAACACACTTTCTCTGCTGTCTCAGTTTACCAAAGTATATGTTCAAGGGGAGTGAGATCGTATCAGGAGATTCAATTTGCTTAGTAGTCTTTTGTCATATTGCACATTTTTGATTTAGTTTGTGAACTCTGCTGTTACTTATCCAGCGTCCCTTTCCCCGATTTTCCCCCATGTCATGGAGCAAGTATAATTAATGTAAATTGTAAATCTCATATTTATTGCTGTATTCACTGAGTTTAGCAATGTCTATTCTCTTGGATAGAAAACAGTCCAACTTGGGGGGAATGTTCTTGCAAATTTCTGTAGAAGTACATAACTTCTTTATTTTTGATTAAAAGAGAGAAGAAATTTTAAAATAAACTTTATTGAAGTTTAATCCTGATAAAAAGAAGATTTGAAGTTTTGAAATGCTTCTTTATTTTTTACATTTTTTTTCCTGTAGAGTCCAAGAAAATTATTCTGGGTCAGGATGTATTTCACATATTCCAGTGGTTCTGTAGCACTTTGCTCAACAGTGCGACCATCTCAGCCAGGCTTTAGAACACTGTCATTACTAAGCTAGATATGTTATCATCCTGAATGCCTTTTCTGCATCATTTTTGCCATATTATTTCATCATACACCCCTGGTTTTGTCCTATCCATAATGTTTATGTGGGTCATTTTTCTTTTTAAAGGCAAGTGCTAGAGTTTGACTGTTATATCCTTTATAAATATATACATATATATATTTTTTTTCTGTACTGCATAGCTCCAGTCCTGCATCTGATGTAGTCATGTGATCAAGTGGGGGATGTTACAATGAAAAAGTGCTTAATGGTATCAATTGTGGGATCAGACTATAAATTTTTAATTCTATAATACGGATGTGTTTTACTAAAAAAAAAAAAATTTAATCCTGTCCTGCTTTTCAAACGTCCATGTGTTTGAGTTTGGAGGAATGGAAAGCTGGAATATTTTGGCTGAATTGCTGTCAAGATGGTTACAGATGCAAGATCTATTCTGTTTCCTTTCATCAAGAAATTGTATGTCTGTCTTTTCTAGGTTTGAACGTATTCATACAAAGAAAGGGAACTACAGTAAGTCACTAGTTTCAAACCAAGAGGAGGTAGATGATTTAGCTACCTTGGAGGTACTGGATGAGGTAAGATTGTCCTTTTTCATGTTTTCCTGAAGAAGTGTAATCAGGTACTAAAATACAGTGATGAGCTTAATGTTCAAGTTCATATATATTAACACATTTCAATTGTGTAAGTGTACAATGGCATTTTACCAGTATATGACAAACATTTTAAATGAGATTTTTTGTGTCCAGAGTGGTTCCAACTCCATGCTAACACCTCCCCTGCAGTCAAAGCCTCGGACTGAGCAGTGTAGTAGCACCATTTGATTGACTGGATCTGTATCACTGGATTTTATTCCAGCTAAATACGTAGTCTGCCATGATATGTTAACCTGAAATTGATCCAGGTCCAAGAACAAGCATGTTCTCATCTGTTGCTTGGACATCTAGAGTTGTCCTAGACTACCTTACTGTGGCTGGGTTCTCTCTGACTTATTTTGGTGTGGAGATGCATTGACATCAATTTACGTCAGCTGAGGCTCTGACCTGTCAATACTTTCTGTTGAACTTTTGACTCAGTGGTTGATAGGAATCTCACTGGTTTGTCAAAGGTCAAAAGCGACTCCACGATATGCAGGGAAGCATGCGTAAGGAAGGAGGGAAATCTGTTGTGTTTATAGCATAAGTTTCAAAACCCCAAACAAGAATCAGGCACAGCACATTATCTGCAGGTCATAGAGGCCATTGGTAGTTGTAAACAAACCGTCATTTTTCCTTTACCAGGCTGTTCATAGGCTGGTGCATACTATAATTCACATCCTCTTATCTATAAGATTTCTCTGGTACATTGTATCTTTGTCAGTCCAGAATACTAAATGTTGCTCTTGAGCTGGTAAGTTACCTAAAGTGAACAGCCCATGGAACTTCTTCCATCATCCAAGAGCTTAGTAATAGTAGCTTAATGTTTAGTTAATGTAATTGAGCTAATCCAGACTTCATCTGCTTCACAAAGCTCAGTTTTAAGCATTTTTGTATTAGGTATAGTCATATGCTATCAATACTGCTTTTTGTCTTTGGCAATGAAGTGTATAAAAAGTCTAAGCAAAAGAGAAAACAAAACAAAACAAAAACAAAAAACAACAGACAAGCTGGAATTGTATCCCATCTCCTCAGAGGTGAAACATTCTCAAGAAAGTCCTCAGTAAGCCTCCGCCTAAAGGCATCATTTGACTATGTGATATTTTACACAATCTGATCCAGTTTATAACCTCTTTCATATATTAATGGCAGCTTCATAGAACTCCTCAAACTTCCGTTCCAGTTAAACAACCCCATCAAAAGGGCGTAACAGGAGGCCTTCTAGAATTTTGGCTATAGTTGCAAGAAATAACTTTAAAAAGGACAGAAATTGCACTGAAAAAAAAAAATAATAATCTGTTAATCTGTTAAATCTGGCCATGGCCAAAAGCAAGGTACCAAAGACAAAAAGGAAAGAGTTTTTCAAGTCAGTGGAAAACCAGGGTTTTGTTCTTATATTTTCCTGTGAAGGGAATGTAACCTCTTCAGCTGTTAAGACTTCAGGTCTGAAGTGCATTAAGCATAACACAATACACAACACTGTGAATAGATGGAGGGAAAGCAATTCTTTTTGTAGTCCTCTGCTGCTTTTCGCCCTCTTCCAGAGGGAATAGGGTCTTAATATTTTCATATATAACTCAGTATAGTCTCAAGGCTGGTTTGAATTTCTTCAGCCAGACGTGTGTTCTGTTTTGATTGGAAATCTAACCAGGCACTTTACATGCCCAGCTATGTATGTAGAAGCTGTTTAGGGTAAGTTTGTCAAGGAAATAGTTATGCCAGTAGGGGGGCTTTGATTTTCTTCTTGGATCAGAGAGAATTGTCTTTGCAGGAGCAAAGAACAATCACAGTAGAGACTGGTTGCTAATATAGGAAGATACCTGTTTGCTTTTGTTAACAGCATCCAAACAGTTGAATAACTGTGTCCTATCCTAACTGAGAGTAACGTTAGAGCAGCTGTAATGGCAGTTATGAATTCAAGCATATGGCTTTTGCTTGATGAGTTACATGAAGCTGTAGTGTTAGAAATTAACATGGGATTCTCACATGAAAACCTTTGATTAATTAAATTAAAGCACTACTTATTAACTAATTTTTCTACAGCCATTTGGGGATCTGTAAATGTGTATTGTTCAAAGGGAGATTGGACACAAATTATGAATGCCAGGGTGTTTGAAAGTATTACTCACTTCTGATCAAGATCATTTGTATTCCTTACCATTAATGCCTTCCCTCTCTTTTCTACTCACTCATTGTAACTATATAAATATTTTGTACGTTTTCCTAATATTCCTAATATTCTTTTTTTTTTTTTTTTTCCTATGAGTCAATGTTCCTATTCTTTCTCCATCAGAATACAGTAACAGAGCAGTTGCAGAAGGGTTATGCCAAGGATCAAATCTACGCATATGTTGGGGACATTCTCATCGCTGTCAATCCATTTCGGAACGTAGACATTTATTCTTCACAGGTGTGAAAATCTGGGTTTGGTTCTTTTTCACTAGCACTGATTTCCATTAAAATATAAATGTTCATGTTAAATATAAAGTAAGACCATTCTTGAGATTTGCTTCAGTTTGCTCTGAAAAACAGAATTAGCAATACAATAGTTCCTTCGACTGCATGTTGACACACGTCCCTATCACGTTGAATTTCAGCACTGAAATGAGAAACTCAAAAAAAAATTTATCTCAGGTATCTTTATGTCTATAGTGTAGATCATGTCTACATCATATCTTAAGTGCAGATAGCTACATCCGAGCAAGTCACACATTTTAATCACTGAATGTAATGAGATTTTTAGGTCATTGTTCTTTTAATGACTTTCAACATTAATTCTAGGATGAAATAAATTAAACTCAAATTCATGAGATTTGTTGGCTAGACCACCACTGAGTGTAAAAACTGCCATGGACAGTTAGTTTAGAAGTAGTATTTGTACAGATATGTGCATTAATATGGCTGAATCTTACCCCTTTTGTAGAAGAGAGCATTCCTCCTCCTCCAGTTCCTGTGGAGAACTTCTGTACCTAGGTAAATGGTTGGAGGTAGAAGCTGTGAACATTTCCTCCCAAGACAGCTAGGGAAGCCATAGCTATTTAATTGATCATACAGTTCATAAAGCAACACAGTAAAATTTTAACTTTTGTGAATTTGCCCCCCTGCTCAACACAGTAAAATTTTAACTTTTGTGAATTTGCCCCCCTGCTATACAAAGCGAACAGACATGAAATCTGGGTAACACAATAATTTGTAGTTATTAATTGTCAGTTACTGCAGGTACGGGAACAATCTTCTCTTACATTTAGCCATCAATATCATGCAGAAGAACAAAGAGGGTGTAAAGTATAATTTCATTCTAAGTGAAATAAATAAGTAGGTGCTTTATATTTGGCAACACTAAATTTGTTCTAATAATTTGAGTTTCACAGCATAGGGCTGACATCATGCAAAATTGTACTTCATCTTTTTTAGTAGTTCTTATAGTTCTAAATACAGATTCGTGGTATAGTGAGTGCAGTAACAACTCACTCAGAAAGCTTCACTGCTGGTAACCTCAGCATGGTGTCTACTAATTTGAGAATAGAACTAAACTCCGGTAAGTGCAAAAAGAGATGTTAATGGGACACAGTTAATGTTTTCATTTTTCTTACACTTAGCATTCCAAACTGTATATTGGAGCTAAACGGACTGCCAACCCTCCCCATATTTTTGCTGTTGCTGATATAGGTTATCAGTCCATGGTGACATACAACTCCGATCAGGTAAAGATGAGATGACTTACTTACATCTTTTGCTAGGCTGAGAGATACGTAATGCACTAAGACTCATGCTCTTGTTCTCTGCAGTGTATTGTAATTTCTGGAGAAAGTGGAGCCGGCAAGACACAAAGTGCCCATCTTCTAGTTCAGCAGCTCACTGTCCTGGGAAAGGTATGTTTCAAAGGGGATGCCTTGAAGGCTTTGATATTTTAGGCCTAATTGAATGACTGAACCTGGGGGCAATGCACTGGTAGGGGGCCAAGACTGTAATACGTTTTCCAAAAAACTTCTGTAAGGCCGGATTGGAACCTGGTGCTGATCCGTCTAGCCCTTTCTCTCTCCTGAAGTAGGTCACACAGAAATATTTCAGGGATTCTGCAAGGAAGCATTCCCTGCAGTGAGGGCCTGTCCTTGTTTAACTGTCTATCTTCAAATCACCCAAACTGTGTTACATAAAATGATCTAGCCTTTCACTTTCAACCACAACCAGTTTGCTGTCAGTGGGGCAGTCATTCGGGGAAGTGACCACACTAATTGGACAAATAGAATGTCATTTTTGCATTTCCCAAGTGCAAAAGCAAGCAAAACAAAATGACCTATTGGTGTGATGCAATGCAGCAGTAGGCAGATGGCAGCAGCAATAGACATTAATCCTAAAAGCAGACTAGCCATCTCAGAATGATGGACCACAGAAATGGATTAGCTCTGTTGTCATTATGATCATATGTATATATATGATATGTATGTGTATGACTCATATGATTGTGTGTTATCACTTCCAGCCAGACATTAGTTCAGCAGAATGCTGTATTGTGACAGGTTTCACGCTATACACCTGCCTTTTTTTTTCATACGATTTACATAGGAGTGGCTCTGCTGACGATATGTCTACGTCTACTTCACTATTCACAAGTATAGTGGACAGTCAAGTATGTGTCAGCTTGTGAAAGTCTGGTGTGTCAAATGCTAGCTGTATATGTGGGATGGCACACTCAATTTGAGAAGAAAGACTTCATCTACTGATTCCATTGCATTTTGATGCTTTCTTGAGTTAGCAGGACTATGTTTCTTTGAGATCCAGGCAAGGAAGGGACCTATGCACCTGATGAGGAAAATTAATTGGTCAGTGTGATTGATGAAAACTCAAAGACTGTTTTTGTCCATACTAGGTGAAATCATTTACATTCCTACTCCTGTGAACCCCCTCAGTGGAGGTATGGCTACATGTTTAAATGGAGGTTTGTGCTCAGGTGGTCACGTGCGAGCTAGCTTTAATGTCATTCATACAGCTGCAGTTGGAGTGAAAATGAGGAGGACATGGTTCAACACTTACATAGATATAATCTGTAGTTGCTAGTCTGTGCCACAACACCTTCACTACTTTTTTCGTGTACACTAATGAGTCAAGGTAACACGGGTGTGAGATGTGCCTAACCTTGTTACAGATACAGTTTGAGCTGTTCATTCACTGTAACAAAGCTGCAAGAAGATCAGATAGGTGGCTAAATAAATGACATATAGCACCCCTATTTGTTCAAGTTTATGCCCAGGCTTGAAGTATTGAAGTAGCCTCCTTGAGATCATGTGCATGAATCTAGGCCTATGAGTAAGCATTGTTTCATATTCCGTTCACTCAATGACACAGGAAAAAAGGAAGAACAGCCTTCAGTCTTTCCTTTCTCAGGCCCATATGCAACAGTCTGAATTACACAAAAGTCACATTTCATGGTGCCAACTAGATGAGGAAAGAAGCATTTAAGAAGGAATGTATTTGAATGATTATTTTTCATTTTAAGCAGTATCTTTTCATATCTAGGCTAATAACAGGACACTACAGGAGAAGATCCTCCAGGTGAATAACCTTGTAGAAGCATTTGGAAATGCAGGCACTATCATCAATGATAACTCCAGTAGATTTGGAAAATACTTGGAAATGAAATTCACTTGTGGTGGCACTGTAGTAGGAGCTCAGATTTCAGAGTACCTCCTTGAAAAATCCAGGGTTGTCCACCAGGCAGTGTAAGTATAAAAAGTGTATTTGACCTAATTGGGGTTTACAGAGAAGGCCTACAATACAGGAAATTGTTTCAGGACAAAACACAAAGAAGAATAAGGTACTGTGAGGTTTTCATTGTTGTTGTTTTGTGTATTTGTTTATATATATATATATATGTCTCTTTTATATATTTATATATATATAAATGATATATGAATAACTTACAGATCTCTAAGTTAATTGAAAACTACTCCCAGTATTTTTTTCATTATTTCTTGGGTTATTTAAACAAATCCCATAAAGATTCGTATGTCATATATAAACAGAATGTTAGAATATCTAAAGAATTAAAAGCTTTCTAGTGGTTCTGTTATACATTTCTTTGTGGAAGTTTGAAGTAAATGTTTAGTATTGTACTAAGTACATGACTTCGATTTAATTCCTCTCAGTTTCTTCTTGTCTTGTAGATTTTTTTTGCAAACTGTTCGTTTTCTGTTTTGGAGCATCTAGTAGGATCTGGTTTATACAGGGTCATAGACCAAATACAGTAGAGATCCAACTCTGTTGTGTGTGTGTATCTCGTAATATAAAATAACAGAAAAATTAAATGGTCTCTGCATTGAATTAAAATCATTGAAATGTATTTTCTGTCCCAATATGTAGCACATTCAGGTAAAAAATATTTTGCTAACTCTATTTCTGTCATCGTAACAATAGAAAAGACAGAGATTGAGACAAGGAATCTTGTCACTGTTGTAAATTTTTCTCCTTACTGATCTTTTCTCATTTTACATTTTTTGTAGTTCTGCATGACCTTGTTGTCTGTTGTATATTGTGATATGAAGGACTTCTAAGTCCCACTGGCAATGTTTTAATAAATAGTTTAAAGTTAGAGGCAATTTTATGAAATGCTGTTTTCTTTCCCCAGTTGAACATACACACACAGAAACTACTTTTTCAGAATAAAATTTGCTTTTCCCTAAAATACCTTTTTTTTTTTTTCAAACTGTTATTTATTTATATATTTTCTGTCACTGCCCGTTGGTATTTATATTTAGCCACATGCTGAGACAGAAAGTCAGCAAACCATTTAGGTGCCTCAAATGCACTTTAGGTATGTGTGTAGTTATCTGAATTCACAGGAAAATGCCACTGAACATAGCATGAGAACCACTGTAGGAGGTTAATGCTTGAAGCACGAACTTCCAAGGGTGCCTGAAGATGTTTCTGTTGAGCAGTGCTCTCCTCTTTGCTGAGCTGTCTGGGTGGCTAGTCCATACAGCCATGCCAGTGCAGAGAACTGGAATTCTGGTACCTGCATTGCACGGGCAGCCTGTTCTGCTCTTCTGGGAGAGCATAACTAAGAAACGTGGAGGGAGATCTCGGAATGATTTTTTTGCAGAAAACCAGTGATTAATTACCAAGGAAATGGAAGACCCAAACTCCAGACCCATTTCAAATCCAGAGATTTTGAACCTGTGTCTCCCACAAGAGAATACACAAACCATCAGGACATGCTGAGCTTTCACAGGATGTTCCAAGTGCAGCTCTGCAACCCGACGGTCAAGGCACTGATGGGGAAGATATAAGGATCTGCTCATGCTCCTTGAATTGATTTTTTATTTTTCTACTGGTGACAGTCCACAGTAATATACACAAACTAAGTTGGCACCAAACTCTGATTTAGGCACCTCTATGCAGAGAGCAGCGCACTGGGCTCTGAATCCATGTCACAGAAGCATGTAGTAATGCTTCTGAGACACAAGCCTCAGCTCTTGCAGAAGCCAGCAGTTTGAATACAATTCCTTTCCGCTATTTCATAGTGAGTGATTTGGCCATCTCAGAGTTCAGTGGTGGCTGTGAATTTCCACGTAAGCATCCATTTCCTGCTCAGAAGATGTACAGGAATCTTGTCTGTGCAAATAAGCCTTCTGTCCCAGGTTTGGGAACCTAACTTATAGGCAAAGTGTTCCAAGTCATAAGGCTCTTTGCTGAATGTCTGCCTATGGGTTTCTTGGTTCATGGCTAAAGGACTCAGCAAATATACTGGATTAAGTTAATCAGGAGTGTACAGCTCTCCCATGGTCAGAAAAAAAATATTTGAATATTTGTTAATGAAAGTTAAGCAGCCCATGTGATGTGGGTGGCTGAGCAACATGAATTTGGGTAATAAAAACTCTTTTAAAGTCTTCTGTCAATTTGTGTGAACCTTGCCTGTTACTAAAATAACATTTAACAATAGTGTAGTATATCATCAATAAATGTAACAGTTAAATTACTAAACAAGTTTGTTCCTTCTATTGTTTCAGAGGAGAGAAAAATTTCCATATTTTTTATTATATTTATGCTGGTCTGGCAGAAAAGAAAAAACTGGCACATTACAAATTGCCAGAATATAGACCTCCCAGGTAATACAGTTTATTTTTACATAAATTGATTACTAAGAAGTGTGGTGGTGTTGAATTATTGTCCTCATTTAATTCTAACTCTGTATGTGTCAACTCTTCCAGATATCTGCAAAATGATCATTTCAGAATAGTGCAAGATTTTATGAACAATAGCTTTTATAAGTCTCAGTTCGAATTAATTGAACAGTGCTTCAAAGTCATAGGTTTTACACTGGAGGTGAGTGCTGATAACCCTTTTAAAATGAATTTTAATGACTTCTTAAGAAGGAAAAGCTTACAAAATAATTCAAATAATCATCCTTGTTATTTTCTTACTTTAGCAGTAGTGTGTTTACATTTAATGATAATACATGGTCAAATTACTGTTATATTGCTACATTTAAATTTTTAAGGTTTCAAGGCACTGATAAACTAATAAAATGGTGTTAGTCAACAAGACTTTGAAATCAGCTGAGTAATTGGGAAAAAAGGCTTTTGCAAACTAAATGCATAGAAAATGTTGTAACTGTTTATTAGCCTATCATTTTAGGGCTGTGAATATGAGCCTCATCTCTGCTTTAAGATGATGTCCGTGGTGAGAGTTCTAAAAATTCACTGAGTTTATCTGATTTTGATGAATTCAATAAATTTTCACTACTCCAGGGGCAAAGTTGAGTGAAGTTTTTACATCCCTTTAGAGTGAATCTGATCACTGAACATTAACTGAAACCATTCTTTATCATCTCATATCATTGCTCTGCTGGCTACTAAACCCATCTCATCAGGTTGTTTCTTATGTAATTGTAGTAAAAAACAGGCCTTTTTGTTTATAAAATAGGATGCAAGGGAAGGAAACCCATTCTGCACCTAGTTGTCTCCTCTTAGAAGAAACAGTGCATCATGGCTGTAGTTATCACTGACTTTATTAATCACAAATAACAGTAGGAGTATGATCTATGAAATAGATCAGAGTATGATCTGTGAAATATAGAACTAGTGCTGCAGAATGGATATGTTTTAGTTTCTTTAAAAAAACATATGTTTTAAGGAGCTTTTCACAGAGGACTACTCTATCATTTGAAAATTTCTATTTTCCCTCAATGTAAGTATTTGAATAGCTAGCAGAACGTATTTATTCATCTATTCTGTTCATCTATACTCCTTTGCATTAACAAATGCCGGTAACAGCAGAGTTCACAGTCTTTCTCCTCTATGTGTTTATTCACAACTGCACTTAGTAATATCACGCATCCTTTCACACCTGTACTTCCAGTGTTCCAGAAGCAGCCTGGGAGGATATGCACCGGTCAGCACTGATAGCAGTTTTATCGCAACGCCAAAGACCTTGATAAGCCCTAATTAATGCCATGTAAAGCAGGAAGTTTGTTCTTGTTACAACTTCTTTTGTTCACTTTGATAGATGGAAACAATAGTGCTGATCATCCAGAAGAGGAGATCTTCTTTACATATTGAAGTTTCAGTTGCAGTTATGTCACTGGCTGCATTGTTCAGGTCTAGCATGCATCTTCACTTCATTAACTCAGTGAGCCACCATGAGCTTAGTCTGTAAAGAACCATCTACATGTAGATTCCCTACAATTTCCAATGTAGGTTGAGTAGAATAAGCAATCTGTGGTTACATTTGAGCCCTATCTACGACAGCCTGTCTCACATTCTCCACAGGGTGAATTAGCCTGTCTGAGGCTATGTCTGCAAGAGTGAAGGAATACAGAAGTCTTTCTCTGTTGAGGTTTTGATATGGGACACAAGGAAACTGCAGGGAACCAGCTCTGGTGCCCGTTGTAGATCACTCAAGAACTGCCAGGGGAGCATTACGTTGCCTGTTTCTGCATCAGCAGAGAAGGATGCCAGCAGGGGAGGGATGATTGGACTTGTTTCCAAATGGTGGCGAAGGTCTGATGAGTACTTGGACTGGGTTTGCATAAAGCTTCCCAACACTTCCAAGTAAACTCAGGGTGTCCACACCACCCTCTTTGTGGAGCGATGGCTATTGCCAGAAATCAGAGTGTGTGTGTGCAGGGATAATTTCATTTCATTGAGGAAAAGATACTGTTAAGACAGTGAGTTCCTTTCTAAGTTCACTTCTTAGTAATGCAGCCTTAAGCTTTGATATTCATCCCAGTGCAGAGAAAGATCAATATAATGCATGTTCTGTGTTTTATTAGCAGAAAAACATTGTATAGAAATGTGTTTTATTAGCAGAAAACATTGTATATCTTCTTCGTTCCAACTAAAACCGAGACCTAAACAACACTTTATTTCCTTTTAAATTTGTTTTTAACTGACTGACAGACTTTCATGGTAATACTGTCATTACTTCCAGTCTTAAATCAGACTGGTTTGTTCAGGCTGCATGACAAAATTAATAGAAAAGACTGGCTGAGGTGAACAGTAATTTTGCTATATAAGACAGATCAAGCCAGACTTAAAACACACTGAAAAAGGGCACAGAAAAGTCAGCAGCAATACGTATTGTACAGTATAATGGCAGAAGTTAAGCTATCCATTTCTTTGCATTTTATGTGTCCCTAAGCTTAAAATGAAAACAATTGCTTAAAACCTACATTAAACTGTGAGGCAATTATCCTGAGCATAATTTTTTAGAGTGAGATGGTCTAGTTTGTCTTGCTGTCACTGGACTAATTAATTTATTAACTTCTAAAAGTGCTGAAAACAAGATCAAGTCTTTAAGAGCAATTAGCAATTTTATCTGAGTAAATGATCCTGATGTGGTACCAGCAAACTTTGAATATTAAGAAAAATGATGTGGAATTATGAAGAGTCCATCATTATAACACTAATCAAATTTACAAAAGTGCTTCTTGTAAAACTACTATAAAACTTATAAAACTGCTATTTATAAAATACACTATTACTGTGTGCCTCAGAATATATAGTATCACAGATTTCTAGCTTAAAACCTAGTGTACTTTACAGGAACACCTCAGCATTTCTAAGCAGAAAGTACTCAGATCATCAAGTATACTGATAATGTTCACAGTTAGGTGAAAATTCACAGCTGAAAATCACAGTTCAAATCTAAGTCAAACCTGCAGTGAAATTATTTCATTCATTGCAAATATGATTTTGTCCTATGTTAATTTCTTAAAATTATTCACTGTAGTTTCACTTCATTGTCCAGACAAATATTAACCCTATTCTAGGTAGAATCCCTATTCAGAAACTACTAAACCATTTGAAATCTATAGATGTTTAAATATGTTTAAATACAGTCCATAACAAAGTGCTATGGTGAGTACCAAGTTCCTAAGTGACATTCTGAAGTGTAAAGTGCTTGCTAAATGGAGATGTGAGGTCTCATTCTTCTCCCATTGAAGCTCTTTTTCCAATGACATCGACAGGAGCTGTTGCAGACCTTTTCTTTGGAGTACATTGCTTCTGTGATCCAAAAAACTTCGATACAGATTTTTTGATATTTTTGTTGGTCTAGGTATTACTTTTTAGACAAGGCTGTGCCTGCAGACACAGTGAAGGCTATATATAAATACCCTCTGAATTCTTCTGTGCAAGAGGATTATGCTTACCACTGTTTTGAGCTTCCCCTACTCCACGGTCAATCCTGTTTTATAGACAAGTGTAGACGAGAGATTAGGCAACGGTTTATCTTGCCCTCTCTGCGTGTCTTATGCGTGAAAGACTATGCTGAGTACAGGCCAGATAATAATTGCTAAGAAAGTATTCCTGAAAGAAGGGGTCATGTTGTAGACAGCAATAGAAAGTGATTGTTCTACGTGCAGGAAACACATTGCAGAACAGCATGCCCATCACACAAACCAAAGTGACAAACTTGTCAGGATATTAAGCATTACATCTTTTTTTAATATACTTTTCAGGAACTTGGAAGTGTGTACAGTGTTCTGGCTGCCATTTTAAATGTGGGTAACATTGAATTTTCTGCAGTGGTATCTGAACATATGATTGACAAGAGCAACATTTCCAATCCAGTAGCCTTGAGAACTGTGAGTTTTTTCTTGATTTAACATTGTATGCCTTTAGCATTTTAGTAGCAAACGTTACTGTAAGAAAGTTATCAGTGAAGACTGTATTCACATGGAAATTTGCAAGAATAATTAAAAGTTGAAGTTAGATTAATTCCAAGCCCACCTGAATTCAAGCGTTTGAAAGAAAAATACCCAATTTATGCACCTTATTTGACTACCCGTTTACTGACATTCAGGAAACATGACTAATACTGCAGATGCTTGAAAGAAAATCTTTGGAATTTTTCCAAGGTATTTGAACATTTGATGGAGAACATCATTAACATTTTGAATATCTTTTTTTGTTTTCAGTTTCTTTTTTAGATCCTCATTAATTGTTCCCTGCATGTACATGTTGAACTATAGCTTACTAATTATTTGGAAGGGATATCTTACATTATAGGTTGCAAGGAAGCAGAGGAGGGGAAGAGGCAAAGATTCTCCAAGGAAGTTCTACTCATTACAGCTGGGGAGTAAATGTAGTCTTAATGCTGTATTTTGCACATTTTTCCATCATAGAAAAATATCGTGCAACTGGGAAAGAAGCAACCCTTTTTTTGGAGCAAAGACAGCTGCAGGTTATAGGGATGGATTATAACTGAGAGGGCTATCACACCTCACAGCTTTCATGCTCTGACATAGTCACCTAGATTCCCTAGCATTTCTCCCTAGGACAGTTTGGAGAAGCAATCTCCTTGATGGAGCAATTTAGACCACCTAAAGGCCTCTGCTTTGTCCCATTTACTGGCTACAGTGGAAGGTAGGAGAGGCTGGTGACTAAATTAGGTACTGACCATTGGTTGGTGTGACACCCTTGTTTGTCACCAGTTTAAGGCCTTATTTCGTAAAACATTGTACTTGCAGCCTTGATTGCAACATGCATATTTTTTCTTCAGAAGTCTGCCTCTGAGCTGTGACCTTACTTCCCAGGTGCATCCTTGCTGTGTATTCAGGCAGATGAACTGCAAGAGGCACTTACCTCTCACTGCGTAGTAACTCGAGGAGAAACAATTATTCGTCCCAACACTGTGGAAAAAGCCACTGATGTCAGAGATGCCAATGGCCAAAGCACTCTATGGGCGCCTCTTTAGCTGGATAGTCAATCGCATCAACACTCTTCTTCAAACCTGATGAACATTTAAGGTAAAAGAAGTCTTTCCAGAATAAAGAGAGATTTTTCTGTGGGAGACAGTGTGGTCTACACTGGAGCGTCTTAGTGTTCTCATCTACTTTCTCTGCTACCTGTTTTTATTTATGACAGCACTAAATAACCTTTTATCCATACTTTATGCTATGCAGTGCAACCAATACAGTAAGATATGGAACCTAGGCACAGGGCATCTGGGTTTTCCTGTTTAACTTTTACTCATTTAACCCTTTGTAAATTATGTGTAATTGTATTGAAATTACATGCCTAACTATTTTTTCTCTTATCCATTTACTCCTAACAGTCAGGTTAACTCTTTCATTCATCTGTTGATTAACAATAGGGTTAAGACTCTGCTCTATTTGCACCCATGTTGTGTTTATGGTTTGCAGTTTTGAGGAGGTGGCTTATATATACTATATGAGTAGTTTTCTGAACACATTTACTGAGTTTATGTCCCTCTATTCATTACAGAGTGACATTTAACACACAGACAAAAAAGACACTGGGAATGAGGATGTGATACCTTTTGCAAATTAACTGAAGAAGAAATTATACAGCTTACATTGTAGATTCTGTAGGTCAGGACCCTCTCTGGCTGCTAATAGCAGTGAAAAGGCATGAATTTATAACTACTTGAAATGGAATATCAACAACAAATAGCTTTGCAAATCTGGATTTCCTGGAGATATATATATATATATATTATTTTTTGGTAACATCAGATTAAAGCCAAGGCTGCAGTCCTAAAATCTGTCCAAGCTTTCAAATATTTGGTTACAGTAGAACAGCGCTAAACAGAATTTTAATCAGTAAGTAAAAGAATTAAATGCATGATAGATAGGCAGCACTACTAATCTGTGTGCCTCTCTCATGTGCCTGTTACAGAGTCCTTTTCAAATTGAATACATACCGTGCTGGTGAGGAAGGTGAAAGTTTGACCTGAAATATTCACTATACAAGAACAACAAAAAACAACAAACAAAACAAAACAAAAAAACAAGTCTGCTTTGTTGTTATGGTAGTAATATATATTTTTTGCTATCTTTTTGTAATTAACGCTGGAAAGGAACTGGAAAGACAAATTGCAGCAGTCTGATCAACAGAAATGTAATTTCCAGACAGATAAAATAGTCACAAATATAGGTCAAAATGAGTAAATGTCTTTGGTCCCTCCACCATGAAACAATGAAATTCGTGAGATGCTATTCAATGCAATTCTCAAAGATGCTATTCAAAGATAACATTCAAAGTGCTATTCATTAGTATCTTGAAGCTCCTTCTCCATATCCAATTTCCTACACTTTTTATGAAAAAAAAAGGAAAGTCATTACAGATAGCCCCTCCAAGGTAGCTATAGATAGAATGTGTTTTTATTTTAATTTAGCTTGGAAAAAATGCTAATGCCAACTATAGGTTGTTATTAAATTATATTGTTATTTTTTGTTTCAGCAAGTAATTAGAGATATTAGAGGGTTGTTACAATTGCAGAAATGACTACATATTCCTCAAAATGTCTTAGTTAAAATTTCAAACTGAAGTTTTAACTAGTAGTAGTTTTCTGGAACTTAATTGGTAATTTAAATTCATGTCACATTCCAGTACTCAATACTAGAAGTAGTTATTAGACGCATAGAAGGTCTAGCTATTCATTTGTCAGGCTTTCATGTTAAAATAAGCAGTTTTAATTGCTATGAATAAGAAATATGAAGAAATATTATCTAATGTCATCAATCTTTCATTTCAAGGTACGATTGAGTAATGCCTGCTATATTACAACAGAAACAAAAAGAACTGCATGTTGTTTCTGTACCAAGTCAGCTTTTTACAACAGATTATTAACTAGCAAATTTTAGTTTAAAAATAAATTGTAAATCTTCCATACACTTATCAGTTGACTTGGTCATTAAGTATTTCAGTGTATCTGGTCTGCAAATACAGATATCTTTGAATTTATGTGCATTTATTGTATTTCAAATAAAAATGAATTGTTATTTTAAGAAAAATATGGCTTAGCAAAAACTGTCCTGTTCAACTGCTGTATAGGTTTGTCCTATTATGTGCTTTCATGAAACAATAATGAAGATAGTCACTATAAAATAGTTAAGGTACAACAATAAAAAGTTTATTTAATCTTTACAGTGGAAATGATGATGGTTTGAACATTGGAATTCTTGATATCTTTGGCTTTGAGAATTTCAAAAAAAATTCTTTTGAACAACTCTGTATCAACATTGCCAATGAACAAATTCAGTTCTACTTCAACCAACATGTCTTTGCTTGGGAACAGGTATGTCTTGAATATTTTGATAAAGCTTCAGTATTGCTGAACATATAAAAGCTTGTCTCAGGAAATTACACTGTTCCTTCTCCATAGTAGGTCATAAATTGCAGATTATCACAAATGTTTTCCAAGTATGCATTATGTGAAGCACTGGTGGATTGCTATTTGCAAGTAAAATGCCTGCAAAAAATACATTAAACTTGAAATGTACAGTATCTAAGCAACATAACACAGTGATAATCAGACTGATGCAAATGCAGTGTTGTTTTTCTGAGGAATAACATGAGTGATGTAGTGTATGGTTCCACAGTAAAAACATAAATGAGTGGTAACATAATTTTTAAATGCAATGTTCATAATAGCTTACATAAGCTTAATGAACACTGAAATTCCATTAATTAAAAACTGAAAATATCACACTTAATTTGTTCTTGTTCAGGAACTAGATCATCTAAGCTAAATCATGATGGATTTAATCTAAATAATTTGATGTGAAGCAGAGAAAAGGAACAGAATTTTAACTATAATAGTTTATGAAATTGAAAAGGACAGTGAAAAAAAAAAGATTATCTCAACTTTCTAAATAATTCCATAAAAATCATTTTAAAATCATTATTCAATATTGTTATTTGAAGAAATTACATGTCTGGGGAAAAAATAACAATCTCGGTGAAAACAGATACATATCAGAATGCTGAACAGTCAAAAACAGAACAGTCAACATTCACATTTTAGGTGAAATAATACTTTATCTGTTTTATTGAAATTACTGATTTTGTAATCCATAGAGCAAACTGCTCCTGAATACTAATTTTAATTATTAGTAGAAAAAGAGTATTTTGTCAGTTTTAAGCACTGCTTGTTTTAAGGATGAGACAGGTAGAAGCTTGGAATGTGTCTAGGTATGCAGGTATGTGCATGTGTGTGTTGTCAGTGTAGAGGACTGAAGAGGATTTGATTTTAATTGGTCACTGTTTTTTTCCTGATTTGACTTGTTTCAGGAAATGCTGTCTTGCACTCTTAGGTCTTGTAGTTATTTTATAGATTTGGGGGAGATTTCTCGGTCACAAGTCTTTTCTCGTCTTTAATAAGATCTAAGAGAAAAATTAGCCTAATTACTTAGGTGTCTTCTTTCCAAAGTGCATTAGTTCACAAAAAAAAAGAGCTCTTGGCTACTGCTGTTTCTAACAGCTTGAAATTGAAATAGCGCAGACTGATGAACAGTTCATCCCAGCTAAATCCAGGCACAGACCAGGTCCCATGGATTTGCATGTTTCCACTTTGCTCATAAATTCCCCGACTTGATCGTCTTCCACCATGGGTACATGCTTCCTCCAGCCTTTCCCTCTGGTCTCAGGAAACTGGAATTGCTAAAGGCAATAAAAGCAAGGATTGTCAGGGAAAAAAAAAAAAAAAGAGGCAACAAAGGCATCAAGTATCTCTGCCTTTTTCATGTCATCTGACAATAGGTCCCTGCCCCATTCAGCAGCAGGCCCCCATTGTCCCTACTGTTGTTTTACCTCTAAAATACCTGCGGTAGGAAGCCTTTCTTGCTCTCCTTTGCTTCGTTCACCAGACTCAACTGTAGATACACCTTGGCTTTCCTAAGCCCATCCCTCTATGCTCTAATACTGTCTTAGTATCACTCCTCTTTTTTAATCAGACATGGGTCCAGTTCAGTGTAGTCTGCCTTTATTGTTTCCAGGTATACTTATACAGAAAATTTTGGCCAAATATATTAATTAAGAGGTTTGTGGTTTCACCATTTAGTAGGTACAGGTTGTTCTCCTGCAGACACCCTGCTACAGATAGGTCAGAGTGGTTATTTTGCTACTGAGGAGACTGGGGGAAAAATGAACTGATTTTGACAACATATGGTTTACCCATTTCTCCTTGTAGGAAATATGTATGACAACAGACATACCTCATGGAAGGGGAAGATGATCTTTATTTACAAAATCACTGTGTCATTTGGACCCACCTGCACTCATTCTCTCATAGATTTCATTGGCTCACATCCCCACACCCACATAGAAAACACCAAAATATGTGTGTTTTAAAGTGGTCTGGCCTGGATCATTTGTGAGCCACAGAGAGAATAAAGGACACAACTGGAAAGTCTTCATCACGTCTCTTGGGTTCTTCTTGCTGAAACAATTTTTGGACAGATCTTTTACACCCTTTATGAGTCAGTAGTTGTTATGGGGCTGTCCTTTGCCTCAGAACCTTTCTTCCACTTCTATAAGACAGGTCATTATCTGATTTTGCTTGTTTGGTATATATACAACTTTATGACTACAGTCTGTTTTCTTGGTGGGCTTGTAGGAAAAGAAAAGGCATATGTAACTTCATAATACTGTCTTGTAGCAGCCTCCCAAGACATTACTAGATTACATAGATTATGTTCGTGCAACTACAGGTGTAAATCCCCACTGCTTCAGACCCAGGAAATGACAAATGTGTTATTATTCTTCATTACAACCCAATGGCACAGGATGATTTGTAGTATGATAGTCATTATAAGACATCACTTTTCACTTGTCTATAGCATGGTTGTTCCAGTTTTACATCACAAAGAAAGTCTTTGAGAATGCAGATGCTTTCAGAATCTTTTCTGTTCATTGTAATGCTTCTTCTGTGTTAGCACTAGTAATGTACTTTAATTTCAAGTACAGACCATACCTGCAGACAAATCAGAGAAAGCTATTTGCAGGAAAATATAAAAAAAAAAATTCTAAATTTTCTATATGAAAAAAAAATTAAAATCATATAACTGAAATTAAAAGTTCAGCAGATAATTGCTTTTGCTAATGGTATGAAGTATCACTTATTTAAAAGCCAACCAATAGGATGACCCCCTCCTTTCATTAATGTGTCTGCCTGACTTAACACACATGTAAGGGTTTTTACACACATGTAAGGGTTTGTGTTTTTAATTTTAAAGACGGGTGTTGTATTTTGGAGGTGTGATGCCAGCAGTTACCAAGACCTTTGCACTGACTTTTCCTTAGCCCAAACTGAATGTCATGCAGATGAAGCTATCTTATCACTGGGGACCCAGGCTAGTATCTCCCCATAATCCTGTGCAACGCCAGATAGATATGTCAGATTGTTCCATGTTTTCTCAGAAATCTCTAACATGACATTGCATTGCACTCTGTAGATCTACCCAAGGAAGACTGGGGAATTTCATTTCTTTCCCACTTCCCTTAAGTAAAACGTATAGGTTTCTTTTTTCTTCATTTCTTGCTCTTTTTTGCCCAGTTCAGGTCCATACCACATGCAAATAGATGAAGTATATCTGGTGATAAGTCAAGGCCTAAATCAACTGATCATAGCCTAGTTCTCAATAAACCCATGTCAACCTAGTTTCATAACTAAGGAAGGTGAATCGTTTTTTTGGCAAGGTAAGCAATGAAAGCCAATACTAAATGAACTCATGAGACTAAATTGTACTTTCAGTGTTGCAGGTAACATGTTTTTAGCATTGTCAAGGGGTTCTTTCCTGTATCTGAATCTGAAAAGTGATCACAGCTTTGCTTTCCTCAGAGGTGTGGCCTACTAAAATATAGGCTCAGCAGTGACAGGAATAGTATTTTAGAATGTGGTCAAAAATCCTGAGCTTTGTTGTTCAGGAAATTCCCCAGGCAGCCTCTCTGAAGAGCTTCATTACCATACAAAGATGCGTTTATATGGGCAAATTACAGAGAGCAGTCACCCACGACCTTCAGGAAGGAGCACCCTCACTGCAGTTGTCTCAAAAGAATGAATGAATGTCATATGTCTTACATGACACATGTTTACTGGAGTGATATAAGTGGCCCAAAAAATGATGTGGACAAAAAAACAATTAGACATACCAAAATATACTGGATTGTACCATTCCCATTCACTGAACAGAGAAAATTGGTCTTACTGCTCGTTTATCATCTCTGTGTTAGTCTTTGATGCATTGATACAGTAAATGAGAGCAGTCTGGGTAATGCGTAAGGAAGAACAGCCTCTGGTTTCCCTAAGGAAGAGTTTATTTTTTCCATGGACTTCTGATTATAGGAGGTTTTCTCCTTTAGCTTTTGTTTGTTTCCCGTTTAACTTTTTTGCACCAAGTGATGCTGAAAAAATTTCTACAGGAATGAAAGTTACAAAGAGAATTGCTCAGTATTCAAAAATCCATTATACTAAATGTTTCTCATAGCATTTAATGTCACTGTTATACTCCTGATGTGGTTTTGCTAGTTTTCAATAAACTTTTCCAACTTTTTGGTGTATACCATTATGTCGAAGATGAGGTGAACAGGCAGAAAAAATAGGTTCACAAAGGGATGCTTCTGTTATTGTAATAAAATTTCATGCAGAATATAAATACTTTCCTACTGTGCCCACACTTTTCCAGTCCAAAACTATATGGCCCCACATCAATATTTGCAGAACCAATGCAGAATAATAGAAAATGTTTTGTGATTACAGGGGATACCCAGGGCTGCTCTTTAAAATTCCTTGTTACTGAAAATATAGAATAAGTATTTCTTTCTCTTCTAAAAGACCTCAAAAGTCAGTGTTTGTGTAAATGGTATTGCAACACCACTGAGGCTACACCTGTGCCTCTTGTGGGGTGTTCAGGCTGACAGCAGTCACAGGGTCTGCCTCTGCACAAGGCTAATTGTGTAGTGGCAACTGGAATGATTGCTCCTATTCTGTGATGGAAAATAATAATCTGGAATTTGGACTCATGGATGAATATGCAGATTAGAATGAGATAAAATATTTAATTTGGCTATTTAATATTTAAATTTTATAATGATTTTGAATCTGTTTGGGTGGAAATCCAAACCTTATGTGAAAACATATAATTTTCTTGAAAGGAATAATTGCACTTCATAATGAATTTTCCCTTATCGTGCACATCTAAGGAACTAAGAGGATGAGGTACAAGCCATTCAGCAGCACCCCTCTCAGACCAACCTTTTTAACTCCTTGGTTCCAGATTTAACAAAGCACATAAGCTCCATCTCCAGGTTCCCAATTCACCTTTGACTTCGTAAACAAAAGTTGGAGCTAAAATACTTTGTTGTCTCAGCCTGGTTCAGTGGTACAACTAATACCATGTTGTCAGAGATTGCACAGCTTTCATCGTGTGCTTTTTCATGAACAAGAGATTGAGTCTGCCTAGAGACTTCCGAGGGACACTGCTTATGTAGCAGCAGGAGGCTCAGGGTATCTACTACAGCAGAGTATCTGTGTGCCAGAAGTCAAGTCAAAATGAAAGGCATTTTTTCTTTATTGTTGAGTACATATTTGTATTTAAGAATAAAATGGGTTAGGCCTGAATACAATCTCCTTTCCCTGATTTAAGAAAAAGGCTGAGTATAGCCTAAACTAGATTAGATTCCCTGTAGGCAATGGAGAAAAACAGTTAGATCTGTCTCCACTGACTGGGGAGGTAATGTGGGCTCTCAAATTAGTCACTTCTTTTATGCGTATATTGTTAAGTGGAATGAATGCTGGCATGAGCTTTTGTTAGGTTAATAGTAAGCAAAGGACAACTTTTGTGCCTTCAGTCCTGTCCTTCATGGTGTTTCTCTAACATGTAAGCTACTGTACTGATGTAAGTTAATTCTCTGCTAGCTCCCTGCTCTGCAGGTAACGTTGTCCAGCCAGCCAGCTTTCCCATTTCTTTCTCATTTTGGATTCTTCTATAAAAATTAAACAGTGTAATGTCAAATATCTAAAATGTTTTGGAAAGTGGTAAGGTTATTGTCAGTTAGAAGGATGCTACTTTTGCATTTTATATGCAATGTGGTTTTTTTTTTGTTTGTTTGTTTGGTTTGGTTTGTTTTTTACATTCATGTAACAATCTTCTACCTTAACCTGGAAAATGTTTATTTTGAATTACTCTCTGGTGTTCCTATTTAAACCAAAGTGTCATTGTACCACATTCTCAGAAAAAATTGCATTACTTTTTTTTGTTAAGCATGAAGATAATTTTTAATGTAACTAATGATTCTTTTGTTATTAAGTGAAACCAGGCTGCACAAGCTAATATTGCCTAGTTTTGATCACAGAGAAGTCACCATAAAATACTGAGATGAGATAGGAGCCCAAGTATAAGTGAAACTCAGTCATTCCTTTTGACATCCCATCTATAGGAATACTGTCTAGTGGATTATGCTTTAGAATTTCAATGAGCAGCTGCTATTTTAAGGATCCTTCTTGTCATAAAATCATGGGAGATTACAGCATCCTGTAGCTGATTCAGCTTATTAATTCAAATAAGATCTATTTCATTACAGTTTCATGATGTGCATCATGAAAGCTTTTCTGCTTGCTGCTTGTATCTTAATAATATGGTTGAAGACCAGCAATTGCATAAGAAAATGTAATATGGTATCTCTTAATTCTGAGCCATCTGTCATGCCGGAGCCTGGAAGACTTGGTTATCAGCCATCCTCCAGGAGCCCATGGGAAGTGATGAAGTGAACTCGCTCCATATCCTACTGGGCAGATGGTAGCATTACAGAAACTGTCAACGCTCACATCCCATTCAGTTGTCAGGATGCAGGCACAAAAGGCTGAGTGGTCACATACACCAAAGGCTTTGAAGGTCAGGCCTTGCACGTTGGCAGTGCAGGAAGGGGGAGCTGATGTTGCTGCTATGCTGTTGCAGAGCAGCTATTAAAGAGTTCCTTTCAGTTTCAAGGAGATTTCGTCTATCAGTTCTCTTAACCAGCCCTTCTCACAAGCACTTGAAGTAGGAAAAAGTCAATCATTAGGTGTGTTGTCTAAGAGAGGAAGTCCTTCTTTGTCATTCATTAGGTGTTGTTGTCGAAGAGAGCTTCTTTGAGGATGTCAGTGTCACTGAAACACTCGTTTCTGACAGATTCATCCAGAGCAGTATCTTCTGCAATATCTTCCCTTTTCCCCCTTGATAAGAGTAGTCCTGATAACCCTGAGCAGTAACAGCTGGTTTCATGAATGTAACATCCGTGTGTCCGTACAGCCACAGCCTTCGGTAAAGCTTCCCCTACGCCAGTGTTATCTTTGGGAGGTAACACAGACTTATTCCTTTCCTGCCACTAGCTCCTACAGGTATATAATTAACTTCCTACCTATATCAGTGATACATTTATTACTCTTCTGTCTTGTTCTGCTACTCTGGTCATTGATTAAAATGAGAAGCAAAACTCCACCTGTCCACTGCTGCAGGGGAAAAGTGAATGAAATTAATATTATGCACCTGAGATGCAGAGCCTTCATGGGGCTGTAGGAGAGATTCTTATTGTTCACACCCTTGTATGATCATATAGACTGAGCCATAATCTATCCTTTGAATTAAGAGCATAATGAGAAATTAGATCAATCTGGATAATAGAAAAGTTTAGGTATATATTCTGTCTTCTCTCTCAAATGGATCAGCAGATCTATTTAGGTCAGTATTTCCAGGACAGTGTTATTGATTTTTTTTTTCATTTACAGTTTCTCTCTGGCTTAGAGATGAAGAGGTATGAAGTCTAATAATGTGTGCTTTTCTGTTGTATATGGCAGTTAACTGCTTTTTGAAACACTTCGTGTGCTGCCTTCTTCACTCACCCTTGACTGCCATTCAGACTCAAGTGAATGACACATAATGAAAGGTCATTGGGGTTAGAGGTCTTTGAACTCATTAATATTAGCCATCATTCATTTTCATGATACTCAATTTACAATGAATTCAGGATAGCACAACTGTGACATTACATCATCAGTTAATAAAACACTTTTATAAAGTCCTATCCTTTGGAAGAGAGATGTTTTTTTTTAAATAGATCAAAAGGCTTAATTACGTGTTTCATAATGTGGGGAGCAGTCCACACAGGACTGAAGGTAGCCCTGGTATATATGGGAGCACTGTGCAGTGGGTAACTGCTACTCCATTAGGTAATACAGGCAAAATTTATGGAGGGGTGGCAGTTCCTAGAACATCCTTCTCTTCGTAAATCCATGCCTGTCCTCTGACATGCTGAAGGATTAAAGAAAGCCATTCTTCTATTCATTGCATACAGTTTAACTGATTTTCTAGATTTTCAAGAAAAAACATTGCAACACCCATGGACACAGCTTTTGTTAATAGGTTACTCTCAGTCTCAATGAGAAGTCAAGGATATTTGCAGTCTTCAGCAAAGAAAAAAAAAAAAAAGCTCCTTTATCATCTTTTAATCATGCTGAATACTTTTCTGCAGTTCCTTAAAAGCAGTAAAAATTATTTTTATTTAATTTATTATAAATATTATTTATTTTTATATATATTATTTTATTATAAATAAAAATTATTATAAAATTTATTTAATTAATTTTTAGAAAGTATATGCACCATCCTTCTCAAAGTAAGAGCTTTTCCAGGTGTTTGAGGATGGGAGTCAAACAGTTGAGGCCTCTTTGATCTTGAGTCACTTTTGCAAATCTTGGCCACTGTACATCAGATAGGTCTAAGCAATAAATTGGGAATGTAAATATAGCTCCAGATGATTAAGAAATATCTTTTACACTGCAGACCAGGGGAGTAAGTAGAGACTGAAATCTATCTGCAAACACTTTCTGCAAATCTTTCAGTTCTACAAGTCTGGTTTTTTAGCTCTTGCATATTCGTGGGAAGCATCTTTACCAAATATGCCAGAGGAAGCCCTTAAATACATTGATAAAATGTGCCTTCTGTTGCTTGTTACAGAATGAGTATTTATATGAAGGTGTTGATGCAAGAGTTATAGAATATGAAGACAACAGACCACTCTTAGATATGTTCCTGCAGAAACCAATGGGTTTATTATCCCTGCTGGATGAGGAAAGTCGATTCCCACAAGCAACAGATCAGACACTTGTAGGTAAGTTTATGGTTTATTTTAAAAGTTTTGTATGATGTCTCCCTGTTACATTTCTGTTTGCAGTGTCCAGTTTGGGGTATATGCTAGCTGTGTATTTTCAGTGAGCCCACATTTCAGTATCACAGCATATTTCAGGGAGGCATGCATGCAAGGATGGAAACATCTTTGAAGTTGATTTAGGAAACATGATCAGTACAAATGAACCTAAGCTGCTGGTCCACATTTTTAATTCTTCTGCCTTCAGGAATTTTTAGCTACAGGGCTTAAAAAATAAAGATCAAACTGAGCTAGAGCTCTAGGTTCATATGCCAAGATGTTCAGCCGTAAAGTTCAGCTCTGAGATTGTCAATGAACCATATCTGAACAATAATTTTAGTACTCTTTAAGGATAATGGCTGCAAACCTGCTTCAGTGTCTTTCAGCAAGTTATGTGTCCTATTCTTTCTATTCAGAAATTAAAATTAAAACATCTGAATATGTTGTGATTTGGATCTTGATAATTTCAGTGCTTCTGAGTCTCCAGTACAGAGCCCCAGACAAATTGCTAAATGATTCCTCACAATTCCCCAGTGTGGTAGGAAAGATTACTACGTTGTTTCATACATGAAGATCAAAAGCTTAGAAAGGTAAATGATTTTCTGAGGTCACACATTAAAAAACGGTAAGAAAATAACTGATTCAAGAGCTCCCATATTCTCTACACAGTGCCTTTTGTTACAAGAACATTTTTCTTCCTTTTCCCTTAAAAACATCAGTCTGTTTTGTGCCACTGCATTGTCTAAGAAGTTAGACAATATCTTTAAAGGGAACTGGCTTCAGAAGACAATTATTGTACAATAACTCCAGTAAGATAAATTTAACTCCGGTAAGATAAACTATGTGTTTCATTCCAGAAAAATTTGAAGACAATTTGAAGTCAAAGTATTTTTGGAGACCCAAAAGAGTAGATCTAACCTTTGGGATTTATCATTATGCAGGAAAGGTAAGAGACCTAATGATATTGGTTGGGGACTGGGGAACTGTAGGGCTGGAAGGAAATGGAAGAGGTCAACTGGGTTGGTTCTCAGCCTTCATCTATTCAGACCTGACATGGAAATGTTGGCAGTGCCATATACCTCAAAAGTAAATTGAAAATTTATTTTCCTTCATACACACATACACACAAAATCAATAACAGAGCTGTGTTTTTTCTTAGATGTCACCAAGTAAATGAACTGACTGTACTATAGCAGAACCAAAAAATCACCATTATGTAACGCAACTCTGAGCTTCTTGCCCTAACTGCCCTAAGTCTTCTGCTGTGCTTTCTCCCACTGCTTCAAATCAGGCTCCAGCTCCATTCTTTCTCCCTTTTAGCCCAAATCCTAACTCATTCACCCCATCAGCCTTACTTCTTAGTCCTGTACTTTGTCATCAGCCAGACAATGCAGGCCCTGCCTTCTGCTTCATTTGATGAACAGCATCTTGCCCTCCTCTAGATGACTTATTGCATATGCCTTTACAACCTCAGGAGGAGTTGCTGATGTGCTGAGGGAAGATGCCACTGGCCAGCTGAACCTTGCCTTGTGGAAGCACGAGCTCCCACTTCCTTTTGAGCTCTTTTCAGGGGTATAGATTGGGCATCACTGTCTCACATGGGAAACTGTGTTATGCCTCTGCAGTACTGGAGCAGTTGGCCTGGAAAGAGGCAACATCCTGCCCATCTGATGGAAGATAACTTGCCCCTTGTATAACACAGCCAGCTAGAAAAGACCAGGGGTGACTCCTCTGAACCTCACCTTCAACTGACTAACATTTCACAAGTGTGGCATATGTCACTGCTGAGGAGCAGGGAGACATCTCTGCCTGTACCATTCCCGATATCAGCCACTGAAGCTGGGGATGCCACCAGCCCTTTCCAGTGTTGAACATCATTTTTCATTAGGAAGTTTCTCCCACTACCTAACTTAAATTTCCATTGCTGTGATTTAAGCTCATTACTTTTAGTCCCATTTACTGTGAACCTGGAGAACATTTTTTCCTCTTCCTTTACAAGCTTTTTTTTTTTTTTGTAATTTAAGATTGTCAGTGGGTTGTTTTTTGTGCTTTCTTTTGAAATTAAACATGCCAGTATCTTCTACCTTTTGTTACCTTTTGGCCAGGTTTTCTTGTGGTTCATTTCATGAGTCCTGGAGGTACATTTTGAGTTAGGTATACCATACCTGCATGTGTTCAGAGAGATTTCAATTGCAGATTGTGACTTTGAAGGCTGCCTCTATAATTAATACAGAAATCTCTAGGAAGAGGATCCCTAGGAAGAGGATTGCTCCTCTGGGGCAAGTGCGGCACAATATGAGTGGGACAGAAAGACTGCACAATCATATGGGTAATACTGTGTGACAGGGTTGAAAGCAAGTGCATTGTTAATTACGTGTTCACTCCTGAACTGGTGTAAAGGAGGATTACAGTGTGGTTGTCCTACTGCTGGATCCACACTGGCTAAAACTAGTGTTAACACATCTGCGTTAGGGAAAAGAAGTGTCTCAAACTTCCTTGGAGTAATAGATTTGCTTTTAGTGACCTGCACCATAATGGTTCTCAGTATTGAAAAGTTAAAACTGTCAGTGATCTAAAGAAGACTGTGAGTGAGAGTAAGCCTTGTGGCAGAAAAACTATTTGTGTCTAATATATTACAAGCCACATGCCAGAGTACTTAAATTTACAGTTACTTTCCAAAAGCCCATAAGATGCATAAATGCACTTTTTAAACAGGTTCTGTATAATGCGAGTGGATTCCTAGCCAAAAACAGAGATACCCTGCCAGCTGATATTGTCTGCTACTGCGATCATCTGAAAACAATCTGATACGACAGTTGGTAACCCACCCTCTTACAAAAACAGGTATTGCTGTTCTGGTAATCTTCCTATCCTCCTTCTCTAGCCTTCATGCTGACCACTGCTGGGTTTCATATGACCATTTATTGACGACTTTATACACTTTGTGGCTTAACTTTCCAACCCTAGAATCTATACAGAATGGAGCCCCTGCCGTCTCAAGCTGCAGGGGAGGGACTGGTCTGGTCAAGTGCGAAGGAAGTGGTAGAGGCTTCTTTCAGGGTCCCCTCTTCAGGTTAGGGGCACGGGACAGGGAGTGGAGTGCATCACTTTTGTTGAGGACTGAACAGAAAGGATCAGGTAAGTCACTGGCCTTTTTTGGACAGGGTATATGTAAGTTGCCTGTTTGTCTCAGTGCAATTTTTCCCTAAAGTAGTAGGAACTAAAGTAGTAGTCCTAACACCTACTGCAAAGAGTGAGGAGACACTCCTCTATTTCCCCATTCTTAGTCCTTTATTGTGTCTAACTGTTGAGGTCCTAGTTGCGAACACTCCCTCAGGGAGTTTTTAAGGGAGTGGAGGAAAGTAACTGGCTCTACAGAAATTGCTCCTAAGTTGCACCTCAGACGAACTAGGCCCTTTGTACAGTGTCCTACTTGCCTTTTTAAGATGGTAGGTAAGTCTCCTTACAACCAGAAACTCTAAGTGGCAAATACCATTTGTGTCCTTTCTTTAAATTCTACCATGAGGTTACCCAGTAACTGCTGTTACATTATGTATATTATAGCCAGGCAGGAGTTATTTGTTATTGTGTAGTATTGCTCCCTGTGTGAGGGCACTGATGCTGTATAGTAAGTACTTTGCAACATTACGTTCTTGTACAGCTACAAGGGAGACAGGAAAGCTAAATTGGAAGAGCCTAATGGAAATTTCTCTAAAATTTTATCATAGCTTACAGAAACTGAGGTTTTGGCAAAGCCACTATTCTTCACAAAGGTAGCTTTGCTGGAGAAGTGCAAAATTCAGTCCCTAAGGTCTTTTTTAATCCAGTATTCTCAAAAAAGCACTAAGCACAGTGTCCTTCCCTGAACTTTTTAATGTGTTGATATCTGCTGAGATTTTAAACTATAATTTCTATGGAGCCAAGGTCAGAGCCCAAATGGTCCCAAGAACTTTTGTTATGTTTTGCAATATAACTCTGAAGGTTAATCTTCTTGTTAAACATTATCAAACATTGTAGCCTTTTGAAACTGACCTAAACCATCCCACATCCAGCCAACTAAAAGCTAGTTTTCCGGTCTGTCATTCATCTAGAATCAGTGGAAATGGAGAGGCATATCCAGAGTCCAGCCCATCCTGCCTGCCATCTCAGGTGTTTCTCTTAGGATGGGATAAATCTCTTCTGAAGGTTCCTCTCTTCATGGAATACAACAGGAATCCTATAGACACCTTATGTCCAGACAGCTAATGTTAGGTATAAGTAATCCTCTGTCTTTCCATCCCACCCTGTGACATTCAGCTAAGCACAGGGGATTTTTGGCACTTGATATCATTACATAATAGATGGCACATTAGCTGAGCATCCATATAGTTGCAGCTATTTATCCAACTCTTATCCACCTGTTACTGATAGTACCTGAGCACAGAGAGAGATTACAGGCTCTTGCAATGTGTAATGAGATGTCAGATGTATGATGTTATTAGCAGAAGCAATTGCAGCATGCAGCATTGGGTGGGGTTTATCAACATAAAGTGACATTGTGTAAAGGCCAGAAGCATTTTCATTATTCCTTTAGAAGACCAGTTTCTGTATAAACCACTTCTGTGAACCTCTTCCAAATCATTATGACAGGGGTCGTACTTGACTAAGAGTTCCAAGGTTGGAGTTTTAAGACAAAGTCTATGATAGTAAACAAAACATAGCCAGTGAACAGTAGCTGAAACACTGCCGCAGGATTGCCCATTTTGATTAATTGTAAGCAACCCTCCCTGGGCCACTTCTGGTCCACGTCAGCTAGCATTCTCCCAGGAATACCCAGGCACATGTCACAACAAAGTGCAGGCCAGCAATGATTTCCAGTGAGCTCTGTGGGAGGACAGAACCCTATTTTTACCAGTTAGTTAGAAGAGTAGAGAAGTATACAGTTTAGCTGTGTAGACTTGAGTCATGCCATGTCACTTGACCTCAGGGCCAGAGAGGGGTGCTAGCACATATTTTTAACGAATATATGTGTAGCCTTAGAACTAGGATAATAAAATCATCCTTAGGGTAAAAGGTCGTGGATGCTAGAAGATACACGTTTTTTTACCTTCTGCAGCAGTCTGTTTATTTTTTTGCTCTAGTAGGTGACATAAGTGCTGAAGGAGGAAAATTCAGCCCATGTTCCATCATCATGCAATTTCTTCAGAGCTTGTTCCATCCCAAGGTGAAAAGAGAAATGAGGACATGCTCAGAAAAGTCAACAACCTTTATAATCATATGGTTACACTTAATAAGGTGGTTTAACATACTTTTTAGTTTAGATGAGATCTAAGCATTTTGGTACGTTGCATTCTTTCATCTTCCCATAGGTAACCTGGCACACAGTAAAAGCAAAACTACAATCAGTTACCAGATGTGGACCCCCCAGAAATCAATCAGTCATACGAAGGTAAGAAAACTGATTTTGTGATTCTGCATTTAACCTTGTTTTAAACTAGAAAGGAAATACTGTTATTGGTACTGAAAGTGAGCAAGTAACCCCTTCGATGGTTTTTTTTCCCTCTCCTGTTTTTTTTTCTGTTTAGCTGGATATCTTTGTGTTGTGCAATTCATATTCCTTCCGTGAGGTAAAAACCTAACATTTCGCTTCTTTCTGGCTATAGTTTTATAACAATTTCATAAAAAAATTACTTCCTAGCTATATTGTAGCAAAAAGAGAAATTAAAATTTTGGTGTGGAGTACGGTCATGTTCCACAGAGAGTGACCACAATAGCAGTGGCACCAGAATAACAAACAGGACCTCAGACATTGTCAGGTTATTTGTAGCAGTTATTTAGATGTTCTGTTATCAAATTGTGTCCTTGGTGTGTGAATGTTTGTGTATTGTGTAGCAAAGTAATGTAATGGTGTAACTACTTTGTGCTAGTGATCATGCAGTAACTTTCTCAGTTTTGAGTACTTTTTTTAATTGATGATTTTCTCTGAGGGTGGTTTGCTGAGGCATTGGGAAGGGCATTACATACTCAACAGAGATAAGAAGTGTCTTTTTTTCTCTTCATCCATATAGAATGAAGCAGGAGATACCGGACATCATCCAAGAGAGACAACCAGTATGAAAACACAGACAGTTGCTTCTTATTTTAGAGTAAGATATCAGATCTTTTAATTTCTTTTTCTAGAGTAGAATGCATATTTATTCTTTTACCTTTTGAAATGCACCTGTTGAGTTAGAGTCAGCAGTGACACATTTAGAGTTTGTGAGCTGCTTATAGGGCTCAGCAGTCTATGCAGTACAAATATAAAGGAGATTGTGATGTTTCATCTCTAATTGTACTCAACACACAGCCACGTTTCCATCACGATGATGCAGGATGATTGATATGAATTGTCTTTCACTCGCCTGCTTTTCCCCAAAGGAGATAAGGGGAAGTTGGATATCAGTCATTTAACATTTCCTTAAGAGTTTAAGAAGTAAAAAAGCAAAATTAATTAATTTGGAGCAGGAGCTACAGAGGAAGATCTTGACTCCTCAGAGGCTATTCTGTGTGCATTCTTTTGGCTCTTTTATCAGTGCTCTTCATTTTTCCAAGCACTGGCAGTGCTGCTGATCCTGCCATAGAAAATAGCTGTGAAAAGCATTGTTTCCTCCAAAATCATGCACAGAGTTGGCTTAATGGTGCCCAGGTCTGAATTTCCAGCTCCTCTTATCTCCCAGCAAAAATGTAAAGGTGGCTCAGGTAATCTTCATGACCTTTAAGAGTTCATTTACATCTATGACAGAGAGCAGTAAGGAGCAGGATCTCTGTTTAGTAGACTTAATTGCATAGCTTTTGGGACTGTCAAAGATAATTCCAGCCCAGGTATCATGGTGATCCAAAGCTGGATGGCGTTTTAACGTTCTGGATGGAGAAATGTATTGAATCTACTTCAAAGCTCTTGTCTTTGATTCAGTGCATTACCAACAAGTCTAGCAACTGAAGCTGTGAAGGATTCATTATATTTGCACTTTCCTGTTACTATTTGCTGTAGTGGAAATCCCTGCTCAGATCATGCTAGCTAATGCTCTCAAATGAAGATTCAGCTTCATCCCTACTGGTTTACTCATATGCAAATATCCAAGGGTGATTGAGAAAAGCATCTGCTACCTCAGGCTGAGTAGAAAAAATATATATATCCATTAGCCTGCCCTATTTGTTTGTGTTCCGTTGCCACATGAGTGATAAATCTAATTAAGCACTTTGCTGCTTGGTGCAGCATTTGTCCAAAATGGGATTGCATATTTTAATAGGAAACATATGTCTCTTGATGTCCTACACCAGTTTCATGTATCTAACCTACTGCTGAACTGCATTACATCCTGGCTGCCTCTTTCTGTTGAGTCAGGCTGAATCCTGAGTAATGAGCCTCTTCACTTGTGTTTCTATAAGATATTCCCATGAAGCAATTTTATGAAATACAAGTCAAGCTTGTTTACAGCCAAATTCACCTCAGTTGTCATGGGGAGCTACAGGCAGCATCCCTTTGTTAGCCTGGCACCCTGGTGAGGTGGGAAGAGTGCAACTTTTGAATTGTGATTTTGTGCATTTCTAGTTTTACCCTCCTCAAAGGTTTGTTCCTGGCAGGGCAGCTGTAGTGTCACCATCAGCCCTAATGAACAGGATATTCTGTATCAGAATAGAGTAAGCAGCCCCTCTTCCAGGGTGACTTTAGGTTCCTCCATCCTATTGAAGGGATGGCAATATTTACTGGCTTGCTGCACTTCCACTGTCCACCCTTAGACTGATGATTTACTCTCTGGACAAATAAAGATCTTCAAATATGTGACAACAGGAAAAAAAATGCAAGTGGGTTGTAATTGCCTAACAAGAGTCCAAGAAAAGGAAAGAAGTATAAGGAGAGTTTCTATTGTATATTAGATGAGCTGATGTATCTGGCAAACATGGAGAGGCTTCCAGGGACACTACCCCTTCGTCAGGTCTGACAGCATTTAACAGCCTTTAACAGCCACACTGTCAATAATAAAGCTCAGTAACAGCTGCACAATCCAATGCCAGGCTAACTGATGCAGTTGCCCCAAACACCTATTTGTTCTCTGTCTTCAGTATTAGGCATAAAATGGGCATTCATGTGCTTGTGCATTTCATGAGAATAAGTGGTATGCTTTTAGAAATATTCCTCATTTAACATTCCCTTCTGCAGTTGTACTCAGAATTCAGTTATGACTTCGCAAACAGTGCTTTGCTTCTGCTAAATGTACAGCTTGATATGAACTTGGTGTGGCAGACAGCCTAACACCTGCTGCTATATGCACTGGTCTTCAAGGGAGCCTGCAAAAAAGAGATCATTTTTTAGAACCATAATTAAAGATAATGCTGCTTCCAAAACCAAAGCAGGTGTTCAGTTATTGGCAGTACCATAAATTTTGCATATACCAAAACTGTACTTTGTGAGAATGTCCTGGGTGGACTGTGATACGTCCATGTGGAGCCAGTTTCTCTAAAGTATTATGCTGATCTTTTCAAAGCTAGAACTCATGTTACACAATTTACTTCATCTATCACTAAAGTACCAGCTTACTGAAATCTAAATGGATTTGCACATGAAATAAATCTGATCATATGAAATGAAATTTCAGCTACACGTGGACCTGCATAAAAGTTTTATACTTCTCCTGATAGCAAATATCTTGTTCCTTTCTGCAGTATTCCCTGATGGATTTGTTATCCAAAATGGTCGTTGGCCAGCCTCATTTTGTCAGGTGCATCAAGCCAAACAATGATCGGCAGGCAAACAAGTTTGATAAAGAAAAAGTGCTGGTTCAGCTGCGTTACACCGGAATTCTGGAGACAGCAAGGATTCGAAGACAGGGTTATTCACACCGCATACTCTTTGCTAACTTCATAAAACGGTAACATTGATGTGAAGAAGTGCCTTTTTCTCTTCTATCGTTGCTGTTCAGTGTTGGTTAAGCATCAGCAATGCGTTTGGCATGGTATTTAAAGAAAAAATACAGAAACATTTCCTGTTAGAAAAGAGATTACAGGCTGGACGACAGGATAGCTCAGGCACAAGATTGGTAAGCCTTTTTGGATTGGTAGGGAAAGATGATGCATCCCAGAATGACTGTTTCATGCTCCATCTGCATTTGATTAAATTATTTGTCGTGCTTATAATCTGAAAATTTTCTTCAAAGACTGGAGGGTTAGAAATGTAATGCTTCAAATTAAAATGGAGAATCTGGAGAAAGAGCCTCTGAGAAGCACCACCATTTCTCTAGCTCTTGATGTTCAGCACTGTGCAACATCTGCCTTTGCAGGGGGGTGATAATTTGGAATGGCTAATCTAGGACTGAGAAGTTCATTAAGTTCATAGTTCTGTTTGAAATATGCTTTCTAAGTATTAGTCATTTGTTAGAAGATAATGAACTCACTATTATTTTATAATCCCTTTAACTCTCTTCTTCTGCCACCTCAAAAAATTAATACTGAGCATTTAACCTAGACTTCTCCTTTACAAATAAAGACGCTGATTATTTGCCTCAATCAGAACTTAAGATTTATGGAATGGGGAGTAAAACTGGGAAGAAGCAAGCAACACCCACTCAGACAGAAATGCTTAAAAGTAACAGTGCACTAGAAACAGAGAGCTAGCCGCAGAGTGCTGCTGGCACAGAAGGAGAGGAAAGAGGAAGTAAAGTTTTTATAGCTCAGTATCTGGAAAGAGTATTGCTGGGACTATTACTGTCTTGGAAGAGTGCAGGATGAGAAAAGGTAGTTATCACTGCACCAAGTGTTGTGGCTTTTGGTTGCTGCTTTTTATCAAAAACTTTGCTGTGCAGGTAAAAGAGAGACAGTCAGTGAGCACAATGGGGAAGCTCTCTAGAGAGCGTGCCCCTGATTGCAGTGAGGCTGTGCAGGTCTGAAGCACTGATGATATGGCGCTCACATAGACCTGGATTTTTAAATACCTGTCTCTTTGTCTTTCTTTTATTAGTAGTTGAGACTTACAGGTAGACCTAGGATATTTTAAAAGTTATTTTGTTAAAATAAACCAATTCATTGTGTAATAAAAAATATATATATACATATACATACATATATATAGGAATTGGTGGTCATAATACAGGAATAAGCATTGTCTCCTTTTTTATAGTCCTCTGCGAAATTATCTTCATCTAAAGTTGGTACAACCCAACTTAGTGTATAAACTTTGAGTAACGAGAGAAAAAGCAGAACACAGTGTCAGGAACACACATAATGGTATTCACATATTTTTTCTGAATTAAAAAACAAAACAAGACAAATAAATCAAAACAACACAAGTATAGTTCATTTTGTAATGAAATTACATTCTGGAAAATGCAAGTGCTTTCCTACCTACCAGCTGAGTTGGTATGTTACAGGTAATTTTTATGCATGAGCATCCTGACCTCTTTTCTCAGTCAGAGTTAGTTCTGAGAAATTAGTTTGCCAAATTAAATGCTTACATGATATGTCAAAACATTAAATATTATGTTCCAAAAGGATCTACAAAGCTGAATCCAAGAAGGTAACAAGAGCTGGGATGAATCTCACATGTTTACCATCTAAGCACTTGAAATAAAATAGGAAATCTTCACGACATTTCTAGATATGAAGTAAGCTAATTTAGGCAGAAAAACACAAATATTTTTATCTTGCCACTGAAATCACTTTCACAGAGAGTCAGAGCAGCAAAGGACTGGCACACAGCCCCATTTGGGTTGCACACTTTTTTAAACCTTTCAATGTTGACATAGAATTAAACAGCCCTCCAGGGTGTGCAATATGTCACTCATCCACTTTTAATTGAGTTTCTTAGTGCTGCATATAAATCACAGCAATTTTTTTAGTGAGCTGGTTTTTTTTCAGTGCTATGTTTTCTTTCATGCAAATGTTTTTATTATTTAAATGAATGATTTAAATTTATTTGCATATATTGTTCACCGTTAATGGAATAACGAATCATATATTTGTCTTTAGGTATTATCTCATCTGTTACAAAACAAATGATGATCCTCCAGTCAGCCCGGAAACCTGTGCTGCCATCTTGGAAAAAGCTCAACTGGACAACTGGGTTCTTGGAAAAACTAAAGTAATTAGATATATATACACTGTAACAGCATTATTGCACTATGTCACTGTTAATTTATTAGACAATTGGTTTTCTCACCCATTTGATTGGAGTAGCTCTTGGTCTCTCCTGGTACTAAAACAAAAACAAAACAAAAAAACAGACTTTGCTGGGTAATGTTCCATGATACCTGGCTGAAATCCTGAGCCAGCAGTGTGTTAAAATTCTGATTGACTGTAATGAGGCCACAGTCTGCCTCACCTGTACAAAGCAGTATGTGACAATGACACTGCTTGCATCATTTTTCCAAAAATGTGATAGTGAGGATCAGCTCATACTTCTTCCTTGTAGCAGTCAGACTCACAAGGGGAGGGGAGAAGGTTTTCACCTTCCAGCCAGAGGGGTCTATGCTAGAGTTTGTTGAGGACTGGGAGAAGACATAGATCTCAGATACGTGAAGTCGGAGGAAGGCTTTTCTTGATATACAAGAAATATGTTTGTTCCCATACTCATGCCATTGGTTCTAGCTCACCAGCCTTCCCAGTGCACCCAAGAGGCCCCCCCGGCCCTGACATGACGGATCCCAGGAGATCTGCCAGAAAAAAATAAGCTGTCAGACAAATACTGCACCAAGTCTCAGTCTTCTAATGTAACAGAAGTGCACGGAAAGGAGAGAGGGACAAATGGATCCTAGATGGATCCTAAACTGCACGAAATACAAACCACCTCAGAGCAGAAGAAACAATTCTTCTTCTGAGACATATTCCTGGATAGGCTGGACAAGCCATGAAGTTACCTCCTCCTCAACGTTTATTTCCCTTTGCTGTCTTAGTGAGGCTAATGGATAACATGCAGTGAAGGGAAGGGTGTTTTGAGATATGAGATCTATATGTATGTTTACTTAATTAGAGTTAACCTGTATCTGTACTAGAGTGATCAAAGATCACGGGGAATTCTGTAAAACGAGAGTAATTGTTGTCTTAATTGCACAAGCTCTATCTACATATTTTATTTTATACTAATGTAAACCAGGAAAGTGTTTGTATCCCTCATGCTGGGCTAGTTGTTAAGGATCTATATGAGCTTCATGCTTGATAAAAGCAATTTAGTAAATAAACAATGCCTTACATTTAAACTGGGAAAGTTCTAGATTTGCATCACCTGTATGCAATATACATCAGATTTCTGAGGTTAGTGAAACCGTCAGACTCTTAGGTTTGAAAACAGATTTGTAGTTACAGCCCGAGGTTTTGCACTGGGACTATGAAACACGGCCACTCTGTCTAAGCTGCATTAACTAGAACTACTGCTTGTCTGCTTACTCTTTTTAAGGTGTTCCTCAAATACTATCACGTGGAGGCAGCTGAATTTAATGCGAAAGGAGACAGTTGACATGATTATTTTGATTCAGGCTTATGTCAGAGGGTGGCTGGTGTCAAGGAGATACAAAAAGATAAAGGAACAAAGGGAACAAAGTGCTATTAAAATACAGTCAGGTAATAGTTTTAAAACATTTAACATTTTCTAAATCTAGCACATGTGTGTAGCTGATAGATGGATGTGCATGCCGGATGTGGATTTTGCTGTTTTTCTGCTGTTACATTTTACAAAATATCTAATACTTCATGATATTTGTTTTTATGAAGAAAAATTTCTTTTAACCAGCTTATGACAATCTTCTTACCAAAGCTACATTTATCAATGTTGCATTTAAAGACAGTTTTAACAATGGAAAGGACATGATTGCATAAATGATACTGTTATTAATAATATTCTGACATGCTCTGACAAGGTTGTGCAATATAATAATGGAAAATATAATGTATTAACTGTCCAAGACAATAAGACCAATTATGCCTTTGATGAAGACGTCAGTTGAAATTTTAATGTATTTCAAACGGCATCTTATTTTACATTTTGATTCTCTCATGTTTGTATTTATTTCATTCTTAATAATCTTACTCACCAGAAAATGTAGTTTTTTAGGAGATTCATATTGCTTGTGCTTTTTTGCCATTTTTGGAAAGATAAAGCCTGAAAAAACATATGAATATCTTAATGGAGGCCTATAATTCCTTACAGACTCTTTTTATTTTTAAAGCCTTTCTGTGTATCTTAATGGATTATTTATTTTTTCACATCTCTTTTCAGCTTACAGGGGTTTTGTTGCTCGTAAAGAATACACAAAAGCAAACGTAATCAAAAAATGGAAAAATACATTGTTAGACTTCAAGCAAGTAAGAATTGTTTGCTTTCCTTGTTTTTAACATGCTATCCAAACACAATATGTTGATCCAGATCCTTTGCTGTTACCTAGCTACACTGATTGACTATGCTCATTTACAGATACTGACGTATAATTTATCTATCTATATGCAGTGGTTGAGGCAGGTCAATGTATTCCACTACGTGTACCTCAAAGCAGCATAGAGGCCCTTCCACAGGTGGGAGGTGGGCTGGTTAAATGCCATGGCAAGACTTTCACTCCTAGTTTGTTATGTCTAATTATTGCAGCTGATGCTGTTGTAGCCCTGTATGAGATTATGTGCATATAATGTGTGTGTGCATGCTGTTCGGTTGGGAATAGGTTTTGCTACATATCAGTTATGTTTGAGAAGACTACAACCTGTAATTTCACTCGTATCTGATTCTTTTTTTTTTTGCCAGGACTCAGTCTGAAATTATTCTGCCACTTCTGCAGCAATAATCACCTTGCACCGTGTTGTATACTATATGACATCCCTTTTTTCCTTCCTTTCTGTCTCTCCTGTCCCTGCAGAGATGTCCCAGAGCCAGATGTAGTCTAAGCAGCTCTGAAATCAGTGGCAATACAACTCAGAGAGGCACAGGTCTGAAAACAGCTGGCACAAATCTGCACAGTGCTTTTAGTAATTACAAAGGTAGTTACCCCAAACATAAGCTAATGCTGCCAGTATCCAGGCTATCTAGATGTAAACTTCCTCTGATATGCCTTCATGGAGTATATACCAAACACTAGTGTTGGTTTTAATCATTGTCACAAGCATCTGTTAATTGCACTGAGCCAATGTTAGAGTGTACTGAAGAGCACTTTGCTGCAGTCAGTAGAATTTTATCAGCATAAAAAGCAAACCTAAAACCAGAATAAGAATTCAGTGATGTGCCAAAAATAATTACCCATCTGAAACTTGTCAATTATTGTAGAATATTTTGCAAATGCAAAACTAAGAATTTATCACTTTACTCAGTTTGTCGATCTCCCCAGTGTTTCCTCCGTCCACCTTCTTTATCTTGAACATAGTTTCAAGGTTTTTTTTCAGTGCGCAAGAAGCTAAAACAGAAGGAAGTCCATTTTTACTTAACTCTCAGAGTATTTTTTTCGTATTTATTTTTAAGTCAATACAAAACTTCTCTTCCAGTTGAAAGCAATGCTTAGATAGCTACAATATCAAAACAAAAGCAAACTTCAAAAGTGAACCAGAATAAGTCTAAAAAGGCCATATTGGCTTACATAGCATGTCCACTGACAATGTAACTTGATATATTTAAAAATATCTCCTGTTGACTTATTTTTAAAGGGAAATGGAATGAGAATTTGCCAAGAAGTCCAAGAAACTCTGAAAGTATTCAAATGCTTTACAATTTGCACTTTTCGAAAGCCCTGCCAGACAGCAAAATGAAACCCAAGTGTGCCACTTTGAACAAATATTTGAGTTCCTTTACTCTATGTCCAGTTATCAATATGTAATTTATGGCCTTTCATACAGTGCTTCTTACACCGATCCACTGCATCTAGTGTAGCCCAAGCTGGTCTAAATTGTGAGTAGGGAATGCTAAAGCAAAAACAAACAAACAACAAACAAAAAACTAACGTAACGTTTTATGAATGTGTTAGGACGACTGCTTATGCTCCTCTCCTGTTCTTAAGTGAACTTGACCTTCCTCTGTGATGCACAACACTCAGCACAGTTGGAATGAGAGTTCCTATATCTACCATCTCCCCAGGGTAGTTAAATCACCTGAATCCTCTATCCCATAGTCCTGCTATTGCATATGGAGTTAGAGTTCAACAGAAATATTTTGACAAAACACTTTGTTCATCTTATTTTGCCAGGGATTAGTGGATTTGTGCTGAATCTTTGAAATTGCAGGCTTGTCCAAACCACAGCACTGTGGAGAGTGTGCCAGTTTCCATTAGGAAATGATTTGCCAACTTCAGGAATTTTTGAAGCAACATTCTGAATGGGATTCAGTTTCTGATTATGACACCTCAGTGTAGATCTCTGAAAGTGACCTAGGTTTCTAAACTCCTCTATAGTCAGCAGAGCCTAGAGTTTGAGTAATTTTATTCTAAACCACCAAATGCTCAGCAAATTTGTACCTATATTGGTATCTGGTGCCATTTGAGATGCCCCAGGTTATCCTGTCTGGCCTCCAGCTTTATTTCATGTGGCACACCCAACTTCCCCTCAGCAGAAAGCCCAGTCTGTTTCGACATGTCTGCCAGCTCCATGTGGATGCTTTAGGCATCGTGGAGCATTTCAGATGGCACTAGATACTCACGTGCCAGCAAGCATATTAAGCCCCTAGTGACTAGTCATTGACTTTATCAAGAGGTTAGAGACTTAGCACAATTGCAAAGACCTTCTTATACACACCTAACTTTAGTTACCTTCACCTGGAGCTGAATCCCAGTCCTTACACTACCAACTGGTATAGTGGTGAGGGTGCATATGTGTCTGGTGAGAGACCTATCTTTGAGTATTTATCCTGGTTCACAACAGAAACTTGAACTTACACATGCCACAAAGCAAAAGTACTGAGTATGCTTGCCACAGTGTGCCTGGTTATTTGGGAGCTTAGCTCACTTTTCATACTGAGCTTTTTCATTTTGAATAATGAGTCTTTGCAAAAGGAGCATGAGCGAGGTCTGATGTAACTGCTGAGCTATAAAATTTTCAGTTTCTCTCTGATCTGGTGAATGTTCAGCTAAGGAATTAAAGTTCCAAGCCTGTGCCAGAAGACAGGCTGGTAATCTCTATAGCCTGATTGTCAGGTGTTTCCCAGGGAAATAAAGACCTTGAGTCAAATCAATTGCCTGAATCAGGCAAAGCAGGTACGTGGCGCTGAGAGCACAGTTTCTAGATGCACTTTGACAGCACTATGGTTCTGTGTTTTTCAACATCTTCCTTTATTTTTTTCATTCCAATAAAATACTGAGAAAGATCTTGCTTGTGTCTCATGTAGAACGGCTGCAGCTTTCTGAAATCCCAAAAGGTTTTGTGGGACAGAATCATTTCAGCTGAAATGTAATCATAATTACTGCCCCAGTCTGTATGCTCTTATTTCTCGTTTTTTTTGTTGTTGTTTGTTTTTGTTATTTGTTTGTTTAATAATGTTATCATTTAACTCTCTGAAATGTTTGGGATACCCATTGTTTGTTGCCTAAGGTTGTTTTATATTACAAATTATGTCAGTTGCCAGAGGATACTTACTCAGGAAGAAGAGGAAGGAACTAACTGGGGCAAGGAACAAAGCAGCAACAGTAATTCAGTCTCACTACAGGGGATATAAGGAGAGGAAGAACTTCAAAAAGAGGAGGTAGTAATGTTTTCCATCTCTTCTGTCACTGTGTCCCTTTTTAGTAACTACACTGATAAAACAGGGTGTAATCTAAAAGCGAAGCAAATTAGAATTATTCTAGATGTATATGTAGTAATGTACATTCACTTGGAGTTCTTTCAATGTCAGTAGGCAATTTTCTCATATTTTCAAGCTCAGGGAATAATGGCATATTTAGGGGAAGAAACAATACTGTGTTTTACCTGTAATGTTAATGTAACTTGTAAATGAAACTCTTTTTGGAACTGGCTCATTGCAAAAAAATGCTCAGACAAGAGCAAGAACTAGGCATCTGCAAGGAACTGCTCTCATCTTAAGTCACTGTCTGATAAGCATAGGTGATGACAAGCAGGAACCTAGAAGACTTGCTCAGATCAGACAGCTGAAAGTAAGGGGAGGCAAATCACTTTCTAATAATTCTGCAAGATGGCTGTATTCCCAGTCACTGAAGAGGAGCGCTTTGCACCTCACCATCTTGTTTTCAGTGACAGCATTTCAGTAGCTGGAGACTACTCCAGAGAGGTAGAAAGCAGCTGTGAATGAGTCAAAAGTCTTTGTCAGGAGACAAAGGGGAGGAACAGTGTGGCAGATTTCACCTGGCACTTCAGTTTTATAGACCAGTAACAAACACAGTGGAGGGAATAGGTCTTTTAAGTTTGACCTGGACCTATGCCCAGGATTATAGAAAGAAAACAGTCCAGTGTGACGTCAGGCAGTTTTCTTTCATTTAATACATTTAGGGTTGTGTGTATTTATACACAGTGGAGGTGCTACAATTTTCTGCCTTCCATTCTTGTTAACTTTCAATTAATTCTTTTTCTGTTTTATCACTTGCCTTGTGCAGCAATTTTCTGTGAACAGTTTACAGGGATATCCCTTTAACATAAGAAGTATTAGTCAACAGAAAAACATAGATTGGTTTTCTATCTTCAATTCCAGCTATGTGCATTAAATCTTTCCCATCTTGCAATGCATCAGATTGCCTTTTACTACACAAGCATCACCAAAGGTAGTTGCAACGTTGTTACTATCCTTCATCTCCTTCGGCTATAATTTCTCCCAAAATTCTATTCCATTCAGGGAATCATTTAGAAAGAAACAAACTGAAAATGCATCATCCTTTAGTGAAAAGGAAAAGGATGAAGAACCTCAAGATAATGAGGAAAGTCCAGCTGGAGTGAAGAGTGCCCTTCCAAAAAACAGAGGAAGAAGCAGCTATTATTGTTCAGAGCAATTACAGAGGCTACAGAGCCCGTAAAAAAATAAGGAACAGTGTAAAAATATAGGAGAGGAAGAATTATCTGCTGTCGAATACCTTGAAGCACAACTGCACCCACTCAAATGTTATACTAGAAGAAGCAGTGAATGAGGAGATTCAAGATGAAGGGTGATAGCTGTTACTGATAGTGAGTGCGCTAGAGATGGCGACATAGGGAACGTACAGGAGCAAAAGAAAATGCCTACTAAAGAAGAGACAGTTTTTTCCATGAAGCAGAACCCTGCGGTAGAGCATGCTGGTGAAGGTGAAGACCGGGCGATCTTTTGGAAGAGTCATCCAGCAAAGCTTCTGTCAAACTCACAGGCTGAACCTGATCTCCAGCAAGGGCAAACTAACCAAGACACACTCAGTGCAGATGGGCAAAATCAAGAATCTGCTGTGGTCCAGCCCAAGACCAATGGGGATGTGGAAAGAAACCATGTGAAACATGAAGTGATGATGCCTAGAGAATGTAAAGGAATTATAAGAAAAGAGTCAATAAGAGGCTCATGGAAGCATGCTGAAGCAGAAAAACGAGATTCAGAAGACAAAGAGAAGGCAGCAGTGGTTATTCAGAGCAATTACAGGGGTTACAGAAGGAGAGGACAACTCAGAAAAGAAGGGAAATTACCTTGCAAAAGCCAAGAGAAAACTATAAAGGAGCCAACAGAAGCAGTACACATTCAAAATAATGACCCCCCAAACAACAAAAGATAGGGAAAGCACTGTTATGGAGGCTGAGGACTCTAAGACACTGAAGGGAGGTTCAGAGAAAGAGCCTTGTGATTTGGCAGCCTTTTCGCGGCAGGTAAGAAGCTTATAAGCTAAATTTGTTAAACATAACACACTGAGCAATGACAGAATGGCAAAGTTATTTAACTGACTTCAGTGGAACCAAGTTTTCCACTCTCTCAACTGAGATTGATGGTATTTTAATTCGTGTGCATAAAAAGGCATATTTGGGGCTGCAAGAGAAATACCCTTTTCAGGAAGGAGGGAAAGATGAAGTTAGAAAAATGGGGAAAAATTATGTCAGTATTAACCTAAATGCAGAAGCTCTGGCTTTATTGAAATGTGCATTTACTAAGCAAGGCCCTTAATTCAGCATTTGAAATGTCTCTGTAAATAAAACTGTAAGTTGCTGGTGTCAGTGCCAGGGACTTGCACGTGTGCCAAGACACATGCCTACAGTTGCAGAAGCTGTTCTGCATCCCGACATCAGCAAGACACCATCTGCTCACCTGAGTGAACCATATGAAGTAGCTGCAGGACTGGGCAGTAGTGTGGGGCTTCCTACACTTTTTTTGTTGGTTGTTTAAGGAGAGGGCTGGGAGGTAAGTGTGGTAGGGGGCCTGCACTTGTAGTAGCTGGAGCAATACCTTTTAAATTCATTATCAAGCCCACCATTTTACCCTTGGGTACCTTGGAACATATGTACTACTTATATAATAATGAGAAATCCTGTGTTACATTTTTTCAGATATCGAAATTATCTGAAGACTACTTAGCGTTGCAGCAAAATTAAATGAAATGATATTGTCACATCAGCTGAGACTGTGATGCTGTCCAAAGATAAGCAAACTAATGACAACTTTCTTCTAATGTTTGTCAGTCAGGTAATGTTGAACCTTATGTTTAGGCCGAATTTTCATTTGTTAACAGGACTGCAAGAAACAACTCCTATTCATGGTTTAAAGGCCAGGGACTAGAAGAGGGACTAGCTCTGGCTTCTCATGTAACTCAGGCTGTTTGTTTTCCGTGCTAAGCCTCATATGGGTATGTGTCTGAAAAATACTTTTCCAGAGAAATGTCCAAGCATGACTGAGATTTACACATTTACCGTTTTTCTTGGTACTTTGTTTCAGCACTTCTAAGATTGGTGAATGGATCATCGTGAGGCCTAGACACAGCATATCTCGTAATAATTTTATTTGGTAAAAAATCCACACTGACTCTTTTTTATTCATTGTTCCTCAGCAGTATGTGTCATGGATGAGATAGGCAGCTACGTTTTAAAAACAAAATATTTTTAGGTACTATGTCAAACACTTTGCCACAGTTTATCGCATTTATGCTGAGTAAAAGTTTTAGCTACCCAGAAGTGCAGCTGAGTGTAGCAAAACTTGCAACTCCTCCCCATGTTGGTGGGCATGACTTTATAAGTAAATTCTTATTAATAATTAGCATCCATTTGACTTCTATACTTAAGAGGATATTACCTCTGAAAACACACTCCGAAGATACATATATTCCAGTTAGCATGGGCAGTAGGGTTCTCAAAATGTAACCATTCTTGGAGCAGATTAGGTGCAGTGGGGAGGAGTACTGATAGATGGAAGACATGGCATTCAGAGTGTGCCCCACCAGGAGGTCCACAAAGAGCTGACAAAGTCGCTCAAGCCTTTTCAGTTGGAGTGGACGTAACGGGTTTTCCTCAGCCTGTTTTTGGGCCGTAGATGCAGAGGAAGACGAGGGCAAACATGGCAGTTGGCTGGGTGGGCCTCCATTTCTGCAGGGCAGCTTGTGCCAGCTATGCCACTTCCCTGCCTCTGGGGAAGAGCTCTGCTCACCTCTGTACAGCTGGGATCAAATGCGGAAGTGCCCCTGGCTGCCCAGAGCCAATTGTAATACTTGCATTATAACATTGTGGCGTTGGTTGCCACGTTTGCTAAAACATCATTCAGATCCCATGGCTAAGTGGAAGAGATCCTAAAGGTACTGCACCCCCACTTTGCAGTCCTTTCAAGAGGTCAAGCATCTAAAATGAGGGCTTGGTGTTTAGAAAATCTAAACCTCCAAGTATAAACTGGCTGCTCCTAGATAATCTGTGTAGATCAACCTGTTCCCAAAAAATAACAAAAGAATGTAAATGTGAAGTTAAAAACGAAGTTTCGTGATCTTTCATTAAAGGCTGAATAATGTTTAGGTTTGTACTGAGTTCTTTATTAAATATTGCAGATTTTTTATGAGGTAGATCTGTGGGATTAAAAATGCATGCTATGGAAAATAGCTCTTGGTTCTTACACGTTCTTCCTCCAGAAGCCAGGGAAGAGAGGTAGATAGAGGGATGGGAATAAAAAAATCCCTGTTTAACGAGTTAAAGGTCTCATTACTTACACCAGTGAACACAGTGAAAGTGTATCAGTATGTTCATGCCATGCGCAGAATAGAACAACGTCCTCCATAAGCGCTGCTATAAATTTAAGTAGCTCTGCAAGAGGCAAGCGAATGTCAGAGCTTGTCACCTGTGCAAGCAACCCTGCTTAAATTGGTTACCAGTCAGCCACTTAACTTCCCTTTGTTTTTGAAAATGTCACAGTGTTTTACATCTCTGTGGTGTTATAATACAGTATTTTTCCAATGGTGAAGTGTGTGAAAGTGCTGCTTGTATCTTTTTGAACACGGAAGTGAAGAGCGTCATACATTTCTTTGAACCAAGTTTTTAAAACAACAGTGAAACAGTTGTTGAGTGGCATAAGGACTTTGGTCTCATTTTGATGAATAGAAAGAAATGCGACATTTTTTACAAGCTGGTATTATGTGGCTTTAACAAAAGGAGGATTTATTTTCTTATTTTTTTTCTCCTGGCAATGTGTGCGTGTGTGATATGACAGCACTTTGCTCTTTTGTGTACCAGGCATAGTCTTTGAGAATGTTTTGATCCTTTTTTTTTTCTTCTCTTTAAGTTACAGGTGCAAAAAGTGACTGTTTGTTAATAATGTCTAATTGCCTTTTGCAAAAAATGTCAGCAATGGTAATCATAATCCATGTTTGTAAGGAGTTACTCTTTTCAACGTGAATGCATTTCAAATGAAATAGTGGGTACTATTTGACCACGAAGCTACAAATGAATTCAGTACAAACGGAAATGTGCTACTAAAGCACAGGCCTGCTAGTGTCCTACTTTGCCCTTAAATGTTGTAAATCATGAGTTGGCCACTTCTATCTCAAACCAAACTAGCCTTTCCAGCCTGCTTATGGCTCTCCAGCCAGTAACTCACTTAATGCTCTGCTCCAGTAAGTAAAACTGCTCCAAAGCCAGCTTTTATTATAACTGTTGTTCCCAATCTTTTTGTAGCCAGCTGTCCCATGGTACAACAGGCAGTATTACACTTGGAGCTGGGTCTGGTTCCTTGGCCCTACTTGCCCAGCTGGTCTGAGTTGGGCAGCTGTAGTCCCTGTGTGCTGTGTTACCGTCATACCTCACACAAGTTGTGTGGCTACTCATGATAAATGTGACAAAGGTGACTTTTGACAGATAGTGAACGTTAAAAAAGCAAGGCAAGCCAGCTGGCCTCTAGTCAAACTTTGTCCCTTCCAAGCCATGACGTGAAATTTCAGTCTCCATACCACGGTCAGTCTGACAGTGAACAGCAGCTCAGCTGCTCGCCTAGGGCATGCGGGATGGCAGCAGGGGCCTGAGCCTTGATTCCTCACATCCCTGCAGCTGTATTTATAACTGCTAAGCCTCACTGAAAGACCTTTCTTGGTATGGAACGTGAATGTGTTTTTTTTCTACATTCAAACATAATTCACACAACAGGAAAACTGTTTACTTTCCAGCTAAGATCAATCAAAAGAAGATGCTGCAGCAATTCCCAGGTGTGCCTGGGAGCCGGTTGGAGCCTAAGCATTACAGAACTCAATCACAAGGCTGCATTGTCTCAACTTAAGCAGATATTTATTATAGCAAATACGATCTACCTGGATGTACAGAATAGGTAAATAAAAGTATGCCTATGATCATGTAGGTTGCACCGTCTACAAAACAGGAGTTACCAGCGGCCTGGATTTCTTACTTTCTGTATGCAGTGTAGTGAGATCTCTGACAACTACAGAAAATAAAGATTTGAGATAATGTGCTGCAGACTGCCATGCTAAAGTGAAGCAGGTAGACATGGTGAGTGATGACTGTCTGTTATTAAACAGGGAGGAGCCTTCCTGTCCTCTTGCGTACATTATGTGTTACAGTACAGTTTATACACATGCATTTACAGAAGGATACACTTTTACTGCAGGTTTCTCTCTAGGGCCACCTTTGCTGTCCTACCCTTATGAAAGCAGAGGTTGCTAGCAGTTGTTTAAATCATGTAGTATTTGCCTGCATCTAATTACTCTGGTGGTTTACACTTATTTATGTATCTTCCTCAGCTTCACTGGTTTTATATGTCATTTTACACCTATAACATGTGAATTGTTTTATAGCTTTATGCCAGATAGGAATGCTTGTTTGCCTTCATCAGTGGGTAGGTGGCCACTGTCAGTTTTAGAACTTAGCTGCTCCTATAACAGAACTTACCTGCTCCTATAATAAAATATTTTATTATATTGCTGCCCACAGAAGGGAAGGAACTGCGGGACATCTGGGTGGCGAACTGTGACAAGTGTTCAGATTTTCAAAGTTGTTTATTTTAATAAAAATGCAAATCCTGCAGTTTAAATAACCTATGAGTCAAAAGGTTAAATGAGTCTTAAATCTACAAGGTTAAATTGTTCATAAGTGAATTTAAAATGCTCAAGGTACACTGCACAAGGTTACTGGAATAAACAATATTCTCCGTGGCTCAAATCACCAAGTAGGTTATATTTTCTTGTTAAATACATTCAGCAAACATAATGGCTACATCTCAGGACTGCACCTTTGGACTACTAGTGAGCCTTGGGGTTACAGCAGTGTTAGCATAGATGCACTATCTAGTTTTTTGAGGTCGAAACCTGAAGGCGTGCGAATTTGATCATGATGGGAACAGATTTATTTTTTTTACCAGATGAATAATGGTGCTCATCTTTGTAAGTATTAAATGACAGTTCAAGTACAAAATCTCTGGAAGAGAATTTTCTATATTTAAAATGAAATTCACTGGAAACAAGGAGCTCCTGTGCAGCTGAGAGCCTATTCAGCTACACGAAGCCGTGAGTCAGGCAGGGTTTTCACCCGGTATTCCTCCTGCTGTAGGTTGCTGCAGCACTGTTTTCACTGAGTACTTGGGCAGCCTTTGCAGGAAAAAGGGAGCTCTTCTAGTGCTAGGGGAGCAGAGCAGTATTGAGAGGCCAGTCTTTTCCTCTTTGCACAGAGGAACTGAGTAGCCAGCCGTGGAGCACTGAAGAGTGGGACTGGAGAAAAGCAGGGCAGTGAAGTGCTTGTGCTGTTTGGTCATTCTTTGGGCACCATGCAGCCAGGGCACATAAGATCTGTGCTGGGAGCTGGTTAGATCCATTGGCAGAGCATGAGGTGAGGGAAGTTGAGGAAGTGGAGCAAAGCCATTTCCCTAAACAACAATCAGGCTAGGCCACCAGACTCTCAGATATGAGAGTATCAGTTTCAGCCAGAGACTGGAACTTCCTCCCTTGGTGAGGCAGGCAGGACTTAGGAATGAGAGATCAAACATTGTCAAATACTGTTGGGTGCAACTAGAAAGCTCTCCATCTCTTGCAGTTCCTAGTTCTAAGTCTGTGCCAAAATAATCCCCCTATGTTTTTTTAGATTGCTAAAAGCTTGTGTCCATCAACCATAATTTCCAATTCTTGGCATGGGTGAACATCATATGAATAAACAAGCCCTAAAAATTACTAACCAGAACATTAAAGAATAGTGCTTTTTCTACGTGCATTTCCCAAACTCAATTTAATTTTTTTTTTTTTTTGAACAATTAGCACAACAAAAAGGAATGCACCTAAATGTTGTAAGCAGTAATAGCTGTTAATTTATTGTTGTCATGTCCTGGAATTCCAGTTACTATCTCTGCATTTTTATGATTACTTCCAATCTCCCCAACAAAACCCAGACAATTACAGGTCCTACTGCCTGTTTGTTTGTTTGTTTGTGGTGGGTGTTGTATCGTTTTTTGTTTTTGTTTCTTTTTTTCCTGCTTATTTCTGAGACTAGCTTTATACTTCCTGTCCCCATGAGATGTGGAGCAACGCTGAATCAAACAAGTAACATTTCACTTAGGTGGCCTGCAGACAGGTTTATCTGTTTCTCCAGGTGGCCTAAGAAACAGAGACCTTTCATCAGTTAGATGCTTATCACAGCTGTAAGCACGCTATTTCTTCAGTCTTCGGTATAAGATCTGTTGTAAGTCATATGTTAATTTACATTAGCATCCATGGATGTTGGTTCCTCTAGATTGTTATCTTCCAAGTTAATCATTGTACGTCAGGATGTGCAGATACATTTCAATGTAAAGGGCTGGTGATACTGACTCATCTTTATTCAAGGATTTCTTGCCTGTACTTGAATGTTTCAAACATGCGCTGCTCTCTGCAGTTTCTGTGGTTTGAGGTGGTGTTCAGGATACGCATACATTAAATAGGCAGCCACACTGTTCACACACCTTGGCTGACCCTTAGCACTGTAACTTGTTCATTCTCTTGGAGAGTGAGCTTAACTTTTGATAAACTTTCCACCATCACTTGATCAAATGTATGTTGTGATGGTCTGCTTCAAGTTTGGGCAGTGGAGAGATTTAACTTCCTGGGCATGGATTACAGCATGGCACACGTTCACTGTTAAGCTCAAAAACCTTCCTACAGGAGAATCTTAAGCAAAAATAAGCAATGAGGTGTTTTACTATGGAGAGATCAGGCTTCAAAAGAAACATTTTCTTTGTTATGGACTACAGAAGCAACATAATTGGCCTATTAACAAGTGAATGATTTTACACCTTTCTGCTTCATTGCTTAATGCAGAAAGGTATAGGCCATCTAGAAAACAAGCACATCAAACTCACCATTTATCAGGACTGGGTATTTAATTTGCCTTCCACCTTTAACTCTACCAAGTAAATGATTTCTGGAACTATCAGCAGCTAATAAAAAGTAAATCTTACTTTGTGCAGTGTGTTATCCAATACCACAAACAACTACCACACCAGCTGTATTTCAGTAGCAATGAACGCAGACATCTAAGTGCAGAGGGAAATCACAAGTTTACTTTCTGGGGAAACAAAGAAAGCTAAATCCAGCAAACTACTTTTAACGTACTGTGTAATTTAAAGGCAAAATTCAGGATTGCATTTTCAGCCACCTATGTAATTCTAAAAAGGAACAATGGATGTCCAAGCTTAGAGTACTGGCTGCCCCAGCAGGATACTTCTGTCTTCTTGGTTCTTTTGCATAGCTTGTACATATGTAACGTGCATGAGTCCAGATAATTAGGTATTTTTTCCTAAAACCCTTATCATTGTCAAAATTATTTTTTTAAATGGAAGACAAGTCTTCTTTGCAGAGCACATATGCAAGAAGTGTACAACTAATTTCAGGTGGAATAATTGTTGTCTAGAATATGAGAATGCTTTCATGTGTTTGACAGTGATGAATTAAATAATGTAACAGCATACATCGTTATAGATTCTTGGCGGACAATAAAAAATCTTTAGGTATTACGAGAATCTTTTCCTTGAGATTTTCTTAGAGCCTCCAATTTGATTTCATTTTCTTTTTCCAGATTTTCATGCAGTCAGGATCTTTGATACAATTTTTGTAAATGTCCTACATACAAGAGTTTAGGTATTTCTCTTCAATTACACCGAATTTTATGTGCTTGGTTTTCTGGTTTTGGGTTTGTTTGTTTGTTTGTTTTAAGGTATTGTTTCCAGTTTAGGCTCCCATTGTGTTTAAAAATACAACAGGGTAGGCTTGCCTCTACTCAGTCACAAATGGAAACTCAGATAACTCCAGGTGGCCCATTTGAAATGCAGCAGAGTACCAGCAGCCCACATAGAGCACAGTCAGGCCTTCCATACCTCCTCAAATGAAAGAATGTAATTTATATTTAATACAGGTTAGTGAAACGAATGTATTGCATCTAAATCTCATTGTTTAGCATGAATTATCTGTACCCTGACTTAGAAAAACACCATCGTTCTCTTAAGTGCAAAATGTTAAAAGGTACTTGTTCATTCATTACATGAGAAGCAGTCTGCATTTTAGATAAGAAACTAAAACAATAAATGTAATCATTATCCATTTACATTTTAAATTAACATTATTCATTCTGGCTCCTCTGTATATCCATGACCTTTACAAGCCTTTATTTATCACACATAACAAAAAACTTACCCAGCTAATTTTGCAGGAGTCAACACTGATGTATTACTGACCATTTCTCATTTTAAATGATCATGCTACCTCTATAATTAAAAAGATGTCTGATCTATATGGGAGAGGTTTTATTTTTATAGTGAGAAAGAGTTTCTGGTGGCCATTAGAGAACAAAGTACATTCTTCCCTCTAAGACTCAATCACATGTAATTAGCACATCTGGGTTATGGAGTCAAAGTCATTTCATGTGAAACAGGAGTAGATGAGCAGAACACATTTCAGTAATTTATTGAAGCTAGATATTTATTCCACCCTCACACTATCATCATTGATGAGTGCAGAAATGTTTCTTTTATAGACTCTTATGTAGCCCACAAATCAGTCTCTAACCTAGAGTCTGGAGATTACCAGAAGACAGCAGTTCCATTTTGTGTGAAAATCTTGGTTTTGTTTCCATTAGAATTAATACATTCCTGGTATTTTGTAGAAAGTTTTTGTAGAAGTAGAAACCGTTGAGTTGAGTACATCTAAACCAGAGAATCTAAACTGGATTGCTCTGGATGCTATGGGCATAGTCACGCTGTGTTGCCCAACAGTATGTCATTTGGCTTGAAACAGAACAGCCTCAGCGGGGGAAAATCTACAGCATAATAGTGAAGAGGACCAACCTTTGAATAGGGTAGGGAAGATATCTAATGCTGGTTCCCACATTTGACACCTTAATGGTTGACTTGAGTCTGAAAAAACATCACCCTCCCTGCTCAGCTCTCTGTTTTGAGCTGGTAGCCACTACCCTTCAGAGGACCTCTCCAAATGTGCAGCATCAACCCTTTTCAGAGGAGAAGCCCATGCCAGGCAGGCTGCTGGGCTGTTCCAGTGACATTCATTACGTGAGTCCATGTGGGTAGTCAGGCCTCAAATAAATAAACCCATTCTCCTTTCCAGTCTGGACATGGGAATGCCCAAAACTGTTGCTTTCTTGGGTGACTGTGAGCAGTAAATTGGCTAAATGGATTTTTTTGCTCTCCAGTGAAATTCTCTTTTTGTAAAAGCCTTCCATTTTGTGAAGAAATAAGCCTTACTTTTTTCTGCTTTTTCCACAGTTGCAGCTGAAGTTGAAGACTCTCGCCCAAAGCAGAGACCCCCAAGGAGGCCACGGAAGCCCAAGACATTAAATAATCCAGAAGACTCCACCTACTACACTCTAATACATGTGAGTTTAGCAAGTTTTTGTGGGCTAAAACTGCCAGATAATTCCCACCTAAACATACTCCCTAATTATCTGATTCCTGTATTCCTTTCTGATATAGCATAAAAGCTGTGCCCTACTGAAAGGAAGCATGCCATAAACATCCAATTTCAAACTAGATTTGAAATTATTAAAATTCAGAGTTACCCAGCTTGGGACCCTACATCAGGCCAATTTTTATTTTTGTACCCAACCATATGTACATTCATTATATGCATAAGCAGCATTTGCACTTTCAATACCTAGAGGAAATGCCTACTCTCCGTAGTTTCTTTGTAAGTCATGGGAGAAAAACAGGTTCATTTGGAGAGCTATTTTGAGTGTCTAAATTACTGCTCGATCTTGCAGAGAGAGCAAATATTAAAATAGGCTGTATTAGTATGCACACTGTAACTTCTTTTACAAATGTGTCAGATTGTGATTATGAAGGAATTGGCAAATACAAACAGCTCAGGAGACTAATGGATTTGAGCGTCTCTATATATAGCCTTTGGTCCAAGTTCAGATACCAAGGTCTGCTTTCCTTTCTTGACTTCAGTGCCCTTAAATATATAGAAAAAAAAAAGGAAAAAAAAAAGAGAGAGCAAGAAAGTAAGCATAACGAGAGAAAATGTAAAAGCAGCTCAAAAAGCAGTTCCAACAAAAAAAGCAATTAATGTCATTTGCTCGAGGTGCCTGTATCTTAGTGACCTATTTTAGCAGCCGGTGAGAGCCCAGCTAATAAACTAACCGTAGCAATTGCTTCTCCTTTCAACAGAAGGTGTCACAAGGGCCTTTAGGGAGAGTTGTGTCTGGCATACCAAAAAAGACAAATACGGCTATATTTTATTATGGGGGCTTTGAAATAACACAGCTTGGGAACAATGATAATCTGAAAAGAAATGATATCCTTAAAAATAAATTGGCCTGTAAGAATGAGATTTGTTTTGTGAAAACAATATTGGTGAGATAAAGGACTGAAGTGAAAGGCATGACACTGAATTCTGTATTGGGAAATGTTTGAGGAGATGTGTAATTCCAAAGCAAATGCATATTTAGAAAGCTGAGACTATGCAGGCAGGACCATTGTATTTTATGGACACAATTTGTTACGTGGCCATCTCCATATCAGAAAACGGGCATCACATCAGTGCAAACAAAAACTGCAGTGATATTGGGGATTTTTTAAAAAAAATTTTAGCAGCAGTTTTGGAAGGTGTAAAATATTATTAACTTTGATTAGTTGTATTTTTTGTGAAGGTGCGAAAAAGAGAAGCCTGTCTTCCTGACATGAAATTTACTGGTAAGGGAAAGAGTCAGAATAAATTTGTACTACACTGAAACTTAGAAAATGGGCCTACCAGTTCTTCTGTTCTTGGACATTGGAAGTCAGTTTTCCCAGCTTTCATGGCTTTTCTGCCTTACAAAAAATCTTTGTGATCAGCAGCTATTCACACATTATCAAGACCAGATTACCTGAAAGTTAGGGCATGCATTATGAATGCAAAAAAAAAAAAAATACTTTGTTTTATGGTCCCCTTCTGCAAAAACAGGTATTTCTCTCACACCACATTATAGATGTTGATTAGACACCTTCCGTTCTCACTCATCTTCACGCACATCAAATGAACTAAAGTGGTACACCGGTGTAAATGAAGCCTGACAATAGACTTTTGTTCATACAAGCCACTAAAAGCTTATTTGGGAGGTTATTACTTAAAATCAGTCCATCATTTTGAAATTATATGTCTTGTGCATCTGCCTGCAGACTGAGGTGTGTGTCCATCAGGATTCCTAGTTCTCATGGCCTTACAGTGTTACAATTCATAAATTCTAGTAAGTGTTCCCTAGTTTGAGAGAAACATAATCAAGCCCAAAATTAAGACCAAATTTAAGACCATCTGCACTTAAAAATACTGCTTACATAACGCTTTAGATGCTGCACCATAACGTTCTTCCTGAGTGTAAAGACAGAAATCTATTAGAGATAAGAAATTACTCACATTCCTTATCAGTCTCCCTCTTCTGCATTTCTGGATGTCTCATATCCTAAAGACGATTTTGCCACCCAGCATACTTCTTATTAAATGGGGCCTTTGTCAATTTTATCCTACTAAAACTTGTGACGCTGGATTGGCATTAATGAGAACAGGATTATGCCTTCTCCCACCGTGTTGCCTGTATACATGGTAATTCTCATGGCATCCAAGTAAACTTGCCTCACTGAGATAGTGTTGTGAACATCATTAAAACAGCTACAGATATATGAAAGTTTTACTTTTTATTATTGTTGTTCTGATCACAATTACTTTAGCTTTTTTTTTTCACAGCATTTCAACACATTCTCAGTGACATGCATAGTCACAGAGTCTGAAAAGAGATTTTGCCAGCGCACTTGCTCTATGGCTCAACAAATTAAGTTCTCTGTATTTTCATTAAACAAAACATATGCAACACTTTCCTACCTAGCATATTGATGAGTCATATCTTTGCATAAACTTTCCTTTCAGTATTTTTTAATAATTTTGTGCTTTTTTAGAAATCAATGCAAGATGAAAAACGGAAACCAAGAAAAGAAAGGTAATTTTTTTCATTATTTCACTATTGCCATTTTAGTTCTTTAGAAATAGTTCTTAGCTGCACTTCAACCATGAAAATAAAGCATTAAAAAAGCATGGTGATTTGGTGATTCACAGGAAGGGCATCATATACAAAGTTAAATATGCAATTTTCAGCAACAAAAATCCATTATGGAATTCAGTTGTTCAGTTTTACTGCAGCATGGCCCTTTACCATGGCAACACAAGCACAATAATAAGTTAAGATAAGGTCCGCATCAAAGATAGTTCTGACACGGAAAATAATTGAAGGTGCTTAAAATTCCAGTCAAACTAAATGAGCAACCATTTTTTTTTCCGTAGCAAAAATACAAAGGCTGTTAAATTTCTCTCCTAAAAATATACAACTGTTTGGAAATAGATGATAAAAATGGAAACAGTAAGATATTAGTATAACAGTAATACATTAATAACAGGTAAAGAAGAGTAGCTATTGAAATTTCAACCTGAAGCCTTTCTTCACATTGTAACTAACCTGTTTTGATAGCTCTATGTAGAAATGAAGGAGGCAGCACATATAGAATCATAGAATCATACATCCTGCCTTCCTGTATTTTAGATCCTGTAGACTTTGTTCACAGCTTCTGACTTACATCTTAGCTCTGTATTGTTTGTGTTTCTATACATAAGCTTTTTTGCTGTTCCCCAGTGACCCTGTGTAATGCTATGTTGGCCTCTTCATAGATGCAAGATACTTGAGCACTGTATGAATGAGCTGTTAGTGCTATCCTTGGCTGAGGTTGCAGAGTCAAGCTCCATATCTAAAAAAATGTATCTTCAGTGAAGTTACATGACATTATACGCCCTTAAGTTGGGCTCAAAGCATCTATCATCATTAAACCAGCGTTTAAATTGTCCTTGATTATGCCACTGCTTCAAGGACTCACTTAACATCCGTGTCTCCCACGTCAGTTCTAAGTTACAGCTTTTCTGATACCATTTGGATCTTGAAAATAATCCACATCTACAGTCATCTTATGTTTAGAAAACAATCATAATCATCATCATCTAGTGTTTCTCCCTCACTGGCCTCAGTTTGGTTTCACTCCTCTTAAATCTAGTTAAACAGTTCCATGACTGCATCTACTTTCATGTGCTGACTGTATTAGTCAAACACAGCAACAGAAATCAAGGAGTTATTTCCATCAATGTGACAATTGAATTCTGAAGGTTCTTTTCAGGTTGCTTTTAGGTTATTTTTTTCTGTACATATGATAGTCTGGTTAAACATTCATGTAACAAAAACCAGGCATCTGCATTATTGACACCAATATCTACTAGTTGCTTTAGACTCTCTTCTTGTAGTCACAGAAAAAAAAAAAAAAAAAAAAAAAAAGGCATCTTTAGGAAAACTATTGATATCTTCCTAAAGGAAATATCTAAAATAGGCCAGATGAACTGTATCATAAAAATACCTCTCTACTGATTATATGGCAAACCCATGCTATTTCAGTGATATATGTTTGCTTTATGAACGTCTAAAAGTATTTAGCATTGCAAAATTCTCTATCTGCATCATACAGCAGCTACATTCCAAAGACATATTTCTTGTGTTTATATATTTTTTTCCTTAGACCCTCAACACAAAAACAACCAAAAATGGTATTTGGTTGTGTTACTTTTAATGTTGAATATAATGTTGAAAAGTGAAATTGTTAATTTGGAGTATTTATTTATTGACAGTCTGAGCAAAGTGCTAGACTTAGATGTCTATTACCATGAAATTTCATCTCCTGATTGCACCTCAAAGGACAGCAGCTCTGTCACAAAAAAGAAGAGACATCCAGCTGAGCGCAGGATTTCAACTTTAAGAGCTACTGAATGGTAAGTCATACAAAATAATAATAGGAAAAAATAAATGTTGTATATACTCATTGAGAAAAAAAATGCATATGCATATTACCTGTCTGCAAATTCAAAACAAACAAACAAAAAAAGATGCACTTTCACATTAGACATAAATCTATTTTTAAATTTGTGGAATCTTGCCAAATCAACTTGGAATATGTGTAGCTGAAAACTTGACAGGGACAAAGAGTAGCATGATTTGTCTTCAGCCTGCCAGCTTTGGCTTCCCAAACTCCAGATGAGATAGACAGAGATGTAAATCTTTGATCTAAAATTGAATTCAAGTATAGCAGAACTTAGAAGTTGTATTTCTGACTCAGTCTGGCTTTAAACAGGGTAGATGTGTGGCGAATTTTCTGCCTGCTTTCTGCAGGTAAGACACCTGCTTGACTGCCTCCTCCTACTGTCCTGTAGCAGCATGTGTGCTTACAGCCTGCAGTGGACACCACCAAGGTGGACAGTCAGGAAAAGACCCTGAAGGTTTGAGGTCTGCCCTACCTCTTCTCTTCCCACATAGACTTCATAGAGGGTGACCTCTGCTGGGCAAAGGAAATTCATATTCTTTCAGGCACACATTGCACATACACGCACATTTATATATCTTTATATATCTCCTTGTGTCTTCATATATACAAGGAAAACCTGGAAATGGTCTAAATAAAAGCCTAAGGAAAACACCAAGTCTAGGATGATGGCTGAATTTGAAAACATATCAGCAAAAATGTTTGTAGAGTATTTTGTGCCTGTTACTTATTTCACTTTTTGGCATTCTTCATGTGGCATCTCAATTAGTTTTAGAAAGGTGTTGTGAAGGCATGGAATTAAACATAGTATCAGGGAATTACCACACAGTTTACATCTCTTGGAAAATGTTGCATTTCCGGGGTTGTTAATTACTCCAATCTTTCACCCTTTGTTTAGAAAGCTGCAAAATTGTATGAGGTCTGGTTTCTCATTCTAGATGAATGAGAATTTCGCCACTGAGCTAACTGAAAGGAAATTCAGGCCTTGTATTGCATGCTGTCTGATTGCATCCTAAATAGCCAAAATGGAAAAAAATCTGTGAAACTCTTAAATTTACACTGTTACTTTTGAGGGCAGATTTATCTTTGTCTTAAATTCAGTTGATACAATTTCTGCGCTTCAGTATCTCTTGAATGGGGTCACCGGGATGTAAAAACTATACAGTCAATTTGGTCTGGAGAAATGAATCATTGCAAGTTTTTTTGGCAGTCTACCTTCGACACTGGTGTAGGACCAGCGGTGCGGCACACCTGTAGTATATATTTGTGTAGTTATTTCAGACTAATCGCCTTAATAAATAGCTGAGTTTTATTTTTAATCTTACTCCATGGCAACATCTGGTGTTAGGCCACCATTCCAGCCTGTCAGAGTTGGCTTCCCAAGCTGGCTTGCCATCTGAAAAAAAAAAAAAAATTAAGACGAAATGGACACTTACAATGAGCTCAACAGGCAGGTTAAACTTACAGACCAAACAAACATACACCAGCTGAAAATCTGGTTCAATGCCAGCAGGCAAAAACTGCTGCAAAGCACCCACGTGTTCTCAGTGTTTTTATGTCCTTTTATTATGTCCCCTTCGCAGAAGAACATGTTGTTCTCCTGTGTTCATCTGCTCTCCAGATAATGTGTTTGTTCTGAGGTGCCTGCTTGATGCAGCACAGGGAGACAAGGCCTTGCAAAATCGGTTGATTTTTTTTTTCTTTTTTTCTTTTTTCCTGTCCTGATGGTGGAGGTTAAGCAGTCGATTAGGAGTGTTTCCCAAGGTAAATGTTTTGATTTTAATTTCTGAAACACTTCTGCACTTAATCCCTAGGTCAAGGGTTGCCGAAAGCCCCCTGGAAGAGAGTAAACCCGAAGATAATCCCTATGACTACAGAAGACTGCTGCGGAAGACCTCGCAGCGCCGGCGCCTTATCCAGCAGTTCTAGCTGCTGCTGCTGCTGTTGCTGCTGCCATTTGGCTTTTATCAATCTTTTTTATCATTTTATACCATGAGCATCCTATTTTTTTTTAATCTGTGATGTTTCAAGTTTACGTGTGTGTTCATGTGAATATGAATTACTGTAGTTTACAGCCCAACACCGTTGCAAAGGGACACTGTCAGTCACATACAATATACTTTAAAAATAATAAAAAAACTGGTTTTTCTTCACATACCACTGCTACATCTTAAAATTATTAAACATAAGCAGCTTAAATCTAGGTTACTTTTCTCAGTGCATATCGCTTTCCCTTCTGCATTTCATCAGTCTTACCCAATTAAAATAGATCATTTAGTTTACAGTTTCCTAGTTAAGCATTCAAATTTCCATATGCACCTTCAGAAAACCTTAGTTATTGTTTCTAATAAATTGACTTACAGGAAAAAAAAATTACAAGAACACCATAGGGGAATTTCTGTTTATTTTAGGTTTACAATGCCTAAATTTGAGGATGAACTGTATGTGGTGTCCCTGTAATGAAAACAAATGAATTGATTAATTGGATAGCATACTATAGCAGTTTATTTCATTATTGACTTTACTGTAAAGCTAGTAGCCAGTTTTAAAGGTCAATATTGTGTGTATAATTTTTATGTTGGAGACATCTATTTATGGGAAGTATATCCAGCCCTGTCCTCTGCCTCTGCGCTTTGTGACTAAATGATGAACTTCTAAATCGTGTTGCTTTGTTCTGCTTTGCATTAGATTTTTTAGGAATCTTAATCTCTGGGGTGCCAAAAAAGAAATAGAAAGACGCTCTGTGGTTGATTGCTGCCTAAATGCAATGATCATTCTTAATCAGTTCCACTAGAAATTAAATAGAAATAAAAGCAATAGCCACTGCGTTCAAAATTTCCCCCGATTCCTTATTCAAAAGACCTTATTTCACAGAAACCACGCAGATAATTGCTCTGCTTCCTTTCAGGATTCATAATTGCACGTTCCCAGCTGCAAAACAAGAGAAGGCAAATTTCATGAAGCCCATATAAAGGCCTGGTCCTGCTCTCTTGCTTAGCTCTCCTAAATACTACAATTACCGGCAGCAGCAAGCCACAGAGGTTGGGTTTTTGTTTCCGCCACCCAGACACTTGGCCTCGCCCCAGGGACAGGTAGCGGTTGCTTCCCAGTCTTGAAGAAGCTATGAGGCCACGGCACTGAGTTAAACTTTGCTGCAATGTAAAAATTGTGGTAAATTGTTTAAATTTTGAAATCTATTTTAAAGTTGCTTTCTCATGTATTATTAAAACCGTAAATAAAAAGGCACAAGGCAGTGATGCGGTTGGCTGTGTCTGAATTCCACCCAGAAGTGACGAAACACGGGACTGGGGAACAACAGGGCGAGGCGGCGAAGACCTTGCAGCGGCCTCTTGCCATGGAAAGCCCGAGTGCCCTTCTCCGTCTCCCTAAAGCCGATGCCTTCAGAGATGCCCTCAGCTGTGGCAGCCCCAGGGCTTGGCTGTGGGCTCTGGGTGACCAGGGCTCGCTGCAGGGCCCCATATTGGCCTGGTGCGGCCTCCCCTGCCTCCCTCCTGGGATCAGGGCTCAAAATCTGTGGGCTCAAGACTTTACATCTGCGGGAGGAGAAGCAGCCACGGTGGGCACGGCTCCTGCAGCCCCCAGGGGAGGCCAGGGGCGGTCCGGGTGCCTCCAAAATCGACGTCGGGGAGGCGAGGGGAGCGGCTCGTCTTCTCCGTCCCCCGGTGCGGCCTCCCCAGGGCGCAGGGAGGCCCGGGGAGCCCTCGGGGCTGCCGAGAGCTCCGCCAGGAGAGGGGACACCAGGAGAGGGGAGCAGCGGGGACACCGCCACCCCCAGCCCGTCCCGACGGGGTCCCCGGTGAGGCAGCCCCCTCCCCGCCCCGGGAATGCCCTGCTCGCTGCCCTGCCGATGGGGGGAGGAAAGAGGGGGGCATTGTCTCAGCTCCTTCCAGCTCTTGCCATAGGGGAAGCTTCCCCCGAAACTCCGGGGGGTGTCCCAGAGTTGAGTCGGGACGGGAAAAAAAAAACCTTCCCCCGTTTCGCTCGGCGCAGCCCGCTGCGGGGACACCCCCGGGGGGGAACACAGCCGCCGTCGGGCTGCTCTCCCCGGTCCCGTCGGTGCCAGCCCCGGGGTGGGGGCTCCGCGGCTTTCCCCCTCCCCGACCCCCCGCCTCGCTCCGAGCCGGGGGGCGGCGGCGGCGGGCGGCGCCTGCGGGCCACGATCGCGTCGGCAGCTCCGCGGCGCGGCCCCGGGGGCGCCCACGGGCGCTGCTCCCACCCACGCGTGCCCGGGGCGCCCCCGCCCCTCCGCCGCCCGGCGCAGCCGCACACACTTTGCACGCGCACTTCCACGCGCACACACTCGCACACACGCAGCTCACCCTCCCGAGGCACACCCGCTCGGGCCGCCGGGGCTTGCAGCTCGCCGCTCCGCGCCCTCCGCTTCCCTTCCCTTCCCTTCCCCTGCGCCATGGCCAGCCCCGGCTCCGGCTTCTGGCCCTTCGGGGCCGACGAGGGCTCCGCGGCGGCCGAGAGCCCCGGCACAGGTAGGGGGGCACCGGGCGGCCCCGACGGAGGGCACCGGTGCTCCGAGGTGGGGGGGGGGGGGGGGGAGGGCTGTCCCTGGGAAGGAGCGGCGGGTGCCGGGCTCGTCGCCCCCCGTCCCCACGGATGTCGGCCGCGTTTTGTCTTGCAGCGAGAGCCTGGTGCCAGGCGGCGCAGAAGTTGACGGGAGGCCTGGGGAACAAGCTGTGCGGTAAGGGCAGGGCGGCCCCCGGCGGCGGGGGGCTGGGGGCGGCCGCGGGATGCGCCCCCCGAGCCGGGGAATTGGGGAGACGGGGGGGGACGGAGGCTGGGACCGCGGTGCTGAGCCCGTGTGTGTCCGTGTCGCTGTCAAGCTTTGCTCTACGGGGACGCCGAGAAACCCGTGGAAACCGGCGCCAGGGCAGCCCCCGGGGCAGCGGAGCCGCGGCCGGTCTGTACCTGCGACAAAAAACCCTGCGGCTGCCAGAAAGCCGACGTGAATTACGCCTTCCTGCACTCAACAGGTAACGGAGCTCCCGGGCGGCGGCGCGGCTCTGAAAAAGACCGAAAAAGTCCCCAAAAAAGGATGCTGCGGGCCGGGAAGTGCCGCGGCCAGGGAGACCCGACGGGGCGAGGAGGCTCCGTGGGGCGCCCGGCCCCGGCCCCGAGCCCCGTGAAACCCGCTAGAAATAAAGAAAAAAAAGTCCCGAAAAACTGAAAATTGAAAAAAAATAAAGCAGCGTAAAATAAAATAGCCCCCCCCGCGGCGTGCTGGAGCCTGCAGGTCGCTTTTTATAACGGGTAGCGACAGCAGCGACCTTCCCGTTGGAGCGCCTGGGGTTCGATTAAGGGTGGCGGCGAGGAGGGAGAAGCGGGCTCGCACCGGCTGACTTCGGCTCGGGGTATTTCTTATTTTTGCCTTTCCCCTTTTTGCTTGTGCTGCAGCCCCCGGGCACCCCAAGCAGCCCCGAGCAGGGCTTTGAGGGCTTGCCTCAGCCCCGCTGAGTGGTGCCGGGTGCGTGCTGCTGGGCTGCCGGGCATCACCCCCGAAAAACACATTCGGTTATCAACAAGTTACCTGCCAAGCCTTGCGCTGGGCACTCGCGAGGAAGGTCTTTTATTTTTGCAAGGCAAATGACAGGTTTTTGAGTGCTTCTTGTAACGTTTATTTTCCAGTCCTTATTCTTCCCTTTTTTTTCCTTCGTTTTCCCTTTTTTTTCTTGTTTGCCTGCTCTCTCTCATTGTCTTAAAAATTGGTCTGAAATATACTGCAGGCAAAAATTGCTGCTTTAGGTAGGAAATGAAAACCTAACTAAATCTCTGAAAACATTCCTTAAAACACGATCTTACCAAATTGCTTACTAAATAAAAATAAAATCCACTTTTGTTGAACACAGAGAAAAGATTTCCCAAACATAAACGGGAGAAGCGTGTGCCCAATGTCTGTGTGTATGGTCATAAAACGAAGTTAACTTTTCCTTTCTCCATTCCCAGACCTTCTGCCGGCATGCAACGGAGAAATAACAACGATGTCTTTCCTCCAAGACGTTGTGGACATTTTACTTCAGTATGTGGTCAAAAGTTTTGATAGATCGACAAAAGTTATTGATTTCCACTACCCAAATGAGCTGCTCCAAGAATATAACTGGGAACTGGCAGACCAGCCACAGACCTTGGAAGAAATTTTATTGAACTGCAGGACAACTCTGAAGTATGCAATTAAAACAGGTAATAGCCGCCCTCCTTTTCTAGCCCGTATGGTCTCACCCAGTGATTAAAGGTGTTGTTTCATTTTATCTTGAAGCATCAGAGATTTGAGCAGCTGCTGTATTTTGCCAGTTGCAGGCAGTTTCTAGCAGGGACGGGGATCGCTTTCATAAACGATAAAAAGCTCTCGCAGCCCCATCACGGTGGCAGTCCATGCAGCCTCATGCACCCTTTCCAATTTAAAATCAATGCCTCCGTGCATCGGGGCTGCCGAGTGTGGCACTCGGCAGCCACCTTCGCAACTTCCCGCCGTCCCTTTTCATCCGTTTTGCGTGATAGGGGCTGGAACTGGGTCTGCTCCTCGCAGACAGGGCGATGCCGAGCACAGGGGTGGCTGGGGCATCCCTGCAGGGAGGGCAGGAGGGACCGGGACTGGCCCATTTAGCGGCCAAAATCCCAAAATCTCAATAAGCATCCTGTAAGTGCGAGCTCCCAGCGGCCATTTGCCACCTCTCTCCCCTTACCTGCATGAGGACATAAAACCCGGATAATTTGGCAGAAGTGTCTGCAGGATTATTATTGTGGTGGGTTGTTTTTTTTTCAGGCTCGAGGAATAAAAGCACCCCCAAAATTGTTTCAATAGCCGTTTTTTGTTAGTTTTTCACTGGGGGCGAGTTGATGCCTGCCCGGCCAAGCTGGGGCACGGGGCCTGCCCACGCGTGGGGAAGCCCCAGCTCGGCACCGGGGCCACCTTAAATAAAGCGCCGAGGAGCAGACAAAAAGCACAGCGGCAATTACAGCAGGACTGGGAAATAATGCGGGGTGCAGAGATCTCTTAGTGGGAGTCTGAATTGCTGAGAAATTGACTAAAAATAAGTGCATGCCAATTACTGAGAGAGACAAAAGGCTGCTTTGTGAATCGAGGCTGTGGGGAAAACAAAAACCAGGTTTTGTCACCTTTTGGGAACAAACTGATCCCAGTAACCATTGGGGGGGATCTTTGTAATCCTGTTTGTTTAGGGGTGGCAATATCCAGCTGAGTGCTTTTGATATATGAGTCTGGTGCTGTCACAATGTCTGTAAAATACTGGAATAAATAGTTGGGTAAATGATATCCACTGGAACACAGTCGATGAGTCCAGTGATCCTTGTGATGTGTCTGGACAGGGCGTAGGAAATATTTTCCCTGAAAGCTGTGAAACACGGGGTCTGTGAATCTGTGAAATCAAAGAATAGGGATTCTTAAGCGATTTTCGTTAACCCGCTTTGTGAAAGCCTGTTTCACGTAATGGAGTATTTTCTGCATCCAGAAAAGACCCTTCAAAACAACATTATCGCTTCCCTTGTGTAAATATGCTAGGCTTTCCCTTCTTTGCATTTTTTGTTGTTGTTGTTTTGATGCAAATTGCACTTTCCAGGCTGGAGGAGCGGTGCTGGGGTGGCAGGGCTGGGGTGCACGAAATGTGCCGGATTTCCACCCAACCCCCTTTATTCAGAGTAAAACGCTTGAAATGCCCTCAGAGAGGTGAGGTTTCTGCAAGAGAAATCGCATCGCCTCAATTTAGTCTGGGGGCCGCAGCCAGCGCCCTGCAGCCCGGCACTGACGCCCGCTGGGGATGCGAGGGGCTGGAGGGCGATGTGGTGGGCTGAGGGGCTGCAGGAGGAAGGCACCCGTGCCTCTCTGCCTTCCCCTGCCGTGTCTGTCCGTCGAGGATGCAGTGGAAGCGGGTTTGTGAGGGCAGGGTGTGGTGTGGTGTGGTGTGGTGTGAGCGTGGCCCTGGCCTGTCACGGCCCCAGCCTGTCACCTCACGGTTTATCCAGGGGTACGTGTGAATGCTCTGCATGTGGTAAACCTCTCGGTGTGGGGCACAGCTCTCCCACTGCCCCCATGTCCTGTGTGTCTGTCATGGTCACCGCTTTGTTCCTGACGGCCAGGACAAACGAAGCGCCTTTCAGGCAGGAGGCACCCGAGCCCTGATTTCTGAGCCCCTCTCACAAGCTCGTCTTGCCCGGAGCCTGCCTGTCAAGCGAAGCCGCAATTTTCCGCCGCTCACTCACGTACCGGGGTGCCACAGGGATGGAAAAACCCTGGCGGCTGGGATTGGGGTCAGGCTGGGGGAGTGGGTTTGTGGCTGTGGCATGCTGAGGGCGCGTCGCAGAAGAGCGGGGCACTGAGGGAAGGTGGCTGTGCAAGCAGCAGTACTGCTCTGAAGATGTTACTACAGGGAGTTGTTGCTACAGGGAGAGCACTGCTCCCCACTCCGTGCTCCGGGGCAAGGCTGTCGCATCCCGCCCGTGCAGCCAGCCCCTTTCGTGCAGCCATCCCTGAAGCGCGAGGTGGGCTGTGAGGTTTCCGTGAAGAAACAGGCAGCGACAGCGAGGTTGTCCCCTGGGGCTGGGTGCTGACGGAGAGCTGCTGAGATGCCGTGGCTGCAGATAGGAGTTCTCTCATTCCGCAGCTTTTCTGAGATGCCGTGGCTGCAGATAGGAGTTCTCTCATTCCGCAGCTTTTCGGGGTGGGTTTATTTTGTAAACAAGAGTCTTTTTCTGGCCTCTTCGAGTCTTCCAAAGATTCACCAGAGGCTTTCAGCTCGTAATTCTTCCTGCTTTCTGGCAGAAGTTGGGAGCTAGCTAGGAGCTTGGCTGATGTCGAACCCGAGATACAAATACTGAAACCTCAAAAATAAATAAATAAATAGATAAAACAGAACATCACTGGGCAAATGCAGAGCCCCTGGTGCAGGACGGCTGTGGTTGTGTGTGGCTTTGGTGGCAGTAGCAGGGCACACACGTGTCCCGGAGCAACCCACCTGAGGGGAGAGCAAGGGCCGGATCCTGCTTTTGCTGCTGGTTCTCTGGAGGGCTTTGCCCATGTGCCCCAGGCAGCGCTGGTGGGGGAAGGAGGCATCTCAGGGCAAAATGCAGCCAAACAGGCCAGAGAGAGCATTGGGTTTATCACAGACGAAGGATGCAGGGACTGGATCTGGTGCCCCTCCAGCCCCTCATCCCTGTGCTCTGCCCCCAAAGCCCAGCCAGTGCCTTTGTGCACTGGGAGCTGGGAACCAGGAGCAATTCCCCGTGCTGCTCCGCGAGCCGCGTGTCTGCGCCTGATAAGGGGCCACTGGAGACCAGAGATAAGTTTTCCCTCAGTTCAGGGTCTGTGTTTCCTCAATCATCTTGCTCTATCTTTTGTTTTCCATGATGACAATAACAGTGCCTCATCTGCAGGTCAGGACAGGTGTTTTCGAGGCGGAGGAGGCTTTCCTTCACGTCGGACAGCATTTAGATAATTGTTAACCTTCCTTGATTTGTACTTGTAATTGTGCCACTTAACAGCAGTTTGCAGGGAGCAACTAGAAAAAAAAATGAGTTTTAATGGTTTCTGTTCCTTGTTTTAATGTCTCTAGACACATTTTTAAGAAAAATCTCTGACAGGATTTTGGAAAAATATCAGGAGCCAATTAGATTAACCACATAAATGGACGATCAGCCCATTGAGGATATTCTTGTGCATCCTCCTGATGTGGCAGCGATGCTGGTTTTGTTTAAAATCACAATTGCAAGCAGCCAGGCTGTTGTAATTGCAGCTTGGCAGGGAAGAAATGACAAGTACCGCTACCTTCCCTGCCATCTTCCTGCAATCATCAGCCTTTGAGTCATATGCAGAGCAGTCACCAAAATGTTCCATTTTCTCATTTTGCCCCATCTATTATAATCATTAGCCATTCATCACTGATGTTATATGTACTGGCAAGATCCTCAGATGGTGTCTCATGCATGCCTTTCAAACCTAGCCAGGCACAAACCCATTCGGTGACAACATGTGACACACGAACAGGAGCGAGCCGCTGTTTTTGTGAGGCACCATCATGCTCATTTTCAAAGCGCACTGAAAGAATAATGGGGGATGCCGGAATGCATTATTCTGTGTTCGGTGAAATTACTCAGATTTACTTCATTTGGAATGAGAAAGAAGAGAAATCCTGCCTTTTCCAAAAAATATATATATATTTTTTTGCTGTTTGCTTTATTTCATACCTTGAAAGCACTTCCTTCTGTATAGAAATCCTTAGGTAAATACACTGTTCAGCACTGAATAGTTTCAGTCAGTCATCAACCTTTTGATAACATTTTCCATTTTATGCAGGGCATCCTAGATATTTTAATCAACTTTCAACTGGATTGGACATGGTTGGGTTGGCAGCAGACTGGCTGACATCAGCAGCAAATACTAATATGTAAGTAGCAGAATTTTTCCGTGATATTTAATATAATTTTACAGTTATACTGTACAATATTAGCTGCTGTAGCTGAACGGAAAAAGGAATACTTTAATGTTAAGCATGCTGGAAAAACTATTGTCTGCTTTTTAAATGATTGCTCTACTTATTTACATGAAGATTTCAACATTGTTCTATAGATTGTCTTCTATGAAATTCCACCATACAAATATGATGTCAGCTTTGCTAACCCCCCAGAATGTACAGAAAAATATATTTTAGTATTTTGCATGCATAAATATGTGAAATGGAAGGTGTCCTAAGAAACAGTTGCATTTATGTAGGGGGAGTTAGGTATAATTCATACTCAGAGCAGTTAGAGCCATTGCTTTCTGTAAGAAGGAGGTGCAGAATTTAAAATGTTTTTGGTATTTTTTGCACTGAGGGGCTAGGAAGCATTTTTGTGCACTTGTTTAGCTTCATGAACTGTCTTATCATCATGAACAGGACTGTTAATGTGCATGCATCTAGATATGCAAATAGGTTTTGGCAAGGCGAAGGTCTGGTTCTGGCCAGCAGCTCTTGAATTCAGGGCAAAGCCTTGAGCCTGGAGGAGGTGGGCATGATTTGTTTCACTGAACTGGGTGGAAATGGAGTGTCCAGTGCTCTCGGCATTTCTCCTTTTAGACATCTGACATGAAATCAGAAGGAAGATTATCAAAACTATAGTAAAACAGAACTCTACTCAGCGCAAGATAGAGTGTATTGTGGCTATAATGTAATGTAATATTGGTAACAGATGTGTTAGTGTTGTAGCTCAAAGCATTAAATATGGACATTACTACATTTCAGGTTCACCTATGAAATTGCTCCAGTGTTTGTACTTTTGGAATATGTCACACTAAGGAAAATGAGAGAGATGGTTGGCTGGCCAGGGGGCTGTGGCGATGGGATATTTTCACCTGGTACATGATATTTCAAGCTTTCTTTATTCTTCAGACTGTGCTATGTGACATCCCCTGTAGTTAAAGATCAAACATAATTAAATATGCATGTTCAAGAGGACACTTGCTAATAACCGCCACTGGCCTCTTTGAGATAAAGTATTGCATGTTTATGAATTTCAGGGATGTGATTATGAGAGTCTGTGAGCAAATTGCTCTGCATTATGAGCAGCTGTAATGGCACATGGGAAACATAATCAGAAGAGACATTGCCTTGCAGTTTTGCTTTGCCCCCACTTTTCATAGATTACATGAAACAGAAGGAATATTGTATTAATAACAGAGCGAAGAAACACAACAATGCTCTCCATCACTGCAGGGGGAATTGGAGTGAGGAGGGGAAAATGTAGCATGCCTTTAAGCAAATTGAGTGGATGGGTAGGATCCCACCCACATTACAGTATGCATTTAGCTTTCCACGTGTGAGCTGGCGTTTGGGGCTCAGTGGGGGTACCTGGATGGCTCATTACCCTGAGTGCTTGAAGGCTCAGAAACCTGGTTCCTTCAGGGCACATCAATAAGGCAAAAATTTAGTGTAATTAACTGTGGAGAAATCATTGACTCTTGACACATACTACATTGTTAAAATTTTTTTAATCATTCCACTTATTCTTGATTTTTACTTTGTCACCTCCTATCTCACTCTGGAACCTTGTTGCTAAAAATTTTGGCCTATCTGTCTCCCCAGATTGAGAAAAAAAATAAAGAAAGAATTTACATTAGGCACAGCATCTTGGCATGTCAAAAGAGAACAGACTGACAGTTGGTGGGGAAGGAGGTCTTCTGGAAAAAATGTTCATTGACCTAATAGAGAGGGAAAGAGCATTTGGGCTGTCAAGCAAAGGAAAGACCTTACGGATAAGAGCCTAGGATGTATGGGCCTCCAAGTGCACAAAGGATGAAGTTTGTGCTGTGTGGAAGATCAAACAAGACTCATTTGCTGCTGACCTCTGGCATCTGAATGCACATGTGGGAGGTGGTGCAGGAATTTTGGGTTGGTCCTTTCCGCAGAGGTGGAGAAAAAGGCAAGAAGAGTTTACATTATTTCTCATTGAGTCCTTATGTAAAAAAGCAGTGAGAGCCAAAGCTCTGCAGCTTTCACTGTAGTGCTTAGAGGTCCTGACCAAAGCCTTGGCCTGGAGGTCATGATGCATCACACAGGATAGCGTCTAAACACATATAATGAGCCCAATTCCTAAGACAATGTTTTTTGAAATTTAACAGTGATTGGTTACTGTCCTGACCTGACAAAGTACATCTGGTCTTCAGGTCCTCACTTTTCAGGATTCAGCCAGGATAGCCCTGGCTATCCTGGATAGGACCTAGTGAAGGAGAGGAGAGCAATAGCAGTGCTGCTCGGCAGGATGTGATGGGCAGAGGATGGGCACAAATGTGCCCAAATCTGGTATGCTGTGCTTGAGATAGCGTCAGTCAGGAAACGTATCTACCTCGGGAGGAGAGAGGTCCAGGTCTGACGTCAGCAGAGCTAGGATGCTACCTGGCGTGCCGGATAATGGAGCTGACTTCATTCAGCTGTAATGCCGATGCTCTCAGGAGCAATGTAGCAGAAGAAAGAGAAACAAACAGAGGAGGAAGGGGGGATGTGTCTTCTGTGTTTCTGAGCTTGTTCTCTGAGCTAAAAGTAAAGGCAAACAAATTTAGGTCTCTAACTCTTCTCTTCTATCTGACCAAGCAGAAGGCAACCCCAGCTCCCAGCCAGGCAAGCCAAAATAGGTTCTGAGGCAGCCAGAACTGGGGCAGGCAGCTTTTTGGGCCACCAGCCACACCAGGACAGGCTTTCTATCAGTCATATGTATGTGTAATGTCTGGTTTGTGGAAAGTGCATATTTCTAATTCACTGTGTAAAAGGAGAAGTATCCAGGGTGCAAGTCCTGCTTTCTTAGACAATAGTCAAAATCACCTGTGTGCTGTCTCCTCTTTTCAAACTATCACAGCTTCTAGTGAAGACCTTAACTGCTGCAGAGAAAAGGTTCTTGCTCTCTGCATTCTCTGTAATGAAATATACAGTATCGATACGTGCAAAACATAAAGGCCTGATTAGGATCTCCAAATTTTGTTGGTGTGTTTTGTTGCCTGCAATTAACGGTGGGTGTAAACACAGCTGTAGAATTAAAGGCAGAATGTGGGCTCATTAATAAGTTTAAGGTAGAATGGCTAGAAAATAAATAGTAGGAAAACCTGGAAACCTAACATTTCAGTCTTGATTCTTTTGACGCTAAGCCAGTGACTTTGGACAAGATAGGCCAAATTTCTTAAACCTGGACACCTTAGATCAGTCACCTAAATCATCAACAGTAGCTGCTGCATGACAACTGCATGTTTTAGGGACAGGAACCTGACCATTTCCTCTAAATCTCTCCATTTCTTCTTTTGTCATTTGTCAAAAGAGGTGTAGAAGTATGCTCATACCTCTCAAGATATTTGAGAGAGGAGGAAAAAGTAGCCCCCTGGTCTGCCCTGAGCCCCATACCAGCGGTACCATTTCTCTGTTCACCTGGATTCACATGAGGGCCCATGAGGTCAGAGAAAGCCCAGAGCAGGAGTGGCATCACTGCAAAAGCAGAACTAGGACACTGGGTAGAAGTGAAGGGCAATGCACGATTTCTGTGAGCTATGGAGCACTACATATATATATATATATATATATATATATATACACACACACATATATACTTCCATTGGGATACATACAAATCATGCTAAGTCAAACCTATGTTAAATTTACCAGAACATGTAGCCTGCTGGTGTAACATGTTGTAATGTCACTGCTTTCAGCAGAGCTATCTTGATGTGTTTAGGGTGTGGATTTTATTTTATCTCACTTTGGCTGTCCAAGCATTAGGTATCTACCCTGGACTCATTACAGCAGCTCCTGTCTATTCAAGGGAGAGGGGTGGATGCATCTGCAGTGCACAGCATCCCAGCTACTGCTGACAGCTACCTTAGGATGAGCTGAGCCATCCTCTGGAAGTGTCTGCCTCATGCTCTTCACTCCATTTTTAGATGGGTGAAAGTTAGGTTGCAGTCAGACTGTTCACTTAAAAGCCTAAAACCATGATCACTATACACCTTTTCTTTGTATAAATATATGTGCATAGGCATCAATATAGAACCGATCTGTATATATATACACTATATATACAGGATAAAGCTGATGGGTTTTATATATACATGTATGTTTGTGTGTGTGTGGCTGTGTGTGTTCATATGTAAAAGTACCCAGACTCTGCCTCAGGTTCTGCATTATATTCCCATAGTGCTCATGCAGTATGGATGTGCAGCCAAACACTGCTTGACTGTAGGCACAGACGCTCAGTGAAAATCTTAGGAAGAATGAAAAGCATGTTTTTAATGGACGAATTGATACTTGAAGTACAGAAACAGAATACTGTAAACCTGTCAGCTGATGCTTGAAATGGGTATTTTAAGTTAATGTACCTCAGGGATTTTAAGGACAGTGTTAGGGAAATGTGACTTTTTCCCCTTGCTCCCATCAGGACAAATGAAAAGAAAAATATGTTTTGGAATGACACTTTTTCCTTTCTCTTCCTTCTCCCCCTTCAGTTACCCAGAAGGCAGTATCCATTGGGACACACTGTGTGGGTTTCTTCAGAACTGGGGTGTGAAATATCACTCTGGTTTGGGAAGGGAGAGCACGGGTTAGGTCGCTCTTGGAAGCCACTTAGGAAGCTGCCTTGCAGTGGCATCTGTGGAAAGGAGTGGGGTTAATGTGTAGGTAGTATATAGAAAGATAAGACTGGGGACTAAAGGAAAAATGGTGAAAAAAATGAGGATAAAAGGAAACTCCAGTCATTTTTTTCAGTAGTACTTTATGCATAAATTGTTACCCGGGTATAGTAGATCTGTTACTGTACAACCCAGCTGTGAGGAACCTCAGGATGAAGAATCCACATTTCTGCTCTTGGGCAGAAACATTAACATTAGAGTTAGGAAAACTGTAGCAAGACATATCATTTGTACTGAAATGGTATTAAAATGCATAGCAAAAGTAACAGTGTATTACTGTGGACTCCAGGTGGTGCCATATCTAACATGTATGCTATGTTGATTGCACGTTTCAAGATGTTCCCAGAAGTTAAAGAAAAAGGAATGGCAGCTATTCCCAGACTGGTTGCCTTCACATCTGAACATGTATGTGTTTCTGTTTTTTCCTGTCTGGTACACCTGTTTGTATGAATTCGTGACGAAGAAAATAGCTAAACAAGAATTGCTAGCCAACTGTCTTCATTTCTGTTATTTCTTCACTGGGAATGAAAAAATGGGAAGGGGCTGGCTTCCTGATACATGGGGGGATGAGCTGTGCACTTCTCTGTGGCTGGAACCCAGGGAGAGCAGGCTCTACAAACCATTGCCCTTCTTTTTATTCTGCCTTGTGTCTCTATCGACACTGATATGGATGGCAAGTACCACAGCAAGCAGTGAGAGCTCAGCATCAGGCTTCTGAGTATCCGGTGTTTGGGTCCTAGAATCATAGAATGGCTTGGATTGGAAGGGACCTTAAAGATCATCGCACTCCAACCCCCCTGCCATAGGCAGGGATGCCACCCCCTAGATTAGGTTGGCCAAGGCCCCATCCAGCCTGGCCTTGAACACCTGCAGGGATGGGGCATCCACAGCTTCTCTGGGCAGCCTGTGCCAGTGCCTCACCACCCTCTGAGCGAAGAATTTCCTCCTAAGGTCTAGTCTGAATCTGTCCAGTGACCTGGATCCCTCGGGGACAGCAGATCCCTGTGTCTCAGAGTACTTCTAGCTGAAACCGCCCCTGCCATTCCTTAGCGAGAGGGTAATAACACACATGAAGACGGTGTTGGAGTGCTGTGTGTAGAGCCAGCAGCTGTGGTGTGCTGTGGGGCACTGGGCTTCGCTGTGGGTCTATCTCTGAGCTAGGCCCTCAGCATACCGGGGTTCGCTGCAGGCACCAACGAGAACTGGCTGTGCTGAATGGGGGCTGCTGAGGTGAAGGGAGGTGGGCGTGAGGGGACCAGAGTGCCCATGTGGGAGAGATGTGGCTTTTTGCTTATTTAACAACCACGTTTCTGTCATGTTAAGTCATGTTTCTGTGTCTATTGTGGGGGTTATTTGGGCTTTAGGGCCATTTAAAGCTCCTTGCAGCTTATAATGGAGAGTGTGCGTGCAGGACGAAGCGGGGGAAAAAAGGGTTGTACTCAGTAAGGGCTGTGAACTGTCTTCAGGCTTCATGGTCCCTTCCTAAATTTCTCTTCAGCTAGGTGGGGTTGGCCACCAGGACTCTTTGATGACTGGGCTCAGCAGGGTACCATCCATGCTAGGTGACAACATCTGCCTGGCTGCCTTTTTTGACTTACCAGAGAATGTGTTTCCAGTCTGTGCGATTGTGAAGAGCTCAGTGTCCTAACAACTGATCAGAAATATTTGGGAGGCAATCCCTCCAAGCATGCCTTTCGTGGCATTAGGATGAGATGCAATACAGAACGGCAGGCTCCACATTGCAGAATAATTGTCCCCAAAGCAGTCGGACAAAAAATATTCTATGAGTGTGTAGCAGCTCTCCAAAGTTCGCTGCACAGCTAGAGATCCATTATTCATACGAAAGTTACAAACCTAATAAGTATTGCAAATAAGGTTCAGCATGATTATTTAAAATAACAAATCCTATTAATCATTAGAGAATTTCATTGTATTCATAGTATTGGGATGTTAAACAATGAGCCAAATTGTGCTATCAGTCTCAAAATAATGAAATGAGCTTTAATAATTGTGTTTTCATGCCAAGGAAGAAGCAGCTCCCTTAGCAAATTAAACATTCCAAAGTCAAATACACCAGTGAATCCACAGGCTAGCATCTGAAATGTTACATTTTAAAAGTAGCCTGAAATTGCAGTTTTGTCCTTTCCTCAAGCAAGTTTTTATAAAGTATGTAATAGCACATCTTCTAGGGCAGATAAGAAACCACACTAAGTGAAGGCAGGCAGGATTGTTTAACTCTTAATTGCCCAGCAGGCAGCGATCAAGGTTTAACCTTCAAAATAGCAGAGACTGTTAAAGGAATTGCAGAAGTCTGTACAAAACAATCCCTTTTTAGTTAGAAAATGTCATGCAGAACCTGAATAGACAGTAAGATACAAGAATGGCATTTGTCTCATTTATCATGACATGCTGATCTTCTGCTTCCTTTCAAATTCCCCAGTCTGATTCTAGTTTCTCCCTGCCACAGTTGGATGCTTTTGTATGATGATGGCCACAGAACAAGCAGTCTGTAAATGGGATACTGTCATTTCCCCATGATCTGCATGTGTAAACATAGTAAACAAAGCTTAAAGTTACTGTATCTGCTTAGAAACATTGAGATTTTTTTCTTGAGATTTTTCAGTCGGAAGCAAAGATTCCAATATCAGCAATTTTCAGACAAGAATATCAGCATCATGGACCAGACGCTATTTTCATTTCTGCCAATCTAGAGTTTCTGTTATTATAAATGAGTGGAGTTACTCCACAGTTGCCACCAATATTACTGTAATCAGAATCTGGCCTCAATCTGATGCCATGATGGTTTCAGCTGTCAGTGGAGGAGAAGGGAAGGGAGGAGTAATTTGCAGCTCCTAAGTAATTCCCTTCCTAATTTAGGAGTCATCATGTGCCTAAATTAGGAGCCTTACTCCCTGCACAATCAATCAGTGAAGAGAGGCATCTCTGGGGTGAAACTCAGAGCATCCAAATTAGGAACATAAATGTTGCTTAATTTAGATATTCTAAATCACCTTCAGGATGGGTTCACCTACTTCTGTGCGTTAACCATACAGAGACACCCGTCTCCTGATATACACAACCTACATTGGGTGCCTAAAGTAGGTTATGTGACTGCTCCAACCCTGCACGTGCCTGGTAAGCAGGTTTTTCCCAGGCTGTTCAGTAGGACCATGACATCTCTTACACTCTGATTCTGTTCATTTCTGTTTCACCAGTGACAGCGAAGTACATTATAACTGCTTAGGTTGGGCTTGGCTCGGGTATAATTGCAGTGAGGTGCACTTGCACTCAAAACTTAATTTAGTCCTATATGTTCACCATTTTATCATCAGTCATTCTTGAATCTGCACTGGTGCAGGAGCAGAGTGATGTCCTTCAAGGCAGCTGTTCTGGACTGCTTGTGATGCAGGAGACCTTGTCTCAGATGGGTAAAAGTGATGGATGCCAGTTGTAGAAACCTATTTTAGTCTATCGTTTCACACACAATGAAACATCTAAGGTGAAGGCCTCCTATGTCCCCATTGCATCAGCGTTAGGTTGGTATGAGTGTTCAGATGAGCACATCCTTTTTTTGCCTTCTCAGAATATTTTAATTGATCCATTTGCCTACAAGGCAAGTGCTATTGCATTTTAACCAGTCCAGCTAGCACTCTCTTAGATGGCATCTGGCAGTAGCTGGGAATAGCGTGGAGCAGGGAGCATCCCTGGAAGGTGAAAAGGACAAAGTCACTGTACTCTGAGGAGAAAAGGACTGTAGAGGGGAAAAGTTGAGATGCAGAGAACTAGCCAGATTCCCATTACAAAACAGTCCTTGGTCCTTTTATCCAGTTAGAAATCCAACGGGGCATGGAGAGGCTCTTGCTGCCTCTGGCATTCCCCCATTGGCATGGCTTTTGGGGTGAAGAGGTGCCTGTCTGAGGCTTCACTGGCAATACAGCTCCAGCAGCCACTGGCTGAGGAGGGAGGGTCTGTTGGCCACTCAGGTATAAGAAGTCAGCCTTGTAGACAGACATAGCCAGGGGGACCTCGTCCTTTTGGGGGAGAGCTGGGAGCAGTGACTTGTCCGTGGTGGTAGGGGAGCACCCTTGCATGGACAGTGCATGTAGCATCCCCACAGCGATCAGATCAGTGGAGCCAATTTGTGATAAATCGCTGCTTCAGCTTCTTGCACACTGATTTCCCTTCGTGGACTAAGCCCCATTACATGCAGGGAGTACAGCAAACTACTAGTAGCTGCAGGAGAAGGATGTTTTTTGTCTGAACAGTTGCTGAAATCTAACGCAGAGGTTGCTGGCTATGAGACAGAAGGAAATTAAAATTGACTTCTGTCCCAAAGCAGACAGTTTGACAGACCTCCCTTTCCTACAGACTTCAAAAGAGTCTGGTTTTGTTTCACTATAGATAGGAAGGCCAGTCTCTTCATCCCAGCATTGCTGTGGCACATGATGTTGCTCTCTAGCCAGGTTCCTTGGAGGCAACCTTTGAGGCTGTCACCTGCAGGAAGCAATGCAAGTGTGGCCAGGGAAGGTTTGAGAAGCCTGGAGAGCCCATTTTCCATTTGGTGGCATCAATTTTGAAGCTGTAAGCTACACTTCTAACCACCCAGAGTAAGTAGGGAGTGGTATTTTTTCCTCACGAGGAAATTAAAAATCAAACTGGGGGATTCAGGCATTCTTCTTTTGCATTGCCTAATGCTCAATAACTAGCAAAGGTTTGTTGTTTTGTTTTGTTGTTTTTTTGGGGTGGTATTCAAAGCCAGAGGGGAACAATGAAAAAGCTGGCGTTACTTGAGGAGCAACTTAATTCAAGTAACTCCATTCAAATCAAAGTAAAACGACTTTCCAGAAAAACAGCAGTCTGGAGCAGCCTATTTCAAAGCAGGTATTAGTCATGTAGGTCTTATCCTTCTTCTGGTCAGTATATCATGACTTTCACATTGCCACAGAACCCTTGTGAGTTCAGTGCAACATTTCTTGTCCACAGGTAGCACTATAAAACCATCAGCACTGGGAAAAAAACAAGTTGTGAGTCTTGCTGGATTAGCAAAGGACTATTGAGTGACATCTTTCAAATATGCAAAAGGTCAGAATATTAGTATGTTGTGCAGAAACATTAATATATTAATTTCTTTCCTGACATTAGCAACTAAGTTTAAAAATTGAATAGCAGTAGCTAAAGGAAACAACAGCAAACATATATCATGATGGTGTATTTAAAATGTGGGACACGGTACACTTTTTTGTAGGTAACTGGAGGAAAATCTATAGCTTACAACGAGACTTCAGAGGTAGGATTTATGTCACTTAACTTTAATCACTGAAAGTGTAAACATTTAATCTGAATTAGTCTATGCACTTTTTATAGCCAATAAAAAGAGATAGATCTGCAGAAGACAACTCATCCCAATCTAAAATTGGTGCCAAAGCCTCAGGGATGCAGTGCCTTCTGGAGGTACCGCTTCTCCCCCACTACTGAGGGAACCCAAGCAGCTAGCCTAGGTCAAACACACATTTTTAGATGCTTCAAACACAGAGAGAAGGAGACCAGCCTTCAGGTTCAGGGATCCTACATTATTTCAAGCCTAGGGGAGGTGGAGAGGAAAGCGTGTTCACCTCCTCTGCTGGTGGGGTGAGGCTGGGGGTCCAGGTCTGCAGGACACCAAGGTGCCATAACCAAACCTGCAAACCTCAGAAAGGTTTTGGCTCCTGGGTGGCTCAGCTTGCTCAGCATCTGGGATCTTGCTGCTGACGAGCTCCCTCCAAATAGCTTATATCACTCAGGATTTTTTGTGCTGCCATCTGAAAAACCAACCGTGGCTCTGGGGCTTACAGCATGAGGACACTTCTTCATGACAGCTTCAGCCCTGCCAGATGATGAGCAAATAATTCAGCAAGCTATAAAAATAGAAGCATCTGTATACTAAAGCGCTGTTCATTTAAAATAAAAATGGCATACTTTTCAGCATCATAACACTTTTAGCAATAACAATTCTTCCTTTTTCCAACAGACTTATTTCATTACTGCACCTTTAATTACTTTGCAGTGTTTTTACTTTACAAAGCTCACTATGAGAAAATGGCTGTCAAACTTGCTCCTAACAGCATCTGAAATTTCAGACAAAAGGAAGATTCCCCTGACTCGAGATCACTTTTTTTTTTTTAATTTTTCTGACCATTAATATGCTTTTGTCACTAAGATTGACTAAAACTCTCTTCTTTCTCATTCACCACTGAACTTCAAATGTATTTCTCTTCATGGAGAAAAGAAATACAGGGGATGTATGTGTAATCTTCCAGTCAACCTTGTGCAGCACAAGGGTGCATGAAGGAGGAAGGGAGGAAGACAAAGTGACATCCCACTCCCACCTGCACGTCCTCCTGTCTCTGACAAGCACAGGACAGGGGTGAAACTGGTCCTGCCTACTTCTCCTAGCCTGGTCTTTGATTCAGGACTGGCATCAAGACTGCCCCATCCTCCCTTTGTGGCCCTGGCTCTCCCACCACAGGACTTCAGCTCTGACTCCTTCATGGCTGTGTAATAAATGATGGTGTTCAAGCTCACTTTCTTGCAGGGCTAAGCAGTATGTAGCCCCCATATTCTAGAACGGGTTACATTTAATGTCCTTCTTCCCCCTGAATCTGTCAGTAGTTCTGTATAACCAGGACTATTTCCACAGATCTTTCCTTCTCTTAGACCTGTATGTTTTTCTGTCTGCTTTTAGTTATGCGTACACCCAAATTTTCAGCATTGTCCCAGGAGTACTGAAACAATGTTCAATAATTGTCATCATTAGTAAAGCCTTTTTGTTCTTAAAACTGCATTTTTTTTTCCATGTTAAGTTTCATCCTGGCTCTTTTATAGCCATTCGAGTGGCTGCAGTGATTCCTCTGATGTTACCCTGAGACACAAAAGTGTAACAGCATTCATATATCTGTGCCTGTGTACAGAGACTGAGCAATTTCATATTCAAAGTTTGTTTAGAAATTATAATTGCATTACCCTTCCATCCATAGACTTGTGTATTTCTTCCCAATTTATCTCTAAACCTGTTTTGGTTCCTGACCACTGAATTCCCTTCAGCAAGTAAAAAGCCTTCAGGCATCTGAGATATCAGCAGTACATTCATTTTATTCCCAGTGCTCTATTAGCAATGCCTTGAGACTTCTCAGCGAGGCAGCTGAGCTTGGCCATGTTCCAATGGATGCCTTTGAGCACATGGGCTTAATTTTCTTCCTCGTAGTAAACCATTCAAATCCATATTTCCTTTTTTAAGGCACTTTGAATAGTTCTATTTTCTATTAGAAAAACAAATTGCAGCAATAAATCTATTTTAACTAGTATGGAATAAGGAGCAACCTTAACCAGAGTAGTCAGGGCTGTTAATGAAAATTACCCGAGTCATTTTTAAGGCACAGTGATTTTTTTACTTAATAAGTTGAAGGCACATGTTGCAGTTCTACTTTTCTTCCTCTCTGTCTTAAAGTTGATGCAGATTTGACATTCATTTATCAAAGTGTTCATAATCACATGGAGCCCTTAAGCATGCTGTGAAGTCCTGTTGACTTCAAGGCCTTTAGGTGAAGCAGATGTAACAGCCATCACGCCCAGCTCTTTCCATACAACTGCACTGCAGTTGAAGCCAACTACTTCCTTGATACAACAGCAGTGAATACTTCTTTGCCTTGCAGTCTGCTTCTCTACTTCCATACCAACAGGAGGATGTACTATATTTTTTTTCCTTTCTTTAACATTTCAGGAACCTAAAAAGCTGTACTAGATCTATATCGCCTTGATGTTTTTTTTGCAGTGTTACCTCCTGAGCTAACACTACTGTAGTACAGAAAATAATTTCCTTTTTTTTTTTTTTCTGACATTTGATAATCTGTAGTTAAAATGACTTTGGACAATATCGTTACAGTTAGATTTGAGTTAATAGAAAATATGATTCTTGGTGGTGTAATTTGATACAAAGCTATTTCATTATTGTAATCACTAGGGTTTGAATTAGAATTATAAGCCAACATGAGTTAAGTCCTATGAGCTAGAGAAAATTAGGCTGACTTGCACTCCGAATATAGTTTCCACTTTTTATCTTGTACATACAGATTAACTAATAGTCTTACTAATATAATAGCCCAGTCCTGATTTTAAACTGCAATAACTCTGTTTGTTAGTGGGAGTTATTACTAGCTTTCACTGGCATGAGATCACAATTAGGATCCCTCTCTTAAATTCTCTCAGTATGTTGTTTGGCCAGAAGTTATATAGCAGAAGCTCGTCACCTTTGATGCCACAAACCAAATGAATTCTCTAGGGGAGAAGTTTTTGTTTCAGAGAATCAAGTACGTTGCTGAATACGTACCAGCAATAGGCAGTGCAAATATGCATCAAGGGCAGAATTTGGATCCATCACCAGCCACAACTGTGTATTTAATATTCCAGGAGTAAATCTCTATCAGAGTGGTTGCTGTTTCACTAATCAGCTGTAGTGACCCAATATGAAGCCTGAAATTACAGTGATCAGTTTCAAAGAAGTCTATGACTAGAATTACTGCCTGTGTGGAACATCTTGCTGAAGGGCTTGCAAGACTGTAGTGTTTTATATTAAATTGGATAAGAAATAGTAATAAAAACAATAAATAATAATAAAATGTATTTTTTCAGAGTCACTTTTCTGTGAAGAAAGGAGCTGCAGCCTTGGGTATTGGTACAGATAGTGTGATTCTGATTAGATGTGATGAAAGGTAAGTAAAGATGCTGAATGCTACTCCTTTTATCAGTACGTAGAAGAGGATCATAGGGTACTCAGCTCAGAGAGAGCATATAGGATACAGTCAACAGTTAATATAACTCACTGTAGGGCTGTCATCTTCAGCAGCCTTACGCTGATTTATCCCACTCAAGGGGCTGGCTCTGTCTGTAAGCTTCTTTATGAATCAGTTTTTGGAGCTCATCAAAAATTTTAAAGTTCCCTCCTCAAGGATTTCTGATATTTCTTATTCTTTTTTTTTTTCCTGAAGTGAAACAAAAAGTCAAACTAGCAATCATTCTTTGCACATTCTGTTAAGAAACCATGAAGGTTTTGATCAAAATGGAGCATTTAAATACTGTCACATTTTGAACCAACAAAATGAGCTGCAATGAGCTTTTTAAAGAAGTGAAATCTTGAGGAGCCTTTGCTAATGTAATTCTACCACTTCATGCCCCCACCATTCTTCTCAGCTGGACTACATGTCACCAGGAACACCTTTGCAGTGGGATGTACAGTCAGTTCAGTGAAGGGTCTTTCCAGCGTCATGGGCAGCATAGGCCAACCAGGGGATGGCCCATGGAAAGGAGTAGCCCGGCAGGCTACCTACAGTTCCCATAGGTACTACAAAATTGGTTGTAAATAACTTCTTAGCTCACTCAAGTAAAAGGTTTCAATTCTCTTTGAAAACCCATTTTGTGAAAGTAAAGGAATGTTAACAAAATCAATGCGATTTGCTGAAGATTTCCAATTTAAGGGAAAGCACATTTTCTATAGGACAAAAAATAATTGAAAATACTTATCAATTCTACTGAGAACCTTTTCAGTAAAGTATACTCTTACTATGAGTCCCAAATATCATTGTTGCAAGGTTCTGAATTATTTATGGTTCTAGCTTAAATGGAAGGTTTTACTGCAGCCAAAATGCTCTACTCCCACTGTAAAAGGGGAGCACCAACTAAGCAATTTACAGTGCTAATCATAGCACCTGCACATTGACTTGTGGACTTATTATCTCTTTATTAACAAAAGACTGAACACACCTTGAAGAGGAATTAATGACAATCTCCATACAACCAACACACATCAAAGTAAATTTCTGATTGTTTCTACTCACTAAAGGCAGACTTGGATCAATGAAGTCATGCCTTCCTTTTCTTCTTGTGCAAATTCAGTGTGATGGTTTTCTATGAAGACCACAATGCTTATCCAACCCATCCTGAAATAAGCACTAGGATTATTGCATTTCTCACCAAATCCCAGGAGGTGACACCAGGACAGAGCAGGCTGTTGGTGCAGGATGTGAGCTGATGAAGTTGTAGACCTTTAGGAGCGTGAAGAAGCACCATGAGATTTTTTTGACATTTTCACATGACCAAGCATCCTTCTTGGTGGCTTCTCTCTTCCCCATCTTGGTCCACACCCACCAAGTTTGCCTGGTTTTGCTGTCTCATGGGACTATGTAAAGGTGTGGTAAATTTCAGCCAGGAAAACATGCAGAAAATCATGTTCTTGCTCATGTCTCGCACCGGGCAACTGTACATTTCCATTGCCTCTTTCATCACCACGCACATGTATTGATAGTAATAGCATATTACCTGCAGGTTTGACATCAAAACACTTCAGTCTGATGTGGCAGCAGTGAAGACTGTATACAGACATGGGTACGATGAGAAGACTTTGACACCATCAGTCTCCATCTTCAGTGTCCTTTTGCTGCTGAGTCCCTTCAGCCTTCCCCAGTAGCCCTCCTGCTTCTGATGCTGCCTTGCACATCTCATATAACCCCCGTGCTATGTTATTTGGGTGAAGTTTGTATAAGCGCTTAATTTGAAGTAGTTCAATACTGAAGTATTTCGGTACTTCAAAGCCTATTATTTTTCAGCACCTTTGAAGACTTTCAGGTCATCTGCGCTCAGGTGACAACACAAGAAAATGCTGTGCAATATTACTGGCCATTTCCTAGATTTGGAGCAGGGGGTTGTGTTGGACTATACTCAAAGCCAATGTACTGCTATCTTCTTGGTAAAATTCAGCATTGCTTGGACATTGCACTCACCTGGCCATGAGTTCCTGCATGTGTTCAGTATGACCAGGAGCTGGCTGATCACTTACCTTGGTACAAATTTTGGCAGTGAATGGGTCTGCCCAGCTTTGTGTTTTCTTCTGTGCACATCCTCAATAAACTAGAAACCATTAAAGAACAGCATCTAAACTATGTTTAGAGGAGGAATTCAGAACCTTCCCACAGCATGCTTTTTTTTTCCTTTATTCCCATAACAGTCCCAGAAAGTTTTTGAAAATGAAACAATTACTGCTTTTGTCTGAACCTGTACAGGTAACTGAAGGAACTCAGAATGAGTTCAATACTTTTTATATTTTGAACTTGTATGACAAAAACAGGGCTAATTTTTAGAATAGAGCTTTTCTAGTTTCAATTATTCTTTCAGTGTTTTGAATAAGTAAAATGAAGGACGTTGTGCAAAAAAATCAGCCGTGCAAACCCATTTCTACTGAAAGAGTTACTGACTTACCATGAGGTGTGTAAGGATTAAAACTTGTCAGCCTTATTATTTTATTACAAGAAATTAATAATATTTTGTTTTATTTACATCCATCCAGATACTGTGAAAGCACCATTTTTTCAATGCAAAAGTAAAACTAAAACTCATAGTTTTATTTGTTTCCTAAAACTGCTATTTCAAGCTCTAGCAGAAGTTGTTCTTTTTTTATTTAGAGCAACAGGAAATCAGCCATTTAATGAAAGAAAAAATACATCCAGCTGTACTAAGAACTGAGGAAGTCCTGCAGTGTATATATATATTAATCTAAATGGACAACACTTAAACCCAGTGAAGAGTTTATTCCTGTAATGTGGGGAGCTGTCATGTTTGTATTGCCATTATGTGTACTCTTTCTTAGCTAGTCTTGCTTGTGGCTAAAGCAAAGAGAAATTTAACCTCAGTATTCAATATCAGCTCTGTTTTACTTTGCACTTAGTTCACTTGCAGGATTTCATAAATTAGCCGTCAAGCCTTTAACCACTGAGTCTGAATCTCAGGTAAATGGTTCATTCTAAATGTGTTGCAAATACGGTATACAGCCAGCACAAAGGGCTTGGCAGTGCACTGTGTCTGGACTGGTAGCTTCTTCTCATCTCCGTGCAGCTCTGCTGGCATTTGCTGTGCCTGCTGAAAGGGACTGTGGGGCTTGGCACCCAGCAAGCATCTTGGGACCCTGGGCTGAGCCCCTGCCTGGGAGCAATTCCCAGGGCTGTAACCTCCATGGAGCAGCACAGCAGTCTTTAACAGGGGGTGACCCTGAGATAACTTCTCTCAGTAACCATCACTGTGTTGATGCAAACTGGTTGACAAAATAAGCCGGCTAAAAACGTAGACTAATGGACAGAGTCTTTCTGAGCTCTTCAATGTTGCATAAGCCATGGGCAAGAAAGTCACTTTGTTCCTTTTTTGGGTTTACTATGAAATTAAGAAGTAATAGCAAAAGCTGATTTCAGGATCAAATTTGTAATATAACTTTCTTTTGTCCCAGAGGGAAAATGATCCCATCAGACCTTGAAAGGAGAATTCTTGAAGCCAAACAGAAAGTAAGTTTACTAGCATTTCTGCCTCAAAAAAAAAATGAAAGAATGAAAGAGAGAAACAAGAAAAGGAAAAAAAAAAAAAAAAACACAATAATGTTACAGCTGTTTGCTTTCTTGGTAAAATAACATAGGCTTGCCCATTAACTTTTGATGTATTTCTTAGAAATATGACCTGGTAATTAGGAAGGCAGGAGTTGCTGAGAAAAAAAAAAGTTTAGAGCTACATCACAATCTTCATAAGCTCTTTGGCTTTTTTATATGTTGTTCTGCGTAACATCTCCCTTTTTCATATTATCAGCCTCTGATGCAATTCCTCAGCTGAATATTAGCAAAGACAAAGAAATCATCTGGGGAATTCATATGTACTTTAATGCACTGAAAATATTTCTCACAGAGTCACCAAATCAATTGGAGGTAAACTCAGATCCACACACTCTCTAAAGTACACTACTTTTGTATGTGTTCATTAACACAAGCTAGAATTAAAACATCAGATTGCAGTATGCAATGGACTTGGCTCTGTTCCTTCAACAACTTTTATCTAAATAGTCATTAGAAACACAGTATTAAAAGCACAATAACACAAATTTTCATTAAGAGCTCACTTTGTCTAATAAAAGTAACACAGTATATAAAAAATAAGGCAAAATTAGAACAACTAATGAATTGAGAATAAAACACTGGTATACTCAAGACCTTATAGTGCAAAAGCCAGGTCACAGTGTGTACTTGGTGAAGCACAGGATTTAGCAGTGGGAGTCCAAGAGGTGGTCCCTGGGCTCCATGGAGATCACTGTCTCCTCAGAAGAGCTGTCTCCCCACTGTGTGCGAGGTGAGCCCCACACCTCCCCTGCCCAGTGCCCCCAGGAGACACCCCTGGAGAAGATGCTCACCCTGACAGGACTGCGCCACCGCACGGTTGGACTCTCTCTAGGATAACTCTAACACAGCCCTGGGCACAATCCACTGGAGAGGTTTCTTGCACCGTGGTGCCTTGTGAATAAGGCTTTGTTTTATGTGACATTGCATAGAGCAGACCTTTTTGTTTCAGGCAGGTGGTACGGAGCAGAACTGTTCTTTTGAGCCCTTACCTGTATCATGAATCTTAAATAAATGGAGGATACTGGTTTGGAAGTTTGCTGCCACCTTAAGGTAGAAACTGTAATATCACTGGCATATAAATTAAGAAAAAAGAAAGTAATATAGCAGGTATGTCCTCTAGGAGACACTTGTGGGCTTGTTGTGGAGGCAGCCATCCCAGCAATGCCAGTTCCAGCAGTGCAAGAAGAGTTTGGGCTGCTGCGGTCTGACTTTGCCAAATGCCTCTGTGCTTTCTTGTAGGGATTTGTTCCTTTTCTAGTGAGTGCCACGGCTGGGACAACAGTGTATGGGGCATTTGATCCACTCATAGCTATTGCAGATATCTGCAAGAAATACAAAATCTGGATGCACGTGGATGTAAGTATCAACTTATGTGGGGTAGGAGACAGATTACAAGGCGTGTTAGCATGAATTTATTAATTTGTACCAAAAAAAACATTTTACTTGGTTCCTGTAATTAAGTCTGTTGTCCAAGCACTGACTTCCCACTCCTCTGAAAGGCTCAGGAGAGGGGGACATTATAGGAGCTGTGACTATGCAGTGCTTCTAGCAACTGGGACACTTAAGATGGATGAGCTAGTTTGGGAGCTTTTGGCCTTCAGCTTTATCTCTAAGTATCATTAATACAAGAAATCCATAAGAACCATACCGCAGACTGGCTCAGCTTCTGCAGCAGCTGCAAAATAAATGCATAAGAAAAAGGCTGCATTGTTTCTGGAGTAAAGTACCCCAAATTGCTGAACAGATTAATCGAAATGCTAAAAAAATTTATCAGATTGGCTGCTTTTCTTAGCTTTATCTGGGTTCATGCCAATAAGTCTTTCGGAAGGATCATCTTTCAGCCCTAGAATTGATTTTGTGTCATTTTTGCAAAACCTTTCTCTAAAGAGGCTTGGCAATTGAATTTCCATAGGGCTGGGTATCTTGCTTTTGGATTACTCTGTCAACCAAAATCGTTCTGATTCAAATGAAGAATTAACATTTGCTTAAACTACTTCTCAGTCACATGAAGCGTCTACTCGTCCCAGATCTCTTGTGGGCAAAAGCAAATGGGTGGGAGGCACGCAGGTCAGAAATACGATGAAGACTCACCACAGGAGCTGAGATCCCGGTGTGTTTTGTTATCACTTGGACAGTAGAAGGGAGAAAGCAGCTTGCCCAGGAGCAGCTCTGCACGTCATTAATTACGGTGTGGGGCAGCCCCATGCGGCAGTGACAGTGGTGAAGGAGGGGTGAGCGAGCGGTGCAGCCGACCACGGGCTGTGAAATGCTGCTTCTGCACTGCTGGAAGAGAATTGTTAGTGCAGGGGATGCCTCAGGCTCCATCTGCCTGGACGTTTTGCCACATCAGCAAGGAAAAAAGGGCCCCAAAGTGATGTGAACTCACAGCTGTCATCCTGGAGCAAGGCAGAGGTATCTTCCCATTAAGATGATGTATCTTGCCTTCTAGGGAGCGTGGGGTGGCGGGCTGCTGATGTCAAGAAAGCACAAATGGAAGCTAAATGGTGTTGAAAGGTATGATTTATTAACATTAATTAAACACATTTATTAAGTATGTTTTAACAGACTTGTGATTACCATAGTAATGTCTATAAATACAAATAAAAATCAGCCAGTGTTATCTCCAGGATTCAGTAGGAAGCAATTATGCAAACGGTTCTTCCAGTTGAAATAGTATTGCTAAGTGCCTTTGTTCAGTGTTACAGTGTGGCAGCACTTTGTTTTGCAGTATGAACAGCAGACATTTCTTGTTTGCATTTTCATTCCTTCCAGCATACATTCTGCAGTCCAGAGTGGTTTCTGCAACATCCTCTGATTCACTATCCAAAATTAGTTAGCAATTGAATTTCTCTAAGACATGCACCTTGGAGGGTTTGCATGCTGAGGTCTACATGTGATTGCACCTGCTAGTTGGACAGGTGCCATGGCAGTCACCAACCACTGCCCTGTCACTTTTGGAGAAAATGCCCCCCTCCCAGCTGTGCTAACGACATCCCCTCAGTAAATCTGTGTCTGGATATACACAGTTGTAATCATGAGCTCATCAATATTACAAATACGCACAGATGAGCATAAATGATGGCAAAACAGTTCAGCATCTGGAAAGACTGCGCTTAAACTTACAAACAACTGCTTACCCAGAAACTTTTAGTTGAGCTGTGGATCTCCTTGCCATAGGATGTTAAGATTTACCTGAGTTCAAGGGAAGACAAAGAAAAAACATTTAGGACTTCTGTGAGCCACAACTGACAGGACTCAGCAAGTATTTGGAGGAAGTTTGTATATGCTTGCCCTGTTTTACCCTCTTCCCAGACATCTATTTAGGCCACTTGCTAGAGACAGTATGCTGGGCTAGGTGGAGTCCTCACATTTGTGTATTTTCTGAAGCTCATGATGCTTGAGATGAAATTATTACTCCCTCATGCCTTTTTTATCTCTAAATCAAATTGCCGATTGAAATTACAATCAACTTCCTCATCCTGTTCCTATTCTCATGTATCTCACATGCAAAATTTGGAAAGCAGCCAGTGGTTCTATGAATTTGATATGCTTTAGTTAAAACTGCCTCCAGCACTCCAAACTTAACATATTTTCCCCTAAAAGGACATATATCCAAATATCCATCGCATTATCTACCCAGCTGCCTGTGAGGATAGAGTTTGAAAAAAAGAATTTACCTCCAAATTTGCTGACCAAGTCCTGCTGGCATGAGAAGGTCAGGTCTTAGATCCTGAACACCACTGGAGTTCCTCCAGTGTTTGTTAAGCACCATCTCCATGTGGCAGGCAAATTAATGATATTTGTCATTTCCAGTCCTGTTCCCCTGCTTGATGGACACAGCAGCTCACTTCAGTTTGTCCAGATTTGTAATGTGGGCACCTCTAGAAGAGACTTCCTAGATCCGATCTCTATGGACAGTCCTATTTCATGGTACAACTCAATCATTACAGGTCTGGATACACGAGAAGTGGTGTTGTGTTTGATAGGTAAGGGACAAGAAGGGACCATTAAATAGAGCACTCTTGCTCTGAGTTTTCCCATCCCTCTGGTAACAGGCAGTCCAGAAAAAATACTGTCAAAGGCAGGGGAACTGCAGGGCTATCCTTACGATTCCCTCCAGGCCCTGCACAGCAGATTTCAACGGCACCCTGAAGAAAGCATGCCTCTTGGTGTCTGGAGCAGATAGGTCTGGCCACCGCCAGGAGATGCACTCTGGTGCTCCCCTCCCAGAGTCTCAGGCAGGGGTTGACAGCTACATGAGAAAAGCATGCTCGCAGCTGAGTGAGCACTCCCATGTAGGGTCTGGGCATCCTTCCCAGAGCTGTGCCTGGCCAGTGAATGCACCTCAGTCTGTTTTTAATAATGGCTGAGGGCCAAATTCTGCCAGTCTTGAATTTCTCCTGACATCCATTTGGAAACTCTAAAGGAAAACTTTTCCTTTTCTTTTTGTCTGTGATCCACAGTCAAAAAATCACCCAGGTGCTTGGTGTGCAGTTACTTTGGCGAATGCAAAATGCTTTAAAAAAACCATCTGTGGATCCATGTAGCTTCTTTCCTTCTCTGTTTCTCTCAGTCAGCAATTTCTTCAAGCACATACTGATGGCTCAAGACCAGAAAAACTGATGAAAAACAAATGAAAAGTGGGATATTACTATTTAAATAATTATTTTTTTCTGGATGCAATTGGGATGAATTCGTGACCTTAGGGTAAATTAAATGTTTTAGGCAGATAATTAATATCTGGCTGTTGACAGTACATAATCCCTTTGCTTAAGAAAAACCCATACCACTACTGTTACCTAGAAGTCTCTTAAGGAATTTCTGCCTGATTCAGCACAGGCACAGATAAAAATGAAAAAGTATCATATTGAAGGAAATTTGTGGACCTGAATGCATGTTCAGAATCATTAGCTCTGGTGTTGTAGTCAGATGGCTGACTCTAAGCTGATTAAAATCTGCCAAATACTTAAAAGCCAAGCCAAGTGGCCAGATGTTGCCTGCGGAAGACTGTTCCCTATAGATTTTTGCATCAGGCACTTGTGCAGTCCCATTTAAACAGCAAAGAAGAAAGCACAGAACTGCTGCGGTGTCCAATGTGCATTTTGGAATTGCTTGCTTTGAATGAGTGAAAGCAATTTGGTAGGAAATGATAAGGACTAGCATGAATCTATAAAACTGTCTCCAAATCCTATGAAGGAAAACATTACCTGCAAGTGCATCCTGAGTCCTTTAAGTATTTGTATGCCCCCATTGACTCCTTTATATCAATTTACACAATCAAAACTCCAGTCATTGCACTACACAGAATCACATTCACTGTGCATCCTTGACAGCTTGCCAAATAGGATGCAAATGTATACATCTATCAGCTAATCATCATATGTAATAATAGTAATTACCAAATAGCCAGTCAAGCATAACACAAAATTATAACAATAAACAACTGGACAATCTGCCATTCAGCACTTGCCACAGTCCCAAATGTCTCGTCTCTAGTCTGAATTGTGACAGCACCCTGTTTCTTCGCAAGATCTGGGCTGACAGCTATTTTTGCAATCTGTGTGTCCTGAAGGCAGGCAAGCACAGGCTCTTCTGTAGAAGGGTGGATCAGTTCTGTGTTTATTACTGTGGTAATTTTGTACCCAGTCCTCCAGTCATGTGAATTATCATAGCCAAACTAAAATGAAAGGAGCTACAAAAACTTACCATTAGCACAGCAACTAGAAAAATTACTTTTGGCCAGGTTTTCCAAGAGAGTCAGAGACTCAGAAGTACACAGAAGTATGTAAAGAAATTTTCAGAAATATTTGTGTGCATTAATTACTAAAATCTTACTGAAATTGAACTCGGTGAGAGGGAATCTGCTAGTCTGCCACCTTCCTATGTACATCTCTGATCAGCTGTGTGCCTTTAGGAAGTTCATCAGTCAAGTGAGTGTTTTTGAGACGTTTACCCTATGTTTATGAAGTATAAATGACTCCCGAGAAAGTTTAATACTAATTAAATGTAGTGGATAGAGCAATTATCTTGTAATAAGTTGCCAAAATTGTCATCCAAAAACAATCCAGAGCTGGGTCCCTTATGAAGGCATTGCTTTCCCAATTAGCCATGATTACTTTCAGCTTTGCTTCTTCAGAAAAAAAAAAAAAAAAGAAAAAAGAAAAAGAAAAAGAAAAAGGTGTGCCTTGCTATGTTTGTTATTATTCTGATTACTACTAAATGTCTCCATGGTTTCACCACAGTGTCTGAGCTTCATGTGGTTTGCTTTCCCAGGGCCAACTCAGTGACCTGGAACCCGCACAAGATGATGGGCGTCCCACTGCAGTGTTCAGCCTTGCTAGTAAGAGAAGAGGTATGTCCCAAAATACTTGCTTCTCTGGTCTCTTCTGACATTTTCCTTCTTGCAGTCCTGCATGTTTTCTCCATATGTGTGTCATAGTTAGCATTTGCTAATGTGATGAAGGTTATAAAAGAAACTGAGAAATAGACTTTTACTTGTGTACTCAAAGCTGTGAGTGCAAAAGGGAATTAAAGTAGCTGTCAAGCAGAAATGATAGATGCAATTAATGGCAATATCTTCACAGAGTTTTGTGGCTGTGTATTCATAATGTCTATCGTTAAGTTGTGGGTGCCTAGCTGTGTAGCCACACTGGCTTCTGTGTAGCATAAAAGGTGGCTGTAGGCAAAATCTCATCCTCTTAGGATGAACGGTGTGGTATAAATGCAGTACAACAATTGTTCCAGGATCATTACACTTTCTAGACTTTTATGATAGATATTTCAGTCCAGCTCTGATCCATATACCCACTTCGGGGCACATGAAAATAAAAAGGGAAGACTGAAGTTCGCTTGGAATAAGAAGTAGAAATTTCATTCAGTACTAGAACTTGAATTACCCTTCAAGCCTGTAATTTCCATAAAACCATCGGTTACTGGGACAGCTGCTATACAACCACTACTTACTAGACCAGCTATCAAAAAGCTGGTTGCTGTTTTGCTAACAGCTGTACAACAGATTGTATACAAAGTGATTGCGCTTAGGAATAGAGAAGCTGACTTTTATTTGCCCTCAGGGTCAGTTCCCTGAAACAAATCCCACCTGATGAAGTCAGTACCATCCTTGACCTCTGGCAAGAACAGATGGCTCAGTTTAAGAGAAAACCAGTCCTTCTCCTCCTCCCCCCGTTCATTTTACTGTCTCAGTTTTGAGTTACACATAAAGCTTGGACTTGATGATAAACAGCCAAGTTTTGTTTCTTATTGGGCTGGAAATTGCAGTTTTAGGCAACAGATATACAAGATATATCTTAAACTTGGTTGAGGAGTTCACAAGAGCCAGAACATGACTCTCTGCATTTCACTTAAAAAGCTGAAGGAGACCTTATGCTTTCATGAGCCAGGTTCTTCCCCTTGTTGCCTGCTGGCCCTCCCACAAAGCTGACTTTCTGAACAGTATCTTGCAACCCAGAAATAGCTCTAGCTGGCCGTTTAAAAGCCATATGCTCTTTTGTCTGGTCAAAGCTTTCTGTACCACTTAGGCATCCAACCTGAGCTGGGGGCTTTGCAGATATCTTTCTCGGAACAGAGCTGTGCCTACATAAAAAGGACAAAATCAATGACAATCAGAATTTTAGACACCAAAGCAACTAGAAAAGTGGTGTGATAATATTTACATTAGTCACCAAATTGGCCTGGTCTGAGTCAACCAGAGGAACACCTTCCAAGGAAAGGAGGAAAAGGAACCAGATCAAGGAATAAACAGTGAGATCCAAAAATGAACTTACGCATGACGATGCTAAGAAGCACAAAGTCCAGGCTTCATTTGAATAACACCTTGGCTCTGGGAGTGGATTACACATTGGTGGGTCAAGTGCCAGCATGTCCTGGACACCAAACAAGGTGTGAAAGAATTAGACCACTGAGCAACTAAGTTTGGTTTTGTCCTTTTTTTGATCTTTCTCTTGTGCTTGGACACATATTCCACTGAATTTGGGTGTTTTGTAATTTCTGCTGTGCAGCCACTTGCCCAAAGCAACCCTCGAAACAGTAGCCACACTTGTGCCAACAGGACTTTTATGTGTCTCTGTTTCTATAAGGGGCTGATGCAGAGTTGCAATCAAATGCATGCTTCCTACCTCTTTCAACAAGATAAGCACTACGACCTGTCTTACGACACTGGAGACAAGGCTTTGCAGTGTGGGCGGCATGTTGATGTCTTCAAGCTATGGCTGATGTGGAGGGCAAAGGTAGGATATCCTGCAGTGTACGTGTTTGTGTTAAAATAATGCACACCAGGTACTGGTTTCTTTTCTGTGATCATTGTTTTAGGAAAAACCTGATCTGAATTTCACATATATAACATGAAAGAACATTATTATTTTCCTCTTTTTTATACTTTTAACAATTTAGCTTCAAAGCAGCACACATGATTTTGAAACTTGAACTCCATGGCTTTGCGTAGCATTTGCTTTGTGTAACTGTAGGAGTCTAACAGCATAAATCATATGCCTAAGAACGTTGTTATATACATCTCTGGAAGTAAAAAGATGTTTTATTTTAATGACACTCAGAAATTAAACGTGGCAAATCAAGACTGGAATACCTAGTTTCGATACATTAAGTAGGCATGGAGTCATCTTGTGAAGGAGTAGATGAAAACTCATCAAAATCTGTTCTCTAGGAAATGTGAAAACACCACCTCTGATTAATTCATCTGTATTTGTAAAATGGTGCTAAATAAGTTCTTCCATATATTTATCCAATCTATTATGTCAAATTGCCTCAGGTTTTTTTTCAGAGGAGATGACATCACTATTCTCATTTCCAGAAAGCCTTAAAGATCCTCATGTGCTTCATTAAAACTCTGAAAACAGTTCTGAGGCAGACACCAAGCATGGCTGGAGGTGTGGGAGTCTGTAAAGGGGGATGCAATTTTCAGAGGTTGGAATAGCTGTTGTACTAACTGGGGCCCCTACACGGCAGGCAGTTTTAGCAACATGTCTCTCTTTAGCTCCAGGCCTTTCTCCCGGGGCTACGCTAGCTCTACACTGTTTCAAAATCTCTATATACAGAGGGATAATGACACGAGCTTTTAAGTCAGTTCTGCACTGCCAGAACAGATTTAGCAGGGATGTGCCTCCATTATTCAGAGACATTTCTTCTTTTAAACCCCATATTTTCAATGTCTTATACTGCTTTTTCTCTTCTCACACTCCATTTGTAATATTAATGTTACAAAATAAGATGTATGTTTCTTAAGTGGTTTATCTATTCCAGCTGTTTGTTCCCCTTCCTCCCTCTTAAAGCTGGATCCTTTGTGGCATCACAGCTGGTGACTGCAGGAACAATTATGATGTCACAGACAGAGGATTATGACTTCTGCCAGAGAAGAAAAAGCAGGATTTGCTGGAGCTCTTCAAAAACACGGCTTCTGACTTGATGTGGTGTTAATTAGAATAAAAAGGGGAAAAACACCAGGGAGGCAGGGCAGTATTTGAACAAAATGTGCATTTCCACAGCATCAGGCTGGTCTCTGAAAGCATATTTTTGTGTTTAACTAAAAAGGATTATTCTTGGAAAAAGCCCCGGCTCATTACCTCTTAGAGATTAAAGCCCCCTATTCTAAAAATGGCCCCAGATTCCCCATGTATGCAACTCAGCATCTTCCTGTGGAGACAATCCTCCGTGCCAGCCCAGGCCTCTCTCCAAAATCTACAGATGAGGCCACCCTTTATCACCAATGTTACCAATATTTTGCTGAGAAACAAGTAGTATCAGGGGCACATTTTGCATTAGGGGAGTCAGCAGCAAGACCTATAGGTGCACTAACTGCGTGCAGGAAAGCATCCTTCATCGGACAGAATCAGATCCTTAATCTGTCCCACAGAGACTTCAGAGAGGTGACCTGTGCTGGTGCTGTGGTGAGTGCTGCGTGGTCCTTTCACTGCTTCTGGTCACAGAACAGAGAGTCACATCATTATTATTTTTTCCTTTTTCCTCTAAAGGGAACCACAGGATTTGAAGCACAAATTGATAAGTGCTTGGAACTTGCAGAATACCTATACAACAAAATAAAGAACAGAGAAGGGTATGAAATGGTGTTTGATGGAAAGGTATGTACTGCAACTGTTTTTTTCTTCCCAGTTGGTCAGCAGCACTCACCTTAGATAACGGGATGCTACCAACACTTCAAACCAAAGAGCACATAGCAAAAACCAGTGTCCCTTGTAACAAAACTGTTGTGCTGATAACTCTCTTCATTATGGGATCCAGGGACAAGGCAGCTGTGCATAAGTTACCAGTTTGTACAGTTTCACCCCATTGAACCTAAACACAGGCATCTCAGGGTAAAGCAGCACACGCACAATTAGAACCAGCTTTCAAACAATAAAAAAAGGTTGTAGTTTTGTAATTCCATGGTCCGTTAGGAATGTGGGTTACAGTGCTCCATGTAGCTGTGAAAGGTTGTTTGTGCAAAGTTCATTTATCAGCAGCCTCCAGTGAGCAAGCACAGGGGCCCCACAGGGACCTGGGGTGACCTGTGGGGACCATCCGTGTTGCAGTCCCTAAGTACCCACAGTGCCTAAGTACCTACAGCACAAGGATAAATGTCACCCTTGTGCCTCCAAACAGAGATCACAGATCCATACCTGCATGCCACTATGTAATTTAGTTCCCACACCTTACACATCATCACTGAATTTGGTCCACTGAGTCTCATGATGGGTAAAGATACTGACAGCAGTCAGGGCTGCTCTAACTCATGCGTTTAGCATCCAGCAAAGAGGAACATGGTGAGGCAGGCAACTGTTGGGAGATTGCAAAAATACAGAAAATGTCAACTGATTTTGCCTTTCCACTTGGTGCTCCCACATAAGTTGAAGTAGCTAAGGCACTGTGATGCATACGTATTAATTCAGGAGCTAGCTGAATCAAATGGAGAAGTAATAAATTTCATTAAATGTACAAAAAAATCTTAGACTATCTCATGCACTGCCTGTGACTCCTGTTTACAGGGCCAGATTTTACATTATGCTGTCATGTAATAACAGTAAATGACACGGTCCTTGCCTCTAAATTATCTGTAATAGGCATTTGCCTTATCCGTATTCCCTTCAGCCTCCTTGGGGGACAGCACCTACAAAATCTAGATGCTTCTCAGTAGGGGATAAATATATTTGCACAGCTGGGTGATGTGTTTCCGCATCTGACATCCTGGGAATAAATTGCCTAAAATTATCCTTTCTGCATTAATAATGATGATGACTCTCAGCGGACTACAGTAATGAAAGCCATTGATTGCTGTCACAATATGATGCATGAGAGGGGGAAAGGCATGAGTTTAATTGCAAGTGAGATATTATGAGCATTTCTTGCAGCATAAACCATTATTATTCTGTGTTTAGCCTCAGCACACAAACGTCTGCTTCTGGTATATACCTCCCAGCTTGCGTAGCATGGAAGACAACGAAGAAAGGATGAGCCGCCTTATGAAGGTAAGAAGCATTCCCCCAGGATGTTGGGCGGTGAACAGTGAAATCTGGACAGGCAGGCAGGCCCCAGAATGAGCTCCAGAGCATGGGCTCAGGTCACTTTATTCTGGCAAATGACACATCCATCGTCATGTTACTGCAGGTTAGCCTGGCACCATCATGCTTTGGTCTCCACATTTGGTATTCCTTGGGTTTGCCTCTTCTCTAGAGTGTGTATTCAAGTTTGGTTACAGTAAACCACAGTTGGTAAACCCAGCAAATGTAATAATTGCGTGGGAATACTATGGCACTCTGGCATACAAAAAGAAGATGGAAAATGATTATGAGCATTACAAGCACAAGTTACTGTGTCCAGTTACCTGTCAGCAATACTGAGAAAGTAGAGAGGGAAAATTCCCCCATGGTTTTAAAAGCTGGGTAAAGAGACCAGATAAACCCAATGCCTTTCCAATAAGCCATTTACTCCTTCATAGAGGTTAACTTTTTTTATTAACATTGGACATATTTTCATTTTAACATTTCTTGTAACTCTTCATCCTTATAAAAAAAAAAAAGAAAAAAAGAAAACATACTCCACTTTTTGTTATGATAATAGTAATAATAACAATATTACTATTAATAAAAATAATCCCCTGCTTTTCGTTGTATGCCATTGCAGGTGGCGCCAGTGATAAAAGCCAGGATGATGGAGTATGGGACGACCATGGTGAGCTATCAGCCTCTGGGAGACAAAGTGAACTTCTTCCGGATGGTCATCTCAAACCCAGCAGCAACTCATCAGGACATTGATTTCCTGATTGACGAAATAGAGCGCCTGGGACAAGATTTATAATAGGCGGGTGTGAAAGTCTGTTCCTGGACCTCTAAGTAGACAATTAAGTTGTCACAAACTGTGCGAATGTATTTGTAGTTTGTTCCAAAGTAATTCTATTTCTATATTGTGGCATTGGAGTAGAGTACAGTTTAAAATCAAGAAACATGGCTCCTTTAAAGTCCTTTCCTGCGTTTTAGAATACCTCTTTAATAATTAGCTGCACAAAAAGCTGCATTGAAACAAATAAGGAAGAACAGAAGATACTTAAAATGTTACCCCAAATTTTAACAGTGACTACTTCAAATGAAAAGCAATCAGACTGAATGATGCAAAATTTGCCCAAAATGGTGACAAAATCAAATTGGGGGAAGGGGGAGGGGGTGGTGAGAAACAGAGTATACAAGCTGTATGTTTAAAAGTGAAAGTATTTTGCCTTTTTCGTAGTATTAGAAAAGAATTTCTAATTTACCTATAGCAACATTTCAAATGTATTTAAATAGGTATAGTTTTACAAAAGGAAAAATATATATATATTAAAAAATCCTATTTTGTAAACTATATATTTTTATTTTATATGGGTTATAAAACTGCAAGGACAGAAGCTGAAAATTAACTAGAATTCTTTTTCTTTTGATGGAGGTGCCTCAAATGTTTATTACTGCTTATTTTAAACCATAAGCCCACATACATTCTGAAGAGGTACCCATACCTCATTTCTCCATGTCACATGGATTGTGGATCTCCAGGACTGATTACTGAAAAAACCTCAAGAGTACTGCAGCTCTTAAAACCACTTAATAAGATCAATTACAGTACAACAATAGGATGCTATTATTCCTAATTATGTTTCCCACTTGGCCTAACTAAGCAGACGCACAATCAGTATACAGTGCTAACCAAGACTGAAATAAGGTTGTATTTGGATGGTTTCTTTGTCCTGTGGTAAAAAAGCCTATCCAAAAAATGTAATGTGTCTGAATAAATGCTTATGTTGTAACAATTTCCTCTATGTGCAGTGCAAAGCTACACCGAAAATACAAATTGACTGAATTTCTTTCTAAATAAAGCTACATTAAGAGGGTAAAGACTTCTCACAGATGTGCAGGTCTGCAGGACAAGGCCTAAACTAAACGTGACTATAGTCCAAATGGCAGTGATGGAGCGTAAGTAACAAACTTTGTCAGAGGCTTCTCCCAGTACTGGACTACATCCCTGTTTGCCATGGCTTTTGAAATTGCAGAAAAAAAAAAATGAGCTTAGGCTACATCTGCCTAGAACAGTCCACACGGAGCCTCACTGGCCTTCACAGGCACAGCTCTTGCAGAATTCATGTGCTGCATCATTCCTTAACATTAGTGGTGACTCCGAGATGGCAGCTGAAGTTTATCCTCTTTCCCCTCGGTATCTGGAAGCGTTAGTATGAATTATGGGGCTTAGGCCTGTCTATTTATAATCCTACTGAAGTTTTGGTTTAACTTCGCCTAAACGGCCAACTTCTGTTTGTAAAGCAATATGGTTTTGCTGGCTCTAAAATACTTGAAGAGAAAATAAGAAGTGCAATGTGGTTTTAATTTAATCTAAAATACATAAATGAAGTATTAATGTAATATCATGAGGACATGAAGTAAGAAGGAAATAAATTGTGTCTGTAATTGTGTTGCCTTTATTATATTGATAGTACTGTTTTGTCACCTCAGATTGAGGCTGTGCACTTTAGATTTAAACTGTACAATGTTGCAAATCAACATGTGTTGCTGTATAAGCTTGTACAATATATTATTGATATGTCATTATTTGTGTGGTAGTGGTATTTACTCTTGATATTGTAAGAGCTGCATTCACGCCAGTCCCTCTACTGTATCTTTGCTTGGTATTAACCTCTTCTTGTCGGCTTTTCGGCAGACCTCTCACCTCACTTTGGTGGATTTCCATTGCTGCCTACAGTGCATAATGGAGTGAGCTGAGCTATAGAGGAGATGCCAATTCTGTCAGGAAGGACTTCAATGTGACCTTTGCTGAACGTGTCAAAATCACCAGCCTAATCACTGAAATACTGAGTAGAGCAGCAAATTACAGTCTTTCTTGCTGTGAAAAAGGCAAGCAGAAAGCATTAAAAAAAATAGTACAGGGACAATGATGAAGGTGATGAATAGCCTGGTTACATCTTGCATGTGCAATTCTGTTTTAAAGTGCTAAGTGCATATGATGTATTTATTAGCTGTATGTGCCAATCCAAGATTTACATTCGGTGTTCCAGGAGAACCAGCATTTTTTTCCACTTTACTATGTTTATTGCAGCCCGGAAAGAGCGGCATAGCAACCTGTTCTTGTGTTTGACCAAAGTATCTTATATGTGTTGTTGATCTAAATCCAAATAAAAGTGTAAAATGTGACTGTGGGTCTTTTCATTAGCAGCACTGATGGGCACTGTCAGCAGAAAACATATTCATCACTTGTGCCACTTTGGAGCAAGGCCCCAATAAAGAGAATGTTTAATTGTACTGCTTTTCTGTGTCTCCTTCTGGATTTTTTCATGGCAAGATTCATTCTGTTAATTATCGTAACATAAAAACAATTCCATCACCAGACCCTTTTTGAGGCAATACTTGGCACCAACATACAAGTGTAAATCTGCCATCTGCTATTCCTTTACCTTATCTTTACAAGACAGATTTAGTCGCTTTATTCTCCTCAGACAAGCTCAACAATTTTTTGTCTTTTGTTTTGTCTTTTCATTCTATGAGCACTTATCCCCATATTAACCATAGACTGTAATCAGCCTCCAGCACAGTGGAAGTTGTCAGGATGCTTTCCAGGGTGACACAAACTATATGATGGCAACAATTTAAAAGGGCCATGAAATAATAATAAAATAAAATTTAAAAAATAATTAAAAAATAATTTAAAAAAGACAAAACAACGGATGCAAAAATTAAGATTTTAGTCTGCATGTCTCCCCTGGCCTCATTCTTCCAAAGTTCTGTCTGCCCTATTTTCCTTCTCCTCTCTGAAGAGCTTCATAGCCTACAGCAGATGCAGAGAAAGAAAACAAAATGATGCTGTTTAGGAAGTTTTTGTCTGAGATGAGATTTTGTGTATCTGCTGTAAGTCTGCAGTAGAATTTGTGATTAATGCCTATACCCTGTACTTAGTAAGAGCCCAGCTAGAGACTCTGTAAGGAGAAACAGAGCTGGAGAAGATGCTGGGCAATAGGACATCCTCCTTACCCTGATGAAGCTCTTTGGTGCTGGGACAGGGAGCAGTTTTCCTATTTTTGCCTACTCCCATGTGTCCACGAAGCTTGGGCTTTGCTGTAAACTCTTCACACCCAGAGCTGCATGGCGTGTCCCTGTGAGATGGGGATGGAGCAGATCTGCCTGTCCCAGCCAAGCACCTCCTGGCCACGCTGAAGGAAGGCAAAATGAAGTTGACAAAGAAGAGGAAATCACGAGAACCTGGATAACAGCTCTCCACAAAGACTGGTTCCTTTTGACTATATGAGACTAAAAGCTGTTTTGCTGTTTCTCTGCTCTTTACCACAAGGCCCTCAGAAGAGCACTCTGCATGGGGAGAGCCATGGATCTAGAAGAGGAGATGACCTATCTCATTGCAGAAGCATACCCTCACGGCAAGCTTGCATTGGCCATTTCCCAAGCTGCTGTGCAATCACATGAAGGTCCCAGGAGCCATCAGTCCCTCAGGTCCTCTGACCACCCCACTGGGCTGTGTCTGCCTCTCCACACCAGACCTCCTTCTCTACCTTCTCACGCCTCTTTTATCCCTCTTGCCCCTTCCCCACAACATGGATGTATGTGAGCATCTCAACCATCTTCATAACCATGGGACCTTCTTTCTTAAAGGTTCTTTTGAAACGCAGCCTGCAAATTCAATTAAAAGTCTAGTTCAAGAATAGGGTCTTCAGTCCAAGAAGTGGCAATCCTTTCTTTTAGCATGGGATGGTCCTGGTCCAAGCTAACACCACGAGAAGCACAATATCAGTGAGTGGCCCCACCCTGGAGACAGTCTGCTGTGAAAGGATGGAGAGGAAGAAGGAAGAGCATGCAGAGTTTGGGGAGGCATCAAAACCTACTCTGAGCCAACCCAATTGACTCACATCCATCACAGCACAGTCCACTGAGTGTGTTCAGTGCTATTGAAGTATTTCATAGTTTACTTCTAAAATTTGGATTTAATAAATTCTGGTTTAGTGAATCGTAGATAAGCCAGGTTCTGTGAAGCAGAGACTGGCTGAATGAGCAGACCTGATGGTGGCCTTGTGCAACTCTGACACAGTTGGCATCTGCTATATTCTGGAATTTTACTCTGGGGGGGGGGTCACAATTTCATCCAGAGTGACAGTCAGCTCTTTACTGAAGATACCCTTTTACTGAAGATAGCCATTCTTCCATAAATAAATACTGTGTCCATTTCTTGATACAGAGAGCAAAACTGCATATTGTCAGTAAAGCACAGCAGCACATTTTACTGACGATGCCTATGGGCTGTGAGGAGCTAGAAAATATATTCACAACCATCTTAGGCACCATTCATGGCCAGCGGAACTTCAGACTGAGCAGTGTGCTCGCATCTAAAAAGCCACATGTCAAACTATGTAAAAGTTGTGAGGCTTTTGGGAGCTTTTTGGTGGTGTTGGTGGTTTGTGGGTGTTTTTGTTTTTTGTTTGTTTGTTTGTTTTTGTAGGAACTGACACATGATTTAGAAGTCCAAAGCATTTTCTTGGCCTGAGGTTTGCCTGGAGAAGCGATACTCAGTAGCTGGTAGCTACTGGGAAGCTAATGCACAAACTACAAGGTAGATGTGTTCTCCTGCGCCTCCTGCAAATTCTTAGCCCTGGGGCTGTGTTGGTCAGAGCCCCAGAGAGGCTGAAGGGCAGATGGAGGCAGAAGCTGTCAGCCCAGCTGGCCTGACACCACGAGATGGACCATCCAAGGACATGGCCGATGAGGTGGCTGGGTCTCAAACCTCCATGATTGGGGTTTCTCGTGAATGCTTCCTGCTTTACTGTAAATGGCCTCTCCCAGAGAGGTGCCTTCACCTTCCCTACAGCACACAGTTCTGAGAAAGGCAAGTTTAAATATCAAGTCAGTTGCCTTAAACTCATATTCTAGCATGATTAAGGAAGAAACAAAGCAAATCAGAACTCAAGGGATAGTATATCTTTCATCCAATTTAGCTAGGCTAGCTGCCAGTAGAAAATCATCCTAGGTAGAAAGGGAGCCCCACAGAAATCCACAGGATACTGCCACTAATGTCTTAGCCTGATAATGTCTGCACTATCAGCTTTCTACCTGACCAGCCTGGCTAAAGGGAGCAATCTGACCGTTCAGGGAAAGCCAAGTGCTGCAGCTGGGAGAATTACAGATCTGGCTCTGCTGTTCACTGAGAAGACAGAACGGCTGCAGGTCACAGCTCTCTTCATTACAGCACCGAAGGAGGCAGGTGTATAGATTTTGTAGTGTGCTGTGGAGCAAGAAATTGGGTCTGAGATTTCAGTCAGAGAAAAGGAATATGTGCTTCTTTTTGTGTTAGAATAAAAGCCTGTGTGCTTTGCTGTTGAAATTCTTGCATTAGAAAGATGGATGAAAAATCTGTAAATTCACAGTGCACGAACAGGGCAAAGGCTGTTTCTCAGGGCACAGAAAAGTCACAAATTAAGGTGGGGGGGAACCTCCAGTTGTCCAAATGCTCTGCAATAGCTGTCCCTGTACATGTTCTCACTCCAACTGATGCCTGGTGCCAAGTCTTTCAGATGTGTTCAGATACCTAACTTCCATGGTAGGAACCCAGGTGGCTTAATCCCAGCCCACTACACCACTCATTCGCAGTCTGTGACCCGTAAACCCACACAAATGATTTCTCAGAGACCCATGACTGATGACTGGGAAGAACAAGTTCATGTACTGCTCTGCAGTATGCAACATTTCCAAAGGGGTCCTCAGTCCACAGAGAGATTTTAGAGGGTCACAAATCAGGAGAGCTTAAAAACCACACAACTATGCAACCTCTCCTTCTAAATCATTTCATTTTGCATCACAAGGAACAGTGCCTGGCATCTGGCCTGGGCACTATGATCACACAATATTTTAAATACATAACAGCCAGAATACGTAATATTTTAAATACGTAACAGCCAGAACAGCCACTCTGCTCAACAGACATTAAACTAGCATGCAAGACAGGAAGTGTAAGACTAGTTTACGTAATTTGTCCCATTGTCTTGATACTATTATTCTATTATTATTTTATATAATCCTATACATTTCCATTTTCTCACACTTCTGCATTGCCTGCAGGATGGACTTCTATTTTCCTTCCCATCCTCCTCTGGCCTGATAGTGAAAATGGTTCTGGGACAAAGCACGGATGTTTGGAACTTGATGTAAACGCACTTTTGCTGCTCTGAGGAATTAAAAGGAAATGGCTTGTGTTGTAATAGGTAGCTGCAGAGCACAGCTTTTTAGAGACAGCCTATAAAGAGCAGTGAGGCAGCGTGGCTGGGGATTGCCAGCAGAGCACCCCCGGTGAACCCTCCTGTGCAGAGGCAATGCCCCCACCATGGGAAGCTACTCCACAGCAGCTCCTGCCAAATAGCTTACTCTGCTAAAGCTGATCCAGCTAATTTCCCCATTCAGATGAACCACTGCTGTTTGTGTTACATTGGCACCCAGCTGAAGCCAGAGCCTCTCAGCAGCTGATGTTGTAATGCTGGCAGAGGCAACTGCTCTTACCATGAGCTCAAGATCGAAAAGCATCGAAAGGATTTGGTACATAAAGCTTGCCTCAGGATTTCGTCTCACATGAGGATTTTTCCCTTTCACCAATCTTTCCTTCTCATCACGAGAGACCATGGAAATAAAATACGAAGTTTGCAGCCAGTTCTCTCGTTGGATTCCTCTTCCAACAAATTTGACTTTGGCACACAGGAAATGCAGAGCTGCTCCATTCCCTTTCACCAGTGCCCAGATGCATGACTCCCACCAAGGTGACTGACAACACCTCCTGGCTGCAGAAAGCTCAAAGAAACTAGGACTATGCTTTTGCACAGTGCTTGCAAAGAGGATTCCCAGAAACTGGGCCAATAAAGCTGTCTTTCCTAGGTGGAGTGGGATATTATTCCTTCCTCCTGCAGTGGACACTGAGATCCTGCCTGGGAGCAGGACAGATCCAGGCAAGTTATGAATCCCTTGCAATGGATTTGTTTCCACATATATTCCCCATCCCTTATTCTATGGCTATGGCTCTTGCACCATGTTTAGGCAGCTACTCCAGACAAGCCGGCCTACATTCAATTTGGGAGAATGAGAATTAAACCATATTAACAGTGATACTGATGAGAGTTGATGAGGATGTTATTAATACCATGCAGGGTGCCTTTGGTAAGCCCTTACTGTCGGGGACATTTGTGACAATTCTGAACAGAAGCTTCACTAGAAATTTTTAGACTGCAAGATCACTGTTGGGTCATTTTCTATAATAGCTTTGGATACAAATATAATCATTTCCTGCTTGCAGTCTACAGACCCAATAAGCTGCCTCAGGAATTAGAATCCAATAGGCAATGATAAATGACAGGGTTATGAAACATTGCAAGGGCCTCTATCTCACGCTATCCTTTCACCTTCAATACAAATGAGCTGTGTGACTGCTTCCTACAGAGGTGTTTTCCATGCTTAACTGAAGAGATCTGTCTATTTACATTTCACATTTACTAAAATTTCATTAGATGTCAGTAATTGAAAGAAACGATCACATTAAAATGAAATACAAAATACGTAGTGCTCAAGAGTGTCAGTTGATGCGAACACTTCCCTTAGTGCCTTGTTGTTGTGGTTTAGCCCGGCTGGCAGCCAAACACCACACAGCCGTTCGCTCACCCTCCCCCCTCCCTCTCCGGGATGGGGGAGAGAAACGGGAAAGTGAAGCCTGTGAGTTGAGATAAAGACAGTTTATTAAGACAGGGAAAAGAATAACAACAACAATAATAATAATAATAGTATTAATAGTAATAATGTGTACGAAATAAGTGATGCACAATGCAATTGCTCACCACCCGTTGACCGATGCCCAGCCTATCCCCGAGCAGCCGGCCCCCCCTCCACCCCGGCTAGCCACCCCTATATATTGTTCAGCATGCCGTCAGATGGTATGGAATACCCCTTTGGCCAGTTTGGGTCAGCTGTCCTGGGTCTGTCCCCTCCCAGCTCCTGCTGCATCCCTAGCCTGCTCGCTAGCAGGACAGAGAGAGGCTGAAAAGTCCTTGGCTTGGTGTAAGCACTGCTCTACAACAATTAAAACATCAGCATGTTATCAGCGCTCTTCTCATTCTAATCCAAAACATAGCACCCTGCCAGCTACTAGGAGGAAAATTAACTCTGTCCTAACTGAAACCAGGACACTTGTTTGTGCATAATGCAGTTCAATTTGTGTTGATTCATTGCACCCTTTGCCATTTCTCTAAATTCACAGCGTCATGTTTTTATGAGCTGGTGCTGCAGGAAAATCTACAAGCAGAGCATGTATTGTTGGGATGACACTGGCAACCCAAAAGGTATGCATGGATCATCTTACTACTTAGCCATTGCTTCTGAAACAGTCTGCCTTTTATTTACCACTGTGGCGGATTTGTCTGCTACAGATGACAATTTGCAATCACTTTTCTCCTTTTCTTCAGCTACTTCTGCTACAGTAGTTATGAATGAGAGAGAGAGAGAACTAATCAAACTCAAAAAACCTTCCAGTGATTGAATCTGATTGTAGACGTCTCAATTGCAATGAAGTTGAAATTACTGGTGTATTATCGTTCTTGAAAGCAATTTTTGTGCAGTAACTCTGGTAGAAATCTCAAATAAATTGTAGCTATTGATCACCATCTATCATATTTCCCACACAGAAAGTCTGGCTCTTTTTCCACATTGTAGGTAACCTCGCTTGCTCCCAGGCTTGTTTTTAGAGCGAACCAGCTAATCCTTTTCAATGGGAAACTGGACACATTTGACAGGAAAGGTCACCACAGAGCCCAATGCAAGCAGACAGCATAGCTGCAAAAAGAGCAGAAGGGACAGCATTTTGGAGCAATGCCATGAGTAGCTGTCTTCTCTATGCTTTCCTGCTTCCCAGCCCAACCAAGATGCTCCCTGTTGTCCTTGTTCTGGGGAGAGGGAACTAATGCTGCCCAAGTATTTCTCATCCCTGAGCAACCTCACCCTGTCACAGGACCTTTGCTCATCACAGCACGAGCCAGGCTTTGCCCTGCAGTGACTGCAGCAGCCCTCTTCCTGCCCAGCAAGGACTCCAGCACTCTGTTTCTGTGTTGTATCTTCCCCTTCTTTAGGAAGACAAATGTCATTTGCATCAGGGTTTAGCTCAGTGCCATAAAATAATTGAATGGAAATGACTGTGTTCTTATCTGCCTTGTACAGTAAGTCCCCATGAGGGGACAATGGCCTCTGTTATTGCTTCAGCTGCTATGACCCTACCTAGAGGTCCTTACTTTCCAAGGCAATTCTGTAAGCAGAAGTTTACAAAAGTCAGGGTGGGTGCTGGCTTCTGGCCACCCATCCCTAACCTCAATGCCAGGACCATGCATGAGCTGTTGACTGTTGGTGTCCGTCATCCTCTGCTGTGTTACTACGTAGTCATTGCTCTTTGTTATTGAACATGAACAAATGCCGAGTCACGTCACAGGATGGATTGCCACAGGGAGAGCAACAAACACTGGGCAGCAGACAAAATAGGCCGAAGATCAAGAAAGGCTCCTAGAGGAGGCAGCCGCCCCTCTCACTCAGTGGTTGGGACCATCAAAAACAACACCATGGAGTCTCGGGTCCACTCTCTAATATCATCTAACAGGATCTGAATCCACACCAATGTACTCTGATAAAGTGTTCATTGGTGCTTGTAGGGGCAAGAAATGCTTTTAATCCTTTCTGCTGGCAGATAGTCTGGAGGAACCTGTGTAGGGACTGGTACAAAACTGGTTTATAAATGTGTCCAGAGAGTTTTCTGTGGGTCATACAGCTAGAGGCTTTGAAGGGGCCTGTCCCAAGTGTGACTTTATTCAGGGTTCTCACTGATGACTTGGACAGTAAAATACAGAATACGTTTGTCAAGTGCCTATATAGTATGATGCAAGGACAAGCAGAAGTTTGGGAAGAGCAGTGGAAGGGCAACAACTGAATTCAAATCAATTTTGGAAAACTGGGTAAATAATCTTAACAAAAAAAAAAAAAAGTTAAAAGCAAGTAAGAACGGTACTTCAAGCAGGACAAATCACTCACAGAAGGGGCAGTAGGCTATGCAGTAGCTTTTCAAAAAACAGGCTGTTATTAGTGAACAATATCCCATCAGAGATATAAAGGATGGAATCCTGGAATCTATGTCAGGGAAAATGGTTTGCAACACAGACTGAGTCATCCCTCTGTTCTGCTCTGCAGTGATGACGGGTACAGCCTCAGTTGGGACATAATACTCAGTTTTAGGCATCACACTTCCAGGAAGAAATTAAGATGACAGCATCAGTAATTATTAGAGATCTAAAAATGTGCAACCTGCAAGGAAATAGTAAAAGAACTGGAGCTGTCTGCCTAAAAAACATGTCAAAATTATGATGAAAATCTTCTAATATTAAGAAGTTTGCTGTAGAAAAGGATTTTCTCTGTGGCCTTGAAGGCTCAGAGAAGAAATAATGTTTTGAAGCTCTAGCAGAAAAGATTCAATATTAGAAATAGCTTTCCAGTGGTAAAGGTAATAAAGGTTTGAAACAGATTACTTTGGGATGCCATGGGTTGTCTCCAGAACAGGGTGGATAAATGCTAAGACAGAGAGAAACAGCTGACCTAGTTTTGAGCATAAAGGTGGACCAGGAACCCTCCTGAAGTCCTTCCAGCTGCATTTTTTTTTTTTTGTGACTCCAGGCAGCAACCTGGAGTTAACTTGTGACTTCCTGCAACTCATTTCAACAACACAAGATTGTGTCAGTTCTGTAGACCAATGTGAAGTTAATTATTAGGGAATCAAATGCAGCAAGAGATCTGTTGAGGTCTCAGGAGATCAATGTCACAACAAACTTAGGGAATGTTGGTAATTACCTTTCTTTTGCAAAGGCAATGACCTCATGAACTGCCAGCTCCCCAAACTGCTGCTACACTACCCTAACCACAGTTATCTGTCACCTCCTAAATCATTAAAAATTCAGCAGAAAATTTCTGAAACAGATTCTCAAATCAGAGTACTGTGAGCGAGAATAAATCAAGAAGATAAAACTTGTGATTGTATTTTGAAATAACAAAGTAAAAACAAAAAGAAAGAGAAAACATTGTGAGTTCAGGCTTGCTCCAGTGAGCTCTGCTGGAGGAGGACCTCGGTGCGCTTCTTTGTCCCTTAAAACCAGGACTGGGAAAACAAACTCAGTCTTCTGTGTATTTTTCTGATTTGTCAGCCTGTTTTGCCTACATATTCTGGTCATGCTATGTGCTGACATGAGTCATTTTTTTATATAGATATTATGGGATTTTAAGAAGCCAAGATAGCGCATGGAGCTAGTTCAGGTTGTGCCTTCAGGGCCAGGGGAGCAAGGAGAGGCTGGGGCAGGAGCAGGGTTGCTGGAAAGAGGCTGTGAATTCCCTTGGGACCAGAAATGAGGGGAGAGGCATTGACACTACGTGCAGCAAGATGCTCCTGGTCTGGACCCCAATGATGTACAGAAGGCAGGTCCGGCTGGTGGTGGCTCCAATTCATCTTTCCAGCTGGGTGACCTCTCATACCCTGACTCATCTTGAAAATTAACCCAATGCAGCAGTGAGCAGGTGATAAAACATCCTTGTGGCCTTAGTTACTGACAGATCCACACTGGAGGAAGGTAGCTGTAAATCCTGCTCCTCTGCACCCCACACACAAGCCACATTTTGATCCAGCCTCTGCGTAAGTCCATGGCAAAACTCCCACTGACTGCAAATGGGCTTGGACTGAGTTTATGAGCCACATCATTTACATGATGTCTGTGCTGCCTGAACTAATGTCCATCTGTTTGGATGCCGTTAAGGGCTCCTAAAAAATTGGTTGAGCCCTGGGGTGAGGCAGGGCCCGACAGGCAGACCACATGGAGTCCTGACTTGTCACCATGGCTGCGAGGCATCCCCCCATCCATGTCGAAGCACTTCTCCTCACCCATGGCAATGCCTCAGTGAGCTTTCCCCTTAGCAGTGCTCATGGTCTCTCTTCACCTCCCCGTGCAGGGGTGGCCCACACACATTTTGGCCTGGCTGAAGCAGGAGGAGGCAGCCTGGCCCAGCCTCTCCAGGGCCTCATGCTGTGAACAGCCTGATATCTGGCCTGCACCTGGTTTTGGGGGGGGAAATACTCAGTTTGTGTGCATGAGGTAATAGGAATAGGCACCCAAGACTGGATGGCAGCTTCTGTAGTCTGACAGTCAAACAGGGAAATCCCATTTACCTTAAATAATGAAGATGGAAAATTGAAGACATAAGAATGAAGACAGTGAAGAGAGCTGGAACAAGAATAATGGATTTTTCAGTTCAATGGTAAGGAAAGGAGATATTTTTTAAATCTATTCAAATTGATCTGAAATGAATTTTTATCATGAAAGCTGACAAACAAAAACATTATTTCCATTTCCTGTCAACAAAAAGCTGCTGTTAAAAATGAATGTAATGCTTCCTTATGGGGTTATTCAGCCTTTTAATCCTATTTGTTTTTGTTTGTTTGTTTGTTTGTTTTGTTTTTGTTTTTTAAACTGAGGTTTTCAACAAAACCTGCCATTTCAACATTAATATCACTTCTTCATCTTAAAAATGCAGAAATTATGTAGTTTGAAAGTGTTTAGACAGTAAGTACACTTTTGTCCAGCATAGCCATCAAACCTAGTTTGATCCATTTGGAGCCCACACAGCCCTTTTTTTCCTCCCAGACTTCATTTCCAGAGGAGTTTTTTCTTTATGCCAAGTCTATAGGAAAGTATCTGCCCCAGCTGGCCATGCAGCACCTTGTGCTGCCTGGCAGCGGAACCACAGGCTGCAAGCTATGCATTACCTGCAATAAAACTCATCAGTGCTCTCCTTCTGCATCAGTTTGCCCCTGACAGCAAGGTGAGCATAATGCAAAGGAGTGGGGAGAGGAAACAACTTAAACCTGGCCACCTCTCACCATCCACATGGGAACAGGAATGAGAGGTGACCCCATATGCTCTGTGAAGGACAAGGCATTTCCTCTTGCTTCAGTAAAAACTTCCACCACAGCAGAATTACCGTGTGTAAATTCACTCATTTCAGTCTCATGAAGCCATAATTATTTTTTTTTCTCACTCCTTGCTACAATCCCCCTGAAGGTTTACTTGTGGAATGTCAGTGCCTGCTGGGCAGAGGCAGCCTGGCAGCTGCCCCACGTGAAATGAGGAATTTCATGGACCTGCAAAGTATGGCGTGATAGCGCTGCCCTCACTCCACTCAGACCCCTGGGCACCAGACCCCTATCTTTGCGGTTGAAAAGAGACGAGAGAAAACTAACCAATGTCAAAACTTCTCGGGCAGTGGAGGAGCTCAGAGGCAAAAGCTGAAATGCACAGCACAGCCACAGCTGGGGGCCGGGGACAGGAGGGCTCAGGGGGCAGCAGGTGCTCCCACAGGTACTGTCAGCTTGTTAATGTGGTTTTAACTGTCTGCGTTTTTTTCCTGCTGAAAGGAGGAAAGGGCTGGTGGGCGAAGATGTGTGATTTCCTGCAGGTGCGTTCCACTGAGAGCATTTTCAAGAATTTGGCCAAAGGAGCAGAAGGAATGCTTGTATTGGGTCAAAAGTGCTGCAATATCACATCATGCTGGGAACGCTCCTTTACAAAGGAAGCAAAAAATTCCTCCACTCAGAACTGCAGCCCATGAAGTGTTTTGAAGGTGTGCACCAAGACAAATGACCACAGTTGCCATGTGCACGTGCTTGCAGCACCTGGGTGTGGAGGGAAGCAAAAGGTGACACATGCTGGCCATTTGGCTGTGGCAGGTGCCTCAGTTTTAGAGCTGGCCCATTTTCCAGCTTGCACTGGGGCTGGCAATAATGCCTTCAGCCAGCCAAGATGCCAACCACACCCTGTGAAGTGCAGCAGTCGCATTTTGTGAGGACATCTTTGCTATCGCATGGTGCTCTGGAGCAGTGAAGGCACCAGCACAACACTGTCTCTGCTTCTGGGCAACATTAGATAGCATAGGGGGGCTGTTGTTAAGCCAGGTGCCCTATCCCATATGTACCTGTAATGGCTTCCAAAAGCCTTCTATCTGCCTGCAGTGCTTTAGGGATAAAGCAGCTAAGTACCAAACAGTGGCTAAACCAGTATGATCTGACCATTCCAAATGACAACTCCATTTTTTAAAACTTTAACTACCTAAACACCCAAGTTCCTCATAGAGTTGATGGAGAAAGGTGGGTGTCTTTTCAAGAAAGGATGCCCTTGCTTCAGCTTGGGAGCCACACTGCAGGGACAGAGAAAAGTTAGGTGCACAGAAAGTGCACAGAAAGAAAGCAAATGTAAATCTTTGGCTTTCCTGTAGCCAAGAGCAAAACTTGAATTTATACGGAAAGTGTGCAACTGCAGCCCTTGCAGCAGGCTGAGTATTTTAAACCTATAGATCAATTGCAGGTCCTTGACATGGGAAATGTGTGATTTTTATTGACTACAGGAGTTTCAATTCAGAAAGAAATAAAATAAAAATAAAAGTAAATCATGGAACCAAGCTAAGACCCACCTTTAAATGAGAAACTAAAATAATCTGAGTTGTGGTAGTGGCTGTCCGAGGCAGCTGCGCCCTGGCCACGGGAATAGATCCTGCACCTTGGCAGCTGGGTGAAGTCCTGGCCCTGCAGAAGTCAGCAGCAAAGCTCCCATTTCTTGTCAGGATGGCACGTTATCCCTGACAGTCTTGCTGCATTGTAAACTTGGGCAGGTTTTCTCCTTGAAAAAGACTGCGTTTCCAGGCTGGATGGTTATTTTCTGTATCACACAGTTGTGATTTTGTTTTCTTCTTACAAAAATCAGGTTTCCAGGGAGCTGCGGCTTTGGCAGCTTAATAGAAACCTGAACGTGATGGAAGAAAGGACAGAAAGCTGCTGTAGACATCAGGCATCAACAACACAGAGCTCCACCGACCCAGGGGAGCAGGAGGATTTACCTGACACAACAGTACCCATGCAAGGTGCCTGTTGGGGAAGATGGATTTCTTTGTTAGTCTTTTCTCTGATTTCTTTGTACCTCAGCTGTATACAGGAGACCTTATAATTTCCCACCCAGTGGCTGACTTAACAACCTGAAATGTTTTGTTTCATTTTTACCCTGGATGTCATGATTTTTAAAAAGAGACAAGCTGCCCTAGTACTGTGCAGTTAAATTGTTAAAGCTGTAAACAGACTAATAATACAGCAGTAGCAGTTGGGCTGTACTTTACCCTTCCTTGCTAGCTGGCTGGAGAAAGATGCTGATACAATTAAACAGCATTTTAAATACAATTACAATGATTCCTAATATTTGTACTAACCACATATTTTAATCTGAGCATTTTAATAACCAACATTCATAAATTCATTAGGAAAAAAAAAAAAAAAAGCTTTCCTCCTATCTTATTTTCTCAGTGTTTCTGATGCATGAATCTGTCTCTCTCAAGTACCTCATTTTTATTCTTTTTTTCTCTCATGTTCATACCCTTATCATATTTTGTCTTCATCCATTTTTTACTGTCATATGTGTATAAAGATAATATTTTTATCAATGAGGCACACATCAGAGATGAATATCAATGTGGAATTAAATCTGCAGAACCATGAATAAAAGAAATTTTAGTTGTACTTTGTAGTTAACCTTCTGCCTGGAAACATTTACTGTTCACTGGAAGATATTTTACATCATGTAACTTAAAAAAGAGAAGTTCAAAGCACAGGTATCTGGGCTGGTTTGGGGAAGAGTGAGTCAGGGATTACGGCAGAGCATGAAGCCAAGCTGTCACACTGCAGGAATTAATTGGTTACTGAAAGGAACGGCTGGAGCGTAGGAGGAGGGTTGGTTTCGATGAACAGCAACAAAGAGCAGAGAGCTTCCTGGTGCTTTTATGTTTCAGCCACCTTCTAAAACAAATCAAGACAGTGGGGGGTTTTGAAAAATCAAGGCAAGCGAAAGCATCGATGCTGCAGTGGTAGGAGGTGAGGTCTGCTCACACCTCACCACCCCAAGCTGAGTCTTCTGCTGAGAGCAGCCCCAGCCCTGCAGAGAGGTGGCAGTCGGGGTCATGATTGCCTCCAAACTGGGAGAGCGTATGTCAGAAGACTATTTAAAAAAAAAAATGTTGCAAATATTGGAGATGCATCTGTGTAATTCAGTTGGTGGATGAAATCCTGACCGTGCTGAAGTCCAGGACAAAAGTGCTGCTGACTACAGGTGCCAGGTACTCACTGGGCATCTTTGCTGTTGGCTCCCACTCCCACCAAGGCTGGTTGGGTTTGATGGTGGTTTTTAGGGGGTGCCGATGAGCTGCAGTGATGGAGGGGTTGCATTTTGATAGCTGGGAAGGCGACGCCTACTCCAGACCCTGCTTTTGTGAGAAGTACAAGCCTGCCATGCGTGGATGATTTGGCCACTTTAGACCCAAATTGTGAAGCCACTCTGGGTATACACAAGGGACAGAAAGGAGTGCTGTAAAATTGGCACACAAAATATGGAAATTAAGCAGTCACTGAAAGATTAAAGTAAATCTGCAAGGGTCCAATGAGGCATTGTCTTTCCTTCACTATCCTCAACTGATGTTTTCTATTAGAAAAAATCTAAGTGGAATGTGCCTGGGACATTTAAAGGAGGAGAACAGGGATCAAGATGAGATTCACTGGCATGATGACAGCCTCAAAGTACACATTAGCCTACGTTGTGTTAGCTTGTGCCTTTCTGTACCCAAAAAAAAGTAGATTATACATGTATGCCCTGTTATTTAGCAAGCATTAATCATTGTTAGAATTTACACAAACTCCATTTCATGACTAGCGACTAAACTGCTACTTTAAACTGTTTCTTTATAGAAATAACTTGGAAACTACTTTCAAATATGCTATAGATTTCTTCCTGTTTATGAGCTTCCAAGAGTACAAAGAAATCTCTGCATTTTCTAAGCCTGGATTAACAAAGAACAAGCATTATTTGTCTAATAAAAGAGTTTTACATATTCTTAGTCTAGCTGCTACTGAGAGTTGTAGTTTAAAAGTGAAATAAACACAGCTGCACTTAGTCATAATAATATTTAGTAATCAAGAGGCCTTAATACATATAGATGCAGTGAAAAAAAATGAGTCACAGTTTTAACTATCTCTCTGTTCTAAAATTCTGAAGAAACATGTGCTTCAGTTTCTAAATGGCTGTTTTAAATTCATTATAGTCTTCTGTAAACCCAGTGAAGACAAGGATACTTCTGTAGTGGTCATGAGTTGGTTTACAGAACTGTAAGGAAATTATGAGGATTTGGTTGCATATGTAATTCTAAATGGAAACTATTGCGTTAGTCTGTTTCTAGCACGAGAAATGAATTTCTCAGACATATGTTTTTTATCTTTGTAATAGATTTTGAGTTGTTTGGTCTGCTCTGAGAACTAAACAATTGAGAAATGGTGCGTAAGATATATTTTATTTTCAGATTCATACTCTATTTTACAACAAAAGTCTACTTTATTGGGTTTTTGTCCTCCTTATTTGGCTAAAGAGCCAGAAGCAAAAAGTGCTTGCAAAACTCAACACTTGAATAATCATGTGGTCATTAGTGTATTCAGATGGACACTTGTTAACCACAATTATCTAACTAGAATAGATATTCTGCGTGTAATTGACGCCCACAGAAAATGTGCAAGCACGTTTTGTACAGCCATTTGCCCTGTGATGCTCAGTGTGTTAGGAGGGCTCACCAGTCCTCATCTTCTCTCTGGTGCTTCATTGTCTTTAACATTCTTCTACAAATAGAAAGCAGATAATCTCTGCTTTTCTTAAGGCAAATGGCAGCGAAAATTAAACCAGTAATATAACCCCACCTCACAGTGAAAGCCTACTGATGCTTCTCCACGCTTTCCTTTGCCAAACCCTAAAATGACAACACACTGAAAGTCAGATTGTGGGACATTTTATTATTCAGCAAGAATTTGTCCAGTATTAACTTACCTCATTTATTGCTTCTGAGTATCCTGGAGGTTATTTGGGATACCACTACAGTTGGGAATTTAGTATAAGGCAAATTAATCTAGATCTCGTGTCCCTCACTTAGGAGCATGTCACCTCTCTTGGCCAGTAACATCAGCACTGTTGTTTTTTTCAGGATATCAATCAGAAAAGCTTTTCTTCTAACAAGTGCAGGCTTTCCTGATTGAAACAATCTTCAACAATTTCAAAGTTACCAGGCAGCCACTGAAATCAGTCTGGAAGGTGCCGTGTCAGCCAAAGCACAGTGCAGTGACAGATGTGGAGCTAAAAATACCAGCTTGACAATCTTTCAAAAATCAGGCCCTCAGGAGAGATGGATTACAGGCTCAATTCCTCAGAGCCCAGGCTCAGACATCCAGCAGACACTGACCAGTGAGAAGAAATGCAGTAGGTGGGACTAGCCAAGGGCTGGAGCAAGAAGACAAACCTTCTCCTTGGAGCACACCCTGCTGGGGCTGCACCGACCATGCTAGAGCAAGGCATGCTCTTGTCTCATCCTCTGAGCCAAAGGTTTGGGTCCCCATCTGCCAGGGATTCCCTTGTGGGTGGAGAAACTGCAGCTGTCCTGTTTGAAAGCCACGGGAGATTTAGCACAAAGGCAGGCAGCTATAGGTGCTGCCCTCTGTGATTCATTCCCATGCCATACTGAAGTGTGCCTCCGTCACCTGCAATATAAACCTAGGGGCACTCTTCTCCTTGCAGATTCCTCAGCCCTGGTCATTACATTATTGCATCGCAAATGTTTGCATAAGGAGCTTATCTTCTGTTTCTACCTCTGAAGACATCCCCTTTAATTCAACATCCCTCCCAAGTGCTCTCTGACCCTCCTTTCTGTTCTATCTCTAGTATGATCCTCACTCCCATATCTTTCCTGCAAACAAAAGTAATAAATTGCTGTGAGCTGGAAGGTAATACACTGTCATGTATTCATCCATAATCCATCTGTGGCATTAATTCCCCAGGCCAGATGCCGTGGAAGTGCCACAGACTCTCCAACAAACCTGGAGCCCTACAAGAAGGCTATGGCTTCTTCCCTAGCAGATGTGCTGGGCTGAGTATTTTGTTTAAAATATTTATAGGAGGGAAATGCTTTTCTGTTTAATAAAAGTGTTTGTTTTACTTGCCTTTTTTTTACTTTTACTGAAAACTTCCTTTATCCATTCCTTTTGTTGTTGTGTCTTGTTTTTTTTTTGTTTTGTTTTGTTTTTTTAATCCCCTAAAACAAGGAAAAATAGAGGTATGAAAATTGACGTCAGCTTTTTTTAACTGCAAAAATCTTGACCCTTTTTATTTTTTTACTATTCTGCTTTAAACCAAGGTCAAGCCTCCCCCCTCTGCCCAAATCCTTTAACCATGCAACATCTGTTTCTTTTGTTTCTTTTTTTCTCTATTATAGCTCCTAACACATACAGAGAAAAGAGCTGGAGCTTGAATTCCCCGGTACCACTTTCTCAAATTTTCAGCATCTCTTTGGAAAGGAGTGGTTAAAAATAGAAGAAGGAACCATTTTGTAAAACTCAGCATTGTCTAACTAGTTTCTCCCTCTAATTGCTGAAGCTGGCTGCTAAAGCCAGGTTTACTGCCTTATGGGCCATTTCAGTGCTAGAAAAAAAGACACTTGGAAAAATACAGTGGCCAGCTCTACTGAGTCATTGTGTCAAACCTGTATAAAGTCACCCTACCAATAAACTGAATGAGAATGAACTAAATAGCTTTCTACTGATGTAAAAGTCTTATATTTCCAGACAGAGCAAGAGACTTTGTTATACTGTAGTACTGGCAAGCGTCTGCTTTTGTCTGTCATTTTCCTTCTCCGGACTCTGATTTTATTATCATATTGCTGTAATGAAAATCACAAATCATCTGGACAGCAATGGCAAGGAGCTGTATCTCCTAGCCCTGGTGTCACCATATATTTCAGAGCTTTGTCATCACATCACTTTAGTGAAAAACACCCACCGGTTTGAGGAGTAGCCTGCAAATACACAGGAGTTAGCTGCAGTCACACAGATACGTCAGTCCTGCCTTTGCTGGTGTCCTTCATTCCTGGCTGTGGTACTGCCATGGTCAGGAGCTCCCTGAGGAGCCTCCATGGGGCCAGGGCTGAGTATTTCCCTGGAGGAAAGTCAGAAATCAGAGCACAGCAGGAAAAGCTCTGCTTTCCCCATCGTTTCACACACAGTGAGCAAGTATTTCATCGCTACTGCTCTATCCATAATCCACTTGCTGTTGTGTTGATCTTTCCCATCCAACAGCAGGAAACGTTGCTTTCTGAACTGTATGCACTTATTGTGACTTGTATGCAAAATTTGCGTAGTAGAAATAGCACTGTGATATTGCAGCGTTTTGAGGCTCAATTCCCTCTTGTAAATTGAGAAGGCAGTGGACTGGAGCACTAACTCAGCATTGTTTCAGCTTTCTGTCAATATTCACATCGCCTTCCAGCAAACTAAGCCCACTCATGTGCTAAGAAACATCTGTGAGCAGATCTTATTTGGGTCTTCCTGTAAAAAGCCACAGGATGGAGATCAAATCCAAAGAAACAGAGTGACCTTGCTTAAAAAAGGTCGCTCAACTTTAATGTTGTTAGATGAAACATTCCAGAAAGAGCTGGTGATTGAGATATGTAATGTGATATTTGGAAAACTGACCCCAATTTCTGGTTACTGACCCTCATCTTACCTGCTACAGCTGCAGAAAGCTCAAGTAGCTGTGCAAAGGCAGGTGTCAACACACTCTGACTATGCCAAAGGTAGTGATACATTTCTACCAGCAAGAAGAATTAGGTTGGGAAAAATTGATGTCTTTTGTTTGGGAAAATTTTGCAACTGCTTCCTAAAAAAATCAACCCACAACCATACAAAATCCAAGGAGACTGATCACTGCAAGTCCTTCTTAAGTACACCATTATTTAAATGGTATATTGTGGTTACGTTTTTCCTCACGTAAGAGTTTATAGATGTAAGGAAGGTATCTCTGCTTGAATTCTTGTGTTTCTTCGACAGCAAGATGGAGGCAGACAGACACCAAGAAACTCTCGCCAGAGAAAAGAATGTAGGAGAAGAAAAGGTTATGAGAAAGGGCAATGTGAAAAACTCCACTTTCTCACCAGAAGCTGTATTAAACTGTCTTTATGTGAGTAGTTCTCCAGGGGCTCTGTGCCTCCACAGAGTAGGCACAATCCTGCCAGCAACAGCTGCTCGACAAGTACTTTCCTTCAAGGAGGCATCCTGGCTCATCGCAGCAGAACCATAATGCACTTCCTGTTTATAAAGCAAAATATCTAATACCCAGATAATTATGGCATGGTATGAACTCTAAGTCATGGGTTTTTGTTCGTTTTTTTGTTGTTGTTGTGAAAAAAAATACAGGGATATTTGTACACTTAATGTTTATAATAGCAATTAGCACTTGAAATCCATGTATCTCAAAACGTCAGTATGATCCCTAACTTGTAAATGGGAATAATAGAAATACTTTTGTGGCCAAGGCAGCACTGCAAGCCAGGGGCTTATTTTGGGCTGAAACCCAGAGCAAAAGCAATTAGACCTAATCACTTGTAAATCTTCAAAACCTGCAGCCCCAGCATTTTGGGGCACATTTGGGGCACATCCTTGCTACAGCCAGCCCATAGGAGCCTACAAGGTGGCATTCTGGGCATGTCCTGAGGGACCTACATACTGGCATAGCTAGTGGGTGATTAGCTCTGTGTAGATCTTTCTGGACTACAAACTGGATTTCTGACCATCTCAGCCCTGCAGATTTCCCTTCTGTACAAAAATCAGATGGGGCTCAGTGTGTACCCATGGAGATATTGCTCTGTCCCTTTTTCAGGCATCCAAGGTCAGAGGCAGGGCAATGACAGTTCATTCTCTCCTCTCCTTTAATGGATTTAATCTCACAACTCAAGTAAAAGTACCTTGAACTATAAAATATTTTCAGGTGTTTATTGTTGGAGCCTTTTTTTTTCCCTAACTTTTTTTTTTCTGAATAAGAGCTGGTGAGTGAGTCTCACTCCAGAAAAGTGTATTTATCCCAGGGGGACATATACTTTCTTCCAGGTCAGTGCAATGAGTAACACTGTGCACATTTCCTAAAAATAATTATCACATTCTTATCAAACTAAAGCTTTAGGTTTTTAACATTTCCATATTTTATTTTAATGTATATATATACCACACATTATATACATACACACACACCCGCACATACAGCATTGCACTGCATTGAACACATAAATGTATAGACAGACTTCTCCAACTTGCTTACCAACATCACCCCTTGGAAAACAATGAACAGAAAGTTTGGTACTACTGATTATACAGCAGGATTACACTCTTGAGTCTAACTAATATAAACATGCCACATGGTGAATAGTATCACATGAGAGGTGGCTGCTATGCCGTGCAGTCAGCAGTGTTCCTGCCAAATGCCATACCTCTGCCAGGCTACATGTGCTCCAGGGAAGGGATCAAAATGTTACATTAAATAGAGATCTTTAAAGTTTAAAATTTATGTTATTATGTAATGACATTTAAATTATAATTTCAGAGAAACTAAGAAAACGCGATTAAGTCTCCTTCTCTTTTGAGCAGAGAAAATGACAAGTAAATTTTTCCCATATTGTTTTTTAATCAAGTACAAGGTGTATTGAATTTCTGAGTTTCTGAATATTGCACAACTGTTTTAGTGTCTGTTTGTGCTTTCATTATACTCACTACAAAACACTACTTGCCTTTAAAGCATGCAAGATCGGTACCAAAAGCCAAATTCCACCCTAGGAAGGTGAAGGGAGACTTTGCCAGTCAATTATTTGGAAGCAGAATTAAGCTTTTATGTGTTGCACTATCTTGTTTGCAAATGATAAATTATATTATTGATTTGCTTTAGCACCTCTTTTGAAGATCATTGAAGACAATGGAAATCTTCTTTGGTAAAACCAAATCTTTCATCCCAATACTTTAAAAGCCTACATAATTATCACCATCTCGAATAGCATCACTATTTTACAAAGATACACTGAGGCAGCCTTAGGAAGCAGAAAATAAGAGTGCAAGGAGACTGCTGGGCAAACACCCAGCTGTGTCTCTGTGATGTGCATTTTTTGGAGGTTTGATTGAAAAGGTAAGGAGCAAAGACAGACAGAATATCAGGACTTGTCCACAATACAAGTCTTCAGACAGAGATCTTAGCAATTTGTCTGTGTATCCTCTGTGTCCTAATGCAGTTGCTCTTTGGACGAGTGAACATTGTTGCCTCTATCTGAAGTCAAGAAGAATTAGACTACGGACAATAAGTTCAAACCCATAAAAGCAAGAAAATGTAATGTCTGTGATAAAAAACAGAAGAGTTAAATTCATATGCTATTTTTTCTGCATTCCTGTAATATCATAGAATCTGAACATCTTCCAGAGGTGCATCAAGTGATGCAGCTATCATTTGTTACATGTGTTTTGCTTTCTCTCCTGTTACCATTCAAGAGCTCAGTGCATGCCAGTGAAACGTTGTGTCCAGTTTTGGTAAGGGTTCTACCTGACTAACAGAAATTCTTCATGACTGCACATTTTTAGATTTGTCTCCAGGAAAGCTCAGTCTTTATTCTTAAACTAGAAAGTGAAGATTTATCCCCTATCAAGTTTTCAGGGTTCAACTTCAGGGATGCTTTCAAACAGTAGAAATACCATGGAAATTTTGTCTTTGTCCTTGGTGAAGCATAAAATATCATTTATGTGTTAAATACACACAGACACGTCAACTCTCCCAAAGAAAGCTCCTTTTACACTTCATTTGCTTCAAACGAAATTTTAGTGTCCTCTCCGTCTGATGCCTGATGGTCGCAGCTCAGGAAAGTAAAAGGCCTGTTTTTAATCTCTTTAAGGCAGAAAAGCACTGCCCTTTAGTGAAAGCAGATGGGAAATCCTGGGATTCCAGGCAATTACACACACGTGGGAATCCAGGAATAAAGCAGTTGATGATGTTAAACTCTTTCAGCCTGCTGGAATGGATGAGTCCTCTGTAAGGATAGACTCAAAGAAGTAATATTTTTCCAATTGATGGATTATAACCCTTGTCAGCCACTAAAAAAAGAATAGGAACTTAATGAAAGTGTGCCCTGAAGGCAATGCCTCTTGGTACATGATTGAGTTGCAATTCTCATTATGCTTGTAATGTCCCAGAACTAGAACTGGGTACACCCATCTAAACAGACCATCTGAACAGCCCTTATCTTGCCTCTGTCACACCCACTGAATTCTCTCTGAAGAGTTTTACTGCCCCAGCAGTGGAAAAGTTGTTTTAACACTACATGACTGCAACCATTAAAACTAATTATAATCATAAGCCACCAAGCACAGCTGGCAAGAACTGGTGAAGATACACTGAACCACAAAAGAGGTCTGAGATTTGAGTCACTATTGCAGCCTCCTAACACTGAGCTGTAGTGCACTGTATAGTTTGTTGAAACAAAAGCAGACCAAGGCTCCTCCGAGGTGTAGTGTTTTGGGCTGATAGTGATGCTTCGTGTGTTTGGCATCAAAGAGCCCATTCTGGTCCAGCACACTGTCTATACCTAGAGACTCTAGGCTGTGTCATACAGCATCCTCCCACTGAATTTGTTCTGATTCCTGCTCCAAAGGACAATAGAGATTTTTGACTTATATACTCTAGATCTGCTTGTAGGGGCAGAAACTCACATGAGAGTGCCCCAGACCTGTTTTCAGGGTGTGTTTCTAGTAGCCTGTGAGATTTATATTCTAAATCAGAGGCCTACTATCACTATATCCCTTAATCCTACAACAGATTCTTGCAAGGAAGTTTTCTGAAAGAAGGATCATTGATATCCATGGGGAAAAAAAAAAAAAAGTGGGGGGGATTTTACATCTGTTTTTAAGCCCCTCCTCTCAATGCTTGCTAAAGTCTATCAAGGCTGGGGATGAGCTGGGATGAAATGAAACACCTTGTTTAGATTTAAGGGCATTTTAAGGTTGCTGGTTCTTCTCAATTTTAAATAAAGTGAAATAAACCATTTTAATGAATTTAAAACATTTCATTCAGCAATAGCCAGAAATAAAGCATCCTGAGGATAATCAGATGGGGTTTATCCCACCAACAGTTCTACAACTCAAGATACTGCTTCATTTCCTCTTTGCTGCTGCGGCTGGTAGCTGTTTATTGCATGGCTGGAAGACACAGGTGAGCTGCACCCTTCACCAGTGATTGCTCTTTCATAGATTTCCATGTTTTTTTCATCGACTTGCTCTCAGCTACAACATTTACTGTCCAGCCTTCTGCAGTGCTGGCTGTGATGACAAATTTGACTTCAAAAGTACTTGTCGCAGAGCCTCCGGTGACGATTTAAAACATTTCAGTGACCTGCTTTAGAGCAGGGCCTCAAAACCAGCCATAACAGCACAAGTTAGAGGCAGCAAACTTCAGCGTAGGACTGCAGCCCCTGTTTATAGCAGTTATGAAGAAAGGAAGGAGCTTCTGAAACCAGCTTTTCCACTGGAGCCAGCACACAGGCATGAACTGCACGGTGAAGAATCCTGGGCTTTTTGTTGATCAGAGGCATTTTCGGAGTCCAGTCAGTCTGGAACACGGTGCACAGCCACAGCAAACCATAATACCAGGCAGCATGCTTCCCTGCTTCTCACAGTATTGCCACCACCAAATATAAGGTGCTAATCGGTCTGTACTGAATTTAGGGCTCTGTTTCTTGTTAGAGGCAGGTCCACATTTGCTTTGTTAATCTCTTGCAGAAGTGCCTACTGAATTGTGAAGTTTATTTTCACTGGGATGTCTGTCACACTTGAGTCTTTTCCCAGTATAGGGAATTGCTGCATTTCCCCATATGGCTCCCACATTCCTGATGTGTATTTTTGTCTGTATATATATAAATGTCCTCCTATCCTGCCCTTCATTAAGGTAAACATGTGTACCATCAGGTCTCTTTGTCGTTTAGCCAATGCTTTCTTGGTACCTACGTCAAACGCACAGAGCTTTCTGCTGATCTCTGCACATTTCCTATAAAACAGCTCTGTTGCTGTGTCCTTGCTCAGATGTTTAAGATACCTGCCAGGCAGGAAAATGCTCAAATCATAATTTTCAGAGGTAGTGAGCATCCTGAACAAAAGTCAGTACTCCTGGAGACTGGAGATTTGCCTGAAACAGCCAGTAAGAAATGGGGAGGAGCTAAGTTTCATCTCTCCCAGGAAATTCAGCTTCTATACAAAAGCAGTAAAAGTGACTATTTTCAATTTGGTTTAGCCACCCTTGAGGCCTGTGCTGGAAGTAGGCATCTAAGTCAGTGCCTTCTCACAGTCACACATAAGGAGATTTGAATTGGTAGCAAGGTATTTTTTTAGAACATGTTTTAGGCGATTTGGCTACAGTGGGGTCCTATGCCTAAGGGGAATTTCAACTCACATCACAGAATCATAGAATCATAGAATCATGGAATCACAGAATGGCTTAGGTTGGAAGAGACCTTAAAGCCTATCCAGTCCCAACCCCCTGCCATGGGCAGGGACACCTCCCACCTGACCAGGTTGCCCAAAGCCCCATCCAGCCTGGCCTTGAGCACCTCCAGGGATGGGGCATCCACAGCTTTTCTGGGCAGCCTATGCCAGTGCCTCACCATCCTCTGAGTGAAGAATTTCCTTCTAATGTATAGTCTAAATCTATCCTCCTTTAGTTTAAGACCATTCCCCCTTGTCCAATCATTATCTGCTCAAGTAAAAAGCTGTCCTCCATCTTTTTCATACGCCCACTTTAAGTATTGAAAAGCTGCTATGAGGTCTCACCAGAGCTTTCTCGTCTCCATGCTGAACAGCCCCTGCTCTCTCAGCCTTTCTTCACAGGAGAGGTGCTCCAGCCCTCTGATCATCCTCCTGGCCCTCCTCTGGACCCACTCTAACAGCTCCACATCCTTCTTGTGCTGGGGGTCCCAGACCTAGATGCAGTACTCCAAGTGAGGCCTCACAAGGGCAGAGCAGAGGGGCACAACCACCTCCCTCCCCTGCTGGCCACCCCTCTGTTGATGCAGCCCAGGACACAGTTGCCCTTCTGGCAACTTCTTGCACACTGCTGTCTCATGTCGAGCTTTTTGTCCACCAGAACCCCCATGTCCTTCTCTGCAGGGCTGCTCTCAGTGAGTTCTTCTCCCAGTCTGTGCTTGCGTCTGGGATTGTCCCAACCCAGGTGCAGCACCTTACACCTGGCCTTGTTGAACCCCATTAGGTTCACATGGGTCCACTTGCCAAGCTTGTCCAGGTCCCTTTGGATGTCATCCCTTCCTTCTCTTGTATCATCTGTACCACTCAGTTTGGTGTCATCAGCAAACTTGCTGAGGGTGCACTCGATCCCACTATGTCACTGATAAAGACATTAAACAGCACCGGTCCCAAGACAGACCCCTGAGGTACACCACTCGTCACCAGCCTGGACATAGAGCCACTGACCACAGCTCTCTGGCTGTGGCCCAGACATCACCACCAAAAAGCTAAATCCTGTTGTATTTTCCCTCTATTGCACATGTAGATAATGTATGTGTGTGTTTACATAAAAACAAAACTACTTAATCAATTAACTTGCATAAAACACACTGAGGGAAGATCTCATTAGAATCAAGGAAAATGATGTTTTGTAATGTATTGATAACATGCAAATTAGGAACTGATTTATTTTAACATTAAGGTATGTACACTGTAATTAGCAGCAATTTTGAAACGGAAAATGGTCTCCCAAGGATACTGTAAAGCAATTCCTTATGTCTGCGTTTGCAACAAATGCTACTCCAAAAAAAGAGATTTAAGTAGGGACCTGCCTCTGTTAGGCAAAAGGAGATATATAAACTTGATCAAGGTAGAGGAGGAACTGCTAGGGTAATCTTCCCAGATCTCACAGAGAAAGGTCTACCTGACCTGCCTTCAGTGCTTGCCAAAAATAACCAAGGTTCTCTTTTCTTTTGCAGCTATTCACATTGCAGCTTCCTGTTACTGTAAGGGGTTCCCCCTGGCACTAAAGATATAATTTACATACAGGGCAGGCTCTGTGGCCCACCTTCTGTACCTCATTTTACATTTAATCAAAAAATATTTAACCAAAAACTGATTTTTATGTGCAGCCCTTGCAACATCTTGACTCTCTTGTTTGGCATTTTTTCCCAAGACATGACCCAGTGCAAATGCACAGAGATTAAGACGTTCTTTGGCAGAGGAGCAAGCAAGTGAAATGCTGGTGGGTGCAATGAACCCCTGGGGTATCAAGCCGCAGGGACATGGGTCCTGGGGACAAGCAAAGCTTTGGCATTTCAATTCTGGTGCCATTCCACCACTTTGTTACCTGTATTCCCCTTGGGTCTGTACATGGCAACAGAGCTAGACTGCAGGAGAGACAAACTGACTTCTTGAACCCTGAAGTTTTTACGTTGCAATGGTGACCACCACTTAAATAAGACATTCGTTTTTCTCCGTGTGTAGGATTGGGTCTTTGTCTGCCACAAATCATCTGAACATGCAGGGGTTCAAAGGAAGATGCAGACATTGGCTGCATTATTAGGACAAGGCTGCATGAAGTTCGGGCATTGAGGTGAGCACATCCTCACAAGAGAAGCATTTTGGCTCCCACAAACTGCAAACTCCCACCTGTTTTGAGACAGGGACCACATGTGGCTCAGAAGTGCAGAAGATCCCTCTGCTATTTGTTTCATGCAAAGGCATACATACAACCCTGACACGTGTCAAGATAAAACGGTTAGATAAAGCGACATGCCTCTACATTGCTAAAAGGAAAAATGTTATGGATAACATAAGTGAAATGCACACAGCTCGTTCCAAGGAAGCAAACCCAAGGTTATCACGTACATCTGCTGACAGTAACAGATGGCAGCGCTAATTGTTGTTCACGAAGTTCATGTTGTTTTAATTTCCTCAAGGGCAATGCCTGGACGTGGACATGATGTGTTTCCATATTACCGCATTTGTGCGCAGTGTAAGGAAGCGCTGCTGTTCCCAGCCCTTGGTGGGGTGTCCTCAGGCTTCTGCTGCGGGCAGAGAGGCTCAGATGACATCCTGCCGCACGGCTCCCCTCTCCCCTGCCTCCGTTTGCTCTTGCTTGGCGTGCTACTACCCCCCTACCCCTGCAGCATCAAACGCTACCCTGACCCCTCTGACAGGCAGCTCAGCAGAAAACTATTCCCTTTTTTTTTTTTTTTTTGCACAAGGTTATTTTGCTGCCAGCCAGCTGAACTGAACGGCCCCCCTGAAGGGGTGAGGATCAACCCTGATGGCAGAGGAAAAGGGGAGACTGCACTGGGAAGGAATATGGGGAGAAAAAGTGGAGAATAGGATTGCACTCTCCAGATAAGCACACTGTCAATGCAACCACAAGAATTCTTTTAATAGCGGAATACAAATGGAGCAAAATGCCAGTAATCTTCAGTAATGATGCTTGATGCTTCCACGTAGGGTGGAGAGCAGCTACAACGGCATGGATGCAGAAGGGTTGCCAAGGAAACAGACGTGTTTTTCATCAGCTGTGCAGCGAAGCACATACTCCAGACATCCATACAGCCTCATTACCACTGCATCTGAATACCTCGCAGTCATTAATAATGAATTTTACCCTTGTAACACCCCTGTCGTCGAGTAGCTTTTTGTCCCGTTTTTAAAGGAACACGGGTGAATGGAGTGACCCACCTGCCCAGTCATGCCTCCACTCTCAGCTGACTCAGACTCCTGAAATCTGAGCAAAGTCACAGCAGTTTTACCGGCCATCCCGCCAGCGTTGTGACTTGCACATGTGCCAACTCTTAGGGAAGAGTGGGTAGATAACAAAACGCCAGCTCCCTGTAAGCTTGGGGACGATGGAGAAAGAGCCCAGTCACAGGTTAATAAACCATTCGCTGTGTTACCTAATGCTCAGGCTGTATTTTCCTCACTCTTTGTTTTCATTTTATTTTCTACTCTATCACATGCTCCGAAAATTTTGTTCTTATTAGAACAAAAAAAAAAAGTACAAATATGATTTCTTATTATTCTTACAGTAGAAATCACTATGCTGACACATGCACTGTTTAGATTCCTAGTGAAGAAGAAAGGATGGGGATCTGGTGATGTAAGCTGCAGAGGAGACGTTGCACCACGAAAACACAGTCCCTGGTAGCAGGCTCTCAGTCCCTCTTAAGAAACCTGGAGTTAAGTAGCATGAGCACCAGAAAAAGCTAAATAATGTTCCACAGTGAAAAAAGAAGTCCATTGTGATTTCAGGAGTTACAATAGGTTCAAAGTCGCTGCCTTGAGTTCTGTGTGTCCGAGCATGACTGAAAAGCTGCTTTAAAAGCCTACCAGCTTCGCCACAGAAGAGGGGAGTTCCCTCAGATGAGGCTGAGTTGCATACTGTGAGCTGTGGAAAGGAGGAATGGGATGTTATGTGCTGTCAGGCTTGGGCTCGTTTGTCAGAGGTACATTAACAAAGGTAGATTGTGTGGTTTGGACATACAGGTACCTAAGCATTGATTTGCTTAGATGGTTAAAGATGGCACTTTCATCATTATTAACACAGACTTGACTTCTATAGGCCTCAAAAAGGGAAAATCACTGCTTCCTAAAACCATCTTTGAAGATATCCACTGTCCTATCCCACCTTTTTGTATAAGTGAACTTATTCACCTGCCTCTGAGAAATATTCTCAGATTTTTCTCAAATTTAAAATATGAACAAGTTGTAAAAAGAGAAATAAGTAAATAAATAAATGTCAGAGCACAGAATCACATCTAACTTGCCTTTAGAAACACTTAAATACTTCTTAAATACTTCTTTAAATACTTAAATACCACGAAATTTCAGCTCCCAAATGTTTTCAAAGAGTGTGATGTAGAGATTCCCAGATTTGTTCCCACATACACACATTTTCTTTCTAATAAAACTGACCAACATACTCCATTGTGTAAAATGAGGTTAATGGTTTAGCTAGGATACATAAAAATCGAGGGAATACAGTGACTGTGACCTCCTCTGTTTTCCTTCTTATACCCTCAGTGTTTGCAATATTTTCTTATGTCAGATAACTCAGTCTTTGAAGACTTCAGTGTTGACCTCAAGGCAGCTATGGTAAGTCAGTGTGGATGTTCAGATTCAGAAACTAACTCAAGTCCAAAAGAAAAGCCATCTGAAACACATCACGCATTTTTACAGTGATTTGATCATTCAGAAGTATGAGGGGAGAAATACAACAAAATCTGTATTGTTCAAATCTTTGTACAAGGCAAACTACAAACAGGCTGTATTTCTTTCCATTTGAAAAGGAGTGTATATGGGGGTTTAACATTAAATTACTGTTCATCTAATTCTATACAGAAATATCTAACCAATGGTTACAGTGAATATCAGCTGATTCATATTGTGAGACACTTAAGGATACAAAAAAGACAAATTTTTTTAAGAGCAAAGACTGAAATGAAAATCTATTATGAACTAATTGCAAATCAGAAGCCCATGTAACTTGCAACAAAACAATTTGGAGCAAAGACTTGTCTCAAACGCAGCTGTTTAATGTATGGCACAAAAATCAAAAGACATCCTTTTCTTTGTGCTCAAAGAGTTCATTCATCTCTCTGGTCTCTGAAGAGCTCTTTAAAAGAAAAATGAGTTAACTATGAAGGCAAAGATGCCAACCGTAGATGAAGAGATTGTTGTAACTACCTCAACTACACCTATAGTAATTTCTCTGTCATTTACCTGCCGCATTACCTACATTCAGCTGATGAGCCCATCTGTCTCCAGGCCAGCAACATCTCCATTCTAGTGAGCAGCCATTTGTCAAAACCTTCCCCAGGGTTAGAGACCTGCCTTTTTACTGCCCTTATCAGCTAACTATTATTGCCACTTTTATGACTGCTAAGCCAAGGCAGTGATAACTAAGACCTTCCCCTGCTCAGAGCTCTGCACACACAAGAAAAAAAGAGACTCTGTGGTAGTCAAACCTGCTACCAGCAGCCCTGATGGGCACGGAAACACCTCTGGGGCAATATGAACATGGGGCAATATGGGGCTATATGAACACAATCAGCCCTCCTGGTGTTGTAGAGACAGTCAGCGCTACTGCCCATCTACTGCAATGGTGTTGTTAATAGGGCTACAGTGCTACCTTGGTGATCAGTCTGGGTATTTCGGTTTTGAAGTTTGGATAAGGATTGAATGACCCATCACTTGAAGCAAGGATCCAGACTTCACTGATGTAGCTTGTTCTCTGAGCTACTGAGTACTACTGAGGTGAGCATTTTAAATTTACCAGAAATACTGCAACTCAAATACTTGGTTCGAGATAATTATTTATTAGAAGACAGCAGATCCATGTGGATCTTTTAGATAACTGGAAAGAAAACAATGATTGCAGAAGAGACTTCATAATTTTCACTCCCTAAATTCAGATGCAGGTGACTGGGAGCCCTCAGCACTTTGCCATCAGCGAGACCCAGTGAACTCCCCCTGCTGCTTTCCCGGGAGGCACCGAGGTATGTAGCACATGCTGCCAATGTGGGGAACTGAAGCACACACAGCGTGGGCTCTCTTCATTGAGTTCTGTCCCAAGCAGTTTTTGTTTATCATTCATGAGACTGAGGACTATATCCACAAGATTACCCCAATCCCTAACACAGATTTAGGACTGGATGCTTGCATGGTTCAGTATGCCATGCTCTGTGCTGCACTCAAGGCAGCTCTTGGCAAAATACCTTGCAGAACAGTGAAAAATGGGGATTCAAAGAACAGTCAGGAGGCCGGACAACTCTTTCTTTAGATCTGGTCTCTCAGGCACCTGAAACAAGATTACACGTAAACAAGCACATCACCACAGACGTGTCTACATAAAAACTCAGAACGACAAAATGTCCACCTACTAGCTATTTCCCAGTTCAGCCTCAGAGGGCACATCTATACTACCAAATAAAACAGAGCTCAAGACCAAATGGTGCAGATGGCTTTGTATTTACAGTGCTTCATGTGAGCTTTCTCTAGTGAAACTGGCTGCAGTCACACTAGATGCACAATGGTAGAGATGTGGTCGCTGACCTTGGGTATGCCCTGGATGTTGTGCAGGGTACCTCTGACCCTAAGAGAGGTACCGGCTGAAGGCTGAACTACAGCCCCCCAGAACTGCATTTTTAGAGTACAAACATGGAAGGCATATACTACAGTCCCAGCCTAAGTCTCACTATTATGAAACGTCCTGTGTCCCCAGCGACTTGTGAAAACTCAGCCCAGTTCAGGAAGATCTCTGTGCTACAGCATCTCTAATTTCTAGGTGGTTTTCCAGATATTCAAACCAGGTTGGGCTCCTGGAACAAATTTGCTTTAAGTTGCAGTTAGATACAACACTGAACGTGGGCAACCTTCCAAGTAAAGCTTTACTTACCCTCAGGAATACAGCAATCAACAACAGAAATGCTACAACAGCAAAACAGCTTAACACACCCCAGCCACACCTAGAACTTAGCATTTTCTGGAGGTTGGTCAGATCCCACCTACTTCTGCTCCTGGGAGGGCCAGGCCACAGGAGACGATGCCATCACGCCAACTCCTGAGCTCCAGCAAGGGGTCCCTCTCGCAGAGCCAGCCTGGCCTGTTCCCTTGCTGTGTCTACGTCTTCAGACCTGTTTCTGATCAAAAAATATTGTGCCCAGATGGGACAGAAACAAAACTTCAACAACATTCATACTTGGCTTGTCAATTAAATAATGCCTGAAGAGTTCACCAGCCCTTGTGACTGTAGGTGAAGTTACAAAAAGTGTATTAGCACTTTGGTGCCTTTTTGGAAATAACCATGTCAAGCCAATAGATCAAGGGTCACAGACCAGTCATTGAACATCATACACCTTCTATATTTGCTTTATGTACATAAAATGGGAGCACTTCCAGCTCAAGTCACCCAGATCCTAACTATCAGCCACATTTAATGTACGTATGAGTATTCCCTTTACTTCTAGGACTTACACTTCTACACCTGCACATACCAGTACCTTTTATGTAAACAAACTCTTCGTAGAATCAAGGTCTGTATTTAGTATCATCTTCATAACATGAAGTTCACTTGAAGGGACTTTGCTCAGGGCATATTTCATGTGAAATAACTGTCCAACCACTGTTGGCAGGTACCAAGGATTGTTCTGTTTATTTTGCCCAGTGGAAATCTTAAATCCATTTCAGAGCCTCATAATGCTGTCAGATTTATACCAGATGAATGAGCTTTGTGGAGCAGAGCAGGTTGGTAGAAAGAGAATTTTAATCCAGTTGTGCACTTCCGTAGCCCTAAGAGCAACTAGAAATAAAATGGCTTCTGGCATAACTTCAGAAAAAGTCATAAACTGTTCTACATTATGTAGCTGCCACAGTCCCCAAGACCATATCTAAGTAAGTGGGGTTGTGAGAAAAGGCATCTTTATGATAGTTTTCACTATATTACCTTTTTAGAAACTGTGCCATGAGCTAAAATATTGTCCAGTTCCTCCACTGTGTATTGCAAATCTTAAAGAACTTGTATTTCTTATTATTCAAAATACTAACACTAGTAGTAGGGCATTTGGAGTATTAACCTTAGAGTCATAATTAAACCAGCTGACGTACCTGATGATTGGATTACCTTTAACTTAAAGATTATGAATTTTGAAATATATTTTATAAGTAGCACACCAACAGTACTGTAGGTATTTATTAAAATTTTATATGCAGAATAGCAAACACAATGCTTTGTGTTTGGGCCTCTGGAAATCAGTTGCCAGGAAGACTGGATGAAAGCAGATCTCTTCTGTGTAGTTGACTTTTGGAGCAATTGAAAAGGTAAGGAAAGAAATGTATTCCCTTTTCTCCCAGGATATAAGTGAATTCTCGGGTGCATGTGCCCACACACAAAGCTGAAAGAAGTTTTCAAGGACAGCAGTTTTTCTGCAATCTTGGAGCGAGGTATGGTGCAAAGATGTGCAAAACACTGAAGAGCACTGTCATTGAAACAGGTCACTTCTAGTTAGGAAAAGCAGAATCGTGGAGATCTGGTATGAATTTATATATTTCCAGAAGTGGGAACTGAGAAAACGAAAACCTCCACTGAAAACAGCCTATGTGTGAGTGGTGCACCCAAGTCCACTCTGGATGTTAGTCCAAGCTATGGAGTAGATATAACTGCTTGCTTTGTCAATCAGCAAGCACATTTTATGCTCTGGATTGACCATCATGCTTACTTCACCAAATGTCATTTCCATAAAACTTACTGTTCTTAGGAGCAGAATTAGAAGATGTTCATGGATAATCTTAAGTTGTGCATGTGATTTTTCCACAATTTACTTTGGGATCTGGCTTTCTTCCCCATTGCTCCCTTTGAACATACCAAGTACCAAAATTCATCAGGCCTCAGGTGGGAACACATATGGCTACAGATGGGTTCTCCAAGGTCCACAGCATGCTGGCAGGATCAGGCTTGTCAAAATGTTCTCAAAGTTTGCAGCGTGGAGCACAGTGGCACTTTACAGAAGGAAGCAAGCTGTTTGCTGCCTTAGGTTGAGATGCACAATTGTTAGAGAAGAAAGCAGGGAAGAAAAAATACATAGTTTTTCTCAGCATTAGAAGTGTTTTTAACCTGTACTGGTACACTTAATTCTCTAGAGTCACTAAAACACAAAATATCAAAATCCAGCCTTGGCTGGAGGAGGGATTTTACATAGCTTAACCAGCTTGTGCTCTTCACAAATGCTGCTGTAATGACTCCCACTGTACCTGCAGAATGCCACCACCCTCATCTTCCAGAGGTGTAGACAGATCCAAATGGGACAAAAGATCTCTGGTTACTTAGATGGTTCAGTCTCTCTGTGGTATGTGGTGTGTATGTGTATGTGCTGTTTTACAGGTGAGAATCGGGGAAGCCTGCAGACAACAAAACAGTTATTCGAAGTGCAGTTATACACCGAAACATGACAGCAGAAATGGTGGTGCACATTGGAGGTGGAGCTGTGGGAACAGTGGATTTTCAGTTGCATGCTGAACGTGAAAGGAGGGTGGAAAGCAGAATGGCAGAAATCAGAGAAAAAGAACATTTCTGGCCAATACAAAACAAACACTTGCAGTTTCCCAGGCAAGAAAGCTGTCACTGCACCCCTCTAGCAATATCAAAAGGTAAGGGAAAGTTTGACCACCTTGGGACAGGGCTTCAGGAGGATGAAGCAGCAGAGGATAACAACAGCTACCTCAGCCGGGATCACAGGGCTTATGTCTCTGGGAAGCCTTGCAACACTGGGTACTATTTTTGAAAGACTGAACAGTTACATTTGAAATGTATTATCATAGAATCATAGAAGCATAGAATATCCCGAGTTGGTAGAGACCCATAAGGATCATCAAGTCCAACTCCTGGCACCGCACACGTCTACCCAAAAGTTTAGACCATGTGACTAATTCCACAGTCCAATCGATTCTTAAATTCAGACAGGCTTGGTGCAGTAACTACTTCACTGGGGAGCCTGTTCCAGTGTGCAGCCACCCTCTCGGTGAAGAACCTCTTCCTGATGTCCAGCCTAAACTTCCCCTGCCTCAGCTCAACACCGTTCCCGCAGGTCCTATCACCGGTGTTTACAGAGAATAGGTTCCCTGCCCCTCCACTCCCCCTCACGAGGAAGTTGTAGACTGCGATGAGGTCTCCCCTCAGCCTCCTCTTCTCCAGGCTGAACAGGCCCAGTGACCTCAGCCGCTCCTCATATGTCTTCCCCTCTAGGCCCTTCACCATCTTCATCGCCCTACTCTGGACACTCTCCAACAGTTTAATGTCCTTTTTGTACTGTGGTGCCCAGAACTGCACACAGTACTCGAGGTGAGGCCGCACCAGCGCAGAGTAGAGCGGAGTATTATTTTTGTCTGGGATTTAAGCATATGAAGAGAAAATATTCTTTAAGAGGTTTTAGCATGGATCAAGTCTGTGTTAAGTCACTGATACTAGCTTGAAGTAACTGTTTAAACAAATATAGGTATGTGTTCACGAAAAAGTGAAGTGCAGATCATTTTCAGCCATAAAGGCATCTTAAGCAATTTGTCCTACCTACTTGGCATAAGGCACATGTTTTTATTCTCCTCTACTAATAAAACCAACTAATGTACTTCTCCTTCAACAAACAGAATATTTTACAATATATACTAAATCTTTTACTTTTTTGACCTTCTGAGTAGAGTACGAGGCTTTATTTGAGTTTGATGCAAAGCATCTCCAGCTCTTCACTCAACACCTGCATTTAATCTACGAAGTCTCAGAAGTCTTTTATACTCTGCAAAAAAAAGGCTGCAATCATGCATCTCAGATGTGATTACCAGTCTAAATCACTCACCAGGTCACATTTGCTTTGAAAGCCCGTATCTATCATATGGACTCCTGAAAAAAATTTCAACTTATAATTTAAAACACTCAAGCAAGTCATGAAAAACTAAGACAAGAACACTCTGTTGACATCCAACATGTACAGAGGTCCTGAAGACACTTAGTACATGTCTGCATTATTCACTGCAGTATAATAGACAAATACCCGAAGGAGACTTAAACGAGCAACATTTGGTACCATTAGCAGTCAAGTGATGACAACGTGGAGCTCAGAAAAGGCTCATTTATCTAATGAGAAGTAGTTCCCAATATAAACATACTTAAAAGGTAATGATGAGTTTTGCATGCCAAAACCCACAAATATATCCAGAGGTTTCACAATATAAGTTGTCGTGTAATTACTCAATTACACAACTTAATGTTCCAGCTCAGCAAAATACCTAAGCATATTTAGCATACTCTGTTTCTGAGGTTTACAGAAGTTTGTGGATGGGAAGTGGTTTAATGAAAGAGACAGAAATGAAGCCAAATGTGATAGAATTTGTTTTCAGTTGAACATATTTGCAGTTACAATTGGTTGAAAAAAACAAGATTTTCTTTCAGAAGGTTCTGAACAATCCAGTTTAAAGTCTTCTGCATTAACTTAAACACTAGAGTTTGCTTCTTCCTTTTCCCACTTTTCTCACCTTCTATCTCCACTTTCCCTACCTTCACTTTTTAATTTTCCTTTCTATCTTCTACTTTTCCAGTGGAAGGATGGCAAAGGGGAAAGTTGGAGAAATTGAAGATGTAGAAACTTTTGAAAATCCTTTTTCCACAGTTGCTCTATTAAAGAAAATTATATTTAACCCAAGGAGATATATATATATATAAACATGAAAGGCTTTTATTTCAAGCTTTGCTGAAACCAAGCATTAGCACCTGTTTAGTGAGGAAATTACATCCAGCCTTTTAAGGCTACTTTCAAGAGATGCCATTTAACAAGACTGCACTAGGCTGTCTGGGAGAATGCTTACTTTTTCTTCTAAAGAGCCCATAAACAAAAGATGCAATCCTGCAGGTCACAACATGACTGCAGAGCTCCAAGGAAGGACTGAAGAAAGCTACACATACTGCAGCTGGCCAAGAAACTGTTTCGGCAATAACTATTCAATTATTTAATGCAAACAAGAGATTCTTTAATCCCTCTTTTGTGGCCATTCTGCTTTCATGCAGCAAGAGCTAGGCTATGAATCACATCTATGGATGTATAGATACAGAGATCATAGAATCATAGAATGGTTTGGGTTGGAAGGGACCTGAAAGCCCATCCAGTTCCAACCCCCTGTCATGGGCAGGGACACCTCCCACCAGACCGGGTTGCCCAAAGCCCCATCCAGCCTGGCCTTGAGCACCTCCAAGGATGGGGCATCCACAGCTTCTCTGGGCAGCCTGTGCCAGTGCTTCACCACCCTCTGAGTGAAGAATTTATTCCTGATGTCTAATCTAAATCTCCCTTCTTTTAGTTTAAAACCATTCCCCCTTGTCCTATCATCACACGCACTGACAAAGAGTCCCTCCCCAGCTTTCCTGTAGGCCCCCTTCAGGCACTGGCAGGCCGCTATAAGGTCTCCTCGAGGCCTTCTTTCTCCAGGCTGAACAACCCCAACTCCCTCAGCCTGTCTGCATAGGAGAGGTGCTCCAGCCCTCTGATCATCCTCGTGGCCCTCCTCTGGACTTATTCTAATACATCCATGTCCTTCTGGTGCTGGGGGGGCCCCAGAGCTGAACACAGCACTCCAGGTGGGTCTCACAAGAGCAGAGCAGAGGGGCAGAATCCCCTCCCTCCGCTGCTGGCCATGCTGCTTTTGGTGCAGCCTGGGGTACGGTTGGCTTTCTGGGCTGCGAGCATACGTTGCTGGCTCATGTCAAGCTTCTTGTCAACCAACACCCCCAGGACCTTCTCCTCAGGGCTGCTCTCAATCCATTCTATGCCCAGCTTGAGTTTGTGCTTGGGATTGCCCCAGCCTAGGTGCAGGACCTTGCGCTTGGCCTTGTTGAACCTCATGAGGTTCGCACAGGCCCACATCTCAGCCTGCCCAGGTCCCTCTGGATGCCATCCCTTCCCTCCTGCATGTCAAGTACACCACACAGCTTGGTGTCAGCAGCAAACTTGCTGTGGGTGCACCCAATCTCATTGATCAGAATAACTCCACACAATGCTGTTAAATTTCCCATAAACGACAGAGAGCCTATGAAGTACCAAGGCAGTACACAATTCTCCTTTAAAATACTGTATTCTCACTTCTCATCTCTGCATTGCTAATGGTGGTTGTGATGGACCAAGATGAGCTGTACTGCTTTTCTGATACAAGTATTTATTGGTGTAGTACCATCAAATGCAATTTTCATCTTCTCAGATCTATGGTGACAACAATGGGAACAGAAGAAAGGTAGAGTGGATGATCTCTAGAAATTGGCATTATTGCTGTTCTTGTTTAAAGTCACTTCAGCAAACTAACTCAGATAACATGAAATCCTGTCTTCCAGAAGTCAGTAGTAAAAACTGCAATGGCACCAATGAAGCCTTATTGTTTTATTTATTTCAGTAAAGTTCTCTTAAAACATATTACAATATAATATTAACAGAGGTAAGTGTCTAAACAGTATTTTTAACACAAGGTAATATTTCAAAATAGGAAATTTCATTAAAAAGCACCACTTGAAACTAGTGTAGTTTTCACAGTGTACTGCAATCTGCAGAGACCACAGAACAAAGGAATCATCCAAAATATTAAAATGGACTTGACATATTCTGCCCAGTTTTGACTTCATAGAAAGTATAAAAATGTATAGGACATGAGAAATATTCAGGTAAAATCTTTGAATTTGCAAAATGTTTCATAATACAAAATGATTCATTTTTTTTATAAACCAGATCCTTTCTCCTCTCACAATGGCAGCACTTTTCAACCTATTTTCCTCCTGTAATGGTCAAGTTTTTCATAACCACCTGTTGCTGCAGGTATCTGCATCACATAAGTGAAATAACCACCTGACTTTCTAGATGTATTAATTCCTTCTGTATGACTGGATTTTGCTAGCCTCATACTTCGTCTACAAGACTTTACTTTATAAGTAACCCCATTAGAAACACTGTCTGTAAGCGAGGGCTGGGAAGACTATCTCCAGGTTTTTTAAGCATAATCATAAACATGGTATCAAAAGATGAAACTAAAAAGTTTTAAAATGAATTCTGTACTTCACAGCATTATATTGTGCTACTAAAAGAAAGAAATGATATGAAAACTTGAAATGAAAAAGTCCAAAGCTGTAAATATAATTAATAGGATATACCTGTCAAGAATAAAGCATGCAATTAATTACAGCAAATGGGATAAGTGCCATAAAATGAGCATTCACTGTAATTGTCTGATTCCTTTTGAACTTTATCTTACTCAGGATTGTAGTACACCACTTAATGTTGCATGGTATGAGGTAATATATATCATTTTCATAGAGACAAAGGCTATACTATGCTGTTAGTTAGACTACCATAAATCAAAACTGATTCAAGCACACTTGCTCCAAATTCATGTTACTGTAATCAAGGTCAGCAAGTGGCTCTGGATTCAGGCTTCTTTTTTCAAGGGAGAGATGAAAAATAGGATCAAATAAACAGCCTTTTCTTGCTTGAAATAAGGCTAAGCTTGCTATAAATTGCAATTAATACTATGTACCGTATCACAAATGACAATAGCAAAACTGTATTAAATGCATTACCATTACTAGATGGGTCCAAAATACTGTTTGTCTGCCCTTGTGTATCTAAAAATCTCCTCTTTAAGGGCAGTTATGGACACTCCCCCAAGAATCCTCAGAAAAGATTTACTGCATTTAAGAATCCATACTATGAACTCTCTCTTAGCTGTAATAATGCTCACTTGTACTTCCCTGGTAGTTTCTGCATCCTTTAATAATGGTGAATTTAAATGCAAGTACCACCAATGTGTGCATAATACAGGAATTGAGCATCAGTCTCTTCCTTATTCAAGCAATTCTGCTAGCCACCCAAATCAAGCATATACATACAAATCATGCCATTAGATTTGTTATATGCTATATACAGGCAAATGCTTATTATATTCAAGTAACATCTGCACTTTGCTGAAGATGTATTAGATTATGTCTAGCATCAGATTCTGATTATCTGCTACATAGGTTTAAATCAAGAATGACTCAAGTTTTTATTATATTGGGGGCTGACAGCCTTTGAAACAACTGCATGTGGTAAAGCAGCAAAGAAAAATAAGGGGTTACATCTGTGAGAGAGTGACTTTCTTAACTTTTTCTAAAACAAAAGTATAAGCATATCATTTCAAGCCTTCTCTAACATTGTCTTCTGATGGAGTTTTATCTTAGAAATACCTTGTCCTGCTCTCTGCAGAGCTCCTCTTACAGAACATGCATCCCTTATACAGCAACAAGCTGCCTTCTGAGAGGAAGAAGCACTTTGACCCACTCCTCACAAAATCACCTCTTTGTAGGGTTGGGTTTGTTAGAGAAGATATGATGGGTTTGATACCTCCTAGGAATGATTTGATTAGTTTGCCTTATTAGCAGTCAGGCAGATCAGAAAACTACAACCCCTATGGTATTTAATCTTTGTTCAGTCTCACTAGACTCCCAGGGTAAAGAAATCAGAAAAAACTGTTCTGTTCTTTAGTAAGGCAGCCCTTCAAGCACTCTAATCTCAGAAGTCTTCTTTTATCAGTATAAAATATAATCTGTGACAATACCAGTATTTTGCAAATGTTGAACATTTTCAGTATTAGCTTTAATCCATCCTTCCCTTATGTCCCTGAAAGAATGAATGACAAAGGCACGAAGCCCTCTGTCACAGACTTCAGTGACACCAGGACTGAACTTACTATGGTTTGCACAGTTATGCTGGCCTCAACACAGCATCCAGTGAGGTATCTTGTGATGGGCTGCTTGGACCTTACAGCTGAAAGCAAGGAAAACCAGTGTTCTCCATTCGGAGCAGGAGAACAATCTGTCCAAAGCCTGCACATCTTTGAATATACACCTGAAGAAAAAGGATGAGGGAAAGGTAACCACAGGTGGTAATGACAGAATTAGAAATCACAAGGAAAAAATGGAACCAGCAGATAGAAGTCTACCGTTAAGGTTCTTGCTTTTACAGAAAATTCTAACAAACTCTAGAATAGGTGAAGCGCACAGGAAAGAGCATATATTTAGATATTCATGCTCAGGCAGACACCTACAATAAAGCTGTATCATGCACAGTAGTCTTGCTTTCAAGAAGGTTGATGTAAGGCAGCCTGTGAGGGCCTCATTTAATGTCCCTCTCCCATAATTACGTGTGTGACATACAAACACCCACTCTTTAGTAGGAATGGTGAGGGATGTCTGGAAAGAGTAGAGCTAGATGCCAGAGCATGCAATTTGCTCCTAACAAAAGAGATAAGAATGGAGAGTGAAGCAGTATTGATGGAGAAAGGAGAAAATGAGAGGAAATGCTCTTCACCGATCAGATAGAGCAGTTTGATGGAAGAGTTGGTAGAAGACAAAAATCAGTGTCATTGAATACATTGTTTCTTTTTAGAATTACTGAGTGATTTAACCCCCCCAAAAAAACTTTTAAAAATAAGCATTCAGCAAAATAAATATGCTTGTGAATGGTGTTCCTTTTTGGTAAGGAAAATATCTTGTCATTTGTAATAAACGGAATAAATATTTGTTTCATTCAAAAAGTTTAATTTCTAAGACATTCTTTTCATACTTCCTTCTTATCATGCAACCTTTCACTAGTAAAAAACTAAAAGTGGGAAAAAACCTTCCCAAATTACTTAAAAGCAGACGATTTCCAAATTAAATTAGAATGACCATTAGTTCCAATGATTTTGTTGAGAACAATTATTATATTTTGTAAAACCAATGTTCTATTTTTGACCCAGGTCCACTTCAAGAATACTGTGCATGCATACTTGAATGTTACCATACTATCGCTTGTAGCCTGTGGCATGTTTGAGGCACTTATAGAAAGCACAACATTTTATATGATGTAGACAAATTAGCCTCAAAGTGCATTTAGTCTTGTTAGCCTGCTACAGTGAAGAAAGTGAAAGCAGGTTTCCATTACTTGGCTGTGCTGCTTTCAGTGCCAGCACTAAAAGGTATGTATTTATCCTCACCTGCAATTTTTGTGGTCCAGAAATAACTGATTTTAAAAGACAGTTTTTTTAAAAATAAGTTTGAGCTGAATTCGTGGTTCCCCTGCCTGAAGATGGTAACAGAAGTAATGTCTTGGAACAATGACAGCTCTCTTTTCTTTAAATACTGATCATTAAGATTATCTTTAAATATTCCTAAAATTGAGAGCATTTTAGCGGGACGGTATGTTCATGTCAACACACAGTAAGGTGTCAAATACAGACATTGAATCAGAGCAGAATCAAATCCAATTTAAACCCCAGTCCTGCACTAACACCACTGTACAGAAATTAAGATGAAATCCATAAAATAGATATACTGGTTCCATGTTCATGAGTGATCTGATTGATCCTTCCACGCACACAGTCAAGAGAAACCGATATCAGCGTTCCGTTATGTACATCAAAAGATGCACGGAGGGACACACTGGTCCATATGCTTCCCTCTGGCATCTGACCTCCAATCTGCTGAGCAATTGCTGTGGGTTGCGTGTGATCCATGGTCAACCGGTTGAGAGTCACTTTAAGCATGTTGCATGAATGGATTAGCTTTAAGTTAAATGCAAGGCTGGCAACTCCCTTTTCAGTAAAAATGAAGTACTTCTGAGCAAGCTGTCCAGAAGAAACCAGATGTATCTGTTTCTCACTGGATGAGACCTGGGTGAAATCCAGTACTTTGTTTCTCACAGCTCCAGTAGGCAGAGCAGTAACAGAAACTGTGGCTGATATGGCACTAGAAACTGCTGAAGGTATCCAGATGAGGCTAAAAATACTAATTCCAGAACTATCTCCAAAATACCGAACATTACATTGTGCAGGAGAAAGTATCTCAAAGCTAATCAGATCTCCAGCAGCAACTTTTGTGGCCCCAGAAGCAGATATTGATGTGTCTCTGTAGTTTACCCCAGATTTAAATACATTCATTAATTCTCTGTTGGTGCCATTCCTGTTTATATAAGAAATTAAGGAGAAACCCTCCCGGACACACGTATGACCCATGGAATACAATGCTTGGTGGAACACAAATTTGACAACACCGGTTTCAGTGAACTTTATAGCTCTGCCATCATGAGATAAACTTAGCATGTATGGGTCGGAAACAGAAATTATTTTAAAGGTAGGTCGATAGTTGGTTTGGTAATGCATTGCTGTTGACATCTGTGCACTAATTGCCACAGCACCCGTGTCATGAGACAACCAAAACAAACTCAGTGGTGTATTAAGATCATAAATATGTAAGTCTTTACTTTGATTGCAGAACTGATTTGGGCTCCTTAAAAACACAGAAAGAGTTTGGCTGGGTTCCACTTCAGCAGCACTGCTTAAACTAGTGCTCTGGAAATATTTTCCTTCTGGTTGTTCAATGCGAACACCGCTCAGTTCGTAGCCTTCCTCGCTGCCATTTAGCTTTAAGGAAAGTTGCAAAAAATTCCTGCAGTTGTGTTTTACTGCAAAATTTAGGTCAGTCCACAACAGACCATGCTGCCTGAATACCAGGCTGGTATCTTCAATGGACAGGATTTCACGGTGAAGCTTTTCCCTTATCTTCAAGTTCAAACCAGAGTAGACCTGAGAGATGCCAGACTTTACAGATGGTAAAATGATGTTTGCAGCCCAAGACTCTGACAGCTTGTTTTCACTGGTTGCTGAACAAACTGTATCACTGACAGTGGAGCAAGGCATGGCCACCATTCCATCTTCACATTTCAAACATGCCTGGCATTCCTGCATTTCCTTATTAAAGAAATATTCCTTGCCACACAATCCCAAAGCGGCATCTTTCTCAGCAATTCCGAGGCATCGGAAGCCACCTGTTCACAGGAAATGGGCAATTTTTATCATTAAACCTTTAAAACACTAAATATAAGAACTCTACAGCTCCACATATCAAGTAACTTTGATAACACATCTAATCATGAGAAAACAGAAGACAACCATGATGAAAATGAAGATAACCAGGAAGAAATTCTTTACTATGAGGACGGTGAGGCACTAGAACAAGGGTTCCAGAGAAGCTGTGGATGCCCCATCCCTGGAAGTGTTCAAGGCCGGGCTGGATGGGGCTTTGGGCAACCTGGTCTGGTGGGAGGTGTCCCTGCCCATGGCAGGGGGGTTGGAACTGGATGGTCTTTAAGGTTCCTTCCAACCCAAACCATTCTATGATTCTATGTTAGATCAGTTTGCACTACTAAAGGATCCTTGCTAACAAACAGAGGAAACACTAGAGGTAACTCACCTTGTCCAAGCTGAATCCAGTGGTTTAGAGTGGGAGGAGCAAGGAGAGAGAAGGGACCGCATAGGGGCAATTCTAACCAAAACCTCTAATGGGTCAGATACAATGACATTGCTCCAAAGACACTCTTTCTCTTAAGTAAAAGACATAGTGCACTAAGCAAACAAGATACTTCCAACAATGCAGAGTTCCTCTATACAAGAAAAGCCCACTGTCTGCCCAGTAATTTTTTGGGGCAGCGCTGCTGTAGCTGTGATTTCTAAAGCAGTGCTTTTCAGCCTGAGGGACGTGGACCCCAGGCATTCTGTGTACTGTTTTTAAAGAACCTGCAAAAGACAAGTAGGAAAAGCAAAATGGCAATCAGCAGGCTTAAAATCAATACGCAGATGTCCACGCTGTGAAAGGCACAAAACTACTGCCTTAAGACACAGGACAGCAGTGGTCTTGATAGTTTAAAGTTATCAGGAATAAATAAAACCCCGCTGTAAACAGCACAGAGAAAATCTAGAGGTGCCACTTGGAAATACTTAATTTGAAAGAAGGCAGTTTTGTGCTCCTGGCCAGCATACCATGACCTCGGTGGATCAAAGAATGCACACCCGAAGAGCAGGTTTTAAAAACAGCCTGTAATTTTCTATGGCAATTTTCCAAAGAGCATTACCAGCTGCCACTGCCTCCAGCTGGAGCAGCTGGTGCCCAAAACCTTTGTGCACAGGGCCTTCAAGATCTAAATTATTGTACATGATTTGAGACGACCTAAAGAATAACCATTTGCAGTTTGTGCCTCAGTTTAATCACCAAGGCACTTGCTTCTGCTTTTTGACCACACATAATCAAACTCATAATCGTCTTTCTTATAGCTCTTCTTAAATATCCTTCACTATCTAACTACTGTGTTATTTTGTTCACAAGCGTTTTTTAATCACATACATTTGCTATACTCCTCAGCTGGAAAGTTGCTGTATCTGAGCAGGGATTTGCTCCAAGATTGGGACTACAAGCATTTCACACGGAGCCCAGCAGGCCAATTTTCTCCATTGCTAAACCCAGGGCGGAGCTGGCTATCACCAGACTGCTGATGCAGGCAGAAAAGCACACCACACGTACTGAGAACTGCAAGACAGAGCAGTCTTCTTCTACATCTGCACCTGGCACACAAGGAAGGTCAGAATATTGGCTAAAATTCACTTCTGATACAACGTTATTCAGCTGAGAATACCAGACATTGTATTAATTTATACAGACTTCATATATTCACCCTCATATCTTTGCCTATTCATGTTTCGTTCACTGAAGTGATGATTCTTCACTAACACTGATATATGTAGGACTACATAATTTATGATGTGAGAATATTCTTTCAGAGACCCTGTATGGTTTTCTCAAAAGAGCTTGTTACAGAAAAGTAAGATTTTTCCATTTGAAGTAAGTCGAAAGAAATAATGTTTTGTTCCCCCTGAAAGTGTTGCGCTTTTTTTTACGAGAAGCAAATACCAAATAAATAAGATCACATTTTTTCAACTGTGAATATTCAATAGGGAATATAAAAGAATATCCCTGACAAGCTTTGTTGTTGAAAATAGATCAACTTGCACCATAGCATAACTGTTCACATGACACCTTTTAACCACTTTTACTTCTTATATCAATGGCTCCCACAACAGTGAGAAATGCAGGATGAAATGCTATTCAATACACAAACACAACTGTTTCACAGAGCAGAGAAGAACTGCAGAAGTGCCTAGAAATACTTTTCATGCTATTTGCTTCTTTAAAATATTTTCATTTATATTTAAGGATTTTTATAAATAAAAAGTTTTACACATATATGTGGTGACTACCCTTATCAATTTGCTGTCTAGTTTTTATCAGTTAAAGCTGCAGCGGGTGTTCCCCCTCAATGTACTTTAAATAGGGGACTTCAAAGCAGCACATGGGCTCCTCTATACTGTGGACACAGTAGCAAGAGCAGCATCCTACCCTCTGCCAGCCTAGAAGAGGTCGAGCAGCAAAAGATAGCCCAACATCAGAAAGCCAGCAGAGCGGCATGCTGTGACTGCTTCCTATTTCTCTCTGACAATCTCTCCCACCTCTTCCTGAGTACTGCTGCACCTGGTTTTACTGTGAGCAGCCCAGCTGCAGTCGAGCTGTTTTTGTGAAATTGGGTGTCTCTGTAGCACATTCACCAGCCTCTGTAGTTCCTAAAGGCCAGGCAATTGCAACGCTACTAGAGTAGCCATGCACCTATGGTGCTGCTGGGACTACTCATAGCTGCAAACGTGATATCCAAGCAGAGTACAGGAATCCATCATCTTCTTGAACCCTCTATGTCAGATTTCAATCATTACAAATCAACATGGCTAATTATAAATCAGCACTATTTAAGTTCTCCTTATTCACCACTTGCATTCACATTCTTGCTTTTGCAGTACTTCATGAATTTCTGGGTCCTTTCCAAGTGCTGTCCTGCAGAAGACAAACCTGTAGTGTCTCACTTGATGGGGAGCCACTACAGAGCCTGGCTGCCAAGCTCAGACTGACTTACTCTGAGAGCGGAGCTGCTCACTCCTTTTAGAGATCATTGAACCTGGTAGGCTTTGAGATCCAAGGGAATACCTCTCTCTGACCCACTGGTGTGAAGCTGTCCCAGTTTTGTGTCCCCACATGCAGCCAGTACCACAGCTGAGCCCGTATTCCTGGTAGACATGCACATAACACAGCCAGCCACACGGATGAACACTGACAGAAAATGATGCCTTTACCCACACAAGCATGTGCAGTACTCACACAAACACGGGTAGCATGGATGGTTCAATCCTGTTCCTCTTCTCTAGATGCCTGGGACTGAAGGCCACTAGTGGAATACACACACACCATATGGGTCACTCCAATAACTGCTCCTACCCTGTCTGGTCTCCTCCAGTTGTGAGCATCTGAACCTACAAGCTCCCCAAAGTTTGAGGTCTCGGTACAGTTGCTGGTATTCAGACCTCTTATCCTACTCACCAGCTAGTCCAGCTTGAATTTTGCTAGCACTCACTACCTTCCCCTAAACACTCACAATAATTTTTGTATATTCCCATAGCCATTTAAAACACTCCATAACAGGTCCCGTGCAATCCTCAAATCCTCTCCGCCCTGCATCCCACAGTAAGTTCTATTTTAAGTCCCCTTTAGTTTGCATGGCGTTGTGGGGAGAGTGCCTTTGGTCAGCTCCACTTAGTGGGATCACACCAAGGACAAAAGTCTATGAAAAAAGTGAAAGAGTGAAGAAAGAGAGGCTCCTACTTGCATGTTTATTTATCGTTATTTGCTGTGCTTCCCTTCACGCTATCAAGGGAACAAGAGTTGCTACAGATCCAACAACCTTTGCGTGCAGCTCAAGAAACCACATAGAGCATCTGGAACTCATACATCACATCACAACCCCATATACCCTACATTACCCAAAACAGACATCCAGTTTCAGTCTCCCTTTTGATAAGTTAATTGCACTTGTATAGATAATGAGCTACCATGAACAGGCTGAAAGCAGCAGTCTTCTCTAATAAAAATAAGAGAGCACACTCTCTTCCATGACAGATGGCAAAGACATCGACAGGATACTGAATCCTGACCCAAGTGACAGAGAGAGCTTGCCTTCGCATCTTTATAAATTACCCTTAAAAATGGGAGAAGAGGAACCAGGGGAAGAGTCCCTTCCTTTCAGAAACATTGCTACTGACTTTCTGTGGTCTGACACACCGCCACTGCCCTTCTGCTTCACAGTAGTATTTTGCCCACACTTACTTAACTCCAGCAGTCAAACAGACCTGCCCTCGGTCTGGGTGATCGCATACAGCCCTCTGGATAAATTCTTTACACTCTTCCCTCTTCCAAGCCACAAACTAGAGCGATATAAAGCAACTACCACATTGGTGGCTCTCCTTTCCTCTGACTGGGGTCCTGTGGTCTTCCTTCCACAAAACCACCAACTTGACAGCAACAATCCCAGCCCCTTACTAAAAAAGACACAAAGCCTTACACCTTCCCAATGTGCTGGCTCAGATTTTGTGCCCTAAGCTGTCTTGCCTCTAACTGCCCACAACTAAGGCAGAGAAAAGAAAGACACAAAGAAGCGTCTTGCTTCTTCTTTCTTAAGTCTGATGGTACCTCTTCTACAGCATCTGCCAGGTAAGGCAGCACTCGGTGCTCTCTTCTAGTCATTTCCAGTTTCCTATGGTGTTTTTGTAATACCATGCAACCCACAATAGTTCCTGCCCAGATCAAGGACAATGTACACAAACACGAGTCCTCTTTTAACCCTTTCCTAGGACCAGTTCTCTTCCACTTTTTTCTTCATCAGTGATAGGGCAGAAATAGTACAAAATCACTCATTAAGAGCAGAAAATGGCCTTTGCCGCTCAGAGACTCCACCTTTCTTTACAATTAAGAACTCTAGAGGAGGAAAAACATATAAGCTGATGAAGTCTTCCCTTGTTTATTCTACTAGGAGCTCTCAGGTAGAGGCCACAACTGCCGAAATGCTTTGTTTGATAACACAGTTCCTTTCAAACTTTTTGGCCAACCAGAAATTAGACATGTAGAAAGAAAACTAGCATCTTGATATATTTTGCTCAATACATCTATTAATTTTGCTCTTGTGTGTCTGACTGCCATGAGAAATGATGAAGCTTAAGTCTGAAGTGCACAATTCCATTCAAATCTGTGCCTGAAAGTTCCCCTGTGCACCCACAAATGATGACAACTGTTGATCATTCCTCAATATTTGACAATATTATTGCTAAAAGAGAGTAAGATTGATGAAGAAAGGCTTTATAAAAACCTTCATTAGATCAAATCAAATATCTACCACAGTGCAGCAGAAGGAAAATGACAACTATTTTTCTCCATTAGGAATAATATCAGTGATTTTCACCCCATTTGCACCAGCATAAACAAGGTCAGGTCATCAGTGAAAATTAAAATCAAAGCATATAAAAACCCATGAAAATAAGGTTAAGAGGACCATCCAAAGGTCCTTGGGGACCTTTGTTCTAAATAGCCCATATTATGTTCTAAATAGCACACAAGAACTGCTATCAACTTAGAGCTGAATGTTTTTCAACCCCTTTGATTCCAGCAAGCTGAGCATGTCATTACTCACAAACACACAGGCCTAAGTCTTTATCTATCTCTTTAGCCTGTTCCCGAAGATCTAATTATCTTCATTCTTTAACTACCGAATATAACTTACCTGGCGTATTCAGACACTTTATCCTCTCACCACAAATGCTTGGAGATTCAGTACATTCATCTCTGTCCTGTAAATCACAAGAATCATATTGAAACACTTTAATGCCATCACTTGAATTTGAAACATGCACTTCTTCAGGCTCTGTGACACCCAGACATATGTGGGGAGGAAGAGAGGAGTGATTGTACAAACATGCTGGAGCAAGACAACTTGTTTTGGATTTGTGACGTTTTAGCAAGGTATTGAAACAGACTGTGGTCTCCACAAAAAGCTAGCAGCGTATAGACCACAAGCTAAATGGGTAGGTTGTTCTACTAATACTTTTTACAGCACATAATCTGTGACACAGTACCAGCTCCATCACTCAGTTGGTCTTGAGGATGTTGTAACAACCAAGAAAGCATTAGGAAAAGCTCCTTGAGACGTTTAGTCTGGGAGGAAGGTGCTAACTGAAAAACATCCAAGGAAGTGAATAAATTATCTTTCCTGTCTACAAGCCCTACCCTCACCCTACAGTAGGTAGAGGGGAAAGAACAAAAGGCTAAATTTGCCTTCAAACATTCACATTAAAGAAAAGTGAGACTAGCAGAGGGAAGGGCACAGACTTTCAGGTTCTTCTCAGCAGCATGGGCTTGGGTCTCTAGCTGTTCAGGTTCACATTAAGCCAAGAACTGGGAGCAACACTTGGCAAAGATACTGCTTTAAATATTAAAATCCTCACATATCTTAGGACTTATAAATGGAAGTGACCAAAGATCTGTCTTATTTTGTTTACATGCTGGTTTTGTATAATAAAATGTATTTAATACTAACAATATCAGGGTTAATCATATTTAGATGTATGTTATGTTTAAGCTAGAACTAGATTTTACATTTATTTTAACTGACAACTTTTGTTTTCAATTTATTAACAAACACTTGACCTTTCTTCAGTTTTACTTAATAAAGCTTTCCTCTACTTTTCCAATGTGTATAGCACTTCATGTAGACTGGACTGGGATTAAATAAACGAATTTAGCATGCATAAGTGTATGTGCTTTAGGATGTCTTTTCCTACCAGCATGAACAGAATCAATGTCTCACCAGCTCCTAGTCTTCGAAAAACTTTACATCCAGTACGCGTAAACTAGTGCCCCATTTACAGCAGCAAATGATAAAGAGAAAACCCATAGAAAACTACAGGCAAACTTTGAAGTGCCACAGACCCATTCAATACTAGCTCTCTGACTAGTTATTTCCAGAATGTCATCCTCGTTTGTCCAACACAATACTTCATATACAATAACTGAAAGATACAGAATGATATTTCACCTGGCAAATCCGATCAGAGTTTGCAGAACACTCAGCCATTTGGAAAAAACCAGCAGGACACAATGTGCATTTTTCACATTGTGAAGGTGTCTTTTGGAAATTGCAAAATTCATCACTTTCACAAAGACCACAGTCCAGCAAAGACTCCCCAACATTAATCACTTTTGCATCCACTTCTACTTTATGGACAGAGTATGACTTCTGGAGATGATTCCTGACCTGGTTCTGAAGTCCTTGAAGATGACTTTCAAAATAATTTTGAATATCTTCTTGCAAACTCTGAAATGACATTTGTTTCACTGTGTCAAAAAGCATGCCATACTGGACTTTGATCAGATCCATTTGCTCATACATTTTTCTTTGCTGTTCAAGAATCTCCTTTTGCTGGCTAACCAGCATGTGCTGCTGTTCAGCAAGTTTTTGCTGCAAATCCACAATGATTTGCTGCTGGCTTTTTAGCATTTCAGTAAATTTCTCATGTCCTTTTGCAAGGTGCAGCTGTAGTATTAGGGCGTCTTCAGATGGAACTTCGTTTTCTCCTGAAATACAATTGACTGATTAATATCCAAGAAAAATGATTTTCCAGGTTGCTGTATTATCTCTGCAAAGGCACTCAAATTTTAATGAGTTAATGAAAAGTCTCATCAAATTCAGGTCATGATTATAAGGCCAATTCCTTTACTATTTTTATAGCTCCTTCATGGGACTGCAAGCTCTTCCACTTCATATGCAACATTTATAGCCAGAGACACTAAAAAAGTCATAATCAAACCCCATGCTTCAGGGCATAAATTAATCATCATTTGGGGTCAATAACAGATTAATCATTTCTATGTACATGTTCAAATACAGTAGAGAGAAAGCGGTCAATTTTCACTGTAGAGGTGATAAAATGAGGTGATAAAACTTGTTGAGAACACTAAGCTATTTAGGGTAGTAAAAATAAGGGTCAATTACAGAGAACTGCAAAAGGAGTCTATGATACTAAGTACCAGCAATAAAATGGCAAGAAGAAACTTGAAGAAGATAAAGGTGAAATGATGCACTCACCAGAAAAAAAAAAATCTTAGTCTTTCATTAAAAAAATGCTGTGCTTGTAGATGATTATTAGCACTCCAAAATGATCCTGAGCTAATATAGCAGGTCTAGATACAGATCTTGGGCTACAAAGCCATGTAAGCATCAGTTCAGAGCCCAACAGAGGTTTAAAAGGCAAATAAAATGTTAGGAGTAATTAGAAGAGGAATATATAACAGAAGAAAACATATAATTACAACATTGTATTAATCAATAGAGCATCTTTAATACAGTATACAGTCCTGGTTCCCCATGTCAAAAAGGGCACAGTAAAACTTGACAAGGTTCACAGAAGGGCAATAAGGAAAATCTAACATATAATACCCCTACAATATAAGAAAGTATTTTTTTAAAGTATTTTAAATATTTACCAGCCTTTTCAGGCTGGGAAAACAACTGTGCTATATTACAGGTGTCCTAAAGAAAGCAGATACGGAAAGACACTCTACTCTTTCTTGCAATACAAGAATTAGGGGCAATTAAATGAAGGCAGCAGGTTCAATACAAGCTAGTAGTTCAGACATGCCAAGAAGTTGCTGACCTCCTACAAAGTTTATACAACCTCGCTTATTTTTAATACCTCTACCCCTTGTCAAGTTTGCATGAAACCAGCCCGCAGGTTCAAGCTACTGGGCAGCAAGACAGTTACATGCATGCTGTGACTGGCTATCAGGAATTTTCATAGACCTATATAGGTTTCACTTGTGTTTGAGGCTGGAAAGACATACACAATTTCCTTTCCATAAGACTTGTGCTCTCAGAAATCTGGCTTACAATTGTGAGTGTGGGCAGAAAAGCACAGATCTATGCTAAGTATTTTGACCATACAAGCGACAATACAGTGCCAATGGACCACACCATGTAGCAGCAAGAGTCATGCCTTCAAAGCAAATGGAAAAGTAAAGGGCAGCACTTACCTGGCCAAATAACGCATATGCACCTAGAAAAATAGCTGATGAAAGCTGGCATATTAAGGCTTTGGCTCTCTTGATGAATCATGGCATTAAACTGTTTCTTAGTAGATCTCCCATACTCAGAATAAGTTTTCTGAGACGGGCTTCATCCTCTTGTCCTGCACTAATATTTCTTACGCATTGAGATTATGTGTGAAAACAGGGCTCCATGCCAGTACTGCAACACAGTTTTTGATCAAAATAATATAAACGTAGTAAATTAATGACCACAATATTCTTGTTATATCATAAAACCTAAAATCTAAATGCATTCCCCTGGGGAACTGCTTCATAAATTAACAGCCATTGGCCTTGCTGTCTGATGAGCTTGCGTACATGTCTGCCTTTATCAATAACTAGAGAAAGAGATGATCTTGACTTTATGCTTAACAAATAACATTAGCAAATCCAGGTTTGTAAGAAACAAATAGAAATTAAAGTAACTGTACGAAAACGCCCTATTCTAGGCCTTTCAACCCTCTTAATGGAAAAGGAAAGAAGAGGTGAGGAGAAGTCCAACTGCATCATTTAGAAGTCAGTCCAAGAAATTGCCTCTGGGAAACTATGAATGGAAGTTAGTTAAGGATGTATTACAAAACAGCTTTTTTTTTTTTTTTTTCACAAAACCACTTTTTCTCCAGCTCTTACTTTAGCCATTACCAAGTCATGGACAGGAAGAATACAGACTCTTCTAAAACGGGGTTATTGTGTTGTAACCTTCCCCTCTTCAAATCAGGTCTTTCATCACAAACATGAGCAGATCTATCAATGCAAAGGTTAACTAAAGCCCTGATTCAGTAAAACCCATCATGTACAGCTTATGTTTAAGCACGTACTTGAGGAGCATCATCTTCAGCCAGAAACTGGCTAACTTGCTGACTGCAGTGAAACTACTCTTGTGATTCTCTCTAAAACAGGCTTACAGAACTCCGTAACAATAGCAGTATTCCCTTCTGTCAATTTACCTTTGCTCCTTTTGGTTGTCTAAAGCTCAGCTGGTGACAATATGAGCCCTAAGAAATCCTTCACGACTGTTTTTATCCTCATTTTAATTTTACAGTACTATGACAAAACTCAGTTTTACGCCAGTACAAGAGACCTTCCACTGCACATTAGTTGGTGCTACAGTCAGTTCACAATGTCAGAGCAACAAAGAGTACAATAAAGCTCTTGCAGAAAAAAAGAAGACTACTGAAATGACATATAATTAAGCGCAAGGAGAATCTTGTTTGCCAAAAGAATTCTGAAGTAGAAGTCTAAATAGCTCAGAGTTTTTATGCCCTAACAATGGCCCCGTTTCTCTCTGTTAACTATATAAAGGTAACCCACAGTGAATGTCAGATGGGGATGACTCTATCACAGTCACCTAAAATTATACGAGAAGAATTCCACTGCAAGAGATATTTAGAAATTAGTACACTCCCACAATCCTACTGAACTACCTTTCCCCATTCCCCAGACAAGTATCAGACAGGTACACCCCCTTGCAACACCCAGCTGTTCTCATGACCACAGATGCAATATTACCTTTCTTACACACACCCCATACACAGCCATGGTAAGGTCTGTTTTGTAGCCTCCTGCTCCGCACTTCCAGGATCCACGGTGCAAACACAGTACCTACCTATGACCTGCTGCTACATTTCTCTAGTATACCTTGGAAAGGTCACATCACCCTGAGGTGTGCTGCAAGGACAATGTAGCCCTCAGGCACAACCTGCCACTCCAGGAGGTCAAAGGCTAAAAGCAGGCAGTCTGTGAGGAAGGCATCCTACCGTGAGGAAGGGCAGCAGAAAGACTAACCCCTCTGAGATCTTCAGTGGGTCCCAAGGGCACGGGGCCACCTGATGGTGCCACCCCTCCTAGAAACCACAGGAGATGAGAGCAGAGGGCTGCAGGCACTGCTCAGAAGAGTGCAACAGCATGAGAAGCTACAAACTTGTTCACTGGGCTTGGTAGGTATGAGATATGGCAGCTGCACATTAACTGTCTAAAAGAAAACAGAAAGATGGGTTGGATGGGAAAAATGAAGAATTTAATGGCAACTGAAGAATGAGGGGAGAAACAGAGGAATACAAAATAAGACAATGAAAACAGGCTCTCTGCATTTCTTCTTTGGGCATGCCAGTCTTTCATCTGGAGTAAGGTGTACTCAAATTGGTGCTGAGGAACAGCAGTGACAATTTTGCAGAGGAATGGTCTCATCTGATTTGAAATGGGAGTTCAGGTCTGCACTCTGGTATCTTCCTCTGACCACATGAGCCTGGCCAACAGAAGTGGTGGTTCAGCTGCAGTTGGCAGGAACTTTCTAGATAGTACCTATGGTGCTGGTGATATTGGATGGAGCGATGATGAATATGTTGGTGTGATCTCCACAACAGGGCTGTGCCTGCTCTGGCAGGCAGCTGGTGAAGAGTGAGAGTCACCTGCCTCATGCAGATAAACCTGCAAACACGGGCATCGCGCTGGGAATCAGCTAGAGCCCCTGGTGGTGGCCTTTATCTCGGATAATTGGTACTAGGCACGGTCTTCAGCAAGCATTTGAGTAGAGAGCACCTCACATGAATGGTCACCAAAACACAGCCTTCTCTATCAGGCAAACTGGAGGGAAGATTTCTCTCAGTGACTGAAGAACCGTTGCAAATCTACTCATGCGCTGTCACAGAGCTGGCACTCATAGGCTGAGGTGGGCCAACAGGTCTCCTCCACCTGTGGATGATGACAGTACAGGCAGAAAATGGCCTTAGGGTCACCTGGGTAGTCCACGTGTATTCCAGCTCCTCTGCTGTCTGAGAAGAGGTCAATGGCAAGCACCCCATGCTGCTGGCCTCATAGTGACGTGCTAGCATGGTAACCAGACAGGAACATTCCCCTAAAAATGAGAAAAAGACAGGAACAGTCACTGACCCATTTCTTCTTGCACAGATGGTTTCCTCTGTTTTGAGCTACAGCATCTCTAATGTACACCTAAAGGGCCAGACAGCCTTCTGTTTCTTTCTAATTATACTTTTATACTTGATCTGAAACTGACAGAAACCTCCCAAGATAAATTCTCTGCATGTGTCTGCCAAAGAAACCTCTTTTAGGGTGATTAATTTAGGAAGAATCGGGAGAATGGGTGAAGCTGTAGAAGTGGCAAATAATTTTGTCATAAGCCTGTGCTCTTTCCGACTGTGTGGTAAGTTCCTGGAGCCTAAGTAAATGTGTGACCACCTGTGCTGTCTGCAAAATGTACAGACATCACCCTGTAGTTATGCAAAAGCTGTACTGTACCAAAAAAAAAAAAAAAAACTTGGTGTTTTCCTTCCCTCCTGCTTAAGCCACTTGCTGAGCACATACAGCAGCCTCATCTCACCAGACACTGCAAAGAAGACTGGGAACACAGCAGCTACTCTGAGTACTGGAGGCAACTCCGTATACTCTAACTACTCCTGGAGATTCCTAGCCTATCTGCAGCATATTCACTGCTGCACTGGAGAGGTCCCTACATTTCCTCCCAGGGGCTTCTTACTGACCACACTACTGACCACGATGGCTAGTTCGCCCTGCATCTGGTCCTTCTCCATGAAGTTACATCTGTACTGCACATCTGTAAGCCTAACTGAGACAGGTTCCTGCCATTCCTGCACAGTAAGATTAACTCACAATTTCATGACAGGAAAGCCACCATCTCCACCATACAGACAGGGCACACCTCTTGCATGAGCTCTCAGTCTCCTGTAGCACGGCTCTTTAGAGGACTAGAACTAAAGGATGTTCTTCATGACATTTACCTGGATTTGCCCCATCGTATTTACTGCGTGCTGTTTGAGTAGCAGCTCTCCACAAACAACAGCAACTGCATTTCCCCTGCTTCGAGGTGTGATTACCACACTTCGTTGTTCTGTTTTTAATAGAAGGCAGGCCATGCTGGAATTGCTATGCAGAACCATGCTCGTTTCCAAGACCCAGCACTCCAGCTGCAAATGGGGGTTGAAGAAGGCATTCTCTGCACTACTGCAGGAAGTCCACTCATCTGTGTTCAAAAGGAAGGTCTCAAAGGTCTTAGGCATATGCAGAGAATGTTAGAGGCACAGCAGAATACTAGATGCTCGCCTGTACACCAGCTTGAAGGAAAACAAACACTGTAGATATGGCTTATTTTGTTGTTCCTGATGCCAAGTGCATGGGATTTCTGCTAGATGTTGATGAATCCAGTATGATTTTCTTCCACCCTTGGGAAAGAATGGTGCCTTGTGAAGGACTGGGTCCAGTGTTTGGAATGGGCAAAACATGCATACAGGCCCTTGGTGCAATCCGGACAGAAGTAAGTCTTCAGCCCAGGTCTCATTCACACCAATTGCATGATTGCTGGAGTGGTCTTGGGTGTGGGCTGCCGCCAACCTGTGTCACTCACAGGCTGCGAGATAAGAAGGGAAATCCTTTGTGGGTGCAGTTGTCCTCATCTGGAAACTCAGACACAGAAGCTCACGTGTTATCATGGGTTTGCTCACTGTGTGCTTCCATGCTGACAGCGCCTTCCACAGTATTAGGTGGTTTAGTGGGCAGTGCTGTTTACCGCTTTCCCTCCAACATACAGGATGCTTGTCTCTGCCACAGGTGAGAATGGCGGGGTCCAGTGAGGCACGTGAAGGAGGTGAATGCAAAAATCCATGACAGCCATTGGCCATAATAAGTATAATCCATTCTTGATGACCTGAAGAACTTTAAGGGAAAAATGATACTGCTGTTCCTCCCAGACTTCACCTGGCACCATGCCTGCAAAGAGCACAAAACTGAAAGATTACAGTGAACTCTTGTGTCGAGTCTCAAAATCCCCAGTGTCTTCACTGTCCAACCCCTCTGCTTTACCTTCGCTTATTCTGTTTTCCTCTGTCCTGTATCCGAGAGGACAGAGGACCTAACCCTAACCCTACGGCCTAGCAGATGACGGATATATGTAACTCACCATGTTAGCTGATGGCACTGGAGACTGGGCAGCACAGACTGATCTCGGTCCACTAAAGACAGCCATGGAATAAGAGGATGTTTGGAGAAGGAGGTTACGCTGGGCTGGATTCTCTTTGTTAGACCTTCATGAAGATACAGTGTGTCTGCTTTCAGCACCATCCAAGAAGTGTGAGTCTTTTCTGCCTGTGCAGAATGACCTTGTCATTTGCCACGACTTTTATTACATGGAGATGGATCTTGGTGAACACAAAGAAAATGCAAAGATCCTAGGTCCTTTCGCAAAAGGGAGGTATGGTAATCATGATGAGTGTACAAAGAATATGCACAGAAGTAGAAAAAAGAGGTTGAGCATACTGACTTCTCAGTTTTCTGCACACCTTTGGTCAGGGGGCATACAGAGGTTCTGTAAGACATCTGGGAGCAATATCAGGCAAGATGCTCACAGCATCATGGTAATATGCACAGGGGGGGTTAAATCTCTGCCCTGGGACTGGCATCACCACTAAGTGCTGCAGCCTATTTCAGAGGAGGCATCACTTCACTAGGTAGTTGTCCAAAATGAGGCTTGACATGTGCTCTGCTGTCTGGAGCAGCCACTGCCCTCAGATTGGCCACGAGGACGTGACAAAGTTTAAGTATCCTTTACGCTTTCCATTAGCTTTGACCATCAATCAGGGATTAAATAAATCACTCTTCCTCATAAATTTTACATCTTTCAAATAAGGCATTAAACCAGAACCCAAATTGCTCTGCGCTCATTAAAGATTGGTTGATGCTTTTAATGTGGGTAAATCCACATATCCCAGGCAATTACACAGCGTCTTTTGCTGACCTGTGAGTATAACCATGGACATATCTGGCTTTCTACAGGGATACTGAACTGACGAGAGCTGTACCATGCTCTGAATTAAGTGCAATAAGAGAAGCCCTGCGATTTCTTTTTCTGCTGGCTATCTCTGTAAGCCAACTTGTCAGCAGCAGCAAGTTTCACAGCACCAGCCCATTCATTCAGGCTGCAGAGTGCACATACACACCTCTGAGGCCTCGTAGGATGCTGTTGCAAACCAAAGCCCTGAGAAATACCAGGCTGTGAAGACAGAGACAAGCAGAGGTCTTACACTTGCTTTAAAATAGCAATGAAATTTCCCCGTTTTGCCATGTCTCATCCATTGCTGGAGACTCACGAGCATGCATCCACACGTGTGTGTGTGTCTGTGCGGAGGGGGAAGAAGGGGCGGCACATCCCCGACGTGCCCCACAGCCCAGCACCACAGACGTGCCTCAAACCTTCCCTCCGAGCCCGCCTCACCCCGCTCAGCACCCAGAGGCGCTAAAACCCCCTCTCTCACCTCCGGGGGCTCCGACCAACCTCCGGGTGCGAGGAGACGACCCCCCCACCCGCTTCCCCCCGGCCCCCTCGGGCCACCCGCACCTGGCTTCACGTCGCAGGCCAGCTGCACCCCCAGGGCGCCGCCTCCGCCCAGCTCGGGCCCGCCGTAGGCGAAGTCGTCCCCGGCGAACTGGGCGGCCCTCTCGGCGGCGCGGAGCAGGGCGGGCTCGGGGCAGCCCTCGCCGGTGGCGGAGGCGGCACAGCCGGCGGGGCCGCGGGGCCGCGGCCGCAGGCGGAGCGGCAGGCGGCACTCCAGGCCCTGGCAGTCGCGGCGGGTGCCGTTGGAGGAGCAGCCCCCGGCCGGGCAGGCCTCCGGAGGGACCCCCCTGGCTGCGGGGGGCTGCGCCTTGCCCTGCGGGGTCCGCAGCGGCGTGGCGGTGTGCGGGAAGGAGCGGGCGGGCCGGCCGGCACGGGCTCCGCAGCGGGCCCCGCGGCAGGGCGGCGGGGGAGCGTCGCCGCCGCAGGGGGGCAGCCGGCAGGGCTCGGAGCCGCCGCCGCCGCCGCTGCAGCCCCCGGCGCCTAGCAGCGAGAGGCAGACGCCCAGCCAGCAGCGTGCCCACCACCGCCTCCTGCCCGGCATCTCCGGCAGCGCCTGCAAGGGAAAAAGTATCCAAAAATAAAAATTAAAATAACTTTTTAACCCTCTTCGCCAAGCTCCCCCCCCCCCCCCCCCCCCGCGTCTCCCGGTCCAGGAACCTGCGGGGCAGAGCCCGGAGCGAGTGTGCGCGGCCTCGGGGTTCGGCGGCGGGGACTGAGCTGCTCCGAGAGCCGGAGGGGAGTGGGAAGGGGCAGCATTCCTGGGGCTCCTCAGCATCGGATTTCCCAAGCGCCTCCCTTTAACTCCTTCGCTCCTCCGGGCCCCTGCCGGCGGGGCGGCGGGCGGGGAGCCCGCGGGGGCCTTCCCATTGAAAAAAAGGAAACAAAAATAATAATAATAATTACCCCAAAAGGCCAGGAATGAAGCGCACGCACCGCGCGGCTACCGATAAGTAAGTTTCGTGCGGCTTGGGCCGAGCTGTTTGGCTTTCTGGCTTCCCGCTTTGATCGCCAGAAACTCTCATCAAAGATAAAAGCACAATCGCCAGCTGCTGCTTGGTCTGATGCTACCTAAAGCCTAAACTGGAGCGGAGGGGTGATTTTGACTTGAAATCAGCCATACGGCTGTGGTGATGTGCATTGCTTTTTGATAAAGCGACTTCCCTAGACGCCTCAAGCAGCGCTCACACCGGTGTGTGAGAAGCAGCGTATCTTCCAGGGGCTCCGGAGCAGGAATAACTCCCCACAGCAGGAGCCACCTCACTTATCTAATCTCTTCCACGTGTTACTGGTGGAAGGCGACACCATGTACGTGGCCGCTTCAGCACTAACTGCAGATGCCGCATTTTGTCTTTGGGAAGTTGGCCAGCGCAGATGCAATAGTTATGGACAGATGAAAAATTACAGAAAATACGATTTATTGATTCATTATCTTCGGCTTCCTTCCATCCATCGGCTCACACACATGTAACCGCCCTTTCATTATCCTTGCAATGCTCTGACACAGCGTATTTGCTATCAGTTGTGCAGGAAAGTGAAGAAACAGCACATTTTCCTTTCCTTTCCTTTCCTTTCCTTTCCTTTCCTTTCCTTTCCTTTCCTTTCCTTTCCTTTCCTTTCCTTTCCTTTCCTTCCTTTCCTTTCCTTTCCTTTCCTTTCCTTCCCTTCCCTTCCCTTCCCTTCCCTTCCCTTCCCTTCCCTTCCCTTCCCTTCCCTTCCCTTCCCTTCCCTTCCCTTCCCTTCCCTTCCCTTCCCTTCCCTTCCCTTCCCCTTCCCTTCCCCTTCCCCTTCCCCTTCCCCTTCCCCTTCCCCTTCCCCTTCCCCTTCCCCTTCCCCTTCCCCTTCCCTTTTTTCTTGTCTTTTTTTTTTCCCTTTTTCCCTACAACTTCTATGTTAAACTTGTTGGGAATCTATTTTTTTTGACCCAGTCTAGCTTATCTGATGCTTCCCTTGCTAAAGAAAAAGCATACCAAATGCATCACTTACAACAGGCTAGCCATTTTTTGACTAATCATGATTTCTTTTGAAAACACCAGCTTGTTAGAAATGTCTTGCAGCAGCAGCAAAAGCTCCAGGAGCACAAAGGTATGGTGTCCCCAGCTGACTTCTGTGGGGCTGGTGGTCTGCCACGTTACAGGGCTCAAGCCTGGGAGAGGGAAATCTGGAAAGATTTCCCTCAGCCAGAGTCCTACATGAAACTCCCCACAGTTTCTAGAATCTCTACCTTCACCCTCAACTGAAGCAGGATTCCTGGAAAAACTACTCCTCAGAGATTCTAGGTTTTCTTTCCTATGGTGTCCAGCATCTCTGTCATAAAGGGACATTGAACAAATGGCAAGAAACCTCCAGGATCTGTCCATCGAGGGAACACTCATCGGCAGAGTGCTCTTGGAAGAGAGTTGAGAAGAAACAGGTGTTCAAAACAGGCATCTATCAGGAATGACATAGGTATAATTGTCCTTTCTCGAGATAGGAGCTAATTAACCTCACAAAGTCTCTTCTTGACCTGTTTTCTACAACCATAGCATATGTTTCTTCCCAGTTGCACTAGGCAGCTGTCTGAGCCCTCAGGAACACCATGTATAGGTATCTCAGGGCATCTCTGGAAAGCAGCTTCCAATTTACAATAAAACTTTAGTGCAATTGCTTTTATTCTTGGCTATAATGAGAATGTGGCTGTTAAATTTATTCTTCAGCAAGATCCTGTAATTTGTGTGGTTCTACACCTGTTCCTGTCCCTGTTTCATCATTTATATCAAAAGGGATATATATATATACACCATTGTGTCCATGACAGTGCAAGTAAGAGTACTGCTTCATGCTTGTGTTTTGACTTTGGAAGTGTCTGTACTGCAGAGTGCAGTAGGGTGAAATTCTACCATCGGTTTGACAAGCAGCATAAAACCATGTATGCTCTCCTTTACAACTGAAAAAAGCTTGTAGCAATTAAATAGACCCAAAAACAAGAGAGCTGTTCTGCTGATGTCTAGTTGCTGATGTCTAGTACACAGTATATAAGCTATATGACAACATTTGTAGATACTGTCTGTAGAAGTACATAGGTTCCTCAGAGTCACCAGCAAACCTGCCAATGATCCATACCGCTGTATGTCAATAAACATAACGCAATAAGTACCCTACTCTTGCTTTCCTCCCCTACACGGGCTCTTTGTAAGCAGGGAGAGCCAGTCCTTCATGTGTTTGCAAGACGGTTTGGTGCCGTGCGTTTTTCTTCGCTTCACAGCATTTTTCGGCTTGGCTGTGTTCACCAGCACAACAGGAGTGGCTCAGATCAAAGAAGTAGGTGAGGAGGCCCCAACATCTATACTACGTGCGGTTTGGAGCAGGTTACCTCAGACTTTATGGTGATTTGAATTCATGCAGAAAACCAGTCATTGCACCCCTACCACCACAGTTGGGTGCTGGTGCCTATTTGGTGTCTGTCCAGAACAGAGTTTATGTTAGCTTCCTACGAAAAGGACCTCCTCTGCAAGCACCAAAACTGACCATCATAAGAAGAGGGAGATAACTACTTCAAAAAAAGCCCTGCTGCTCTAAACCAGCACACAAACCCAGGAGAAACTCCAAATCGTCACACCACCTTCAAGGAGACACGACCCCGGTGCCTCCCTTTGCTCAGCCCACATCCCTCTCCCTGAGTCCATGGAGACCCTTCACAGAAGCCCAGCAACTCCTCGACGGCTGCCAGAGCCCGTCGGGGGCAGAGGGGGCCGGGGAGGAGGGTCGGCAGCCAGCAGAGGGCAGCAGGACCCCGCGCCTGGCCCCGGCCCCACCGAGGGGTCGTCCCCCGATGCCCCCCGGGCCCGGTGCCGCGGGGTCCTCGCGGCCTCACGGCGAGGCCTACACCGCGGCCTCCGGGCGGGCGCTGCTCGCTGTGGAAGTCGGGTTGTTTCGGCAAAACCTGACAAACGACACAAATTTTCTGCTTTTTTCTTGTTTTCAGCTGCTTCAGGCAGTTGGATGCTTTCAAGTACTTTTATTTTGTGTGCGCGCTCTTGGCATGAGCCAGTGCTTTGCAAAAGTCAGGACAGCCCGTGTTAAGCATGTTTGATGTTGGACAATATTTTGTAATGTGGATAACAAAAACCACACAACGCAGGTACATGTAAGTATGATTGCTTAATATGATTCATGTTTCTCAAATCCCTAGTTTAACCATGCAGCAGTTTAGGAAAAATTCCACGGCAGGTGCGATCTAAGCCCCATTTTGCATTCTTTTCACAATCTTTTATGAAAGATTGAGTCCTGTGATTATTTGATCCTACAAGCTTTACAGACATGCTTAGATAGCAATCTGTAGTACTGTTACAACCCTCAGGACTGCTTGCAGTGCATAATTTTCAATAAATGCATTTTTCTTTAATCAAAACTCGAAACTATTACTTTTGTCTGGTCATTTTCAATTATTTATTTCTTACACAACTTTGTTTTTCAGGCTAAAAAAATGCTTATTACTGTCATTTTTTGTAAATGTTGATTTCCAAAGAAGATTGATCAATTAGATAAAGAAATAATTATAAACCAGATGAAAAGCACTGGAATAGCTTCAAGTTTTTCCATTAAAGCTATTGTGAATTTTGCATGGTTATTAAATAAGAAAGGAATGACAAGAAAATAAGAAGAAATAAATCCTGCTATAATATACGTAACTCAGTACCAGCCAGCATTTTACTCAACACCTTGTACCCTTCACTAGTTTTCAAAGCATTATCAAATTTGTATTCCAAGGTGCTTTCAGATTTGCTGAGTTTCCTGTTTAAAAATCATTTTAATGTCCACGAACCTTCAGTTTTTATTTCTTGACTGTCTTTCAAGCAGTGTATTCTGTACATTGTAAAAGGATTGCTAATCAAAAGTACTGCTGAGCTGATTAATAGTATGTGCTTAGGGACTGACAAGTTTCTTCTGAAAGAGCCATCACCTAGAGTTACAGAGTGGATAGACTTCAAGCTTTTATTCCTTCTTTCCTTGAATGATTTTATGTCATGCAAAATGCCATGCAATGATAGCTGCGATGACTAATTTGCCTGTAATCATGCCTTACAAGACTGAACAAGTAGATAAACAGGGGAGAGCTCCACATCAATGAAGCAGTGCTTCTCTCTGCTACGTCCTCTGTAAAGAATTGTCATCAAATTTCATGAGATAGCCAACTTCCCTTAGACGTTGAGACTGTCATCCCTTCATGGCTGAGAGATTACTTCTAGTTGGTACGGGGAAAGAAATGTAAACTCACGAGTGTCCAAACGGAGAAGATGCAGAAACCCTCTACTGAACAATGACAGTAATAAAACAATAGCTCCGCAGAGATGCTAGGTTTTCATGCAAATAATAAAAATGGGAAATAACACAGTTCAAAGGATATACTTTATTGTTGCTCAGTCACACACAGGAAGAAGTTGAGTCACCTCAGCATATGGGTACAGAGAGTCAGAAAAAAGGAAAGTACACAGTTATTCTGTGTTAGAAGGTCAATGCCATAGACCACAGATGAGCCGTACCTACACAGAAGCAATAGCACCCAATGCTGCAGCATAGCTACAAACAAAAATGAATCCTCCTTTCTAAGCAAGTTTGAGAATGATATGATTATTAAAACAATTAAAGGAGCACCTAAAATATTTTTTGTGTAAGTTGATTAAAAAATAGCATCATTAGGATGCTAGTAAAAGTTTAGTCTTTGTAAGTTACACTTCTTTTCAACACAGCATGGTTAAAATAGTACGAAAACATGAAATACAAACTTTCTTCTTCAGTTGCTGAGAGAAAACCAGATCCTTTTCACAATGTAGTTCTTTCTTGTATTATAGCTGAGTGGGCGAATGCACACACCAGAGCTTGAAAAGCAGTAGATGCAGGTGCTGTTTAGCAACACAGCAGCATACTGGAGTTAGTACGCTTTGTTAGGAAATACAGCTAGTTGCTGCAAGCACAGTTCTTTACTGATACTATTTCAGTGTTTCTGTAACCCCATGTAGTTTTTATGCACAACAGCGCGCTGCATCATATTGCTGTGCTAATTTGCTCAGCACTGGCTCACCAGGCTGCATACAGCTCCACAGACATGCTCTGTGTTGCAACTGCTTCCTCCAAGCAAACTGCACATGCCCTGTGGACAAGCCTTCAGGCTCTCAGACTCTGCCTATACTAGGATTTCTCAGCTGGAGCATCCTGTTAGTACTTAGAAGTTGCAGATGGTTAGAACATGTTACAGCTCAGAAATTGCATTTTCTGAGAAATCTCACCACTTTGAAATCTCAATTTGCCCCCCTTTTAATGAAAACTATTATAATACTGCCTGGGAAATAGGCATTCCAGTAGCAATTTCATTTGGGAAACAACGATTCACAGCACTCCAAAAAAGTAACAATTTTCTCTAGCGCACTGGAGCCCTGAGCCCCAGGAGGTCCCTGCATTCCCTGGGTCCCTGAGACAAGGAAGAGGTCACCATACAGGAGAAGAGCTGACGAATGGAAAACTGGCAGTCAACCCACCTAACAGAGAACCATCAAAAGTTATCTGTATTGCATTATAAGGCTTTCTAAGATAAGCTTTCATGAGATGTTTCATTCTCAACGAACCAGCAACTTTTGACAGAAAGCATTCCAGCTGAATGGCGTTTCCAAAGAGATGCATTCAGAACTGGATGACACAATGATGAAAACATCTCAGGCTTGGCTAGCTGATCAGCATTAGTTAGGTACTACAAATCAGCCTCCTAAAACAACAGCCCTTGGGTCACCTTCTGCTGATCTCCCAGTCGCAGCTTGCACTTGCTTCAGCAACACCACACGTGAGCACTACGAGCACAGCTACTTATTAATGTATTTGTGCTTGGATAGAGAGAATCTCTTGGACAGAGATTTTTGCATTCTACCTTGAAGACTTATAGTTAAATACAGATTACCAGGCTGCCCAGAAATTCTCCTGAACTCATGACCTTAACAAGGATTCTGTCTTTTTCCACACAGTCCCTACATCATGCTAGTAGAAACTGTATGCAAGCTGTAAGAAAAGATTTCCCTGAGCAACTCAAGAATTCAGTTTTGGAAGATCTGTTCTTTTCAACAGCCTCATACAGAAGGTCTTTTCTTACCAGAGGAAGGTGTGCTTTAGGTACATCACATCAAAAGTACATTTGGGCTACTCTGAACTGTGGAGCAAGGTCCCTGCACATCTTTTAAATAAACTTCATCTAGTGCAGGAGACACCTAACCATTCCTTATTAACTCTGTATTTCCTCCCATATATTCACTCTAATGGTCATCCTCAAATGTAGACTGCTGTCTTTCTTTTTCATTACAGAAGTAGCAGAAAGTATCACTTATTAGTAAAACTGTCTCCCATTTTTTCATTTTTAGATTTGCTTTGAGTTTTTTGTACTTTTGCCAGTTTTTAACTGTTTGGGCTGATATATACTCTGGTAGGTGTTTGCCTCTGGCAGTGGTTTATGGAAAAAAGTGTAGAGGCCATATAAAAAGCTGTATGCTGTATGCAAAGAATGTGACAGAAATGAATTCACATAAGCAGTCTTAATTCTGGCATTTCCTAAGTCATGAAAGTTTTATTTTTCTGCCTTAATAAAGCTTTGGTTTTGTATATGCTTATGTGTTAAATATTTGGTACACAATAAATCACTGGCAGGTTACCACCTACCAAAACTCCATGGCCCCTACAAAAGTAAACATATGTAAGTATGGTATAGGTTGGACTAAAATGTTGCAACTACTCTTGGTACATCAAAGGGCCTTGAGGGAAATAAGATGGTGGTTAAAGAAAACATTTTTAAAAGCTAACACAAGTGAAAAAAAAATGAGGAAAAAGTCCTGGATACACTAAAGTCAACGGTAAAGCACACAGAGTTATAAATGGTGTCAGGATTTCATGTAGAAAACCAAAGTAGGAAAAAATCTGGAGCTAGCTGGGTGCAAGATCGAATTCTTTACCTTTAGAAGTCTTCAAATCACGAAAACAATGCTTTTTTTCAGAACAAAAAAAAATTTGGGGGTTAGTATAGAGTATTTGTGTAGAGGTTTCTGACTTGTGTTATAAACAAGATCAAAATAAGAGACCTAACATCAACTTCCAAGCCTCTTCCTTGTCAATATGGAGGTAGGAAAAGATGGGCATCTTTACATGTTGCTTTAGTTGGTGGAGTTTGTTAAGATTATTCTTCTTGAAACAAACAAACAACAACAACAACAATAACTGTATTAGAAATCATATACTTAAGATTTTGAAAAGCTTTGGGGAAAGTTCCTTCCCCTTATCAATTTATATCTAACACTCAAAAACAATACGTCAAACACTGGCCAATAATGAAGAAATGAAATCTAACCAAGGTAAACTTTGTTTTAGACAAATATACAGCTACTGTTAAAAATGAGGGCCTGAACCTAAAATTCAAAATTTCAGAAAATTGATTATTACCTGTATTTCACTAATGCTGAAAAGATCACCATTCAGTCTCAAGGCTGCCAAAAAGAACAAAAAAATATATTTTTTTCCACACAACTTATAGCAGTACAATTCCAAAAAAGCTACAGAGTTACAAGAAAGACAGGAATGCATCTTGGTTCTTTTGGTTTTCAGGGCAAAAATGGGAATAAAACTCCAGTTGTAATAATTGCTATGGCCATGCTTTTCCTCTCTTTTAGTTCATGAGAATTTCTTGTTTTCCAGACTAACAAAGGGACAAACAGCACAAGAGTGATACCATGGAGCATTTATGTGTTTCCAGTTCATCTAAGAACAACTGAACACACCACGAAGTGCTTCTGCAAAGATAGTCACCATTGTACCAGCTGACAGTTTAGACCTGTGCATTTCTGAATGCAAGCCTAGATTTTTTTTATTATTATTATTTTTAAATAGAGAGTGAGGGCTATTCTGGAAAAGACAAATAAATTAAAACTATTTAAGCTGCTAAATACTGTAGACTTCATCCTCATTTACCCCATGTGAAGGAGGTTTACTACAGATGTGAATCGATTGTTTTGTGTGTATTCCAATCTATTGGAATACACACAATATATATATTCTATAAAACCACTTGCAACAAACAGATCTCTTATTAGCTTGTCTTAGTGCCTTTCTGTCAAATAAGAAGAATTCAGTTTTCTCTTTAAGAGACAAACTACACTCTTGCTGTATAAGGGAAAAGCAAATTAGCTTCCTTGGTTAGTAGTTTAGATTTCTGCACAGGAACTCAAAAAAGTTATTCTCAATAATGCTCCAGTGTCTGGTGGTCTCTCAAATACCCTTTGTAAACAGTTTACATTGATCTTTGCTCCAAGCTGTGAGATGTTTATGGATCTTTTTTCAGTATGGCTATTTGCCCACCATCAAGACCCAAGGCCTTATTTTGGTAATCCTAAAAATAGGCTAGGATCAATTACAAACACTTTTCTCAACAATGTAGTTTTAAAATAAATTTAAAGGCTACGATTTTGGCAAAAAAACACATTAACAGTCAAACTGGAAATGTTTCAAACACCGATTGATCAAGACCCAGCTGAGTTTATTCTACTCAAGATAGATTTTCATCAGGTAGTCCAAGAAAAGTGTTTGTTTTGGCCTCTGTTTCTAGAAATAATATTAACCTGGCAATAATGCTGTTTCTATAAAGAAAAAGGCCGTTGAGCAGGCTAAATATCTATATCTTTCCTCTCATGTACTACATGAGTTTCCCTTACATCCTGTTTGCTCGATATTTTCAGGAGCTGTGTTACAGTTTCTGTGCTATGGTTCAATAACCTATCAAGCCCTCAGAGGTACTTCCATGGCCAGAGTTTGTAAGAAGGTCATAGTCTTATGCACATGTGTTCAGAACACATCTCTGACCTACAGCAGTGCTCCCCTCCCTCTATTTTTCACCCACAAGGATCTGAATCGTAGGCAGCTAAGGTGCAGATTTCCAGGAGTTTGGGAGCCAAATATCGTTTTACGTTCTGAGCTGACATTTAGTTCTTTTGACATTTTTAGGTGGCTTTAAATGTCTTTAGCAACCTGGTTACAAATGTCCAGTGGCAGACTTGGAAAACCAACTGAGGTCTTCCAAACCCTATTTTGGCCCCTTTACCTCACTCTCCATTGCTTAAATACCACTCTTTGTACACTAAGGGAAAGGAGGCTTCCTTAACTTTATAGAAACGTTCAGGGCAGATACATTGGAGAATGTAAGACCCATAGTTACTAGAGGAAAAGAAGCCTATAAGAAAGAATAAACCTATGGAAATTTTCATTTTTAGTGTAAGAGGATTACACTTTTTATTTCATATGACCTTTAAAGAGGAAAAGTAGAATATGGTATTGTAAAGCAAGACTATCTTCACTTTATGAGACAAGAACATACTCCCAAAGTTGCAAATGTTCAGGGCTTCTGAAGTGTGTTCACATAAATGAGACATTCCTTTTGTATGTCTGCATTCTTGTTAATGAATTCTTTCTGCATAGGAAAGAAAAAGAAAACAGAATATGGGGAAAAATATGAAGATTAAGATGCTAAAATATTCTCTGAAAGTCCTATTACATTTTCAACACTCCACTGGAACAAACTGTAGAGTTGGATTTTCACAAGTAACAAATCAAATATATATCATGTAAGTGAAAACAATGACTGCTTCAAAAATCAGTGCATGCCAGTTGCTAAATTTACTTGGAATGCACATTTATGTTTCAGGCTTGCTTTCAACGTATGCTTTTCAAATTGTCTCTCTATCCAGCCATCAGCTTACTTTCGAGTTGTCTCTTTAAGAGAAAGGTGAACCAATGAAGAGATTAAGAAAAAATGTGCTTCTATGTGCTTTCCTTCCATGTAGTGAATTGGGCATCATCTTTGACATAATCATACATCCACATCCTGCCAGATCAGCTGTATATAGAGCTTGCTGATTCATTCTTTGCAATAACTCTAAAATAGATACCCTTTCTCTATATGTCAAAGCTTGAAGCAAGGCTCTCACTTCATATCCTTATCCTTGGTCTCAAGATGTGGTCTTTCCCCTGACATTTATTCTTTCTGGCTCAGAAGATGGTTTTTGCTTTTTTTTTGTTTGTTTGTTTGTTTCTAGGCCTGATGGTAGGTGGTTTTGTTGTTGTTATAGTTGTTTGTTTGGTTTGTTTGTTTGTTTGTTTTTATCACTATGTCTCTGCATTCCTCGGCTGGCACTGGCTTCGCACTTATATCAAACACAAGCTGTTTATCTTCAAGTCCCTCCAGGGACTCTCCATACTCACCATGACCTCCTTCATTATGGACTCATCAGCTCCCACCCCTCCTTCGCCTATTTATTAAAATTTCCAAGAGCCTTCATGTCTTATTCTTCACACCTGAAACTTCTAAAAAGCCTCTTCAAAAGTTGTTGGTTGGTTGTTTTTTTGTTTGTTTTGTTTGATTTTTTTTTTTAATCAAGTACAGTGCAGTACATGTACTTACTACTCTACTAGTGCTACCAGTATTTAGAAAGGTACTATCTCTGACAGCTGGGGATAATCTAAATGCCGCTGCAAACAGATTTCATTTGAAAGTGAGCAAAAATAATACTGAAGAATGTACACAAAAAAATTGAGCTGTGTTCAGAGATAACATGAGAGACAAGAATAATTTTAGAGGCAAAAAGGGAGCAGAAGCAGAAACCTCAGCATGAACAAGAAAGCTTAGAGTATAAACACCAAATTTCTTTCAGGTACATTCACATTGACAAGTACCTTATTTTGTAATTGTTTTTCGTTCAGGGAAAGGTCAGCCTACACATAGAGCAAGGTGCTATGAAGAACAAGCAAGGGTACTGAAACATGGACTGGAGTAAGAAGATACCCTCTGGATCTCACAAAAGAGCCCAGAAATACAACGCAAAATGATAAATCATGCAATTTTGTGTCACCAGTCATGAATCTCCATGCATTGAAAGGCGGCCTCCTCTCCTTGCCACATGTGCTAGTCCCTAGCATTGACATAAACTGAATTTACCCACAACTAGTCTCTTACTGCTCTTTTGGTAGTTTTGACACCCTTTTATGTCGTACCTGAATGAAATACATCTGCAATCTTTCTAGTGTCTCTTCACGTTGGTCAGTAACTTTAAGCAGAACAGGTGCTCATTTGCAGGTTGAAAGCTTCTGGTCCTTGTCCACCAGGGGCTCCAATGTACAAGCACCCAATGTATGGACTCCAGCTCTGTTCCATACTGGATATAAAAAAAAAGAAAAAAGAAAAATAAACACAGAAAACCTGCTTTTGAATAGAAGTAAAAACTGAAAATATGTTTCTTCCATTAAAATGGACAAAAAACAGCATTTTCTTTGTTTTTCTCTTTTTGTTTCTTCGTTAATTTTTCATATGCACTGAAGAAGTCTTTAAAATTTTAGTGCGCATTTAAAATGTTCCTACAAACAGTTCAACAATAAAGGCAAAGTCTTTTATTTCTTTTTAATTTTTATTTCTATTTTGACATTGACAATGCCAGTCATTTTTGATAGGCATGGTTGCCTTCAGAGAATAGAAAACCCTTCCTAATTCACAAGCCCTCTCATTTCATTAAACATACCAACACTATATTTTGATGGAGACCAACGAGAGGTGCTCTCTTTTGGTTGTTCAAAATCTCTAAGCACAATCACAGATGTAACTGTCCAACCACTACAGTGATTTGGGACACCACCTAGACAGGAGTGTTTTAAAAAGCAGGTAGGTGAATAAAGTAATTGATAACGTTTACAACTGCTATCACAATCAAGTATCAAAGAATGTTAATGCTAAGCTTCAGTCCAAAGAAGCATATTGGACTGAACACAGGTATGGGACAAGTACTTCCTTAAATGCTTTGCTGAAATAGAGCCATAAAACAGAACATGCCCCTTTTCCAGAAAATCCTGGACAAAATTGGTTAAGAGCTTCAAGCTATTTAAGCCTATTTGAGAAAATAATCTGCGCACCTTCAGAGAAAAATTATCAACCAAAGGGTCTATCATGCCTATCATATTTTTAAACCAGAAGAAACAAGTTTTTTTTTTCTTTTTTCAAAGGCAAGCTACGCTATTTGAAATACTTCCTGCAAAAAAAATTTCACCCAGAAAACCAAAGCCACATCCTGCCTTAGTGTGTTCTGCAACAACTCTCAAAATTACCACTGACATAGCTATTACATGGGAATCCTCATCCCCAGGAACACCAAAGACTGGTAAAGCATTTTATTCTGGCTGATATACTTTAGCTGTTGAATGATTCTGATTTCTGCTGGTGAGTGAAAGCTTGTTTTTCCTTGCTGTCACTGGAAGCTCTATTGTGGCCAGCAGAAGGTTGTGTCACTGGACAAGAATACAAATGGTTTTTGACAACTGGACACTCAAGCTATCATATAAAGAAAATATGACAGTATTTAATATATTAATTATAACCATATTCTAAAAATAATATGAACTGTACATTACAACTGTGCAATACAGAAATTAGAGTTATTCAATGGAAGGGGAAGTGAGAATTCACTTCCTCTGACTAAAGATAAAAAATACTAACAAAGCTATTCTAAAGTTCCTCTTTCATATATTATTGATTTTATTAAATTCAAATAGACCTCATATTCAACTTGTATTTTTTGGGAAACTGTACTGTTAGCATCATCTGGAAAACACTGTTAGCTTAATACATCTATCTATCTCAGTGGATCACTCACTGTCTTATGCTCTTGTGAATCATGTGAGATGCTAGTCTTGAGTAAAAGTGATGCATGCAGCCAAAGGTGGGGTGATATCATTCCTCTGAACAGTGGAAGGAAAGTCTCAGCTTGGCTCTTGCATGGCTCACAGACATTTGGTTGCAGTCCAGCACCAACTACAGGCCACGGAGGGCTGCAGAAGAGAGAATAGGAAGGTCAAGGTCCCCAGATTTTTCATAGCAATATTCAGAGCTCAGCTGTACCATACTTGAGCAGGGTATGTACTACCATTCAGATAATCATGGAGGCAAAATTTTATCAACTAAAGTGAAATTTAAAAGTTCCTCAGGAATCTTATACTTATTTATCAGTAGCAGTATAGACTGTCAAGCATGAGCTGAGACCACAGCTGCAGTGTGTTAAGCTCTAACAAGCAGCTTTTCTTTTAGCATTTAACAAACAAGATTGTGGTAGGGGAGAAACTGATGAGTATTTATTTGTTTAACTATTGTCCTCTTTCTTACACAAACCTAACACTGTGTTCTGAGCTGGCTAATAAAGCATACCTGTATGCTATGACAAAGTCCTTAGCCTCAATTTTTTATATTACATGGACCTTTTCTGTAGACTCAACTTGAACTGCTAGGCCATAAGTTGGTTAGGGTCATTGGGACCTATGAGAAAGGACTGTGTACCCAAATTCCAAAATATCGATGCTCGTTTCAAAATACAATGTATTTTAACAGTAATGGAGATCTTAAAATAGATATATGACTTCCACTATTTGTTGCAGATATTTATTCTAAGGTATCATGAAACAGATGTGTTTAAGGTTGAGCAATCCTAGAATATATTAAAAATCAATAGTATGGCTAAAGTGTTGTGTTTGTTGTGGGTTTTTTTTAAGTTTGTCTAGCATGGTACCAGCTTTAATGTGCTTTTTGATATATATATTATAGCACAATTTAAATGCTTCATACATTCAAAAACTAAAGGTGAAGCTATAATTGTGCTGCCCCTAACTGTAGCCATGCTAGGAAGAGGTTAGTCAATATTTTGCTTTCCGGGGTGTTGATATTCGTGCTCTCTCCACGCACACACCCCCTCAGAAGACAAGAAGCCTCACCTTCCTGCCTTTTTGCAGAAGCCATAAACAAGGCCTGAAGGTATCTGGGTTAAGATGGTTGAGCAATCTCCATCTAAGTCTGCACTTTTTAGAAGTGTGAGCTGTTCTCTGAGTGCTCACACAGACACTAATTTTGGTACTTCAGAGACAAATACTATTAGCAGCTTCTTTGGTTTTCATGAAGGGTAAAATTAGGACAGTGAGAATCATGATGGTGAGAAAAATAGGACAGTGAAAATCATGACAGTGAGAATCAGTCTGGGGGTTGGAACTGGATGATCTTTAAGGTCGCTTCCATCCCAAACCATTCTGTGGTTCTGTGACGGCCTCTGCAACCTACTGACTGACTGCTTAGATGGATACAAGTGGATGGGCATGTTAAGATCACTAAATATTTTTTCAAACGGGACAGAAACTCAGCAGATATCTCACGTTTGCTGAAGAAAACCAGTGCCACGGAAGTCCACAGGGATATCTGAATCCTGCTCAAGAGAGTCATGAGACCTTCAGTTTGTGTCCTCTGTGTCACTGCTACCAAAAAGCTTTATTCCATTGTCCTGTGTAGGTTAAGTTGATGTGGTGGTTGGCGCTGGGAGACAAGTGCTCCCGGTGAGTCTCCCTTCCTCAGGCTGCATTTCCGTCATTCCTTGGAACAACTGATAAGCAAGAGCCAGGTCCACAGAGGACAAACAGCTACTAATTATAGCGGATATTGTAACTGCATATTGGTAATTGTACTCTTCTGACTATAATAATCAAACTTTTAAAGCTAGCAGGCATAGTGGAAGACATTAAAGGAAACAAACAAACAAACAAACAAACCACATTCCTTAAACAAGATTCTGATGTCTAGAGGATGTCTTATGGCCATGTACCACTCCAATTCAAGCCCTAAGCATGAAAAAAGCCTGTTGGGAAACCAGTTTCCACACCAGCCACGTCTATAGTTTTCCATCCTCCAATGATCAGAGGCACAAGCTCTTGGGCTGATACTGGACTTGGGAGGTGAAGTAACAGCATCAGCCAAAATTACCTTTCTCCATATTTACCTCATCAGAATACTGTGCCTCCGCCAAACGCCACGCTAGCAATAAATATGTGCTTTGGTCATCTACCAAGAGGGATTAATGCAGCACATCCTACCCAAAACAAATCCATTAAACAAACCAAATCACTTGTTAAATTCATATGACTGAGCTAACTTCATATTCACTTCCCTTTAAGGTGGAGCAAGAAGATGAAACTCTATCAGTTTTCCCCATCTGCTTCCAGATTTAGTGAGCGACTTCAGGAAAGTTCTGTTCCCTACCTTGGACCCTTGTGAGAAGTAAGTAAGGACCATACACCTAAAATCTACTCTGCAGGAACTTCCAGGATCATCTGCTGTGGAAAAAAAAATAGGTCTAAAAACTATTTCTGAAGTTTTCCATCAGTTTGTTAGACACACAGTTACGCTGATGGGAAATAAGTAGAGATTGTGCAAAACCTCCACTTCTCACTTCTTCATGCTATAAAAGAAAGCCCAGCTGGCATATAGTGCCACTTTCTTCATACTGCCCCTCACCCTGCACACACACTGCGACTGGCTGAATGCAATACAGTGCAGCTCTAAGCAACAGACATACTCACCATAAACCACAGAGCCTCCTGTTGGCACGCAGTTACAGAAAAGCAAATGCTTGTGCAAAATGATGCAACCTAGCATCTGCACCTGAAAACGAAGGACAAGATTTTACCACCTGCTGGAGGATTTTTCTGGTACAAATGACTCTGCACCGCCCTTTATACTTTGTCGTGTGGCTATTTAAATTACTGCATCTATAAATTAGTCCTAAGTTAAGGTGAATTGTCCATCATTATTAGTCCTTAGGAAATGTTAGAGAAATATTCACAGCACTAGAAGTAAAACTCTCCTCTCATTTTACTTATGAGGGAAGTGTTGGACTAACTACTGAGATGGAAAAAAGAGTAAATACACACTTGGACATTGCGGATACTTTCTGACACACAAAAAATTCTGACAATTATTTCCATAAATCTTACTGTAAAACACTGTAAAAGTATTCGGGGGGGGCGGGAGGGAGGACGTGGACAGATTTATTCTGAATTCTTAACAACAGGGGGGAAAAAAGTGAAATCTCCAAATAAAGTTATGAAGTTGTTTTCTGACTTTACAATCATTTCAGCTTGAGAGATACAGTGTCTCCTCCTCAGAAGAAATCCCAGCACAGTTTATCTACTATTATATACCCAAAATAAGACCTATAAGAGTTTCAAAGTCTTTTGATAAGCCTTCAGGCAGTGGGGTAAATTTTACTGTTCATATGAATGCAACCAAACAGTCAACACAGATCAAGTAAAGGAGAAGGTTTAACACAGGTATGATCAGAAGAGCTATGTCAGAAAGGGCTCACATGCAAGTTCACACAGATTGACTTTTGGAGGGAAGAAAACTCAAATGAACATTCTTCTGTGTAAATCACATTTACAGCCTTTTTAACAATCAGGAAAAAAAAGGGGAAGGGGATAGAGAATCACAGAGGAAAAAAGTGAGCAAATAAAGGATTGAATAGCTAGAAATGAATAAAATACATCTTTCATTTACTTCTGTTAACAGAGCCAGGTAATCCCATCTTCTTTTGTCTTCAAATACCCTTTGTATTCACTTCAGTAAGAAGCTTCCAATCTTTGCTTCTATTATGCTCAGTTTGTCATACATGTGATATCTAACACACAGCATTAATAAAATCAAATGTCCAATTTAAAATGATGCTTCTCATTAAGCTGACTTTTGTACACACTGCTCTGAGCAATAGCAAAAAGCCTGTCCTGTAAAGTTGAAGAAACAATGTTAATAATAAATGCTGACATTTTCAAATGAAAACCCTCAGGTTACAATTTTCGTTAATAACAAGTAGCATTCTCAATAAGTTAGATGATATTTCAGTTTTCTATTTAACAACATTTACAGTGCAGACAATTTCATTTTATCATAAGATTAATAAAACTAATAAACAAGTTATGGTCACGCTTTTCCTACCACAGTTGGAATTTTTGTTAGATGCCCAGCTCTTGCTGGGAAGAAATGGGCCGACCTGAATAGGTAATTTTGAAGAACAGAAAGGCATATATATATCCCCTATGTATAAGCACTCACAAGAAATAGGGATGTACACAGAGTGATACTTACATGTGGGACCTGGAAAATTGAGACCTGATCAAAAATTCACTGAACCAAGGGAAAAAAGCATCTCTAGGTTTTGAATTAAAGCCTTTGAAAAAATAATGGCATAAAGCCTAGACATGTAAATAATTGCCTGAACATATGGAAAAGGAAGCCACTGATTAACATGAGCCTCTACTGTATATAAAGGAAATAAATTAAGCAAGAAAGTGGAAATTATCTTCAAATCCTCATAGTGCGCAGAATTGCAGTAATTAAGCTGTGATCATAAACTTTTCAAAAGTATTTCTGTTCTAATTTTCTGCAGTTAAAAGCGCGAATTTTCTAGCTCCACTAGTGACATTTTCAAATAGCCTGAGAACCTCTTCTTCAGCTTTTCATCCGTGTACATGTTGTGTTTTGCTTTTGGTTTTTTATTTTAAGAACAAATTCATGTAAACTTTCCTAAAAATAGTTATGGAGGGTAACTCTCAATTCTGAATGACTAACTGATACCATTTAGTTGTTTTAGAAAAATAAACTTGCAGAGTAGCTCTACTGTTCCTTATACTTTCTTGTCTTTCATGTTCTTTGACACAAGATAATTCTTGACTTCAGCTCACTCTGATACTACTAACTGCATCTCAGCTTCAGGACTCCTGATAACGCAGTATCTCTGTAAGTGGATTTCTCTGATTAGCTGGTGCATTGTTCCCTTCACTAAGGCAAATAATTACGTTCCTTTATCAAGAGCTGCCTCTATCTATATAACTGCGGCCTCCTAAATTAAAAAGCGCATATGAGAATCAAAAGGATGGAAAGACGGATGGACAGAAGGGCTGTTCTTCAGCCCTTGAGTTTCTGCTTCTTCCTTATTTATTTTTTTAATTTGAAGATTTATGTGATGTACTTGTCAACAAGCTTCTGCATCCAATCCAATCCAATTTACTTAAATTTGTTTTACAGTGATTCTTCAAAAGCTATTTCTGGTAATTGCTTACATACAAACTCTCAAATGAGAGCTTTCCATCTTTCTCATAGGAAATTTTAATAGTTTACAGTTTCTCTGCATTACTGCATAATCACAAAGGAATATATACATATATGTATATATATAAAACTGCAATAGAATTAAATCCCAATGTAAGAACACAAGACCTGTAACTAGCTACTTGATTATCACTATACCTTCTGCTTTATCATCTAGGAATATCCCAAGCAGAGATACAAAAATTTCCAAATGCCCTTACTTGACATCACAGTCTGATGTGGTGCTGTGATTCATTTTGCACAAATTGCAACCTCTTCAAGGTTTCCTGAAAAAAAAAACACTGTCTTAGTGCAATCTGGTATACTCCAGAGGATATTCCAATCACCGTGCTAAAGATCTTCACCATGTCTACAGAGGGCTACTTCAAAAGAGGATACTCCATCATTTAGATGATTAATTTTTATATATTTTTTTTACTTTTATTTTTAAATGTTGTTCAGTGGCACAGTGGCTTGGCAACATCTTATATATCTGCAGCCTTCTCATTGATAACAATGAGGTCTATGGGCTGATCATGCATTTCTCATGGCAGGTAAGATCACAGTCAAAGCAGTGTCACATTTGCCCTGTGAGAAAATGAAGGTCAGCCTTAAAAGCTGACCATTATCAGTGCATGAAGTGATGTTAATGAAACTTAAAGAAGTGCACCTACAGTAAAATATTACATTTTTCCCAGTGGAGTTTTGGTTTCCCAACATTAAAAACATTTGTTTGTTCCCTTTCAAAAACAGATGTTCTGCTTTAACTCTGAATTACCTTCTGCTTAATGGAAACTTACATTACAGTAAATGCAATCCACAAGGACTCTGCAGATTAACAACGCTCCCAGAGCTGAGGGTGTATAATGACAGAGTATCTACCCAGTGATCTGCTCTCCAGTGATAAGAAAAGGAAAAGAGCAATTTGCAATTGCATATGTCAAATCTTGAGTCACGCAACTGCTGTGAAACACACAATTGTTATGTGGGTGGGGAGTGTGCCTCTTCTTTCCATTACAAAACAAAAAGCATTTGGAGAAGAGCAGAACACAGGGCTGGAATTCAGGGGAGTGATTCTGCTACGTGTTCATTTTAGCTGAGAACAGAGAAAACAAATATCTCCACCTGCTCTTGCCACAAACGTTGTCTCTCTCTAACCATATCATTAATCAGGTCCATATCTGCTGCAGCATTTCCCTCACCACATTTCTTCCTTATGAACACATGATGGCCTCCACCCATCCCACTGGAGCACGATGCTCATGCTCCTGAATGCAGCCCAAAACCTCAGACAGCAGTCAAGATTTTCTGGGATTTCTATGATTTTCTTACTGTTTTCTCCTTATTTTTCTTTTCCTTGTGCTCTTCTCATCTCCACTGTTCCTCTTAGGGAGAACGATGCTGATCTGTCATAGCTAGGTAAAAGGAACGCAGGAAAATACTAACATTTGGCTTTCTCAACTTGTATTTTATGACACTTAGAGAGGGCAGCAATAAATACAACTACACAGAGAGGAAACAAAGGCTCATTTGCATCACCAGAATAGATTTTTGTACATTATCATACAAATAACTTGGTCATGTATCTTGAGAAAATTACAATAAGTGAGAAACCACTAGTACAGTCAGGGTGTGGCCATATTACTTCTAGGTCACACGTAGAAGTGAAATAACACTTTTTGGCAAGAAAATGCACCATCAGCTATAATTCTAACACATGCAAAGTGTTTGCTTCAAGTTGCAGATTTCAAAATTGACCTTGGGATGATTTAAAAGATAAATATTTAATTGTCAATCTGCATTTTTAAATTACCTCTTTCCTTGGCACCATAGTGATCCCAAAAGGCAAAAGAACAACTGCAAAGAAAGTCAGCAAAGAAAATATGCACTATCCACGGGATCTCAGACTCCCAAGCTGCTGAACTAATATGAGTTTATTAACTTTGTGCATGATTTTTCAAATGCCAGTACGTTTGCAGATTTGGACGTATTTTTTGCCTGGCCAAAGATGTAGTTCGGAGTTCAGCAAAGTCTCTGATAAATTTTAGCCAGCTTCTCAATTAAACAGTGCGTGGTGGTTTGTTTGTTTCTTCGGTTGTTTTTGGGGGGTGGTGTTTTTTGTTGTTTTTTGCTTGTTTGTTTGTTTTTAAATAACAGGAGTAGAACAATGTACTATTCCCTAAATGCATTCTCAAGTATAGCTGAACCATCTCAGCTGTATTTCTTCAATGCAATTACTCCTTAAAGCATTGACACATATTTGCCGTGCAAAAGTGGTGGTAATTTAAAATGCTACCATCCTTCTGCCACAATTATCTTATCTCCAGCAGTACTGGAAGAATGGAACACACGATTCCTTCACTGATTTGGAGCAAAACCTGGTGTTTCGGTATAAATGGCTTAGGAACTATTAAGCTAAACTACCTGACAACAAAGATTAAGCTAAACTACCTGACAACTTTTTAAACTGACTTTGAAGTAACAGAAGTTCAAGACGGAGACATTCTCCTTTTTGGCAGGCGGGAACGGGAATTTAATGTGTTATACAACTATTCCTACTCAGTGAAGGAAATTTTAGTACACCTCAAAGCAGCACTTCACAATGCCACAGAATGATGCAGAAATGCTATAAAACCAACTTGCTGGCTTGAGGCAGCATTATTTAAAAAAAAAAAAAAAAATTTTAGACAGTCTTTCCAAACGTAGTGGGAAGAGAAGTCACCTTTCTGCCTGAGAACCGCCCGGCCTAGCCGCGAGGTGACGAGGGGCAGGAGAGGAGCGGGAAACGCGACGCCTCCCGCCTGGGCTTTCAGGCTCCATTTTGTGGGTCCCCCCCCACCCTCCAGCGGGGACCTCGGCTCACCACAGCCCTCGGGGCGGCCTCCAGCGGGGAGTCCCCGCGTGTCCCCGAGAGGGGGGCCGGACCCGGGCTCTGCGGGACTGCTGCCCCCGGCGGGTGAAGGCGGAGGGCGGCGCTGCGAGCCCCGGGGCGGCTCCCGCTGAGGTGGCCGCCCCGGGAAGCCCGACAGCCGGTGAGCCGCCCCCATTTCCCCCCAGGCGGTGCCGCGGAGCCCAGCCCGCCTCGCCTCCTGCTCGCAGCGCCTCCGGGAGCCGGCGGCTGCCGTCGCCTGTCAAGGTAAAGCCGGATGGTGTGAGGGATGCGTTGGCCCCGACGGAGCGGGGTGGTAGCGGTGCTGGAGGGGGGAGCTGTAGCGGGTCGAAGCGGTGTGTACCGGGTGCCGCTGATTGCAGCCCTTGCCTGGCGGTCTATTTGGCCGCATGGTCTCTAGGAGGAATACATGCATTCCCTCGTTTTGATAAGGCCCGTCCTGTGTGATACCTGCATGCTAATACCAGGGAGAAGTGATATAAGTACTGTCTCCACAAGCTTGGGGTGTTGTTTCAACCCATTGCGCACCAAAAGGAAAGTTACTAAATCTGTTCGCTGTCACACTGGGAAGATGTACCTGTTAGGGGCTGTTAAGCCTACCTTCCAGCCTGGTGCTGGAATACAGCCCTCGAGCAAAAGGTGTGGGATGCCACCAGTGTGGGACAGGCGGTTTGGTTTGGTTTGGCTTGGCTTGCTGAGGTGCTTTCTGGCACAGGTTTCGCTGATTCTGGGGCTGACGTGGCTCTAGCTCGAGTCTTCCCCCTCATAACCTCTGTTTTCGGTTTTCTGGCAGTAATTTTTCCTCTTTGGTGCTAGTTCCCCTTTGCGAATTACATGAAATCTGTGTTTTGTCAGCTGCCCCTAAATAACTTCTGAACAATACCCATTTCACATATGACTCTGGTGGCATCGCTGTCAAATGATTACCCCGCTGCTGCACAGCAGGGGTGTAAATGTAGCGTTTCCAGGACTTCGGTTAGTACACCTGCTTCAGCACAGACAAACACATAAACCCCTTGTTTCACAGGTCTGTGTATGCTGCATGACCTGCTTCACCTGTATAGCCTCCTACTCATTTGCCTTCACTAACTTTACAACCTTTTTTTTCCAGAAACTTTGTAAAGAATGTGAATTTAGGTTAAAGCTCTGTTTAAAGCACAATGTGTAATTTTTTTGCTGAACCTGTTGAGTTCTCTTTTCACCTGTGGGCTTGCTAACAAGACTGTTAATTTAATTGTACCTCATGCTTTGTGCAAGCATTAAATGGAGACTGTTTGGCTTGAAATATGGATTACAAATGTCTTTGGGAGGTTTAATCAATGGAGCATTACAGATAGCTGAGTGATCCTTGGTTTGTGTTCTCAGAGAATTTGGATCTATCTGGGAACATACATAAATGGAAAAATGTACTGCCTCAGAAATGGTGTTTTTAATCATTCCCTGTGTCTTCTTTTTCTTCTTTAAATACCTCCTGTGGGTACTATAGATACTTCTGGCATTTGGAGACAAGTATGACTGAAGCCTCAAAGTAATTATTGAATACATTGTGTTTTAATTGTTCAAGTTGGAATTCATGATTATTTGGTTTGCCATGTCTTCAAGCAGAGTATGATGCCTTTGAAGTGCTGGTTTATATTGTTATCCAATGTTTATTTCAGCTTAATTTGTTTTTTACAGATTAAAAGTCTGATTCTTACTATAATTGAGCAGTATCTACCAGATCACACGTTCGTGCATCTGTGAATCGATACAGAGGCTTGGTCTTTCTTCATGAATAAAGCTTTAGAGACTAAGACATTTGGGAGGGCAGTAACCTGCATAGAGGGGCAGAAGGATGGACACAGGGGCCGGCTGGGTCTTGTAACCTTTTAACTGAGCACATGTGAACATAGCCTGAGATTTTTTAGGTAGTAATGAATTTCCCTAAAGCAGTAAAATTTTACATTTGCTGTGTTTCATCTTTTCTGTTAGCAGAAAAGGAACTGGTGTCTTACAGCAGTAAGAGGAACAAGAAGTAGAAATCCTTCCTTCTATTCTTCTGCAGTATGTAGCAAAGGGGGAGGTAGGGCTGGTGGAGGGATCAGCAGTTACATCTGACCCTACAAAATGTCTGAGAAAACTAGCAGCATCGAGTGCCGCTGGAGCTGAGAGGGGAGATTGCCTCATTCAAGAGAGAACCTGCCTGTCTGTAGATTCACAACATCTGTCTTTCAAGGAGGAGATCTGTGAACATGGATTTTCTCAAAAGAACAGTTATGTTTCAGAGGGGGCTTTACAGGAATGTAGCCAAATTTGGTTTTACCGCATATCATTCAGGATCCTGTCCTTTCTCGCTGTCTCTGCAAACTACAGGTGTTTTTCTTTCCCACAGACCTTTTTTTTTCCATCTTTCACTTCAGTATGTCTTGACTTGTTTTGTTTTAGGCTCATCTGACCTGTTGTGATGACAGCTTCTCTTTGTCAGGTTCTGATTTGGAGCGAAAGCGAAAATCAGACCTTTTGTTTGCCTGCAATGTTATAGAAGCTTTAGCTTGTTTCTTTTTGAAGGTTTCTGGGGGTGATGACGACTTGCATCCATGCAGACCTCCCAAAACACGTGGACTTCATAGACAGGATCCTCCTCACTCAACTTTAAACACGACCATTTCAGTTAGTCACCAGAGGTTCTTAGTCACCTTTGTCATCAACAGAGAGAGATACTTATCAAATTGATTCTGCTGCCCAGTTTTAGACAGCTACTCATCATGCTCTATAAAATTGCCTTTCTTCCTCTTCATTGACTAAAAAGAAGAGTCTGGGATGACGAAGTCAGATGCAAATTTCACAGAAACTCCACCATATGTCTCTTCATGATTAGGAATGACCCATGGTACAGTAAAATCGCTCTTGGAAATGAAAATGGTTTAGCCAGCTTTCCTTATCATCCAGCCTGTTGATTCATGACTACCCTAGATACTAACAGCCCAGCTGCCAGAGTGGAGGGTAGTAGTTGCAATTAGAAAGAGACTAGGGTGCCTATGTCCTCCCTGTGTTTCTGTAGGAGACTTCTGAGCATCTGCATGAACATCTGTTCCTCACCACCCCTTAATATTAATTTATAGCATTGCTCCTGAACTGTGAATGAAAAGGAAACACAAATGACTTAGATCTGACTTAGAACTTTAATGTGGGAATTCACAAACTAGCTTGATAATGACTGTTGAAAAAGTTTAACTCTGTCATTAGTTTCAAAGCCTTTCTTCCAGTAAAGTAACCTTTTAGATCTGTGGCTAGCTAATTGCTATCATAACTTTTGCTACCAGAAGCCATGTCAGACTGCAGACAGCACTATTTCTTTTTGTCAAGCATGGATCCAGCATTTAAAGAATTTGGCTTCAAATAAATCAGGGTAACAGTTATTAAGGTTAATAGGAGTATTTTGGGGAGTAGATGCATTATGAATCCTAGAAGAAAAAGGAGGTTCGGTAGATATGAACCCGTTTTTCTATGATATTCTGTTTAGAAGATATTGTTTAGAAATGCATAGAGACATTTCTGATAGTAATTTTGCACTGAATGCATCTCCTCAGTGTATTTCCATTTTTACTTTCACTCTGTGTATTTGCTTGTAATCTAAAGCAGCGGATGTGAAAGCATGACATGTAGCACTAGTATTAAAGGATGGAACTCCCTCTGTAGCTGCTATCAGCGATGGGCAGATCCTGCAAGGCTGACATCACCAACAACGGAAAGTTCTCAGTTGACCTCAGACAATCAAACTGATATCATAAAAATTTTGGTGAAAATTTTGTCATCCTGCCCACTCATACCAGGAAGAGGGGGTACATAGGGAATAAATCTGTTTTTAGCAGCACTGCTGGTCTATCAAGCATAGAGATAACAGATAGGAGTCAAAATCATACTGGCACTAACTGGATGCCTTTGCTGTAATAAAAATTGCAAATGACCTGAGTCTCCTGATTTAGGCAAAATAACGTGTCAGCTAGGAGACACCTCACCAAGAGAGCAGGGCAGCTCCACAGAATTGTCAACCTGTTGGTTCCCTGCTGGCATCCAGTCCATATGTGCAGCAAATGAAAACTTGCTTCTCAGTGGCATTGTACATTTTGGTACTCTCACTGCATCTTCAGGTAGCCCAGCCTGCAGGCACATGATTACTTTTCTTCTTTTTCAGAGAGAGATTTTTATGTGACCTTTCCAACAGTACTAGGAACCCCAATTTTGTCCCTTGCTGTGGGAATTTCCGTTAAGCACAGAATCAAGAAGGATGTTTCAGCCCAAGAAGTCTTTTTGAAAGTTAATGTGGTCTTTTTTCTATGATTGCAAATTAAAAAATAAATAGATAAATAGGTAGCAGTCAAGTCTACGTTACTGTTCTCTGTGCTTTTCAACAAAACCGTATATTTGGAAGATGTGCTGTACACATCGCTCATCATGCCTGAGTTGGTGAGATGACCCTGAGCAAGTGAGAGTACATGCTAAAAACACGAGCACAGAAAACATTCCCAAATACTTGGTGTGGTTACAGCTTAGTTTTGGACTTTGCTGACCACATCTTCAAGACTTAGGGGCAGCTGTCAGACCATTAGAGAGCCAGTTGGTTTTGGTGTCAGTCCTAGGAGCAGATTCAGCATAAACTTTACTGCAGTTTTGTCCATGGTGGCTCTGTTCTTCCATGCAATTCAGCAACGCCTTTCATATTTACCACGTGATTGACCTCCTTTGTCTCCCCTGTGCCGTGATGGAGGCGTTATCTCTGACCAGATCAGTTGTTCCATCCCTCCTCCACGTGGGAAGGAAAAAAGAGAAGGAGGCGGTAGCATTTCCTTCTCGTGGAAAACCATACAGAAATGGAAGAAATACGCTGGGAATGTCACAAGATTCTTCTCATCCTGCCACGTTTTCTTCCTGTAACTGTTTCCTTTGTGCGGTTCAGGGCTTGCGGGGCTGTGGCGATACACCATCCCATCTGTGGTGACCCCAGGCTTCCACCTTCCTTACAAATCTTGATCTGAAACCCATTGCTTATTGCTGTTTCTGGTTGCTGTGCACTATGCAGACTGAAGGAAGCAGCTCTTTTTAGGTGGAAAGTAAGTAACAGGCCTTGAAATTAACTCTTCAGTCAGCAGTAAACATGTAAAAGGTTTAAAAATGTCTTCACTTAATTTTTCTACTACTCACTGTGGTACTGAGCACTGCACTTAGGTGAAATACTAGAAATTCAGGTAAAGCATTACTTGATTCATTTGATTTTAGTACGCAAACATTGTATGAAACAAACACGTGGGTTCAAAAACATTTTACAGGTTTGTTTTTACCCTTTTTCTTCGCTCTTATCTGTTAGAACATTTTATGGTAAAGTCTTTTTGTCTTTCAGTCTTCCTTTCCCATACCATGAGTGCCCTCCCCTTAAATATTTCTGGCCATAATAAGAACGTGTGATTACAAGAGATAAGATAGCTCTAGTGGCACACTGGCAGGGTGTGAATATTGGGACAGATGAATCAGTGATTATTCGACACAGCAGCTCCTGCCCTTAAATTTTGTACTGTAACTTTTCATGCATTTTTTCCTCTTCCTAAGTTCGTGCCATTGTTTCCATTTTCTGGCACTTAGCGTCTCTTGATTCTGTAGGTTATCGGGGAAGAAGGCAGACAGATTTTCCCACTCTGTGGATCCATGTATTCCTTCACACGTGGGCTTCCTTGTCTACCGTTTTCTGCTGGTTAGACAACCTGTTAATGAAAGATCAGCCTGCTTATGGAGTTTGAAGCTAAATAGCAAAACCTTCATGTAGTGGGGAGCCACAAGACGAACTCCCATAGCTCACAGACCTGAGGATAGGGCGTTCTGGGAACAGTTTAAAAGTATCAATCAGGGATGAAATGCTTGGAGTCCATCTCTTCCATTTCAGAGCACGAAATGTTAGGCTGAACATCCAGTTATGCTGGATCCAGAAAGTACCAACAATTTCACTCTTCTCATTTGCTGGCAGCTTTTTAAAATACAGGAGAGTGTTGTCTGATCGTGTTAGCTCTGTGCAGCAGTGTTGGGTAACTGGAGAAAACAGGAAGGAAAACATTGCACCAACATTAGCAAACTACAGATTATGGGAAGGAACGTGGGAAGAGCTGGAAGCAATGTGTGCTATTTGGACTTGCCTTACGCTGTCACCTTTCTGCTCTCCCATCATGGCAAGGAATAGGCAGAACCTAAGAGATGAGGTCCGTGTTTTCTGGTAACTTGGGTGTCTGCTGTTGTTTGTACCTGAGTAGAGCTAATCTACTATTCCATTTTAAGGGACACATTTCCATCCAGCTTGCTGCCTTTCCCAGAAGTTAACCTGGGGAGTGGAGGTCTTGTTCTGTGTGCCAGCAATCTGGCATAGGACTGGGAGTTGTTTTTTCATCCAATTCCATGTGAAGATGTCACGTCCTCTCCTACCATTTTGCACCCTACAGAGAGTTTGTGCTCTCTATATGGCTCGTGGTGGGAAGGTCCCCAAACTGGACCGTTCTGCAGTAAATAGTTGTGGCAAGGGAAAAATGAGATGACCAAGTCTGTAGTTGTACAATATTTCTGTAATGTTCTTGGACCCACAGGCCAGACTGAAGCACGTTATCTGCAGAGAGGATATATAAGGAGCAGAAGTGGCACTGCTTTCAAGCTCTATCAAAGCGGTTCCCTTTGGGAGTTGACAACGGGCTCTAAAGTGAACTTCTGGAGGATAAAAATGTCTCCTTCGTGTGTTTGTTCTGTACGTTAGGGTTTCTTTTCCCCTTGCATAAGGTGCTTTTAACTCAGTCTGCAGCTGCTTGAGTCCTTCTCTGCTGTGGGATCCGTTTTCTGGAGCTTGAGGTCCGGGCTGTGCCTGTGCCTGGGGGAGTGTAGAGGAGCCTGGTGAATGAGCTGCCTTGCACCAGCCTGCACGGCACGTCCCTCGGCACTTTTCTGCAGCTGTAGCGCACGCTGCTTGCCTCTGATTAAATGCTCTTCCTGCACTCTCATCTTAGCACCAGTGCCCTTTGCATAACCCCTCCTCTGGCCTTGGCTAACTTCTTCCTGACATACTGTGGATAAACTTTTAGGTCCCTGTCTCTCTTAGCCAAGCCCCTGGGACCATTCAGTAAGCTTCCCATCCCACTTCACCCTAAGAACAGGACCCACAGCTGCTTCTCCAAACCACCACGGAGAGAGCAGGACAAAGAGGAGCGGTTGTGTTTGGGGCAGGGCATGGGGCAGAGGGGTAGGGTGGGGACTGCAGAGGTGACGGCTGCTGAGGCAGCAGCATCTGAAGGACAGCCCCAGAGTCAGCATCACGCTGTGCTTTATAAGCACAGTAAAGCTCTTCGCCTCTCTCTCACTAATGGAAAGTCAGGTTCTCAAATTTATCCGTGAAAACGACGTGCTGTTATTGTACTTGTGCTCTGTTCGGGTACCCATGCATAGGAGTTCCTGTGATGTTGAAACTGTCGCTATCGACTTGGCAAAACAAGGGTAAAACATTGCTGCACCTCACTGATGACAGCAGTTGTATAACTCCCAGGTCTATGAAATCTGGGTCTTTTGGACTAATAAGGACTTCCAAAGTCAGTCCTAACTGCATGCTTGTTCCTGTCAAACATGCAAGCTAACTGTGAATTTCCAAAACATCAAAAAGGGAATAAGCTTTCAGGAGGTGTAATTGTGTATGTATCATGGTTAAAGTATCTGTGTAACAGAAGTAGGACCTGTGAGTTTGGGGTTGCTCCTATCTAAAGGTGTTTGTATTTACATTCTGGAGTTAGTAGATTACGAGTTAGAAGTTTAATTACCACGTGTACTTTGAGCCTTGCTAGCGCCAGTATGAGCAGTGTGATACAAGATAACAAGGCAAGTGGAATGAAAATGGGTTCCACAGCGTATGTAAAAATGTGTGTTTGGAGCAATCAGTGGAAAATGCTGTGATGCTGCATGTGCCATGGTCACCTGAAGATGCTCTGGTGCCCGAGGTTAACATTAGAAAAGGATTCTTTTACATTATTGTATTTATCTGCCGTTTTGGTTTTAATCCAAAGCCAAATGTGACTTCTGAACTAGTAAGGGTACTTTGCCATTTCTACTTTTTCCCTCTTAAACTTGTTCCCTTTCTTAGTACCTACAAGAATTGGTAACTATTTGGATTCTTCTTCTGGGCTGAATTCTGCTGAGATGGATGTTCCCCCATATTCTACTTCATAAAAATTGACCTAAAGGGCTGTTAGGGACTTTTTACTAGAGATGATGCAGAAGGTGGTTAAGGAACTTCCCACCTCCCTCACTGAAATTTATAAGAGACATCAGAGTAGACAGAGTTTTTCTTGATACCCAGCAGTAAAATCATTGTAAGAAACCTAGTTAGATCTGTTTCAGACCTGCAGTCAATTTAGCCAGCGAGTTGCCTTCAACAGTGGCTAGCATCACGTCCTTCACAAGCAGATAGAAGAAATCCTTTGCTGAGAGATATGTTGTAACCTGTCTGTCACGAAAGCTTTGCTCTGATTCCATGTTGGTGGAGCCTTCTTTTTAGCTCTTGAAGCATTGAGGTTCATCATCCCTACCTGAAATTCTCAGGAATACTACCACTACTAGCTATAACTGCTAGAGGAAGAGAGAGCCAACGTGGTGGCTTCCCACGTGGACATGGTACTCTGACGTTTACATGCTGTAGTGCAGGTAGTGGGAGGTGAAGATCTTTCCATGTGACTTGTAAAACTCTACTTCACGTATTTTTATCCTTGCTGTTTTCGTGTGTCACAGGTTAAGAACAACAGCAACGCTCTGAATTGAGTGCATCAGTAACTTCTGTCAGATCTCTTGGTGGGCTGGTTCCTAATTCAGTTCCTCTCACAGCTCTGCTGTACGTCCTTGTTCTACTGATACCATGCTGTTCCTCATGCCTCTTCTCAAAGAGAGCCCTTAGATTGATTAAACTGCATCAACTCAACTGAGACAGTTGCAGAGATGGTAATCTCGTTTGTGATACCGTTGGTGTTTCCTGTTCGGTATTGCACAAGGCCTCCAAGCTTGTTTTCAGATTGCAAGCACAGAAGCCTCGTTACCACGTGCCTGAGACCACTCTTCCTGTTGAAAGGGCCTGCCTGTCGGTAGTTCTCACAGAGCCATCAGGTGCTAACAGCTCCAACTTTGCTTACTGTAGCACTATGCCTCCTTTTAAAAGCTACACGGTGTGATCACAGCTTTCGTGCTAATTTTTTATCTTTTATTTTTTTTAGTAGTGTGAATTTTTTGTTTTACTACTACTGGTAGCTGCTTGCTGATGGATAATGATTCTGTCCAACAACTTATTCCCTATGTGTTCATCATGGACATAGTGCAGTTGTCTTATCTAAGTGTGCAAATTGTCTGTTAACTGCAGTGACAGCGTCGGTGGACAAGGGAAGAGCAAATGATGTCATCTGCCTTGACTTCTGCAAAGCCTTTCATACAGTCCCACACAGCATCCTTGCCTCTGAACTGGAGAAACATGGATTTGATGGATGGACTGTTGGGTGGATAGGGAATTGGCTGGATGGTCACATCCAGAGTTGTGGTCAATCGCTTGATGTCCAGGTGGGGACCAGTGATGAGTGGTGTCCCTCAGGAGTCTGTATTGGGTCTGTTACTGTGTAGCATCTTCGTTACTGACATGGACAGCGGGATTGAGTGCATCCTCAGCGAGATGGCTGCTGACACCAAGCTGTGTGGTGTGGTCGACACGCAGGAGGGAAGGGATGGCATCCAGAGGGACCTGAACAGGCCTGAGAGGTGGGTCTGGGCAAACCTCATGAGGTTCAGCAAGGCCAAGCGCAAGGTCCTGCACCTGGGCTGGGGCAACCCCAAGCATAAATACAGGCTGGGCAGAGAATTGATTGAGAGCAGCCCTGAGGAGAAGGACCTGGGGTGCTGGTGGACGAGAAGCTCGTCACAAGCCGGCAACATGCGCTTGCAGCCCAGGAAGCCAACCAGATCCTGGGCTGCATCAAATGCAGCGTGGCCAGCAGGGCGAGGGAGGGGATTCTGCCCCTCTGCTCTGCTCTCATGAGACCCCACCTGGAGTGCTGCGTTCAGCTCTGGGGCCCCCAGCACCAGAAGGACATGGATGTATTAGAATAAGTCCAGAGGAGGGCCATGAGGATGATCAGAGGGCTGGAGCACCTCTCCTACAAAGACAGACTGAGGGAGTTGGGGTTGTTCAGCCTGGAGAAGAGAAGGCTCTGGGGAGACCTTATAGCGGCCTGCCAGTGCCTGAAGGGGCCTGCAGGAAAGCTGGGGAGGGACTCTTTGTCAGGGGATGTAGGGATAGGACAAGGGAGAATGGCTTTAAACTAAGAGGGTAGATTTAGGTTAGATATAAAGAAGAAATTCTTTATTATGACTGTGGTTAGATACTGGAACAGGCTTTCCCATCCCTGGAGGTGTTCAAGGCCAGACTGGATGAGGCTTTGGGCAACCTGGTGTGGTGGGAGGCGTCCCTGCCCACGGCAAGGGCTTGGAACTGGATGGACTTTAAAGTCCCTTCCAACCCAAACCATTCGATGATTCCCTGATTCTATGAAATCATAAAACTTTCTTCATTCTTAAAAAAAATATATAGTTGTGGGTGTTTTTCTTCTCCCTAGTACCTTCACAAATGAAGGTATTTGCAACCATGCAGAAAGCCAATCTGGATGTCAGTGACATCGTTCATATTATGGACCAGCAAAGGCAGTCCCTGCTCTACCTGTCAGTGCGTGGCACTAAATGATGTAGATGAGACTATACTTAGCTCGTGTAGGATTGTACACTGGGACACTGAGTGCAAGGACTGTTTCTCTGGTCTTGCATGTGAGCAAGAAGTTTCCCAGTCACTATTCTTCTTTGGTGCCCTGGGATACTGGACTAGCCCTGTGGGAAAACAGTATCCTTCGCTGTCAGCAAAGTCTGCCTCTCATGCAAGAGCAACAAATTGGTCAAGGGAGTGTTTCCCTTCCATCTCTGTGGGTAGTTTTCCCTGCATCTGCAGAATTTCTCTGGTGTTAGAGGTTAGATAATTAAATTCCAACTTCCTAGCCCATAGCTCAAGAAATACAGATGCTTACATCTCACTTTAAGATAAGAGTATATAGGGAATAGATATTTAGAAGCTGGAAAAAGTTTTGTGCAGCTCTGTTGCTGTTTAGAAATGCAGCAGAGAGAGTTTTGTGGTGTCAGCCAGGGCTGCAGGCTGGTTCTTGTGAAATGGCTGGAAGCCCCCTCTCAGGGGCACCTGGGTGGATGTACGTGTGTCTTTGGAAATGCCAGCAAAGCCTCTGACAAACAAAAAGTATCCCTTAGACTCTCTCAGTTAGGAAGAAATAGGAACAAATAGACGGAAGTCATATTTTTTTTCATGGAGTGAGCTGGAATACAAAGAAGTACAAAAAAATACGTAGAAGTACAATGAATTCTCTTATTCACAGGTCTCTAAATTTAGATTTAAATGTGATTTAACAGCAAAGAGGCTTCTAAACCTGAATTTGAGAGGGTAAAAAAAAATAATAGTCCTGGTCTGGGGGACTTCTGGTAAGTGGCGAGGTGAATAAATGTATTGATGAGTCAAAATGCAATGAGTTGGTATTTCTGTTCTAGGTAAACCTGTGAGAGTTTAATGTATATTAACGAAATAGTGAGACTTGGTGGTTAAAATAGCAAGCTGAAGAGAAAATGCACCCACACCTTATTTATAAAGTGTGAGAAATGTGGGAGTATTGAAGAGAAAAGCTTTCATGAGGAAATGAGCGCTCAATGGAGATTTGAGAATTAAATTTGGAAGGAAGAAAACAATAAGGAATACCTTTTCCTGTACTGTTGGTGTTAACTAAAAAAAAGAGGTTTAGAAGGCATCAACTTCAAAATTAATCACTTTAAAAATAGGTTAGGTTTCAGATGCATGCCTTCCCTTGTGCCCCTTGTTATTTTTATGTTTTACGACCACAATTTCCTCTTTTTATTTTAATTCTGATATTTTCTCTGCTTGATATCTTAATGCTTTACAGAAGAAGCATTGTAAAAGTACTGAGTTTTCAGTTTAGTTTATAATGATTTTAAGAGTTAGTGGTAGTACTATGTACAGGATAACTGTACAAAAAAGCTGCTTTTTAGTGGATATAAAGGAGGACTGAATGTGAAACTCGGTATTCTTCTGGGGACTTAGGTAAATCTTTTCCCCTTTTTTCCTAATAATAACTTACACACCTGCAGGTTTCACTTTGAGTTTCTGGTTTGAATAAATTCAAGGCTATTTCAAAAGAAAGACTTTGCTGGTCCAACATCTTCCTTGAATGGGATAGTTCCCTATAGTATCTGCCTGTTGTTTAGTCTAGCTGTTCCTGCTGTGGCATTGAAAGAACAGCAATGAGGATGGAGAGGAGTCATGAATGGAATGGACCAAAGAAGAGAAGAGTGGATGTGGCACGCTCTGGCAGTTCCACCTTTGGGGGATTCATTTTGCTGCCTTTTGCTTTTCTAGCTTTTGACAAAATCCCCAATGAATTTTGAATGTTCTCATAGTGGTTTAAGAGATCATTAAGAGATCATTCAACGTGTTTTAACATGAAAATACTTTCTTCATGGGATCTGATGATGTTTGATTTGATGGTGTTAACTTTTCTTCCTAAAACCAATCTATAAAAATTTAAGAGAAAAAGAGAGATACCGGTAGGGAGAATGGCTTGGTGACAACTTGGCTTAATCAGTTGGGTGATCATGCTGGATGTCTGGTCATGGAAAGTGACACTTGAAAGGGACACTGACACACATCCTTCTCAATACGTGTGTTCCAGCTCATGTGCTTAAGGTCTAAAAAACGCTAGTGTAAAGAGTCATTTATTTGAATTGATAAGGAAAAGTCATCGCTGACTAACTCAGGTCATATTTACAGTGGACATTCTTAGTGAATTCTTTGTACATTGCTTTTCCATGCAATTACTTTATTTCCCTTTTGAATCATATGTGTCTGTAGATTCAGAAAATCATATGATTGCAAAGAACTAAAATCTAAATTTATTATTACCTGTAAATATATATATATATATACTAGAAAGGTTTCATAGGGTTTTCTTCCTTTTTAGACAGTCCTTTCTCCTCCTCTTGTTAAGGTTTCTTTGGTTGTAACCCAAGAGAATTTTTCCCCCTTTTTATATTTCTATTCTGGAAAAATATAACAAAGCAGAATTTCAGTTGGTCAAAGGAATTAGTACGAAGACTCATTCGTGAAAGTAGACCTAGCCAGTGTTAAAACACAAAACCAAACGCAAAACATACAAATGGGTACAGCTGATAAGACTCCCCCAATAGATCGTTTTGTTCTCCTAAATCAGAGAAAACAGGAACGTGTAAAATAATTATTACATAAGCATTGAGGAGATACTGTCAGTATGAGCTGCAGCTCCATTTTTTGTCATATAGCAAGACCAACTTTGCTGTGCCTGATCAAATAAGCGGCGTTTTGTCTATACATTTTATGAAAATTGATTTCCATGTACCTGGTGTGTAGGAAGCTACTACACAGCTATTTATTCAAATAAATGAAGTAACATTCCCTAAAGATTTACCCAACCGGGCTACTGCTGAATCTACAGAAACTGACTTTTATAGAGAAAGCTCTGTGTGATAGGTGTGATACATGCAGAGGGAGTGAGCCATCCAGTGTGGGTTTGTCAGCTGGAAATGAAGCAGCCGAGATGCCTATAGCTCTCCATCTGCTCAGCCGTGAGTGACGTGCGTGCCCTGTTACGAAATGTGGGTGTAGCGGTGCTGTCTGCACCACGGGGCTTACACTCAGCCGTCCCGACCACATGTTACAGTGCCTTCAGCAGCATCCTGTTTCCAAATCTGTAAGTCTTGGATTGCCAGGATCTAAGAGAACTGGGAAAATTCTAAGCTCTGTTCCCGGTTGCTTGCACCTTGTTTAGTCACACCAGCTAAAAAAAAAGTCTAAAGCAGGTAGGGTACACACCGAGCCTGACTGGTGGGAGCTATACGTGCCTGCTCCTAGTGAGTTCTGGTGTCAGTGATAACACAGGTAGTGAAAGGACACATGGAAATGAGGCTGATCTTTCCTATGTGGATGCCTGAAGGGTGAAGTTCAAAGGAGGCAGAGCAGCTCAGATTGCTTCACTATTCCACTATTAACTATCATTAAAAACATGCTACCAAATAATTTGCAAACAAGGGATGTTTACTTGAGTGGTTCAGTAGTATTTAATATTGAACTATGAAATTATTACATGACTTTAGATGTTCTATTAAAGGAAAGACTGAAGAAGATTGTAAAGATTGAGGAACAGGGTAGTTGTTGATCTTCTTTTCTTGCCAGTCTTTCCAGTCACTAGAGTTGTCCCTGTCCTCTGTTGATTGTTGTCGTGCATCAGGTTGGTCCTCATCCTGGAAGACGCACACAAACTTAGCGAATCAATAGTACTACTTATGTTTAAAGTGTGATCATTTTCTGAACTTTTTACGCTGTCAGTAGGAGTTAGCAGTCCCTTGCAGGTTAAGAAAATGATGTTTATACATCTTGTCTTCAGCAGTATTCCATGTCAGACACCCTTTAACACTACTTCACTCCTTGCAAAGGAACAGATTTATGAGAAAGAGGAAGGGGATTATTATAGAAGCTGTATCACCCCATTAATGTCATTTGGTGCTGTCCTCACACCCTGCCTCTTGTGACAGAAGTCACCATTTACTGCCACCCAGCCTGTACATGCTTTCCTTGTCTCAGTGCTGTTCCTCAGCTGCCTTGAGGTTCAGTAACTTTATAGAGTTCTCTGAGTGTACTAGTATTTGAAAGAAGGCAGGGAAAAATATTGAGACAAAAAGTTGGTTATGTACTAATCATAACCAGGTCCTGAACCAGATAATACCTAGTAAACCTCTGAGGCATACCTCTGGTTGTATCAGCCATCTCAGCCAAAGAAAGACAGCTTTCAAGACAAAGCATTCGGTTGGGAGTTTCTCAACCCCAAACTTTATTTCCTTTTCCATCTCTCACTAGTTGGATTTCCTTGATATTTAAGATACAACCATGATTTATTTGCTAGTGGCTTCCTCTGAAATGTAACTAATACAAGGACTGAGGTCATTGGAACTCATGAGTGTAGAGCCTGAGCATATGTTTAAGCATGTACAGGACTGAGCTTCTGATCTCTTAGTTATTCCTAAACTATGGATGGAAGTTTTTGCAAGTCGCCAACAGTTGCTTTAAAGTTAACTGGGAAAGAATTGTAAAAAAAATATCGCATATCCTCTTTTTGACTATTGCTGGCTTTGAAAGGAACTCGTGATAATTTGTTGTCTGTGGATTTTTTTTCTTTCAGATGGAGCAAACATGTGATGATATAGATGAAATGTTCAGCAATCTGCTTGGGGAGATGGACATGCTGACCCAGGTAAATATATTTTTTTCCAATCAAGATTAGAAAAAGAGCTGTTACATATTAGAGAAAAGAGGCAACTTTCAACATTTTTCGTGTTCTTTCACTCTGAATAAATATACACCTAAATTCTTCTGAAAAACTTTCAACTAAATGTTTCTGACTGACGTTCAAACCACGTGGCCTGAAGAATGTGGTAACATCAACGCAGGCTAGATTGTTAGAGAGAGCTAACTGCTTATGAAAGATGCTTTCTCCCCCTGAAAAAAAAAAAAAACAAATAAGCAATTTATATTCTTCTTGGACTCGGTCCCAAGAAGTTGAAAGATTCCATCAAAACAGGAAGAGTTTGAGTCCGAATCTTTCAGGTATGAATGCCTTGCATACACGGTAAATGAGATGTAGCCTGAGCGTCAGATGTAAGCTTTGGAACTAAAACCAACATTTTATATTATCTTGAATGTATGAATGTAGCAATAGCAGGCATCTTTAGATATGCCAAAATATTAAGTTACAGCTAGGGTGCAATTCAAGAATTTATAGAGATGTTATTGCCAGTGCAGAATACAAACTTGAGAGGAAACTATAAAACAGCAGGAGCCTATTTCTAAAGCTACAGTTACAGAATACTACCTGCAAAACCTGATAAAGGATAATTTTTATTTCTAAAAAACAAAAGAAACTCAGTAAATGTGTTGCATATTAGTATATGCCTGTTAGAAAACGCTTAAGCTATCTCTTGGATTCTGTGTGAGTTTGACTACTTACAGCATCTGTTTTGAGGGGTCTTTCATTTTGGTGAATCCCAGTGCTTGCCAAATTAAATACCAATAATTCTGAGCCACGTAATGGGGATTGTGCTTAAACAATTGAGGTTGTGTGAAAGCCAAGATTTCATATTACAATCTTAGCTGTCAAATCCAAATACTTTGCCCCTTGGTAGCCTTTCTCCATCTTAAGAGCTTTTTGTAGCCATGAATGTTTATTTTATATATATGTGTGTGTGTGTGTATATCAGGGAGGAGGATAAGAGAGTGAGCTTCTCCACTCAGTGGTGCAGCACCGGGTGGGACGGGATGTGATTCTAAAACTGAGACTGATTCCCCTCCTCTCTGATGTGCTGGCATCACCCTTTCCCTAAACACTGCATGGGAGAAGGAGACAGGCATATGTGAAGGCCTGAAGACTTACAGTTAACAGATTTGCTGTGGTGGTTTTAGCCTGCTGGGGAGCTGAGCTCCACCACAACCGCTTCTCACTCTCCCTTCTCAAAGGAAAAAGGGGTAGAGAAAATACAATGGAAGGGGCTCAAGGGTTGAGATAAGGACAGGGAGATCACTCAACAATTATCGTCAGGGTCAAAACAGACTCAACATAGGGAGATTCACATAATTTATTGTCTATCACTAGCAGACTAGACCAGAATGGGGAATGGGGGCTGTAGTCAGTCCCTGAAGCTTCATTGCTACCGTTCCCTTATGGTCCCTCTCTGCCCCTGCTCCCCATGGGGTCCCTCCCATGGGATGCCGTCCTTCCCGAACTGAGCCTGCGGGGGCTGCCCACAGGCAGCAGCTCTTCAAGAACTGCTCCCACATGGCTCCGTACCACGGGGTCCATCCCCCAGGAGCAAACTTCTCCAGCACGGGTCCCCCATGGGCGGCAGCTCCCCCCAGGCCCCCTGCTCCTGCGTGGGCTCCTCTCCACGGGCTGCAGCTCCGGCCCAGGGCCTGCTCCTGCGGGGGCTCTCCATGGGCCGCAGCCTCCTCCAGGCCACATCCACCTGCTCCACCGGGGGCTCCTCCACGGGGGGGCTGCAGCGTGGAGATCTGCTCCGTGTGGGACCCATGGGCTGCAGGGGGACAGCCTGCTCCACCAGGGGCCTCTCCACAGGCCGCAGGGGAACTGCTGCTGCGTGCCTGGAGCACCTCCTGTCCTCCTGCTACACTGACCTTGGGGGCTGCGGGGCTGCTTCTCGCTCCTCACTCTCCCACCTGCTGTGGCGCAGCAGTTGGTTTTTTCCCCCTTCCTTCAATCTGCTCTCCCAAAGGCTTAACCAGCATTGCCAATGGTTCAGCTCTGGCCAGCAGCAGGTCCCTTTTGGAGCCAGCTGACATGGAGCAGCTTCTGGGCTCTGCTCACTGAGGCCACCCCTGCAGCCCCCTGCTACCAAGCCCTTGCCACATAAACCTTGCATTTGTTAATTCCTTTAGATTCTTAATTTCCTAAGCCAGTTTCCAGAGTTTTTTTACCCACTTTTAACCATTCCAATTGTCTGTTCCTAAGTGTAAATGATAGAAACATGTAGTGATGCCTTTACATTGTATAAAGAGTTTGAAAACTGAATGCAAATTCAGAATTGCGCTTTTCTGCTGTTTTTATGAACTTCGTTTTAATTTTTTGTTTTTTAACATTTCAGTTGTTAGCTCTTTAATTTCCATTTGTTTGTACTTTCTCCGTTTTCATTTTTCATTCCGCACTTTAATGGCCATTATGAGATGTTACAACTCCTTGTTGAATTACTAATTGGAGTTTTTCCTTTATATTCTTATAGTCTGTTTCCTCAATACACTTTGTCCCCTTCTTATTTTCTCCATCGCTGTGAAATTCATATTAGCTTTGTTTCTCCTCTCCCGCTACTTAGTCCAAGTCAATTTTTATGAGAGTAAGCATTAACACAGAAGCCGTGTTTAAAGTTGTCACTGCTTTGGTTTCCAGCTCTGTACAACTTCAGAAGAAACCAACATGTCTTGGGTGGGCAATAGGTGAAAAGAGTTGCCAAGGAAAACATTTGCATTAGCTTTCATGAAAAATGCCTGTCAGTTTCAGGCAACTCTGCAAAATGTAAATGCCTCTGGTACAAATTGACAGTGAACAAAATGTCGTACTGTTGCACCGGAAGACCAACGCATGGATGTATGGGTGGATGAACATGGATGTATGAACAAGGGTATAGAGCTCGTAGGATAAATGAAGTAATCCTTCCATTCTGTGTAGCATTGCTACGACCTCAACTGGGAAACTTTGTCCAGTGTTAGCTCTGCGTTTTGAAGAGAAGGAGGGTTGACTGGAGAAACTCCAGAAAAAAGCAGTGGGAATGATGAGAAAAAGAAACATGACCTATGAGAAAAGATTGCATGGGGATTGTTTAGTCTAGAGAGGAGGCTGATAACAATCTTAAAATACATAAAAGGCAGCTTCAGAGCAGAAAGGAGTACTCGGTTCCCCCATGTCCACAGAGAATAGTGCAACGGGGAATGGCCTTCATCTGCTGCAAAGGAAGTTTAGGTTAAGCAGCAGAAGAAAGGTCTGATGGCAGGGATAGCGATCTCGCTAGTGAAGCACTGGAGCAGATCGCCAGAGAAATGGAATTTATCTGATCGCAAACTTTTAAAACGAGGTTAGCTATACATTTGTCAGATAGAACCCCGTTATAACTTACTTGTAGTAGGACAAGTCTAGACAACCCCTTAAAATTCCTTCCAGCCTTGTCTACGGTATTTGCTTATTAGAGCTATCACCTTCCTCACTGGGGAATAGAAGTGGAATTTATCTTCGCTTTATGCACTTTTCCTAACTTAGGAAGCACTGTTTCTCTGCCTGCTTCCTAAACAGCAAGCCACAAACAAGGAATTCTCTATTTATCTATGCAGATTTACAGTTTCTATTGAAAACAGGGTGTCTTATGTTTGTTTGTTTGTTTTTTGTTTTTCAAACAGCAGGAGAAAACAACAGCAAAGTTACATTTATATTAGTAAATATAACACCGGAGCACATGGCACTGCATAGCTCAAATCTGTACACATACACAGCTAAACTCTTTCAACACATGCACCCCTCTTCCCCCCCCCAGAAAACACAAAACCCCTCAAAACCAGTCTGCCTTTATTCAATGTCTCTATTGGAGGCTGAGAGAGTTGGGGTTGTTTAGTCTAGAGAAGAGAAGGCCCTGGGGAGACCTTATAGCAGCATTCTAGTACCTAAAGGGGGCCTACAGGAAAGCTGGACACTTTTTAGCAGGGAGTGTAGTGATATGACAAAGAGTAATGGCTTTAAACTGAAAGGGTGTTGATTTAGATTAGACATTAGGAAGAAATTAACTATGAGGGTGGTGAGGCCCTGGCCCAGGCTGCCCAGAGAAGCTGTGGATGCCCCATCCCTAGAGGTGCTCAAGGCCAGGCTGGATGGGGCTTTGGGCAACCCGGTCTGGTGGGAGGTGTCCCTGCCCATGACAGGGGGGTTGGAACTGGATGGGCTTTCAGGTCCCTTCCAACCCAAACGATTCAATGATTCTGTGAAACAGCCCAAGCCTCTGTTGTTTCCCAAACCATGCCCAGCTGTTCCCTGACGAGAGTTGTCATTGGCATATGTCGACATTGTGTTAGGAAGCATGCAAACCATGAAATACCTGGCATGAGATGGTGCTTGAACCATTGTCCCGGCTCTGTTTAGTTTACCAGTCTAGGCATAATCCCAGAACTAGAGTGTGGCATTCTGCTCCTTGAAGAAGAATTGACTTCATTAGACGCTTTCAGGTAATTGATTGACAAATGTTAATGTCTGTAACAGTAGTTACATCATTAGACGCCTTTTTTTTTCTTTTATCTTAACAGAGTTTAGGAGTGGAGACTATACAACCTCCATCCCCCAAAGTGTCTAACAAGGAATGTAGCTTTACAGTGGGTTTTAAGGATTTAAACGGTAAGTAGTGAACGGACTCATTCATGCTTTTTATGCTTTTTTAAAATACCTCACACCAACAAATGTAACAAAAAAAACTTCAAACACTCCTGATCAAAAATAAAGTTAAAAAAAAAAAATGTTTTGCTGGAGGGTGAGGTACATGTGTGTGTGCGCCTCAATTTAGGAAACTTCAGAGGAGCCCTGTTTTTTAAAAGGACATTGCTCAATCTTATACAGAAGTCAGACTTTTTAAGATGTCCAAGTGTAAAGGGAAAACAAAAAAGAAGTCCCCCAAAATGCTTTTTAAAATGCCACCTTTTTACACAAAGATTTAACATACTGGAAAATTCATAAGCATTTTTTTCCAGTGTAAGTACTAGCTTCAGCTGCTTTTACTTTACATTGCTTATTCTCATTCTGGCTTGCACTGTCACTTTTGGATTTGCAGCTGCTTGCTTCCCTGACAACCGAGTCAGGGAATTGATCTGAGTTTATAAAATAATGCTATTTTTATGTTTGGGGGTATGTTTGTTGGTGGTGTTTTTTTTGTTGTTTGTTTGTTTGTTTTTCTTTTTACTGGGGTGGGGGATGTGCTGGTTATTCGCATTCCCCTGAGTTGGGGAAACCAGTGTTTTTGTCCCAGAATGAATTCGCCATTAAGCTACCTAATGCCTATACCAGCAAGGTGGTTAGAGGTATGTAAATTGAAGGGATCATAAGTCAGCTGAAAATAAAAGCTTATGAAAATATACTGTTAGCATAAGAGGTAAAGCAGAGGAAACTGAGATAGTCTAGTGACATACTCACTTAGTCCATTGAATGATCTATTTTTTGTTGGACTATATTATAATTTTTTAATATGTAGTTCATGGCTCTCTAACTCCTTCCAAAATTCCACTTAAAAGAATCACAAATTGGAAAAGCTTTCTTGAACTAGACTCTTCAAAGAGATTTAAACCACTGAATGCAGTGGTTCTTAAAGAACACTTCTCTTCTAGAAAACTAAATCATCCTACAGGATGTTGTTACACTGGATCTCTTACAGCGTGTCCAGTTCAAACAACCCAAGAAGAAATTGCATATCAGTTCCAAAATACAGTATAAGATTTTGCTTTATACTCTGACAATATTTATATCTGGTTGATAAAATTCTTTTGAAAAAGACTGTCTTGTTTGTTCTTTTGCTTAAAGGATCCTCAAAACCCTGCATATTACATGAGGTATGTCACAGAGGTTGATCACGCAATTACTGATGTGCTGCAAACGATACCATACAGTTGCCTGTATTTTAGAACTCTCCAATTCTGGTTTCTGCTTCATGTTAATTTTAGATCTGTAGAACAGTACTAATATATTAAAATATTCTTGATCCAGACATCAGTTACGTAGTTGGCTGTATATTATACCAAAAACTTGCTGAGCATTCATGTATATAGCTTAAGTTTAGATGAATAAATAGCCTAATGGGAGCTACTGGAATTTCATGCATCCATATCACTAAGCATATGCCCATGAACTTTGCTGGGTCTGGGCCAGATTTCCTAACATCATATAGGCCTGAGACCATATCACTGAAAGTGAAGCTTCCTGTCCTGTTTAATTTGTATTTGTAGAGTTCCTTGTACTATAAACTTCAGTATGACCAGATTAATGACTATTCCTAAAACATGCTTTTTTTCTTGAACACATTTCGAAATTTGTTCCCTTTCCTATCATCTTTATATCGTACAGTAACCATTAGTGCAATTAATCTTCAGTGAGCTGGAAACAGACTTTTTCATTCCATTCGCTTTGACACATTTTTTGATCTTCTTTACAGAATCCCTAAGTGCTCTAGAAGACAAAGACCTGGATGCTTTAATGGCTGATCTTGTAGCAGACATAAATGAAGTTGAACAGAGAACTTTACAAGCCCAGAAAACTTCTGGCAACCAGCAAAGTGTGGTCGCTCAACCTTCAACAGGCTTGGATAGTGACATTTATAGTAAATCAAGTCCCTATGTTACCATTACGGGACGGTTTGGGGATGACTTGCCTCCTCCACCTCCAGTCCCTGATTTAGACCTTCCACCACCACCGCCGCCGCCTCCTCCAGAGCCACTCAGCCAGGTAAGTCTGTGTGGAATCTCATTCTAAGAGTTCAGTAGCTCATGTAGTTTTACAGGTGGTTTTTGGCATAGGAACAATGAGGATATCTAGAGTAGAAACATCTTGGGCAGGTTCTGCAGTGTTGAAACACTTACGAATGGTGGACTGATAGTCTTCTGTTATTGTGGCTTTGGCAGTTTCTACCAATTCGTTGACCTGTTGCTCATCCCTTTGCCTTTCTAATTGCCATTTTGACAGCCCAAGTCAGGCATTCATCACTGGAAATGGTTTACTATAATGGAAGACTTGTTACTAATTTTTTTTAATAAGTGCTGATCAATTAGTGCCTTCTTATAGAGAGTTTGGCTTTGGCATCTGTGCAAAGCATGGCCAAATATCCCACCATTTTGTGAAGATGCCATTTTGTTATTTTCAGTCTATGCTACTGCTACTGATGAGGAAGTTCTGTGGATGTTTCCCACATCCATCTCTGGCCTAAATGGTTTCCTGCAGGAAAAGGAATAGGAATAAATAGGAAAAGCTGCTCAGTTTTGCAAAACTTAGCGTTTTCTTGGAGAACGGGTGAAAGGCTGAGCACGAGAAGTACTTCTCGTCTGATCACAGTGCAGAATCACTCTGCCTTTCTTGATCTTGTTGTTGAAGGGAAGTATTGAAGACCATCTGCAGTACGGGATGAAAGCTCTTTGCTTAGCAGTTGCCAAAATTATAAGTAGGTACTATTTATAAACAATTGACTTACTGGTACAGTAAAAAATCAGTTATCGCCACCTCCTCCATGTTTGTGTTTCTTGCAAATCTGATTTAAGAACTGAAGTCAAGCGTGGTATGTGTAGCAGGAGCATTGGAAGTTCAGCTCTTTAATGTGAGGTTGTGGAGAGGGAGGTAATGTAAGACGAATTCTGCCTTGTCAGCCCTGTGGGGAGAGTGTGTTTGTTAGAAGAGTGATGCAGTCGAAAAAATATGAATCTGAAATCCTGAAAAATCTACAAGTGTCGCTTTGAGTATTAATGTACATAGTGACTATGATGGAGAGGAGTTATTGACATTTACAGAATGGAAAAATTTTTAGGGAAGGTGAAAAGAGCTCTGTCTGCCCAATGTAGAACTGTACTGGTCAGTTTTACCTAAAACCATAGACACTTCATTGCAGTTTAAAAGCCCACACAAACTGATTATGAATCACCTCAACATCACTGCTGCCTCTGTGTTCAGCATCATACAGCAAACATATTTAGCAAAAGGAACCAAAATTTTGTTAGGAAGAGGACCTTTCTGATCATACAAAAATAGTTCACTGGATAAAGCTTCATTTGGTGTATAGGACCTTTCAGTGCTCTGTCTGAAGAGTGAAAGCTGTAAACATGTGGGAGGAACTTCACCATTTCTCCGTATTTCAAAGATAATAGTTAACTTCCTATCTTAAGGGAAAATCAACGTTTGTAAAAACAGCTAGACTCTTTCAGAAGCTGCAGGTTTTTTTTTTATTTAACTGGTATAATTGGTACAGAAGAGATGCTGTAAGATAAGCTCTTTCGATTGACCTATGAACATATCCGCATCTTGGTTTACACTGGTGACCTTTAAGGAAGTATCAAGTTTCTAAATAGTCTGATTTGGAAGCCGAGGAGGTGTGGTCTGGAAGGGTAGGTGGTTAGGTGATCTGAAGAGTGGCTAAACTGACAGACTCCTGGGGTAATAATCAATGTTTTGGTGGCTGCTAACAAGTGGGGTCGACATTAGGGCTCATGTTGTTTAATATTTTCATCTGCGACCTGAATGACGATGTGAAGCATTGCCTGCAGATGTGCTGAAGATACTTTTAATTAAGCAAACTGACTGGCAGGATGAATAGCAGAGCTTCAGTGCAGAGAGACCTTGAAAAACATGAAGACTGGCCCAGCAAAGCCCTCAGAAGGTCAGCAAGGTACAAGGCTCTGCACCTAGGGGAGGAATAACCCTGTGTGTTTGTACACGTTGGGAGGTGGCAGGCTGAGGTCCAGTTGAAAAGGAGCTGGTGTTCTTTTGGCTGCCACATTGAACTGTGGTTCTTGTGGCTGCCACACTGAATATGGAAACCGAGCTGTGGTGAGAGGAGCATGGCCAGCATATTGAGGGAGTCATTATTCGTTTTTCTTGGCACTGGTGTGAAGCCACACCTGGAATATTGCATCCCATTCTGAGGGGGGGCATCTCCAGCAGAGAGACTGCTGGGATGGTGGGCATGGAGTGATGAGGGCTAGAGCAGAGGGGTGGAGCTGGGCTTGTTTAGTCTGACAGAGGAGGCTACAGTGCGGTTAAGTGACAACCTAAAATATATGAAACTCTTCCACTGTAGTGATAGATAGATTGTATAACAAGGGGTAACAGTTGTTTTGTTGGTTTATAACTTCAGACAGGACATTAGGAAAACCTTTTTTGTTTCAGGATCTGGTGTAGCACTGGAACAGGTTGCCCAGAGAGGTCACAGATTCTCTTTCTCTGGAATTTTTGCCAACTTTGTCTGGCAAAGCCATAGGTGACCTGATCTGGTGTTTGTGACAGTCCTGCTCTGGGCAGGGAGCCAGACTCCAGACCTCCAGAGCTCTCTTCCAACCGCTGCTTTTATGATGCTGTGATCTCAAGCTCACTAAAGTCAACATTTTGGTACAGTTCCTTCCCTTGCATCTTGTACTGAGCTCTACTTCTATGGAGTCAGGTCTCAGGTAGCCCTGCTGAGACTAATTCTCTGTTAACTGGCATCCTTTGTTACCTGAGGGTCAAACAAGATTTATTCAGCAAAAAGAGGGTATACTTGCTAAACACAACAGGAATTCTAAATTCAAAAATGTAGCCAGAAATCACCTCTGTCTCCGTCAGTTAAAGTGCTCCTTTGAGATTGCGTGCTGAGTTAAATCTCTAGTAATTTTTCCTGGTCTCTTTCCAGATACAGGGAGAGGGCAGAGAAGGGTGGGAACAGGAGGCAGAGGCTTTTCTAAAGAATCTGTCTGCAGTAGTTAATTTCCTCATTAGGCACTGATTCTGCTGTCTCCCACAGCCCTCACTTCATTTTCTGGTACAGGTTGTATTCAAATACTGATGGCGTCTGCAAGGTATGGCTTGCTGTCCCTACAGAAAATTACCTATAGGGCTATTACATGAGTTACAGTGTGAGTGATGGAGGTAATAACCATTTAAGATACATATGGAAAGAACTGATTTCACATTATTTCCTGTCTTTGTTAGTGAATACTTGCTTAGAAATTGCATTTCTGCACAGTAGGATGAATTGCAGCTGTAAGTGGAATGTCTTTTCTTTCATCAAAATCCACACCCGTTAGCCAGGGTTCTTGATAGGTGATTCCTGAGCAAATCAAAGCTGACATTTAGTTTAATACTTCCTTTTTTCTATAGTCAAATAAGCACAATTTCATTATTCCCATTTCATCTGTGATACTAAGACTCTATTCTCTAACCTTTAACTGTGCCAAAATTAAAAGGTACAACATTTCGTTCAAGGAAGCATAGAGCTGTCTCATATGTTTCCATTAACTCTGACATTTATTTTTAAAACTGTCCTTAAGCTAAATAAAGTTTCTACATTTTCTGTGACATTATCTGGATGACTTTTGTGTGTTTCTATTTAAAGATACAGAAAATGTGGTGATTATATTGTAGTGGGAGAAGGAATCTTTTAACCAGTATTTCTTTAACAGTGCTAAAATTTTGTATCTGATAGCTTATTTACTTTGTATCATTTCCTTTTTCTACATTGAGAAAGACAAAGGTTGTGACAAGGTGACAACTGTCAGGAGAGAGGTTCGCTGCACAGATTTGTACAATGTGTGAACTCTGTTCAACGTAGGTCACATGGAGGTGAAGCCTGAGTTATAGCTGCCTAAACTTTTCAACAGAAAGTCTGCCTGCAGGACACTCAACCACTTTAGTTAAGATGCTTTTCCTGCTTCTTTCAGAGAAGTGTTTTGAGATGGTGAGACAAAGACCACAGTCTGAGAGGCTGTGTGCACTTCCCTCTGTAGAACAGCCAGCTTTATTGTGGAAGCCATTTCTGTCCAGCAGTTTCTGTTCAACCACAGAAACTATTTTTGGATTCTTGAAGTTCAGCATGTCTGAGCTGTAGCAATGCAAATCCATACCTGAAGAGGAAAAAAGACATTTGTGAATTGATTGCCTGGCTTTCATTGTGGAGGATTTGACAACAGCAATCACACTTGTGCAACCTGAAAGAGAAGGTTTCATTTCACCTCGTATTTTTGACGTCCTATGGGTTGCTAGTATCGAGGGGAAACAGTCATAAAACAAAAGATGTTTAGTGCAGTGAGAAGTCAGTCAAGACACGGAAGAGCCCAGTTTTCAAGCATTCCTGTATCACTTGATCATGTAGGAGCTTTATGCCTACAAAACAGAAGGAAACACTGCACTTGTAACTCAAAGCTTTGTTGAGAGGATCTTAGCTCAAGGAAAGCTGGGGATTCCCTGTACCTATGAAGTTTCCCATGGCAATCCTTATGTTCTGGATATAAATAACAAGAAACAACTCTTTTCAAGTGAATGCAAATTGCTGGCCTTGCTTAAGTACACCAAATATCTTGTGTCTTTACAGGAAGAACGAGAGGCACAGGCTAAAGCTGACAAAATTAAACTTGCATTGGAGAAACTGAAGGAAGCCAAAGTTAAAAAGGTGAGCCTTAAAATATTGAAATGTTACCATAAGAGCTATCAAGTCTGTTTTTGTTATTCTCAATAATAAAGTTCTTACTAAAACCATTAAGCTTTTTCATATTTTGTCTTTAACTTGAGACATCAAAACATATTCTGTGGAGCTGTCTTGCCATCTGCCAGTACGGGAGTCTCTATGAGAACGTTACCTCTGAGGGACTTATTTCTAAAAGGACCAAGAAGGTTCTACCTTTCTCCCTCTCTTCCCCCAGTGTTGGGGCAAAGCCCACTGTCCGGACAGATTGATTTAGAGAATGTGGAAGATACGTAAAAACGTCGCTTACTTGTGCTGTGCTGATTCCAGAAGTATTCTATTTTACTTCTAGAGTGGATACAGATTTAGCTAATCCCGATTGAATTAGTGAGGGTCTTCTTGGTAAATCCTTTCATGGCAGTGCAATAATGTACAAAGATAAAAAAAGAAATTTTACACCAGTAAGATAGGAGGCTTCCAGCGTGTGTCTGAACAGTGCTGCGGCATGTCATGTAAATATGCCCACTCATCCCAAGTTGTCATTGCAGCTGAGCTCAACAGAAGCTACAGATGTTCAGTAACTTAGAAAATGGATGTAAGTACTTTCCTTATAATATATTTGCAATTCTTTATAATATTTTACTTTGGCATTTTCTGGTGTTGCTCATCTTTGAAAAGGTGCACACAATTTCTCATTTAACAAATAGTTCACAATATGAAGGAATAATGAGTGTCTTTCTGGTTTATTTGGTCAATGTAAGTAACTCATCTATTTGCTTATTATCGATTTCAGGTTAGTCTGGCATGGCAAGATACCTCCATTCTTTTTCTCATTTAAAACTAAACTACATCTTTCCATATTTCTAACCTGCATTTAGGGTACTGTCTTTTTATATTGGTTTCCCTATCAAGCATTTTCCTTGATTGGATATCTAGTAGATTTAGAGAAGAGATTAGCTTCTGCTTTTTCTCCATAGGATTTTCACCTTTCCTGAAATAACATACAGGATAAAGCTCAAATTCCTTGTCTGAGAAAAGGTCTTTATTTTGGTGGCAATGTAATGTCAAAGCCTCCAGTATGTTTCACTCCCTCAGCTTACTGTGGGACAGGGTGCCTTTGAATCAGTAATAACGTCCAGCCTTAATTTTTCTTATCTGCGTTAACAGATTCAGGTTAGCCCTTTACTTGCTTCTGAAATTAACTGACTCTTCTGTGACTCTGTCCTCAGCTTGTTGTGAAGGTGCACATGTATGATAACAGCACAAAGTCGCTAATGGTGGATGAGCGTCAGGTTACACGGGATGTTTTGGACAATCTCTTTGATAAAACTCATTGTGACTGCAACGTGGACTGGTGTCTATATGAAATGTACCCAGAGCTGCAAATTGGTAAGTGGCCTAGCAGCAGGGACATTTTGGGGTGTATAACAAATAGATACAGTGCATTCTACATTATTAGTAGTCTTGAAACACAATTAATATCATTTCTCCTGTCCACGCGTCCAGTGGCATTAAACATCCCAGTCTAGAAGCTGAGGGATGCTGCAGGAATGTACTTGGGTCATTCTTGCTGTGGAATCAAGGCTTCCGTTTGTCAGTGGTGCAAGCTGCAGTAGGCACCTTGCTCACCACCATTTCCATTTTTCAGTTTTATACAATGTGAAAGGGCCACGTGAATTTTATTGTATTTGCCAAGGCACTGACAGACCCAAACATAAAAGTACTCAGTTCTACTCTTTGAAGAGAGGATGCAGTGCTGAAGTGCTGTCAGCAGGCTGTTACATACCAGCCAAACAAATACAGTGATTAAACAAGACTGTCTGAGAAGCATTTCAGACTTTTGTAATGTGTTTCACTTGTGGTGGTGGTTTTCTTAACAAAGTTGAGAACAGGATATTTCTCTTCAACTGGTCTGCAGCTCTGCTGGTGGTACCATATGGCTTAGGAAGCAACTACCCAGGCCTCCAGGTCCCTAGGAAATAGCTGTGCAAAACTTGTGCATTTTTAGTTGCAACTTAATAAGTTTTGTTTCAAAAAGACTTCAAGGCTTAATTAAGGACAGAGTATTCTCTCATCATGAGTTAATTCATAATCTTTTTATTGTCCAGGCTGCAAAGATATTTACAGCACAAGAAGAAAATTGCCACAACTTTCTTCCAGGGTAGCATTTGACCTACAGAAACTGGAAATTTTCAAACAATCTTTAGCATTCTCAGTTTACAGACACCAAACAGGAATGCAAAAATGCACAAAGTTAAATACCAATATTGCACTTAAAAAGAGCCCCAGGAGTAATCATCCTGCTACACTAAAACAAAGAAATGTAAAAATAGCTGGAAAAAGCCTGACTGCTCATAAGCAAAGGAGATACTCATCTGCTTGTAAGAGCAGCGGAGACAGTAACTGCCAGTCTGTTCTTTCTACTCCGTTAAGATGATACATGAAGCAATATTGCCACATTCTTTTGTACCAGCTTATCTTAACTAAGGAAGGACTGGAATTGTCATTAGACCCTAGAGATGTCACAAATGTCACTTTGAATAGTTTTAGAGTGTTTTCTCGTCTTCAAAAGTTGCTTCCTCTGGTCTGGTGTAACTTGGACAATCATGTCTGAGTGTTAGGATGACAGCATATATCTTGATATATACATTATTATACATACATTATTTTACATACATTATGAATATTAAAAAGAATGTTCTTGGGTTTCTTCTTTTCTGAATGGACATTTTTTAATTCACCATCACACAATTAAAACCAGAGGTATCAGGGAGAACATGTTTTACAAATATTGGAGTTAATGGATTATTTTTTTTAAGTAAAAATCAGTTGTGTTACTTTAGTCCCAACTAAATCTGGGTGCTTTGCACTGTGTTAATATAGTAAAGAATTGTTGTCATAATGAGTAAAAACTGTTTTAGAAGCGAGGACAGAAGGGTAGAAAAGGAAGTAAATCACTAGTTGTTTCAGGAAGAAAAGTCTGAATTCCTGATGCAGAGGCCTCTCACCAGGTCCAAATGAGCTGGGGATGGAGCTTTTTTGTTTGCAGAAGGGAATTTTGATATGGATGCAAGGGTACGTGTTCTTTTGTCTGCTTCCAGTGCACAGCAACATGCAGTTTGTTTTGTTCAGAATTGTAACAATGTTAATTATTCTTAATTCTTGTCAGATTATTTCTTGACAGTTCTAAATAGTTCTATTACTATCAGCATGCTTAGGATACAGGCACTCTCTCCCTTTTTCTTCCTGCTTGCTTTCCGTGTTAGAATTCAAGAGAATAAAATCACTTTAAGAAGCAAATCTCAGCAACAAATATTCCAGTCTGAACTGATATTCCAGAAAGTCCAAGCTAGTTTTATATCAGAAGACAGAGTATCTTATACAATCATTGCAAGTAAACTACTACACTCTTATATTAATTGCATGTTAATATCACAAATAATTTCAGTAGTGGTATGACACTGGGCTGTACATACCAGTATGTATTTTGCAATAAAGAGTACTGTCTTATAATATACATCCAGATTTGACATTCCTTTGTACAGTTAATTATTTAAAAAAAAAAAAACTCCTAAGGATACCTTTTATCTAAGAAAAATATGGGACTGAAAATCAGCAAACAAAAATGTGTGTGGCAAAAATTAGTGTTAAAGAACAAATGATGAAATAATGAAATCACCCTTTCCTTCCACTTTGCTCTTCCTACTCACCGTTCTTTGATACATAATTTGACTCCCAGTGTAATCATGGTAGATGAGTAGGTTTTCTGTTATGACCTGATAATTATTTTACAGTTATCCTGGACTATAAGACAATGTTTCAGAAGAGGACTTGGGTTTTGTATTTCCAGTGCATTGCAGAAATAGCAGTTACTAAATGGAAAGTATCGTGTTGCTTGTGTGTTAAATACCAATGCGTAATTGTGAACTGTCCTTGAAAGTAATCTTAGTTTGTGATATTTTAATTCACAGAATTTAGTTTTGATGGGGCATCCTGGTCCCTTTGAAGTAATGAGAAGTGCTAGAGAAAATATATAACATATATGTTATTATCTCTTCTTACACGAGGCCAATCTAGGCCATTGAAAAATGTGATCATCGAAGACCACTGAATTTGGGGTACAGCTGTTCTGAGGGAACTCAGACTTGAAAATCAGAGCTGGTTGAATTCCTCACCCAGATGCTAAATTTGTAGAAAACTGCAGTTTGGGTCCTTCCAAAATTATCTGTCAAATTATGCTGAATTCCTTTTCCTTCTAAAGGGGATTTGTGTGTCTGTTCAGCTGCTTTATATGAGTGAAACCCCAGAAGGAGAGATCAAAAGTTACCTAACCTCAGAATAACTTGGTGGCTTTTCTGGGTGGAGGTTCTGGGTTCAGATCAGATTAGGAAGGAAGAGAGCTGACAGTAGGTCTCCCACCTCTCTGGTGAGTTTAACTGCTTAGATGTTGAGTGAAACAGTAGATTTTCACATCAGTTCATATTCTTTCTATTTCCTTTGTTTTGCCATTTCTGTTTTCAAAAATTTGCCTGAAACTAAACATTTTATTTTCAGTGCATAGAATTCTTCCTGCTGACAGAGTAGTTTTTCAGTTGTTTCATTAAGTGAAATGACAAGAAATTTTTTTTTTTTAATATTTTTTCCCAATTCAGTAGTCAAAGCGAGAATACATCCCCAGTGATACTGCAAACCATAAAAAATAAAAGCGAACAAAACAAGAAGGGCATTGAGAAACATGGGTGTTACCATCCACTCCTAGTCGGTCACTGGTTCCAGCCTTTGGTCAACAGCACCGAGATGCAGGAAGACTCTAAGGGTGTGCCTGAGCTACATAAGGCATCTTCTGTAACTGATTTGAACTTCCATGTGACGCTATTTTCATGTGGTTTTACTCCCTTCTGTGCAATGGAAAAGAGTGCTGGGCTCTGCAATTCTGAATGAACATCAGATAATGATTACATTCTGACACAGGAATTTCTGCAGCCTTAGGAGAGGGGAGAGTTTGTGTGTCTTACGCTACCTTTTTTGTCTCACCAGAAAGGTTTTTTGAAGACCATGAAAATGTTGTTGAAGTGTTATCAGACTGGACTCGAGACACTGAGAATAAGATTCTATTTTTGGAAAAACCTGAAAAATATGCTTTATTTAAAAATCCCCAGGTAAGCTGACGTGGTAGTTGATAATGGTGTCATTTTATCGGTGCACTGTTTATTACATTTTTAATTTGCTTTCAGCTCTGTCAGTTCTAAATTAGAGAAAGCTAACCTTGTGTTTTCCGAAAAAAAAAAAAATGTTAAATGCAAGGATTTGAAAACCAGTGCTTTCTGTTCTTTGCTGATACTATTGTAAAATCGTGTCTGCAGTGGTATAAAATGAGATGTGTAATTCTCTGATACAAGCTGTTGAGATCACAGAGCTGTAAAAACCTGGCCTTTGTCTTTACTACAGTTTCACCATTCCTACTGATGAAAATCAATACTTTCTTGAAGGTCCGGTTTTTGTCAGTTGTATGTGAAACCTCATAAAGAGTATGCTGAGTACTAAAAGTTTACCTGTATTTCGTTTAGACTGGGAAGAGGAACTGGGTAAACAGTAACCTTCTGTGTATACTAACTTTGTAAAAAGAGGATCTGTACACTGAGCTGCATTAAATTATCTCACATAGGTGTATTCACAAATCATTTCTTTCTTGTAATATGTGGTTGAAACCATGTTTACAAATACCTTACCACATACAAGTAATGGATTCTGGAGCACTAGGTCTTTTCCCCTTGCCTGTTAGCTCATTGATCCTGAGGGCAGCAAGAGAAAAATGAGCAATTCAGCAGTGCTGAAAAAATGAGTCAAATATATTCTTAGGAAGTATTTTTTAGAATGAGCCAATGTTTCAAATAAAACCTGCGGAGAAGAAATTTCCTTCATCGACATAACAAGCATCCACAGTCAGGGAAAGAAAACTTACCCTGCAGTGTACATGGTCTAATGTTGACTTTTAATATGAAACAGCAAAGCCAAGTTTGGAAGTAAAACATACATGATGGCTCAAGATGTCATACTTGCTAGTGCACGTAAACATACTTAGCAGCAGAGGGAAAATTGTACATTTGCCTTGTACACTAGTAGCGTTGTTTGCTGTGGCTTAGGGCAGGGCCTCCTGGGAGATAAATCTTTGATGAAGATTCTAGGTATTTTGATAGCGATGACCATTAGAAATAAACATGACCTAACCCAAGAACAGAATAAGAGTCTAACTCTGTCCTCTCTGTCAGGGCACACTGAGCTTGACCTGGACATGTGTGTAGTCCTTGACCTTCTGCACCTCTGTGATAAGCTCTAAAACGAACAGCCTAAGGAAATTGGATCAGTTGTAGCTATCACACTATTGAAGTATTTTGACAGTAATAAAGTCTAACCATCTGTCAGGCTCAGTAAATTCAAACACTGTGGGACAGGCAGAATAGTACGGGCATACAGAAGTATAGAATAGTTCATTTGGATGGGACCTTCAAAGATCTTCCAGTCCATCTGTCTGACCATTTCAGGGCTAACCAAAAGTTAAACCATATTATTGAGAACGTTCTGCAAAAGTCTCTTGGACACTTATTATATGATTATGTTTGGTATGTAATCTGGAATGAATCCCTGGAAAGGCAAACCAAGCAGAAAATGCTCAGTTGGTGGGGGACAGATACGATAAATGATTATGTAGCAAACTACTTAAGGAAATTATGATATAATCTTTATATCATATTTTTAATATTTATTTATTTATCACAAGTGGTAATACAGCAGCATCAGGATTCCTTATGGTATTCTTATTTAGTGTTCATTCTGTGAAAGATTACCCGTGAAGATCTGTAACTTGCAGATATTTTTCTGTAAAGAAGAGACAAATTCCAAATGCAGCCAAATGCCTACAATTTATTCTTAGATGAAATAGTGATACTAACTTTTAATTACAGAGGTTTGATACAATAAAATTATTTTTAAAAATCGAATAATTAAACTGTCCAGAGGCATTGCTAAAACATGCGGACCTCTGGAGAATATCTGTGACCTGTGCTAATATTCATTGTTTCTTTCTGTGAACTGGTCACGTATCTGGTATAGATTAAAAAACAATTAATTAAACATGTTTCCTTTTCAAAGGAGGAATTGAAGTTTTGATATGCAGGGTTTATCCACTGTAACAGGGTATGTTAGCTAGCAACGTACCGCTTGGCTAATGCCATTGGCTGTTTTTGAAGACCGTTGTTCTTGTCATGCTGTCTTCTCTAATATTTATCTGCAGCTTTGTTCCTTAGCACATTATTTGAAGTCTTTGGAATACATTTTGGAAAAAACATTTTGCAAAATACTCAGGTCTCCCCTTGTTCACCAAGACAGGCATACTTTTGCTCTTTCCTCACAGGGAAATCAGAGTGAAGGACTGTTCTGTGAATGGTGTTGGTGACTCATCTACAGAGACAGTATCATGAGTCCATGACTAAAGGATGAAACAAAAATACATAGTATGTGTACAGATAAAGAAAATCTTTTTAATAGAGGAAGGGTAATGCTTTGACATGCAGTTGAGTGATGCTCTAAGTGATGCTGTGCTTGACTTTTGAAAGGGAAGGTTGTCAGGTCTCAATGCTTTTTTTTCAAAAAGCTCAAGGAATAATCCCCAGCTAATAGAAACTCTAATGTAGGAATGTAGGAAATGTTTTTGCTTCGCCTAAATAAGGTTATTTGTAAGGGGCAGCTGAATCTTAATTGCTGACTATTAAGTGCTGGTCACACCCTTAGACCATTGCATTTGGTTTTGTGGCCTCTTAGCAGTGGCAAAATCCACTGCTTCCGTGGATTTCGTTTACCTGTATTTCTCTGTTGCTGATAAAAACAGCCAAGAAAATTTCAAATGGTCCAGGTGACCAGGTGATACCACAGGACATTATTTGGGAAACTAATTGAAATCTGGGTACAGTAAGTACTTTATGCTTCTGCTCTCTCATTTATAAGCCAAAAGCAAAAGCTATGTAATGGAGAACCCATACACTGAATTAACTCTTTTTTTTTCCTCCCTAAAAGCAAGAATACTAAGCAGCAGAAGAAGGTGGAGTAAGAACTTGTGATGTCTTTCGTAACGGGACATCTGTAGTGGGTTTCACTCTTGAATGTTTATTTTGAAGTCAGTGAAATTGGGCTGGTATCCACCAGGTGACATTTCTGTTTTTAACCACTTTGGCCAGGCTTTATGAACCATGTATTTTGTTCTTATTTTGTTCCCTCCACTGTTACTGTGCGAAGGAAACACAGACGGGCGGTAGGGAACCTGACTGTTCAGTGTGCTGGCAAAGGCACAGAGAAATAGAAGTGAGAAAAGGGAAGTGCTTTTCACTGTGCTCCCAGTGTTTAGTAATCTTAATTTCTTTCTCTGTTAGTATATCTCAGAGGATGGTATACTTTCAAGCTGAAGATGCTACTTGGATAAATATTTTTTTTTTTCTGCCTTGGGACAGTATCACAAACAGTTTTTATATACAGTTTAACTGTTTTACAGGCAACTTTTAATCAGCCTATTAAGTGCGTTGTTGTTAGCTGCATAAGCTCCTCGCTTATGCATGTCTTTCATTTTTTCCACATTCCCCCCTCCTAAAACACTTGAAGATCATCATCCTCAAGGCATGAAAAGTAAGCTGTAGCAATTTCTTCAAATACTATAAAATTGAGGAAGCAGAGATCAAAATCATGTTTTCAAAAAAGCTTTGCCTTTATTTTCTTTTCTTTATTTTCATTTGTGGTCCCCCGAGCAATTATAGCTATCTTGTAATATTTTTAATGTGCATTTTTTTAGGGGACACATCATGATATGGTTTGCAGATATGACCACATTCTGGTTTGTTTTTCTGCACAAACTATGCTGCATTCTGTACACAGTTGAAATGGGATGCATGTAGCACATGGGTGTGAGCTGGCCAGTTTTTGATTCATTCCAGGTGCAGTTTGGATGAGGGTAATCAGGCAGTTCTTTGCACGAAGAAGATAGACTCACGCCTATCTCACTGCACAGTGTTTGGTCTGCACTGTTATGGACTTTGCAAGTCTTCTGGAAAAACAGTTTCAGTAGAATGAAAGCAAAAATGTAACCTAAGCAGAAGTGAAAGCCAAAGGAGGATGCTGCCTTGAAAACCTATTTTTGCTATGTACTGGCAAGTAGCTGCTGCATTCCCACTTAAATAGAGACATTGCCACCGTCCTGCATGAGTACAGGGAGAAATGCAGGCATAACGTCTCTTAAAGCTGTCATACCTGGCTGGCAGTACGTGCCAAAACTGCCACTGTAGCTCTGCATTAATCTGACTCAGGCAAAATGGCATGGGAGAGAGAACTGGCTTTGTGTTAGCTTCAGCCAATCTGGGGTGTGAAGGCGTGGGGAAGAATTCAACAGAAACACTCAACTGCTCACTTCTGCTGCAAACATTAGGAAAAATTTCTTTACTACGAGGGTGGTCAAACACTGGAAGAGGCTTCCTAGAGAGGTGGTTGATGCCCCATCAGATGCTGACAGTGTTCAAGAGACGTTTGGATTAATGCCCTCAATAACATGCTTTAATTTTTGGTTAGCCATGAAGTGGATAGGCAGTTGGACTCGATGATCTTTGAAGGTCCCTTCCAACTGAACCATTCAATTTTAAATAGCCCAAACAGAATAAACAAAGCAAACCCAATGACAGAATGTGCCCAGCATACTTTGGTTTGTTAAAATAATCCTTTGTGTTTGCTTTCTTATGTTATCACCATAAGAGGATGAATCTGTCGAGTTAAGTAAGCTCAGCTCTCTATCAAGAGAAAGACATTGTCTTTTGAAGTAAAAAGTAGTTAATTCTCAAATTTGTAGACATATGCTGAGGGCTGCCCTGCAGCCACACACATCTTGTCCCATTAAAGACCTGACATCCCAAACCAAACATGCTTTTCCCAGTGGTGTTCTCAGCCAGGCAAGATCTTGCCTTTTATCATGACCCTTGACTACTGGACTTGGAATGACCTCTCATGGACACATGTGGTTGCCTCCCATAGGATGAATGCTTCTGATAAAAATAGGAGACCACACAGTGATAAAACAAGTACAGTGTTCAGTCTGCTCCCCAGGTCTTCAGCCACTGACAAATAATAAGCACTGTAATAATTCCATGTTTCAGGGCAGAGACGTAACGGAGGTAATCGGTAATAAATGAAATGTGTGTTGACAGGTGAAAGATGACAGCGTGCATCTGTGTAAATGTGGTTTAGGTGACAGAGCCCTGCTTCCCTAATGAAAAAGCTGCCTTGTGAGAGATCCAGCATGGATACCGTTAGAAACTTTCTCTCTTTACCATTGATTATGTCAGCACAGGGTGGTCTGTGTTTCTTCTAAATAAATGCCAGATGCCTGCATGTGAATCAGTTGTAATCAGAGGTGCTTTGTTTTCTTACTATCAGTGCACTGAAGACTGACTGAGACAGATGAATGCTCTCTCCACCTGTAGTAAAGTTGATGACTCGAGGCCTTGTTGAGACAGTGACAAGGTGCACTTACCTTGATAAATCGTCCCTGTGTATGGTAGGGGTTGGATGATGTCTTTATAATGACCTGAAGAAAGAGGCTTTCAGCTTGCAAGTCCCTCCACTTTCCACACCCATCCCAAGGTCCGGAGGCCCAACCCAGCCTCGCAGTGCCCTCTGAGGTTTCTCTTCATACTTTCCTCAATACAAAACTGTGTGTGCCAACATCAAGCCAGCAGTGCTATGGGGTAAGACCAAGTCTGTCAAAGAGAGCTCTTGCACATGTACAGAGGACTTGGCTGCAGCAGCTCACGACAGTATCTTTCTTCCAGTAGGTTTTGGACGTCATAGGCAAGGCATTGCTGTGTGGGTTATGCTTAGAACATGCTTCCAAGCAGGTTTTATTTTGAGATGGTTTATGTTTTGTTGTTGTCTTGTTTTTTTTCTGTTGGTGGTGGTGCCTTCTGGTGTAGCTGTGGTCCAAAATATGCTTGCTTACCTTCATCCATGGATTCAAAATGTGCCTGGGTAGTCTGAAGCCATCTAAGTGCTACTTCACATCCTACAGAAAAAATGTAGCTGTATTTCCTAGACTAACTCGTATTGAATGTTCAAGTTTCTTTTCTTATGTTCATACCACAGACACAGCATCAGCATAGACCAAATTGCACGGTGGCTGTGTTTTTGATGTCCCCTGTCTGACTTAATGTGAACTTTTAATAAAGCATTTTTTAAAGAGCTGCCTTTGAGATCATCCACACCTCTTCCTCTCCTGGTACCCCTCCAAAAGCCATCTGCTATGAGGCTTGTGTTCTGGCAGACTGTTCTTCACAGCATTGCTTGAAAAAGAAGATGCGGTTGTTTGAAAAGGCAGATAAATCTCTTTGCTGTAAACATGTTATGATGGTATGGCAGGTTTGCTGCTTGTTTGTGTATTTCATATTGTGTAGAAACAGCATGTTCCCTCATGGATATGTTTCTCGTTTGTTTTTCAATAATGCTTTGCATTTGCATTGTAGTTTACTCTGTTGATTTCTAGCCATGTAAATACATTGCCACATTCTCATAATCTTGAGACGTGTATCTCACTGAAAAAATGGTGGGAGAGAAAAGAAGTCCGACAAATTCTTGGTTGTTCAGCAGTTCTATATTGCTGCAGAATTACAAAGTTAGGGGTAATTTTTAAATAGATAACTTTCAAAAATTTTTGTTTTTTTTTTACTATTTTGTCTGTCTCTTGGAAAAAAAAAGTGTTTGTTTTATGCCCTTCGTTCTGCAAACTTAACTTCTTGATTAACTTCAGGGAAATCAGTAAGACTATCACATGCATGAGGTGATTTTCAAATCCAAGCTCCTGTTCGTTCTGTACTTTTGTTCAGAAGGTGATAAAACACAAGCACTTTGAGTGCTACCATTCTGACTTCAGGCCCAGGTTCTGCTTGATGCATGGCTTAACTCCATGATCTCTCTGCCTGCTTCATTCACAACTACCTTACCATCTGCAGGCAGCCAGGGGCTCTGCCATGCTTGCTGTTGAGCAAAGCCACTGGATGTGCTGTGGCATGCAAAGCCTTGCATTCTCCAGAGCTACCTTCCCAGAGCCCGAAGTGCTGCCTTGTACAATGCAAATGGATGCAAAATTATTTCTGCTATTTAACAGTGGGTGAATTTATTCTTGCTGGTAACTGTGTGCATGAGGCGCTGTGCTTCCTTGTTTTCAGGGGCAGGCAGGCACTAGGTCCTCTGAGGGCAGCTGCAGCTTCACATAGCCACTGTCACAGAGGTGGAGGGCTAGTTTCAAAGTGTAGGCTTGTGTTTCAGTGGTCTGGAGAGCTTGTGGCAAGATATCATGATAATCATTTAGTACACTGATTTCTTCTTGATTTTTTGAATACCTTTTCCATTGTTTCAAAAACATTTTGCAGGACATGAGCAGGGGGATTAAAAGGAGAAAGTAGTAATTTTTGATAAACACTTCGCATATAAACACTCTCTAAAAATGAAGAGCTGAGTGTATTGAGTGCCAGCTATGAAGCATGCAAATTATCAAATTGTGTTGTTAGGAAAAACGTTTTGTAGCCTTTTGGTGTTGTATTTTCTTCATCTTATATCATCATGCAAAATATTATGTTCTCTGCTGCCATAATAATTTAGGAAACTGTGCAAATGGGAATGATAAAATCAAACCCCATTGATCCAGAGAAACAGCCAAAGGTGTTTTTAAATTTTGGGAGGCTGTAAATACATAGCCAAAAGTAATTGAATTACTTTTCTATTATATTCAAAATGAAGAATCAAAACTCATCAGTAGGCAAAGGTGATTGAGGTTTTCTGTAAGAATTCATATGCAACTGCTTCCTACGTTTGTTAGCATGCATACTCCTGAAGTATCAGAAGACTGAATAACTGTTGAATGAGTTTGTAGTGATCTAGTTACTTGTTGTATTGCTGTCTTTATAAACAACATCAATTTCTTTTGTGTCTTGATCAGAATTTCTACCTGGCAAGCAAAGGGAAGAATGAAAACAAAGAAATGAATGATAAAAACAAAGAGGCCTTACTGGAGGTAAGCCAGCTTTCTAGGTTGAAGCTTTAACTGTCACCAAAATTCTGCCACCATCTGCATCTGCTCTGTAACAACAGGGTTCAGTTCTTTGTGGGCAGAAGTGCAACAACAGGAAGTTCTGTGATGGTTGCTAACAGCAGCTTTGTGTCTAAGGTTTAACATTTGGCTTTTCCTCTGCATCTGCTGCTCACCACTAAAATGGCAGGTTTTATACCCTATCAGAAATTATATGATGGAGAAAGGGTTTATTGTTACAGACCGCAACACAAAGAAATGTTTTGCTTAGCGTTTCTATGAAGAGTAATGACACGATACCAATAAAGGCAATGTTGTGCAAATACAAATATAAGAAACAACCGTGCCACACCCTTAGGTCAGCTCTTGTGACTTTGTATTGGGAAGACTGATCAGTAGCAAACAATTCTATTTTGTGTTAGAAACAGATGTACTTCTCACTACCTCAAATCGTTAGCTGTACTGCAACAGAAAAAGAACCTTTGCACTTTTTCAGGAAGTCTGTTTAGCCTCTTGCCTTTCCTGCTAAAGTTTTACTTCAGCTGTATGATTTGAGAGAGAAAAATCCAGAGTTATGTTGAAGTTTTGTGAAAGATTATCACAGTTTTCCTGGAATGCATTTTGGCTTTGGTAAAAAATCAGGAAAGGAATGTCTTTCTTGGGTGCCTGAGGATTCTCATTTTAAAATCACATTTTTCCCATCACAAAGGCAACAGATGCTAACCAGCAGAAGTCCTGGTGAATTCTAAAACAAAATATTAAGTGTATAAGGGTGTTGGCATTAAAAATTGCCCATCAGCAGGTCCTTCAAGCAAACAATGAAGTATATTTGTTGAAACAGTGTTGCAAATGCGAGCATGTATTTAAAAGTGAAAGTGATGGTTAAGGGTTTTTTTCTTCAAAGGGGTCTCTAAAGATTCTCTCTACAGAACCTATAGATACAGCAACAGAGAAAAAGCAACAGCAGCAATATCAGTGCATTCTGTTTTGTTGCCTTCATTGGATAAATCTATATCTAGTTAAAACTTTTTGTAGTTTTTTTTTCTTGACCCTTTAGAGAATGGAGGGTTTGCAAGCCTTCTTTTCCAGTGTGAGCATACAGCTTGCATGTCTGAGTTACCACATTAGCTTGGAAAAGTTTCCTCTGCCAATCCAAGGTGTTTATCCCCCTGGTAACTGCATTCCCCATGTTAATATGTTAACTATCACAGGAAATGCCTTTATTTTTCAAGGGAGCATTTTTCTGCTATTTATTAGTAGGGATGTGCTTAAATCCATTTATTCTGAATTATATTATTCTTGTTGCACAGGAAAGCTTCTGTGGGGCATCTGTCATTGTGCCAGAGCTTGAAGGAGCCCTTTATTTAAAAGAAGATGGAAAAAAGTCCTGGAAGAGGCGTTATTTTCTTCTGCGAGCTTCTGGAATTTATTATGTACCCAAAGGAAAAACCAAGGTCAGGAAGCCAAATAATACTTTTAGGAATAAAACAATTCATGGAGGTGAAAGTGAAGAACTCCCAAGGCAACATATTAAGAGCGCTGCCTGGCATATCTGAGAGTGTGGCTTTTTTGTTGGTTTTTGTTTGTTTGTTTTGCTTTTTAACTTTGTCTGCACCACTTGTGCAAATATTAGAATGTAGTCGCTGAATCCTGTCACGTTTCCCACCTTTTGATTTCCATGGAGAGATAAAAGCATTAAAGAAATTTCACTCCTCCGGAAATCAGTAGGGGGAAGAAAAACAGCACAGCATCTTTCAGTTGGTGTTATGTTGCTAAAGTACTTCACTGTTATATGGGTTCCCTGTGGAAGTATATTTAAAAAATTCTGAACTAATTTCTTATCACAAAAAATGCACAATCTGACTTTGTTGAATGCTAACTTCCTGTGCCAATAACCAGCATGCAGAAATGGCATGTGTGTTTTTCCTACAGTGATCTTCACCTAGAGAAAGTGTTGTGCCTTTTAAAGTATTTTAAGACTACACTTTGAGTAGAAAGAAGTGAGACAGAAACATCCACCTGATAGAATCAAATGTACTGACATCTAGTATTGCATAATATTTAGAGTCTGAATTGCCAACACTGGAGAAGCAAAGTAGTCCTGGGTATGTTGCACAAGAGGACAGCTGGCTTCTCATTTCCACAGTGATGAGGGAGAATGGTGGCTTCTGAAACTAGTGTTTGTTTTTTTTATATTTTGAAAACCAATTCTGTTATCACCTGCAGCTCTGCTAATGCTTCATAATTGAAAATTCTGATGCCGGAGCTTTACTGTTATGATTTGTGCTGTGAAACTTAACTGTTTTGCCATTCCCTGACTAAATTTTCAAAGGAAGCAAAAAAAAAAAAGATAGCTTGTAAAGGAAGTGTCACTGCTCCAGTGACCTGTGTTTGTAATCAAATCTCAGTGAAACACAGACCTAGATTACCTTGCTACTTTTACAGCTATTTATTGTGACTTTACCTGACCCTGAGATAACAGTTTTCAGTTCTCCAGTCATCTCGCATAATCTTGTTAAGTGGAAGGCACTTAATGTAGAAAGAGTATAACAATAATGAAATGAAAAGTCCATTTGGGACACTTCCTTGTATCTTGCCTCCAAGGTTAGCCAGCAGCACAGTGCCTAAGCAGGGCAAGCATATACTTATAGTTACCCAACCTTTTTTTCATCCTCCAGTGATGCTTGTTTTAGTGACTTTCCTTTATAGTGCAGATGAGGAAAGTACTTTCCTTTTCCAGATGATGAACTCCAAACTGAGCTCAGGACTGAACCATACCTTCATTTTGGAACAGTTCTTGTATTTTAACACTTCATTACCTGTTAGTTGTTACAGCCTTTTCTACCACCCTGTTAAAAACAGTGTACTCAGCCAGCCACTCACAGTGATTTATTAACTTTATTCAAATAGTTTAGGAAATAGACACAGCTCTTTAAGAAGGTACCACAATCAACTGTTGCTCCTGCTTCTGTAACAGCTTCAGCAAAAGGTTCCATATGTCCATGACTCAGCCACTGTAGAGAATATCAAGCCTCTTAGCCCAAATCGATGTTTAATGGTGATTTAAGTTAGTCTCTGGACTTGCTATTGGAACAGCTGAGGCTCAGGTACACGTCTCTTTTGTGGAGACAGTAGTCTCTGTTAGGTGAGCAGCATGCATTGAGAGTGCTAAACATCTGAAAGCACTGCAACAGTATTTCATAGAGATTTTCAAAGCCCTTCAATTATGGGAGTTCATCCCATGTCAAGGTGGTATGAAAAGTGTTTGTGCAACTTGCTGCAGTCCTTCAGTTGTGTGTAGAGTGATCCCTTTCACTGAGGTACAGAAACAAACTGTTGGTGGGCAATACTACCTTCTGCTGCTGCAGTTGTCTTGAAATTCATCATGTAATCATATTTTCACATGTTAAAAAAAGCAAAGAAGTTTGGCGTACCTTTTGCACTTCGTGTTGGCTGTAAAATACAGGGTAAACTTATAAAAATACAGGGACATTTCCAGATCGTTTTATATACGTGCCTTTAGTGGGTTTTGTTGTTGTTGAACAAACCAGACACCAGTCACACTATTATCTTCGTTTCTTTCTTCAGTGTTACCCTACTTACACCATTCAAAAACGTGCTGTTAATGGACAGGGCCACAAAACGGCAGAATTGGAATTGTAGATATAATTTTAAAATGTTCCTGTTAATGATGTTGTTTCATCTAGTCATATCAACATTGGAGAAATATTAGCAATAAGTGCCTTTCTCCCTCACATGAAAATTTGTTCCTTTCTTAGAAGAAATTAACAACCGCATTCATATTGGTTTTAATTTCTGTAACCTCTCTCCTAAAAGGAAAGAACAACTCCTTATTATACTGCATATATTTGAGAATGCTTGGGAACTTGCAGTGTCAGAAGATCCTAGGTTCATACACTCAATGACAAAATCCCTGACATGAACTTCGGGGGAGACAGGGGAGAGAGAGAAGCCATGTCTACATACCATATGGAGTGTTTCCTCCAAAAATCTTAGTTGCAAACTCAGTTTATAAATGCAGTAGCATAAATAAATCCAACTCAAGGGCACATTTTAGTGAAAGTAACAGTAAGAGTGAAAACAACCTAGAAGAACCATCATATGTGGAAATATAACCCCATTCTTAGAGGAAATGAGGGCTTGTTTTCTTTTTTTTTTGTTGTTTTGTTTTGTTTTCACAATTTCCTGATATCTCAGTTTAACCAACAGTGACCATATGACATAGCCATTTCTGCATTTCCACTCAAAGGATTGCAAAAGGTATGCTTTGTGTGCAGAATTCTTCACAAAAAAAGTCTGCCAGTAACAGAAACCTTGTTACTTAAGCAACATATTGTGAATAAGTAAATGTTATGATAAACAGAACAGGAATGTTGCCAGGAAATTTGAGAAGATTCCAAGCAAAGCAGATGAAATGTGTGTTCATTTTGTGATGGGAGTTTACATTTGTTACGTATATCAAAGAGAGTCAAGCTCCGAAAGCAATTTAGAACCCCAGGCCATCATTCTACAATCAGGATTGTAAGGGTGTGGTTGCAAGGTCTGTATCTATTTTACAAAAGTTATTTCTTACTATGCTCTTCTCTTTTTTTTTTTGCCATAAGTCAAAATCTCCACACAAAGCAATAAAGCATAACAAAACCAGAACAACATTAAAATATTGCACTGTTACATATTATTCCCAATCTGTACTGACACTCTTCCAAATGTTGAGGTATACACATTCTTCTTTCTGTAGTCAACTTTGTAACAGTTAAAGTAAAAAAAAAAAAAAAAAAAAAAAAAAAAAAATCAGCATCCATACACTTGAAAATACTCCTTTAATGAGTCTCACGTCAAAATTTAATTTGTTCTAACAATGATGTGCTTTGTTTTTGTTTGTAGACATCCCGGGATTTGGCATGCTTCATTCAGTTTGAGAATATGAATGTTTATTACGGTTCTCAACACAGAGTGAAGTATAAGGCACCTACAGATCACTGCTTTGTCCTAAAGGTAATGTACAAGAAAAGTAAGTTCTGCAAATATGATACACAAATTACTGTATATGCAAATGTATTTAAGTTTCAAGGTCCATGAACCCCTACAAGATAGAACACCTCCTGCAAAATCATGTTTTTTTCTTCTTCATTTCATTCTTGATCAGCAACGTACCTTGAGAATCTTCTGAACTTAAAGGACTGGTAGTCCTATGATGTATATCTACACTGCATCTATAAAGTTTTCTTCAGAACAAGGCCGAATATGCTTCCAGTGACTCCTTAGGTGACTGGACACATCCGGACAAATAGCACACAAGGCAGCACTTGCATGCCTTTTTTATTTGCAGTGTAGTCATACCTGTTGAATAGTATGTTGATGCAAAATCTTGCCTGAACAGACATCTTCGGTGGTACATTTTATTGCACAGCTAGTTGTGGCATGAGTGCAAAGGACACTGTTCATGCAGTCATGAAATTCTTGCCATTGAAATACGTATCACACTGCTGCCACTCCAGGTAATGGCACTGCAGCAAGGCTGGAAATACCATGTTTCTCTCAGGAAAGGAAAAGAATCCCAGGCTCTTCATATAGTTCAGGTAGCAGAAATGAAGCCTTGCAGTTGCAGTAGTTGGGCATTATTTCCAATCTGTCTTTAATACGGGTTTTAGAATACAGCGGGGTTAGTATGTACAAGACAGAAAATAATCTTTTTGATTCTTGTCTATTTAAAGGTCTGTGTTGCAAACAAGATATGAGAAAACATGGTATTTTGCCATCTCAGAAAAAGGTACAGGAAACACTCACTGCAGAGGTTACTTATAATACCACATTTCTAGCTGTAACTGCACACTTACAGCACTTTTTTGTTCAGTTTCAAAATGTCTGCTAGCCTAATTTACACATGGCCAAGCAGAAGTGGTTTATAGACTGACTTGTTTTCTGTAGCAGATATAAGTAATTACCAGTGCTGAGAAATTTTAATGGTAAAGTTCTCCATAAAGTGCTCTGGAAAAAAAAAAAGAAAGAAACTTCATCCTTTCTTGTAAAATAGAGATAATCTTTCTGAAATCAACAAGTGAGCATTATTTCTGAAAAATACAACTCTCAATGGAAAAAGAAAAAAAGGAAAAGGGAAGATGATTTAAAAAAGAAGGGGAAATAGAATTTCTAAACCATTGAGACCATATGTATATCTACTTATCTCAGATCTTGTTACAAGATCCAGTCCAAACCAAATGACTGGTCAGAGGAGTATCTGACTAATTTAATAACAATTATTCATGTTCTATTCAGATGAGGATAAGAGCATGATTTCTGAGTTGTATGTAGCAGTGTATTTAACTGTTCACAGTGAGTGGGAAAACTTCCTGGATTTATTCCCGTCTGTTGTGAAAAGAGGGATAAATAAGAACTTACACAAAAAAAAAAAGGTCAAAAAGTCACCACTAGACTAAAATACTCGCTTTACTAGGTGTGTGATGTTAGCGCTGTACCCTCAACATGAGATCTGAAGAACAAGATGAAGAGCTCACTAGGGAAAGTTTTATGTATAATAGGCTTATAAACGTATGAAACATACTCAGCAAAAATGTTTTCTCTGATGCTTCTTAAATGTGTTTGCGGTATGCTAGGATAAACATCATGTTGATGAGATCATAATATCCAAGCAACCCTGCTTTGTGGTGAACAGATTATGTTACGCTGATTGTTCTTCATTTTAATTCCCACAAGTCAGCATTTGGTAGATTCCTGACTGGCTCAGTTTCAGACTTGGCTTCTACTACCAGTTGTCTTTTGCAATGACTGGAGTTGCCAAGGAAGAATAAGGAAGCTTTGGTATCTTCAAATCTTCTGTTGTTTGTGGAAGCCTTTCACTTGGAGTGGCTTTCTGAAGGTGATACAGTGGAGAGTTTGGTATTTCTTATAATGTCCATGCAGTAGTTCAAGTTCAATATATGCCATTTTGAAGGCACGCAGCTGAGATGAGTGCTGTCATATCCTTCTTCTCTTACCTTCAGCCAGAGTTGAGGTTGTAATACATCTTGAGATCTGTAGGCTAAGGGAAAGAACAAAGTTAAATGTTGGTCTCTGATTGGATGTTTGGTGGCACACAAGTGTGTGGAGGAGGATGTAAAGCCATTTATTACACTTAGTCACACTTTGTTCCTGTCTGTTTTCACATGGAAGTCTCCCAGAAGAAAATATTTCTGTTGCTGGGAGACACCTGTTCAGAAATGTCAAAGGAAAACAAACCATCGTCCTTGAGATATTTCTCATCCTGTTGTATTTTGAGAATAAAGTCCTCCAGATGGAATGACAGTACTTTTGCAGACAGATGCAGTGAGCAAAAGGCAATAGATTTAACAGGTAAACATTTGTCTTCATCATCCTGGTAACCTGGTGCTTCTGGAGGAATGTGGATGCTCAGCTCAGTCCAACCCAGATGGAAATTCCTCCACAGCCGAGGTTGCCCTGCTGTGTCCTCACAGCTCTTCTATGCCCCTATGTGTGTCTCAGGGCAATGGGCTTTGCAGAGGTTCTCTTCCAGTAACTTGTTTGTGTTGGCTGCAGGAGAAGTTTATCATTTTTTATCATTTTTTTAAAGGATTGTTGCTTTCTGAGCACCCTGAGGAGCTCCTTAGGAACAGAGGAACTGCCCCCTCAAAGTGGTGAGCAGTCATCAGCCAAGTTACTTGCTCTGCTGTGTTTCAAACGCTACAAAAGAAATTGCCCAGCTTAGAGGCAAAAGACCAGCTTGTACTTTACAGTGCAGGAGAAATACAGGGACTTAGCTTCAGCAGTATCATGCTTCTGTGCTAGTCCTGCTGAATTTTAAACCAGACTTAATTTCCCTGATTCAAGCACTGAGCTGAAAAGCTCTCCTGTTTACTTCTGACTCTACTTGTTAAATCAATTGGCATCCTTACTTCAAGAAAGGGGGAAATGCCTTTTGTTCCTTCAAAGGGCAGTAAATGGCCAGTGAGGTGGTCTGATTTGGAGTTGAATGTGACTTCATGCTTGAAGGAAGCATCCCTTCTTTTCCTCCAGTCTCCATTTGAATGTTGAGCCCTCTAAAACAAGTAACTAGGCTAAAACCAGTAACATCTGTACTGCCTACAAAGGTCCTGTCTCATGTTGTCAGGGAGGAAAAGACACAACATTCCTTTCTGCTAACTCCTAACCTGGTCATTTGCGCATTTATGGAGGGAAGAGCCTGCAAGAGATATTTTGAGAATGAGCAGGGTGTTTCTGTCATTTTTGCGTCTGTGTGCAAGGAATCATCAAGAGTTTGCAGGAAAGAGGAACCCTAGAACTATTGTTAACTGTAACCAACACTGGTGACTTGGCTTTAGCTGGAATGATGAGATCTCTCAGGTTGTCTTGACACTGCCCTGAACTGTATGAGCTTTTGCCTCAATGTCTCTGGAACATTGCTTTGAACACTGCTTCACCCTGATCTTTCTAAATAGGATGTGGGCTTTTTCTCTGGTTTCTTCTCTTAGGCTAACAGTCAGGTGAGGGGCTTGCAGAGACTGAGCCTGTGGTCTTAGTGCCTGCCCCAGCTAACACAGAGAACATGCATCCAATCACAAAGTCTATGAGCAGGCAGCTCCCTCTGTCCTGTTGTTTTGTTGGGTTTTTATTGTTTGGTTGGTTGGTTTTTAATCTAGCCATTTAATTTCAACTTCAGTGGTCACACCTGGGTTAATTAGCTGATGCTGGCTTAGGCACTGATGTTAGTGTAACAACAAGATCATGCACATCATGGATAAGTTGCTTTGATGTTTAAGACAGAAGCCAGTGTAGGTTTTGCAGCCTGTGATGTTGGCAGTTGCACTTAGATGACGTATTTTGAACTAGGTCTTATATAAGTGTTCTGGGCTGCAGGTCCATTCTGTAGGATGGTATATTTATATATGTATATAGGTACACACTATAGCTAGAGTAGTGTGATGAGTTGTGAGTGTTCCTTGCCTACCATTTTATCCTGTCACACCAGCACCCTGTTGTATATACTGTAGCTCAGATCTAAAATAGGGAGGTTTTTGCTTGTACATTAATAATAACAAGATAATGAGGAAAAGAGCGGTGTGCCAAAACCAACTCAGAAGCACATCACAGTGTCTGCCAGCAAAAGACAGGACACTTTGCTGAGCTTATTCAGGAGTTTCTTTTCAGGATGATTCAGGAGACAACTGCAGCAACTGAACAAAGCAGCTGCTTCCTCATATCAGCTCCTTTCAGGCAGGGGAAAGCCCAGCTGGGACCAACCGAAAAGAGCACAGCTGGCCCGGTGGTGTCAGAGAGCAGGGTCACCCTTAGCTGACCCTGTGCAGCAAACCAGAACAGATGTGGCTGGGTCCAGAGGATGAGAGGCCTGGCACAGAGGCCCCAGTGGACTTGGTTTTCCAGAGTCCTTAGGCTTTAGGGCAACACTAAAGCTTGAAAAAACTGTATTATTTCCCAGTAACTACTTGGGCTGTGGTGAGTTATAACCTTCTTAAATTGAATTGTTCTATACCGGTGCTGAACAAGCCTTCCTCTCTCAAAGGAGGAACTTAAAAAGCTCAAAACAAAAGAAAAGCCCCTCAACGTACTGAAAATAGAGCCCCTGAATAAAATAAACACTTCGGGAGCATCTACTCCTGCAAACATGCAGCTTCTTCCTATTTTCTTCTCAGCCCAAATGTAACACTTACAAAAATTTAAAGATCCCACCTTTCACTTTGAGACCAGATAAAATGGGTCTTTTCTTAGTAGACACCTCTGTGTGCAGAAAAGAGGAAAGGAAAGGGCAGCCACCTGAGAAAGAAGACCCTTCCTCAAACCTGCATCTGCCAAGCTCAGAGCTGGCAGAGGAGACAGGAGAGGGGAGCAGCACGGCTCCCCCCGCCACCCTGCGGAGACTGCTGGCCTCTCCCGGGTGAGAAGCAGAGAGGAAAGAGAAATCTCTCTCTTTCACAGAAAAAGTAATTTCTCACGCTGCGCACAGCAAGTGTGCAAGTTGGAGCCATTTGCTTCCTCACAGTATCCTTTGCATTTAAAAATGGCATTTTTTATACCTGGACTCCCTATAGGTCTTCTCTTTCACCATCTACTACATTATGTGGGGAATGCCATGGAAATGGATGAGACATTTTGTGATTAATTTCATATTCTGAAGCTGAAAGCTTCAGGAAAAGAAAAAAAGAAAAGATTCCAGCATGAAGGAACGGGTTTTGCTAGCGACAGCTTTGGCTGTACTAGGCAGAAATTCTGAACATAACATTTATTTTGTGCATTGTGTGTGTGTACGCTAGTCCAGGAGCTGTTTCTGTCATACCATGTTGAAAAATCTTTCAATGCAGACAAATAGCAAGGTAATCTATATGCAAATTTGCTGGTTTAGTCAGTCTGATGTGCCTGTGACAAAGAGTGAATTTAATTATAGTTTATTGGTGCTGGTTTTGCTTGAGTAATCTGGAGGTAATGGTGCATAATGCTGAATTAATCTAGGATGAAAAAAATTGGTTTCCTGGGGATAAACTGAGACAAAGGCAAATCATCTTTTATTTCCACAGCTGGGTACGTTTTCCTGTACAGTCTTAACAGCTAAGTTTTCCTGGTGTCATTTGGAAACTACCAAATTTTAAAAAAAAAAAAAAAATGATCCAAAGGACATGGGAAGTAAATTTTCAGGAAGAATAGCTTCTGTTTGCAACAGTGGCATCATTCCAGCAGGTGATTTGATGTTTAGTCACTCCAGTGCTGATTCCCTCCTCCCTCACACCCAGTGTGCTCCGTCGCAGACTGAGTCACGTGCACCATGCTTTCAGCACAATGACAATTAGGAAGGTAGAAGGTGAACATTAGCGGTGTTGGAGATGGAAGACGTGGAACAAGTGGTCAGCGCAGGAAACAAGGATACACAACAGAAAATTGTCTAGTTCTTGATGTGAAAATTTTGAACTATTATGTGAGTGTGAATGCTTCAGATATTTCAGAGTAAAATTAATTGTTAAATAAAAAAGCAGTATTTTTTATTACAGATGACTCTCAGATACAAGGAATTATAGTACATACACACAGTTTTGTAAGATAAATACATAAACAATGGGGAGAATAAGACCAGAGAAAGGACCGTGAGAAAAGGGATATAACAGGTTTTGAAATTTTTATTTGCTGCATAAAGCAGTACTCTCTGGATACAATGGCTATAAGATGTTTTTAATGAACTAAAAATATTGTCTCAGTCATTCGAGAAGTGGAAGTCAGCAGAATAATTTCTTTATAGCAGAGCAGTTGCTCTTTTATTTTACAGGTCACACAGGTCTTAAAAGATCAGCTAAACCTGGTGATCTTAATGCAAGGAGTGCGTAACACCAGAAATAGGCCACATTTAACAGCAGACAGCAAATCTGAAGCACTTAGGAGTGATTTTTGAAAGGGTACTGAGTATTAATTCTACTTGCAGTCATGGGAGTCAGAGAAGTCTCAGATTTGTTGAGAATCTAGCTCAAGATAGCACAAGTTCATGGTCAGAAGATAAGGTATCAAAAAACATTGACCATTTGGAGGAAATCTAGATAAAGCCAAGGCTTTTGATCCAAAGCTAGTCACTGTTTTTATGCTTCTGGCTATTGTTTCTGCCTCAAAGACTGAGCAATGATCCATATGTTTTGGCACAAGAAATCCAATGAGATGCCTGAATAACTTCAGTTTACTTTTCATCTTCAGTGTTGGAAGAAGGTGAAGAAAAAGAACATTTTATTGGGATAATCTCTGATTTCATGCACACGCGACGTGAGCGCTTTTAGTCATTTGTTTTGGCACAAACCATAGAAACCATATCTTTCAGTTCCCATTTCTTCAGGTTTTCAATACGTTCTATTTTTTTTCCGTTAGGCAAAGAGTTTACTTTATATCTGAAAATGTGTCTGTGCACAAATATATTTTTTTTAAACCTCTTCAGAAAATAAGCTTGTTATATTCAAGTGCTTCTGCTTTCTTTATCTCCAGGCAGTTGATACTTGTAAAAGAGACAGCAGGGCAGAGGAGAGCACTGGGTTCTGTTCCACAGCTTTTCACTGCTTTCCGGGGGGGAACCTGGCAGATCCTTTTGCAGGCTGACATTTGAGGTGCTCAGGCCTTAAGAAGTAACTGGAGAGGTGTCCAACACTTGCAAAAATCAGGCCAGACTTCCACCTGTGTCTGTTTCCCCAGCCATAAAGTACTGATGATGCTACTAATTTATCATTATTAAGAGCTTTGACATCAACAGAGAAAAAAGTTCACTAGTCAAACTTACTGCATTTCAATGCACCATATTATTTTCCAAGCACCGTACTATGTATATTTCTGTGAGAAAAATTTTGGAGTCCCTTTCTACTTGCTTATTACAACTTTTCATTCAAACTATGTCTTCTGGGGTGGTCGCTTTTTAAGCAGTTCTCTTTTATAATTCACTTTGGTGCTGCATGTGATAAACCTTTCCAGACTGTCGGATGATTTTAGTGACCTTTTCAGGACACGGTATGCACCATGTAACAAAGCAGTTTATCTTTCTTTACATGTGAAATATGTAAGCTGTGGCATCCTGAGATTAGTGTTCATTTGTCTGGAGGTACAGTATTTCTCACATGACTCTGCCATGATTGATATTGTTATGGCCTCTGCTAGTTTCCCATAGAGGTTATTACACAGGCTATGAATCTAGTTTAGGAAGAACAGGGATGTGCGGTGGCCAGAGCTCCTTACCTCCACGTGCTGTACTAAACAACTATCCAGAGATGCAGGAGCCGTGAAAGGAGGTAATTGGTTTACATGGATCTTTGTACCAGGTTTTCATTTGCAGGATGTCCTTATTCTTTGAATTGATTATACTGAGTCAGCATTTTTGTACCATCTGATAAATATTGCATGCAACCTGAAGTTTTCAATAGAGATCTGAGTTTGTAAAGGTCAGTGTCAACAGCAGAGACTTCTGCCATTTTGTGCTGCCAAAGTAATTTCACTACCCAGTACTTCCCAAGCGAGCAAGCTGCTGGGGTGGGGATGTGTGTGACAGTTCTTGGCTGAAACATAATGCATCTGTGTCCAAAATTGCATGCTAAAAACACACTACAAAGTGTGGGTCATTACAGTTATGGGTCATCGGTAAAGTTACACGTAAAAGGAGAGCCAGTGCTGAGAAACCTCTTCGGAGACAGTGAGACAATGCAGTTCTCAGCTGATGTTACAAGGCTGAGATACAGGCTGCCTGTATCTGCCTTTGAAGCGTTTAATCTTCTTTATGAGACCTGGGTGTTCAGCAGCTTGCTAGTTTGGACCCTAATTGCCAGAATATACTTGTGATCGCATTTAATCGTGGTTGCTGGTCGGAGTAATTTAATCAAGAAGCTGGTTGGCTTTGGAATAGGCCCCAGTGGTGAATGTCAGTAGTTAAGATGGATTGCCCAGTGGAGATGATAACTGTAAAGGGATAGGGTAGGAAGTAGATAACTCCCATGTGGTCCAGCATAGGACACTCTAGCCTTGTTAGTCCCTCGACTCCTCAGAATAGTGATAACCCCACAGTCTCAAAATATTCGCAGACAGGATAAGCAGTGAGGTGAGGAAGATTGCTGATGGTGCTATGTAATTCCAAGCATCAAGGAAAGGGCAGACCAAAGAGTTCTGGAAGGACCTTGTGAGACTGAAGTTCTGGACAGGAAGACTGTAAATAACACAGTCTAGGTATGCACACAGTCATGTGCACAGGGACAAAAGCAACCAGAACTTCACCTATGACATTACTAACTTTGTGGTGACCTGTACCGTTCAAGAGCAAGATGCTGCTATCATGGTATATAACTTGATGAAGGCATTGTTTCGGTGCTCAGTAGTGGTTAGATATGTAAATAAAGTGTTAGGAATGATTAGGAAAGGCGTAGATGATAAAACAGAGAAGAGTGCCATACTGTGGCACAAGTGTATGGTTTCCCCTCACCTGTGAAGCTCCAAACCTCTCAATTCAAAGAGGATGTAGTAAACATTGAGAAGGGTCAGGGAGGAGCGACAAGAATGAGCAAAGGTGTAAGGAACAACTGACTTGATTGACTGCCTAGGCCAGGAGTCTGCAGGCTGGAAAAGAGATGACCTGTGAGGAATGTGATGCATGCCTCTAAGCTCAGAAGTGTCATGGAGAGGTGTGGATAGAGGTCAGCCATAGAGTGTCCCTTCCAAAATATGAACAATAAATGAAACTAGTAGCAGTCAAGTTCAGAGCAAAAGGAGATGGGTCTTCATGGAGTGTATAGCAGATCTGGGAAAATCATTGCTAAAAGATGTTATGGATGCTAAAATTCCGTCTGGGCTCAAGAAGCAGCTGAAGAAGTACCTGGAGGAGAAATCCATTGAGGAATCTAAATACGGAGAAACCACCTCCTGCTGAGAAAATCCCCTGATCTGAAAATAGTTGCAGAGAAGGAGAGTCTGGAGAAGGAAGCGTCATGTATGCTTGTCTTGTTCGTGCTCTTCACTCATCCGTTTATGGCCACTGTCAAAGTCACGATACTGGGCTCAGGGACCTTTGATCTGGCAGTATGGATGTTCTTGTGAAACTGGGATTTTGGCAGGGTGCTCCAGAGGAGAGGTCTGCAGCAGCCCTTCTGAGCTCCCCAGCAGTAGATCCCTGTGGTAGGGCTGTGTCTAAGTGAAGCACCTTTACCTGGCTTGCTCAATGCAGTGTCCTCCTCTGCCCCTTTTTATATAGTGTGCGCTTTCTTCCAAACGTTTGCATGAGTTATCTGTTAAAGTGTAGATGTCTATTTTTTTTTCTTTTAATAAAAACCTGCTGGTACATATGGTGTTTGAAAATGAGGGGAGGTACATAGACCCATTGGACTTAGCTGTCATGAAACAGGAGAAGAAAAAAAAATTGCTTTTTTATTTCTGAAAGCTTTGGGTGCCCTCTGCTGGGTTCAATGGGACCTTACACAATGGAGCAAAATTGCTAAATACTTGTTAAAATGTGCTGGAAGAATTGAATTTACCTAGGGTTGCAGTGCCGTTTGCATCTCCTGTTCCTCTGGGCTCTGTTGGTGATAATGTAACCCAGGTGCATGGGATGGACTGTGCCACACAGAGAAGTGCCTGCTTACAGTTCCCTTTTAGTTATACCATTAAGACTGAGTTCTCTAACGGTTTTCACTGTAACTGATCATATAATAGAGAAATGATGGAAGGAAGTAAGGAGTGTCTGTCATCCTGTCCTGGCCACACAGTGCAGTAGTGGAGCCTGCTCTTCCTTTGCTACTACTCCCTGGGCACCGTGGGCATGCGCCTAGTGCCCCTCATCCTCACATGGTATGTGAGGCCATGCTGTGTACTGCTGGGGAAAAAAAATTAAAAACTGCATCAAGATAAAATGTGTTATATTTAACTGAGATCAGTTCCTTTTTTTTGAGTCACCCTGGGGCCTCATAAATGGTTGGGTCAGCACAAGCCTGGTGTCTGCAGCGCTGAGGCAGGAGCAGGGACCCGTGGCTGAGGAGTGGGACCTCTGTATCCAGCTCCGCTTGTGAACCCCTGGCTCACCCGGCCATGGCCAGGGTTTGGCATCAGCAGTGGGGCTGTCCCAGCCACCAGCAGACGTCTGCAAGGAGCCATCAGGCTGCTGCATCAGCGCCGTCTCGGTGGCTCGCCAGCACAGGCCAGCGGCTGCTGGCAGCTCTCGGGGCTGTGCGGCGTCCTATGGAGCCCCCGGGGGCCTGCACTGCTCTGCTCTGGGGGCTTAATGATACATGTATTGACCTGGAGTCCTGGCTGCTAGGTGGGCTTTGGATTTTCTACTGCCCAGGCCAAAAAGGGGGGGTTGGCTGTAGTGAGTCTGCAGGGCATGTTTGGCTGCACTTTTGTGTATTTGCAAGATTTCACTAACTATACACCTGTAATTTATGACAATATAAATAGAAATGAACACATGAATGAGGGAAGATGAAGCCTCTTCTTTTGGTTTCATTCTTTTCCTTACATATCAGGAGGTGGCAGTATAATGTTCCATCCACGCTATTAAAGACCTATAGCCTTCCCTGCTGTAGCAGAGGAAGCAAATCCCTTCAGAGTCCTAGAGAGGATGTTCGGTCTCAGGCAGGCAGGCAGGTAGCATGGCATTTTGATGGTCTTTGAGTTGCAGCGACTTGTCACTGCCTATAAGCAGCAAGGGGAAGAGTTGTTTTTGAATTGTTTCAAAAAGAAGAAAAAAAGGCTTAAAAATTGTGAAGGTTTTGGTACAAACAAATGAAAAAAGTTACTTCCAATGGTGTTGCATTTTGTGTAATCCTCTACCTGGAGTACGTGGCAGTTTTACAAAATTGTTGGCAAACAACAGCAAGAGTAAAGCAGAATAAAAATGTGTAGGAAGAAAGCTCTGACTAGGCCCAAAGAAAGGCAGTGAATTAGAAGGAAAAATCTGTTTCAGCTGAGAGGTTATGCTTATCCAAATTTAACATGCTCTTTGAAACTAATTATGTTCAGCTTTCAGTCTGGATGCCTTACATATGACAAACCACAATGAAAAACATACTTCCTTCCAGCGTTTATACATCGAGTGTTAGACCTTGAACCATGACACTTCTAGACTTCATCGAACTCCAGATCACTATTAGATTTCTGTAGCCCTTGAATTCCTATTACAATGCATTAAAATGATTTCAATCAAATGCTGCCAGTGGTAACACGTGTAGTTCATAATCCTAATCTTTTTCATGTTTTCTTATATTCTGTTTTTGCTGCTTTTTTTTTTTTCCACGTCATCTTAGTGTTAACAGGATGCCCATAGGCAGTGTTCTCACCGAGGTCACTTGTGCGGTGCTTTTGCACTCTTGTATTGTGACGTGATGTCTATGTTTGTCTCATATCATGAATTAATATCTTACAGCATCCCCAGATTCAAAAGGAGTCCCAATATATCAAATACTTATGCTGTGATGATCAAGCAACCCTGCATCAGTGGGTAACAGGAATAAGAATCGCTAAGGTAAGATTAAAAGTAAATTTATTTAAATATGAGTTCTGTAAAATCCTGTCTACCTCAGGTTATTGACTGTCATCATCTCAACTGGAGGTACTGTGACGAGAATAGACACGTATATTCATGCTAATCTTACCATAGGAAGAAAGAGCGGAAGGGCAGCATGACCAGCATGGATTTGCTGAATGTTCCTGTACCCCAGTGATCAGTGTGTTTTTCTCATTAACACATAAGGGTGAATTTTGTAGCTATAGAACTCCTACTCATAAAACTCACTCCACAGTTCTCTGGTGTAATAATAATATGCTGTGGCTAAAGTTGTGCAAGCTCTGTTCAGTCCAGGTGTGTCATTTTTCAGACAGTTCTACCCAAATTGTCTGCCCCACCCTCTTCAAAAAGATCTGGATTCACAGCCTGTTTTGTTTTGCACAAAACATTGAGGAAGGTGGATTTGCACATAGCACAGTGTACTGGCTGGCTATACATGAACACACAGACCTGCTGCTGGTAGGCATATATTATTTTCTGCCAATTTTGCTTCAGGGTGACATCTAACAAAGGTGTGGAGTGGAGATAGACTTTATTTTTTTGTCTTACACTGCTAGAGCTGTTTGCTGTAGAGCCCAGGACTGAGCACCCCAAGTCTCCAGTAATAAAAAAAAAAAAAAAAAAAAAAAAAAAAAAAAAAAAGAAAATTCATATCATAAACATGAAAATGTAATACTTGGAAAGCACTAGAAAAAGATAATCTATTGAACATGGTTGGCTTTAAAGCCAAGTTTCAAGATGTTTACAGATACTGAAATGAACAAAAAATAGGAGAATGATATCCGTAGGACAGCATTTGGTCATGGGGATGGGGATTCCTGTTTTGTGCGATTATGGAGATGCTTTCCACCTGGTCCTGTACGGAAACAGGGAAACCACTTGTAGAAAGCTACTTTTTAGCCAAACTAGTCTGATAGTAGTGGAGTCAGAAAAGTTGGCTAAGAGCAAAATGAATGGTTGGCCTATTTCAAGATTAATACCTTTTTTTTTAATTGTTTTAATTGTTTTGCAGTATGGCAAGACGTTATATGATAATTACAAATGCGCAGTGAAGAAAGCTGGCTTGTCCTCTCGGTGGACAAATCAAGGGACTGTGGAACCAGCTGCCCCCACGGGATCCTTATCAACAGGTATTAAAGCTGTCAGAACAGTTGAAATCACAATTATTGCCCTCTTCTGCCATCATCAGCATTGCACATAGTCTTTGTTCAGAAAAATGTCCCACACAATGCCTTGTTCTAAACAGGCCAGAGTAGCTCTGACCTGTAACCAGCTATCTGCTAAGCTCTTGCTTTAAAGTTAAGATCGAAGAATACAGACAGCCCACCAAAGGTCAGTTTAAATCTGCACAATTTAAGAAGGTATTTTTCTGTTGGCATCTGAATACAAATCCATTAACCTCCTGCTGCGTTTTACGGTTTGATGGTCCATGTCTTGAACTTTTCTATTTGTCCATCTCTAAACTGGCAGCATCAGAGTTATTCTTCCAGCAGGTGGAAGGGATGAGTGGGCTATTCAGAGAACAGTAATTTCAGAAAGGGAGTGTTACAGGGTAAGCCCTTCTCTTTCCTAGCCTTTTGCTCATTTGCAGGGTAGCAGTGTGGGTGTCAGGAAAAGGAGACAGAGGAAGAAAGAATTGGGTTATTCTCTAACTTTACTTTTCCAATAGCTTCATCAGATTGCTGTTACCCATATTATTATTGTACAGATGTGACGGTGTATGATACTAGCTGTAGCTTGCAGTAATGTTTTTAGTTTGCATACTTGCTTTATTTATTAAGAAGGACACGCTGGCCAAGTACACGTGGCTATAAGGGCAGTAAAAGTCAAAATCAGAGTTGGCAATTACCTTTACCATTAGTCTTCTGACTTGTGATGTATACTACTACAACTCAAAATCTTTCAAACACCTTCCCAGGGCTTTAGTTTGCCTTTTCTCAGTACTTATAAGAAAAGGATGGTCTTTCTACTAAGCTTTGGAGTGAAATCATGGTAATAAATGCTTGTTTGGGGTGGGGAGAAGTAGTAACAAACTGCTAGTCATGTGCAGGGGTACTTTAATGAGGGTGGATGGGACAGGGTCATGGAGCGTTTTCTGTCCTGGTGTTGGTGGCAATAGAGAGGTGGCTGGCCAGCAGGGCTTTGTGCTGGTGCTCCAGTCTGTACTGGAGAGGGGCAGGTTCGAGGACTAATAAAGTACAGGTACATCTGGATAATTTGAGATCCTGACTAGAGTCCAGGGACATTGTTTGTGGTCATAAAATATACTGCTAATCTTAACTAATGGATCCCATTAAATGGTTAAGTAGCCTGGAAAGATTTTAGCCATGTATGTTGTCTCTGTTGAAGTGTCTCTGAAGGATCATTAGTGTTCTAATTGAGGCAAGTCATTGTGATTCTTGCTGTCTTGCAGTTGTCAGTACTGCCCTTTATGAAACCCAGGGCCCAACTATATTATTACCTTAACTGACTGACTGTGAGCAGTTGTTGGCTCACGTTTTAGAAATGGAAAAATGCGTGGCCATTTGTGTATGTCAGTTTCAGTTTAAGCTAAATTCTGCTGTTGAAAATTACAGTCCTGTATGAACTTAGAAGAGGGCTGTACTCTACCAACTTCAGTGGCAGTCAGAAGAAATGCTCAGGAAAGCAGGTGGAACTTCTGTTCTCGCGGTTCATATAGCCTGTACTCCCTGGTCACTGCTGTGGCCAGCATTTGTGCGTTCACATATACCCCAAACTGTACAGTTTGTGGTTCTGACGTGTCCCAAGTGTAAGGTGCATCTCAAGCACAATCAGTTGTCTGCATCTCTGTCTCACACAAACAGCAGCGTGCGCTGTGTGCCAGCACAATATCACGATGTTCAGAGGAAGGATGCTGCTTTTTGCAGATGTTCTGTATCTCTACTAGGCTCTTGGTTTTCTATATTTTGCATTGCATTTGGACTACTTTTTTCTTCTTAAATGTTATTTCAATGTAAAATTTTGGAGAAAATGACTTGCAAAGAATACTGTAACATTTAAATTAAAAATAAGTCTTGACAGAAGAATGCATGAACTTACGTATCCAGTTGACTGGGGGTCCTTTTAAGTGGCTGACTGTGTACCATATGTAGAGGTATGTGACAGGAGCTCATACAATACCTGTTGCTTTCAAGTCTTTTATAGCTTATGAAATCCATTAACAGAAGAAGAAAGAGGTTACCATTTAGCTGCATCTTAACTTTCTGATATATTGTATTTGCCAAGTAGAACGCTGCACACTGCAGTATCTAGAGTGGATCTCTCCATGCCCTCTTTTACTACACTATAAAATTTCAGTGTCACTGAGGGCAACAATGTCTTGAGGGCATCAATGTCCTTGAGCATTGTGGAACCCAAACTCCTGCTCTGCTATGGACAACAGTGAACTGCGGATAGACGGTAACTCGTTCTGCTTGAGAGCCTGGCCACAGAACGCAGGGATTTACATCACTGTCTGCTGAGCACTTACAGCCACAAGATTGGTTTAATCTCCTTATTAAACTTCCATGTCAGTCCTTCAACAAACACAGGCTGTGGTTTGAATGATCTAAATGGCTTTTAGGATTAAATATTCTGGATCGCTTGTAGGCACAGATATAAAACACAAGGACTTCAGACCATCTTTGGTCAGCCCTCGAAGCCTAAATAACCCTACTAAATTCAATACACTGCAGAGTTTGTCTTACTTCTTCATCAGTTGTGTGATTTGCAGGCATGGCAATGAAAAGATTTTATTTTATTTCATATCATAGTCATGGAATCTCCTGGTTAATCAGAAAAGTATGTGTTAAGATTAAAACCATCTTTGTGCTTAGATTTATATTGCAGACAGCTAAGGGTTCATTTGTATCCAAAAAGCAGAAGTGGAACTTCACTGCATCTCAGAACTGTAAATTATAATGGAGTTAAAGCAGTCACTAAGGTTTACAAATGTCTGTATCTGGGCACCAAACATTATCTACTACTTTGACATGTACAGCTTCCAAAAATCCTAGACTAAACTGGAAAGTCTATTTAATCCTCATCAGACTACACAGGGGCTGGGAGTTTCTCCCTAACTAAAACCACAATTTTTTCCTTTGGTTTTACATTCACTTATGCCATTTGACAGTACTAGGCTCTTTGTGTATATCCCTTACAAACATACTAATGGTGAGCAAAAGTTTTGCAGAGCTTTAGCTTAGCCAGCGAGCAGAATTTTGCTAATCTGAGAATTCAGTGAGCTTTCATGATTCCAGATGAGGGAAAAGGTTCAAAGCTATTAACTAACTTACTAAAAAAAAAAAAATGGATCAGCCCATCTGTAGTACTTCAAACCTTCAGCTCTTGTGACTCTTACTGGTATGAAACTATTGTGCTTTTAGTCTCTAAGCTAAATTAAGGGGGAAAATGTGCAATAAAAACTGGGTGTAGTTAATATTACAGTACACCGCAAATTTTAAAATGCTGTTAAGAAAGACAGGTATTTAAACAACTGAAGGCCGGAGAGTGATCTTAACTATGCCAGTTTGATTTCTGCATAGCTCCTCTTCCAAAGCCAGCTCCCCTTCTCTATTCCTTTGTCAAGCTTAGCTGTCCCTTTCTGTAATCACCATTTCCAGCAGTCAGAAGAAAAAGATCTTCATTTGTCACCGCCTTTATACACACACTGATAATTTCTGCTATATGTCTTCATAATTCTACCACTTGCTTTTCCTGTAGGTTTATCAGCTACAATCATGGGGATATGTGGACAGGTATTAGTTTTAATACAAGGTATTGTGATTGTTTTCCTCAGGTAATGAACTGAATATGAAAAGTCACAAAGCAACCCCAAAGTAGGAAGCAGACATCCTCATGGGTTTTACTGAATTACTTACAAAACCTGTAATAAGTGGTGGAAGTTGTGAAGGCTTTTTAATTGCCTCTTTCTTAGTTTGATATTCCCTGATCTGGTTAATACTGCAAAAATGTAACCCTCTTTCCCCTCTCTCCCTGGTATTTGTCACAGGTGCTGTTCAGGCAAATGGACAGATTGCCCAGATTGTTCCTCCATCCCGTGCAGAAGTTGTAGAGACTCAGAAGCAAGTGGATACGTCAGAGGCACAGGTCAGCAGATACTAGCAGTGCACTAGTTAAATGTCACCTATGAATCACTTCTCTGAGCTTGGTTTTCCTTACCCACTGTCTTCCCCCCTCAAAGTGCCCGTGTGCTGTTGTGACAAGGATTTGGCTTCTGGACAAAGCGGCTGACTTCTTGCTGTTCCTCCTCATCCTTTACCCTCTGCAAACTGTGCTTGACACACAAAAGCCTAGGAGCCACGGGTAGGAAGTGAAGGCAGAGCCATCCACCACTTCCATTCTTCAGAACAAGTAGCTGTGAGTTCATGTAGCAGGAATAGGAACACACCTTCTGGGGTGGTGCCAAAGAGTCTGTGCTGCCAGATTCTTGGTGCCATTTTCTGTCTCTAACAGAAAACAGGTCTTGCCCTAGTAACACCATGGCTACATAGTGGTTTCATAGGAAACACTGTTCACAGCTGAAGATGTGTATGTTAGAAAAGGAAGGAAGTGTGAAGAAGTAAGGGCAAACGTTGTGTTTTTGTTAAACGCTAAATGCAGTCCTTTGTTAAGCTCCTAATTTTGTATACCTGCTCCATCTCTGGCTGTAAAAATACCAGTCAGATACAGCGTGAGGACTTCAAAAGCATATACATGTCCTACAGAAAAAATAACATTTGTTTGCAACTCATCAGTCGTGTCCCTCCATCTTCCATTAAAAGCACATGACAAGCAAAACTAAATTCCTAGGATTTTTCTTTCACCTGCATTGTGCGTCATACAGTTCCTGTTTCTATCTTTGAGTTTCTCCTTTAAGATCTATTTCTCTGCTCTGAACCTCACTTCCTCTGTAATAGATCATGTTCTCAGAACTCAGGCAGTGGTTCCCTCCTCCTGAATGTCTCATTTACTTGCTTCTTTTTAGGCAAGAGGAGAGAGCAAGAGAATGCAAGCAGGTTATACTGGGTTAAGGCCAAAACTAGTGTTGCTGACTGCAAGGTTGCAGAGCACTGTTCTCTAACAGAAGCGAGCATGTTGCCTTCCTCATCTCAGAGCTTCTACATGCCTGGGACCAAAGGATCAATTTGAAGTCTTTCAGGGTACACTGGGCTAGGGCTAGAGCACTAGGTTTACTGGATTTAAACTGATAATTTAACATAACTAAAAAGTAATCTGTTTGAAAGCTTATGTTTTCAGGAGAACAGACTTCTACACAGGTTTACAAGGATAGATAGCATGTTTGTATAGTAACTGTCAACAGCTACCAACTGCCACCTAAAAAAAAAGGAAGAGAAAATTATGCTCAGATATTGCCAGATAGGCTTTATTTATCTTCAGTGTCAACAAGCAAACACAACATAAAAGAAAACCCACCTGAAATTTTGCCAGAATAAACATAACCGCACTGAACTGCTATCCTACATTTTTCCTAACTTTTACGATGGATCCTTTGATTAAATTTTTGCTTTAAAAAGTTATCAGAATGTTTGAGTGTCTACTGACCTTGCAAGCATGCCTAGAACTTAGTGGCCTCAAGGGCTTATTAGTCACGCTGTTCTTTCAGAAGTGAAGGAGTGTGTGTGCGCTTTGCCCAGCAGGCAGAAAACACCCTTCTCCAGCCTTCTCCAGCCCTGTCAATGGCCCTTGCCTGTTCACCACCAGAGTATCTTTCCTCTGCTGTGCACTGCCCAGAACATCAAAGGGAGCTTTCCCGACTGCTTTGTGGTGCCCTCCTTCCCACACAGAGGGGGCAGTGCAGTATTCTGCCCGTGAATGCACATCAGAGTGATGGGCACAGTGAATCCAGACACAGAAGCTTTAAAATCCCAGATATCTCCACCTTCTTCCCTGTTTGCTGGTGTTGCGTGCAATGAGTTTGGCAGAGATAGGTGACTTCATTATTTTAGCTTTACCCAGAGACCCAACAGTCACAGCTAGAATGGGAGATTATGATGGTAACGAGAGCCCAAACTATACCTGCTATTTAAGTCCTCAAATCGTGTTCAGTACTTTTCGGATGTAAAAACACCACGGATTTTTTTTTAAGGTCTTCATGTTCTTAGGAAATGAACAGTGGGATAGGACATCAAGAAAGTATCTTTATAAGTCATTAACTGCAATTCTTTAAAAGTTTAAAAGCACTCGTTTTCTGAGGACCGCATTCAAAAAGCACTGTGAAACTCTCATCAGGGAGATTTCCACTGTCAAAGCTCTGTGGGCAACTCCAGAAAGAAAACAAAACGCTGCTTGCATGCTTCAGGCAAAATGTGCTCTACCTCATTTCACAGTCTGCGTGCTGCACTCTGCCGTCTTTTCACTGTTGTTAGGCAGTGCATTAGTTTACACGTGCACTGACTGTCTTTTGCTTTTATTCCTTCTGCTTATTAAAGGCTAAGTCAAATAACCTCAGCGCACCTGGCCTGGCACAGCCGGTGTTGAGGCCACAGAAATATGTGAACAAGAGGAACTCACTGCAGCCTCCTCCTCCTCCTGAGAGGCGGTCGTCTGCTATTAGCGTTTCGCCGATTCTGCCCTCCAAAGTCAAACGAGACAGCGGCATCTTCCTAGCAGACCCGGAAAGCTTTCCAGCACCGCCACCTACCCTGATGGCTGGTTTGCCGCCGCCACCACCACCACCGCCATCTGATTTCTGTGAACCCCCTCCTGATTTTGTGCCTCCTCCGCCACCTTCTTCCAGCAGTGGTGATGAAGACCTGCCCTTACCCCCCCCACCTCCACCTGTCTCCAGTAAGCCACCACCTCTGGCGAAGAAACCCGTGCCACTTCCCTCAAAAAGGCACGAAAACACCGTACAGGATGGAGAGCCAAGATCAGCTGGGCCACCCCCAGTTGGGGGTGGAGGCAGGCAAGCAGATTTCATGTCTGACCTAATGAAAGCTCTCGAGAAGAAAAGAGGCAGCAGCTCCTGAACTCTGGTGCCGGTGGACTTTAAGCCATAGCTGTTGTGTCACGGAAGGTTGTGCTGGGTAGAGCCTCACCAGGAGGAATTCTCAGAATTCCTGCTGGGGGGCCCAAGAAGTGAGGCGGGGTGCTCTCTGTCCCCTACTTTGTCCCTACAGTCTGCTCCTTCCTCGCCCCGCACTCCCTTGAACTACCACTGCAGCAGCAGGCCAAGGTAAGAATTTGGCTGCAGAGTCTTGCTTCACTCCATCCAGGTAGCCAAGGATGGTGGAGCAGGACTCTCAGGGCTGGCCAGTGGGTCAAACACAACTGTGGCTGCCTCTTTAGTAGAATTATAGCTAAGGAAACAATACAGCAGCAGTGTCATGTCAATTTTGAGAAGTGGGAAAATGCCTTTTAACAGAATTCCCCCAAGGGTTCTTTATCAGAAAAGTCCACGCTATTTTTTTTTTTCAATCAAAAGATCCCTTTTTTTTTTTTCCCCCAAAAAAAAGTAGTCTTGTCTTAAGAAGAAAACCCTCAGCTAGACTATTCTGAGATGCGGTGTAAGACCAGGGCTGGTTCCAGAGGGTATAACCCCAAGTGTTAACACATCACTGTTTGCATGTGCAACTCCAGTCAGCACTCACCATTGCTGTCTTTAAATCTCATTGATTTGGTTAATTTTAGACAAAGAAAAATTCTTATCTGAAAATACTGTATCCTTCCCTTGGTAAGCAGGGTCTCTTTCTGTTGGTTAACATTTGTCTTCAAATTGTACCTAGAAATAGTCTGTCTTCATAAAGACTTCGTAATTATCTCATACCTGATATGAATATGTCTCCTCCTACTTTTTTTTTCATTTGTTCTCAATTTTAATTCTCCATTGTTCATTTAGGCAGCATTCATTATTAGTTCTCAAATAAAAATAGCTTCTATTTTGTAACTGCACCAAGTGTCACGGTTGATGAACAGGCATTTTACTGGAGTTGGTACCACTTAAACAGTTTTTTCCTTTGCCAATACCTCCTGGATTCCATATTTATTTCTTCCAGTCTTTTCTCTCATGCACGTCATTTTCTAAGCTTCCATAAATAATACATTTCTGTATTTTCCAATACAAAAAGCATAAAAAGTGAAGTACGCAGTCTGAGTAGATAAATAAAAGCAGCTGACGGAGCAGGAAGAGAAAGCACTGCAGTTTGTCAAAACAGGGTCCCAAGGGCCAGCGCCGAAGTGGTGGTGGGAGGCAAGGGAACGAGGGGCTGATGGCAGCGCCGTGGCCTGGGAACATTTTAGGTCATCTGTAGTCTCATTTTTGGTTTAACGCTGCTTTGCCAATGCCTGCGTACCTGCATGAACAGCCTGGCAGAAATAGGAAGTACCTTTATTTTGAAGCGGTGATGTGATTGATCTGAACTTGACTACTTAAAAAAAAAAAAGTGAGAACACTGATGACATTATGAACCACACGTATTTCTGCCTGCCACTGAAGTGACTTGACTTTAAACTAGGCACAAAGCACAAAGCAGTGTGATTGCTGGTAGAAGTGGCTGCATGATCCATAAATGCTACTGTAGAGGGCAAAGGTGGTTGCCTTTAATAATCTGCCTGGTTTTGAACTTGAAAAAATATTAAAGCATTTTAACTACAAGGTTTTACAAGATCGTGTGGTGATGCTAAGAGCTGAATATGTCTGTGCACAGACGGTGGGGAGCTAGGGTGGTGTCTGCAGGGACCCCCTGTGGAGTGCAGACAGGAGCAATGTAAAGGAGGCCACACACTCCACACCAGTGTCACACCTCGCTTACTGGGGGTGAGTGCACTCCCCAGTGGCTGTTTCTTTGAGTCAGGTGAAGTACTTAACCAGTCTGGAAGAGGTAGGGGGTGTTTTCGGTTCTCTGGGGTCATGCAGATGTAGTAAGCTACTGGTGCCTGGCCCATCAGGGCAAAACTTCTTGCAGTCCTACGGTATTTGCAATTTTTGGTGGCTGCAAGAGCATATTCCATCACACGACTGCAAAGACCAAGACTTCAGTCTGATCAAGCACATGTGGTGAACACGCAGTATCGAGGACACAGAAGCCCCTGACAAATTGGAGCACCACCAAACAAGATGTGTCTGTATTGCTACTTCACCGCTAGGAGGAGATGCTCAAAGCACTGCAAGCGAAAGGAGAGGCTAGAAGCAGCCAGCAGGGATGGAAGGATGGACACGAGGAGCTTGGGGATCACAGAACAGGGATACTTCAGTCAGGGAAGTGCCAAACTGAGTCACCAAAAAATGTTTGTGACATACCTCAGCTGCTAATGTTTTCAGCTGAGACAAGCTGAAGAAGCTAAGGCATGGTTTTTCTGCAGCAAGCGTGCCCATCCATCCCCACAGTTACTCAGGTACAGCCTTGGGACAGCCAGTCACTTTTTCCTCCTGCCTCTCTTTGAGCACCCAGGCTCCACTCCCAGAGGACAACATGGATGAGACTAAAGACTGTGCAGAGATCACCTGTGCTGTGGGTATGGCCTGTTAGGGTACCAGGCCTTTTTATTTAATATAGACAGAGCCCATGCAGGTCCTCGTGGTCTTCTAGTTCCCTTGCTTTCACCAAACTGAGCAAAAAACTTGCAGCTGGAGAACTGCGTTCACCAATACAACAAGTGAAACCTGTAAGTTCTGAACTGACATGCAAGAACAATTCAAAAGGTACCTTACCATCTCCAGAGAGCAAATCTGAGACATTCTTTTGAAACCAGTGCAATGATCGTAAGCTTAACCAACTAGGTTGGAGATTGAACTAGTTTTAAGTGCAGGAGAAAAAATACTAACTAGCTAAAAGTAGGAAAGTTAAAATTAAGAGCTTAATAAATGAAAAAGGTTCTCTCTCTCTCAATTGGCTTTCCTATCTACTTGATTTAAACAATGTGCAGAACCATCAGATGCGAAAGAGCTGGGTGGTTTTTTTGTGAATTATTAGGAGTGCTCATCTTTGAATCACTTAAGTGACACCAGCTGTCTGCTACCCAACTACTTATATTTCATAAAAGAAAATCGGTTTGATTTATGTACTCAGCATCAAAATAAGTGGCATATGTTCTTAGACAACTGCGGCACAATGAGCTATTTTCTCTGAGTTCACAAAGCACTACGATTTTTACACAGCCTTCCTAGCGTTCACTCTTCCCACATGAATGCCCAGCTTCCTGCCCTGTTTCCTCCCTTTTCTTTGTTACAGCACAATAAACTCAATTTTATACATTTTACAGCCTCAGTCAATCATAACTCATGTACTTAATTTTACACACAAAAAAGAGCTTTCTTCAATAAGAATCAAACCTGACAGAAAACTCCAGAGATTGATTAAAATGCTGCGATGATTAGACCTCTATCACCTATTTTGTGTATGTAATGGTGGCACTGAATTTCTGAAATGTAAGTACTCAAACTTTCCATTCAAATAACAGAGCTACTAGCTCAATGATACACAATTATCTGGCTTTATTTGGCACCAAAAAAAAGATGCTACAAAATAGAAACAGATCTTCAAAGCATTTGTAAAAGAAAAGAGAAATCAATCTTTCTTCCCCTATCTAACCTTTTGCCATATGAAATTGTCTTACTCCTGTAGTTATGTACATTAGCAGAGACTGAAGTTGCAGCATGTTATTCTTAACCTTTCTTCATATCTCAAGTGGAAGCAGTCTCAGCAGCTGTCTTTTTCTTCGGGCTTTTACATCACTGGTACAGAAGGACCCACTCCAAGAGACCATTTTTTTCACATGGAAAAGTCCACACATGGGGGATCACCACTGCTGACCCTCGTAACAGTTCTCCAATACAGAGAGAAGATGGTACAAACAAGTAACTGTTTAATCAGTATTTCTATTTCCCATCTGCTTTTGCATCACTGCTGTGTTTATGTAACATGAAGGAAGAGGCAGCTCCAGAGCAGGAAGGAAAAGCCCATGTAAGAATTTTAGGAATTACATCATGAAACACAGTACTAATGTTTACAGTGTAATCATAAACCATCATAATTAAAATCTAGAAGTAGGAAGTGAGGTGGTACAAAATTCTGAGCATCATGTGGTCTCACTTCTCTACTTTGACAAAACGTAAGGTAGTGTTGAGATAACCATGTATTTTTCAAGTACTCTATTTCAGGCACTTCAAGAAAAAGTAGAAATTTAAATGGACCTTGTGGCAAAAGTACAGGACAACTATTACACAGGGATTATTGACAGTCTCCTACAAACTGGGATACGTGCATATTCTCTTTGAGGGAAACAAACAGAACAGAAGAGATTCAGTAGAACTAAGACTTACAAATCGTCTTGGCCTTGCAGAACACCTGAAGGCAGCATGATTACCTGTAACGGTCAGCAGCACTATTATGAAATCGGAGTAGTCAGGATGACATTTCATCACAACACCTTATTCTGCAATTACGCGAGAACAGGTATCATTGGCAATGTTCCCACAGGTTGTAAACACAGCCCACGGCTACAGGGCTTTTACAGAACTCCCTCACCACCCCACTCCTTTTACCCGGAGCTGTTGCCAGCACAAACAGTAACCCAGTGGCTGCAGAAGAGCACTTACTGCTTGCACAAGGAATGTTAACTCAGGCTGAGCAACTGTATATCTGAGGGGAAACCATCCTGAATAAGTGCACTGATTGTATTTAAGAAGCAAAGGCATTTGTGTATTTTTTGTAGTCAGTGAAAGATTTCTAATAACGTAGATTTCTTTTCCCCCACTAATTATATTTCTAGAAATAGATTTGTGAAATGCTAATCATAGCACTTAATACCACTTCAGAAGCATTCCATTTCAGAAGCAAGTGAAGAGATCCAAATCTCTTCAGAAGAGATTTGGATATTCTAAACCAATCCGTTTTGGATTTGGGAAGGGTGGAGGTAACATCAAGAAATAACAAAACCCCAGATAAGTGAATTTTGCTAGCAGAACGCTGCACTTGAGAGCTTGCGTATTAGTTTTAGCTTAATTATACACAAAGTTTTGTGATGTGGAATTGGAGCGTTAAACAAAGATAAATACCAGGACCCTGGACTCAAAACAAAGACGAGTCCCACACTGTTACAATCCAAGGCACTGCTATGTAACAGCTTCAGTTGAATTTTAAATATTTTCCCTGCAATATTTTTGTCAGACCAACAGCATCAGGAAGCTGACTGCAAAAGGTACGTTGACCTGACAATGTACCTAATGGGATGCAAGAAAGTCCTTTTCCATGTCCAACCAGTGAATGTTTCCTGAGTCATTATATCCACACACCAACAATCTCTCTACTACTATCAGAAGATAAACTTTCAAAGAACAGTAAGCCAGGCTTAACAGGCACCTGACTCTGGCAAAGATACCAAAACCTATTCTGGGGCAAGTCACTCCCAAGACAGGTGTATTTGCTTACAATTTAATTCAATTTCCTCTAAATCTTCATTGGCAGCTTAATGGGACAAAACAAGGTCAAGGAGAGAAAAGGTAATAAGGTCTAGGTGTAAGGTGGTGCTCTGCAAGACTTCACCTTTATATCTTCAGATAAAACTACATTTGGTAAGTGTGCAACAACAATGAGAACATTAATCAGAACATTCTATGATTAAAAGAAGATGTATTTTAAATTGACCAGACCTTTAGACATTAACACCTGATCAGATGTGAATTCTGCGATGTTAAATATGACAGTTTGGCAGAACTTAAATATTGGGACTCAAATTAATGCACAACTGAATACACAGGGCAGTGTTATTAAATGTCAATATGATTTGTTGATGCAACCATACATAGTGGTCCATTTCTTTCATCTTTATAAAGTTGGTCAAGATCTTGTCTAGCAGCATAGCAGATTCCAGTCCACATAGAATAAGAGGGACAACTTCCTCTGGCTTGATTCCTGTTTGAAGGCCTGAGCCATTTTTCCAATGGCCAAGACCTTTACCATTTTTCTTGCTTGTTTAACTTCCTCTCAGGATGAACAGCTTACTTTAAGATCCTTGGCCCAAGCTGGTGGGTGTAGGGAATAGCCTGCTTTCTCTGCAGCCTTCTGTCTCCGAAAGGGATGTTGTAAAATCTGTTGTAGGAGGTGAACCTAGAAGCAATTAAAATGAGTAAGTTTTTATACAATATGTTTTCCTGAAATTAAGAAAAGTCTCTGCCACTTTATATTGGGCACCGTCCTGACTCCAGAAATTGTTCCATGAGTTACTTACTATTATTAGAATTACTATTATAATAATGAACACTTTTTATAATTAATACTGTTAACATTGCTAATATTATTGATAGCATTATTGCTGTTATTAGTAGTGATTGGTATGACGGAACAATGTTGGTCAAAGTGTAATATGGGTTCAAAGTGCAAATGCAACAATTGTTTCATTAACATTCAGAACAATTACTAACAAATATATCAGGAAAGGATTAACTAGCTTTACCTCTGAAAAATCATTCAAATTGGCTTTTTGCACTGCTGATTCTGCCATCCAATTTCTAAGCACGTATCTGGGATTAACAGCTGAAACCAAAAGTAAATCATGATCAATTCAGTTAGACGTGTTCAACAAAAACAGAACACAGTCATAGAAGAAAATTCACTGAAGTCTTCAGGAATTTTTAATTTGCAGATCAAAAAAACACATATAAGAAGAAAATAGAATGAATGCCTTTATTTATGAGCTGCTAAAACAATTCTTTAATCTGCAATGTGTAACACCAAAGTCCCATCACCCACATTTAAAACAAAAATTAGAACAGTGTAGAGCATCAGGTTGATAGAAAAAGAACTTCCTGTTTCCAGCAGACTTTTAGTTTAGTTGACTACAGCCTAGGTTCCTGGTACACTGTTGGAAAGTATATTTCAATGTCAATATATTCCTGAGACCAAAATAACGAATAATATTATTTAAGGTAAAAAGGAACTAGTAAGATATTCATAAAACCATACGTACTTAGATTTTTCTTCTTCTATAGAATGTATCAAAAGGTTAGCCATAAAAGCCTTTAATGTTGCATTTCAGCTGTGTTTTTTTTAAGGAACCATTTTTTCAACTTTGTTGTTCCTTTTTATTTTTAATCCACATTTTTTTCCACAACTGTCTGCTGTATCTTTTTTGAAACACCCGTGACTACTGCCTCGCTTCTCTGACACGTTCCAGGCTGATTGTGTCTAATTAAAGGTAGGGAGATCATAAGGACCCTGAAAATGAGACTGCTGAATTAATAACCCAGGCTACATCTTCGTGGATGGTAAATAACAGCTTATAAAAAGGAGCTCTACCAAACTGTATGCCAAGGAAAATGCTCATAGCCTACATGTTTTTTATTATCAATTTGTTAGCAGATAGAACGTCAACGAAACTTTTATTTTTCCTCTGCAATTAAAGCAACGGATTCTGCTTCAGAAACAGTTTTCCCTTTAATTAATGATCAAAACAATGTTACAGATTAATTGTAACAAGTATTTCCAGCTTGCATCATACATCTTATTTTGACACTGGTCTGCATATTTTCCCAAATTCAGTAGCTGATTTATCCCACAAAGAGATTAATTAGTAATGTTAGAGACATTAGCACCTATGGCCTGTGATTTATGGACATAAAAAAAACTTCATCTGTTCCTTCCCTTTTCACTGACGTCCCAGTAAGGTTTTGTATAAATAGATATTAGCTCAAGCCTCATATTTTATATAATATGAAATGTTTCTTTCAAAAAATCAATGCAGCTGTATATTCCTCTTGTCCTGGTTTTGGCTGGGAATGGGCAAGTGGCTGTGTGGGGCTCAGCTGCTTACTGGGGTTAAACCTCAACCCTTACAAATTTTCTTACAGCTTATTTGAAAGAGAAATTAGAGAAAGCAAAGCATTCATGAAAATCTCCACCCCGTATTTCCCTCTATTCATTCCTGTAGTCAATTTGTTATCATCTTATTTTATTTACAAATAATAGCATATTATGAGGGGGAGGATCAGAAACAATATTTTAGATAACAAGATTAAACTTAATTTATTTCTGTTTCTCAATTCACTCTATTCTTGCATCTCCTTATACTGCTTCTTCAGCTTGCAGACATAACTTGTTTATCCTAGTTGGCTACCGAGGCAATTGACAGCTTTGAGGAAAGCTATGACAAACCTCCTCCTAAGGTTTTGTGGTCAGACAATCACAGGACAATTCATGATTGAGAGCTCCCTGCAGAGAATTGGTGCCTAGCTCAGTGAACAGACTTCTCTGTAATATGCATTGCTCCTTAAAAAGGACCATTTTACCAGCTGACAAACTAGAATTTACTGAAGCTACGTAATCAGCGAAACAACACTTGCATGATTATTTTATGTCTCACAATACAACTAAATTCTTTATGTTTGGAACTGAATGATAGCCATTTTAAGCCACAGGATTTGACATAAAGCAGCATTTCACAATGGGTCTTCATGTTAATTAGAAAAGTAAAGGGCAGAAATCACTCTCTGCTGTAAGTCCTGTACCCTAACCACTCACATTCCTGCCAGAAGAGGGAATGTGAAGCTCTTTGACAAGATGAGAATGTGGGTTGAAACCAGAAGCACTTCATCTCAGATGACACTGTCACTTACTAAACAAGCACAAAGCAAGACAAAGGGAACGTTCATAGAACCATAGAGTATCCTGAGTTAGAAGGGACCCACAAGCATCATTGAGTCCAACTCCTGGGTCCCCAAAGGACCACCCAAAAAATCAGACCATATTTCTGAGAGCATTGTCCAAATGCTTCTTTATAATGTTCCTCCATTATAAAAGCTGTCCAGGCTTTTATAATGACACTCAGGCACTGTGTCCAGGTCTTAACTTTCTTGAGAGTTAAGACTGAAATGCAGTGCATCCAGATATAGGAATTATTGTTTTACACATTGCACTGTATGTACTTACATAAATTAAACAAAAGCTGACAAATAGATTGGCCATGGGGAACCCTGATCACCCCTCACATAGCCATAACAACACCCTGCCCTGCCACTAAAAAAAGCCTTGGCAAAATAATTCGCTCTGGCTGAGCATTTGATTCAATCCTGTAAATGGATTTTCAATAGTTAAGTGGGATAACAATGTAAAAAGAATACTAAAAGGTGGAGAAGTGAACATATGACTCATACAAAAATGGTAACTCACATTAAAACCATAACTTATATTAGTAAGAGAATATTTGTCCCAGAAATACATTCTTAAAAATTGCAAATTGACAAGTTTCACAGTGGAGTTAAAAATACCTGTAATTGACACAACTGACAAGATAATTATGAAAGAATAAGATAAGTCAGATAAGAAAAGGACAAAGCATAAGAAATTTGGTGCCCTTAGAAGTTTTTTAGGATCTGGCCTACAATTTTTTTATTTTTCTCTTTTTAACATATTTCTTTTGTATTCCATTAAATACAATGATAGACTTGTATTGGGACTTGGATTGTCAAAACTTTTTGATTAACTCCTAAGGAACTAGGTGTATGTAGTACATGATAAAGTGCTACTAAGAACTAAAAACTCAGTGAAGAGAGAAAAAAATATTTTTTTTTCAGACTGGGCTCTGCTCACAGAGGCCACCCCTGCAGCCCCTCTGCTAAGGTGGATGTGGCCTGGAGCCAGACTTGCGATGCATGTTGTATTGACAAGGGGCAGCTGGTAAAGGAAATAGTTTTAAAAATTATATTTTCAAGAGACCACAACAGGTGTCTAAGAGATCAACATAAATGTATGGATGCCACAGAAAATAACTTTTTAAGAAACTTCAGTCACACTGTAAAATGGAGAAGCTGGCAAAAAATGTAACAGTCTGTTGATCTTTTAAAACAAAAAACACAATTTTAAAGAAAACAAAAATAAATTGACCTCAGTAGTCTGTCAGGAATTTCTGCTTGCTCTGTTGCAGAAACATGGAGTGATGACAGATTATATGGAACTTATCTAATTTAACCATGGATGTTTGCATATCAAGCTTCAGTCTGCTACCAAAGCTGAGAACAGTAGCAGAAGTATGATCCTGGGGGAAAGCCTTCTCCTTGTTTTGTCTGTCTCCTATACCATAAAATCCTCTCAGATGTGTGTGGATAAACGTGATGCCGGTTTACAGAAAATCTTCCCAAACTGGGAGCCTTTCTGATTTGGAATGAAAACTCAGAATATCCTAACTTCTCTAAAAGCAGATTCACAAAAACATAGAAAAAGAAAAATAACAAAAATGAAAAGTGTTATTAGATGGCTTTCAGCATTAAATTTGAGCTAAGGAAAGCAGGGAAGCTGGGAACTTCAAAAGAGTAGTAGAGCTAAAAGCCTTGAGTACCACAGCTAAAACTTCCCAACCATACAAAAATACAAATAATAAAACAAGTCTTTATTCTTGGTAACTGTTCTCATATCAACTTTGTAAAAATGCATGTGAAACTGTAAGAAGCATTCTTAAAAATGTATGGAGCATTAGTTAGAAAATGTGGATGAAAACAGCTTGTTACTATCTTATTACTGAAACTCAGTGCTATCTCCTGCCATTTCCTACAAAATCAATTAAAGCTTTTGAACAAAGCAGCCAATCAATATCTAAGGAAAGAGTGCAGCCATTTCCATTAGAGATGTGAATAAAGCACCTGCAAAGCAGAATAACAATGAAGCTTATACTACCTCTTGTGCAGAATTTGACAGATCCTGCATTCACTTCACTCCCCTTTGCCCAGAAATTTTCAGTTGTCATTGCCTTTTGTAGGCACATTTCACAAGTTTCCCACTGCTTATTCCAAATCCATAAAAAAGGAAGAAAAAAAAAAGAAGAAAAAAAAAAAACTCTCTCTGGATAACTTCTAGAATTTCACATCCACTGTTTCTGCTGTGATAGCTATATATCTTTACCATTTTGCATTTAGAGTAACTTGGTGAATTAAAGTAAATGGGATATCTAATCACTCAAAACCACACCTTCTTTTCTTGATTGTACTTTCACAAGTATGAAGCTTTTTCCTCCAGGTGCACAAAAAAAAAGTGGTTGCCTATCAGAAACATGAATTCTTTATAATACGTAGAGAGGATTTGGACATATTTGAACACTCGGATAAATCCTAGCCCATCGAGCCAATACAGGATGGCTATTAACTATTTCTTGATGTTATCAAAGTTTCATTACTGGAGAAGAACAATGTTCTTCTCAGCAATGCAAACTGTTACGATCACAGACTGCTAAAGGAAGGAAGTAAAGATTCAAGGAAAAGAGAATGGACTCAAGAAAGGAGATCTAGCTGAAGTGGAAGGGCATCTCTCACAAGGAAATCAAATCCTAGGGGCCTTTTAACAGAGCACCCTACTTTGTAATGAAACGTTAAATTTGGATAGAAGCCAGAATACATCCACCGTTTCAGGACACTAAGGTGAAGCCAAACTTGAGACATCACAAAACACTGACAATCAGGTTACATTTTAGTTCTCCTCAAGAGGAAAAATTATTAACAGTAAAGCAACGTAATTAAGAATTTAGTTGCCACCTCCAAGCATGTGACTTCCTTTGTTTTACTTACCTGTCATTCTTTTTCTTCTCTTGATGTCTGTATCACCCTTGTTACTAAATATAAAAACGAACAAACAAAAAGGTAATTGTGAATGTTGCTCATTTACATTTTTCTCATTCACGTCTCTTCTCACCTTTTTACTACAATAGCCATCTACTATTCACAGACAGTAAGCCAATAATTCCACTATTTCAACCACAAGAACTGAACAAACACTAACTGGTATATTTATTTTTCTCTTGTGTTTCTCCTTACCCTTTTTCAAGGTATCAGCCATGAAGTATTCAATTTCCTTTTCAGAACTTGGGTACACATACCTCCTCTGTGTTTCCTCAAGGAAGTTCTGCATCCACTGTGCAATAGCTGATTGCAATTCCCATAATGAATATATTCCAAATAGCTTTTGTATCCTACTGTAGATATATATATATATATTTACCTCATACTCTTTAAGTTGTAATGGCAAATATTATGGAGTTATTTGTTAAACATAACTGATACACATGCTTCCAGTGGATTTTTTAAGTACCAAATCAGTAACTACAGCTTTGATAACACAGAACATGACTAACACATTAGACTTGGAAAAAATGCACTTTCTTGTAGGTTTTGTATCTCGTATTAATGTTTTTCTTAAGAATTGTATTTACTGACTAAAATTTCTAAGTACCCAATATGCACTTCTTTCCACTAGTCAGCCACGCACAGCATATATGACTAAGAAAAATACATGCAGTCTTTATTGATTTAAGATAAAAGAACTGGTAGAAAGTTCTAACATGAATGTCCCTATCCACACAACTACAGTGGTGTCCAAACACAGTCTGCATATTCACAGCTGTGCAACTTCCACCCCCAGTCATCCCAAGGCAATACTAGTATACAGTAAAAAATATACGTATTGCCAGTAATGAAACACTATCCATTCCTATTTATTTGCACAGCCTGAGTTTCAGGTTCAACTATTAACTTGAAGAAATCTGTTCGGATGTTCACCAAATGACACCAAAACCAGACCACTCCTCCCATATCATTTTTATGTACCTGTGTGTCAAATCAGAACTATAATGGTAATTAAAGAAGTTAGCACCATGTAGAACCTTAAAGACAAAAAAAAGGCATTACAAATCATGTCTAGTCTAGCTTACCAGTCCCAATAAAGATTACAGAAAACACTGTAGATTCTGGCATTCTGGTCAAATACACAGTTGGTGATATTTTTAAACTTGAAACTCCATCAGACTTACTGTTCTAATCGCAAGAGGTACATAGCGACCCATTCCGAAAATAACTTGTGTTTACCCAGATCCTGGAGAGCCCAGAACTCCTAAAGAGAAAGAAAGAGTTAATGGTAGATAACAGAATTTTGTTACTGTTAAGCAAAAACCAAAGTGAGCAAATTTTAAGAGGATATAAAGGAGAAACATGTAATGAATCCTCAAGGATTTCTTTGCCCAAAATTCTACTAGCATCTTTATTTTCTATTTAGATTACTTTGTTTTGCCAGCATTATATATCTATTATTCCACCTCTGCTACAGCAAATTCTACCTTAATACCTCCAGCTCTTAACCCCTATTTTTCTTTAGTTTATATGCTGACTTATTTTATTTTCCTTGCCATTTAACTATAGGTATCACTCTCTTCTGTGCTTTGTACATTAGAAGTTAGGGAAAGGCAGTGGAGCTTCCCAGGAAAAGTAAACATTCCCCACATTATATCAGGGCTCTGTCCAACCTGATTTACTCACTTGATATTGAGCGTTCCTAAAATGGGGTGCCTGTATTAATTAATACCTCAGGGATGTGGAGCTCCTTTAACTGGTCTTCAGTAATTTCACTCAGCTCTCGAAACGTCATTGTAAAATCAGCCCTCCTATCTTCCATGAGCTAGTGAAATAAAGATATTTCTATCAGTGTTTTTTTAAAGCATGGGGTATAAGTTCAGATGTTTGCCAACAGGATTAGCAAACCAAACTCACTTTTAGGAGGAAAGCAATCAAATAGTTGTCATCCTCATCGTCCCCAAGAAGACCCAATTTTGCTCTGAACAATTCTGTAAAACTGAAAATAGCAACATAGTAAGGAAATTGTCACATAAGATGATTTATAGTATTGTGACTACAGGGGGTGAGTTCTAGAACTGCGTACCGTGTATAATAGCGTTGACCATATCCCTCCAGAATCTGGGAAGCTCTGCAAAAACGAATGAAATGTCAAATTCTACGGAACTACAGTACTACTGTGGGTGCAACCCTACTGTACACTAAGCAATAAAAACTTCTGTCTGGTATCTCACAAACATCAATATGCTGAATCTGAATCAACTGGGATCTGTAGTGGGAAAAAGACTGAGGGGAAACAATTTCACAGACATCGAATATATCAACAGCTGTTGCAAGGAAGAAAAATGCAATCTGCCTTTCATACTGAGTAAGAAATCATGAGTTTAAACTGCACAAAAGAAGATTCATATCAGGAATCTTTACAGAAGGATATCAAAATACTACTCCATAATTTCAGGAGGCTGTACGGTCTTCATATGTAAGCACCTTAAAGAATAAGTTAGAAGAACCTATAATAGAAAACTACAGGCAAAGATCCTACCTTAGGGTAAGAAGAATAGCCCCCACAATATCTAGTATGGCATTCTAGCTATGTTTTGCTATTATTTATGATTGCTGAAAAACTTTCTCCCCTCCCTCCACCTTATTCTGCCAGATAATTAATTCAGAATCAATTTTCACTTAGAAAAAAAAATGATTTTAAAAGCTAATCCCTTTCTTTCCTATGCATATGGTGATCAGGGGTCTCCCATCTCACTAGTTCTTTTAAGCGTTTAGATATTTTAACGATTACTTACAGCTGCTTTTGCCTGGGATCCAATAAAGGTTTTAGAGCTTGTAACAGCTTGTTCAGATTAAACAGCCCAACATTTGCCTGGTTTCCTATTTTATACCTCCCTTCATCATCAGATGTATTTGGAACAAAATCTGTTTCAAACAAAACATTACTTTTCCCCAACGGAGTAATTACAAAAACAATCAATGTTAAAATATTGAAGTACATTCAATCTTATACTTACACAGTAAACTAATAAAAGTGCCGAAGATATTAAAATATTTAAACTTAGATCACAAGGTTACTTATTTACAGTGGATTAACTCAAGATCTAATATTTGCAAATCTAGGAAGTACATACTTCACAGACGCATTTCCGTATGTCATTGGCGGCATTTTCCAACTTGAAGATACAAAGTAAATTCAGATGTTTAAACATTTTTAACACTAAAAATGTGTAAAAACGTATGCAATGTTTTCACTACATATAGTGCTACTATTAAGTACAAAGACTAAGCAAATAATTGTACAACTAAGTTCTGGATTTACTAATAGTTTTGGAAAAGTAACACATACAAACATGCATTTAAAAAAAAAAAAAATAGGCCACCTGAACAGGACTTTAGTTGAATAAGGAAGTTTTATGTATTCATTTCTGAAAAATTACATGTGCAAGTAAAGAAATCCATATTTGGGAGATAAATGTGTGATAGGTAAGCCACAGGGTATCAAGAAGTTAAATGTACACATATCTACAGCACTGGTCTCAGAACGGATGCAGTATGAACCGCCTGCCCAGATCAAAAGCAGACAAGCTGATCAATGCATACTGCATTGCCTGAAACCTCAGAGGACATCAATACCAACCAGCATTAAGGAGGAGACCTGTGACACATCTGTCAGGTCTGGAGATCAGTTCAGATCTGAATCTTTAGCTCTAAAGCATTTCATCCAATTCTAGGGTGCAGTGGGTCTGGCTAGGATGGAGCTAATTTTCTTCACGGCAGCCTGTATGTTGCTGTGCTTTAGGTTTGTGACTAAGACCGTACTGATATCACACAAAGGCTTTAGCTGAGCAGTGCACAGCATCAAGGCCTTCTGCATTCTCACTCTGCTCTCCCAGCAAGTTAGGCTAGGGGTAAGCAAGAGGATGGGAGCTGACACGGTCAGGCTGGATGACACCAACTGATCAAAAGGATATTCCATGCCACATTATTCATCCCTGCCTATGGCAGGGGGGTTGGAGTTAAAATAATCTTTAAGGTCCTTTCCAACCCATGCCATTCTATGATTCATTCTATAATGTCATATTCAGCAAAAAAAAACTGGGGAGTGCTCTTTCCAAGGTACTGCGTGGGGACAGTTGGGCATCAGTCTGCTGGTGCAAGTGACTGCCTTGTATCACTTGTTGTGTTCTCCTCTCCTTTTTTTTCTCTTCATTTATTAAACTGTCTTTAAGTTGACCACAAGTTTTTTCTCTTCTAATTCTCTCTCTCGCCCTGTAGCAGTGGGAAATGAATGAGTGGCTGGTGGGGGCTTAATTACTGGCTGGGGTCAACTCACCATAAAAGACAAGATCTGAAGCCAGAAAAGACCTGTTTTCTCAATACAGTAGAAGTCATATAAAATCTACTCTCATGAGACTTCCTTAATTTGAGGCTGTAATCTCATGAAAACAGATTATACGATAACCACTAGTGGTTCTGAAGCTTACTCAGATGAAAGTTCCAAGCAATAATCAAATGTAATACATTTATGTACGTACTAGACCTACATTTATTAATCTCAGACTGACTGAGTTCATACTTTCAGAGAAAAGGGTAGATTTCGTTTCTTTTCCTCCAATATATAATTAGCTGCTGTGACTACAAAGCCAGAGCATAATGCATACAAAGTTGTATACAATTTTTGGCATAGGCTGCTTATAGAGATATGCAATTTTAATTTTTTTTTTGGGGGGGGGAGGGGGTTCTATTATGGCATCTATTCAAATGAAGAAATCCATTAGGAAACATTCTTCATGAAAACGGGTTTAATAGTGACATTTCATTTTTAGACTTCTAGCACTTGAAACACAACCTGCATAGTGTATTATAAAACTGGTCTTTGATATATTTTCCCCTAAAATTCTTCAAACAATACACATACTTGGGATTTTTCTGCTAATAACAATGTATGTTTTCATGCACACCAAAATTACATAAACTAATATAAGACATTTATTTTAAGTCAAAAATAATATTTAAAAATGGGTGCTACACTCACTTGGATCATAGGAGTCCATAAATCCAAACGGACCATAATCTATTGTTATGGATAATAAACTGAAGTTATCTGTATTGCATACACCTACAATTAAACAACAAGGAGAAATAAAAGTTAAAGTTCTACCTGAACTCTGTAGTTTCTAGAAGATTTCCTGTGAAATCAATCCACCAAATCTACATAACATTGGAGCAGTTACCCTTAAGAAAACAGATTCAGGAAAATAAACTTGTGTCTATTCTTGACCTAGCAAGCATTTAAAGTATAAAAACTAGGAATTTTTGCTACAATATCTTGCATCTGGTTTTTATACCTAGGTGGCACTGTTTCCTTCTCCATTCAGCACAACACTGTTTTGAAACAGCATCTTGCACAACTTGTCAATTAGTTTTTTCTTTCCAAGTTGACCATGTGCTGTATTAGCAACACAATGCTCTTTTATTTTTCATAATGTAAATCTGAAACAAAGGTGGACAGCACTCTATTCTATACACTATAAAAGAACAGCTTTTTATGTAGGTGAATCAAATTCCCAGCAACACATGACATCAATACATGGTCTTTGTACATCAGACATCCACAACAATTCTGAGAAGCCCATATGCTTGTTCTGTTCCTGGCTTCTGTCAGATACAGTCATGCTTTGAAAAATCAGAAAGTTCCCTCTGTTATGAAAAGAACTGTTCAGTATTAATGCACAACAGATATTGCTGTAGGCATAGACATCAGAAGGACTAAGAACAAAGTGACAAACGAAAGCCATCTTTAAGTATACAGCTATAAAGAGTCACTCCTGTAAAGCCAATACAGTGACAATATCTACTGCAGCTTACCATGTGCAAAACCCACAGACATCCACAATGCAATCAAATTTGCAGTCTCTGATACGACTGTAGAGAAAAATTCCTAAAATGAAATACACATTTTACTTCAAATAAAACTATGGAATACAATGAATAATGTAAACATTTGATTCACTTTAGAAGTACTTAATACATTCTGGTTTTAAACATGTATCTTTGATCTCTGTCAGTTAGGACTGATAATTCACATTCTAAATGATGTGACTGCAAAACAACCTTATCCAGCAAACACTATAGTTAAATAGATATGTTCAAATATACTAAAAGAAATGTAAAAGTCCTAAAAAGAAATAAAGACACAATATATACTATTTTTATATTAGGAGGAACATAACTGATCCCATCACGACCACAGCTCTTACACTTTAAGTCTGGGCAGTAAGAGAACAAAAAGTAATGGAAAATGGAAGCTTCCCAATAAACATTTCCATAATCGAAAGTGGTGAAAAAAGAACATTCACATTTGATTTTGAGAAAAACTACAAGAAGCAGGTTTTCGTTGTTAGTTTTTTTTGTTTGGTTGGTTTGGTCTGTGGTTTTTTTAGAAGAGTAAAAATTGCTTTTGCTAATAAAACCAGGAAACTTATCTCAAATTTTAAAACCCTATAAACTGAAAAATTAAATAGCTTTGTATAATTTTTGTTCATGTGATTGTGGAAAATAAAAATAGCTTTATATAGCTAATAAAAAAAGACTTACCAGATATCGATCTGAATCATTCACAACTATTAATGGAAAATGTTCCTGGATGATAAAGTCAAGCAATCTCCTGTAATATGAGATGCAGAATTCATTAAATAAAACAGGTACTTTTAGAACTGATCATTCAAAATTCTTAGTTTTGAATAGAAAATGCTGATGTACAGCCTGCTGCAAACAGGTATTAGAAAACTTAATCTATTTATTCCTATGAGTTTTGGATTAAGCCCTTCCAAAAAGTTGAAGATAAAAGCTAATGTTCCAGTTATAAACATGACTGGAGACTGCCACATAGAGTTAAAACCCCATGTCTTACATTTCCAGAGCACGTTAGGATCTGGTTTAGCATACTGTAATATCAATCTTTTAGGAAAAAAATAATTTGTGGAGAAGAAAAAAAAAAATGTATCACTACAAGGAATAATTGCAGATCAGAATACCACACAAAGAAAAATTTTATGTCTGAATTCTTAGGAAGTAAGGTTACTCGCCACATTAACTGGCCATTAACATGTTCATTAAATCCAATGGGACACAAATACTTTAATTAAAGAAAAAAGAAAAATGCAGCGTTGTGTCATCTTAAATGCAGTTCCTTAATTCAGTCTTTCACTTTACAACAAAACGCTGCTGTGAGGTTTCAAAAAAGAGAAAGAAAGACACTGTAGAGTCATTCAGGAATTTATCTTGAATTACCAGTTAATACAACATACAACAGCTGCTACTTCTCTTTCTTGATTTTAATCACCCCAAAACAATTTCTGTTGCAAGTGATTATCTACCAGCACATTACTGCTACGGGGGAATGACCAACATTCAAGTATTTAAAATAGAACTAAAAATTTGCCATGCTAATTGCTTGAGATGGAATAACATAAATTAATATAGCTAAAAAGCTTAAAGCTGTACAATAAATTCTTACCTAATATAATTCTCTGGTTATGTGTGTTCCTCAAAAGCACAGCTTATACAACAAACTCATGCTAGTGACTTATTTCACATTTCTGCTAATTTAACTTCACAGACAACTGAAAAATCTAGGATCTTATTCACTAAGTTTACAAATCTTACCAAAACAACTAACTTCCCCCTCCTCCCAATGCTTAATTACCAGAACTATTTTAGCTATAGTACCTCTCATTCTATAAGATCCTGGCGTTAAAAAATACGTAAGGGATTTTATCTCTGTGAGTTGATACATTTTGTATGTTTGTAAAAAAAAAAAAAAAAAAAAATTGTTATCTTTCTGAATTACGCAGTCTTCCTTTCTAAATAACTTATGCCTAAATTTCAACTGTACATATGCAGTCCAATATATATTTAATTGTTAAGAAAACTAAGAGAATGGTTACTATGAAGATTAAAATCAAACCTTTGTAAGTCCAGTTCCCCAGAATGAGCTAAGATTTCTAAGGATCCTATACGAAACCACGATTTGGCAAGACGTAGCACTATAGCACCTTAAATATAGACACGTTTAAATGTAAACAGAGTATCAGCAAAACAAATTAATCCCATAGTAAAAGCCATTGTATGTTGTTTCTATAGACAAGTAATTTCTACATGCATAGTTAAACAAGTATTTCTATAAGTATGCTCAATGCATAACAGATGAATACATATACTACTACTTTACTGTATGCTAATGATAAAGCTTAATTTGCTGGAAAGCAATTGGTATTTTTCACTCCTCCACATCTTCATTTGTTCAGTAGGATACGCTATACCAGCGAACACAAGCAAAACTCTGGTATTAACTTTAGAATTCCCCCAGAGATGCTAGCAACAAAGAAAGAACCAACATAAATCATTTCTGATTTTTCCCCATGCTGTGCCATCCGGCTCCGTTTCAGAACTGGTTTAGAGGATGGAGCAATGGCACAGCCATGGCAGCGTTCCCATATAGTATTGCTAAAAGAACGATGGGAATTTCCCCTAGATTTCAATATCATTTTTGTAACAGCATGTGAAAAAAAATGAACCCCCTGCAACACATATGCCACAATCACAGCAAGTCTGTTCATAGGGCTTCATTTCTTTATCTAAGTTATGTTTGGGACCAACTTCCTTGGGAAAGGTTTTCTACCTCAATAAATGAAATGAAGCCTATTACACGCCTTTATTACACATATATGGCATTAAAGTTGATCTTTGCAATGGGGAATTAAGTTACAGTATTGTATCATATTATTCTGAAATGCGTTCATTACCTCTCTCTTTCTTAATATTTCCATTGTAAAACTGGTCTCTCCACACTTCATCGTCACTTACAACTATGCTGTAAGAAACAAGAAATGAAAATTAAAAGGTTACCTTAGGAAAAATAATTTGCATTGGAGATCAAGTAATATTTTATATACTTTTTCTTCAGGAAAAAAAAAAAGCTTTGTTTTCACAAATAACACACAGCAAACAGTAAAGCTGAGGCTCACCAAGCTTTGTTAGCAAGATGTATTTCTTTTTTTACTTAAGTTGCCCACCTTCCATTACCTACATTGTTCTTTGGAAGGGGGTTGCGTTCAGAAAAAGTACTGCATTCATTTGAAACTTCAGTGACTGATTGATGTGATGATAACATAAAGAAGTCACAAGTCTCCCGAGGACAACAGCAAAATTAGAAAGACAGAGAAATTAGAAGCCAAATTGTTGCATCAGATGGAGGCTGCCCTTTATATGAGCCAATACTGTTGTCTCAGTAACCTTGGGCACAGATCTGGGATCCTCAGCAATCAGGAGCTCTGCAAATAGTATCAATGCACAAAAAAGGCATAATTTTGATGAAGCATTATAATTATTCCTTTCTTCTTCACTGCTACTTGTACTTGATTTTTTAAAAACAATATCCCCCTTTCAATTGCCTTAAAATTCTGCACATCCTATGCATTTTCACATTTATCTAAATATTGAGATTTACAAGTGCTTGGAAAACGACCGATTGTGCTTGCTCTAAAACACATCACAATTTGCACTCATCTTACAAAATAAAATATGTAATTTCACTCTATTTTCTTTTATTATCAGAAAAAGAAAATTGCATCAATCATCACAAACCATGCAAAGGAACTATTTTCTCCTAAAGTTAATGTGTAGGAAGTTTCTCTCCAAAGCAACTGAGATTACATGAACCATTCAGCAGAAGGAATGCTTGGTGCGGTCTTTTGAAGGAAATGTTCTCTTTTCAATAGGGGCAGAATACTTCTTGTTTAAGAGCCTAGCAGCAGGAAAAAATTACCTTATTTTATATAATTCTTTTTTGCTTGCTGAAAATTGAAAAAGGTCTTTCTATTCAGAATAGCTGGATGGCACAGTACTGGAAATTTAATGCAACTAAGTAAAGGTACCTTTTAGGTAGCTGAAGACCGCACAGAAAACAGAACCAAACCTTCCTTGGAGGAACACAGAAAACAACAACAGGCAAATCTAATATTCCATTCATAAATATGACTGAAGACAGTCAAGAGTTGAAACAACTCCCAAGTGTTAAATTTTAAGAGGTTACCATAGAGTTTTTACATACTTTAGCATCAAGAGTTTGGAAAAAATTTAGTTGGACCAAAAATGTGGGGTGTGCATATACACATAAATATGTATGAAAAAATCATTAGAAAGAATAATTTGTCTGAATTCTTACAACAGTAAAAATCAACAATAACTGTGGCTTTGAAACTATATTATAATTCTTTTCTGTATTTCTGAAGGCATCTAGTAGCTATCCAAAATGAATGCTCTCTATTAACTGCAAAGAAAAGGCTGTGTATTGTTCCAAAGGCAGGAGGGAAGAAAATATACAGAAATTAAAATATCAAAAGTATTGCTTCGCAAACAATTAAAAATGTATCAGAGAAAAATATCAGAGGCTGTAGGGCGGTTTGCCTACACTTTCACTCTCGGTGCTGCTGCTAATACTGAAGCAACATTAGGAAATTTTTTCCAGATAAGATTGTTTTGGAAACAATCATCTAATGATTGGTATGTCTGTAAGAGTAAGTATAAGAAGTGCTGACGTAAGTGAGATGGAAGAATTGATCTTAACTGAAGATTGATCTTAATCAATCGAGAAAATCAAAAAATTTCAAAGCACTAGGAGAGAGCAGTCAGAACAATAATGTTACTCAGTTCTACTGTTCTGAACAGACCTCTGCCAAAAGGGTTGTTTCATTTTGACTGTGTAACTCTTAGCACACTTTCTGCCAAATTCTTACGGAACACCAGCACTTTTCTTATTGCTGACAAAAAATAAAAAATAAAATACAACGGGACAGCAACATTTTGTTAGTTACTAATATAAGTTAATGGACGAGCAACACTTAAGAGCTGGATAGATAACTGAGCAGCCACGTAAAGATACTTACATTACCACTACAAAATAGTTTTCAAATGGCCCCTGACGTTCATAAGTACCATTACTCGTTCAGCAGCACACCAGATGTACATTCAGCCATAGGAAACAGAGCACTGAAATTGCTGTTACATCAGAGAAGCTGGAAGAGCATTCACAGAAGAATGGAGGGACTGCACCCCACCCCACCCCTACTACTGCCTTAAGGGCTAGACTTTACACTCCCTGCATGCTGTTTTGCCTGACCACCAAGTGTCACGCAAGTAAGGGCCATTTCACTCTGAAAACTATACGCATTGGCTTACTTTTTTGACCTAGCCCACAAGACTGCTAACTAGTAGTCCCAGTATGTGACTAAAATGGTACCATACGAGGAAGCGTTCTATATCTGGCAGTACAGTCGTAAACTCTAGCACCCCGTTGGGAACACAGTACTTGAAATTAATAGAGCAAACCAACCTGCTGGGTGTTCTGGGATAAGCCGTAAGGCTTGTCCCCACACTTCTGCCAAGACTTGACAGGAAGTCTAAGTGAATCTCACCCGCCTCAGTACTACAGCTCCCCGTTGGGAAGAATATGGATATCAGCTGGGGTTTTTCCAAATGAAGTCTTGCAAGCAGTTTGGAGAGCCTGTACAGCAGTTAAGAGAGCCAAGCATTTAACCAATTTGCCGGCAGAGAACTAAAGCACACTGTGTACTCAATAGAATTTGTGCACTGTTAAGGAGTAATTTCATATTGTTTTGCACTGAGCAAATTGTTGAGACGACACCAAAGAAAGGACGTAACCTTGCCAGATGCTTTCCTGCTGATACTCGGGCAGATTTAACATTTTGCATCAATAGCTAACAGCAAAAGGTCTCAAGGTGAAGTCAGTGAATAAACCATCAAAAATGTCATTTACAAACACAGCACTTCAACAGAGCAAATGTGTTAGAATTAATGCTAGAGAGATTTGCAGGCACTTTGCAAATATAGAAACCTAGCCATGAGGCAGCTGAGTACTGGCCTTTTCTGAAGAACATTTACTTCTTTAAAGCTTGAAATTCCGGAGTACAGACATGAGATCCCTTGGAACACAAAATAAACTTGGCATTTTAAACACAATCATCTGAAAAATTTAGTTCACTTCATTCTGAGAAGGTCATCCAAATGAGTGAATTTATTAGTCCTCTTTGGTTCAGACAGAATTAGGTTTAAATGAATTTTTAATGCAATCTCCCTCTCTGCTCAAGGGGTGTTGTATAAATAAGGAATTGGGAGCAACTACCTACACTCAATACTACCTCCAATATTAGTATCTATTTACCAGGCAATTTTTCCTACCAATCTTAAAAATTGCAACTGCATGCCTATGACAATACATAGTTACTTTCAACATTTTCCTACTTGGCCAAATACTTAACTTTAGTGTAATAACAGACTCATTTATTAACCATGTAAAATATATTACTGGACTCATTGATTATCCTCATTCACTAAAGGTATTAGTATCATTTACAGAGCTAGTCCTGCTGGTTTTGCAAGCCTTTCTGGTGAACAAGAAGAAAAGAAAGAACTTCTCTTATTTTTTTAAGAGAATAAACTCGGATTGCAGTACCATAAAAACTGGAAAGGGGAGTTAGTGTCAGATACAATCACTCAAACTAATTTTCACTTCTTATTTTCTTCACAAATGAACTAGATTTCAAATTAAGGTAATTTAGTTATGACAGTGTTACATGCGCACAACAGCTGCTCACCACAATGCAAAGACAGTACATAATATAGTATTTAAACGAAGTAATATTTTAAAGCATACCAAAGATAAAAGTGAATGGATAAATGGCCAGAGCTCGTTATTACTAGAAAGTTTTATCCACAAATCTAAGAAACTATTCTGATTGCATACAGGCAAAAAGAAAGATGTGTCCTGGAAAACAGCTGTCCTGTTTTATGGATGCTCAGTGAAACTGAGAGACAAAATTGCCTTTAAATAAGGATATTGTGAAAAAGAAAAGAAAAATACCTGGCAGCTCTGTTTGTTGGAATTCCAAGATAGTGCATAGCCTCACTACACAAAAATTCTCGCACGGAAGAGCGAAGCACAGCTCTTCCATCACCATTCCTAGGGAGAACAAAGAAATAACCAATCAGTCATACGATCTATGCAAATCTAAAAAAGAAAACATCCAGTTTTGGTATTTATGAATTAACTGCAACTCACCTGGAGTATGGGGTCTTTCCTGAGCCCTTCAACTGGAGTTCCCACCTTTCACCATGCCTGCAAAAATACCTTTAGAGTTTCTGACAATACTTCTTGAGGTTTGCATGAATCAGTTACACAGAATACAGAAGTGAATCAGTCTTTTCAAAAATACCGCACCTGTTTGTATATACTCCGATCAAGTGAGCTCTTCCATCACCCAGCTGACCTGCCCAGCTACCAAACTGACAAAAATGAAAACCAAGTCATTCTCTTCTATCGGTCATAGCAGTTATACTTAAACAGTACAAATCACATGCAGGTTCACTGTGATCTGTACAGTGCAACACGTTTGCTCAGGTAGTAACTTAGATATTGATCCCTAAGGCTGTATTTCCACACTCACATCAACAACAAATCAGAAAACCATGGAAAAATAGTAATATGAGTAATTCCAATTTTCCCCCTCTAACTTTCAGCTTCCAGTCTCTTTTATATAAGAAGGTTTTTAACTGACGTGGCTTGTAATATATATAAAATATATATACTTTTTTTTTTAGTGGAAATTATACATCAAATTCTGCCACTGTTTTCCATGAACAGTTTTATCTATTTCAATGAAATTTAACACTTATTAATCATGCTATTGCTGAATTCAGTGAGGCTCTGACCTTCTTCACTCCTGTGAGCTGGCAATACCTATCACAAATCAGAGCTTGTCAGGCTGCAGGGGTGCGAAGCAGACTCTGCAGCTAACGAAAGTTAAAAGGATAATTTGCTTCTGAGATAAAAAAAAGCAGAGAAAGCAGACATGGTACCATGAAAGAGCATTGTAGTTCTCTTCCACCTGTAGTCCCTATGAAGACCAAATCCACAACCTAAGCATCCATAAGCATTCATGTCCTTTAGGCACACGTTCATATACTTACAGGTATAGATACATATATATATATAATTCAAGTATATAATTAAGTATATAATATAATTCAAGGTATAATTCACATGAAAAGAAGTACATAATTCCATCTGGAAGAACAAGCGTTATGGTTACCTGATGTCCTCCGTATCTGTGGGCCAATGGAACAGACCCAAGTATCACTTTCCCACCACTGACAAACTGCAGAAAATCCCATGTTCCTTGGACAGATATATGAAGATCCAAAATATTTTCAATAACATCCTGGAGAGAAAAAGGTAATACATATATATAGTACTCGAGTATAATCAAATTTTCAGTGGCAAAGAATGTGTTTTCTGTACAGGTTTTGTTATTAAAAGACATCTGATGGTATGTTTTAAATGCTCTATTGCTTTAAAGTCAATACTGTTAAGTGTATATGAAGTGTATATTGTTTATTGACTTTAACGATAAACAGCTTATGAATATTAAAATATATTTTAGTACATGTGTTAACAATCACTATTAATTGGAGAGGAACAAAGAAAAAAATAATAGCCAACCTTTGAAACAGCTACAAGAAGAACTTTGGATTTAAAAGGTGTAGGATAGACAACTGAAAAAATGCAGTTTCTCACGGTACGGATATAATTTTCCTGGATTGGATCAATTGGAAAAGAATCTGTAAACAAAAAACACATGAGAAATGTTTAAAAAATAGGAATTAACCATATTATTCTTGATAACTTTCCTCTTAAATCCAATCAAAATGCTTCAGAAACAATTTTAAAAAATCACCCTTTGCCTGAATATGTATTAAACCTGCATGAAAATCAAGCCCAAATAAATTTAGGGTCTTACTTTGTCTGGGATTTTTGAAAAGAAGGACTGAGTCCTGCAGTTAAGAAACAGGCAGAGCATGCCAGTTTTAAGCTCTAAAACTTATTTTGGAGTAGTTTCAATGAATAGTGATTGGAGTAGTCTCGGGGCAGTTTTATATTGCAATTATTTTCAACTCTAAAAGGTATTTTCAGACAGTAAACTCCAGCTTAGCTACTTGCACAGCTGAACGATGCACTGTAACAGAGGAAGCCACTGTGCACCTGTAACTGCGGTGTACAGCCCACTGGCAGTGATGAACACCGAGTAAACAGCTTGAAGTCTTCTCTGAGTAACATAAACAGCAAATGAAACGGGCAGAAGACGCATTTCTTGCTGTAATAATGTACTTCATCCTTCTGTCAGAGGTAGTCTGAGCGATGATAAGGGAGGACAAACGTTGCTTTATGCCCCTGGACTGATGCTGGGGGTTTTACCATCCTTCTGGATTTTTGCTTGCAATAGTCACACAGTTCCATGTTAACTATAAAATTCCTATGCCTTGCAGACACCAATTTGTAAAAACACTAAGTTATTATCCCTGGACACTTGCTGTTGGCTATATTCCTCAATACCTCCAATGACAAATCCTGTTTTAGACAGCTGCCACAAAGTTTATCCCTGATTCTTGTTCTTACGCTTGCAAGCAATTCTACCACCTGAAGAAACCATTTATCTGATAGCAATAGGGAAATTATCTTTGCTATTACAGGCAATTCTGTATGCCTGAGCACTACACAGCCTTGGGCACTTCAAATCAGGTGTCAGTTTATCAATTTTGCATTAACACATAATTGGGACTGATGCATGATGATACTGGGACTGATTGCATGATGATAAAATATCAATTGGGGGGGGGGGGGGAATCAACCAACCTCCGTATGACCAATCTACTTTTAATATTGAAGGTAGTACTTGATCATCTTTGTCATCACCACAAATCCCTCCAGCTCTTTCGAAACGAGGCCTTAATGACTGCTAATGACTTAATGACAGGGCAAGAGGCAGCGTACCTACGAGGCTGGCTGAGGAGAGCCCCCAGGCGTCGAGGCCGGCGTCTCCCCACCACGTCTCCCCGCAGCCCTGCCCCAAGGGCGATGCGTTCAGGCCGAGGGGAGCCCGGCAGAGCCCCCAGGAGGGACGGAGCGGGTTCAGGTCCACACAGCCGACCCCACAAGCCCAGACGAAGTAGGCGACAGCCCACGGGACACGGAGCCGCAGCATGTCCCCCAAAAAGCTCCCTTCGACAGGGGGGAAGGGGACATGAGGGTCGCAGCCACCTAAGATGGCGCCGCGCCCCCGCCCCGCGTAGGGGCGAGACGAGGGGCCGGGGGCTGCCCGTCCGTCCGTTTGTCTGCTTGTCTGTCTGTTCGTCCGTCCTCCGAGCCGCCCTGCCGGAGGGTGGCGGCGGAGCGGGGCTTCCGCCTCCGGGTCGCGGCGGGACTGGGAAGGCGGCGCCGGTGCGGCGGGGCTGGGGGACGCCATGGCCTTGCGCTGGGGGTGGTGGTGGTGGCGGTGGAGGTGCGGAGCCTCCGCCCGCCGGGCGCCGCCGCCGCCGCCGCTCGGCTCCGTGCCGGGACCCGGCTCCCGGCCGCCGCCGCCGGCCCTCGGTGGGGCGGTGAGTGCCGGGGGGGGCGCCTGGAGGTCACCGGCAATGAATGGGGCGGAGGGCAGCGGAGGGTACGGGGACGAGCAGGGCGGGAGGGCTGAGGTGGGGCTGGGCGGCAGGAGGATGGGGGGAGGCTCGGAGCGGTCCCCGGGGGGGTCCCGTGGGGATGGGGGGTTGCGGGTGCAAGGTTAAGTGAGGGCTTTAGGGTTATTGTAGCCGGGGGTGCTGCTGTGGCGAGGTACATCTCGGGTTGTTCTCTAGGTGGGAGCCCAGAAGGCGATTCATGTTGATAGGGGGTGTAATTAGCGGTGTGGGTTGTGGTCGGGGCTGGCTCCTTCAGTGCCTTACCCCAAGGCCACGCTCCCCTTCTGAGCCTTCCGGCTGCGTTGCGCCCAACCTCATGGCTGGCCAGGCCCTTGCAGCCTTAGGCAGTGTGGTAACGGGCAGAGTCCGGCTGTGACCTCCAAAAAGGAAGAGTGTGAAGAGCTTGGCTGATTTTTGACAGAAAACGGGAGGTGTGGGAGAGCAGACTTGCAGAGGTCTCAGCCGTGGGACTTGACACGCTTCTCTCTTGGGACACAGGAGTCAGACACCAGTGAATTGCAAGTCCTTGATAAGTTAGGGCTCCTTCCTTCCCTCCTCGTCAGCTTCCTTCCTTTCTGCTCTACTTGCCTGGCTTTTTTTGTCCTATACACAGGGAGGCTAGAAGGGTGCCCTGGGGTGTGTGTGGTACTCTTGTTTCTCTCCCTGCACACAGCAGAGAGAGTTCAAGCTGTGTAAGAGGAGACACGGAGGGGTGAGGAGCACGCTGAGGGCACTCTTCTCCACCTCCAGGTCTTTCTACGTGTCTGTGCGCAGGCCTTAGGAGAGGTGGTTCAGTGAATGTGTAGATTGCCATGATTTCAGGGTGGGTCAGCCTTACGGGGCCCCTGAGTCAGTGTGTGCACAAAGCAGCAGGGCTGGGCAAGTCTTGGCAGCATTGCCAAGAACATGAAACATGTTCTTGCCATGAACAGAAAAAAACAGAAGTTTCCTTTCTCACCTTGTCCCTGCTGCAGTCGTGTACCTGGGACCAAGCCTTCTACCAGGGACCTGGTCTCCATCTCCAGGGAAAGGTCTTTGGAGAGATTGTTGGCTTTGGAGGTTAAGTTCTTGACATCTAGCAGGGAAGAAGATATGCAGGTGTAAATTATAGTAAGAAGTGAGCGAAATTGTAATTGCTGCTGGGGAAGAAAAAAGGATATGTTCTTCTGTTAATGTAGTAGTTTACAGAAGGCTCTTGCCCTTTGCTCTGTGACTGGTGCTATCTAGATTTATCTGCAAGGCAGGAAATGTTTGAAAACCGCCTTCCGTGGGTGCAAAAGCAAGATTTCGTTAGAGCTGTTCCTTGGAAGTGAACTGATACGCTTTCCTGGCTGTTCCTGAAAGGGGTGAAAGTTCACTGTGCCAGAACAGAAGAGTCAGTTTAAGTCAGAAGTTAACGTACACATTGGCAATTACGCCTCACGTGATACAGAAGGAGATTATGAGACTGCCTATGCTGCTGAGTTGTTAAAAGGGAGAAGTGGAGCAATGTTGATGCAGACTCATACTTTTGTAACCAAGTTTTTCATCAGTTTAAAATTCTGTATTTTAAATTAACCCTGTTTTTTCTTTGTGCAGATGTGTCACTTTCCTCAAAGAAGCTCAGTATTGTCATTTCCAAAAATATGTAATATATTTTGGCGGTAAGTTGGAGATTCCTGTTGTGTGATGGGTAAAGACACAGTTACTGGGTGAAGTGTATAGTTACAGATGTGAGCTGTAAGCTTAGACTGAAAATAAGGTTATTTGCTGTAGTATATCGTTGGATAATTCATTGTAGACCACTGTTACAGTGTGGAGCTGGAATCTAAGTCCTCCATTCTGGAGAGCAGCGGGCAAAGCAAGAGCAGTCCAGGGGAACCCATAAAGCTCATTTTGAAAAAGGAGACACATAATAAGAGGTATAAACTTCAACTCCAGGAAATATATTAAAAATATATATATATTAATTAGGCCTAAGCCTAATGCGCCTTGATTCATGCAGGTAGAACTTTGACCTTTTATTGCTGACCTTTCATGGAATCATGATATTACCTGGAAGTATTGATTTTAATTTATAATTTAGATAGGGCCATCTAATATAGCTGGGTGTGTAAAGGGGAATTTTCAAATCCAAGCCAGGAATATTTTTCTAGGAGGGTTCAGGAGATGGAAGAAAGCAACATAGTAATTGTGTTACTGGAAGATGAAGGCTTCATCTAAAAATGTACACTATATTGTCAATGGTGTATTCAAAAGGAATACATTGAGAGCAGCATAGTTTGTTTCCCAAAAGACTTCTGTAATCAGTCAAGTGCAAGAGTGAGCGTGGGGTTTGGTTGTTACGTTTTCTAAATGCTTTGCTTCGCCGGCTCCTAAAAGTCTACGTTCATCAGTATGTAACTTTGCAGTTCTTGGTCCTCATTAGCGGCTAAAATCAGTATTTTGATGTCGTGTTTATTTTTTGGCTAAATTTTGTATGAGGGGAAAGGAGGAGGAGGATGCTCTTTGAAACATTTTTGTCTGGGGAGTCAAGGAAAGTTTGCTTTTAACGATGTTACTCTTTTGAAAAACACCAGGTTTCATCATACAAGTACATCCCAAATGTGCAGCTGCAGTAAGACAGTTAGTGATGAAAAATACCAAGACCCTTTTCAACTTGGTAGAAAAGACTTGAAGAATCTCTATGAAGATATTAAAAAGGTAAGGGATTTTAGTGCCTATCCTGGGATGTTCTAATGATTTTGACTTTAATTGCAACCCTTGCTTTGGAGGATAGTTATTGAAGGAATATTCTTCATGCTTATGAATAGCTGTCTGAATCCTAAGTGAAGATAAAAAGAGCATTTCTACATATCCTGTAGAACCGGAACACAATTTTTGTTTTATCCTGTTGTACACTGCTGGAATACATCAACTGTGTTTCAGATTACAATGAAAAATAATTTTAAAAACAGCTTCAGCTTACATTAGGTGGAATGAATACTGGCAATAACCTTTTATGTGCATACTGCTTACACTAACAGATTGGCTTTGTGACTTTTATGCTGATATATTATTTTCCTTTTTATAGGAATTACTTGTATCTACAGCAGAACTTAGGGAAATGTGTGAATATTACTTTGATGGGAAAGGAAAGGCCTTTCGACCAATGATTGTGGTGCTAATGGCAAGAGCTTGCAACATTCACCATAGTAATTCCAGGTGAGTCCGTGGCTTTTAGGTATATGGACATGTATCATACTAGAAATTTGTCATTCCTGTGTTCCCCACAAATATGTCTAGTAACCTTATGAAAATAAAAAGTTCCTTGGTAAAACCCAAATTTAAATTCCATTTCAAAGCTGCATTTTTGTACTTAGCAGTGCGAAAAGAACTACTGGTTTCATTACCAGTAGTGTAAAATGTGTAAATTTCATGTGTAAAACTGTTGGCTATACTGCAGCTGGAACTGGTGATAGATAAATAACGTTGCCGAATTCTGTTATTTGTACGGGGTTTAGCCAACTCTAGCTTCTTACATAAATGCTTTATTAGAACTTGTAATACTCCTGGACACTATATAAACTTAACCAAAACTATTTTTCAGTTGTAACCATTCCTGTAGCTATTACATTCTTTGAACAGGTAAGACCTTTGGCAGGAAGAGGCTTTTATAACGTTTCTGTAATTACACAGAAAAGCCATGAAGTAGGTGGTATAATTATATTCAAAGCTGTGAGACATTCCAAGGTTTCCCCCACCTCTAGCAGCAAATTTCTATGCTTTCATGTAAGATTCTAAGCTTAGAGGTGCTGTAGTCCTCATGTTCTTCAAGTTATTTGTCTCTTGAAGGCAGTTTTAATAGAGCAGAACATCATATTGCACCTGTATTCTCTGTCACCCCTTGCTCTGGCTGATTGCAAATGCTTCTTTCCACGTGTTCCTATCAGTTACGTTTGCATTTTGAAGAAAGATGTTGGCTGGAGTGCTCTCCACATTCCAATTATGTTTCCAGTCTTCCCTCATATAGAATTTCAAATATGAAATTTTTGGTCCCTTGCCAGAAGTGTTTCTAGACTTCTTTATTAGTTAATGTATCAGTCTTAAGGGATTTCCCAGCCATTGGACCATTTTTTTTCCTTACTGCCTTGCTGAACTTTATACCTCAGAGCACAGTGTATATTTTGTGGCTTGATGTGGCACAAAGCGCTGCATACCAGCAACATCTTATTTTTTCCCTTTCTATGTGAATATAATTTCTAAGGAGAAAGAAAAACCTAGTTGGCAGTGTCTTGTCCTGTGTGTGCCAGTTCATCTTGTTCTAGGAGAACATTGTCAAGAATTAATGAACTTCACTCCAGCCTAATTCAGTTACCCACACAGTACCGCTCTTTGTCATTGTGTTAGAGGTAACCAAAGGAACAGTATTTGTGAAAGTCCTCAGGGATGTCCTTTGTCACACCACTGGTTGGCTTAATATTTTTATGACTGATCTTGGGATGAGTGTGGTGATGGCACTTTCCAGTGACAAAATCATTCTTGATGACCGGCCATCTGTGGTGGAAGGAAAGGTAGAACAATGAAACCAAATTTTCTGCTTGAGCTTGGAGGCTCATGAGTGCCCCATTAGGGCATAACCCCAATGAAACTTACAGCCATATTCTATATGAAAAACCTTAAAGCGATCCTTGCATGTATCATGCATCAATCATAGAATATCTGGTTCAGTTAAGGAAGCACCAATACCATTGTATCGCGCTTTGTGAAATCATCAGTATCCATGATTCTCGTGCTCAAAAAAAGATAACTGCAGCTAGCTTCAGGAATGGACTGCAAGGATAATCAGGGAGAATGAAAGGTTTGTGATCCACAAATGTATCAGGAATGTGAGAGAGGGAGATTTAAGACTGCATTGGGTTTATGTGGCAAGGGTTCAGTAGCATGGGTTGCAGGGGTGGTCAGCAGCTGCCCCATGTCAGATCACAGCCAGCTCCAAAAGGGACCCACTGCTGGCCAGAGCCAAGCCAGGGAGTGACACTGGTTGGGCCTCTGGGAGAAAAGGAAGTTGAAATCTCCTGTGCAGAACCAGCCCTGCAGCCCACAAGGTGAGTGCAGCAGGAGGGCAGGAGGTGCTCCAGGCACGCAGCAGCAGTTCCCCTGCGGCCTGTGGAGAGGCCCCTGGTGGAGCAGGCTGTCCCCCTGCAGCCCATGGGTCCCACACGGAGCAGATCTCCACGCTGCAGCCCCCCCGTGGAGGAGCCCCCGGTGGAGCTGGTGGATGTGGCCTGGAGGAGGCTGCGGCCCATGGAGAGCCCCTGCAGGAGCAGGCCGCGGGCCGGAGCTGCAGCCCGTGGAGAGGAGTATCTTCTTCTTGTATTGTATTTTCTCACCCTGTTTCTTTGGGGAGGGGGAGTGAGAGAGTCTGTGGTGGAGTTCAGCTGCCCAGCAGGGTAAAAGAACCGCAAAGGCAGTGTACAATGTTGATAAGAGAGTAAATACAAATTCAGGGTAGAAATTTAGGAGACTTTTAGCAACGGAACAGTGAGGTTTTAGAAGATCCTTCTAGTCAGAATAATGAAAAATGTAGTTTTATCTTACTCTAATGTGTAGCATGAGATGCTTATGAACAAAATTACGTAAGTGTGCATGCAATACCAAGAAGTCCAGAATTGATGTAAAGAATTATACAACATCACATGTGAGCAGTGAATCAAAGGGAAGAAGTAGCCATAGGAAGAACTGAATTTGCCTTTATTTGCTCAAAGCGTATTTGCTGCTTTTTGACCTGTATATGCTCATGGATGTGTTATTGTCCGTGCATTATGCTGAATTGAAATGGTCAGGACCAGTTTTGAGACCTGACCCATGCTGGTGAGGAAGTGTGATCTCAGAGTTTGAGTGCTACACAGAACTAAGGCAAATAGCCAACCCTCAGCACGAACACTCTGATTTATAGATACCCATGTCATTTGACAGCTTTTGTGCATCTGTTGCAGTATTTGTCAGCGCCTCCGAACTATGCTTGATGTTTGAAAGTCTCCTCGTTAATTTGAATGTTCCTTGCACAAGGACAGACTGAGTCATCATCTGTCATGGTTTTTTTTTTTAGAATGAAATTCTGAGTAGGGAGAACAGAGATCTTTGAACAAAAGAAGATAATGAAATCCCAGGGTATTTACCTTCCTTTTTGCTTCATGACACTTTTCTCAAAGTCTGTTTTAGTAATTGAAATTCACGTATATTAATGCAAGTCTTCAATATTCTGCTTTTGGTTCATGCGTGATGACCAGTGCCTTTTTAGGACTGGGTAGACCATGCCAAAGAATATACTATCATATTTTGCCTACCTGCTTACTGAGGATCGATGAAGTTTCATATGTATTTTTTTTCTTTGCTTTCAAGTTTCTTGAAGCAGGCTGTGTGTTAATGCCTGCTTTATATACATGTATACTTCCAGTTCACACTGATGGTAGTCTCATTATTGTTGCTTCTTAGAGGATTGTTGTTTCCAGGTGACAAATTGTTCTTCCAACTTCTTACTGTTCATGAGGGAAAATGTACATGTAGAGAAGAAAGCACTGCGTATTTGTTACTCTACTACTCTGCTCTAGACCTGAGGGGGGAAGAAAACAATCCTTCCTTCCTTCCCATTCTGCCTCCCCCAATTGTTTTTATTACTATTGTGGGCTTTTTTTTTTTTGAGATGTTTCTCCTCTTTGAACTTGTCGCTTCCCTTAAAGCACTTTATCATTCTTTTGCTCAGTTTATATTGATTCTTCTCTCAGACTTGTTTTACTTTGGTTCCCACACATGGAATCAAATATACTGGCCAGAACATCTGTAGACTTGTGGGGTGAGCAATTTCCTGTGCTTTTCATCGCTAGCATTTTTATTTTTATTTTTTAATTCTGCCTCTGGGGCTTGTCTTACTGCTGTTGACTTTCTGCCTCATCATACTGCCCTTCTCAAACTATCATAGAATTTGCTGGGTCCAGCATGCTTTTACGTGTTCTTTTGTCTGTTTTTGTGTGTGGTTTTGTTTGTTTCATTTTGTTTGTTTTTGTTTTGTTTTCCTTTTTTGGAATACTACCAGGAAAGGTAATACTCTTCCTTGTTTGGTTGTTAAAATAACAGGACATAACTTTGTAAGTGTATAGGTCCTGATCTTCTGAGGCAGTCTGCAGACTTCTCCCAGAGCCCCTTGAGAAGATGAGAATCGCTGAGACTTCTTAAGAGAATGGAGGGGGATACCCAGGTAGCACTGCTTCCAGACTGGGTGGCTTGATCTCCTGTGTTTAGATTTGATAAAGGTAGCCATTTAGAATGCCCCTAGCAGGTCAGCTGTCTTTGTAGAGTAAGGTCACTTAGTTGTATTCATTATAAGGAGAATGATGGTTGCATAAGGCCATAAGGAATCCAGAATATTATCAAAAAGTGTCCAAAGCATTCAAAATGTTCTGTGCTGGTATGACTATTTTTTTCCCCTTGAAGATCCAAGAGCCAAAAGTCCATCCCTGTCTTAGTCCTTATGCCCCTTGTGCAATGTGTTTTGTTTAACAATTTAGCAATTTATCTTTGTGTGAGAGTGAGAATTGTTGTAAAGAGATCATGCAAACCCTCAATTTCACACATCCTCTGCCATTTCTTCACACAACGCCTGTGTGCAGAATTTCACAGAATTAGCCTGACTGGATCTCTTTCTGTTTTGGGTATATTCTCCAGAGGTGTTTGTAAATAGGAGTTTTTATGTCTATTTTTGCAACCAAAATGAGAGAGACAAACAAAGAGAAGGTCAAAGAAGTACAGAGACATCTTAATAGAGAAAATAGTGAGCACAAAAGATTTTGGGGGAAGAAGGGAAATAAATCATCAGAATGATGAGATAAATACTTAAACATAATGACCTAGCTAAACTAGAGAATAGTATTTCCTAATCTATGACGACCTGCCAGCAACCTTAGCCCTCTTTTATTTCCCTCCTCCAAACCACAGTTGTCAGATGCCTGTACTGTACGTTGTATTTCTGCTGTTCTGTAATTTGCTCCTGGTTAATACATCGCTTCTCTATGCTTCCCTTAGTTTGCAGTGCCCTTCTGTGTGACAGACCATGTTTCTGAACGGTTCGTTCCTTTCAGCCACATGGACTTAACACCAAAAATGTGCTTTGAGGAGTGTGGTCATACCACAGAAATTTTGCAGGTTGTTTTGCAGGTTTCCTGTCTTTTAACTGGCAACATTTACTTACTGACAAGCTCATTGCAAAGCTCTTGGGTTGTGTCTGTAAATATTTTTGTGTTCGTTTGGAGGGAGAAGGTTGGGTTGGTTGGTTCACCTGTAAGATCAGCCTTGGTCTTGTTCAGTGCATTTGAAACAAGTTTTGTTACAGAAAAGACCCCAGGATACACTACGTCTATAAAAGCTTATTATTCAATCAAGCAGGGGGTCCTAATGAAAAACCTAACATTTCCAAGGACTTAAACATGCAGTATACTCTTTTTTTAAAAGACAAAGGGACAGTTACATAGAATATTTTTGTAAATATGTATCATCTTGGGGTGCCTTTATTCTTGAGAATGACCTAAAAATGGCATAATTTCACTTAATGAACTTGTGGTGATCCAGTTATCTATTGGTTTGAGTTACTGCTGCTACCTTTTGCTCTTGTTTTTCAGGCGAAGCAGAATGAAAAATGGCAGGGAATGAAAAGGATCCTGTTTCTTGTGTGTTTTCCCTAAAATAGGCATGCTCCAATTCAGAATTTTTCTCACAAGATGTTTGTAGAAAACTCTTCCAAACTTTCTTGCCAGAGATGGGAAGAACTTTGCTGGAAACTTTCCAGAAATAGTAACTTTAAAAAAAAAATGTTCAGGTTAAATTATTCCATTTGATGTAACATCCCAGCAGCCAGACACATTAACCATGAGCTCTCCTATGCCATTTTTGGTCATTGTCACAGATGAACTGCACTGTGAAACAGAACTTTCCAAAACCTGCTTTTGAGAAGTCTGTCCTTGTGCTGCCTTCATACTACTGAAAGATTTTGGTGTGTCTGTGAGTGTTGCCATTTACTGCTACTTCCCAGCAGGAAGTCCAGTCTGCTGACATAATTAATGAAAAAGGGAGTCCCCAAAAGGAGGCCAGTGCATGAAAGAGGCTGGAGACCTTTACAGTTGTTTGAAGGTAAGTTCTCCTACTTAGTAACAATAGGTTGTTGGTTTTTTTTGAAAACTACTTACACTGAACTAGCATTTGACTAAATTACTAGTCCACAGTAAAACTTACCTTCAAACAGCCATGAAGGTTTCCAGCTCTTATTCTTGTGTTTTTCAAAAGCCCCATTTTCACAGCCTGTGAGCCACACATCCTGCTATTGTTCAGGATGTAGAACTCCCACTGACAGCAATGCATACTTCTGCATAGAGGTAGGTGTCAGAACACTCTGTTATGTCAGCAGACTGCAAGATGTTCTTTCATTTTGTGATTAATCACTAGATTTTAATAGACCAGGCAATGCAAGATTTTAAATTTCATTCAGCTGAGCTGAAATGATTATCTTCTACTTTCTCTGAGTTCTTTTTCTCAGTTCTTTTTCCGCTCTGATGGAAAATAGCATGAATTGCTGTGTTACCTGTATACCAGAAGTAAGGTATCTATATGTCAAAAGAAATCTTATTTTATTTTTATTTCATTTTATTTTTTTCTCATCAATGTGGGTTGGTTACAGCTACAAGGCGGGGCTGACTGGGATAGACATTTCTGGGATCCTGCATGCAACTCTTGATGAAAACAGGTAGAAAAAGATAGATACTAGAATGAGGCAGTTACAAATGAATACTAAGGTAGATGGTCTTTTTTTTTTCTGAGCTAGGACAGGTTTTTTGTGTTCATTTTGCCAGCCTGGATCCCAAGATAATTGGTTTTATGTTCTTCCCTTACCTTTTTTTTGGTCTAGTTTCAAAAATAAAGTAGGTGTGAACTAGTGAGGGTTGAATCGTCAGTGCTAGATCTTCCCAAAGGCTGAATTTCATTAAGTGTTAGGTAGTTAGTGTTTACAGCCCTAAAGTGATTGCAGTTTGCAATCACTTTGCAATCAGATTGCAGTAATTCCAGTTAATTCCTCGGGCTTTTGAGGAACCTCCGAAGTCTTAAGATAATCAGATAAGATAAAGGATAAGATCAATGAGTTATGTTTTCAGATGTTGAATACAGGTTTTCTTTGTCTGCTGACCTCTCCAGCTTGCTGGTTAGTAGTGTTAGCAAGGTTTGGGGAGTTTGTGATGCTGCATTTTATAGGTAGAGCAGTACAGAGGTAAGGAAAACTTAAAACTACTCTACAAAGCTACTTTTCTCTGCCCTTTTCCGGATTTCTGTCTGCTTGGAATGAAGCATCCTTAATGCTGTGCTATTTATTGCAGTCTGGATTTAGAGGGATTAGAGTCAGTAACTTAGGAGTTTCACAGTACTAATAATGCAGCAAAGCAGAAATAGGCCTAATAGGGATGGAAATGTCCCATGGTGCTCACTGTACTAACATGATCTTACTTTTCTCATCTTGCTAATTTCAGGTTTGAAAGATGGGGTTCAGACCATGGAAAAGCTGCAACAGCTGTTTTCAGCAAAACACTGTTTGGTTTTCACAGAGATTTCTTCTAGTGTACTGCAGCACATAAAATGTATTTAATTAAATGACAGTTCTTGTTTTTTTTATTATTATTATTTTATTTTAGGGAGGTGCAAGCAAGCCAACGCTCTGTGGCCATAATTGCAGAGATGATCCACACAGCTAGCCTAGTTCATGATGACGTTATCGATGATGCAAATTCTCGCAGAGGCAAAATGACAGTCAATCAAATCTGGGGAGAGAGGAAGGTGAGTGTGTTGTCACGTGCAAGGCTTGCCTTTGAGTTCTGGAAAAGCAGAAGCCCCGGGGGGGGGTTGTCATGTTACTCCGCTGGGGCACAGTTTTACTATGCTTAGGCATAGTCTTGGGATATTCCAGAAAAAGTGTGAAGCAGTGCCTGTGGATTGTAGGTAAAACAAATGGATGTCTTCTTACTGAACTTTGGAAGCATTAAAGAAGGTATGATTGCAGTGTGATTCTTAATGCTTTCAGTTTCCCCATGCGGTGCTGTTGGAATGCTTTGCACTTGTACCTCATCCAGAACGCAGTAGGATAGCCTGTTTCAGTAATAAATGCAAAAAGGTTTTAATTCAGCATGGGGATTTTTTGAGAGAGGCATTTCTTTACAGAGTATTAGTAGGAAAGTCTTAATTAGCAAATGCAAGGAAACAAGTAAATTACTGGTACCTCAGAACTTATCAAGGCAATATAGAGGTGGTATGACGTAGCAGTCACAGCAGAACAGTCAAATAGAGAGGCAACGTTTTAAAGTTCACAGGCAAACAGATTCCGATATTGCATAGAGGGAGGACGCTGCTTATATGGAAAAGTCTGAACAGCACTATAAGATAGGGATTCAGAAATGGTTCCAATTTTAATATTCAACCATCTTCTGTTTTCTCTCTATTACAGTGAGGAATTTATGTAGGAAAATGATGTGATGTGAGTAGACCTGCCGAATAAAGGAAGCGCTATTGTCTTTACTAACGCTTACAGGAAAAGACTTAAAAGATATATTTTTCTTTTTTGTTCTTAGGCTGTTCTAGCTGGTGATTTCATCCTGTCAGCTGCTTCCCTAGCTTTAGCACGAATTGGAAACACTACTATCATCTCTGTTCTAACTCAGGTGATTGAAGATCTGGTGCGTGGTAAGGTCTTTTTCTATTTTTATCTTCAGACTTGTTTGCCTAAGCAGTAAACCCACAAATAGAAACTCCTCTATCTGTGCAAATTTTTAGGTGAATTCCTCCAGCTGGGTTCCAAGGAAAATGAGAACGAGAGATTTGCTCACTACCTCGAGAAGACTTTTAAGAAGACTGCGAGTCTTATAGCAAACAGTTGTAAAGCAGTATGTACGTCTGTCTCTTCTAACGTTAACATACCATACTGTAAGCTTCACAGCTAAACTCCTAATTTTTTCTGCTTCCTCTGGAGACCCTCCAAAGTAGACCCTTAAAATGGTGTTTTGCCAGAATGGGTTTGAGATTGTGAATTTCATCTCAATTCAGCTGTGTAGCCTCCAATATTGGTTTTAATTTTTTCCTGTTTTATATTCATACAGAGATTTATTGTTCTCCTCACTTGCATCAGAACAAGGTTCACAGCAGCAGCCTCAAATTTATGAGATTCTGCAAGTTTGAGACTGGTTTTTAATGTCAGTTGAGAATTCTCAAGCCTATAATTTGATTTTAAGACATCTTTGACATCTGGTCCCACTCACTGGTGTAGAATAAGACCTTAAATGATAACAGTAGGAGGAAACAACTGCTTGCATATACTCTGCATTACATTCTCGAACAACAGAAGTTTGTACTTCTTGATTTGTCTGTTTTTTTTTAAGATCTTGCTATATCTAACCCTACCTGTCATTCAGTTCTGTTAATTCATTACAGAAAGATCTCATTCAAGACGATGTCCTTATTCAAAAAGCTTGTTTAGTCATAGTGCAGAAAATGGAGAAGGTGGACAACAGTCTTATCCCAAAAGTTGTAACATTTAATTTTTCTTTCACTGAAGGAGGTATAGGTGGTGTACGCCATAGCAAGAGGGAATTCTAAGGGAATTAGATTAAAAACGTGTGCTCGTGCCCATCTTCATCCTTTGCCCTCAGAAAACTGGTAGTTTTATACACTAGACAGCAAGTGTGTATTGCTTGTATCAAGAGGACTCATGCAGAGTGAAAGAAACTGTCGGGGTGCTATCTTATATATATGATATCTCTATATATCTTTCGTTATATAAATTCTTAGAGCTGGAGGAGAGAACTTAAATATTCTGGATTGTTCATATTAATGGCAGCATGGCCCAGGCAAGAATTTCCCTTTGCAATTCTTCTTTTGTATTAGGGGGCAATTGGAGTAGTAAGGAGTAGTAAATGGTTGTTGTTGTTGTTGTTTTGTTTGTTTTTTGTTTTTCCTTTTCATAACTCACAGAAGAGTTAAGGACTTAAGCACTTACCTACACATTGTAGCTGTGATGCTAGTGAATGGGAAGGATGTGTGTTTGGCTGCTGTTCTTCAAGTAGTTGTTCTGAGTTGTTCCAATGCTGAATTACTGGAATTTTATATGCAGTAGAATTTGTGTTAGAAATTAAAGCAAGGGAGAGGCCTGTCTTTAAGGCAAAACCATGCTTACTGCCCACAGAATCAATGACGGGTCTCCTCGTATATCAACATACATGTCTCCTTCAGTTTCATGGGTTGGGGAACTCTATTGATACTTTTATCAGTGAAAAATTATAAATTTGTTTTTGCGGTTTGGGTTTTTTGCTTGTTTTCCTTTTTGCACCACTTAGTGTTTTAGACTACTTAATGAGAAGGAGGAAATCAGAAGGGAGTTCTGTTTTCAGTAGTGGAGATAATCAGCAGGATCATCAGTTCTTGCTCGAAAGGAAATTCAGCTGGAGAATGAAGAGAATGAATCACATCTGATTTTCAGGCACAAAGCTAAGGAGAGAGATCGCTGGTTTTCATAACATCAGTTATAACCAGGCTGGTGTGCCATTAGATACAGTTCAGTTCCTGTTAATGCCTGGAGAAGACATTGTTTTCAGTGCCTAAAGATGTGAAACTAGCTCAGGAGGCATCTTAGAACTCTACGCTGAGAAGGGAGAATAGAGTATTCCTCATAAAATGTCTGAACAAGACAATAGCTAGTCTATCAACAGTAGTATATTCACTGCATTCAGTATTTTTTGTATCCAAAGCATGACTGCATTTGAATCAAAAGTCCCTTAAGATAGCATTTTTTTCTTTAATGGACAGAACAATCTCTTGAAGATATTAGTCATCCCAAACCACAGTTTATTTCTAGAATAGTTTTAAATTGGGGAACATCACCAAAGTTGCAGTGAAAGTAATACATTGCAAAAGTAGATGGTGGCAGATGGCTCAGAGGGTCACTGAAGCCTTAGTTACTTATTTATGAAAGGCCTTTTTCAGAGAACCATTGCAGGTGACTTTGGTTCAAGATTTAAGAAACAATAAAGCTGAAGTGGAATTTCCGTCTGTCATCAGTCAAGCTGGAGATAGCAAAATAAGCTTAACAGATTCTCTTTGTCTTTTTTTAATCTTACTGTAATGTGAATTCCTAACCCCAGTAAAGCTATCTATATTCTGCATAACGTACTCTCAGAAGAGGGATTAATCATGCTTGTTTTGCGATCTGTGTAAAGTTTCATTAGAGATTCTTGATTTCCCTGACAGGGAGAGAGCATGCAGCCGCTGTGAGTAAGACAAGGCTGGATATGGAAGGTCTGCCTTAGGGACTGAAGAAAAAGAATAGCCTGCAGCTCTGGATCTACCTGTGAGCTTAACGAGTTCATGGTTTCATGTGTGCACAGAGCTCCATCTGAAAAAAACGTAGAAGGGTATGGAACTACTGTGGCTTCTGAAATATTAGAAGCTGGAACACCACCAACAAAATTGATCTCTGCCCCACCCTCAAACTAGGCATGCAGACTACAATGAAGTCCAATGACAGATGTAGGCTAATAGTATCAGTGGCATCAGAGGGTCAGGCAATAGATTTCCTTACTTCTTACATAATGTAGTAGTTCCTCTGGCAGTGTTTCTTCTTCATAATCTGTTTACTATGGAAAAGATTCCCATAAATAGATTACAGATATTCGGGCAGGTAACCTTCATTTCTGTAAAAGTTCAGTTCTTCATAAACAAGTACCTGCCTAATATGTTATGACAATATATGAGTTAAATAAAATATGAATTACTTGGGAACAGGTAAAATGTATAAAAATGCAAACTCTGGACGACAAGAGGGTTGTCTGCTGTGTGGACAGGCTGCTGCTGGATCGAGATCTTCCTCTCTCAGGGAGGCCTTCATAACCCCCCTCCCAAGCGTAGTTACAAAAAAGGGTTTGAGGAGGCTGGAGGATAAGGTAGCAGTGAGGGCTAAGCACATACGGGGCGGTAGCAGCATAGCCCATGTGTCAAGGGCTGTGGGTTTTCCTCTTTTCAGCGTGAGACCTTACTGGCAGTAGTGTACCCAAGGCTGGTTCCCTCATACAGGACAGACATTCGTTTTGTTGAGTGAGTTCAGTGAAGGGCCAACCATGGTGGTAGGCGGCGGGAGCACACGGTGGTCCAAGAGCTGGCTTTAGTCAAGTAGAGAAAGCTAAGGAGGAATCCTCCTGCTGTCTCCAGCTATGTAATGAGAAGGTGTGGGAGAAGATGGAGATGCACAGTGAAAGGACCAGTTGCTACATGAAAGAATTTACTATTACGAAAAATTTCTCCGTGAGGTTTGTCATACACTGAAACGTGTTGCCCATACAGGGTGTGGGGTCTTGATCCGTGGGGATGTTCAGAACTCAATGGGACACAGCCCTGAGCAGCCTGTTCTGACTGTGTAGTAAGCTTTGAGCTATGACCTGACCAAATAACCTTGAGAGGTCTCTTTCAACCCAAGTTGTTCTGCGATCCCACTGCAAAGAGGACAGTGCTATTTGGAACCAGTGCTGGATGAGCCACAACTGAGATAGCAGGATCCTGACTGCTTCCGGAGATGGGCATGGAGCAGAAGGGCTGGAGAGCAGGCAAAGGGGAAGATTTCAAAGGCTCTTCCTTTCCAAGATAGCCAGCAGCCTTTGGAGAGGGAGTTTGAGAGCAAACATCTCTTGTACCATATATACAAGCGTATCTCTGCCCAACAGTGGGTTTTTCTGTTTGGCCTACAAGTCGCTGGTATAGATGTACAAGTGTTTTAAACCCCAGCTGCTGTATTCTCACATGGTAAGAGAGCAGGATGTATCCAGAGTTGATGTAGGATATTTTATGGATGTGAAAAATCAGTAGGGAGGCACGATTAGTTTAGAGGCTCCCATCTAACATAAAAGACCAGAAACAATTATTATTATTTTTAGTTTTAAAAAGTGTGTTTGAAATAATACTAAGCAGATTGACTTGCTTTACTGAATTTAAAGAACCTTTCTAAGGAATTCGTTCCACTTGGTATTAGGGTTCTTTCATCAGGATTTACTAGAGACATAGCTGGATTCTTGCAAGATTAAATTTGTAAGCAACCAGTCATACCTTGGGAACTATAGGATGTTCTCAGAGGGTGAGCTTTATCATTTAAACACATACAATTTATTTATATTGTTACACTGTTCTTTATTTGTAAATGCATGCTATTATCCCAGCATGGCTTCAGTTTACATTCCATCGCTGCAGAGTGGCAGGCTGACTGGGACAAGCCTGCCTGCATCCCAGTGAGTGCCCACGTGGGGGCAATAATCCACAAGAGCAATTTCAGAAATTGGTTCCTGAAGGATCTCCTTGGTAGACGAGACCCAGTCATGTTGCAGGTTTATGATGTGGTCGTGGTAAGAGAGTTGCTCGCTTGAGGAGTGATAGGTATATAAATCTGCTGGATTTGTTTTATTTTGTTGGTCCTCAGAAACGTTCATAACTTGAAAAGGAGTTGTGATGGTCTTCTCTTGCAAAGATGCAAGAATTCATTTTTACATCGATAAATTTTGCTCATGTAAAGATGTTCTATAACTCATCTTACGTTTTTTAAATGTACATATACTGTAATTATATAGGTAATGACAGCGTCCCCAGAAAACTGTCTCCCTACAGAGATAGCTCTGCTCTGACCTTTCAGGTTAAGTGAGAAAGCTCTTCTCTGTACATGGCATTTCCTCTCTCCATCTACCAAGTTGTCCTCGCTCTAACCTTTTGCCATCAACCATGATTTTGTCATTTAAAAACTGTTCTATTAAATTCCACATTTTAATTCTTCCCATTAAATGTAGCGATAGGTAAAGGTTTCATTGGAACAGGGTAGGTGCAGTCTTTATTGTTACAGAAGCAACCGAAAGTATGCTGCGCATTGTACAGCAGCACATGCTGTTAGCTCTTTGGGGCAAATACTGCTATTTAAGAGACAAGCCTCAAAAGGAGGATACAAGGGCAAGATGTTCTAATTGGACAGTCATTAGTAACTCCTATTTAAACACCTTATATTTGAAGTTCACTGTTTTAATGGCCTTCAGAATTTCATATGAATAGACATAAGTAGCATCATTTCCCTGCTATACTGCCCTCTTAAAATTGGGAAATGCGAGATGTTAATGACTAAGGGATCCGGGCTCATGGGTTTTAACTGTTACCCATTGATAGAGGTTATGATAGGAAGTTTTCTGGTGCTTAGTTACAAAATACACTGATGCATAAAATAATCTCTAGTCTTAATGCAAATTGCATCATGTTAGGGTATATCCTTCAGAATCTAACGCTGTTTGTATTTACATCTTTATATTCACCTTCAAAACTACTCTTGAACTTTCAGTTTGTTTGCTTTTTTTGCTTTTTGTATTTTTAGTGATCCTACCTTACATACTCTCTTTTAAAGATGACTTTTTATGTACTTATTTTTATGTTGCATGGCTCTCCTAGCATGTATTTTTAGTCTGACATTAAATAAAATGTACCTTCACCCCTTCCGCTAGTCACAGTAGACTTGGATGGATTTTTGTCCCCTATTCCTGACTGCTTTATTGAAGGCTGAAATAAAACTGAGTCTTTAAATGTAACCAACCTCCTTTTGCAAAGTGTATAATCAATATGTAAGTGCAAAAGTGTAAGTGCCCTTACTTTAGGGCAAGATATTAATTCTCTGATCTTACTCAGCATCCTTTATTTTAGTTTTGTGGAGTTTATTCAGCAAAATCTGTCTCTCAAGTAGTCAATTCCTGTATCTGTACTCAAAATGTTTAGTTTAGTGATACTTTTGTCTAGCTTGGTGTGTGCTTTTCTCATTCACTATCTTATTTTTCTTTGCCACTAATTATCCCTTGATACCTCTGTCTGAAAACTAATCAGTTGTCTTCCCAAGCAATTCAGCTTTAGACAGTTAACATCACCTTAAACATAATTTTCCTTATCTCAACTCCTTCCTGTATTGGGTGCAACACTTCCAATTTTGTGGATCTTTTATGAGGCATGTAATGTCCATTTATCTGTTATCTGACCTCTAATTATCCCCTGGCTGATTTAGATACGTAATAAATTTAATTTCTCTTGTCTCCGGACTGTGTATGACTACTAGCCTGCCCGTGCAATGCATTTGTATTCCTTCCCTCTCCATCCTTGCGTTATAATTTCCAACTGATTAATATTTAATAAAGCTAATATCTGTCCAGAGTTGCATATATTTCTCATACTGCGCTGCAGTTCAGCCTTGTTTTCTAGTGAGCTCGGCTATTTTTGTGTATCCAAGAGATAAGCAAGAATGTGTGCCTGACTCAGCTTTTAATCCTTTCCCAGATTCCTGCTGCCTGCGGTTGCAGCATTGCACCTCTGGTCGGAGTCTAGAAGGGGATGCTAACTAAAGCTTTCTATTTATTTGTTTTGTTTTTCTTTTCAGGTTTCAATTCTAGGCTGCCCTGATCCCAAAGTTCACGAGATTGCATACCAGTATGGAAAAAATGTTGGCATAGCTTTTCAGGTAGTGCTTTTATTGAACTAAAAGGAATCTAAACTTTTCCCCAACTGCCTTAGAAATCAAAGTGGGTTGTCTTCATTCTTTCTATAAATTTTAACAAGGATTATTCTGTATTTAATTTTCTTAACAAAACGAACAAACAAAAAACCTGCCTTAAATTAATCTGTATGTTTATCTTCTTCCAGCTAATAGACGATGTGCTGGATTTTACATCATGTGCTGACCGTCTAGGCAAACCAGCAGCAGCGGATCTCAAGCTTGGATTAGCCACAGGCCCTGTCTTGTTTGCTTGTCGGCAGGTAAGTCAAAAGGGACACGTCTCTCCCAAACCACAAGCCATACGCTGTTCCTGACAGCCACACAGAGGTCTAGCTTGAACACATCAAGTCTACAGCATGGGCGATGAACATGGCCTGGGCACGTGTGAAAAATCAGTGCATTCAGGATCAGCCAGATTTAGAGAGCACATGTTTTTTCAGATTGACAAGCACCTTCCTCCACAATCACTCTTACCATTAGGCCCTTTTATCAACAGAAGCATTAATCTTCTGCTGCCTCAAATGCCCAGCCTTGGCAAAGGCACAGGTATTCAGAGATTCTGCATGTTTTCTGCAGGTTATTCCTAAGTAGCTGCTTGCTCGTGTTCTTTCCTGAGACATGTTCTCCCTAGGCTCTCACTATATAGCCCTTTTGCCAAGTTTTAGGCTTTGTATCTGTTCTGGGGCCAAGTCTTGCCCAGCTAAAAAATATTGGAAGCTTTCTCTTTTTTACAGTTGTGCTACTGGAGGTAAATGTAACAGTAGCTTGGATGAGAGAAAGGAGTATCATAAATAAGCTTAAAAATTGGTCACAATATTTAGTGGCCTGAGAATGATTTGGAGGAGTGCAAAGTAAACAGAAGTGCTAGCAGCACCAACAGGAGCATTCAAGCTTCTACTAATCCTTAAAAGGGAAAGAGGCTGGTTTAATGCACCTTGCTCAAGCTTTTGGTTCACCTGAGGGAAGATGATTTGGGACTTACAAAGCCATCCTTCTGACTAAACTTCATGATATGAAAACTGGCACAGCCAGTTCAAGTGAGGGCTGTAGTCTGTGTTTTCTCATTGGAATTGCTCAGTGCATGACATGGGAAAAGTTCAAAATAATTACAAACAACAATGAAAATTTTTTAACAGTTACATCTCTTTCTTAACAGAAGGAGGCCAGGGGGAGGCTGGAATGTATGCATGTGTTTGTTTCCTCATCCTTTGGGCACTTACAGGGACAGGTATCTCACAAAAGACAAGAAAGTGAAGATTATCAGTCACTTAAGAATGCAGACTGATGCATGCTGAGAACAGCCTCCTCCAAGTTCTGAGTTCCTCCCCACAGGCTAGTCTGGGGAATTCGTGAACTTGTTCTTGAATCATTATTTCAGAATTTGTTGATATGCGGCAGGACGTTGTTAGTCATCAACAACTAGAGTTGTCTAAAGGAACAGTGAGAGCCAGGTACTGAAAGTGGATGCAGTTGTGTAGGATTGTTTTTTAAGATACCTGAAGGGAAATAGGAGGACATAGCACAAAGACTGAACAGGGTTTGGCAGAGAACAGGTGACACTAATTGTCTTGTGAATGTTGAATATTCCATTTTTTTTAATTAGAACTATTCCTTTATTCATGTATTTGGGTTGGTTGTTTGTCTCTGACTTGCAACCACCCCCTATTCATTTAGTTAGTTTGATAAGATAAATAATAATATGGAAATGGCAACAAAAAAATCCATCAGTTTTATTTTAAAATCTTACTTGAACTTAATAGGTCACTTTTAAATGTTTTTAGTCATTTTTTTTGATAGATGAGAAATGGAAGCTTCACATTCAAGCTTTTATTGAAAGGTAACTTGATCATCTTGCATTAGATATAAGACTTCTTAGCTGAACATTTCCTGCCATTTTCAAGAAACTGGAAGAACAGCACTACAGACTTAAATGATATATAAACAAAGTATAAGTGCTAAAAAAAATCTGGAGCTTCAACAAATGCTTATCTGTGTTGCTACTAAAAGATGTTTCATCTATTTTTATCTGAGAATAAAAAGTCCTGAGCCAAGGACTTGAAGACAGTCCAAAATGTAATTGTTAGTTACAGGCTGTCTTTTCTCTCAGAATTAATATTACTGCTATCCTACATACCCTTTAATTTATCTGGTAATCCTCATGTTTTCTTCTTGACAACAATACTTCAGTTTTTAATGCTGTCTGGATCTTAAGTGATAGCCTTCTTTTCTTCTTGTCCTCTACCCTCCGTCTGAAATACATTTTTTTGCATTGAAATATTGAGTGGCCTTTAAACAACAAAATTGTTTAGCTTGACATAAGACCTCTTCATTTAGTATTTTAAGCTCATTCACATTGTAAAAAATATCCTGATCATTTTTTAAAGAATTATACTACTGTATGCTAATTCTAAAGTTACTCTTTAACTAGTACAGCTGAAGAATGAGGGTTTATTTTTATTATTAGCATTGCTATCAAGTGCTTATGTACTACCCTTAAAATCTGTGCAACTATTAAAAATAGCTTTTCATTACAGGTTTGGGTATATTCTTTGGAGCTTAAATGTAAAAAGTGAAAGCATGTACCTCCTGTATCATTGTAAATATGAATAATACGAACATCACAATTAACTTGTCATTACACGGGAAGAAAGCTAGAATCTAAAGAAAGCCAGGTATGAGTCACCAGTAAACTTTTACACATATCTTGCAAGATGACTACCTCTGACTAACAGAGAAATGTCATAACAACGAGGGATGTTGCATGTTTGTTCCCCAACAAGAAGTTTGTAGATCTGTGGTTTCAGGCCCAAAGGTGTGTGTGCAGGGAAAGCAGATCATTGTTTATGAGTGTACTGCAATATATCTGTTTACTGGTATCTGTAGTAACAACAACGGCAGGGAAGGGAGGCTCTACTTCAGTTTCTTTTTCACCTTAGCATAGCCAGCAGCTACATGGAGAACAACTCATAAGCAGTACAAAAAACTTCTCACCTTGTGCTTAGTTTCCAGAAATGAATGCAATGATAATGAGACGATTCAGTAAACCAGGAGATGTTGAACGTGCTCGGAAATACGTGTTGCAGGTAGGACTGGTACCACCTACTTCATTCCCAAAGTGCTGTTCCCACTGAAGTCCATATGAAATTCATTGCCTCTGAAGTAAAATGGCAGGGTTGCACTTTTCAAATATACATTAAGTAGCATGCTGTGTGCAATACCAAGTTAGTACTCTACAACTGCCTTACTGGCAGTGTTTTAAAAGTTACTGGTTACTGGATTTAATAGCTTTTTCCCCCTCAAATAGCATAAAATCTCCATAATAAAAACAAAAAGCTCACGCATAAACTCAGTTCCTTCAGTTGAAGAGTTCCTGCGTCCAACAGCTGATGAAAGCAGCAACTAATTCTTGCAACTGAAGCACACATTCCAATTTTAATTGACTCTGATGTGAAAAGATTGAATAATTGTCTGTGCAGAATTAGTACATATTTAGTCAGCATAGCATGTTTGTGAATTTTTTTTTTATGCCTCTATTTTGGGTAGGATGGGGAGGGGTTGGTCAATTAGTTTCCAGTCCTACTGAATCATATCTTAGTAATAACAGTGTTGTTTTATAAATATAATTAAGTTTAGCATGGATGCGTTTTAGTATTTCAAAGCTTTGGGGAGGAGATGTAGGATTCAGTGCATATAGAATGAATCCTCTTCCCCTTCAGAATATAGGTAGGTGTTCAGGGCACTTACTGACTTTAAAACTTCCCACTGTACCTGGAAGAAGCAAAAGGGGGCCGATTAGTTACCCATTATGTTTAACTGTCTTCCCACATAAGAGTGATGGTGTGCAGCAAACGACCTACCTCGCCCAGCGCTACTGCCATGAAGCTACAAGAGAGATCAGCAAGCTACGACCATCCCCTGAAAGAGAAGCCCTCATTCAACTGACAGAAATGGTACTCATGCGAGACAAGTGAGAGAACTCCTTCCACTCGTTCTGGCAGCTACTTACCAGACTGTGCCTAAATTTACTTCAAAAGTTATCTGCTTCCAACACAGGCTACCAAAAATTATTTTTTTAAGAAACTTTTTTTTGGGGGGAAGTTCTACTTTTTTTTCTAAAAATATAAAATAAAAATTAAAGTGTTTTATTGTAGGAAACCTTACAAATTGTGCTGTACAAGTTTTAGTGGGGGGCTATTAATTGTGGGGTTGGGAAAGATGTTTACATGTTGATGCACGAAGGCCACAAATGAGAATAAATATAAATCAGTGTATGAAAACTGAAATTGCTCCAAATTTCGTTCATTCACAACAATAAATAGAACATGCATGTGGCTAGCTGTTAAAAACATCTGTCAAAATAGATGGTTTGAATGTTTTCCTGGTTGTTAAACTACAGAAGTACTTGGAATTTTATATATGTGAAAGGTTTATAATAACAAATTACATGTAGACTTTAATAGGTTATATATATCTCATGAGGCTCCCCACCTGGAGTACTGTGTTCAGCTCTGGGGCCCGCAGCACCAGAAGGACATGGATGTATTAAAATGAGTTCAGAGGAGGGCCATGAGGATGATCAAGGGGCTGGAGCACCTCTCCTACAAAGACAGGCTGTGGGAGTTGGGGTTGTTCAGCCTGGAGAAGAGAAGGCCCTGGGAAGACCTTATAGCGGCCTGCCAGTGCCTAAAGGGGGCCTACAGGAAAAACAGGGAGGGACTCTGTCAGGGAGGGTGTAGTGATGGGAATGGCTTTAAACTAAAAGAGGGGAGATTTAGATTAGACATTAGGAAGAAATTCTTCACTGAGAGGGTGATGAGGCTCTGGCACAGGCTGCCCAGAGAAGCTGTGGATGCCCCATCCCTGAAGGTGTTCAAGGCCAGGCTGGATGGGGCTTTGGGCAACCTGGTCTGGTGGGAGGTGTCCCTGCCCATGGCAGGGGGTTGGAGTTTGATTATATTTAAGGTCCCTTCCACCCCAAACCACTCTATGATGCTCTTCTATGATATGAAGGTATGTTATCGGTTGTTACTTGCCAGTAGTTAAGAAAATAAAAGGCTTGGTATTTCTAACTCGCTCCAAAATGAATGAGTCAACAGCCAGTCAAAGCTTCAACTCCATCATTGCCCATCACTCATTTATGGAGCATATTCGGTACCTTCCCCCTACAAGACTGCTTTGAAGTCCCAGACACATTCCTATGGCAGTAATTAACCGGTACTACCACATTCCTTTTCCAGGTTATTTCAGCCAAAGAATTTGTAGACCAGAGAAGTCTCACCTCTAACCACCTCTGCTTGTTAGCCCTTAATGCAAAGGGCTAAGTGCCTTGCTCCATTCCCTGTTAAAAGAAGCCACATCCTGTTGCGGTTGTTCCCCCTGTGTCACATCTTGAGAGCAGCCTCGTTCTGCTCAGCTGGGCACAAAACCAAGTCCAGATACAGTTTCCACTGAGACATGTCAGTTACAGATAATGTCCGAATTACTGCATCTTGGTAACTAGATTCAACCAAGAATCCTTGCTAAAATTTATTTTGGAAGAAAAGAACTTTTAGGAGTTTGTATAATGGGTAATTCAGGTTTCATATCTAATTTATTTGCCCTCTGTCAGTGATAAAGTCATGTTACAAACATTTGCTTTTTAGTACATTGCCTGGGATAACACAGCCATGGTTTTGCTACGTTAGCATTCCAAACTTCTTTGCCAAGCCAACCAACAAAGTAATGGACAAGACCTTTGGTTCACTTATATATTTATGAATGGAAAAAGTCATAATGTAAATTTACTTATTAAAAAAACTTGGGTACAAATTACACATACATAAGACCACCCATTTTTTGATTCACATGGACACCTTAGACCCAAACAACTCATTATAATAGACTTTAGTGAGAATACTCCAGGTAAAGATTACAACAATTGGAAGCATCTTGGATTTTTAAAAAAGTATATTTCAATACATAAGTTTGTATGCATGCTTTAAACAAATATAGTTCAAGAATGAGCAAAGAGTCTAAACAAAAAGTAATATGACCAGCACTAACATTAAACTTCTCATCCAGATTTTAATATGTTAGTCTAACGTAGTGTTAGTTACCATGCTGTACTGAAAAATGTAATGGCACAATCTGAATCATGGTTCATTAAATATTATACCCTACTTCCCCAGAATATTTAGGCTGGTCATAAAATTAACAATGCATAAGTAAATAAGTATAACCAGTTACAGACAGTTGCTTGTTTTACAAATTGCCATCAGGTTAAGACATACTGTCTCCAGAGACTTAGAGAGATGGACATTCAATCATACCATTAAAACAGTATGGCCTGAAGAAATGGGCACATTTTCTGAAAGTATATTAAGACAATTCTGTTAGCTTTTAGTTACCCCTTGTAAATAATCATGGTATGACTGAATACAAGACCCAACTTTGAAAAGCAAAGGATTTTAATCGGCATAGTGCATGATTGATTCGACGTAATTCCCAGGAAACAAGCCAGTTACTCGATTGCAAACTCCTTCATACCAGCCATCATCGTTCTTCTTTATCACATAAATGATTGCACCCTCCATAAACGACAGCTCATCGTCTTTGTCCTTTGTATAGTCATATATAGCAACAACTGTGGATTGAACAGAGGAAAAGTTTAGCATCACGTTAACAGCACCAGTATGAAATTCTTTTGAAGTACAATTGTATTTTGAAAAGACTAGTTTGCCATCCTGGGGCTTTCCATTCCGAATTCACAGGGTTTTCCTGATCGACGTCAAGTACAGAAAGTGAAATTTCCCTTTTCTTGCAGTACTGGCTACCAGTAAGTGGGTGGTGACTGCACTGAATACTCAGTAAACCTTTTGGTGGGGAGAGGTACAGTTGGCTGGGACACAGCAAAACAGTGCATATGGACTCTTAAAAAATGAACTATGGAATAGGTGGTCCACTAAGGTGGCAGTAATTTCTGGTCAGACTACCTCAAAAGCATACAGACCCCTGCACAGGGATCTCTTGATTAGGAAAGCCTAAAAAGACACCACTCTTAAAAAGGACCTACAGGAAATTTTTTTACACACTGGCCCCTACAACTGTGTAGTGAGTGCTGCAATGTGTGATTTTGTAAACTTAGCTGCTTAAGGCCCCTCTACAGAAGTGAATGATTTCCAGCCTTTTCTACAGAGTTTCTAAGTGATGGTAAGTTTGGGCATTTCTTCTAAACGGCTGTGATGAGTGCAAGTGTTGAAGTTACTGTGGGAAAAAGTGCAAGTGAATTTACAGCAACATCCCCTATTGTATGGTACCAGCCTGGTAAATACATTACTCTTACCAACCTCCCACTTACTGTGCGTAATCAAAAAAAGCAAAGATCTCCCTAAGGAAAGGCAATGTCACCACCTCTAGTATTGGAATTAAAAGATACCACCACAAATACACAAACTGTGGACATCACAGCCGCACCCTCTAAAACAGTTAATAGGAATTTACGCAGTTGGTTATATAGATCCCAAGAACCTACTACTTCACATGTAGGTAAAATAATCTTCTCAGAAACAAAATCTTCTCAGAAACCCGATGCCTTAATGCCTAGCAAATAACAATGCAGTGTGTCAGTTATTTTCACCCCATGAAGACACCCTGCACGGAGTCCAGCCAGTGGGGAAGGTGGAGCAGAGGAGTTCCGTCACTGCTGCCATGACAGGTATCACTGACATCCCCTTTCGTACGCCCTGCAGTACCAGCCAGGTCCTGAGAAAGCTTGTGACACTGCTGTTGACAAGCTGGTCACTGTCCTAACACAGACAGCTCTATAGGCAGGAAATCAGCACCTCAATTATTCATGGGATGAAGCATTTACTGTAGGAGTTTGTGTCTCAGCATAGTGACAGACCGCTGATCTAGACTCACTGGAAGTCCCCATGGAAGCCTCACTACATTTTATAGCTAAACGTCCACTGATCCACTCTGGCTAGCTCTCTGGTTTGATAGGACAGAGACTTCCTGGCATTTTTGCAACACTTTATAGATGATTGCCCAGCAATCCTGAGGTAGCTTCAGACACAATCCAGCAGCTCAGCAAAGATGAAAAAAAATGAAAAGCCATCCGATTCACATCTGCTTCTCGTAACTGTTCTTTTTTTTTTTAATCCCTTCATTCTAGAATGCTTGAAGGTATTTCATAATCCTTCTAAAGAAGGATTATATTTTATCACATCAGGTGTAGCCACTGACAAACTACGAAAAGAATGGTTAGAGTTCCAACTTAGCAGGGAAAATGGTTGTTTTCACCAGACCCAAGCTAAGTCCTTCATCCTCTTCAGATACCATTAATCCTCCAGCACTGCAGTAACACGGAGTTGCCACACTTCTTACCTTTCTCTATATAGTTTTTAGGTGCCCAGGCAGGATCTCCATCCGCGTAGGGATCGCTGTACTGCACAACAGCAGCCTCCTCGTCCTCGTAATCCACAGGGGGTGGGGGCGGAGGAGGAGGAGAGTCATCGAACATCGGCATCTCGTCGGGGGGCGGTGGGGGGGGAGGAGTCGGGCTATCAGCAACTGGAAACGTTGGGAAATTGTTTTTTTTTTAATCAAAACCAGCGTGCAGGCACAAACCAACCTGAGGCTGTAAGACTGTAAATAAAAGGGGTGGGGACGAGGACACACACAGCATGCACTATGATCCCATGCACTGATTAGAAACAGAGGCTTCGTATTAAAAGCTACGACATACAACTACGTTTGTTATTAGTGGTCAAATCTAGGTATAAATGCTACTAGAGTCGAAGCACATGCTGCAGGGCGTAAGCTGACCACCAGCAGAGAGGAAAGCTTCCTGCCCCGACGTCCCCGCGCCGAGGGCTAGCAGCAGCTGTTAGCTATGGGAGGACTCCGAGCGGCACCCTCTGAGCCAGGCAGCAACAGGCCTCTGGACTGCACCAGCAGCTCAATTTTTAAACAAATCCTTTGCCTAGACAAACATTTTCATTTGTTTCCAAACACTACTGCCTTGGATTCCTTCTCTCTCAGAGCTAGCCTTAAGGGGGCAAAAAGATCTGGTGCAGATCACAAAACAGGGAAGAGACCAGAGTTTGAGATCTGACCAGGTAAGAGAAAGCCAAGTAATCCTTCTGTGGAAGGAGAGCTTTGAACAGATCCTTATCTTCCAGACTAGCTTGTGCACATCCAGGATTCATCTAATAGATGGAAAACTACAACAGGCAGCTGCTGTTCTTGGGGGAAAAGTGCTCAAGGAATGAAGTGTGTAATCTAAAATGTCAAATCCCTGCCCTGAGATTCTCCAATCAGCACAACTACAAGTTGCTTTGGGAAAGGGAAAAAGGAGAAAGGCATTATGGTACAAAGCACTCTTCAAATTAGCTCATCAAATTAATTTTCAGTTCACAGCAGCTGGCAGCAAAAGGGAGAGAGAGAGAACTCAGATGCAAGACATCAAGTCATTCCTCTCACTGCTCACCAACTGCAGTCCACTACACATCAACCTAGGTGTAAGCACTATGAAACCAGAACTTATCGAGAAGTTACTGTTATTAAACATGGCTTTTTATACAGGAATTACAAGCAATTTGGGAGCCTGCACACTGAACACAGACATGGGTTGAAAACCCCTGCTCTAGAAAGTTTGACTGAGGGAGCAGGGCACGTGCTCCAAAGGCTGGGAGCGTGCTCCCAAACACGACGCTAGTTTTAGGGAAGCTACGCTGAACTGCACGTAACGAACACCACAGTGAAGCTCCAGCTCCAGCTAGTTACAGCGGCACTGAAAATTACGACGAGGGTTTGTTTGCTTTAATGCTCTTTATTCCTGCCTGGCCGCTGCTCCAGCAGTGACTAACCTCTGGGCTTCGGCCACGTGCCCCTGATGAGGGGCTTGAGCTCCGCTGCCACATCCCAGCCGTGTCAGATGGGCCGTGCTGGTACAGGGGAAGCCAAATCCCCTGCTGCAGGGGCCAGGAGCTGCCGGGGCAGCAGCCACGGCAGCCCTGGCACCCAGCCTGCGCTGTACCCCCTTGGGGAGCTGCTGCTCTTCTTCCCCTGCGGGCCCAGCTCCTCTGCAACGTGACCAGCTGGGCCACACAGCCCACAGCTCTGCATCAGCAGGCTGCCTGCCACTGTGTCAGGGATCCCTCGGCCATACAGAAGCCCATTTGTGTCTCTTGGAGACAGACTAACAAAGTCTCCAGCCAGCTGAACGCCGTGTCTTGCCTGCGTTACTGAGCAGCACTCCCAGGCAGGCTTCATTAATCCACCGCAGACACATGACAACACGATTTATAAACGGACTGGGTCTGTGCAGTCTTCTCGGCACATCTTTCACAAAATGTATTTCTACCCTTAATTTTCATCTGCAGCCAGGAAAAAAATAGTATTGAGGCAACGCTCCTTTGAGATGCTGAGAAATCCTTACCTTAATAAATGCAAAAAGTTTTATTTATTCAACAATGAGTTGCTTATTTGAAAAGAACAAAAAAGGGGAAGAAATGCAAGCGTGAAAGTGCCAGCACAGACAGACCCTAACCAAGATGCAGTGCTGAAACTGCGTGCTTCATGGGAAACGTTTACAACAATTCAACTTCACATTAAAACAAGGGGAGAAAATGGAACAGAAAATTAGACAAGTACCACCCTGTGGACATATCCCCACCTCCGGGACTTTAACCTAGACGTTTCCTGGCTCTGAGCTTAAAACAGGCAGAACCTAGAATACCACTAATTTTCCTAGGAGGTGGAAGAAAAAAAGAAAAGAAAAAAAAAAAGCAAACAAACAGAAAAACACTCTAGATGAGAAAGGGTAACCGGACCAGTATTTATACAGCTCCAAACTGAAACATCTTCTCTTGTGTGTTCACATTCCTGTTCTTTAAGTGGGTACCAGCAGAGCCCTCTTTAAAGGACTGGGTGACGGTGACAGTGCAGCAGTCTACATCTGATCAGAGGTCTCTGGGCACATCAGAAAACCTCTCTGAAGAAGAAGATACCCACAGGTTGGGCACAGGGCGCAGGAAAAGAAGAATAGGCCTGGCATATTTCGTAATCCATCTGCCCTAGAAGAAATCTGAAAGACTTCCACGTAGCAGGGGATGTTGCTTTCCAAACCCACAGATCTTCACGATAAGGAAGGAACATTTTCCCATAAAAGACAAGCCTACCCACGCGTCTCCGTAACTCCACTCCATGTAGACATTTGGTAGAAAATGAGGCAGATGAAGCACACAAGGCCAAAACTCAACCACAACAGCCTCTACAACCAGTTTTGCTGAGTGTATGCGTGGACTGCCACATGCACTCCTACCTCCAAAATGCAGCTCAAAGCCATACTCATCAGATAACTTTAAAACCCAAGGGACTATTAAAGAAGGAAAATAAACAGAACAATTCCTAGACCAGATTTCAAGCTTCAGCTCTTTTTGCTGCAATCTCATTCCCAAGTCAGCTTTATTTCTTGTTGTGACACACACAAGTAAGTCTGTCCCTTTCACCTTGGCTCTCCCAAGTGCTGTGTTATCTCCAGGAGGACAGTACTTGGAACAATTCAGAAGCAGGTGTCAATTTTCTCAAGTTTATCTGCAAGCAAAGACATTCAGCAACCTTCATCTTTAGGAGGTCTACCTCTACGCCTGGCATTTTGGAAGGGTTTGTCAACACATTTTTGTGGCATGCTATTCTACAACAACATGATTCTTAGCATTTACCTGGCATAACACCAAAACATCTTCGTTTTGAATGGGAACCATAGAGATGCCTCCTATCTCTAGGGGAATGCTCAGAACATGAGCACTTAAAAGCTCGTACGGGAAGCTGGACAGCAGCACTGATCAGATCTGAGGGCCCCTAAGTACCCGCTGGAGCATCACTACGTAGTTAAGAGCCTCCGAGGTTCTAGCAGACTTTGCTATGATTCCCAAACACTTTAAGAAATTTTTTATACTTATTATGTATGTTTTATATTCATTTCATGCCCTATCTACATTCCATTCACTCTTTTGTTTACTGAACTACAATTCTCCTACGACAGAGATGTCCCTGCAGCAGGAGCATGACTTTACCCCTGTGCTAGCATTCGGGACAGGAGCACGCACCTGAAATGAATTAAGCAAAAACAGTAAAAGCAGTGAAAGACCAGTGGAAAACACCTTGCAGCACAGATCATAGCCGGGAGGCGTCTCTTTCACAAACCTAACTAGCAAAGCTATGCTGCAAGAAGCTCTGCAGGAAAACCTGGCTAGAGGACACAAAGAAATGGAGAATGAAAGGCTGACGAGAGGAGAAATACCTTAGGAGCTCCTTTGTAGTGGCATTAGATCATAAGACTGCACATTTTCAATTGACTGTGGAGGTTCCTAAAAATTACTGGAGGATTAGAGCCAGTGGTTACGCAGTACATATTTTGACAGTCTACATAAGCCTTTCTAATAAAAACTAATCAATTATCCCTACTGAAGAAGCCTCAGGCAGGATGAATCAACATGAAATTAATATTTTTAATTAAGATACACTTCTATATTCAGACCAAGCAGATGCCACGTATTTCACGCTGTTTTTCTATAATAAATTTGCAGCTCAGATCTTAAATGGGTCAGTAATAATCATGCACGTTATAAAATATTGAAGAGTGTGCCCTTCAGCTCCAATAGCATATCGACACTAGAATGCAAGATGGTATTAGCTTCTGGAAAAGGAAACAAAAGAGAGTCTGACTTGCCAGCCATGCATGCTAGAAGAAAGTAGGCTCTACCCTTTAACAGCTCAGCTTGTCCAAACTTACTGTTTTCCTGCACCCTGGCCACGAAGCCTGTGAGAGGTATCTGTGGAGTCAACTGAGGCATAGGGGGAGGGGGTGGAGCAATAGAAACTGGTAGCAATGCACACAGCATATCGGGGGAAGTCAACGGACACAGGGGAAAAAGGAAAAAAAAAAAAAGAAACAAACAAAAGCAGCCGTCAGTAACGAGGACCACAAAAAACAAAGTATGTAAAGAACAACAAGAACACACACACGGAAGAACCTTCTTCAAGCTTGTGTTTCCAACAAGGCTGAATTCGTGGCTAGCCAATTGAGGCTCACAAAGCAAAACGTGCCCGTGTCCATCTGAACGAAAACCCAGGGCGCAGGCTGCGTGTCGGGGAGCTGCGTGTGCCGAGGGGACCACTCAGCCTCACTTGGGCAGCATGCAACACGGGGCTTTCCATCATGCTGCTCACTGAGTAGTAGTTCTCTTTAAAAAGTGTGCTACCAGAAGAGGAGGTGATGCTGTAGAGGACGCTGGACTCCTCCTCTAACACAAGAGCAGGGAGCTACAGCAAATGCAGCGAAGCAGCCCTGCTGCAGAGCAAAGACGACTGCTTTACAAAGGCAACAATGGTGTCATGTCGATGCTTCGTGTCCACACAGAGTGCATCTCCCATCATTTTGCTCTGTTCAGGCTTGCGAGGGGGGCAGTGGAAAAATGTGAAAAGGGACCTTGTTGCTTGTTGGTAGGAAAACGGGTGGGTTTAGAGCTGAATGGAGCTCTATTTTAAATTATTAAGTCTTCTCTTGTTAGAGGCGCTCAGCAACTCAAGAATCTGGCAAAGGCTTCAACAGCTACCACTGGCTACACTGGTGCCCAGAGCTGCCCAGGAAGCACTCACAAGCTCATCTCCTGTGAAGTATGGACCTCCTCAGCGAGAAATGAGGTGTGAAACACAGGCACCAGTGCTCAGAGACGCTGGGCTGACAGCTGAGGAGTTGCTCTTTCCTCAACAGGTAGGAGAGAGGCATGGTGGTAGCAGGACATGCCATGTAAAGTACCAGCTCTGGTGGGACATCTCCCAGTGAAGGAGGGGGGGGAGAACAAAGCAAACAAACCAAAAAAAAAAAAAAGAAACAGAAAAAGAAACAATAGAACATAACTCATTTGTTTATACCATGCCCCTTCTCAGGAGAATTTCTCTTACACTGAAATAGAGAAGTTCCTGTGAAGGTGGGAATTCAGCAGCATAATCCAGTTGGAATCAAATTTGAAAGAGGTTCTGTACTTCCAAGTAAGCAACAGTTTTAAATAAAGCCATAACTAAGATTAACGTCTGATGAATAAAAATGAAGCATTTAGTTCATTACAAAACCAATAATCAAATCAACTGTATGGGGGAAACAATCAATAAAAGAGGGACAACAAACAGGTTTCTCACAAAATTGAAGTAAACATCTAAGAAAAAACAGAATATTTGTTAGCATGAGAAGTAAAATCTTAAAGAAACACGGAACCTAGATTTAATGTCAAGACAGTAGCATTAAAAAAATCACCAGTTACAGAAATGGAGAAAAATAGTTTAAAGTAGAAAAACACCCATCAAAATACTGTTCAAAAAAAATATTGACAATCAGTATTTTGAAAACACCAGAGAGGCTAGACTAAGGAATAGCACCTGCATTTGAGCAAAAAATTGCTTTGGAAAACTACAACTGTTCAGAAACAGTGGTGTGCAGAGCATTCGAGGCAACTGAACTATTTCCAGGAGTAATGCCCTGTTTATTCAACAGAATACGACTGTTTGAACAGGAAGGAGTTTCTATTGCTATGGTGAATTAATTTCAGGGAACAGGAGTGTGGAGGAAAATGAAGGGTCAGCGTGAGTCAGAGACAGTAGCAGGAAAATTAGAATTGGGAGAAAAGCTAGATAGGTACTGTGCCTGCATACAAAGATGCTTTTGGACAATGTAATACTTGCAAACCACTGAGAAAACTCTTCACCTCAGTGTCTCAAACATTCCGTAACTATTCTTTCCTTAGGAGTAAGTATACTAACAACCAGCACTTGTCTGTAGTGAGCTTTAGCCCGAACATCTACGTTTTGTTTTAAAGAAACATCACTTTGAAGTTTAAGGAGTTGGCACACCACCAGAAGCCACTGGAGTACTATCACTCCTCTACGTATATTTGGTCAAAATTATCCTTGCTGGAGTTCTTCCTTGCTGGAAGCAGCAAGTCAGAAGTTCCTGATCTAAACCTAGCTTTCCACCAAGATTCTATTATTCAATTCTAACCCTATTTTGCAGAGCTTTCTGCAGTCAACCTTGCTTGCCTTGCCGGGTGATTAGGCAGAAAGCTGATGACTAAAACTAGCTCAGCTGCCCACTGCATCCCACCCCTCATTCATCTCCATCTATACCACTTGTGTGGAAGCACAGAGGAGTTGTCTGCTGAAAAGAAAAGAGGCTGAACTCTTCTGTCCCTTCTTTAACAGTTAAGTTTAAAATGAAGAACAAAGGAGAAACTTGGAATCAGGAATAGGATTTGGGAATGAGACAGAGACAGGGAGAAACTATGTAATGGGAAAAGCTTGTCATAGGAGCGCTGTGCTCTGACAGCACTCTCTTGCCACTAGCCCAGTAGTGGAGGGAGTGTGCTACAAGCATGTTAGGTCTCCTGAAAAAAAATCTGGTTTTAGTTTATGTTCCCCAAGCACACCTGAAATACTAAGTATAATGTGCCTATAATTAGATAGGCAATCATAATAATTTCTTGCCATGAGAAACAGCAAACAACTCAGAGGGGAAAAACAGTGTAATTGCATACAGTGCAATCACCGTACAACTTAAAGAGGGTTTTTCTTGTTTGTTTTTCCTTCTATTTTAGGAAAGAAAGCAATAATCTTATTGATGCTCTTCACAAATGAGTTAAAATGCCATGCATGCTTTTACAATCATTTTGCTCAAAACAGTTCGTGATTTCAGAGCTCAGAAGCTTACTTGAATTTTGAGAATAAAGAGGCCCGCCATTAACATGAGGTTGAGCAGAAAATGGGGCAGTCACAGAAGGATTCCGTCTGTATCCACCAGAAGATGCTGAAGAAGTGGTAGAGTTGTGTCGCGAGATTTGCCTGGTCATTGTGCCATACTGGGAACCAGGAGCTGAACCCGGAGCAGCTGAAAAGCATTAGCCAGAGGAACCGAGGAAAAGACTTAAGCAGAGCATTACTTGGAGCAGAACGCAGAAAACAGAAAAAGCCCAGAACATGGGAATCACTTGATTACAGACCACCAATAACTTAAGGCAGTACCAGGAGATTAATAGAAAACAAACATCCCTGTTATAATCAATAATGACAAAAAACACACAGGACATAAAATAACACTGATATAAAGGGCATTTGAGAAATGCTGGGAGAACTACTTCGACAGACTGGGTGGGACTGGAAAGTTGAACCAGCTTCCAACTTGTAAGCATATCTCATTATTCTACATGCAATACCCTTTATTAAAAAGCGCACACAAAAAAATCCACATTCTGCTCAAAGCAAATGTTTTCCATTGTGAACCAGAACTTGTCTCCAATCTAGTATCAAAAATTGCTCTAATAAAACAGTAAATTAAATGACATGAGCTTCAGACACTTGGCATGTTTGCCAATCATGTTTGCTAGTTGTGGTTTTGTACTCATGGAATTTATACTTCTACCAGATTAGAATCACCAGTGCAGGCTGACAGAAAGACATGTCACTCGCTCATCAAGATGAACGCCCATTTTTACCTTCCACATGCTTGCTGCACAAAATTAAAGGTTAATAAAAACAATTTAAGTGCTCTTTTTGCATTAACCTCTGACAGATGAAAGACTCAAACCTTGCAAACTAATGAATCTCACACGTTGAGGTCACATGGATCAATGCACAACTTTGCAATGTTTAAGTGCAAAAATTGTTTTGCAGTAGAATGTTCTGTGCTTTTAAATGCATACGTATATATCTTATAAAACCATATAAAAATATATACTGGAATGCATACACACACACACACACGTACACACACAAACTGTGTGTGACCGGAAGTTTGCAGTCCTGTAGTGCCATCCACAGTCACTTTCACTTAAACACTTCAGTAAGAGAAAGTGTAACAGGTTATGTGGGTCAAAGCCTCCAAAGCTCGTCTCTTAACAAGATCAACAAATTTTGCCATCAGCCTGTGACAGGAAAGGGGTGGTGGTGTCTGTCTTTTTATACTTACTACTTTTAAATCCATTCCTAACAGCTATATGTAATGTTTGAGGTAATTTTTCAAGAACTGTCAGCTTGTATCCTCAAGTCTTCCAGTTTGGCATCTGCCTGCTGCAGTACAGCATCAAACCCAAGCCACTGTGACAGACACTACTGCTTTCCAGTCACCTTATTCCCACAAGATAGATCACAGACATCGCGCATCAGCTACCATTTTTTAAGTGAGAGTGCAACTGTACTGGCTTATTTTCAACTGCAAGAGTGATACAGCAGAATACCAATACTCAAGCTGATTTGGAATTATTACAGATCAGACTAATTAGATCTCAGCTTTATTGGGAACAGAGATTCCAAGCAACTAGCAACCTTTTCCCCATACCTTGTGCATTTACCTTCAGAGGCTTTAACCACAGGAAATTAGTGGAGATTAGATTGTTTAAAGAAAAAAAAAATCACCCCAGAATTGATTTGTGTACTAAAATCATATAGCACCCACTACAAATGAAAAAACAGCTTCGCTAAGTCCATTAGGAAGAGATGATTATTGATTATGCAGCACGACTGCAATCACTTCAGCATTGACACAAGTCTCACCTATCAGACTGCCCATCGGGAGAGGTGGTGGCAGTGGTGGTGCTGGCGGGGCTCCAGGAGGAGGAGGAACAGAAATGTGTGCTAACAAAATAGTTTATATTCCCAATTAGGCCATATATTAAAATAGCAAATAAGAAAGCATGGGCACATGATAGGCTTCCCAAATAAATATGAAAATTCAACTGAGTCAACTGCTAATAGCTCAGGCCCTGATCCTACACAGGGTTCTGTATCTGCAGATCTTTATTCCCATTGATTTCAATGTATGATAGTAAGATTCATGCCTATTTGTACCACTGCAGGATCAGATACACCTGGGAAAAAGAAAGGAAAGCCTACATGTGCATAAAAAAGTGAAGACTTGCAACCAAGGAACAACGATTTAAGAGGTGCAATAGCATAATTACATTGCACCAAAATTCTGCTATTTTCTTGTACAAATTAATTTTATGTGCTTACAAAGACACAAGTGTAAGCAAGTGTCAGAGTTGGTTTATTATCAAGATAATCCTGCAGTCTACTAATAAAGAAGGATTCTACACAATCACACAATTCATCATTATTAAAAACAGGAGAACATGCTTTTGGTAATGAGAGATCCTTCATGGCTCTCTTTTATTGCTGTCCTAGAGTATAACACTTGTTCTCCTGCCTCTCACAGTAATCTCCCTCATAGCTTAGCAACTTCAGACTGTAACAGAATAAATGACACTGGTGGATGAGCCTGAGTTCTACCACTGGCAATTTTTTGGAGGTCATCTTCTGTAATTTATCTGAGGTAAAGACTTTTATTTAATTAAGAACACACACACAAAATCTTTGGCAGATGGTAAATTAGTAGACTATTTTGGAAAAAAAGATTTTCCATCAAATACGTACTGACAGTTGCTGCTGCTTCTCAGGACACTCAGAAATGCCTACTTGTAGGCAAGGCCTTTGAAAATGTACTGAAGCTTTAAAAGGACATGCTCTTCCCCTTTAGTGTCTCCTGTCCCACAACTGTCTTGTCAAAACACGGACAGACAAAGGTGTTTTAGCCATCTGTTATTCCACGAGTGATTGTTCTGTAAGTACTTCTGGAAAAAATTAAAACTTTAGATGTCCCTCAGCACTTGTAAGTGATTTCCTGACTATGACTGTGCTTCTGGACAGTTTCTCCTCCATTGTGTTCGGTAAAAATTCCCTCTGCAAACACATGACTGACATTACAGCCTTAAGTTAACATGGGAAGAAGAGCCCCTCATACCTGGTCCAATGGTTGGCGGTGAAGGTGTAGGCACGGCAATGGGAATGCCAATACTGCTGCTTCCACTGTTCTCTCGACTGCCACTTCCTCCACTACTACCGCTATAAAACAGAAGAACATAAAGTATTTGCACAGCATTCCTACAAAGGCCTATCAACAGTCACGTTCCTTGTGTGAACTATGCTGGCCTAACTCAATTACAGACTTGAAAAATCCACTTTAAAAAAACCCTGTCTCCACCTACAATCTCATATAGCTAATCAAGTCAGGATGCATTACACTCCTAATAAATGGAATTAGCTAAGCTGATAAACATCACTACACATAAAATGTCTAATTAAATGATTTCAGAAGTAAAAAGGTAAGCAACCATACTAGTTCTAGGCAATGGAGTAAGAACTGCAGGAATAGTTCAAGTGCCCTGTATTAATTAGAAGTATTAGGCTGGGGCTGGAAGAGTTCATGCCTCAACTGTAAACAATTTTTTTAAATTAGTTACACTATCAGCTGAAGGAATCTTTCCTCTGCTCAGAATAGAGCTTGAGAATAAGAACTTTTTAACTGAGATCAGCCAAGATGAACCAAGCTGAGCAGACAGGAAATAATTTTATGTGTAGCCAATATACCTTTCCGCATACACATACTTTTTATGTACAAAAAGTTTGTTTCTGAGATAGTCTGTAAGGTAACAGTACAGCCAGGCGGCAATTTGTCTCAGTACTGTTTATATGATATTCAAATTCATGGCCAGCAATAGAGACTTGTACAGAACATACTTCTAGTGAACTACTGAATAATGTTTCTAACACATCTTTCAGAGGCCACATCATCTCTTTTCATTGAGGGAGACAAAAAGGAATCAATCAGGGCTCAGATGGAATCTCTCCTTATTCTTATCCATGAACATTCCTTAGGCCAAGGCTTGAATCTACACGGATTAAATGGATAATACAAAGAAAACTAAGTAGTCAATATGCCTTTAAGCCAAAACACCACTTTAACCCATTCATGCTAATTAAGGAGTACTCGGTGATTTTATAGTTTATTTAAAATTCCTGAGTAGCTACAAATCAATGCTGTCAAGAGTCAAGAACAAATCATTCAAATATATCTTAAGAAAATAACACTGTTACAAAAAGAAAACCAGTGATCTGAAATGGAAGCCAAGATAATTCCTTCAAAATCAGTGTTCTGTCTGCTGAAGACCTTGATCTTGTCACCATGGTTGCGGCTGAATTTCTAACTGCAGTCTACATAAAAAAAAGATCTTGTGAGACAAGAGTAGGGAGCATTCACAGTAGCCAGCTAAACAGATTAACAAGATCTTCACTGCAACCAGATTTAGTTGTTACTTAATTCTGATAGTATTTCATGAACAACTGTGTCCAAAATCCTCTCTCAACCCCTCAATTAGAGACCTCCTGTGTTTAATTGCCTACTGGGAGTTAAAAAATAAATAAATAGGGAAGAAGCTGTCTGAAAAAACTACTGTCTTATTTTTAACTACACTGAACTCTTTTATCTGCTTTTTCCCTGCAGTTTGAAGCCTCTGATACAATCAAATTGAATAAACCAAACTTGCTCCACAGACTTGGAGAAAAATCTAGCCTTGCAATTTGAGAAGAAATTTACATATTAAAAAAGAAAAGAACAAGGTACACATGAACACCTTTCTCATCCCGAAACACACTGCTCTTTCAAAGCCTTTAAGTACGTGGAAACAACTGGCTAATGCCAATACCTGCTAGTAAGTTTAATTTTCTACTTCTATCATGCTAGCACTGATTACAAGCATTAAGTTTTAGCCGAAAGAAAGCAATCAGCTCTTTCTGACTATCTTCATCACAGCATTTCTAATCAAGAGAAACTTCTCTTTGCAGTTAGTGGTCTTGAAAACAACAATAAAAAAAGGTATTTTATAAAAACTAACTATATTTAGGATAAGATTAACAATGTACCTTTTAATTTAACCCAGTAGGAACCATCAACACCCCACTTCTCAACTGCATAAATTTTTAAGTTTTGCTTATTTGGGGGAAAAAAGTAACACAGAACACAACAAATGAGGTCTGTGCTTATAGAATTATGTTGTTAGATATAACGAGGCTTCAGTAGAGCACAAAAACGTTTCTGTGTGTTAGAGAAGTCAAACAATAACTACAGTGAAGTTCTGTGCATTAACGGAGTGGTAGAATAACTCACCTTTTGCCTTTTAACAAAAAAAAAAAAAAAGAGCACAAAAGTTCAAAGCTTTTCTGTGACTTCAGTAAGCAGCAGCATACCAGGCAGGAAAGAATTTGAGTGAGGAAAAAAATGCTCTACCTGTGTGTTCTTGGTCTCTGGTTCAAGGAAGCTGTCCTTCCTGGGCTGTGCTGGCTGCCCAGTCTGGCAGGGCTGGTCATGTAATCATTAGGAACTGTTGGCGGTTTGACTGGCTCCAGGGTTTTGTAAGGAGTATTTCGTCTGGTCAAGGAAAAAGATTTGAAGACAAAGATAAATGACCAGAAGAGCAAAAGGATAAATGCATGAAGTACTGATGCCATTTGTTTCCTTCAGTTTCTATGTGAGACCACTGCACAGTGACCTGCATTACAGTATATTAAACAAATTCCACCAGGGAGAGGTGGGGTGAAATCACCTTCAACTCTTCTAAAGTGCTTTTACGTAGAAAGATCCACACAAGTTGGCCTAGAGCACACAAACTGATTTAAGAAGCCTAAGCTAAATTTAACACCAAAAATACCTTCGTTGAACTACATACCATACAATAGTTACACCTGCATACTATTCCAGGGTTATCTTTTAATACACTGCATGCGACCAGTTCTTCCACAGTAACAATGTCCTCTTTCTCTTCCTCCCCTCCAAATGCTTAACTGTCCTAAAAGCATTCTTGGCTAAAAGGTATTCAACTCATTAAGACAGGAGCAAGTCTGAAAGATTCGCAGAACAAGTTACATTTGCAATCACCAGTGCTTTTCCTAGCAGCATTGTTTTATGCTGTAATCAAGCATATCACTTAAGCAGATCTTTAAGTGCTTCACAGATCAGCTTCATTGTCTCCATCTTACAAAGAAAGTGAAGCTCAGAGACTTCCAAGGTCACATAACAGGCTGCATCAAGTCAGAAATATAACACAGATCTTTCCAGATCTGTTTACCCGACCCGTTGCTGCCTTAAGAACAGTCTGCACATTGTGCTCAACTGCAGAGCTCCTCGGTTCGCGCTAGTAACTGAGAGATCCCTCGCAAGACACAGGATTTGGCAAAACACCAGCTAAGCAAAAACAAAAATAGTAAACTACTGGCATTTAATCGTTTCTTCAATTACTGATTATAACCGAGCTGGTGAGTTCCTTGGCCTCACAGTATTTTAAGAAATGTATCGACTTCCTTTTGACAATACGGAACAAAACAGCACTAAATTTTAACTACAATGTTTTATTATTAAAACCTCTCTAAATAGAAAAACGGAAATATCATAACTGTTTGCATGAGCTATGGTGTTTGTAAATTAGTTTGTCTATACAAAGAACTGCAGATGAGTTTGATGTGCAGACTGCTACCACCTATAGATCTGCCAGAAGAGATCAGCCATGGGAAAAATAAATTTTCGTATTCCAGTTGTAAGAGATAGAGCTCTAAATACCACCAAATAAAATGGTAAGCACGCAAGATCTTAAATGTGCTTCCAACAAAAATAGCTTTGAGAACTAATGTTTTAAAGTGTTCTTGGTGGAAATGCACTGGCAATAGGAAATGCAGCCCCCCAGCTCTGTAGTACTGTTTATTTTGCCAATCAGATTTAAATATCCTATCAAAAGCAACCCCCTGCTCCATCCTCCAGTTCAGCCAAGCTTTAGTTTCTCCTTGTTCTTCTCAACTTCACTGAAGGACTCAAACTCCCAAGCACCAGAGAAGTAAAAAATAATTTCTTTCTGCCGCCCGAGTCCAGTCCTTGCCTTTGTTTTTCTGTCTGCCTTACACGGGGGAGGAGAACAGCTCTGTCCTGGCACAGCCCACAGCTGCCCACCTCACCGCCCCCTAATTCTTGCCACCAGGGAGCTAAAGGCAGCCCAGGGCCGTGCTCTGCTCCAGGTCCCTCACGGTGCAACTGCAACTACTCCCTCCATCCAGCTCCCTTCGTTTTGTCCCCTGGTGTATTTCCAGCCTGAGCAGCTCTGATGAAGACCCCCTGCTGCCATTCCTTTCATTTTGCAGCTCGGACCTCGGAGCAGGAGTCCCTCCCTCCTCACAGCCTTCCTTTGGACAGCCCTGCCCTGGAGGGATGAGCTGTACAATAGGCAGCACGTACTTAAAGGCCCGTGTTAGACACCAAGCTTGTTCTGATTTTACACGCTTATCTCTGGTTTTGTGGATCAAAGGGAGAGGAGTAGCATCCTTGCGGTTTCTAGCAATTTTTTCTGCATATGTTAGGGGAACCAGTCATGCCGATGATATTTCATGCCTTGGCAGAACGCGGCTGCTCAAGACAAGAGCTTCCTGAACAAGAAGGGCAGATAGAAATCGCTGTACGAGCCCACATTATTCCTCCCCCTCAGCCAACTGCTGCCTCTCGTCAAGCTCATCTGGAAATGACGTTCAGCTGATTAATCCTTATCAGGCATCAGCGGAGGCAACCAAACAGCTCCGGCTTGTTCGGGGGAGCAGGAGAGAGGCAGCTCACCAGTGCATCAGCGCCGCTGTTTCACTGGGAGCGTCCAAGAGGACATGAAAGCTTTCCCCAGCTTCCCGGGGCTGATAAACAACTCTCTCTCAGCCGGGATAAGAGAGACAATTGGAATACTGATTGCGTGCCCTCGAGCAATGGGAATTTTCACAAAACACGCTGAGGAAACCCCTAGGGTAATTTCTCTGTAGAATACACAATAAACACAGCCATCTTGAAGCAGCAAAGCAGCAAATCAGGATTAAAAATCACTAAGTCTTTGACAAAAGCAGTTGCTGCTCCTAATTTTCCTCAACCGTTGCTCCTGTTCTATCTCATTATTCCTCATTTTTCCAGCTCCCCACTTTTTCCAGACAACGTACCTGAAGCCAATACAAGCACACCAGCCAGCTTTACAGCGCCTCAGTCTCCCAGAGCATAAGGGAAACACTGAGAGGGACAAATAGGTAGATCTTGCTTCGGATGACTTCTGAAAGATGGGCATACAGAACGGCGTGGCACATGCTCTGAGCTTTTCAGGTATTAATGCTTTGGTCCCTAGCAACAACTACTTGCTGGCACACAATGATAAGCAGATTTCCCTCCCCACAGGTCCACGGCAGTGAAATTGATGCTACGGTAGGGAACTGAAGTCACAGGGGGACTTGGGAATAGCAGTATCTTTCCTCATTTAAGCATGCAAATAAAAATTCACAAGCCAATGAGAATCAGTGTTGTCCATGTGTTAACGATGCCATGAATTTTGCTGAGATAATTTAACAAATAGGGTATCAACAGCCTGTAATATTGAGAAACAAGCAGACAAAGAACTTCAACAATGAAGTCCTTCCCCCACTGAAGTTAAAACCTTATTGATATTCTCTCATGTCACTAAAGATTTCTGTCCAAAATTCAGGAATAACAACAGTCTTCTCATTCACCCGTATCTGTAATAAATCCTCTCCCTCATGAAAAGTGGCTCTTTCGAAAGGTCACCACGAAAATAAGAGTCAGTGCAGCTGAAAGGGTTTATACAAAAAAAAAGCAATTGCGTTATTTACTAAAGGCAATCAGAACTACCATCCATTCCACCTATTTAATAAAACCCAACCACTGGCACAATTAAAACTATATATTACGCAGGAGGCACCAAGCAGCTTTCATTCTTACCCCAGAGTTCCCCGGCCTGACATGGGAGGACTTGGTGGTTTTTGTGTAGGCGGATTTGTTCTTGACAAGGTGCCAGTTCTTGCAGGCTGGTTATTTCCATGCTGAAATAAGGGAAAACATGATTTTATTTTTATAACGGAGCAGCTTTATTATTGACAGTTTTTTATTTTTTTTTAAAGTGTAAGAATATGAAGTGAGAATTCCCAGACAGCTGTCAAACAGCAAGTTTTTAGCTACACACAAGACAGACACCAGTATATACAAAGTCTAAATACAAGCTTAATGTTATTTTTGCTATTAATTTACAACAGACATCAGAAAGCTAGGCAGTTGACAGGTTCATGCACAAATCTCTTATGTCTCTTGTCTTTAGAGGGAAGCCACATTTGTGTTCGTCCCCGTTCGAGTGTTAATAATTTAAACCAAACTTTAAGGCTGACAGTACAACGCAGTCAGCATGGGCCCAGAATTTCTCAGTTTGCCCCTGCTATTTGACTAGCAGAGTCATTCAGGTTGTCTGGGAAGTCTCCTGCAAAAAAAAAAAATGTAAGTGAAGGGAATCAAGGCATCTACTGAATTCAGAGCAAAGCACTACATGTGTTAGAGAAATTAATGTATCTATGTATAAATGCAGATGTCAATGTATCGCAGATAGATTGACACACGCTAAACGCTGTAAATAAAACAAAAATCAAGTACAGCATGTTTAATCTAAATATCCTATGGAAAGCAGAGGAGAGCGTAAGAGCGCGCTAGTTTTCAGTTTTAATGGCTCTGCAGCCTCTACTATCAGTCACATGAGGCACTGTGGGTCAAAGGAGAAATAACACTTCTTACCTTGGCTTTTAGCCACTTAACGTTGGCAAAAAAGGGGGGAAAAAGGCAGAAATTAATGGCAGGTCCATCACAACTGACAGGACAGGTTAAACTACAGATAATCACATTCAAAATATCATTTCTGCCTACTGATAATTAGCCACATCCCAGTACACTAACAAAGATTTTACTGGCTCACATAGTCCCAAGGCAGAACTTTCAAAGATGAAGCAACCCAAAGAAAAAAAATACTGTCATAAAAATGAAGCTTAGCTCGGCTTTGATGGATTTGTTTTACAGGTTCCTCATGGCCAGGAAAGGGTTGAAAAGCCCTTTGCTGACTAGTCAAGTCCAAAAGCAGATCAATGCTATTGCAATGGCAACGTGCGCTTACAAATTTGCTCACAAAACCACAGTTGCAGCTATACGGTGCAGAATGGGCTGGCCTCTTGTTTTGACACTTAACCTTCACGTGTTTTGAAGAAATCCTAGCTGCTGCGCTGAATGGTAAATAAAGAAAAGGGAGTCCTCGGATGGGATGAGCAGCAGAGCCTTTCACCTCTGGTTTATTGATTGAAACCTGATTCAAGCCAGCACAGCGCTGGCTGCTCAAATCTGTGTTGGCAGTGCTCTAATGATTGTTATTCTGAAATTTTAGCTCTTAGCATCAAGTCATTATGTGACTCCACTCTATCATTTTTACAGCCTTCGTGACTGCAGAGGAGAAAAAATTTGAAAACTTGGCCTCCGTTCTGTAAGGAAAAGTCATGTCATTTTTTTTAATTCCAAGTTGAGTTCTTTAAATTTATTGAGGGGGCAGGGGTGAGGATTCTTCTTTTTGAATGGGGAAAAGGGGTTGTTTCACTGATTAAAAAACCCCCACCAACTACAACATAAAACAATCCTAGTGCTATTTTGGAGGGTGTTTAGAAATAAACTGTCATTTCCAGAACAGGCCTCCTAAGGCGCAACTTTACAAACTGCAGTTTGCAGGCCTTCTTCTCCTCCAAGATCCACAGACTAGTCCAAAGCAGTTCATGCACTCAGAAAAAAATAATTAAAATACGCTTTATAACGATGTACATATGTGAGATGGATTTCTGATGGGGCCCGCACAACCAGTGAGGAACAGTTGGGATTTACAGATCAAGAGGTTGGAAACCACTGCCCTGAAGTTATTCATATCACAGGAGCAGAAGCCCAAAGCCCAGTCCAAAACCCAAATGAAAAAGCTTAGCTGCGGTAAGTAAACGTGAAGGTCATCCCATTCGCTCCCAGGCTGGGCAGAGGTTCATCAGCAGAGTGGCAGAATTGAAGCATTTCAACCACTTCTGTCCCTACATGTTTATTTTGCGGATAAACACGAAGCTCAGTTTCCAGGATGCCTGGGTACTCTCTCAAGTATTATATTTTTACCTCAGGCTTGCAGCGATTAAATTTGCTTTCCCTTCTTCCAGGAGTATGTGACCCTTCCCCTTACTTCACCAGTTGCCAAGGGCAATAGCATAATACGAGGAATTTGTTAAAAGAAACCAAATAGTGCAACTGTCGCCCTGTCCTCCCTCCCCCAGCAGCCAGACAAAACCCTCACAAGGCTTGCAAGGAAGGGTGGCATGGTTCCTTACCCAGCCTCTGCTATTACATTCGCCTGCCTGAAAAATTTAAAAACAAAAAGCTTCCTCGCTTTCCTTCCCTCATGCGGTGTCGCTCAGCGCTCACGGTGAGTCTTTCCACCCCCTCCTTAATCACTGCTACATTCTGCCTCCGCTGCCGCAGCACCGTGGCTGCATCTAGCACTGAATCTGGCATCCTCATCTCGTCTCCTACCTTCCTCGTGCTAAGCACTGTTCAATTCGCTAAACGTGTATCTCAAGTCCAACTCCTGACCTTTGTTCCTGTCTGTATGACTCCGTCAGGTGAGCTTCGTCGCCTTTGCTACCAATTAAATAATACACGGATACGCAAACATACAGATAGTTCTTTATTGTGCAGAAGAGTTGGTAACTGCTGTCACCCTGCTTTCAGTTAGTAAAAAGCTCTGTAGAGTCCTCTGTGCTGCTGTCAGTATAAACAGGAGTCACACGGGCAGGAAAACGCAGAAGGAAGGAACCCAAAGGGAACGGGGACTCTTAGGGGAGAGGAACTCCTGATCCAGAAGAGAGAAGTATGGGAGGAACGCAAATGAATCAAAGCGAGATGAGCCATATGGCTATTTAATCATGGTTACTAAGCTAATTAATTAGGAGGAGCCATTTTCTTGTATTTATTGGCTGAGCTCACGAGGTCAGCCTTGCTGCCTTTCTTGGTCTGAAACCCAAACTCCGTGCTCTCTAAACAATTCAAAAAATCGCTTAGATCTGGGAACGGTTTAGGCAGCAGGGTCTAGACTCGCTATGAACTCAAGAAAAATGGGAAAAAAAGCAGAAAAGGAAAGGCAGGCATACGCTCCGTGTGGGTTCAGGCATCCCTCTCCAGCTGCCTCGAGGCCAGCCAGCTGGCAGAGCACGACCAGCACCCCCAAACCACCGCATCAGCACCACGAAGGTCAGAGGCCGGAAGGAAGGAAATGGAGGCAGGGCACGAGGAAGAGGCAGCAGGGCACAGGGTTCACAGCTTGAAAAAGGGAGAGACTGTACCGAGAGGGAGCTGTAAAATTAGAGACAGGAGGTGCAAAAGGTTTCAAAAAAGCTTAGTGGGACAAAGAGCAGCACTGAGGGCTCCTGCAGAAGCTGTAAGAAGCACGGCTCTCTTCTGCTAGCTGTATTACTGGAGGTGGTCTTCAGGCAGACACCAGCATCCTGGACGACATACACATCAAGACAAAAAGAGTGCACAGGCTTGCTGGGGGCGTTTGTGATGCTGAGGCAGAGAACAAGACATAGTAGGATGCTCCCAGAAACAAGCTAAGTGGTAGGAAGCAGCAGTACTGGCTGGGGTTTCTTGCAAGCATCCCAGCAGAGAGGTGTTTTAAAGACAAGAACAGGACCATTTTGCTTTTCCTGGGAAAACCTGCCACGCATGCGGATAAAGTTTTAAGGGCTGACACAAATTTAAGAGAGAAACCACAGGTTCAAGAAAGAGGAACCAACCCCCCTGCACTTCCAAAAGCAGCAGCACACCTGCAGGGTTTTCACTACTAAGGAGAGTGGGGTGGGCGAGGACTGAGCGCCAGCAGTGGGTTGGAAAGAAGTAAGATAACTCAAGTAATGGGCAAAAACAGGTGTTTGTAACAGCCATGCAAGGCATTTAACAAAGGCAAAAGTAAGGCTGCTTTTGTAACTGATGCAGGGACTTCAGAGAACCTGGACTGGGAGTTTAAAATGTGTTTGGACAGGGCAAACAATGCTTTGGGACAGTCAAGTGATGACTCTAAGTGAGAGGCTTACTGGCTTAAGGGAATTGTTTCAGCCTGCTCAATTCCGACAGTCTTAACAGTCCAAAAATTAACTACAGAGAGAGGCAGTACTGTAGGGCTCTGCTGTATGTGGCCAAAGGGACAAGGCCACAAATGGCCCAAGATTCATGACCGGCATAAAAGGGTAGGGGTCTGAGGCAATCAGAAGTATCTGGTAGCCAAAGGATGTCCAGACATCTGAAGGGCTCTGCCGGCTGGCCTCAGGAGGCAGCCATCTACAGAACTGTTTTTAATAGTTTCCATGCCAAGCAACAAGTCATGGGGGAACATTAGTCATGATTCAGGGAACCAGAAAGCTATTATTTGAGTTACAAATTGTGTTTGGAAAACTCCAGTTATGAACACTGCACATAACTCATTTATGTGAGCAAACCTATCTACAAGCACAGAAATACAAAAGGCCAGTTGCACACAGGAGCAAAACTCTCACCCCGCTAAAGTCCAGGAAGCTCCTTCCATACAGTTCAGGTGTGAACTTTTCAGTCCGAGACTGTAGCGGCTTTACATTTCTGTGCAGGTCAGCTGTACCTCCCCTGCTGTATGCTGTTGCTATTTTTCCAGCTCCTGAATTTCCAGAGCCAATTTCACTCTGTACTCTGCCATACCTAGCATCTCTGAAAGCAGTCATTAAAGACTACCCAGGATAAATGCTGACAAAAGGGAAACAAAGGTTTAGAAAGTGCTGTTGCTCTAATCTGCACTAATAGAGAGTGTATGGCAAGCTCAGAACTTTAATATGTATATTCTGTAAAAGCAATAACCAGCCTTAGATCTGCTACCTTTGACCAGTAATCACAGTCATCAGCTGCAACAGAAAAGCACATGATTGCTCTTGATGACTCTTTAGCCAACCTCCCCTTTTACTTAAAAAGTTATATCCTTTATTAGCCAAGGGAGAATCATCTGGGACATCCCTGCAACAACTGCAGCGGTCCATAACACCTTTTGAAGTGCTGTTATGTCGCTGCAGCTAGGCAATCCAATTGCCCCCCAGGCATCCTCACAGGTTTTTGCACAAGGATTGCCTCCTGCCTTATCAGCGGAGCAGTTTGGGATTTGGAGTAACGCAAGATAATACAACTGGAGCAGGAAAAGCAGCAGGAAGGGTAATTGTACAGGAAGGTTTGGGATGCTTCAGAAATGGAGACAGTAAAGCACTAGTCTAGAAGTTTCCCCACAGAAATCAAAATAAGGACTTAAGGAGAAGGGCATTTGTGGTCAAAGATGTTTCTCAGAAGGCATCCTGTAGGTAGGCATCAGACACTCACGGTAACACACTTTTACCACTGGTTCCGGGCAGTTTTTTAACAGAACTATTCCTGTGTCTGTTTCCTTACTGGAATGGTTCAGAAGTTTTTTTGTTTTTGTTTTTAATCTTGATTTTGCTATAGTCTACTGTAAGGCAGCTATTTTGAGAAAAACTTCAGCTCCAAATCAATATTTCTTTCAAAATTGAATGTGAGTAGGTAAAGCTTCTGCAATTAAATTTTATTTTCTATCTATAACATCTCCTAGTATTATTTGCAACTTAGTAATTACATAGCTTTCTGTTAACAGTAGCCAGCTGTAGCTTGTCACTATTCCTTCTCTCCTTTATTTCCTCCTTTTTTAATTTCTTTTAGTTTCCAAACTAAGCAGACAAAAATTTTCAAATCATTTTATTTTAAAATGCTTTAACATGTTAAATGACTGTTAACAGAAAGAAACTATTTGTAGATGATGGACAAATTTAATATTGTTCCCTCAGCAGTTATGGGTAGTCTTGTTCAGAGAAAGATACACTGCATTCCTGCTTTGGAATACCTCAAGCTCTTCGAATTCTTTTAGTTGGTAATATTGAGTAACTACATTAAATAAGGTTAATAAAAAATATTTTCAAAATTAGAAAAGAGAGACCTCATAGCGTCAAGTTTTCTTTGGAACGAGAAAGGCTAGAAACCTACATCGTATCAGATTGCATGCTTCTGAACTTGAACTATGCACACTTCTGAACTTCCAGTAGCAAGTGCCCGACGAAAAGCACTCGCTGTCAGCACTCACCCCAGTCACCAGAGCTGGCAGCAGGAAGGGTTACTTTGTCCCCCCAGAGAAGCTTCTTTACCCTACAGCAATATTTACTGTTTGGCCACAACCCACTGAGTGATGATGTGACAATAATGAAATTACGTCCTTTGAAGCACGAGTGTCCGACAGCGGCTAACGCGGGAACAAAGGCAGCAGAGGCTCAGGTTCAGGATCCCTGCCTCACTTTATTTTTATTACAATGAATTATTTAAAAGTTAATACTCACGTGGCCAACACACACAAAGCCTTATCCTAAAGGGAAAGCAGGCACGATTAGGTGGCCCTCCACCCTCACACCAGCACCTCATCTGCATTTTCCCTTGCACAGAGAGGTAAGCACAAGGATTGCAGGTGCCTGGAGCAGGCTGCGAAGCATGACACGGGTGAGAGCAAGACTCCCTGCTGGAAGCTCAGTATTGGTTTGGTAAGCTTAGGCCCCATCCCTACTTTAAGGGAGTCCTTCCAACTTCCATACGTGCATTTTATGGTGAGGAAGTTCCAAATTCTTCCTTCAAACAGCTGAACACAGCTCAAGGGAGTTTTAGAACTGTTTGTTGCATACAGCAAACTCGATCCAATTACAACTATTAGATGTTTTAATTTAACATGTGTTCAACATTTTTATCTCCTTTACCATAAGTCATCATTTCAACTTCCTACTTTACTGCCATTTTACAGATTGCTGCAATTCCACCTGCCTCCTATTAAAAAAAGGCATTGGAACAAATTCTAAGGCCATCACCAGGGCTTTCAAGGCGGCTTCCAAGCTTCCTCCTCCTTCTCCCCCCTCCTAAACTGAGGATTTTCTGTATGAGTAATTGTATTTGACCTATTTATTTGCTGGCACATTGCTTTTTTTTTTCCTCCTTTCACAAAAGAAGGGAAAAAGAAGGAAGGAAACGTTAAAGCAACCTCTGCCTAAATTTCAAACCAAGCTCTCTACACAGGAAGGTGGGCTCTCACATCACAGCAGTTACTCTCATTTACCAAGAATGACTTCAGTTACATTCCCTTATCCCCAGAGGGTGACAGCTGAGCCACTACTTTGCAGACTGGCACAAACACTTGCCTGTGTGTTTCTTGGAGCTATCTACACACAATATTTGTGTAGCAAGGGAAAGCCTTGTCTCTAGAAAACAAATTATAAAATTGTTTTGTCCCGATTGTGACTGATGCTAGCCTTGACTTCACAGGCACACATAAAAAAACAGCTTTACTCCCTATGGGAATTTCATCCATATCAGGCCTTTCAAAAGGAATGGTAGGGAGTGAGGACTCAGCACAGCTTGGGGCTGCTGTGGAGTTTCGGACTGAAGGAGAAAGCACCTTAGCAACCCTAGGATAGTCTGCAAAAGCTTTTCTGTCAAGATGCTACTGGAGAGGGTGCTAGGAAACTGCACTGCCTTCCAAGGAGGTTTCCCACAGCAGGGCAGAAACCTGCTACAGAGAGCAGCTGCCTACCACCACCACCCACCCCCTCCCCATCAGCTGCCTCACAAAAATTGCTGCCTGCATGCAAGAGGCGGGCAAGTAGAGCCCTCCTCCGTGCCCCAAGCACAACTTTGTTTCTGCCCCAAGCACAAGTTTCTGCTTTTGTGTCCCCTCTACATAGCCAGGAGAAGCATTACAGAGAGACAAGGAAAACAGAGCGTTCCTATAGAAAATGTACAGGGGAAGCAGGTATTTACTCTGAAGATTTTTTTTTTTTTTTTTTTTTTAAGTCTGAGAGGTTTTGTTTATATTTCATTTATTATTTTTACATAAAACAGTTCCAGATCACTCCTTAAAATATACTGCATATTCTAAAGACATTTTCACCATCCGAGATCAGTATTTCTTGAAATAAATAAAAGCAGGAACAGGATACAATCCAGCCTGTATCTTTGATCCCTCTTCCTTGTATTTTCTCCTTTCAGTTTCTTTATCAAATCCCATACCAAACCACCAAAAATAGAGTCCTATTAACAGCAATAAATCATCATCTATGTATTTCAAAGTACTGCATAATTTTTAGTTAATACTAAATGTTAAAGTATGTGTTGTACTTTATTGACTGTTGCACAGCAGGGATCATCAAGGACCTGCAATTAGTAAAGCTGAAAACTCAAACACTCTTTTTCCACCTAGAAAAAAAACACATGATTCCTAGGCCTTAGTGGAGATGTTGCTGCCTATCAACCTGGAGAGAAATTTTTCTTAAGTCTTACTTTCTTGACCATAGTCTGAAGTATCTTCTAGGACCATTGCTGGCATGACAATCCTTGCAGTGCAGTTTCCTGTATGCTTCTAATTCGTATGTGCAAGAGACAACCCAGCCTTTCAGCATCACTAGTTACTTGTGCTGACTTCCAACAGGACCTGATCCACCAGTTTCTGAAGTTATTTTGGTTTGACTTTCTTAAAACAGCACTGTCTACATCTAGGTTTGCTACTTCCTTTAGAGCTTTGCTTTCCTTTAGAGCTGTGACCTGTGTCACGCTCTAGTAATCCCAGTAATATGCTGGCTAAATACACGTAATTATGTCATTCACTGTCTCAGCCCAATCTTCTCAACAATGTGTCCAGTGAAGGTCAAACTGATGAAGGTGTCAAACATGTGACAGCCATCTTAAACTATCTACCTGAGGCCTGACGAGCAGCTTGTTTCATTTGTTTAAGATGTCTACATGCTAAATAGCAACATCATCTTTCTACTCACTGCTTCATGCTCCCCACAGTAGGAAACAGGCTCAGGCACATCACTCAGGCAATCAATGTCACATTAACACACTAAACTGGGAGGATCTGTTCACTCTGTCAAGAGTATAGAGGCCTTGCAGAGATCTTGACAAATTAAGAGGGCTGTGCAATCACCAACTGCATGAAATTTAACGAGAGCAAGTGCCAGATTCTGCACCTGGCAAGGGGCAACCCCGGCTGTACGCAGACTGAGGGACGAGATGCTGGAGAGCAGCCCCGTGGAAAGGGGCCTGGGGGCTCTGGTGGAGGCCGGCTGGCCACGAGCCAGCGGTGTGCCCTGGCAGCCAGGAGGGCCAGCCGTGCCCTGGGGTGCGCCAGGGAGGGCATAAAGCTGTCAGAGAGCCTCCGAGGGAGGGCTGCCGACGTGGTGAGGGGTCTGGAGGGGAAGGCGTATGAGGAGCGGCTGAGGGCCCTGGGTTTGTTCAGCCCAGAGCAGAGCAGGCTGAGGGGAGGCGTCATGGCGGCCTGCAGCTCCCTCACGAGGGGAGCAGAGGGGCAGGCACTGAGCTCTGCTCTCTGGGGACAGTGACAGGACCCGAGGGGACGGCATGGAGCTGGGACAGGGGAGGGTCAGGCTGGGTGTTAGGAAAAGGTTCTTGACTGAGAGGGTGGTCGGCACTGGGACAGGATCCTCAGGGCAGCGGTCACAGCACCGAGCCTGCTGGAGTTCAAGAAGCATTTGGACAACGCTCTCAGACACATTGTCTGATTTTTGGGTGGTCCTGTGTGGAGCCAGAAGTTGGACTCAATGATCCTTGTGGGTCCCTGCCAACTCAGGATTCTATGATTCTACGTTTCTTACTCAAAGAAACAAGAGCAAGATATAACTTCTAGCTGACTTATGAGTTGCTCATGTGGTTATTACTGGATACTGTTTCACTTCTGAACAGATCAAGTTTGTAATACAGAATTAAACCACTGAGAGTTAAAAAAGCTTTATTAAAATTATTCCATAAGACCTGCCTGAAAATAGGTAAACAGCACTCTTTTCCACTCTCTGAATAAAAAGGGTCACATTAATAAAGATGCTAGTACTCCTAAGAGCAGGTAGTCATATTGGAAAATGCAACTGCTACAGCTTAACAACTTCAATATTTAGGGATCAAGTAGTTTGTTTTGAGCCTGCACAACACAAGTAGTCTTTGAAGCTGATGCTTTGCTGCACTAATTATTCTATTAAAAAAAAAGTCTTCTACAGCACCTGAACCCTGGAGCACTTAAACGTAGAAAACAGTATCCTGATGTTGAATTTGTGGATTCCTGAATTTTCTATTCACTGAGCTCTCTCCTTGCATGCAGACAGAAAAGTCGGTCTGACTCCAGTATTTCTATTCTACAGCTATTCAAGAGGCTTATCTTTCGGGCTTCTTCATAGGATTGTGCTCAACCCAGTCCATCTCAAATTAGTAGTGTGAAAGAGTTACAGATTTAGTACAGGTTTGGCTACCAAAAACTAAATCTAAAAAAAAAATTTAAAGTCAGGTAGTTGAAAGCCACTACATTAATTCATAGCCTTCAGCTGTCATGGCATAGAGATGCTTTTTAAGCTGTGTTGGAATTGGACCCCTCTAGGCATTCACAGGGTTACTACAATGCAGGAGATACTTTGGCACTCTTCTGCATTAATTCTGAAAGATCTGTTCCTCAAGAGCTCAGCCATTCCAATGGCACTTGAAGGGCTGATCTAGCTGCTCCAACTGACCAGAGTACATCTAGCTTTAGAGGACACACAGGTCTTGAATAAAAGCTTTTTAATTCTATTCAAGGGAAGACTGTTGTGAACTGAATATACCTGAAGGCCTGCTCTGGGGGAATGCACGGTTATTATTTGCTACGAAAAGATGTCCAGGGAGCAAAGGGTGTTATAGTAATTCATTTTAACCATGGTGATTTCGCAAGATGTAGACAGTAATTTATGAAAGGTTTGATTTAGAGAGAAGAAAAATGAGGCTGCCAAAAGCACAAATGGGAGAGAGATATCAAATGCCACTGAAATTTTAATACTAACTATCTGTCCCCCCCGTTCCCACTTCCCCCTCTCCCCCCCAAAAAAAAACCACTAGCCAGTTTCCCTATAACAGGTGACTTATTTGTCTCAGTACTTTAAGAAATAAAGGGAGTGGCAGAGACAATCAGGGGAGGAAGTAGTGAGAATATTAGCAGTCAGTCATGTCTTTTTTTTGACAAGTCACTAAACTAAGATCATGAGCCAGTATTTCCAGACACTGACTACCATAGACAGTCACAGGGTTATGGCAAACATTGCTCAAAAAATGTCTCATGGTAAAACAATCTATTCTGTTATTGAAACATTTGCATGTGGGAGTGTATCAAACCCATAGTCCTTCCTACCATAAGTGAGCTAAACATTCTTATGTCAGTAACATTCTGCCCCAACCCTATCTTCTGGTCTGTATTACTTGGAGTCCTGAAGTGTCCAAGTATTCTTACCTTTACGCCATGGCCAACATCATCCAGCACCGTGTAGTCTATAGGTTTTCGAATATACCTTACAGGACGCTCCATGTTCGCTGGCGCTATAATTTTGTGAGTTCTTGATGTGTTCTTATTGGTCGTCAAAATGCCTATCTCTCTGCGAGCGACCTTTTCTTTATGGATGTCCACAGTCTAGATTGAAAACAAGAAAGTACGGGTTTCTTTAGGCATTTGTTGTTTTCTTTTCAGAGCTATCTACATGTTTAGGCTACACTATTAGACAAAGATTCTGAACTGTGTTAATGCTGCTGGAAGGATGCCAGATTATTGACGAGATGAGTTTAATCTACATGAACATTGTTTGAAAATTACGCTTTAATGAAATAACCAATATTAATAATAAAATTACAATTATACATTACTGCTTTGATCCTCTAAAGACACTATGCAGATACAGTATGTGCAGATTAACCCTCGACATTCTTATGAGTGACAACAGCAATAAATTACTCCCACTCCCCAGCTGGGAAACCAGGACAGACAAGCTCAGCAGTTTGCCCAGAGCCCCAGAGGGGGACTAGGCTTGGGAAGTCTGCGAGGTAATTTCTTTCAGCAGAGCCATCAGTGCATATCAAATAACAGTGTGAAAAGGGAAGGACCAATCTCAGCACTGACACTAGTCTCGGTCACACTGTTTACAGCATGTTTACTGAAAGAATAAAATGGAGCCTTAGAGATGCAAGTAAGGGAATATAACTGCCACACCCATGTTAAGCTCCATCATTATATTAGGAAATTCCTAAAGAGACAAAGAAAGGTCAGCCCTGCATTGTGTGAAGGATCATACTAGACTTCACGTACCAGATGCGTGCTTCTACATGCAAGATAACTGCTGCTTAAACCCTTCTTGAGGTAGAACAAATACAGATCAAACATCAGATGGACATAGCAAATCCCACCTCTAGGAAGCCTATTTCAAGGTCCAGGGATTTAATTTACTGGTTTAAGTAGTTACCAGAACCTCAGGATCTCATTGCTGAAGATGGTACCTGACAAAAACCACCACTCTAAGTCACTTTGAAGAAAACCTATTAAACCATCACTTTTTCCACTAAGGAAAATAATTCTTAGTCTATGAGCATCAATTTCTCCTGAACAGACAGAGTGTCAAAGCTCAGAAAAAAAAAATTCTTCACCCATCAGTACTGGTTTGGGTACATCTCTAGAAATGCCCTAAGCTGAAGTGGATATTAGCAAGAGCAAGGTTTTGTTTAGTGAAGCAGAACCAAAGATGAAGCATAAAATTAGTTTGTGTTTCACTCCACATGAGGCAGGATGAAAAAGAAAAAGGTAAGCATCGAGGAAATGACCATTTCTAATTTCTAGAAAAGTCAGCAGTGTTCAGAGTTCACTACCAAATTCCTTCAATTGATAACTCTTCTACCCCCCTCTTTGACCCCCTCTTTACCAAGTGTATACGCTCTCATACTGTTTAATTTTCTTAAGTATAGAAAGAAATTCTTCAACAGCTTTAGTACACGACATTGCAGATTGCAAGTGGGAACACAAGTGGAGAAGCATCTAAAAGCAGTGATATCGAGCAAGCTTGTTTTCACAGCTTAAAGCTAAATAATAGACAGCTTGTAACACTGCAAAAGGGTCTTACTTTGAAAGGTAAGGAATCATAACAGAAATAAAAGTTCTGACTTTTCCAGAGCAATGCAAGACATTAAGTGTGTATGTTTGCATTAGCTTTTTTGGAGTAAGTTAATTACATACCCCAATGAAGTTTTGGAAGCTTTGGGTCAAGCTTCATTGTTCTAAATACTCATACCCTGAAAAAATGCCAGTCAGGGTGGAAAAAAAAAAAAAAAAAAAAGCACCTTTCTAAATTAGACAACCCTAGACATGAAGCATTTGTCATTACATCAGTATCAAATACATCAGCCACCGCACCCACGTTCGTTCTGGAAGCTGATTTCACAGAAGACAGAGCAAAGACTTAAGAACAAGACTACCTGTGTTTCTTCAACTCAAGCTATTATTTGTTCTTTTCCTTTTAGAGACTGAAATGTGTTAGTGCTGTCTTTTAGTTGGCTTTCAGCAAGATCAAGAGCCATTATTTGAGTATTCTGCTACACATTCTTAGATCATCTCTCTTCCAATTTCTCTGTACAACTTGAACCCTTTTGTTCAGTGAGCCACTAAAATGCAATGCCTCAAACTATCTTGCAGAACTCTAAGGTGCAACTCCTCACATTTGTAATACATGAGGACTGCACAGGTAAAAAATAAACGCTTCAAAGTCACCTAAACAACACGGGATGCCACAGAGAATGTCATCTTAAGGCACACGCTACAGGGTCTTAAAAGAGGACGTTTAAAATGCTACTGTGCACACTGAAATTCATATTTTTACTTCACTCTTATGAGCAGAATCTGTTGCTACTAATAAATTAATTTTTGTTCAGTGTGGACAAAAATGCATCTTTATACTAACAGTTCTCTTAATGTTGATGACAAAGAAAAAAAACAAAGCTCTTCACAGTACAAAAGCATGCATCTTTTCCTAGCAGGTGGCTCATGAAGACTGACTTTTCCTCCCTGCAATGAACAATGAATTCCATAAATTACTAGAGCAGAGAATAAGAGATTTGCTGCTCAAAGCAAGCGAGACTGCAGCTCTTACTTCCCGCATCTGGTACACTAGAAAAGCAAGGTGGTGTTTTGCCCTGTGCAAAGCCAAGGCTCCAAACATATGCTTTGCACATAACAATGCATGTGAATTGTTGCGTGCTCAGCAGACAATACAAAGCACAATAGTTGTTCATTGTTGTATTTGTATTAATTTGCTTGATGGTGATGTGGAAGTTTATCGTTTAGTCATAGGCAAGAGAGCCTTGATTTTTTCACTTCCAAAAAGAAGAAAAAGCCATTTCTAGGAGGATAGCATAGCTGTCCAGCCAGACAACAGCTAATTCCCAAATGAGACAAGCCAAACACACCGGGTAACAGCCAAACCAGGCCATCCTGAGCCCTGGCCACAGCTGGCACCTGCAGCTGTGAGCTGGTGCCCACTTGGATGTGGTAACGGGATGGCTCAGCAGTAGGTGGCTTGCCATTTCATACACGAGACCTAATTCTAAACTTCAGAGATGAGGAGAAGCAAAATGTGGCAAACAGGCTTGGGTTCGCACAGGTTAACATGCACCAGGGAACACGCAGACCAGCTTCAAGTACACTGGGTTCATTCTGAAACAACTGTGTGGCGTAATCTAAGGTTTTGGAAATGGGGATGGGATTCTCACTCCTAGACAACATCATCCAGAAGGAAGAAGTCCAGCACTGTACTGATTTGGAGAAGAGGAAAGCCAGCCCTTCCAGAAGCACATGTTTTCTTTACGAAGCAAATTTAAGCTAAACCCCTCTGCCACTGCAACTAAGTGCTAGGGAACATGCCAGCTAATTCCAGAAGCAAAGTTGAGCTTGGAGGTTGAAGGGACTGTTAATGATTAGCTGCCTCCGCTATCTGTCTGCTTCCAACCATTTGAAAGAAGCAGTGGATCAACAGGATGTGGAGTTAAACTTTAACTGTTTGCTTTCTCAGAAGTAGCCTCAAGGCCAAGTGGAGTGCAGCAATGATGCAGCAAGAATTGAATTTTTTCCTTTTGTGTGCCGCTGATTCAGGGAAATATCTCAATAGTTTAATGAAGCCAACATATATAAGGATCAGATTAAAAAAATCAACTTCAAGCTTTGGTCATCTCCATAATATTGAGCCCCTGCATCTCAAACCACTTTTATGAGCCACATACTCACAGAGCCACAGAATATATCATTAAATGTAATCCTAGTTGGTAAAGTACAGACTTTTTTTTTTTTAATCAACTCATCAGCTGTTGCCAGTATCAGGCTGTTCTGAAGGCCAAGACAACTCACTGCACCAATACCACAGATTCACACCAGATAAACACCTTTCAGATCTGTGCTAAATTAACTGATATGCCAGAAGCATCGTGCAGAAAAACTCTGCTTAAGGCTTCCCACTATGCTGTTCTCCAGCTCCTCAAGAACCAGCCTAAATGAGCACACACCCTCACCTGGTGAGGAGATGAGGAGAAGCTCTTTGTGGCACTGAAGACCCAGGAAAAGCTACCAGGCTTTTGGGAAGAGTGGGCTAACAGCAGAGGGAAGAACCCAGTCCTCGTGGTTATCACATAAAAACAGTAGGCAGATGAAACCCCCAAAATATTTTAATAATTTAATTTATAAGAAGCTACAAACTAAGGTTTTTTTTTAAAAATCAACACCACTTTCACCCACGTCTTCACGGGTGAGTGAAAAGCCACTTCAAGGGCATTTCCTTGATTTAAAACTGTAATATTCAACATACATTAGACAAAAAAAATCCTAAAATTATGCCACCATTTTTAATGACAGTTTTTCAGGCCATTTCATACAAAAATTTAAGATTTATTTTTTTAAAATCATATCATAAATGTCCTTCAAACAACTGCACTGTGCTGCAAAGATTTGCGAGGAGGTAATTTTTCAGTTTGGCTCCAGGTTCATTCAGACAAGAACAAACGTAGGCTCAAACTCCACAGGCCACCTGAAGCTGCTATTTAAGAGAAAGCAAGGAGAAAAGGAAGGCAGAACTGCGTGTTATTAGCAACAGCGCTCCCTAATTTTGACATTGTTTCCCTTTTTCCCCTTTTCAGTTTGTGGTTGAATATGGGGTTGAGTCTATTACTGAAACTTGATTTGAAATGAAGTAAAGCCCTGATTACAGGGCAAATCAGCATTACACACACCTAGATGTTAGCAACGTAGGTTAGAATTACTTTATATGAGCAAAAGCACAGACACGAGACAGCAGCCTTGCATGCAGCACGACCCCTTACCACTGCCCAGCCCCATCTTCCCAGCATATTTGGTGCAACTACACATTACCTGCACTGAGTCTTGGCAAGTGGACCTGCACGAAGCTGGTGCTGGACTGCCTGCAAGTCATCTCTACAAACCCGAATTGAGAGTTACAGGCCTTGCTAGGGTCAGTGCTATTAAACAGCAAGTTAACAGAGAGAACAGGACTTCATTCATTTCATATCTGAGGGCAGTGAAATCCCCGTCATCAAAGACTGAATTGCTGGCAACATAAGGGAAAAGAATGCCATAAAGATAAAAGTAGGATTTCTAGTCAACAACAAAACAATTGCAACACTAGATTTGACATATCAAGTCAGGCTAGCAAGCCATCAAATAAGGTATCTGCTTTCAGCAGAAATTTTGCTTGATGTTATAAAATACTGGGCAGAGGCACAAGCTTCAGATTGAGCCTAGTCAATAAAACCCTGCAATGCATGCGGCAGGGAGCGGTGCAGAGAAAGGAGTTTCATTTCCTTCCTGGTACAACTGTCTTGATTCCAAGCTTGCTTGTATTTGAATATGAATAGTAAGATCTGTTTTACTATCTGTGATTCTATCTGCAGCTTCTGACTTAGCTGCTAATAGCAGTAAAATATGGAATCACAGAATCATTAAGGTTGGAAAAGACCTTCAAGATCATCTGGTCCAACCATACCCTACCAATGTCACCCCCTAAACCACGTCCCTAAGCACAAGGTCCAACCTTTCCTTAAACACCCCCAGGGACAGTGAGATAACTACACAGATGTTAATTCTACAGATTAACAAACATCAAACTAAACATTAACTTGTTCTAGTAAACACACATTTTCTATTAAGTACTACAGGTTCATACACCCAACCTGTCAATTGTAGTGTTAACCAAAGGAAACTTAAGAAAGAAAACACTGAGGTGCTTTCAGCATCCCCTAAATAAAAAAAATTACTCTTTACAGTTCTGTTCCTAGATCCAACTTTAAAATTAGCCCTTATTGTCATTCTCCAAAACAGCAGATTTTATTTCAGTGTCTTGCTATATAGTCTACACCCTAAGTTTTCCTGAAGTTAAACAATCTGATGAGACTGGAAACATTAACCTGTTCTGGTTTAGAAATACTTATCCCACTGCTACTTCCATAAAGAAAGCACATTTAATGAGACTTTTTAAATAAACAAGTTACAGTTAATCAAATAATGCCACTGAAGGGACCCTGGACAACACACATTGTACAGACTACCTGCACTGAAGTCCGTTTGACCTACAAAAAAGATTAGTTAGATCTCCAGCTTTAATGAGCTCAGACAGTTAACTTCAGGGAGAGCCCATCTCACACTATTATTTCGTGAAGAAAATTCAAAAGAAAGCTTAGTATATTCGACAGATGGAAATGTGAACATACACTGCAAGAGAAATTCTAGAGAAAACATCAGTCAGGAGTTCAAGGCACAACAAGCATGAAAAAGCATGAATGGTTTGGGGTTCTTTCCTCCTCCTTGGAGACATCACCTATAGATATCTACACAGTATTACAAATTATATCTTTCATTAACTCTTGATCAAAGTGCAAGGAACAAGTATTTGACTTGATTATCATTGCTTATATATTGTGTGATACCCATCAAAATAGTGTTCAAGAGCCTCAAGAATTCACCTACAGAAACAAAAGCCTTTCATCTTGCTTACGAACGAACAAACTTTGATAATGATTATAAAAAGATCTGTTAAGGAATTTGGCTGTTTCTTTCCCCTTCTTCTCCTTCAAGATACATAAATACATAAAAGAATCTACTAAAGAGAACTAAGGAGTTCCAGGCATGTATAGCTGCTATCGTTCCTGACTATCAGTTATCAACTGGAGATGAAAGAGATGTAGGTCTTTATCAAACATGAGGATGCTTGGTACCCATACTCACATTTCCTCACACGTGCAGATTTAAATGTCTGTCAATAAACAAACAAACATACAGGCTGCACCCACAAAGAGGTGAATCCTCTCTGGTTTGATGCCCTACTGGCACTGGGAATCCCAACAGTCAACCACTGACGAGGGGTACCTTGAACACCCCATCTGTGTCTGCACCGACCCAGTTACAGAATGGAACCGGGCAACCTGGGGGGCATCTGCCTCTTCCCACCCCTCTTCCAAGCCTTGATCAAAGAACGGATCAAAAGCTTAATCAAGTCCTAAAACCTCATTCCCTTCCCTGAATTTTCTTTAATCAATGTTTAAAGTGAACAATAATCCTTAATAACCCAGAATCTCCTGCCATGCTTTCTGAAGCTGCACCATGCAAGACAGGTTGCCCGTAACCTCTAGCAACGTAGGAGGCAACTGAAATAGATTTAGGAGTCACAGTTCCTGAGCTGCAAACCCAGCAAAATTTTCTTGTAGGTTTATAGATAGGAGTTTCTCTCACATTCCCTTCAGCATACAGACAAGTTCCAGCAGTAGGACAGACCTCTCCAGACAGCTTCATCTCCTGAAGCCCTGAGAAATCCCGGCCTCCTAAGGTGAAAGGCTAGAGAACCCAGATAAGCCTTGCCTCTTAATCTGATGTATCGCCTTCCTTTTACCACAGGCAGGGTTCATAATCAAGAGATTTTATAGATTAACACAATGAACTAAGGTCATCATCATATATACAGCAACTTAGAATTTCTATAAAATGTTTACATCCACCTGAAGGGGAAAGGCTATAGACAGGACAAAGGAAGAATTGCGAAAGAAATATCAAGTCCCATTTCCAGAGGTAACACATACATAAGTGCATACAATTTTTACGTATCTGCAGGTACACACACTGCTAGCAATGCCTTTTACTAATATCATTCAGTGTTGGGGAGGAGAGGATGCTGAAAAGTGATGAGTGTGTTTTATTTTCACAGTTTCAGTCTACTTATACAACTGGATGTCATCTATGTCTGAAGGCAGATTGTTTTTCAGTTTATCCTACGAAGCTGGCCCTTGACTTCAGAATTTAAATCTTTTTCTTTATACACACTAGCAGATTTTTCTCAGATTCTCCTAGCAACAGTCATCAGCATAAAGCAGACCAGATTTTCTGCAAAACTGAACTAAAACGTCAGAAATCTAAACATATTTTCTACCTTTACATAAATATTTTGCCTGGGATATCAGGAAAATTGGGCATGGGAGGCAGTGGGGTAGTACACCACAGAAGTCCATAGCACATCCTGCTCAAGAAATTTAACTCGATGAAGGAATATCTGAAGCTGGAGCAAGTCAGATGCAGGGCAAACTTAACAGAAAACTGATTTCTGACCAACAGAGCAGGTGCTTGCAAGCGTTAAAGTGTTAAAGTACTGATATATCTTTTTAAAAAGTGGGGAGAGGGGGTTGCTGATACACTGATGAGCCTCATTAAAATCAAGAAGCTCAAAGGAAGAGAAACAGGCTTAAAGCTTACTGGCCATAGACAAACAGCCTCACCTTTGGCCCTCTTGCTGTTCTGAAACTAGAAACCTTCCTTCCAAAAGGAGAGCAGGGTTCACTATTGGACTGAAAGACCACAGACTGCATTTTGGAAATTGGGAAGTTGCACATACAGCAGCCTTGAAAAGGAGAGAGAAGAGCTTTGTTCAGCAAAAGGATTATTTATATAGGTCCTTTTCAGAGTACCCTATTGGCAAATCTAGTCACATACTTTGCTGGAGAAACTGAGCAGAAAGGGGACAGAAAGCAAGGACACGCTGGAGGGGCCGGCAGCGGGTGCGTGACACTCTAGGACAAGAATCAGAGCAAGGAAAGCAACCCACTAGTCCAAGAGCTGGACTCAAGTTCATGCTTGACTTTTCTCTCCTGGTGCCAACTGGAAACAGGACTGCCATGGAGGACACACACTCATCCTTCACACAGAACTGGAGGAAAGAAAGGAGGCTCCTCATGTTATCCTCTAACAGCTACTAAAACAGCCTGCTTGCAGGAGATGCTGAGATGAAATGGGGCAGCTGAAGGAACTCAGCAAGCCTGGCCTGTGAAATGTCACCTCGCAGAATTAGGCTCTGTAAACGAGGAGCATCTCTGAAGAGTCACAAGGGCACCTCATCACATCCTCACCGCCGGCCCCGCAGCTGAAAGGAAGAGGATGTTAACACGGCATACGGAGGGGAGACCTACAGAGTATTTCTGGGAACAAGGAGAGAGATGTGGGAAGGAAGGCTGGCAGATGGCAACTGACGACAAATGGAGTTGAAGTCCTGCAGAGGAAGAGAGTTCAGCAGCTCTGTGGAGACCCTCATTGCGGAGAGAAAACGGTTAAGGCAACAGTCTTCCCTCCTCCCCGGCTGCATTGGTGAAATGCCAGAAGCACTTTGCTAAAGTTCACAGAAGCATGGGGGAAATGGAACTTCAAACATCTGGAGCACGGAGGTCAGAAAGCGCCGCGAAGGCAGCTGGCCCCGAACGCAGGAGGAGGCTGTCTGCCGGGATGTCAGTCGAGCGAAGGGAAGAGGTGGGATAGCTCTGCGGCTAGGAGCAAGAGACTGGAAGACGGCAGATTGCAGCAGCTCTATTCCTGGCTCTGCCAGACTTCCTGTGCTGTGCCAAGCCAGTCGCTCTGCTGCTCGGGCTGGCTCTAAGGCCGCCACCCGTGCCCCAAGCCCACACAGGCAGAGCTCTGTGGGGCTTGTGTACGGGCCGGGCTGCCACCAATACCTGCCCCGAGCGCTGCCAAAAGCAGTGACAAAGATACCTGGGGTTTCTCCGTCAAAGAGTGTCCATCGATGTTTTAATTGCTGGTGAAAATACAGAAGTTAGTTAGGTATCAATTCCTATGCTTCGGCAAACCCTACTACCAATTTTAACCATTTGTGCAGACCAATTATATATGCACTTCTTATTGAAGTGTGCTGTGTACACAATTCATTTTTTTAAAAAAAAACAAAACCCTCCAATCACCTCTAATACATGTTCATGGGGCACACAATATGATATTTTTTCTAGCTTTTTTTTTTTTTTTGGTCTTTCACATTCAAATGCTTGTTCAAGTCCCTCTTCAAGAGCCTGTGTATAATAAACAGGTAGGAAAAAAAAATACACCACCAATGTAGATCTCTATGGGAGAACACAAAGAAGTGGAGACAAAAAGATTATGTGAAATTGCCCTCTACCTGGCTTTTCATCATCAAAAGTCAGGAGTTGTGGGGGACAGCAGCAGCTTCCATGGCATTATTCCCTGCTCTAACAAAGTCCCCAATCTCTCCAGAACACGCTTTCCAATATTTGTGGAGATTGAGCTGTGGGTGAAGGCACACCACCACTTCACAACTGTTTTGAGACAGGAAGCACAGAACCAGCTCTATCAGCTCAAAACCACAGCTCCTGGCAGGTTAACAATCGCTAGCCATCCACGTGAGTTCTTTGCTCTGCAACAAACCCCTTTGGGAAGGACAGTGTCCTTTTTGGTCTATTCTCCCATGTGCCCGGTGATAGGACAAGGGGGAATGGGCTAAAGTTGCAGCAGGGTAGATTTAGGTTGGATATCAGGAAAAACTTCTTTACTGAAAGGGTTGTTAGGCATTGGAATAGGCTGCCCAGGGAAGTGGTTGGGTCACCATCCCTGGAGGTCTTTAAAAGGCATTTAGATGTTGAGCTTAGTGATACGTTTTAGTGGAGGACTTGTTAGTGTTAGGTAAGAGGTTGGACTCGGTGATCTTGGAGGTCTCTTCCAACCTAGATGACTCTGCATGATTCTGTGTGTATTCAGTCGTCCCTGCTCCCCTCATCCTTTCTTCACCAAGACACGATCCCGATAAAGGAACAATAAAGGTACATCTACAGCTCGCTAGAAGAGAAGAGATGTTCTACACCATCAACCGAGTACACATTTTAATGATTAATTAACACCAGTTGCATTGCTAGCACAAGTTTCCAGACAAAAACCCACCTAAACGGAACCAATGGCTTATTAATTATATTTGAAAACAAGCCAAGAATGCAACAAATCTGCCGATTAGAAGTGGTCTTTAAAATAGAAGACACTTCAAAGGAGAAGCGCTTCAAGTGTACAGCCCTCCTGATTAATGCTGACAGAACAACAGTTGGGACGTGCAGTCATAACGTGTTAACTTTGTGTTCAGTCTTCAAAAAGCACAAAATCAGATAAATGCTTTTGCTTATGCAAAGTCAAAATCCCAACTGTATGCATGGGTTTATTTCAGTACCTGAAATTGGATTTTAGTCACTCTGAATTGCATTTTTGCTGGGTATTCCTCAAGATATGCATGCATGAGTAGGTTCATTTGAAAAACAAGAAAAAATATGCTTATGCAAGCTCCCACATGAGAATTTCAGCATTTTAAAGTGGCTGAATGAGTCCTCCTTTTCCTTACTGGAAGCAATGCACTTGTCTAGAATTAAACAAAACATACAAATCTAAATATAATCTTGACTGAAGAAAAGCACAAGGACAGAAAGGAAAAATTAAAAGGCTTCTTCAGTAGTTTGGACCCGCTAAAGAACCACCATGGGAGTAGAACAAAATCGTATGTCAAATGAAAAGCATTTTGTGTGCCAGAAAAAGCAACTTCATAGGAGATGAACATGTGCAATTGCAAAGAGCACTGCAGGTGGCTGAAAAGGAAACCATCTAAAAAAAGCCTATAAAAAATAAACTCAACAGAACAAGTTTGAACTTTCTGAAAGTTTGTCAGAGGTAAGGAACTGAAAAAGCTGGAATGATGAGCCAGAATGTTCATGCCTAAAGGTAAAAAAAAAAAAAAATAAAAAAAAAAGATAAAAAAATGTAGACCTCCCCTTCCCTCCCCCCATTTATTTTTAACCTGGCATTTCAAAATTTAAGTGGAAAAAATCATAAAAAGTGACCTAACACAGCCTTAGTTTTAATTACTGTGGTTTATTTTATCACCTCTAACAGCAAAAATAAAAGATTTTCCAAATACAAAAGTATGCTATGTGGTTAAGAGAGTGGATCTACTCTGCATAGCATGATTATTATTTTAATAAAGAAAAACAAAATTCCCACCTAAAATTTATTATTTGTCACATGCATGTACTTGAACGCTTTCTGAATTAATTTTCAGATGTGTACCTTTCCTAAGAACACATGAGAAATCCCAATACCTCGCAAAGTCACCTCCCTTGCCCAAAAAACAGAGGTGAATTGAGGGCCTATACAGTGTCTAAGATTGAGAGTCCTGGGACAGACTGTTTCCCTAAGACATAAAACAGGTGCAATACAGGTGGAAATGACGTAGAGTATCCTTCAGCCACCTGCCGATGTAGTTTTGATTACAAATCATCCAAGGGACAAGTTATTTCCATACCTCTTTGATCCTACCTCATCTGATGGCAGCAATAACTCGTAACGGGAAAGCTGCTGGTTTTCAGGTGGGTCAGCCCTGCACCAGGAGGAACTCATGAGCAGTAAACAAACAGCCATCAGATGGCTAAAGGCTGCCACATCTTCACCATAAAAAAAAAAGATATTTCATGTATGGTAAGCTGTTTCTTCTTTATTCTCATAAACATTCAAGGGGTGAAGACTGATGTGTATTTTTCAAGGTTGTGTACAAGGCGAGTCCCCATAGCAAAAACCTTTTCACGACACTGTGAGGTGCTCCTCCAACAGGAGGGTAACCAGTAAGGGCCATTTTTCTCTCTTAGGCCCAGTGCTGGCGGGTACTGTAAATAAGATGGCAGAAGCAACCCTCAGCCACTATAGATCCCACTTAAAAGCTCTCAATACACTTATTTCGCCCTGTAGTTGACTCCCTACCCGTGCTACTACCTTCGGTGCGTTACTGCAGCAAAAAGCACTTCCATGTCACTTCAACACCAAAACAACGAGTATCTGACTAGCTCTTCATTTTTGTTTTCAAAGACAAATATAGAAAAAGAGTTCAACTCTCTAATCCAGTCTCTCCTTTCTCAATCCCCCTTCTGTAAACAGCTCTCTCCTGGAGGTGTATCAGAAGACAAGCCATATGCTTAAAAGCATCGTCAGCTTCACTCAGCTCAAACCTCTTCTAAAATCCCAGTCTCCACAGCACTGTGCATGGGAGCAAATGAAGACATTCTAGCAAAAAAAGGAGAGTTAGCAAAATCCCCTCACAAGTATCATAAGAGAAGGAACTATTTTGGACTGAGTCATACAGGCTTCTTGCAATTTGGGATAAAAAAATCAGAAAACAGACAAGCTAGTCACACGCATGTATGACATTTAGGAGTTTAGAGGGAGGGGGCAGGGCAGAGAGGGAATTACTAAGGCTACTGCACTTCTCCATTGCCATTGTAATTTACACACGCACAACTAAAAGAGGAAGTTACACACTCCTGTAGGTGGATTTCCTTCAGTCTCCTACTCTTGGCCGCCACCCATGTGAAATACTGCTGTTGCATCTGCTGGGAACATCCGCGTGGCCTTGGCAGTCCCAGCAGGCAGCACTTACGCCTACTGAGTCACAGCCTTCCCCAGCCAAAATTCTTCCAGGCAAAGCCAGGGCACTCTGGCAGAGGATCCCAGCCTAAGAGGAAACCATCCCAGCACCTGTCCCCTCCTGCAGCATCACTGCTCTGCTCCATCCTGCCTACGTGCGCTGATGGCAAGCTGAGAGCAAGTGCCTACCGGTCCTGAAGACAAGTCGTGCGTGTAGGCACGGAGGGTATTGCTACGTTCCCCTGCTGAACATATTATCCCAGCACTGTTACCCGAATTTCATTAGCCAGACTGATCACATACAGGTTCAGAACTGGGTGGTCAGTTAGATATCTGTGCTGTTATTGCCATCAAGATTTAATGTGACTGCAAATGCTTGCGGAGAAAAAGAACGCCAGCCTTGGGAGATGACATGTCGAAGGCAGTCTGCAGAAGAAGGGCAAAGTCTGTAGTTTTCATGATCTTGGCTCCAAGATAACTGATCCCACGGCTGGGGGCAGGCAGAGAGAACAAAACGCTGCCTGGCACAAGAGAATGGCAGGAAAAAAGCAGATGGGACATGCCTTCAGTGTCACTTGAGGCAATGTTAAACACCACGCAGATGCTGGCCAGCAAACTCATCAAAGCAAGCTGAGGAAGGTATATGGGTGTCCTGTAAAGACATTTCTGCTCCTCTGGTGGGTTAGAGGCTGCAGCAGCATTTCAAGAGAAAGCCCCACAATAAGGAGCAGCACTGACTCATGCACAACTGGCCTTTGACCCGAGCAATACCACATAGCTCAGCACACACACAAATTGCTGAGCTCCTGTAACTGCATGGCAAAGCAACTGGGATCAATTCACTGCTACACTTACCTGAACCGGTGGTGGGCAGTGAAATACTTCCCTGAGAGATAAAGGGGTACATCGGGATGCAATTTAATGGACTATAGAGAGACAGCTGTGCAAACTTCGGTGGCCTGCTCCTCCTCATTGTTTTGGTAAATCCTGATCTCCCTGAGGTCAATGTACTTTTTGTATTTAAGTTATGTATATCTATCCAGCATTAGTGTTTACTCCTAGAAGGATATAGCTAGTGTAAACAACAACTACACATTTGTTTTTAAAACTACCACGGTGAAGAAATCTAGGCAAATGAGCAGCAGGGGAAGAGTACACAGAAAAATTACTGAAATCTTTAGTCTAATAAATCTGTAGACTGTTCACAATCTGTTTTTTTTTTTCCCCAAAATGTTTGCTTAAGTCATGTAATTGTTTGCAGAACCTCTGCTTTCTAAAAATGCATTTGGGAAAATTCACACCACGTTTTCTTTATTCTGTTCCTACCGATTAGATAAGGCTTTTGAATAATATAGAAGTAGGTGGCCAGTCACTACCCAGCAACAAACAATCAGCAGCATTCTCTTGGTCTTACGTCAGGCAAACCTTTCACATGAAAAACAGCCTTTAAAAAGTTTTGCAAGTACTTTGCAGAAAGAAAAAATGTTAGGTATGTTTATTCCAAGTAATTCAGCCAGCTCTAATAGAGAGCATCTCCAAAGTTTTTATGCACTGTTTGACGAGCTACACATTTAAGCAGCCCAAAGAAATACAATTTTATAAAACACTGAGAGCACTTCAGCTCTTTGAAAATAAGATGCTACTTGGAGTCATGGCCACATCAAGCTCCTCTTGCTCCCAGGTCTGGGGGTCTAGAAGCAAGAAGCAAGCTGAAGGGGAATGAAGCTTGATATTCTCTGCCAGTCATGAGGCATGCTGCACTAACAGAGGAATGTTTAAAGCAGCAAAATGCCAAGTGATTTAACTTCAACTTCTCTCAGAAAGAACTTCCAGAAACCATCCCCCATTTCCTGAAGTCCCACTATTTGTTAGCGTGCCACAGCTTGTACTAAGGAAAAGGAGAAAACACTAACAAAAAGACCATGAACATCCCCAAAAGTTCCTTAGCAGCTTTAGCAGCCAGAGTGGCACCAAACACTATCACTACAGCTGGGGTGCTTCCAAACTGTGATATGTGAAGGATGAGCACTTCTGTGCTCAGTTGTCTTTCTACTTTCAAAGTAAGGCTCTGATGGACATGTCTACAGATCACATGGATGAATTCACATACCAGAAACAGATATACTTCATTACATCGATTTAGAAGGAGACTAAAACAGCGATATGTAAGTGGTGAGCAGACAATTCACAGCACGCAGAGGGGAAAATAAAACAAAGGATGGTTTGGCTCCATCAGGTTACAGGCTGATAACCCTGTCAGTGACACATTACGTTGCTGTCTCAACATGAGAGTTAGGGTGTATGAGGAAACCAAACCCAAACGTAGTGGCACAACTAAGAGATTGCATAGTTGAGAAAGTCTAATTTGTTTCAGGCTGTTTGATTGCACTTCTCTCTTTACCTTAATGCCCTGAAATTACATGAAGATAGTGAATTTCTGGCTATGACTTGCAGGTTGCACCTCCCAAATGGAGATCGTCCTCAGTCACTTCAGCAACTCATCCATCACCAGCAGGTCAGGAAAACAGTGCCCGGAGCTGCAGCACTGGAGTAACACAATATTGCTACCTGCTCTCAAATACCATGTTTCACCTGCCAAGATACACATGCAGATCAACTGCATAACTTTAGGTTCTGTTTTTTTGTTGTTGTTGTTTGTGAGAACACACAGGTTTAAATAGCATTTGATTTTTTTCTAATTAAAAGGAACAAACAACTTGCTCGTCCACAAGCTGGCATGTTATTAGGTTAACATGCACTACCTATCAGCTATTAAGACACCAAAAACATGTATGTTGCTCAAAAACTTCAGCAACACCTCTCCTAGCCTAGTTCAGGAGACGAGCCTTATCTACATAAGCACTCATCTCCTTTAGTCCTGTACTACATCTGGCCATTGCTGCATTTTGCCCAATATTTGTCGTAACAACACATGCAAGGAAATCCTATAAATGCACAACAAAGGATCAGCTTCCCAAAGATGACGTTTATCCCCTACCCAGTCAGATAAAGTGTGATTTGTGGTTTGAAGGCTTTTCTCGCCTCCTTACCCAGACTAGTTTTGTTCAAAACCATACCATAAAGAAAAAAATCCCCTAAGACACTGAGCTCAACAGGGAAGCGGAATTTCCTACTAACAAATCAAGCCCTTTGGCCATTATTCAATGCTTCATTGTTCTTATATTTGCAAGAGATGGCTCAATAGACCTCTCCCGAAGCACTGATATGTTCTGTAATTTCCATCAATATCCCTCTAAACTGTAGGGTCCCTATCCTACCTGCTCTCACGTTGTACAGAAGCCTGACAGCTTTTAATCATACCCTTGTTGCTCCTGTTTTTGCCACGTATAGGAGTTCCAGATGGCTTGACAAGATCAGACCTACACTTGACTTACAAAACATTATTTTCTATTGCAAGCAAAGAACAGAGTAGCAAGTTACAGGAATCACAAGTTGTGCTTCGGTCTCCATGGCACTACACTGAACTGTGCTGATGGATCCCCTGTAAGTAACAGCCATCCCAGGGCAACACGTGAGGGAAGAAACAAATGCTTTTAGGCACAAACAGGTGAAACTATAGAACCACTGTACATTAGTATTCATAAAAGAGTTTATTCAGGAAAAAGCCATTCTTATTTAGCAGATTCTCAAAGAGGAAACAAAATAGAAGTTCTGCGATCCTATGCTGCTGCACTACATTCATTTTCATGCCCACATAATGTAATTAGACACAGTTCTTAACGTAACCATTTTCTGGAACTAGAAATGAAGATTAAACTCTCCTCTGCTCTCATGAGATCCCACCTGGAGTGCTGCCTTCAGCTCTGGGCCCCCAGCACAAGGAGGACATGGGCCTGTTAGAATGCGTCCAGAGGAGGGCCACGAGGATGATCAGAGGACTGGAGCACCTCTCCTATGAAGGCAGGCTGAGGGAGTTGGGGTTGTTCAGCCTGGAGAAGAGAAGGCCCCAGGGAGACCTTACAGCGACCTGCCAGTACCTAAAGGGGCCTACAGGAAAGCTGGGGAGGGACTCTTTGTCAGGGGGTAGAGTGATGGGACAAAGGGGAATGGCTTTAAACTAAAAGAGGGGAGATTCAGATTAGATATAAGGAAGAAATTCTTTAGTCAGAGGATGGTGAGGCACTGGCACAGGCTGCCCAGAGAAGCTGTGGATGCCCCATCCCTGGAAGTGCCCAAGGCCAGGCTGGATGGGGCTCTGGGCAACCTGGTCTGGCAGGAGGTGTCCCTGCCCATGGCAGGGGGTTGGAGCCAGGTGATCTTTAAGGTCCCTTCCAACCAAAACCATTCTATGATTCTATGAAAATAACAGCTTTAACAATCTACTTTTTAAAACTGAGAAAGAGGCAGACATATTTTATGGTGGGTACTTATACACAGCCAGCATTCCAAGTGGAAATGACTGAAAAAGCAAATCATGGCATCCAGTAGTTGTTACTCAAACCATGTTAGTCTAAAACATATTACTATTTTTCTCAAAAAAGAAAAACCCTGCCTACAGCACAGCTTTTAGCCAAACAAATCTTGATTTCTGTTTCCTCCCCACTTTCTGTCATGGCACTAGCAACAGGATCAGTTAAGAATCACAAATATTCTCCAGGGGAATAAATAGTTCGGAAAGAATATAACACGAGCCTATTTATAATTAGCTGTTTTGCCATAAAGGATGTGAATACGTACAATTTCACACACATTGTCTTTCTGTACATTAAATGGAAACTTTTGTGCTCTGCAACTGCCCCCATCACGCACAAGCTCGTACTGTCCCACTGGTGCTGGAAAGGGATGCTCACCTGGGCCCAGCAGCCACACGACAAGTATTTGTTAAGGTTAACAGTCTGACACACTTCCACACTCAAGTTACAACAAAACAATAGTATCTGTCTCAGCTTTAAAAGAGCATCTAAGAAGTCACTTGTATACCTCCCATGAACTAGTCTGCAGTGACCAAATTCTTTCCTATGTAACCTGGAAAAGGTATTTTACAAGACATGCCAACAGACACATAAATTGGTCCCTATAGGCTGCTAGTAAAGAGAAGAAGGCCAAACCAACAGCAGTATAAAGAGTGTCAGAATGTTACCACTGCCTTATAAAATACTCATGTGAACCATTACCTGGTTCTCCATTTACAGATCACCATTAACGAAGTACTTTCATGCCCCCAAAACAAAACCAGCCAGCAGAAAGTGCTAGGCAATTCCTGTCCCGGCTTCAGGAGAAGCCCAGCCACAAGCACCCAGCTCACAGCCCCATGCTGGAGCAGCCAGCAGACTGGGAGGGCCAGTTTCAGTGACACCATACAACCGAGATGCCAGCTCTGCAGTACAGCATCTCGTACCTACCTTCCCCCTCCCTTTCCCCAAATATAGTTAGCTTAAGGGTAACACTACCCAGCCAACAACAAAGATAGCTGTGCTGGATGGCACAGATATGGTGAGCAACTTAACGCTTTGGCAGCTGGTTACCCGCTGTTGCATCTTACCCCCATCTCTTCCTCCATTTCCTTCCTCCTTCACCCTTGTGCTAGTAAAGCATTGGCAGAGGTGAGAAAACCCTAATAATACAACATGAAACAAGAGCTCTTTAAACAAACGGTCTTTATGTGAATAGACCTGAAGTAGAAAGAAAATTAATTTTGGCCAACAATCTGATCAGATGCATCTGAAGGGAAAAAAAAGCCAGACTCCTGAAGTCTAATATATGACTTCACAGGAGGTTAGTGACACATTTCATTTATGCGATATATCTACCAGATATGAGAGGTTTTCATTAAAAAAAGATTGCACAAACATCTTTGATTCATTTGTTGTACAAAGTCATCAGAAGGAGCCTTCCAGAATAACGTCCACAGTCCTGGGATTTTCGCTTTGATTTCAGAAAGCAAGAGGCTGCATCAGGCCTCTTAATTCAGTATCTAAAGCTTATGGCCAAAACCCCATAGAGCAGAAAGGAGGCTTTAATGGTCTAAAAGAAACTGGAAATGATCTGTTCAGACTGCCCTTCTACCAGAGTGGATTAACAATGAGCCCATGACAGATTTCACTACAGTGAACAGCTATTACAGTTAGTTATTCCCAAAAACCACCTTCAAATCCAGTACTCACAAAAAAGGTGGGAATAAAGAATGACAGGAAACAGAAGTTTCTGACTCAATTTCTTCTTCTCTATCAAAGCAGCTGCCCTAGAGGAGTCACTGTGGTAGTCACTTGGTCATCACAGAAAGGGTTACGGTTGGTCTTTTGCAGGCAGACATAAAAATAAAACATTCCCATGATAGTTAACTCATCAGGAGTTAGACAGATCCTATGTGTGCTCATTTGTGGTCATGAAGAGGAGAATTTCCCAACAGAACAGCTGACAGGGTAAGCATCATGCGTTACGTTACCTTCTAAGCAATTCATACAGAATGTGTAGAAGCCGATATGAAGAAAGTTAACAATTTTCATAAGGAGACAGATAACCAGAGCACGCACAATACAACTTCTGAGCTGAAGCAGCTTCTGGGAGCCTTGGCCTCTATCACAGAGAGTACAGGAAGAACAGGATGTGAAGCAAAGGCCACAGAGATAACTGTCAGCACTTTATTAGGAAAGCAAATGCCACCCAAGGCAAGGTTAATTTAAACAAAGGGGGCAAGTTTCTTCACCATATTAGGAATATTTGTGTCTGCTCACAAGCAAAGGAAGTGCAAGAAAAGCAGAAAGATGCCATTATCTTTCCAAGGTATACATTAGATAATACTCTCGTTCTTGCAAAAACAGTACTTCCTCATGCACTTCTGGACGCATGGAAAGGAAAGCTTGTACAGAAGTGGAGCTAGCAAGGATTTGTAGACACGGAGGGGCATTCTATCCCTGACTTAACTGCCTCCACCTTCCCCCTTTGCCATTTGGCTGCTATTGCTTTTGATGTGCCCTGCAAGGGCACAAAGTCAGATTTTAGGGTACGTCCAGCTACTGAAGCGTAGCACTGAAATGAGTCACACCAGAGGGTAACTTGTCTTCCCAAGTTCACGGCAGAACCTGCCAAGCTGCAGCTTACAGCTAAGGCTCCTTTTTACACTGTCACTACCAAGAGAAACTAACTACAACGATGACAGAGCCAGACTCAAGTATTCGTTGGCCACCGTTGTGTCACTGCTTTTCTTCCTCTTTGTCAGACTCAAGAAGCACAACTCCTTCAATCTCTCCCTGTAGGCTTCAGGCCCCTGACAACCTCAGTAGCTCTCTGCTGGACTCTCTCCAGTTTCCCTACATCTCTCTCAAACAAGGCAGGGGTGACAAAACTCTGGACACAGCATTCCAGGTGACAGCCACATCACTGCTGAGCCGATGACAACCTTGTTCAGATGGCCTTGTAGCACTGGTATCATGCTCAGCATGGCATCCACTGAACACGAGCACCTTTGCAGGACTGTGGCTCAGTCACTTCCCAGCCTGCACAAACACATGGGGTTACTCCACCTTGGGTACACGGCCCTGCACCTCACCAGCTTTCCTGCGTTTTTTGCTGGCTCCATCCTCAAGTCTCTCAAGGCTCCTCTGCCTTGAAGCTCAGTCATTCAGCATATGAACCAACTTTCCTAGTTTAGAGTTATCCCCAGATTTGCTGAGGACATGCTTTATGTTCAGAGTGGTCTCTAAAGAGCATTCAACCTTTTTTTTTTTTATCTGGCTAATTTTCTTCCCACTTAACAGTCATTGTCCAGCCCTGGTGTTCTTCATGTCAGAAAAGATCAGAGTTTTATGTATCCTGTTCCTTTTAAAGAGGCAACTTTAGGGTGAAACAGCTGAAGATGTTCCTTGGAATCATTAGGTGGAACTGAAGAGTACCATCCATAGGAGTACCAAGAGTACTTGAGTAACTCATGCTTGTCCCCAGGCATGGCCATCCACAGTCATCAGCAGATGATTTGTCGTGTTTTCTACCCTCCTTCTGCTTTGTTTTCAAACATGAATTTGAACTGTGCTGTGTTCATATGCCACAACCCATGAATGCAGTATTGCATTAATCCAAGACAGACACACTCAGAGAAAGCTTCTCCCCATAAACTAAAACATAAGGAGTCACCACTGTATGTACACTACCTTATGCCTCTTTAAATATCAAAGACCTGCTGACCACTTTACAGCTATTATGCTCTTTTTCCTGGCATCAAAAACCAGCCAGCCTGCTCAACTTGCTGCTGCTTAGAAGTTTACCCCTCCAAGCCTCACAGCATTGCTGGCAGAGCTTCCCTGAAGCCTGATTCACACGAGTCCTGTGTGGTTACCTACCAAATGGAAAATGCCCCACTCTATGGGGATAGGAGCAGTGTGTACATGTCAATCAACACACTCTACAATGTTAAGATCCAGAAGTCTGACAAAAGATCTGTGCGCGCCATTATTGCCACTGATTTTAGCCAGACAACCATGCTGTACAGAATGCATTTGGCTTTCTGCTTGCCAGAGTTGCGTGAACCTGCTTGTGTTCAGTTACACGTGCAAGGGATTAGATGTGGGGGCGACAGGCAAAATTCTTCTAAACCATCTCAGTAATTTTCTGCTTCTAAAGCTTTAGTGGTGACAAAAGATGCACATATATTTTCTTGCTGAGAATTATGCTTTCAGAACACTTTTCTGTAATAGCCCTTATTTTGCACTGGAGAACTGCTTCAGATGCAGAAGGGAATCTTAACACTGAACATTTTAAGGGGTGCAGTGTTTCCTGGTGCAAAACATTTCTTAAAAAGGAGTCTATTCCTTTCTTCGTGATTTAACAGGCATGGACTTAAATACTGAGCTATTTAAAAAACTATTTATGACCAGGAAAAAAAATAGTTGCTACACCCAGGACTGCAGCTGCTCAGACATAAACATTTGTGAGAGCTCATCAGTTACATTTTTCAGTTTGGACACAGTAAACAAGGATGTCCCTGTCAACATCTCTCTCCTCTGACAACTCTGGCTCTGTCACATCTTCACTTTCCTCAAGTTTGTGGAAATGAAGCAGCAAAAATGCATCTCATAGTATGTTTCCTAAGTTAGCTCTTGTTCCTGGGGGGAGGAAAGGCATAAGGGAGCGGGGAGATGGAAGAACCACCAAGAAACTTAAGCCAGAAGAGCAAAGAAGTGTAGGCCCAACTTTCTAGAGGGACAGTTCTCCCCTGTCAAATGTTTATAAAGAGCTCCCATGTGAAAGCTATGAAGAGATAAACTGTCGACTTCTCTGCTAAATGACAAATTTTTAGAATAAAGGGGAAGATACTACAGATTTTATTCATTTATTAGAGAATTCACTCATGGGCTTGGGGACCCATGCAGGAATGACACAAATGAACAACATTAGTGTAAACAGCAGACTAGAATTTCATTTAATAGCATCAACTTCATTCAGAGTACAAGTACAGTGTTTACGATATCAGCAAGGAACATGGGAAAATGCTTCATTTATTCACTGAATTGGCAAACACCTTCAGTGTCATATACTAAATGTTAAGGTCTTCCTTCTTGTCCCACCTCGATGTCCAAGGTCCTTCCCGCTGCCGGCTGACCCTCAGCAACTTTTTTGTTCTATCATTGTCCAGCCTATGCATTCATCCATCTTCCCTAAAATCACTATAAAAGAAAACAGTACCTGTTCCAGACACCTCACATTTCAGATACTACAAAGAAAGCTAAACACTTAGCTACTGCTGTTCAGTCTTCAAGGAAAATCCCTTTTGGGTCGCTGCAGCTGAAGACAAACAGCTCCTCCCTAAGTGAACCACTGCTCTGCTAAAACCCAGCATTTGTGGGTGCACAAGTCATGTGGGGCTCAAGCCCTTCCCCTACTGCCTTTTTACACCAGTGTCCCATAGGGAAAGTTCAGAGGCCACACCACGACAGCACATCACTCAGGCTGGCTGTCTTTGTATCCTACATCAAAACTAGCTGAACTCCCACCTGAAGTTTCCTCCCCAAGTATGTATTTGCCTTGAGAATGGTCAAACTAAAGCACCAAAGAGGAACTGACAGAAATACGCAGTGTAACTGATTGCAGCAGGAAGCTTGTAGTACGGAGTCCTAGAGATATATCTAAAGTAATACCTTTAGTATATTCTTCAAGTTCAAGATGGTCCAAAGTATCGATTTGCTGTCTTTTTCCCCAAAATCTTACCTAACAGGTTCTCTTATACCAAAAGAGTTTTCAAACTTCACAACATCAAGTATCTGTTCTGCTGTATCAGAACAGCTTGGAAAGGTCAAAGTCAGTAACAAGGGTTTAAGTCAAAGAGCCGGGCTGTGTATGCACAGCTCAGTACCATGGGTGCAATAAATAATTATGTTGCAGGCCACCTCAGACCGCCACATTACAGCTGAAAGTCAACTATGACTGCAGAAAATAGAGATGCAGCTGAGCTGGCTTTCATGTAGCAGCCAGAGTAGAAGCCTTTCCTGGAGCTGTTCACTGTCTGTGTTCAGAGCAGTGCTCCCTCACCCCAGTGTGATTACTCACATGAAGCCTCTGCTTGCTCTCAACACACAAAAGGAGTTGAATTCATTTTTTCCCTATAAAAGCAAGCAACTTTTCCATCTGTACAGTTAAGTTCCAGTAGCCAGAACAGAGCACACCTCCCCATTTAACTTTTCATGAGTGCTTTTTCCACAGAAGGCGGCACATAGCTAGGAAAAATGTCGAGTGGCTACTAATCAAGATTAGCTGTCTAGTCACTTAGCCTAGAGTCATTCTGGAAAACATGCACAGAGAACTGAAATAGCGTGTCAGTACTGTGTGACGGAGGTGCAAGGGAACAGAAACTGCCCTTCCAGGGTGTTTGTTACCAGAAAGATTTTAAATCAAATTGAACCTTATCCCACAGGTATCTGCTCTGTATTGCAAAATCCAGAACTGAGTTATTTGACTGACAGTGCCTTAAATCTGTGTTTCTAGGTAATATTTCTGTGTTGAAGAATTCCATTTTGAGAACACAGTCATCCCCATGCTTTAGTGGTATAGAACTATTCATGACTGATATGAACATGGGAAAAGGTGCTCTGGAAACTCAGAATATAGGAAGTCTATCAAGAGACTGCACAGCAAATTTAAGATATGCAGTTTAAGCATTTGATCAAGTACATTTGAAAGCAAACAGCTGAGCTAGTACATATTATCCATATCTAGTTTAGTTCTACAAAATTGTTCAGCAGAATTTCATTTATTAGCAAGGATTACTTTCAGGAAGGACCAACCAGCAACAGAAACTACAAGTGACCTTACTAAACACTGCTCAAAAGCTCTACAAAGCACTGATTGTTCCCAGTCTTTAGCAAACAGTTCATGTATCAGGTGACCCAATAGCTTTCATCATAGTGCCTTCAGTTCAAGCAGCAAACAGCACAGAGGGTTAACAGCTTTTGTGCTAATATCAAACATTTGGGGCTTTTTCCATGGTTAGTCATATCAGTGGGCCAATGAGGATTTAACAATAACCACCTCACACACTGAAACTCTGAAATGCCTAAGAAAAGATGTGTTCAGTACAATAGGACACACAATGGCCTGCCAGCTCAGTCCTTTATGCAGTCACTTCTTTGGAGGTTGTCATAATCTGAGCACCACGAAATCTCTGACTACTACTTGACAGAGCACCAAACTCATCTCCAGCAATTGTGCTTCATCCTACTTCACTGTTTTGGTGGCAACTACTTTTTAAATACTTGATGCTGCTTTTAACTCATGTAGTTCTTCACACACACAAAGTCGACAAGTGTTTTAGAAAGTTTTGTTACTAGGAAGGCCTGTCCTCACACACTGGAATCTCCTCCCTGCTGACACACTTTCAAGGGGAACCACTGAGCTGCCATTTCACAGAGTTTTTGGAAACCATAATTACTCTAAGAATAGTAAACAGAGGTTAGCAGGGCCTACAGGGATAAGGACAGCAGAGGCCATGAGAAGCATTTTCTTTCAAGTTCAAGCAGTTTGGTCTAAGATGTACCACTAGCACAGTATTGGCTGACCAACAAAGGTTTTAAATTCACTGACCACACTGAAGAACATTTTCATTTGAATCCTCTGAATTCCTTTCCTTCAAAAATAGAATACTTTTCCTTACCCCTTCCTCAACTGCAGCTTCTGATTCTGGAAGCTTAATTATTAACTCCAGCTTTAAGCCAAATATAGTCCTAGAGTTTTTTGGTAAAGGATCTGTTTTATTTCAGTCATGACCTCCATCACAAAGTGGCTTTTATAAATATTAAAAGAAGAAAGTCTTACCATTTTCAGTCGCATTACTCAGAGAATTCAAAGAAGACAATGTAAACTATCCAGCTCTCAATAATACAGGAGGCAAGATAATGCCTCTATTAAAAAAGATTACCTGGGAGATATGATTGATTGAGGACTCCATCCTCCGTAGCTGGGATGCCTGGATGTCCAGCAGTTGTAATACATTGTTGGCCAGTGCATTGATCTGATAAGCAACACTGGCTAGAGATTGAGTTGTGTAGGCTTTGGTCTCTTCTAACGCTTTCCTTTTATCTGGAGCCTGTAAAGCAAAAGAACAAGATGTTTGCTTAAGGCCAGGAAAAGGGTGGGGGTTGGGGGAAGAAAGGACAGGAACAAAAAAAATACAACCTATATTTAGAAGAATCTGTAATCAAGAAGATCTGACTGTGCAGTCAGACAAAGTACTCTATATGCATTTACACTAAAAAAATCTCAATAATAAAGAGCAGACAAAGAATTTGAAAAATATTTAACCATAACATTACATGCCAAGAAACAACTCATTCAGTAGAAAAAAATAACAGTCGTGATTTGTTGGAGCTGTGTTTCTGAAGCCTGCCCATCCTTCGTTTCCAGAAAAATCTCCAATTCCCCAGGAACACTGAAGCGTAGCTTTCGCCATCCCTTATGAGATCACATAACCCAAGCCACTTAAATACAGAAAATATTTTCCCACAGTCGGGTATCCCCTGCTGCACACGCTGCCTGCAAAGCCACCCCTCCGGCTGTGCTGTGCTGGCTGCTGCTCTTGCAGCCCGGGAGCAGGGTGGTGAGCAGAGCATCAGGAGGGCGCGCAGGGGGCTCCTGGACGCAGCAGCATTCCTGACACTGCCCCTCCTCATGCGAAAGCTTAATGAACATTCCTGGATGGCTGGGAGCTTACTGCTGCCCTCGCTTGCTCAGGTACCATTAATGTGCAGCAGCAGGCACGAAGAGAAGAGCTGGAAAATTCCCCCCACGTTAAGCGGGTCACTGTCCATGACCAGCAGCTGTCTATGCCTTGAATCTCATGGCCCAAGCCTTCTCACGGGCAGAACAGGAGGAACCAACGCCACCTCCACCTGCAAAGTACACAAACCCCACTCCAAAGTGCTCTGTGTATCACAGTTTGGGAGGTGGGCACTTCATCTGCTACCCAGATTGCAAGCTGCAGCTACCCAGAACTCTTTCCTCCCTTGGGAGGAAACGTGCTGGGCATGAGGAAGGACTCTCAGGTGATGACTCAGTACTAGCATAGTTTCTGCTGCATTTTATTTATTTGCAGTGTAGTCAGCATCAGCAACCGAAAGGAAAGGTTCATGTTAATAGTCTCTTCCAACTAGACTTCTATTTTTATTGTTGATTCCTTTGAACAATGTTGCAGGCAACCGTATGCATCACAATATCAAGCACAAACTCAGCAAACAAAGTTTGCATTCAAGTGCATCCTGTGCCTCCTGGCTTCCACGCACTTACCACCCATTCTTGAACCCTGCCTCTGACTTCACCTCAATATTTTAGAATTAGAGTATCCAAGTTGGAAGGGACCCACAAGGATCATCGAGTCCAACTCCTGGATCCCCAAAGGACAACCCAAAAAAATTAAAAAAAAAATCAGACCATGTGTCTGAGAGCGTTGTCCAAACGCTTCATGAACTCTGGCAGGCTCGGTGCCAGAGTTCAGTTAAATTTTAGTTTAACATCCACAAGTATTTGATAATCATGCCCCTTACTTAAAGGGCTGATAAGGCGTCCTTGTCTCTTGCTTTAAGGAGAGAGAACTGGGAGGTAAATGGCTTGGATACGTTACAAAGTTGCAGCATGGTAGAGGTACTGCAACCCAAACTATGTTATACTACCTTTTAATTAAAGATGATTTTTAAACAGGAGTGAATCCCACCCCCCAAACCTGGAAATTTGTTTATATTCATGATTAATGTTCCTAGCAGTGCTTTGACACGCACTAGAACACCAAGTTAAAGCCACCCTTCAAACAGACTCACATGCAGATGCCTTCTAAAATGCGAAGCAAGCAGCAAAGTTTATTGTCATCTGTTACCAAAAGGTAAACTAGCATTGCATGCACTAAGACCATGCCAGGCAAAAAAACAAATAGTATTTCTGAATGCAAACAAAGCTACCTTTTTAAGGCAGCTTAAAAGAACGTTGATGTTTCTAGATGTCAGAAAACTTTATTAGCAGTCACTTACTTTAGAAAACAAACTTGCATGGTGAAGGACTTGTTAATTATGACAGGCTCAAGAAGCAAGCTTCCCTAACCACCCTGGCTCTCCAAAGAGGCATTTTGAACTTCAAATCACTAGCAGCAACTTTAAAAGAAAAAAAACAACCACACTGTCCTATCAGGTTGAAGCCCAAAGAAAACAGCAGGTGATTTATACCTGAACTATGGTGAAAAAGCAGGTAGGAGTCTGAGATATCTAAAAGGGAAGTTTTACTGAACTAGACATAGCCAATAAGAAGCCAGTCACCATAATTCTAACTTCATATTCATTGAAGCATAGATGTAAAGCCTTTACTCAAGTATTTTACTACCAAGTTTTAAGTAAAGAATGTCAGACTAAACACTAACTTATTACGAAGCCACAGCACCAAATTACTGAGCATTCTCAAATGAGAAAACTCGAACATGTGAAAAGTTTATTTTCTTCTCTCATGATTTATTGATCAAATGCCTCGCCCTTATTTGCCTAAGCACCTAAAGTTTTGGTTATTTGCCCAAATGACTGGTTTGGCAACCAGATTAGATGCAGAGTATTTCATATCCTAGCAGAACTACTTTGAAATATTTTCAAGCCCTGCAGATAACGCAGGCAGTTTCACTGTGCAGTTTCCATAACAGTTTAGGCTAAAACTAGCTTGACATCCAGTCTTCTGCACTGCTGAATTAGGACTGCCAGTACCTGCAAGACACAAGCTAAAAGCTTCACTGTGTGCAAAAATTAGGAGTGGAGAGGGAAAAACCAAGAGCAGCAGCAGGAGGGAGCAGGGATTTCCTATGTCCTTCGACTTATTTTCATCTGTCTCTAAACAAAAACTAGAAGTGGTATGGATCATAATGCATGTTTACAATCTTTCATATACTTTAGTACAATACGTGAGGACCAGTTAACCATTCAGAGATGACAACACGTTGTCAACCGACTGGTACTCCTGACAGCACAGAATTACTTTATGATTTTGTATTAAGAACTTTAAAGACAGTGTTGTTTCCCCCGTAGTTCTGTGTATAAGCAGAAATTTTAGCATCGTTTAGTAGCAAATTGAATATTCTTTAAATCAAGAACATCACAACTTTTGAAGTTTCCCCTGTAAAAGGCTCCCACTTGTATCTCCAGCATATCCTTAATAGTGATATTAGTATTGCAAAATTGCAGTTTGAAATTGCTTTCACAAAACTGGGTTTACTATTAAAACAAAGAAAGCTTCTCCTACAATCTAAGTGAATACACAGAGACAGTTGGACCAGCATGGCATTCCACACTGCACATCGTATATTTTTTGTTAAATCCAAACTTGTATCATAGTACTTCCTAAAAAAAAAGTTAATTATTGTATTCAAGTCAAAATTGACTCTGCGCCCAAGCAAACTGCCACTTGTCTACTGATTCCTCAGTTCAGCAACACTTCAGTGTCAAATGATGAGGAATCTGTCCATCAGTCAGTAACTAACCTTTACAGGTTGCATCGTCAGCCAATTCTACCCCCCAAAGCACCACTCACACAGGCACATCCCCAAAACGGCGTCTGCGCAGTGTACAAACCTCCCGCCCTCCCAACTCTCACTCCCAGCTCATTCCCACCATTTTCTAGTTCATACAGCACGCAGCCAACTACTTGTATCAGCTTCCTCCAAAATCACATCAGTTCACACTACAGAGCATCTCTGGAAGCCAGGCATTACATTGCAAGCGCACTGGTCCATATCCTCCATACCTTTTCTCCAGCCTCTGTTTTTCCTCTTTCCACTTCAGGCCTATTTACTGTTCTGGAATTCCCTGTAAGAAGATGCCCCACCAGAAAAGCAGGCTCCATTTGCCAAAGGTCAGACAGCAGCTAATCAGGTCGCCCTAAGACAAGCCGCCCTGCCAGGAACAAATTACTTTGCCTCCTGCGTGTGTGGCATGCATCGTTCCACATTTTTCATCAACTGTTGGAATAAGTGCAACCTCAATTATAGAAAAAAATCCATCTATGAAAAACTACTAATAGAGCACTGCCCTAGAGCAGCCCAATGATCATTGAACTAAATAGAGCTGTTACTTATACAGTGCCCAATATCCTTTCAGATGCTTAGCATCCTGTTCAAGGGCCCAATCACTGCAACCAAGCTCCACGAATCATTTATAGTCACTTTGCTGTGCCTTTGCTGTTCTTGCTCAGGATACACTTAATGAATTCAGCAGTGTGGTACGTTTGTTTTTGCTTCAAGGTAAGCACAAGATAATTGTTCCATTTTGCATCTTGGTCGTCTGATTAAAAGAAAATCAATGTTACTATGATCAGTTGCCACATGGGTTTAGCAGTCTGTCACCTATCAGTATTCACAGAATACAACTATGCCATTCAACGAAGTTGTCAATACACCCATTTGTACTCCCTTTTGTTCGTGTCATTAATCTAACTTTAAAGCTTATAGAACATACAATTCCTGGTAAGACAGGTCCTACGGTTGAGGTTTCAAAATTCTGGTCCTGACAGAGTCTAGAATGAACTTTTACCAAAAACAAACAGCCAAAACTTTCACCTTAAGCTAACTATAACCTACAGCACCTCATTTTTTCCAGTCAATTAGAAATAGTTTTGTAGAATGGAGAAGACATGTATCCAAGTAGTGGCTTGGAGGCTTGTTATCAGTACTTAACCTCCCTGAGAGCCAGCTGGTGCCACTCAAAGATAGAAGTTTCTGAACAGTGGCTTCTCCACTCAGAAAACAGGATCACTTATAAACCTACCTAAAGCAAGAGCTAGTGACATTACACGGATCTTTTAGAAGCAGCTATGAGCTTAACATTGCTGCTTCACTGATCTGAAGAGTCTTTTAATAACTCAAAGCTGGACTACAGTCTTAAGAGCTTTTTTTTTTCCTTCTGATTGCTATTGGCAAAAGGTTTGGACATTTCTAAACTATGCACAACATATGTTCAGCTTCGACCAAATATTCTGCATTCAAGCTGCAGTAATGTCTCAAATATTTAAGTACGCCAAGTACACTAGATAAAGTTTATCTGTTTAAATCCAGAAGTCGCTGTAAATACAGATTCCCTCTTACCCATAGCTCATGAAGGTTGCTTATAAAACACTACCATGATGTATTGAGAGAGACTTTTCAGGCTGTCATTGACAGTTATTACAACAGATCAGTTACAAGTAAGAGAAGAAAGCCTAACTGGCAAGTCCCAGCAGCAGGTGCCATGAAGTTGGATGTTCTGGAGAACTTTCAGGAGCCAACAACTTAGCTGGAAGCCATCCAAGGAAATCAGTACAGACCGTGGTTTTTACAAGAAGCTGCTCACTGGGGAGCATTCAAGTTTTCTTTCGTCACAGGTATAGCCTTAGGGGATATACATCATTCCAGAGTGGCAGTGGATACTAAGGCTTCAAAATTTACAAGTAGGTGTTGCTTATAGTCTTTACATACATCATCCAGATAAGGAATAGAGTAGAAACCAGGTGTGTCAATGCCTCCTGGAACAACCTTACTTGATGTATGTCATGAGCACATGATCTACAACACATTATGCTAAGACATACTTCAATGGGATGGTGCACTAAGTACTTCCCAATATCCACAGAGTTATGCTAGGCCTGGTATTTATCTGCCAAGAGTTACAGATGGTTCCTCATCAATCAGCACCTCAATTCCCTCACTGGAAAATGGAGCAAGCCACCAGGAGATTTGGTTGAGAAGTTTAAGCTCAACCTTTGCCCAATATACTAGCATGAGACATCCCGTAACACCCCAGGTAAGACTTCAGAGGGTTATCAGCACGCTTTGTCTCCTGTCCATCTTCAACATAGTTAGCCTCAGACCAGCCACCTTCCATGTTCCATGTTCTTGATACTAGAACCACCTGCTTTGCCACTCTTATCATTGCTACCATCAGTAAAAACAATTGTGGGAAATTTAAAAAGAAAGCACTTATGACAGGGAACAGGACGGGACTTAGTACAAGCACAGCCCAATAAAACAGCAAAGCAAACCCAGTCTCCATACAAAGAGGAGCAAAAGCCAAAAACACAGATTCCAGAGCACAGGTAAATCTCAGCTAAACCGCCTCACAAAAAGCAGCGCTACAACATGTGCAGTAGAAAAACATTCAGTGTTTTACCGAAGTGACTTGTCATAACTTGTCATTTTGTTGTACTTTTCTACCGTTCCTGAATTTGTGTGGGGTGTTGAAAGCTCAGGATTTTAGAGCCCAATAGCTTGCAAGCTATGAATAGTAACACATTGCAGCCACTGAACATGTCCATCTCCCGTCCAAGGCCTTCTCTCCAGGGGACTGGCAGTCAATCCTTGCCCTGACAATGAAAACAAGAGAAGGAACAGGCTACCCAACACACCTCCTCCTCCTACGCAGCGGGGAGTAGTGTCAAGTACTGAGGCTCTCAACCACTTAACTGACTGGTTGGTCCAGCAGCACGAAGGAATTTAAGATGGAGGAGGCACGGAAGGATGCTCAGCCACTCAGAACAGCTCTAAAAACCTAAGATCCCTCACACTACGGTAGCCCCAAAATTAAAAGCAGGATGATGAAATGCTTTCAAGTCCACTCAGTAAACAATTCCTCCTATCTACTGAGGCAGAAATCCACAAACACAAGGAGACGGGCATCTATAATTCACGGAATCCATCGAGCACAGTCAGACGAGCACCTACCATCAGCTGAACTCCCCTCCGGCGCCCACAAGCACTATCCCAATGGTATGAAATAAGACTCGGTCTGTTTGGTTTCTCCAAAGATAAGGTGCAGTAACTCAGCCTTACCAAGCACGGAGGAACTGGCAGAACTTGAATCTCCTCTCCCCAGGTAAACACCTTGCAAAACAAAGCTGGCGCTGGTTCAAGGCACCAGACAACAAGGTGATCGCTGCCACAGCAACAACCCCACCACAGCCCACAAGCAGGGTTTCAGTCTGATCCTTTTTAGAGACACTATTTTGGCAAAAATCACTGACTAGCCAGCTATTCCCTATCAAAGGTCAAGGCACACCAAGTTACTGTAGGGTGACCAACACACAGGACAGCCTCCCAACTGCTGTCTGCGGCTCACAAGCTCTGCTTCAGCCAGGCCCTTCCCCCAAATCCTGTATATGCTAGGCAATCAGCTAGAAGCAAATCCTTCATTTCCATCAATAATATTCCCCTGACCGGTCCTGAATAGCCTTGATAGCAAATTAGCATCTCTATGGGCCGAGACCAATTTAGCCAATCTGCCCGTGGCCTTGCAGATTCTCTTTTAGTTGAAAGTTGCTCTTTATTCTGGAGAAGAACTGGAAGAAGAGTCGCATTTTTTCTAATCATCATCTCTTTTGGGGAAGGTAGAGGGAGAAAAATTCTTCGTTAGTGAGAGAAATTCATTCCAAAGGAGAGTTTGAGGGACATGCATATATTAGATGTACTCACATGTATACACCACAGTGGTCAATACTTCGGAGTCTTGATAACAAAAAACGCAAGCTGAGTACGTACATCAACATTTCTAGAAAAAGCGTTTGCTTTTCTCAGATTCAGGTTACCAGGTCCCAGCCTCTTCTGACCTGTATACATGGCACAGAACCGTGTCTCTGAGATTAAGCCCCCCATAACTACCTTACTCTCATAAATGATTTTACCTAAACTGAGACAAATCCGTGAGATGTGACATTCACAATACCCTAACACAGACTTCAATAGGTCTGTGAGCAAGGGCAGAAGCAGCTTATAAAAAAAAAACACTAGGATCACCCTCACAGAAAATAACTTTAAAAAAAACAATGGAGGAATTCCATTTTAATCCAGGCAGCAAACATCATAGCAAGAAACTAATCTATCCAACGGGAGAGGGACTCACAAAGCAGGGTCGGCTCTGACAGATGGAGCCCAGGCAGATATGTGCCAGCTGCTCTAGCAGCGCCTTCTGCCCAGCGCTGCAAGCAGTGCTCAGGCTGGCTCTGGACTAAACCACTCCCCTTATTTAAAAAAGGGAGAAAAAAATACATATAGCGTTAAAAGCACAATTTTCAGTTCTCCTGCCAAATCCAATAGAGATGTCATAGTAAACATGCGTGTTGGCAAAACACATTGTTAATATTTCACTAGTTAGTGTCTGTGTGTACAACAAAAATAGCACACAGCACTGAGCTAAATGACAGAGGTAGCCATGCCCAAGTGTCATTTTCACACAATCCCTGTACACTGGATAGGGCTTCAAGACCACATATGCAGCAAGCTTAACAAATTTTGTCTACTGGGTCTTATTTCTGTGTTTTACATGCTACAGACAACAAGCTCCAGGGCAGAAACCGCATCTTCCATGCCTGTAAAGCACTGCACAGCATTAGTGCTTACAGGTGCTTCCAAATTATGCTCCTGACTTCCCTGCAGTGCCTGTGATTTGCCTTATGACATCCCATCATTACACACACAAATTCCTTCAGAGCTAACCGAGCCGGCTCTGACACCAGAAACATCAGCCACGGCTCCACACACAGACCGCCAGCCAGGACGAGGAGCCTTGGTGCTTCCACAGCAATCCTCCCTCTGTAATGCTAAGAGAGCTACCCAAGGCTTTGGGGAGCATGCTTATTTTGGCATGCTAAGCAACAGATAATAGGGAATTAGAGAACTCGTGTTCCATTTGTTTCCTTATAGACTGTCTCTCAAATATTGATCTTTTGTTTTCTGGTTGTAATGGGGCTTGAAATTAAAATGGCTCTCTGTTGACTTTGCTTAAGTGCCAGCATCCACCCACAAGTTTTAGCTCATCCAGCAGGGACAGGCTCACCAGCAAGCCAGAGACCCAGAGGAAAATACAGTTAAAGAACTGCTCCTGGTGTAGGTTGGGTTTGGTTTTTTTCTGGTGGGAACAGAAGGGAGACACTTCAGCATTCATGAGTTACCTTAACCTCCTCTTTCTAATAACAGTGGCAGCAACACAGGCCCTAACTGGAGTGAGCAATCCAAACTGGGGGAATTTTTACGTCGTGCAAGCCTTTGAATCAAGGCAGCTCAGAGCACCAGTCTGGTGGCAAAGTTCTTTAGTTCACATTGCACAAAAAGTCACTTCTAAAAATAACGATAATGATTTCTTCTAGGGATTTTACTTACCTCTGTCAGTTTACTTTCAAGTAATGGTGGGCACTCAGGCAGTCAAAGATTTTTCATCTCAGTTTTGGCAAATTAGATTGAAGGAACAAGCCTAGAATATCACAGTAAATCTACACCCGAAGATAAGCAACATGCTAAAACTCAATGACCTTCTACAAGAGAAGCTTCCAAGACCACCTTTTCTTCCAAGGTCCTTGCTTTCCAGCCCTCCCTACCTCCAGGCGGGCCTGGAAGCACACCAGACAGCCCTGAGCAAGCACGGTTAAGACAACAAGATTTAGCATCAAGGGTCAAATGACAGCACTGCCTCACCATGTTCAGGTAGCACAGATTGTATGTCAACATCACTCTGAACTCATACACCAGGGTAGCCTCAACAGCTGTTTGAGGGATAGCTGCATACAGAACACAGCACCTGCAGAAGCATTAGGTAGAAGCAAGGTGGCTCAAAGCTATGCTCTGCCCTGCTCAACTCCAGGAAGAATCCCAGCATGCCGAAACAGAGCCAAGAGTCAGCCAGGCCTTCAAATACTGGCTGTGAAAAATGCCCCTACTTCAGGAAGAGCTGGCATGTTGCAGAAAGTCACTGAAAAACAGCTTCCGTAACTGTAAAATCTGGGCAACTGCTGCTAAGGCAGCCTACAGCCATCACGGTATTTTTGAAACAAAGAAGAAAGCAATGACCATTACAGGGTCAAATTCTCTTTGCATACTTTGTAGTACTACATGCTCATTTAGGTCTTTTTCAGTCTAAGATATTAAAAATAGCAGGCATCTCTCTAACCATGGTCAACATTCAGCTGTGCTTGTGGCCTACAGATGTTTTTGTATTTAAGTTCAGATACCTCCTTTCTCCTCCCAGGACACTTCTACATCTCTTCTCTCTTAGAGAGATTAGGAGCATGCCCAAAACCAAGAGATTCAACACATTTTGGAGGTTGGGGGGGAAAAAAGAAATCTAGAAGTGGTAACAATGACTCTCAGATCTAAGGGGCTCTTTACTGAAGAGATACCTCTTGGTTATGGCACTACAGAAGCGAGTCCACATAGCACAGAACTGCTGCTCATCACTTAGCATTTTGAGAAATCGGTATACTCTCTCCAGCAGGAAGCCATCCGAGGGCTTGCACATCTCAGCACTGACACAACATCCTTAGACCAGAAACCAGTGGATCCTCCCAGTTTTGTAGTAGCTTGCTTCCCAGCATAACACATACACTCATAGCATGCAGTGATCTCACGGTAATAAAGAAATGGACTGCAATACAAGGACTGATTTTTCAAATTTTTATTTAGCGTGCGCAACTTACATGTGCAAGGGGAAATAAAAAAATACAAACAGCTGTTAATATTCCTTAAGCTTCTGTGCAGCCTGGGCCTGACTGTACACTTTTTATCTGATAGCGCTTGTAAGCACGTTACATCCAGCCTCTATTTGAGGAATTATTTCCTATAACACTAAAATTTGAGTCTATGGTTCGCAACAGCATTCCAAAACCTTACACATATAAGCTCATTTGAACACTGGATTGTTTCAATTGCAGTAAGCAGGAATTTAACTTGTCAAAAAAACACAACAGAACAAAACAGATGACTCAGGAGAATACAGAGGAGGAGAAAGAGAGGAATGGAGAGTCAGTTGTATACCACTATTTCTTTCCCAAGAACAAAGTGAATAGGCCAGCAAGTAACTACGAAATAAAAGTGAACGTGGTAATCTTCACATTCAGCAACATATAAAAATTAGAAAAAACAACAAAAAGAGCTTAGAAAGTAAGTATCAACATCAGGTGAGGTGTGTGTGTGTGTGTATATATATATATATATATATATACACACACGCGCGCATATGGGAGGGTTTTTGTTTCAAGTCCAAATTGGAAAGAACAGTGCCGTGGTGCTAGTTAACATGGGAGTACTCAAGAAAGGAAGTTTTCCTACAGATACAGCTGCAATGCCTCTGGCAGATGCAATTATAGCACGGTTTTTGAATCCATGCTGAAGCCAGAGAGGCTTCACGCGATTTTTTAAGACAACGCCTTCACACACGATGCGGAGGGCAGCTGCTTTAGGCTGCTGCAGAAGGTGCAGACAGACAGACAGACAGCAGAGCTCACGCTTCCACGCAGCCAGATGAAGGAGAAGCGTCCCATCCCCACGGCTCCCAGTCCCCCCATAGCAGTATCACAACCCCAGGACCGTTTTGTTTCACAACCTGCGGTAGGCAGAGCCACGAGGCCTTCTCACTGCTAGCCTGTGATCAGCTTGACGGATGAGCAGCCTCGTTACCAGCACCAAGGAGCTGTGTAGCGAGCAGCAGTCCTTCCACAAGAGGAACATCGGCCACAGCCACCCTGCCGCGACCTGAGGAGGAAGCACTCCAGGCAAGGCTTAGCAGGGATCTTATCTCCTGGCAGCTAACTGTGATCTGAGCAAATGCAAGCAAGGCCAAGGCTGAGACAATTACATTTCATAAGCCCCGTTTGAAACTGGTTAATTTAAAACAGTAAGCAGCAAAAAAAAGTTGAGCGCTATAAACACGCACTCAAATTTACCTAAGAATTTACAGTATTTACATGCAAATAAAATGCTGCATAAGTAGGGGGATAGAAGAAGAAAGACTTTTATAAAAATACAGCTTAAACACAGAAGATAAGTCCAAAGCAAAACTAAGATACACCTACAGCAAAGCTGGAGACTGCTCCTTTTACCACCTCCCCTCCCAACCTAAGAGCCGGTTAGCTCTTAGAAGAAAAACTGCTTTTCAGCTTCCCACCTTGTCAATCTTGAAAGGAAATTGAAAAACATTTTTCTGTTCAACAACCAAAAAGCATGTTTTCCTAACCACAATAGAAGAATTTTCTTATCAATCCGAACGGCCACATTTTTGCACCCATTACACTTAACGGTGCATTTTTCTTAACTTTCGCAGCGGTTAGTTTGCATTTAGTCATTTTCTGAGGAGGCAAGAAGCTAAATGAGTATCTCCTGCTCATTATTTATGCTTTCTATTTGCATAACTCCTTCATAACTGCTCCATTAAACACCTCTTCCCCTCCAAGGTCGATTTTAAAAAGCCTCCTGCTTCCTGAGACTGCCGAGCGTGACTCACGGCCTTCCCCACATGCAGTCCCCCGGGCCTAGCGGGATGTCGTACAGCCACCACGTACCTGCTTCAGTTCATACTCCCCCACTCCCACCAGTGGGGAAGTAACCCCTTAAAGTCATCCAGATTAAAAGCAAAGCTACCTTTCTAGCTGTCTGAGGTAGGCAGCAAGCAACTAGTAGGGGTATTTGCTTTTAATGCTGTCTGCCATGTCACAGCTCGCAAGATGGAGCGGCTGAGTAGGGGCCCACACCGAAGAGGGTTACATGTGCTCCTCTATTCCTCCTGTGCCTTATTCCTGTCAGAAACTTGCAGAGCTGCTCAAGCCCCTTCCAACCACTCCTATTTTTTATTTATTATTCACCACAGATTGTTCTTTATCAACTCTTAAGCCTTCTCCACGATGTGCTTGAGCTTCCCCGCCTTCCCCATTCAGGACCAAAACCAGCAACTTTTCTCTCCCCGGCAGAGGAGCAGCAACTGGTTTACTTGGCTCAGCGCTCCCCAGTTATCGAGCCTCTCTCTCAGTCACAACAGATACCTCTCTCAGTCTCTGAGCAGTCAATATTCACCGCATCGTATTGACAGGAGCCGATTCTACAGGTCTTGTTCATGGGCAGGAGGTTTCCAAGAGGGACCGTGTGCCAGAAAGCTTTCCATTGATTGCTATTCTTCTCCAGCAGTTTAAAAGACAGACTGCCAAAGAGGAATGTAATACACATCTAGAAATGACACAGCCACTTTTCAAGCAACACGAGACTTCTCACCAAGTAAGAGGCATTGTACGAGCCCAAGCTTCAATTACAGCTATGGCAACAACAGTTTCCCCCAACACTCAAAGCGAAAGACGTCTTAAGAATTAGATAGGAAAAAAAAATCTGTTGCCATTTAAAACAGCATGTTCTTGCAACGCTCCCAGACAAGTCTCAGGACTACTGCAGCAACCAGATCATTTCAGTGCTGCGAGAACATACGGTATGCTGCAGCAGGAAACACACCCACGGTATTTCAGAGAGCCCTTCCAGAGCCAAGCACTTCCAAACCAGACACACATTTTTATCTAATGCAGCTGAAGCCAGGAGTTTGCATCACAGAAACAATAGCTCCTCCCAGAGATTTAGAAATCCTGCAAGTCAGCCAGAAAATCAAAAGCTGATGTCCAGCCAGGTCTCCAAGGATCTTGCCAACGTAAGTGCACTGATCCATCATACCTCTATTTGTTAGTCTGATACTCCCTGGACCTTGGTTGAAGCATCATCCAAGCCACTCGCCACAAGGACTCACGGGGGAACCCTGGAGGCTGTAATCCTTTTTATAAAAACCCTTCAGGATTAGGTCCAACCCCGCTTTATCAATACAAACCTACTAATGTGTGCTAAAAGAATACCACCCCCGACATAACCAGCTTTCCCTCGGTGTTACAGGATCCAAAGCCTCCAACCAGAGAGGTTTTAGTCCTCTCTACCCTTCGGTCTCACAATAACAAAGGGACCAGCTTCCTAAACAAGACAGATTTCTTACCAATGAAAGGCCTGGCTGTATATATTTGAGGCCCCCAAGAGGTTTCCTAGTAAGACAGAATCACGTAAGTCTCAGTGCTCACAGCATCTCCTGAGCTGCCTTCTATTTCTCTGTACCCTACTCATCCTCGCATCCCCAGGTGGCTACAGACCACTTCAGAGCCAAAACTTCAGTCCAAACTTCATGCCAATAGATAATCTAAAAGAGAAGCGTACATAAATGCCTTCGGTAGCTGCAGTTTACAAGATGATCTACTATTCAATCCCATGCTGCTGGAAGCTGTTTGTCTGAAAAACATCATGAAAAATAGCTGCATAATTTAAACTGTAACAGTAAAATATGCAATTAAATAATAGAAAGATTAATTACAAGAAACAGGCAAGGGAGAAGAGGTTTTCAGATGAGATCTGAAATGAGACTGAAAGTCAATGAGGTAGAGAGCAAGCGCGAGAGAAACCGTCTGTTTCAGAAGCAGAAGCTGTGATGAGAGCACTTGGCATTAATGGCAGCGAAACAAAGTCCACAGCATTTGGCAGCAGGAGAAGAGTCAGACAACAGATCTAGGAAACCGCCTGCGGCAAACAGACAAGAGACTTTAACAGGGAGAGAAAAATCAGCAAATTCACACTAAGATCAGAGCCTAGCAGAAGCACCTGGAAAGAAAGAAATGTTGTCACTGGTAACTTTTAGCAATGCAATAGTGACTAACACTACTTGCTGCAGGGACGTGAGAAGACAAGCCATGGCATGGCAATCTGCAACTATGTCGACATTATTGCAGTAGTCTGATGCAACTGCCTGGACAACTTGTCCTCTTGTCTCAGAGGTTCTCTTATCTTAGGCTTCAGAAATCGTGGAATTGTTGCATTGGGACCACAGTTCAAGTATTCATTTGCAGCACACCTGCTACAATAAAGTCAAGCAAGATGCTCAGCTGACAATGATTGCCACAGGACAAATACTGGTTGGCAGATTTGCTGACCCCCCCCCCCCCCCCCCCCAGTACAAGGACATCAGACAATGAAAGTGAAGATATGCATCTTGTGACAGATTAGCTGGAGAGAAGAAAAAAAACACACTTTCCTGATAAAGTATAGCTTAGAAAAAGCATTATCTTGTGAAATACTGGCATAAAAGTAGCCAGAAGAGTTGACACATCAGGTTTTTTCCCAAGGAAATCAAAGAATTGTTACAATTCAAGTAGTAAACAAGCCATTTTTCCTTGGAACTATTTATAACCTTAAGACTACCCCATAAGAACGTTTCATTCAACTCTAAAGATATCAAATCAGCATCTGCTTTAGTAAGCCTCTTCTATCCAAGTACCAAGAAACCTTCCTGCTTTCTTAAGAAAAGTCCTAGCAGCACCACATTTTACTCCTGTCTGTCTCAGAGGTTACAATAAAATTAGGAAAGCAATTCCAAGTCTCTTCTCCACGAGTTCTTTAACTGCTCATCACCACGCTGCCAAAACCTCCTCGCACACGAAGCAGCATGCCTGCTCTTAAACTTCTGCTGTACGAGGAGAATGCGTAGTTGGTGGCTTGAGGCTTTTTGGAGAAGGAGGAAGGAAGAGGGAGGGAAGACAGTGTCACAAATACATCTGCTATCTTAACATAAGACCTAGTGAAGGCAAGTAATCCGCATGCAAAAACAAAGCATAAGGTAAGCAATAGCCCTTCTCGGGGCAACAGTTGTGTCCTAGCCCCCAGAAGAGACCACCTTTACTCTTTTTTTAGCATATTCCACTGTGTCAGAAGATGCAACAAGGCACACATCTCCTGCAGCAGCTGTGACATGACTTTATCAGAGGAGAAGGCCAAACCAGCAGAAGTTTTAATTTTCAGATCCTTTTTCAGTTTGCCAGACCCAGCAGTTACTAATGGAAAACATTTTATCTGGAATCTCAGAAAAAAATGTTATTAAAAATAAAGTCACCGTGGAAATGGTCAATCTTTTTCAGAGTAAAACTAATCTGTTTTGTGAGCTTAACTGACAGGTTGGCTAGCAATTTCATCTCACGTTAACACAGAGTGCTGAATCGTACAAGTTATATCTCAAAATGTTGCCCTCGCATTTTTTAGTTGAAATTCTCTTGCAGGAGGTCCCCCCTCCTTTATAAAACATCTGCATCTGAATAACAAATCCACTCTCTGCAAGGAAGCCTTCTTACATGGCTGCTGTTACCAGCATTAAGGGCTTGCATAAGCAATGAGTAACAGCATTTGCATAGCATCAAGCAGAGGTGGTACTTACATTCCTATTAACCCTCGGAAAAAAAATGCATTCCCTCTAACACCAGGAAGAGAAGCTTTGAGTTCTGCTTTCAGCAATAAATGGATTCCGTGAAGAACCCACCTGGCAGGAGCCCTGTACTTTTATTTTGCTACCAGGCACTAAGCAGATGAAATGTTTGAGGCAGAAGGGGGTCTGCCAGGCTGGAGGCGAAGGGGGAAAGGCACCTGCAGATGCCACCTTGCTTACAGGAGCACACCATGACCTATTTCACACAGCACCCCGGTTTTGGCCTCCAAACGCCCCGTGCAAGTTTTGAGCTGCAAGGGGCTGTTTGTACAACCCATGTGAGACACCACGTCTGTCTGTCTGCAGCTGCTGCCCCGCCGGCGAGGTCAGGAAGAGGGAGGAACCGTGCTGAGGCACCCTATCTACCACTACAAACGCAGCGGTTACTTCCCTTTTCTGCGGGGTGGAGGGAAGGGAGGATCCCTGGGACCGAGCCCACCCGTCTCCAACACCGGTGCTCAGATTTGGCAGGCGAGGGGAAAGGAACAGCCTCGCACTAACACCAGTGCTAAAGGGAGCAAGAAGGCTGCACCTCGTAGCCAGCCCGCTCGATAATTACAAACAAGCCTGGGCACTGAGTAACTGGGGGCCCACAAGTCACTTCCTACCGGGTAACAACAAATAAAAACCACACCACGGCCCTTCGACTCCCAGTCACTAATGAAAGACTGAGCACAGGCACCGAGAGAGCAAGATACCCTCTTATCCCTCAAGGATGTCTCACTACATCGGCGCTGACGCTGCCTGCACAGCTACCACCCCGCTGCTCTGCGGATAAATAAGATTTCAGAGCTGTCAAGCACAGACTGCTTTCACTAACGGGAAAGAAGAGCGACATCTTCTAGATCCTCTGCCAAGACAGCAATGCCCACCAGCAGTCAGGCAGCGCCGTGAGCACCACGTAACTGCAGAAGTTTACGGGACCGAAAATCAGCATCAAAAGGTTCTTGTAAGAACAGATAAGCAAAGCTCCGAAAGGAATTGCTCCTAATGAATTTAACGACAGTTTCAGGTGCACGTTTCCCCAAGGGATTCATTGCTCCGTCTCTGGACACCGCGTCCCTGTTTCTGGAAACACGCACTTTCTGCTGCGCAGTAGCATAACGGAGGCCATCCGGAAGGGAGGCGGGGGGAGCCCTCGTGCACGGCACTGCACGTCCCAACAATCGGGGTCTGTTCCCAAATCTGACAGCACGTCCCTACACGACCTTCCATGAGTTGGTTATGAACTCTATGCCTCTATTTATGCTTCTGGGAAATGAAGGCAGTTCAAAATACTACACAAAGATATTGGGAAGTTGAATTGTATTTCTTTCAAAGTTTGTTTTTTGTTGTTAAACTTAGACCAGTAACACAGATTAACGGGAACTTTGCCCTCGGAGGTGCAACACTTCTTATTTGTGCACAGCCCCTCCCTCCATTCTTATCTTCCTTACATGTGATCCACTCTATAAGCCATCCTAAAGGCCCACCTATTTTCTCTTTACCATGAGTTACTGACTGCAACGAGCTCCCAGAGCTCTGGAGGAACAGAAGTACCAGACAATTGCTCCTCTTACAGCTTCTCTCTGCCTTGCAACAACTCCACGTGCCTGGCGCAGGGAGTGTAGCACGAAGATCACGCTTAATGTACACCCACCACAGGCGACCTGCGAGCCTCTTCATTCCAGCTCAGGAGCAAAAGGAAGGGAGCAGAGTGCTTCCTTCGTGCAGGATGTGCTACTCACCTGTAACAGCTCGACCCGACCCACGCCACTCAATTCAGGTAGCACAGTGCCGACAATCATCTGCTGAAATGCTAACGGGAAACGCAGCAGCAAAAGCAGCTGACATCTTGCTGGCTTCTTAAAGCGAATACACTAAAATTAATGGAAACATTTCAGATTTGGAAAAGCCGATTTCCTATCGACCACCTCTTCTGGACACAAAACAGACGTACACTACTTTAGGATCCATTTCCTGTACGCACAGGGCAATCACTTGGCCATTTAATGAAGTTGTCCTCCTGCCTTATTGCTGCTTCCAAGCTCAACATGCAGCTGTATTTTCCAAAACAAAGACAACGCGCTGGCGCAGACAACCGATAATCCGAAGCCACCAACCCATACCCAAATGACTAGAAAAAACACATACACCTACAAACAACCAGTGCTTTTAACCAAACATTTGCTGTTAGTATAAAACAACCTTAAAAGGAACAGCGTTTCAAATATAAGCTAACATCTTTTCTTAATTAATAGAAAGAGTACGATTTAAACCTACAAGGGATAGTGGATGACACATCCATATTTTATCTTACAGAAAGAGGGCTGGCTTAGTTTCTTTTTCCTGTGAAGCGTTCCGAATTTAGCAAGGAAACCAGAAAAAATACCACTTATTTACTCTCTTGATACAAACTAATTAACCTATGAACATAAAAGCATGTAAGCTCTCACAGCACGTAAAAGATTTGTATTAGGGACAATTTAAGAAGTTTATCCTTTTAAAGCAGGCCATTTCCTGCATCAGGCATTCTGAGTGAACCGCTCACTTTGCACTGAACTAAGCTACGCTACGTTCCATACTCCAGGCGTGAAACCGAGTGTCAGAGCAGTTACCAACATTTAAGGAAAAAGAACCACCATAGAAGAGGTTACTTCCCTTCCCCTACGTACTATCTACTGTAGAGGAAGCACAGAAATTCAACTGGCCGAGCAGAAAGGATCCTTATACGCATACTGGAAGATCACATCAGCACTTGTGAAACTTCTTGCATGCAGCATTTCCCCTCCACAACACACATCCACTTTTCTACCAGCTGGGAAGAGACTTTCAATTTTTTGTAATAGTCAAACTGAAATCTGTTTCTGCTTTTGTCTGTTTCACCCAGAATAGCTTGTTAACTCACCATTCGGTTTCCACATACCAGTTGGAGGCTACAGAAGGAAATAACACAATGACAAAAAGGCACACATTTGGGCAACATGGTACTTACTTCCTTAATACGCCTTTCACTTAGTTTATTTTCCAAAGCTGCTGAGTCTACCCACTGGAGACCACCAAGACCAGAATTTACACGAGCAGTACGTATTCCAACCTATTTGTTTAGAGGGTCTCAGTAATGTTAAAACCATATTTGAGCTTAAGAAAAACTCCAAATGGATCTTCAAGCGCACCAGAAATAAAGATACTGATGAAAACTGACAATTACGCACAGGCGGATTCAAGGCTATACAAGATAGCAAATTTAAACCGTAGGGGACAGTTGTAGGGAACGTTTTATAGGCAAGGCCTCCATGCTTGAGTCAACTGAAGTTATTCAAAAGGAAGTCATCAGCACACCGACACTGGAGACGCTCATTTCCCGTGTCATTTCTAACACTCTTTAAGCTAGTTATTTAAAATGAATTCATTGAAAAATGAAAACAATTCAATTCAGCCTGGAAAGTGATTGGAGAATCTCTCCAGAAGCTCGTATTTTCAGCTGAAGAATCATAATTAGAACCGCAAGTACTTTAACTCCATCTGTTATTTCTGTCTCATGCTGATAAAGTTTTCATACTTTTCAGGATACTGATAATACAGTTCCTCACTTCCATCTTCAGCTTTATGCTACACATTTTCAGATAAACTTTCACGATTCCACACACCCCGAAACGGCTACTCTCAGATTTTATTTGCGGACAAGAGAATTTGGAGAAGGCTTTAAGCACCGCAACTTACATGTGTATGGCATCTTTTTTTTTTTTTTAAAAAAAGTTTCTTTTATTTTCATTTTAAGATAGTTCTACCACTCTCCCCCCCATCTCGCTGATCCCACTCTACATTATAACAAAAGTCTCCATCACCAAGATGGCAGTTGGACCACTATTCTAAAGAGTGCCAAATATAAAACATTTAGAAAATGTCTAGAAAAATGTAACTTCCCTACCTTTAACAAAACTTACTTAAGGAGATGAAAATGTACTTTCGGTAAGTATTCAAGGTTTAAAACCTGCTCTTAAAACTACAGAGAGTTTAAGTCTGATCTAAAAGAAAATAATCTACCTACTTGTCACTGAAGCTTCTGACCAGAAACATAACAGATGTAAAGTATCTGGCTACAAATTAAATACAGTAATGTACCTATAATTTCTTTTTGCCTTGTAGTCAAAGCCAAAATCCCCACTAATAATATCACAACTTCCTTCGATTACTACTTCTACATTTGGTTTCTTTTCCCTTTTTCCGTCTCCCTCTCTTTCCCCATGCCCCTCAAGACTGCCATCATACCGTGGCACTGCAGATCTTTCTTAAGAACTTATTTGCTTCTCCTGAATTTTTTCCCTATCAGATAAAACCAGATTCTAGATAACCAGAATATATACGGTCTGGAGGGCAAACTGTGTTACTGCCTGGCATTCTAATTTATTCATGATTTGCCCTAGCAAGAAACCGCTTCCCACTTTTCCAAGAACAGTGATTTTCACCTTGAGAGCCCCAAATGCTATCATCTTTCCTAAATGCTTTAGTAAAAGGATGCTTACTGTCAGAGCTACAGGCACCATTAGGGAGGCAAGTTCCACTGAGGCGGATATTTTCCTCCCCCGTCCCTCCCTTTTTTTTTTTTTTTGAGGGATCCCTAAAGACACTGAAGACAAATTTTCTTCAAGAAAACAGCAAAACTCTGAATTTTACCAGAGCTATTCCTAGATTAAGTGATGGAGATAAAGATGATTCATATGTATTCTAATATTATAAAATCCTAGAGTTTGAATACAGCAATATCTTGTGGGTGGGGGGGATAACATGACTTACCTGTTAAAGTGAACAGAGAATAAAGAGCATGAAGGGGAGAATAACAAGAGTTTTGAATAGAGAGTCAAATGCTGTTAGTTGTTAATACCAGCACTTGGAATAGCCAAACTTGTTCTATCTCCATGCCACAAAGCAGCACAGGTGGCAGTGCACAGTAACAGCCTTCCTACTGAGGGGCACATAGCCTTTCAGAGAAAACAACCCAAATTCAAAGCTATCCAAGCTCCAAGAGGCCAGACTGAGTCAGTTTCACATTACGGGTTCAGATATGAGGTGTAGCCTCTTCATATCTACTTTAACATTAACTTAATGCTCAGATTCTCTGTTCCGGCCTCTTAAAATATTATTACTAAAGTAAAATGCTCCCTGACACATTGACTGTTAGTTACCAGCTCGATCATATAAAACACAAACACTTTGTATTTTGTGTTAAGCCTCTTCCTCTGCTTCCCTCACACCCCTCCCATCACACGGGCACGCACCCACTCTCCCAGCTCTCATAACCCAGCACCCACTGCCTGATCCTTCAGCGGCTCCACAATGGGCACCAGGGCCATGACCTACTGGGCAGTCCAAGTGGAGAGCAGGTGGCTTGGTACAAAGCGCTGATTAGAAGAATAACACCCGCCTTTATCATTCAAAAAAAAAGTTTTAGTGGTACGTGATTTTTACTGGGTTGAGTAAATGCACAAGGGATACATTTTTCAAAGGTACTGCTTAAGCCCTTATTAGGAACTTTAGCTTCCTTCCAAAAGGGGTAAACACAGCTGTACATGGATAGCAAAACTGCAGCGATCCTACATCCAGCTGACCTTGATACCCGAGGTGAAAATGAACTAACAAATTAAAAAAAAAACCACACCACTCCACCCCAAATGACTGGATGGGAACTAGCTTAAATTTTGTTTTACTTTTTGCTTGATTAAAAAAAAGGCAAGTTTTAGGACCCTGCAGAAAGTGATGTAACCGAAGATTCTGTAACTTTCTGACATAGGGAAAAAGTCAGGAGCAGGAGACAGGTCAAAACTTGTGCCGCAATTACCATGCTCATGTATTTGTCATATTTCCCATGAGTAAAACCAAATGAACCTCGCCTCTTAGAAGCATTTATATCAGCAGCTTTCTTTGGGTGGAGCAAACAACTCGGAAGAGTAAATACACATTAACTCATATTACCTCACATACCAAAATTAAAGAAAAGAAGTCTTAAAAATATGGCTTCTTCGTGCAGTTTTAACCCAAGTACCAAAATTAGCTCTTAAAAACAAAAAAAAGGACTTCACAACACATTATTAAAGCTTTATTTTCAAATTTGCTGCTCCATGATTACAAGTAGTAAGACAGCTCACCAGCAACAAGAGGCCAAAGATTTTAATAACCTGTATTAAGCAGTCATCGCAGGTAGCCTCCTAGTATTACGTTTAACAAGTTCACTGTACAAGCTGTCTAGTAAAGAGTTTGTTTGCTTTTCCCCTCCTGTTTTCTGTTCCTCAAAAAGGTTTAATTTCAGCATCTCTCACTGGCTCTGTATCCACACCAGCATGGCTACATCTACAGACCTACAATGAGAGATGCGCGCTGCAAACCCTGGAAAAAGCCTTAACAGTAAAAGGCGCACGAAGTAGCTTCACAAAAAACAGACTTAAAGGGAGGCCAAGAAGCAATCCAGGGGGAAAAATGAGAAACCCACGCCGAGCGGTGTGGGCACGCTGCGGCCAACGGAGCCTCCTCCAGCATGCGACCCGCAGCTCTCGCTGCAGGATGTGGGAATCGCCGAGCCCCCGAGAGGCACCGATTGCCATTTTGAAACACCGCCTCCCGCCCGTGCTCGGGCAGCTCCCTGCTCCCGCAAACCGCCGGCTTTTTAGGGCTGCGGCACGCCGGGAGGGCTCCCGGGGGGCGGAGAACGGCTCGGTGCCCCCCGGCAGCCCCCTCAGAGGGCCGCGGATGGCGGCGGGCAGGCGGCGGCCGCACGTGAGGCGCGGAGCCGCCCGCCTCAAGCGACCGCCGCCAACCGCCGAGGGACAACCGGAGGCACCGGGAACCAGCCGGCGACACCGGGAGGGGCTCACCCGCCCGCCCTCCGTGCCCAGACCGGGGAGGTCTCCGGGATATGACTCATAACGAATAAATACAGAGGGGGGGGGGGGAAGAGAGGAAAGAAAAAAAAAAAAAAAGACACACCCTCCAAGCCCGACTGACATAATACCCCCCCTCCCTTCCCCTCCGGAGCGGGGAGGGGGAGGGAAAGCCGGTGGTTCGGTTGGGAAAGTTGAAAGAAAAGGCAAATCCGAGGGAAGGGGAGCGGGCGGGCGCCGCGGTGCCCCCAAGGCAGCTCCGGCCCCGCAGAGCCGAGCCTCCCCGCCCCGGTGCCGCCGGGCGGGTGCTGCCCCGCCACCCCTCACCTGGATGTAGTTGTTTTCGCAGTAGTCGGCGACCCGAGTGAGGTTCTGGTAGCTCTCGAGCAGAGCCCGCTTGCCAGAAGGGATTTCCTCCTCTAGTAACATCTGCAACTCTGCCATTTTCCACCCCTCCGCATCGCTTCCTCTTGCATTAAAGAGACAGCAGCAGCGCCGGGCTCGCAACCCGCCTGGTATTGTGGGATTCCTCCTCGCCTCGCTTTCGTGAGCTCTCGCTTTCCCCACCCATCCTTCCCCCTTCCGAGGGAGGAAAAAAAAAAAAAAGAAAAAAAAAAGAAAAAAAAAAAAAAAACGATTTGCAAAGCAAGCCGGGAGCTGTAGGCGCAGCTGCTCCTCGGCGGGCGCCTGCGCGGGGCGGGAGCGGCTCATGGCGGCCAGGCGCTGCCCTGGCGGGGCTGTGGGGCCGACATGGCGGGTGCGGCGCTGCCCAGCCCTGCGGTGGCCGGCGGGAGGAGCGGGCGAGGGCGAGGGGAGTCCCTTGTGTCTCTCCCCCGTCCGCAAATAAAAGTCCCGCTTCCACCCGTGTTGCCCTCAGGCAGCGTGGTCTCCTCAGGAAAAGGCAAAAGGCTTCCTCAGGGAAGCGCTGCCCCGGTTATCCGGCAAGCGTCCGCCTCCTGTCAGGCTAGGACGAGAAATTTGGGAAATGACAGCAAATGGTGGCAGGAAATTGCTAAAACAATAGGAGTAGCACAGCTAAGCGGCATTTAGGCCAGTGGGAAGTCCCTGGCTATCCAGAGGGAGAGGGGAATTGAATTAGCTGTGTAGAGCTTTGCAAAGGTCCGCCCATAAGTAATAATTGACAATTCGCATTTGTCTATTTATTAATACCAGAAGAAGAACTTCAGTGTTTTTCTGAGGTAAATACATTATTCCTGCCACTCTCTTACCTCAGCTGTTATTCATCATTACTCATCAGCTAGTAAGGGGCTGATAACTCATCAGCTAGATAAGGGGCTAGTGATTTTTTGGGACAATTTTTCTTTTTTTTTTTTTTTTTGAAATAAAATCCTGTTTCTGTGGTCATAGCAGAAGAAAAGCCAATAACAGCAGGTGGTTTCTATGCTGAGATGGCCAAGCCTGCCTTTCCAGTGAGTAACAGTCTGAGACGAAGCTGTTTCCAAGGCCCGTTACTCATGCCTTGGCTTTGCCTGCTTTTTGTACACACTTTCAAGTGCAACTGGTATCGGTCCTTGCATTTTATTAGTTGTCCCAGAGAAACCCACAGCAGTGAAATATCAACATATTTTGGAAAAGTACTCTCTAACACATTATAGTAAGAGCAGACAGCCTCATCTCTCCACATGATTAATTGTATGGTATATTGTATGTCCACTGTCCACCAGAGTCCATTTTCTGTTTGCAGCACTGAAAACTGCTGTGGTCTGGACCCTTTGGTATAGCAGCTGGTGTGTCTATGTCAAGGTGGAGAGAGGAAAAACAGATCATCCCCCTCTGAGTGCAGCAAAGTCCAGCATCTCAGTCTTGAATCATGGAAGTGAGGATGAAGGGAGGGAGCCTGGGACGGACTGCTGGGTCCAGCAAGGTATTTCCAGCTCCCTCTGGCTGGCAACAGCTAGACAGATGCTGGAATGGGTATTTGAGTGCTGTCTGGGACAGCAGAGGAAGGAGCTGGTACCATCACAGCACTTGCTGTGGGACAGGGATGCATCTATACTGCTATCTTCAGATGGCTAATTCACTTGGCAGCTTAGCAAAATTGTTTCCAAAGTGATTTAAATAACTCTCTTTAGGACAGCATGTAATTTCCAATAAAACACTTTATTTTGGATTCCAAGTGCCTTTTAAATGTGAAATAATTAAATGTGATCTGCATCAACATTGAGATATAGACAAGCCTTTAATAGGTCCCAGGGCAAGTGTGATTACAAACCATCCTGGGCATTGACTTCTTCTTGTTTTCAGCTATTATAATACAAAGACAAATTTGATTTCTCTATTCAGTCAGGCTGCAAATTGCTGAACGCCCAGTAGCTTGGATGAGTCTGTAATTGCCTACAGATCACAGAGTGACTTCATTGAAGCTGTTAGCATCCTCAAACGTAGTGCAACTGTTGTCGGCTGTTCTTAAAATGTTATTGCTGCCCCTGTACCAAGAGACTGCAGGTGCATGGGACCTTGCACATCAACTTTTTTCAGTATGAGAAAATTCAGTCGTGTGTGCTTTGTTTAAGTAAATCGTGCTTCACATCAGCAGGCAGCTAAGTCCTACAAGCAGATGGCAGAGCAGCAGCTGAGCAGGGCAGTGCTGGCTCCCAGGCAATGCACCCACCTCAAGCAGTAGAGCAGAGGCTCCAGGAGGGCTCACAGCCCCTTGCCCTCCAACGGATCTCCACCCAAAAGGCCTTGCACAAAACCAAATACATGATCTGCCTCCAAATGTGCTCGCAACTCAAGAGGACCTTTGAAGACCCCATCAAAGAGCGCCACCTTGTGACATCTCTGGCTGCACATTAACCTTCCTGGCACAACTGGGGTGTATCCCGATGGTGGCAGGTAGGTAAGACCTGTTGTAGATGGGGGTACACCCAAACTGGCTCCAAGGTGAGCCGGGTCATCTCTAGCAGGACTTTTTAACTTAGTGCCATACAACCCCGGCAGTAGTGCTGCAAGGGCCAGGCAATAGAAGATACACTGGGGTTCATGGTGCAGTCACGCTCAACTGTTTAGACAGAAAGCAGCCTTATTAGCTGCTGTCCCGTGTTAGTCCTCCTTGGTTTCAGAATGGCTCTGCAGGGTCACTCGAGCATCTTTGCAATAAGTTCTTCATGTCTGAGGTTCTTAGAGGGTTTATTGACTCTGATGCAATAGACCCAATTGTCTCCATCAGCATGCATGGTGCACATGCCAAGCGATTCCAAAGCACCTAAAAGCATGGGGATATTTGAGGAGCTATGCCACTAGCCAGATCTCACAGAACCAGCACTGATCCAGAGCCAATAAACCCTTGGACATGTGTTGTGGTTTAGCCCGGCTGGCAGTCAAACACCACACAGCCGTTCGCTCACCCTCCCCCCTCCCTCTCCGGGATGGGGGAGAGAAACGGGAAAGTGAAGTCTGTGAGTTGAGATAAAGGCAGTTTATTAAGACAGGGAAAAGAATAACAATAATAATAATAATAATAATAGTATTAATAGTAATAATGTGTACGAAATAAGTGATGCACAATGCAATTGCTCACCACCCGTTGACCGATGCCCAGCCTATCCCCGAGCAGCCGCCCCCCCCCCCTCCACCCCGGCTAGCCACCCCTATATATTGTTCAGCATGACGTCAGATGGTATGGAATACCCCTTTGGCCAGTTTGGGTCAGCTGTCCTGGGTCTGTCCCCTCCCAGCTCCTGCTGCATCCCTAGCCTGCTCGATAGCAGGACAGAGAGAGGCTGAAAAGTCCTTGGCTTGGTGTAAGCACTGCTCTACAACAATTAAAACATCAGCATGTTATCAGTGCTCTTCTCATTCTAATCCAAAACATAGCACCCTGCCAGCTACTAGGAGGAAAATTAACTCTGTCCTAACTGAAACCAGGACAACATGAGCTGACCTTGTCTGAAGACACTGGTGTGTGTCTAAACTACATTCAGTGGATTGTGCTCTAGAAATTGTTACTTACGCAAGTTACATGCAAGTGTGCAAGAGAGCTGGGAACTAAACTTTTCCTTGCTGGGGAGGCTGGACTGAGAGAGAAAAGAATGTAATGATGCTCCTCAAGCTCCACCCAAATGACCACCTAGATGAGATCTCATTCAAAGTCAAATGAGCTTATATACTTCTCAACTCTTTGTCTGAGATTTGCTCCCCCTCAGTGGGCCAGACTGATCTCAAGGGGCACTGCTGTCCTTATGGGACATAGTCCATTTTTGACTGGAAGAGAAAAAATGTGACTTTTAAACGCATCCATTTAGAATAGCATCAGAGTAGTAGTATAAAGCAACTTATCCTGCACTGTAATTTGTGTAGCTCTGTAGCTGTCTATTCCCTTTTCTACAGCACAAATTGACGTGTCTTTGTTTTTCCCTTGAGAGCAGTACTTCCTTCAGTTGTGTTGATTGGAAAATAACCATTTATTTCTTGTTGGGCTGTTTCTCAGCTGAATCAATTCCTGATTCAGCTGTTTAGCTGCACAAGCACTTTTGACAGTGCAATGGAAAGGGAGGTGAGGGATTTGAGGGGGCAGCTGGAAGCACAGAGGCCACGGGGCCTATTCAGATCAACCACATCAGCTCTGCTGCCAAATGCCAAGCCTCATGTTCCTGCAAGAATAAAAAAATGTTGATTACAGTGATACAGGTACACAAGTGTAGCTGTACTGGGACAATCCTGTGTGAATACTTAATGATTTTTTTTTTCTGGGACCAGAAGTCACCTTTTTAATATTTCCTACAGCAAATTAGAAGTAACCACCCAAGAAGGTAGGTAGCTGTATTAGTTTGCTTTCCAGTGCTTTGGATCTAGCCCAGAGAGCCTTAAGAACCTGAATAATTAACCACCTTGATATTTCAGTAATCATCGAGGGGTGTCTGACTATTTCAGAGACATAGGGCTGCTCCCACTTCTCAGAGACAATTTACCAGGCTCTCTGCACTCCCGTGAGCATTTCCACATGTGCTTTTCTTCAGTTAGTATTTCTAAGGTTTTCGTCACAGCCGAAACAAGCAGCGATGCTCCCTCATGCCTGGCCAGGGCAGTGGGGTGTTTGGGGTTGGGCTGTGTCCCCGATCCTGGTCCAGGGCCCCCTGGCACCCCCCTGCCAGTTGCTAGGCAGCCGGCGAGCTCTGCGCGGCAGAGGCAGCACACACCAGCCAGACATTGCTAGGCAGCCCGAGAGCACAAAAATAATAAGATTCACAAGTGCTGCTTCCAGAACGCGCAAGATAAGGGCGGCACGAAAATAAATAGTTCTACTGTATTTTGGAGTGACCTATCATATATTTTCACTTGCAGGATTTCTCCTTCTGTCTCAACCTCATTTTTCATAAAGCTCTTTCCTCTTCATCCCTCCTGTGTGCTTATCATTGCTCCTCAGCAGTGCTCTGATGTCAACAGGCCTTCCTCTGCTCTCACCCCCACGACCCTTTTCTCAATCTGTCATCTCAGCTGTTTCCCTCCTGTGCTCTGCTGGATCCCCTGTTCCTTTGGCCTCTTTCATTTTGGTTTTCATTCTTTCATTTTTCCCAGCTCAGCCTGCAGGCACCTGCCTTTCCATTTTCACTGCACCAAAGAATTCCTCCCATATCTTGTGTCCAGCTCCTGATCTAAGCCCCCACTGCTGCCGTCCCTCCCAGCTGTTCATCACAAGGTAGACTTTTTTTCTTAATCCCCCAAAATGCTGCATGCCATGGAGGGGACGGCATGCACTGCCCTAAGAGCGTAGGAAAAGTAGATGATCCAGACTGTTGTGATGCAGTCATAGGTATGCAGAGCCTCAAGAAAGTTCATTTCTTTCTTCCTTTCTTCCTAGACCAAAACCAGGTCACATAGGTATTGTGTGACAAATGACAAGATGATCTGCTTCTTACACCAGTAACAAATATGGCTAAACTGTTGAGAAAGAGTGGCTGGAAAGCTGTGCAGAGGAAAAGGATCTGGGGGTGTTGGTTGATGCTCACCTGAACATGACCCAGCAGTGTGCTCAGGTGGCCAAGAAGGCCAACAGCATCCTGGCTTGTGTTAGGAATAGTGCAGCCAGCAGGACCGGGGAGGTGGTCGTCCCCCTGTACTCTGCTCTGGTGAGGCCGCACCTTGAGTGCTGTGTTCAGCTTTGGGCCCCTCACTACAAGAAGGACATCGAGGCCCTGGAGCGTGTCCGGAGAAGGGGTACGAAGCTGCTGAAGGGCCTGGGACACAAGTCCTGTGAGGAGCGGCTGAGGGCACTGGGCGAGTTTGGTCTGGAGGAGAGGAGGCTCAGGAGAGACCTTATTGCTCTCTACAAGTACCTGAAAGGAAGGTGTGGGGAGCTGGGGGTCGGCCTCTTCTCACAGGTAACTGGTGATAGGACTAGAGGGAACGGCCTCAACTTGCACCAGGGGAGGTTTAGGTTGGAAAGGAGGAGACATTTCTTCTCAGAAAGAGCAGTCAGGCACTGGAACAAGTTGCCCAGGGAGATGGTGGAGTCACCGTCCCTGGGGGTGTTCAAGGAAAGGTTGGACGTGGTGCTTAGGGACATGGTTTAGTGGGTGACATTGGTGGTAGGTTGATGGTTGGACCAGATGATCTTGGAGGTCTTTTCCAACCTTAATGATTCTATAAAGCAACCACATAAAGTAGGAGGTGGATTTCTGGCTGTGATCCTTTTTACTAGCAAATGTTTTTTGTCCTTCTTTTATATAATGGCTTTGGGGGTGGTTAGTCTCAATATGAAAAGAATCAATCCCATTGAAGAGAGAGGCTCTGAGAGATAGTCATCTTTCTGAGTGGACCCATGCAGGTTTGGCTCAATCATTACTGAGCAGGTTGGAATTTCCTAATGAAATACCTGTTGGAGGATGACAGTCCTTTAAAATGGAAGCTTTTCTTTGATATGTATATATCAAATAAAACTTTCCCTGGTTTCTCACCCTGCATAGAGCTTCTGAAACCAGAAAGACAGAGACCTTGCCCAGAAAAATTAATATCCTGATAATTAGCAGTGATATATAAGGGAATGTAGCAGATCCAGAGGCAAGTCTGCCATGTCCCTGACTTGAAAGCAGGCACTGGAAGGTTGATGCCTCATGTCAGCGATGTCCTACTCACTTGGCTCTTTGGAGTGAGCATTCCTAGCAGGGAAAACAAAACAAAACAAAACAACAACAACAAAAACAAACACCACAGCTCAAGGTCTTGAGAAACATTTTGAAGTCTCAAAACATCATTAGCTCGATTTCTGTTCTGTTTTGCACCACTTCATAACATCTATGAGACTAACACAAATGAAAATGTTCCAGAGTGCAATGCCTAAGCCTGTAGAGCCACCCTAGGCTTAGTGGGGCTTATTGGATCAGGTATTATTTCCAGGGTCATCAGGAGTGTAACTGCTTCCTCGAGACCTAGAGCCTAAGATGGCTTTGCAAATTCATGCAACGCTGCTAACCATGTCTTGGGACCACTGGCTAGAGGTGAGCACAGAGTTAATAAGCTCTTCTGGATTATATTTACTATACACAGAACTGAAGTGTTTCTGTTTGCTGTACCCCGGAGCATCCCTAATACCTGTGGCACCCAGGTTTTTCTAGTGTCATCATTTCCCAGTCTCCCATGATCCTAGGTAATGGGGAGTTGACTGTCATAATACCATCATCTAGTTTTCATATACACCTCAAAGCTGATTAGTACACTGTTATGGGTACACCTAACTGCAACCTCTAGCCTAATTTATTTTCTGTCTTCATTACTAATTTTCTGTGTGTTAATTGGATGGGTAAAACCCAGAAAGCAGTAAACATGTATGTTTCAGTTCTCAGTGTCTCCGAGCTAACGTTTCATTTATCTCTGTGGATTTTTTATTTTTTTAATCAATTTAAAATATTTATGTCCATTTTTATGCTAAAGGAAAAGAAATCAAAGGCTCTTCAAAAGGTTCTTAGCATAATGCAGAGCCTTAAAAGAATATATTAGTGCAAAGACAGTTTAATTGCACAATTGCAATTTTTCATTGTGTTTGAGGAAATGTGAGCATGGACAGGAATTGCTTTTATATACTTTCTATTTGAAAGATTGGTGTTTTTCTAAGACCCACAGTTTTTTGATGGAGATTAAAAGTATTCATGTTCTGTACTGATTAATTGGTGTGCCTCTTTTGCATTTAAATATATACTTCATTGAATTGCAGCTTTCCATCATAAAGCAGAAAAGAAGAAATAATTAAATGATAACATCATGCTACTACAGAAAGAGTGCTATTTTCCCAACAAAAATAAACATTTGACAGCAATTCTGCAGTGATAGTATTTTTCGACACAATAGTAGGATGGCAAAATAAGTCACAGCATAATAAGGGTTTTTTTCAGTAAGTAAAAACACATTAGAGTTATTGGGTCTGTTCCAGCTCCCAGTGAAACTGTAAAGCTTCAACTGGAAGCAATATTGAGTCTACGGCATTCAGCGGCATTTGAAAAAGAATACTATCTTCAATAGCCATTGAAGCCAAAAGTAATGGGATTGGATGCAGAGCAACCCTCAGATGCAGTTGTCTACCAGAAAATCATTTCCACACTAAGATAACATTGACATCCTCCTTGGTATTGTCCCAGTCAGAGTCCAAACACAGACTGTGCAGATAATGAGGGTAAAAAGTCATTACACATAGACCGAGGCTATTCTCTGTTGGGAACATTTAAAAATAAATCAGGCCATTTAGCGCAATCCAACAGAATTTAAAGGCTAAGCATTGGCTATTCAGAATAAATAGTGGGTTTTTTTTCAGTCTTGTTATTTTTCATTTTTTAACAGGAACAATCTCTTGTACCTATGAGATTGATTACATGTCTCAAACTTAGTTTGGATATTAATCAATCTCAGCAACCTCTTATTGTTTCCTGGAGCATAATGCAGTAAAAATTGTCCTTTAATTACCACTAATGAAAGTTACCTCCAGTGGAAGCAAATATATGCCACTGGAAAATGACGTGGTTCAGAGGGCAGCAAATGCAAATATGAGCTATCTTTATGATGCATAGGCACAATTAGAAGTGAATATGCAAATTTCCAGTGGCGGCTTCCTGCAATGCTCAACAATTTGATGTCAACATTAGCTGTGAATGTTTCAATTTATTTGATTATAACCATAATAATCCCGCAGTATTTTTGTGGACAGTGTGCTTCCTGAAGGGCTGGGGACTTTTAAACACTGTCATGTAATAAATATGGACTTATTCAGAATTAAAAAATGCTAATATTATTTAAAAAAATTTGAAATGCAGAGTGGATTAATTATGCTTGCCATCTTTTCTCTTTAAATAATGGAATTGTCTGATGACCCTTCACTCCCTATCTGACATTTTTGTGATTCTCAAAAGTTCTTTGTTGTGTAAGGTGGTTCCTATTCAGGTTTTTACATTGATGGAATACATTTGATAACTGGGCATCTTTGTTCATAAACAAGGAAAAAAATGGCTAGATTTATATAATACTATTCTGACCGCAAAAGGGATCAAGGTGCTGTTTTATATGGGAGATATAGCATACTGTAATGTGTGTGAAATTTGTTAAGTTTCCCCTGGTAATGCTTTTCTTTCAGTTGCTTCTACCTTTGTCAGTCATACTTTAACCCTAATAGCACAAATTTCTATTTCAGACAATTGGAATTTGTAAGAAGGAAACAAGGAGAAGTGAATTCTATTCAATCCATTACAAATATTTCAGCCAAGAGGTTAAAGCCCCAGCAGCTCTAGATTTTGAATGAGGACTTTGAAATTTGGCAGAAGGTAATTTCAGGGACATGCTTCATGCTCCTCCTGATAAAATCTGACATTTGGTTAATTCATAAGTTTCTAAAAGCATTATGTTTGCATGCTCTCAGTAGAGTTTTTTAGAGTTAGGATACATCTAAGGAGGAATTGTGTGCCACTGGTGATATTTCACCGTGCACTGCAGGGGTCAAGGGATTTTCTCTGTCTTTATTCTTGCTGAACACACAGTATCACTGTGAAAGGATAATGATGTAGAAGGATTATATCCCCTGTCACTGAGAATACATATACTGTACTATATATTAATATAGAATTAATATAGTATTAATATAATACACTATATATTCATACATATGTATATAGGTTATATATATTACCAGTTATTCCTGCTATGTAGTCGTAATTTGCTGCAGATCTAAAGAGCCAAATCCTGATTTTGGTCATGACATTGACCACACACTGAACCCTTAACAGGTTGAAACAACATATCAACCAGTTAATTATCTAGCAGGCACACCCTATGTGTGACCATCATCTTATGGTGTCATTGTTGATGAGACTTCATAACCTCCTAAGTTGATGTTTGGCTGGGTATCATACATGCATAGATACAATAAAGGAGGGGAGTCCTTTTTATCATAGAGATTTATTTAAACATACTCACTTTTGAAAGCTCTTTCAGTTTCCAGAGAAAGAAAAAATGTTTTGTCAAAAAGAATTGGGATGACTACCTTTGCCTAAATGCCTAATATACATAATTTTTGATTACTTTTATTGTGTGGCCTGAAAGGTTCCTTATCCCATTTCATATAAAAGAATTCAGTATTCAAATGCTTTCTTGATCTGCATTAGGAAGAGAGCAGCAAATTTGACATATGGTACCTCATTCAGAAACATTATTTCTTCATAACTGAAAAAGCTTCATTTCAGTTAACTCTTTTAGTATTATTTACAGTAGCCTCATGCTATATATTAGAACAATAAAGTTGCTATAATGTGATTTTCCATTACAGTTCCGTGATGGATATAAATTACACCAACCTGTATCAGCAGCCTACAGCTTCAGTTCAGCTGCAAACCAGCTGGTGTTGGCTGAAGTAGCAGTGAGTCGGTCACAAGCCCTGCTACCTTCTACTATGGGCACCGCCAGCCATGACACACTGGTGTTAGGCTGGTAGCTTCTAACTCCTGCCTCGGCACATGGCAGACACTTGCATTTTCTGGCTCAGAGTATCACTTATTTTACCCCTTATGCAGTATTAGTAAGAGTTAGGAAATAACTGTGAGAATATTGTACGTAACAGTAGAATATGTTAATAGGAATGTCTAGTAAATCATCCACTCCCTCTCTTAAATACGGCAAAATGTCCCCTATACTCCTGTACTTCGTAGTCCAGCTTTTTATGTTTCTAATTTTAAATGTCCCTACTGAAAACGGCCCGGAGCTTCCAATACGTCAGCTGTCAGACATTTCTGCAGCCCACTATGTTACTGCACAACTTTTGCAATACTAAGGGTGACATTGCCATATGACTTTTCACAGATTTGCATATAAACGTACTGTTCAAAGGTTTGGTGAAGCCACAGGGGAATATATTTATTTATAAGTGCCCAAGAACAATGGTCACAGTAACGATCTACCAATTCGTGTTTAATCCATCGCTGGGGCTTATTCACAAAAAAAGATTGTATGAATTACCCTGTACAATATATAACCATTCTGGTGTGAAAGTTTTTAACCAAATAAAAGGTGGCATTTTGTTTCCAAGTAGTTCACAAGCTACAATAGATAAAATAAGCAAAAAAGCTTATTCATCACGAAGTAAGGGTTTCCCTGTGCAGGGTAATACCAAAATAATTATATCAATTGCAAATTCATTCCTTAATATATGTCAAAAATCTCATGACAGTAGGTTAGTTTGGTTCGCCCTCCATAAAGCAGACCTCTCTTATCATTTATATTCTGAATTTATTGTGGGAAAACTTCAGACTAATGAAAGAACATGTTTTACCTTCAGTTGGCATGTACATACATTAAGCAATGCACTAGTTGTTTTATGCAGTGATGGCTAAAACTGGTGGAATTTAAGACTTCTCAGCTATTTATTGCTGATTGTATTTTATATAACTCATATTTCTTAACTTCTGTTGGTTAATAAGAAGAGATTTAGCCACAGGAAGGCTTATTTTGATATAAATCAGTAATCTGAAAGCTAAATTCAGGACACAAAGGCAATATATGTTTCTAGTTCTAGCTGCAGTGTTGGTCTGAGTGGTGTTTCTTCCTTCTCGGTATTCATGTCATTTAGAAATCTGTTTTGATATTTAATTATATTAGTCCATAATTAATCCAGGATAATCTAGCACATCTTCTGCTACCAATTAAAATTGTTTGGTTTAGCTCAACCATTTCTTAACAGCACACCTGTAGAAAGGAAAGGACAGGAATTTGTTTTCTGTAAAATATACTGCCTCATCTATTATTCAGGGAGGGCCACGTTACATGAATGAAATGATGTCACAGCGGGATGAAAGAATTGATCCTATCTACCTACCCAGCCCAGATGTTTAGGACACACCTGACTTCTGTGTGGGTGTGGATGAATAAGCATATTTACCTCACAGGTGCAAAAGGAGCAATAAAACAATAACTGTGCTCCAGCAGGACAGGAATACTTGTTACCGTATCACTGAAGTGCTTCAGCTCAGCTGCAGGAGCCTGGCTCTTCATTACAGGATGGTGCAACAAGCCCTGGTGACAACCAACTGCATCAGGTGAGCGTGGACATTTCCTAAAACAGCTGGATCTGTGCAAGAGGCTTCTGCTGGCATGTTTTTCTAGCCCAGGTTTGGCCCTCCTGACACAGCTCCACCAAGACAAATCTGTAGCGAGGATTTGCTCAGGACATGCCAACTGTTTAACAAATCCTGCTTAGTCGGGCTGAAAGGGGTAGAGGAGCGTTTCTGAGAGCAGCTCCAGAGGCAGGTCAGAGGGGCAGCAGCGGGTGGCTGTGGGTATGCAGGGGATGGTGACTTCTGCAGCCAGCTCAGAAGCCACTGGCAGGGGATGTGTGAATGCAGCCTACGTTCACGGAAAGAGGCTTAAAAGTGTATTTACTCAATTAAAATGTAATTTAACTCTGACAATTAAAAGGGTGTAAAACTTGAAAATTAATCATTTGTATCTACTTGGCTTTTTAATTTCCAGCCTCTGACTAGAAGTGGAATTCAGTTTCATGACAAAGTGAGTTGACACACTTGGTTTAATGCCATTCTGCTCTTTTGAATGGCTTCTGATCTGTGAGCTAATCTGATAAATGAAGACATGTTGTGCACACATGGTATGCATTTTAAAGAGCTTCAGTGTATGAACGTGCTACTCTGAATATGGTGGGCCCCACGAGGAAGCGAATAATTTGAGACACATGAGACAGAAGCAAAGACTGGAGAAAGTCGGGATGGTCCATTTGGAATGAAGGAACATGCACCACAGAAATCCTTTCTACAGCAGGCATGAGCCTTCATTTACTTTTAATACAACTATTTCAAATATATATATATTTTCAGGTCATTCCCAACCACTTTTCTATACACCTTTTCAATAATGTAAAATATCCAAGTCCATTGATTTAGGGTCTGATCCTGCTTCGTTTTACACCCCAATTCCCGAATTCAAGGCATGTGAGACAACTTAATATTTTCCATGTCTGAGGTAAAAAATGCCATCATTTTATTATTTTTCTGTGTATTTTTTCTGTTTTCATCAATTCTCTATACCAGTTATGCCACAGATTCTTTAATAAAATGATTCTTTAGTCATGCATGTGACAGCATCAAGCAAACGTGAAAGTCTTTCACAATGATTTTTAAAATATCTATCATCTGTGAGTCCTCCTGTGGATGCAAACCTGAGCAAAATAAGGGTAATGGCAGGTGGCAGAAGTAAAACACAAGGCCAGCATTCCTGACAACCAAGGGCTCTACCTTGTAAACATACACAGGTCTTAATTTTATCATTGCGACATCAGTGGGGTGCTCAGGTGGTGAGCTGCAGCATGTGCATGATCACAGACTTAGTCAGCTCAACAACTATTTTGTCTTCAAAAGACTCATATTTGGGCTGTGGTTACAGTGGTTTAGGCTTTGTGTTGGGAATGGTTTAATCTTTGTATTGTGAACGTCTCTCATTCCTTCATCTGTCCCCCATGCAGTTTTGGATTTTCTTATAGAGAAGAAAGGGGAAGCTGTGGTGGGGTGGGGTAGGCAGGCTTGTGCAGCCAGTGGAGCACTGCCATGTGAGCCACAGCAGAACCCAGCTAATCCAAGGAGGAACAGGCTCTTCAATCTCTTCCATTGATCTGTTTAATTAATTGCTTAAAACAACAGCTAATAACGCATTCATCGACTTCATATGTATCATAACTGCTTTATATATTATGGCTGTACAAATATATGTGTATATAGTTGGTCTTTGCATTGTTTCATCAAATATAAAACAGAACTACAGTTATGCATTTTGTCCAAAGCATTAAATATCTTTAAACCTTTTTGAAAAAGAATGTCAGTACATAGTGTAAACAGTACTTTTATTGTGATATAGAAATGTAGACTTCAGGATAGACAATCCAACTAATCAAAAGCTTTTTTTTAAAAAGACTTTTTTATACACATACATATTTAAGTATTTAAATTCTAAGACTTAGTTTTAATTTTTAATCATCATGTAAAAAATCCCTGAGCTGACATTTCATAGAGGTAGTAAAGCAGGAAAGACTTTTATGGGTAATCCAGATGAAAATTCTAGAAGAACTACCATGCACATGAATGAGAACACATACTGAAAGTTATTCTTAAAAATGATCTGGAGAAATAAGTGAAAAAACAGCAACTCCCTCTTGCAAAAGGTTATAAACAGAATTGAGCTGCTTATAATGCATGATTTGCTGAGGCAGCTGGCAGACGTTTATCCCAAGAGTTCATAAAAGTCAAAGGTAAGCTGCAAAGAAATTTGTAGCTTCCTTTTCCAAAAAAAAAAAAAAATCCTTAGACGCCCATAGCATCTCCCATCTGCAGGATTTCGAGCAGGCAGTGAAACAGTAAAATACCATGAGAGTGAACAGACCAACAAAAAGAGATCTTTAATCACAGTGTTTAAAACACAATTTTTGGCTTACATTAAAGGGATAACAAGGGAGATCTAGTTATCTGCAGTTTCTAAATTTAGATATTCTTAAATCAGCGTGTCCAGATTAGTTACATCCAAGAGTTTTAAAAGAGCCAGGAAAGAGCATTACAGACTGTTAATATTCATTCTCAGTCAGTTTTCAAACACTGGAGAAGTTCCAGAGCACTTAAAGAAAGCAAAGGTTGTGCCACTATTGAAAAAAGATAAGTAACTATTGTAGTCCTATCAACTTAGTATTGATCCCGGGTGTACAACACAGTGATGAACAGGAGATTCCATCAAGAAAGAATTAAAGAAGGATAACTTAATGATGTAAATGAATAGGAATGTATAGAGAAGTATACATATATTCAGGATAACTCGATAACCTTTTCTATGAAAATACAAGTTTAATAGATAAATCAGTCTACCTACCTACCTACCTACCTACCTACTTACCTACCTACTTACCTACCACAAACTGTGTTACAGAAATATATTCAGATTTCTGTAAAATATGTGACTTTGCATGAAATTTTGATTGAAAACTACAATAACACTAAAAAACATTTGTGGTACTGAGAAATCATTATGGTGCACATTAAATCAAAAACGTGCTGACAGACTTCAAATGTGGTCATGAAGATGAGTGTACCAATTTGACTCTGTGTTATTTAACTTATTTTGACTAACCTAGCAAGAAAACAAGAAAATCATTGCTGATAAAACTTTCAGAGAGTGCAGTGATTAGGGGAGTAAAAAAATAAGTAAAAGAACAGTGTCATGATAGAATAATCTGGTAAATGAGTTGCAAAAACAGCGTAACTGAAAATGACCACTTATGGTTTCATCACTTGGAACAAAACCTTCAAGAGTAGGTACTTCTAACTAGGGTCCCCAGCTACAAATAGGGTATGAGCATCTTGTGCCTTGAGGCTCTTGTCCATCTCTATACAGTCAAAAGAGTCAATGAGTTCTGGATGTACGAATGAGAATACTGAGTCTGGAAAAGGCGGTATCTCAGTCCTCTACTGCCTCTTTGATATTGATACAATTACTGCAGCGTTGTAGTAGTATCTGGGATTTAAGAAAGATGTTGAAATATTGGAAGGACATAAGAAGAATTAATTCACTGGAGCATAAGGATCAGTGAATTCAATTCTAAATAAAGGAATCAAGGGGTTGCCTAATTTCTATTTATAAGGATTCATAGAAGGATTGTTGGAGAATATTTCGGGAAGGTAATAGTGAGCTCTATAAGCCAGCACACAAAGATATAAAGAGATAATTAAAAAAAAAAGAATGTCAACTAGGCAAATAAATGGAAGAAATAGGATATCTTTTCATTGTTCTTTTTCTTTTGTATTGCAAATTTGTACTACTAACATTTGATTTCACGATGTTTTTAAGTGATCTATATGACACTGAAGACCTGGTCTTAAGTGATGATGCGAGTGCTCTTTAATGGCTATATCTTTGGTTAAAGATTTATAATGGCTTCTGAAATTGTCCTCTGCCCTCTATTAGATTACTCAGTGTGACAAACAGACTTTGACACAAGTTGTTGTTATCACAGGCATGTAGCTGCCCAGCTCACCACTTAGTTGGGGCTGCACGTGTATCTCTATCTGCAGCAGACTGACTTGACTTTAAATATCTCTGTTTAAGTGCATTCAAAGGCTTCTGTGGATTCAGGGATCATTTTTCAATTCATACTGCTTGGTTGTCTTTCTTTCTTGCATTATTTTCTTTTCTTTTTTTTTTTTTTTTTTTAAGAAACCAACAGTAATTTACTTTGAAAACTATCCAGCGGGCTCTTTTATCTATTTTTTTCTACTTTTTGGGGAAGAAGAACTGACAGCTGTCTTTCCTCATTAACCTTTCTGGCGCTTACAGAAGCTCTGATGCTAAGCTTCCCCTCATACCAAACATATGTATTAGTAACCAGGGCATTTCAGTGACAATGGAAATTAAAAAAAAAAAAAAAAAAAAAAAAAAAAAAAAAAAAAAAAAAAAAAAAAACGTAAGACACTTGCTTTCCTAAGTTTTCATCCATCCCATTTATTCATACAGTAATTTTCAGCTTAAGAATGAATTCCTTATTTTAAATGGCAAAAACTGGGAGGTTCTGGTCTTGAGATGCTGTAAGTTGCTGTAGTTGTCCCAGCTCCCTCACTTCACTGAAGCAGGCAGGCCTTGTCAGCCCAAAAATCTGAAGAAGCTATTCTTCAAATTTGCTGGTTCAGTCAAGAAGAAATGATTTAACAAACAGTAGAAATGGAAACAGTTCCTGACTGTCAGATTTCTTTCTCAACACAGTTTCACAAACTTTCTTGGATAATGTCCAGTACCAGACCTAACCTGAAGATGAGAGTGAAAAAGCTGCGGTACAAACCCGGATAGCTGGCACCATGTTCTGAGGAAGCCAGATTTTTTACCAGGACTCAATGGAGCTGGGTGCTTATGGCCATTGACACCCAATTAAACTCAGTTCTTCTGTGAGCTTGTTTGTTGGAGGATTTACTCCAGTAAATCACCCCTAATCTCTTAGATTAGATGGTTGAAACCCATTGGCCAAAACCACAGTGGTATATTTTCTGCCTGAATAAATATACAAGAAGATAGAGAGAGGTCAGAAAACACTTGAATTCAGTCCTCTGTGCCAGTTATATTCCAGGTTTTGTGCAATGGTAAATATGTGTCATGAAAACATTTCACAAAATCATTTTTCAGACTCTCTGGAAAGAATCATAACCTTCTTTTGCTAGAATTTTAAAAGAACAGGCCTAAATTAGGGGTGTTATTTTTTTTCCTTCCAGATATTGAAAGAAATATCACAAGAGCTGTCTGGCTATAAATATGCCATTGCATAAGCACATTAATATGATACAGTCACAGTGTTTTGTTTGCTGTTCCCAAGAGGCAAATTACACAAGGATAGGCTTATAAAACTTTAGCGGCACTAGTTGCAAAGATAAGAAGCACAAATGTCAAAACAGAAATAATATCCCAGACATAGTTGGGTTTTCAGAGTCAAATTCTACTCATTTGCATTATGAAAATGTGTAACCATAAATATCCCCAAATCAACCAAGTAAATCCAAATTTTCATCCCTGTAAATGACAGCACAATTTAAACTCCAGTAACTGTATTTTTTACTGAAGGGAAAAGAATAAGTATTTGTTATGAACCATTTGGTCCTGCTGTTTATAAGACAACGTAGTTTGTCATCGCTGCAAGATGAAACTTTTTAAAGCTCATTTCATGGCTGGAAAGGGAACAGGATTTTTAAAATGTTCCTTCTAGAATATGCGAAACCTGAACAATTCTGTTATAACAATCTGCTGGTTTTACAAGAATAATACCTTGAGGCAATAAGGAAAACTGAACTTTATTAAAAATTTCATAAAAGAAATGAATCATAAGCTTGAAAAAAAGTAGAGGGGCTTAAGATACGATATGAGACCACATTGTACTTCAGACCTGCAATGATGTGAACTTGTAAAAGGTTTTGACTTCATAAGGACTATATAGTTCAATACAAAGTCAAATGCTGCTAAATGTCTTTTGGAAGTGTGATTATATTTTGTTCTCCAAAGGGCGTTTTATGAAACAGATGTGAGCTGATACTTCTGTTACTGCCTCCTCTTTTTTGAAACATGAGATGACAGGAGGCAGGGGGGAAACAAAAACGCAGCTCACAATATTGGTTGCTGAAAGACCCGATACCTGAACTGAACAGCTTGAGAGGGATTTAAAATTGGATATATTACCTTTAACCCCTTTGACAACATGGAGCCTAATCCTTAGGCAAAGCAGCCTAATGGTTAAAAATAATTCCATTATTTAACCCTCAACTGTGAAATGAATTGGTATTTCTAGCTGAGTTATTAATGGGTGTATCTGAGCGGCACAAGAAAACTTCCATCCCCAAAGGCATTCTTGCTCATTTCAAGCTAGCCTTTTTCCCAAGGGGCTTTTCCTGAAGAACAGGGATTAGCCTAGATGGGTGGACAAACTTCAACTGCTGTTTTTGCCATATTCATGGTACGCAAATAGTTCCCTTTCTCCAGAGCTGTTGATTTTGACACAAATATTCTTCATGATTTCATTAAGAAATCCTGTAGCAAATGTCAACTGATACATTAGCCTTTCTACTGTGAACAACGTAGAATACTCCTTACGAAAACGTCTGTCTTAGATAACATCTTTCCATTCTTCATAAGCATGTAGATTTAACTTAGAAATTTTAATGCTAATTTAGTTCTTCATAATTATGACTATTAGGTTTTAAATAATTCATTCTCCCTCCCTCCTGGATTACATACCTCGAAAAGTAATCTTTGCTAAAATTACATGCTCTTGGATCTGGTAGCTTACAGAACTTGCTTTTAATGAATATGAGACTATGGTCTAGTTTCTTAAGAATCATTTAAAAATATTTCTGTGAAATACACTGCCGTGATTCAGACCCTTGAGGGAGCAATAGGCATAATTGGTTCCAGTTGCTGCTTTTCACTTGCATAATTATACTGACTCCTCTGTCCACCAAGTAAAATGAAGGTGCTCTTCAAGCTGGACTGGGATGTAGCTCGACACTGGAAGCAACTGCCAGAAAATTAAATCAGACCTGGGATACAAAGAAGAAGAACACAGAGGGGTGGTTCCAGCTTACACATGGCACAGAATGAGGATTGTAAAGGAGCTCAACAGATCAGACTTTGATAGACTGTCCTGTGCTCACTGGACATCACTGGACTCAATAACCATCCCTAATCCATCTGTGAAGAGTAGGTCCAAGGTTACACTCAGGATCACACTTGTCTGCATTTTCCAGACATCCTCTAAGTGTACTCCTTCGGGCACTACAACAGCATGTTTCCATGCAGGATTTTATGTCTCAGCATTTCCAGAAATGCCTCATATTAGCAATTCACATTCTCTCCTTGAACAGTCTGTGAAACACCAGCTGAAGAGAAGTGTGAGGATAGGAAAGTATACAGACATGTCAAGTGTCACACATAACGCTCACTGCCAAACCACGCTGGTAGCAGAGTACTGTGGTTTCTCCTCTCACACCTCAAATGATGGGCATCTCTTGTCAGTCCTTCTATCACAGTTCCCAGCGTTTAGCTTCTCATATACTGGATCAAAAATAAAAAATAATAATTAAAAAAAAAAAAGATGGTCATACTTATGACTGCTTTGGAGGCTGCTTTTGCAGAGTGACAGAAACACAATCCACTTCAACACATAGATTATAAGTAGATCTTACAAACTTGTGGTCATTCCCAATAAGTACCCAGCAGACAACAGAGGAACATCTTATAATGCTGTTCCCTCAATAATGGAGTCTAGATCCTTGGCCCAAGATAAAGTTCCAGATTTGTTCCTCGCTGTCTGCAAGAGATGAGAGGCTCTCCTTTATTACCTGTATTAACCCTACATGGAAGTCAATACAATGAGAATGCAGTATGCATATATAAGGACAGCTAATGGCATGCTGATTAGTATTATATATGAGCATTTAAATTAACTAGTCGTTTGTGATACATTCTCGCAGGCTCACCAGTGCTTATAATTTGCCTCTCATTTACTATTTCATCCTTGTCTCAGAGCGTGATGGTACTGATTATTTTGGGTTACTTCATTTTCAAGTGCCTCATTCTAGATCTGCAGATCTCACACTCTCACACATCTTCAGTGCAAAGATGGCAGCTTCTGTTTTTGCACACAGCCATTAAATAGGTTGTCATTTGCATCTCTTTTAAAGCTTACTTCCAGTGAAAGACTGGGAACATTCATTATAAAAATGCAGACTTCATCTCTCTTAAAACAATTAAATGGCAAATGTCATTATAGATTTTCTTAGGTAAATAGAATTTATACATCAGCTGGCCTCACAAGAGGCCATGTATTTATTTATTTATTTTGCAATTAACTCTTTGCATTTTCAAAAAATCCATATTTATACAGAGACCCACTTATCTTCAAACAAACACTTCCCTTTGATCTGAGCTTCTGTCATTCCTACCTTCACGGATATAAAGAAGATGGATTTTAGTATAAAGCTCACAAGAGCTTCAGAAATCTAGCACTTGAAAAATTCAGAGAAATTCATCTGTAACATTCATATGAGTGCTGCGGCGATGTTCATAACATGGGTTTGTCATTTACACAGTGTGGGGAATCCTATTTGAACACCTCTGGAAGCGTAAGCTTCTCGCCAGTAAAGCTCTCCTGGGCCAGCTGGCTGCTGACCTTGTGGAATGCACTAGCTCAGCAGAGCACAGTCTGATCTGCTTTAATTCCCTCTCTGTGGAGCTTTTCTTTCCCACCAGAGGGCATATACTGTGAGTACACAACTGCCTTAAGAGGAATTTAAAATATATGTTGTGTACCAGATAAATGAACTGACTTGAATGCCAAGATTTTGTACTCAATTCCATCTAAAGGGGCTATTAATTCATCCTGAAGCTCACTGGGTAAATTATTCCACTTGCCACAAAAGTAGTTTTAGCATACTTTTGTCTGATTTCATGCGCTGGATGCACAGCACTTCTGAATGAGGCCATTCATTTATTTAGCTACTGAGCTAGCTGGCTGTGCTGTAATGGCATTCACCCTCATCTCTGAATGCCATGGCAATCGTTATTTCCAGGGTTCCGGGTTTTTAAAATCCCATTCCTAAAATTTTAATGTAAATAGGAGTCATTACTGCTATTAAATAATAATAATAAATATGTGGCTAGAGTGAATTCACACTTAGGTGGATTATGTGGGAGCAGGTGTGGGTGAGAGGGCAGCTGTGAGGAGATGGGGGACGCAGCAAGGCAGAGCGCCAGGGCGGTGGGGAATCCTGTTTGCAATTCCTATCTTCAGGAATCTCCTGAAGATACTGGGGGCGATACTGGGGAAGATACTGGGTCAGTGCTGTACAACAGGAGCATGGCACCTTTTGAAATCTTCATATAATGTAACAAGCAGGGAAGAGAAGGGGTAGGAAGAGGGGATAAAGAAAGGGTGAAAAATAAACCTAATTGAGGTAAAAATAAAGGAGAAAACAGTCTCTCGGGGGGCAGCCCTTCAACTAGGCTAAGGCCCAACGCCTCAGGCCCCGGGACTCCGCCGGAGGCAGCGCTCGGAGGCCGCCCGGGCGCTAATCCTCAGCCCCAGCGTGAGGAGGAAGGAAAGGGCCGAGCAGGGAGCGGGGAGGCCGCGGACTACGTTTCCCAGCGAGCCCCCTGGAGGCCTCGGGGCGGTGCGAAGGGAGGGGAAGGCGTAACATGGGCGCCTGAGGCCGGCAGGGAGGTAGGGGTGGGCTGCGGGGCCAGGCTGGGCCGGGCCGCGGGTGGGCTGAGCTGCGCCCAGACCGAGGGGAGCGGGGCCGGGGAGGGCCGGGCCGGGCACCCCGTCCCGCTGCCGCCGGGGGGCGGTGGGGTGGCGGCGCAGGGCCCGGAGCCTCCCTGCCCCTCTCCCGTGCTGCAGGCGGCCCGGCGAAGGAGGCTGAGCAGCGGCAGCAGCAGCAGCAGGAGCAGGAGGAGGAGGAGGCAGGCGGTCGGGAACGGGACGGGGAGATGGCGGAGACCGGCTCGGTGCACGCCACCAGGTTCGAGGCAGCCGTGAAGGTGATCCAGAGCCTGCCCAAAAACGGTGAGAGCGGCCTGGAGGCGGCGGGGGCCTCTCTGGCACCGGGGGGGACGGGATGGGGCGCTGGGGGTCAGCAGGAGGTGGCCCTGCGCTTATCGCTCCCCCCCTGCCCGGAGAAAAGTGGGTTTGGGGCTCCCGAGCTCGCCCCAAAAGTTCGTCCTGAAGGAGGGGTCCTCAGCTCCCTGCGGGAGGGGCCTTTGCCAGCTTAAATCCTAAAGTTGGTTTGACGGCTTCAGGGTTGTTATCGGTTCCCCCTGTTGAAAGTTAGTGAAGCGGTAGGGTGAAGAACCAGCTCTTATCCTTTCATTAATAATCCTAAAAAAAATAAATCACTAATTGCATCATTACTTATTTCTGTAAAATAAGTATTTCTATAAAATCGGGTTTGTTGGGGTACCAAGATAAAGGTCATTTTAAACAGCCCCTAATGACTGGAATCCAACCTCGAAATAATTAACTCAGCGGAGTAGGTGTGAATGTCCTCTGCCAATTATTGCAGCTCTGTGTTTACATTTCCTGTCTCTACAAGTGTTTACTTCACAAAGGAAGGAGGGAAAACAAAACCAGGAGGAACAGTGAAACTGTTATTGAAAGTCCTGTCAAATATCGAAACAAACAACAAAAAAGTGCCTTTTTTAAAATTCTGTAGCCTTTCAGTAAGTTACTGGTTGTAATATCAAAATGGCTTGTGATGTACTGTGTTTACTGCAAGCTGAATCTGTCCCTTTAAACTAAGTGAAAGGAGGCTTGCTCTTTGTTACTTATTACTCTTTTGCTAATTGTGGATTCTGACGTTAGCAGTTGTAAAGGTTATAGTCCCTTCAATTTGATCTGAAGCGTGTGCTCTCTGTAAAGTAAATATTGTCAGTGAGGCTGACTCCAGCTAGTTGAAGGTGTTTTTCCTTGACTCAAACTGTACTGCTGTGAATTAGGCTGTAACAAACTGCAGGCTCTTTTCAGGCAGAAATACTAACCTTGTGAGATACTTGTTAATAATCTTGACTACAATTTAATTGTATTTCAAAATGCTTTCACTAGGTTCATTCCAGCCAACAAACGAAATGATGCTGAAGTTCTATAGCTTTTATAAGCAGGCAACACAAGGACCCTGTAACATTCCAAGACCTGGATTTTGGGATCCAATTGGTAGATATAAATGGTAACTTTTCATGGTTTTTTATGCTTTGAGTGGAGATGTTTAGAAGAGTGGCTGTTGGAGGAAGGTATTAGTGAGTTTATTTCTTTTTCTTAATCTTTGATGCTTCAATTTTTCTTCCTTGTGCTCCAACTTTCTAGCTCAGGTGATTTATTTTTTTTGGACAGACAGTATCATGGTATCTCTGCTGTGTTTATCCCACACCATAGAACAAAACTGTAGGTGCTCTGCAGGGTGTATGATGTGGAATAGTGTTTGGAATTCTTCCTTCATGCTCACATCATACAAGATAACACAAGAAGTAAATAGGTGCTCATTGAAAGACATGATGAATACAGCTTCAAGCTCTTGAAGAGAGGTCTAGTTTGTGCCGTTCTGGTTTGTCTGCCTGGTGGCAGAACTTCCCACTGTCAGTATTCTCCTTGTGCTGGGAAGACTTCTGATTTGCGAGACTACTGAGATCTGTTTGAAAACCCATATCAAGACTTTTCTTATTAAGTTTTTATAATCATTTTGTCCTGAAGAGTGAGTATTACTGCTGTCTATATGGTCGGCTGTTTGTAGTTCAAATGTGAGCCACCAGCCTTGGGGTATTGCTGTAAGTGGGACAAATACTCTGGCAAGAGGTACGGGCAGTGTCAAATCAAGTGCAAGACTGGGTAAGGAAATGTTTTATTCCAGCCTGTATTCTGACAGATTCTTTCTGCAATACTAAAAATAAAACTTTCATTGGAGTTTTCTGTCTTGCAGAACTGGAGAGATGGGTATTTTCTAGGTCGTGGGTAGCAATAGTGGTAACTGGGGGCAGCAATTAAACTACTTGCCTATTAGACAGGTGCATCTTTCCCCTGCTGCTAACCATTTTTCTTGTATCCTGTTATAACTTAGCTGGCACTTTACAAACAGCTGTCACTAAATATTTAGGCCTGCTTTACTCTGTAGTAGAGGGCCTTAAGTCAATCAGAAGGGAAATATGTGTCTTGCATAATGTCTGGGCTTGTAAACAGCTTACTGGGTACAAGATCATAGTTGACCAGCGAGGAACTGTTTAGTCCCCAGGCTGTTCATTTTGTTGCTTCTTTATTGATGTCCCACTGTTTAATTATTGTAGCAAATTATATATTTGAACTTTTTAAAAAAGTTGCAAATTGTTGTTGCCTTTTATTTGTATTAGAGAAACTTCACGTATTATATAACTGACCTACTTAGGGCTGGGCTGAAAAAAATCCCATGGGCCTTGCAGATTCTGAAGATGTGTGTGACTTTGTTTCCTAGGGATGCTTGGAGTGCTCTGGGAGACATGTCCAAAGAAGAAGCCATGATAGCCTATGTTGAAGAAATGAAAAAGGTAAATAAATTAATGAGTAGAAGGTATCTCATAGGACAAATGTTCCATGAAATACACTAGGGAATCTGAGGAGATTCTCACTGAATACTGTCAGAGCTCCAAAAGAATTATTCTCTATATGAGCTGTTACACTTCAGTGCTATGCTGTTTGGCCTGTTGGGCGAATAAAATTATGTAGTTTCCTCCAATTCAATTCCTATTGAATTTGGCATGTTTTTAGAAAACCATGAGTTCTAGTTGATCTGAAGCATAAATGATAGATCTAAAGAAGTACTGAAAACATGGTAAAAGGGGGCTGTGGAGAAAACAGAGAAATCTAATGTGCAACGAAAGATAAGCTGGATTTACTGAAGATTGCCTCAGTTCTCAAAGTTGAGAGAGGTAAGGGGTCCTTATCTCAGGGGTGGGGAGGCGTTGGGGTGGGAAGACTCCAAAAGTAATTTGTCAACAAGAACGTCACTCTCATGACTGGAGAGATGAGATGATAATCAAATATGTAAACTTAATTGTCTTTGACTTTTTTTCAGGAATAACTCAGCAGCCTGAGTTTTCTTTTCTTGTGGTGAAAATATTTCTTGTATATTACATTTTGCGGCTGACACTTATAATTGAGTAATTTGGTTTGTTTTGTTTGAATAGATGCGTAACTTGTCTAAAATAGATGCGTAACTTGTAACTAAAAATCCATAGTTACTTTATTAAGCCTGTATTAAAGCATTAACTAAAGTAAATGTTCAGAATTAAGGTTTCTTTTCTTTTATTATCTAATCCTTCTCACTGCAGTCCTTTGTACTAGCTCTTTAAGTAGCCTGCCCAGTTTAAAGATTATTTTTTCTGTCCTTCTGGATGAAGGTATATCTGTAACTTATTACAATGAGGTTAGCATCAAGGAGAGGAAAATCTAACTTGTACCCTGAATATGCTTGCTTTTCTCCTAGGCCGTTATCTTAACATTCCTAAAAGTTTACTTGAATACTTAACATGTTTAATGATTGGTACAGCAAAAAACCTTTACTTGGTGAAGAGCTGGAATTCAACTACTTTTTTTTGTTATTCTGTTCCTGCTGACACTACTGTTTATGCTTTAAAATTAAAAAAATAATAATCCAGAAAACACAAGAGGCCAAATGTTCATGTTTTTTTTTTAAATCCCCACCAAATTGTAACTTGTTTTGAATGCAGACCATAAGATTTATCTCTCCCTTTCAAATCTCAGTTTCAAAATGTATTGATATTTCAGCAGAGTACCCGCTCTTTTCAGTGCAGTAGTTAGTTCCATCAGGATGCTAAAATTAAGTGAAGTTGTGCAGTGTGTTCCAAAAAAGGCTTAGTAAGTCTCCTGTGAGGAAGTCTGCTTACTTGACCCTAATGAAGCACAAATATTCTGCCTCTGTACGGATTACGTGCAAAGATTGGAGAGCAAATGACTTCTTGCCTCACACAGCTTTGAAACTGGGGAGCTGTTTACCCTGCGTTACTGCAGCTTCAGCCCTCGCATTTGAAATCCTGGCTTCAGCTTTTCTGACCCAGTTGGTTCTACTTGAAATGTCAATAGAAGTGCATTTCACACGGATCCGCTGGGTTGTTCTATCAGCACATACTGCACTAATCTCTGTGGTGGTGCTGTGGGCGTTTGGCTGTTGCTGCATAGGTGACGTTTGTATCTTGATGTAACAGAACTGTGTGTAAGGGTGTGATTGATATTTCTCCCCTCTCCACCACCTTGGAGGATAACCCTAGCACTTGAGTTAGGGCTATGCATGTATCAGCCGACCCATTTACAAGTTGAACGTTATTGTAGACTTGTTCTCTCCCCTCATGTGGTAGCATTGAAAATTGCAGCTGTTGAGAAGGGTCTGGGTGAGATTTCCAGGTGTTGACAGGCAATGACCTAACTTGTCTTAGTCCTTGCGAAGATGAATCTGAGCTCAGGTACAGTTTGTTTAAGGCAAATATCTATTCCAAGTCACATTTCTGAAAGTTTATGTTGCAAAATACTGTTTAGACTCATTTATTTACGTCTCAACTTGTTTTATTTATTAATATCATTTTATTAATATTAAATATAAATAGCACCATATAATATTTAATCTCATTATTGTATTAATATTTAATACTAATATTACCATATTAATGAGAAGTACCTTAGCATAAAACATTAACTTACAGTGTTTTTAATTTGAAAAAAGGATCTTCTTATGATTTGTCTGACATCCAAAGAAAACAGTAATTCAGGATGCATAGTAACTTATTTTGTATTTACAATTTTAAAATTTGTATTTTGTGCAGAGTGGCTAATACACATAAGCAACCAATTTTGTTTCTGAGGGTTTATTGGTTTTTTTTTTTTGCTACCTAAAAGGTATCAGTTACAAAGCTCTTACTGCACAGCTGCTGTTAAACAAGATACTAGGAATTGCTCCAACTTATTAGAAGTATATTGACATCTCTTTAGAATGTGAAGAACAGTTACTTTAAACAAATGCACATATGAAAGTGCAGTACGAAACAGTTTACGGTGTAGATGATGGATATAAATACCTAGCAAATACAAGTGTTACTCTAGAGTGGGTTTCTTATTTCTCTCAGTGCTGTTGAAGGTTATTTTTTCTGTTGTTTGTTTTTAAAATGCCTGTCCTGTTTCTAGTTCATTTCCAGCTCCATATCTGAGCACGGAGCATTTCCATCTAACAAATACAGGATGAATTATATACACTAAATAGATCAGAGGAGTGGTGATGAAACTGTAGGTCGATAGGATCTTTGTCTCTTGGTATCTTTGACTGATTTGCAAGTGTTGACTTGTTAGCTGCTAGCCTGCCTGGAGCTTCTGCCTTGTGAAGTAATGCTGTAGCTTTTGCTTCTGCTGCTTAGTGAAGTGCTTGGTGCTTCTATTTGAGAAGCATGTTCTGTGGCAACCTGTATGTTCCATCTGGTACTTTCTGTGCCTCTTCTGGAGGGGGAAGCATACCATAGACGGTAGTCTGCTTCTACCTGAGTCCTTTTGTACAGTTACTGACTTTTATCCCCCCCCCTTTTTTTTTTTTTTTAAGAGCATGAAGAAGTAACAAAGCTACCAGCAAAAAACTTGCTCAAAGGACTTAAAATAGAAGGGGACAAATGTCTAAAACTTCAAAAACGATATTAAATTATTGAAACACTTTCTATTTGTTCTAGATTACAACTTAATATTCTTATCAGAAAATTAAAGGTATTGGTTTTGTAAATTAAAATAATTTTTTTATCAGAGTAATGACTTCAGAGCCAAATTCTGTTTTTAAGTCATTTGGAGCTTGTTTGCTCTTCTTCTAAGTGTTTATGTGCATTGACCCAGGTTTGCTTAATTCTGCCCTCTTGGGTTTTTGGTTTTAGGTAGACCCAGGAAGGTACTGTTGGTCTGTTCCTTACATTCCATTGAAGATGGCAGGTTTTGACAAATAGGAAGAATCCTCTGACAAAAAAAAGTCTTATGGTCTCATTTTCTGTGTGGAAAGGCAGTCTATAAAGTAAATTGCATCAGATAAAAGCAACCTGTTGAACCTTGAGTAGGTCTAGTTTGAAACTACTGAAATAACAGATTCCTACTAATACTGTGCTGAGGCTGTCCTTTAGTCGTGGCAAATGCATTAGCTCTCCTCTCTTACTGTCACCCGAAGAAGGTTAATACAGCTAGTTAAGGTTCTTGTCTGGTAAATTAGGTTCATGGCGTTTTTGAAAAATGAAAGAAAAATCTTAATAATGTGTTAAGAGACTTGGTTTAATGTTATTGAGCTTACAATAAAAGTTTCTAAAATCAGTTAAAATGAATGAATCATTGAAATGCTGTTTCATGAGGTACTTCATATTTTGGACTTGTGCAGATTCTTGAAAGTATGCCAATGACGGAGAAAGTTGAAGAATTACTACAAGTAATAGGCCCCTTCTATGAAATAGTAGAAGATAAAAAGAACAGAGGATCTGACCTAACCTCAGGTTCGGACAAATAACTTCCTTTATACTACTAATAATCACAGGTCTGGATTGTGTGGGGGGGTTGTTTTCTATAAATGATTTTAAAGCTAAATGTTGCATCTTTCTGTTCACTCTCTTCTCCATATGGCAGTTCGAATGGAGAAAGTCTCTAAATACTTGGAAGGTAGGAATAACAGATTACGTATAAGTCCATCTCTTCCATTGTTTTGGTTGCTATAGTAATGCCCTGCTAATGCTTGTAACTTCTAGGTTTGCCACCTCATGAGGCTGTTTTTTTATTATTTTTATTCTGAGGTACAAAACAAAGTTAGACCCAGGAAGCCGAATGCTTAATCCTTATCTATGTGCTTCCTGAGATGCTGAAGGAAAACTGTTCCTGAAGAAAGGGGAGTATTTAAAATGCCCCTTCCCTTGCCAAATCTAGTTTCTGCCTTTCCGTTAATAAAAGGAACAACTGTTTAAAATGTGTAAAAGGTGTAGCTGTGAACTATTGTTAAACTATATGCTGATGCTGGTAATCCAACTCTGTCATCTGATCTGAATTTTTAAATAAATAACTCTGTAGTCAAAACCATGGATTTAGCAATTATGGTTTCTCTGATACCTTCAAAATACAGGTTTGGGAAACTTTTAAATTAAGCTTTCTGAGTCTTAAGGTTACAAAGGAAACACTTATTTATACATTTTACATCTCTGACAGGTGGCAAACCTAGTGGTGTCATAGCTGCATAAAAATCAAGGTGATGTTTTTTTTTTTAGCAATGCTATTGATGAAAATGTTTTGATAATAATAGTTATGTTACAGGTAGTATCTTCATAAGGTTGTAATGTAGGACTTGGCTGTTTTAAAACTGCTTTAATTTCAGATAAAACTGTTGAAATGCGTGGGATCAAAACTTGTAACTGTTTTAAAGAACAAACCATTGCACAAATAAATTTGGTTAATGTATTGAAGAAGTAGCAATCACTGGTTAAGTTGCCTGTTGTATATGGCTCTTTTCCCCATCTTAAGCAAACACAATCTTGATTTTGCTTTTGGCATTGAGTTTCAGAGGGAGAGAAATAGTTTTTCATTTATTTTGAGGAAAGGTAATGGTTGAGGTTTTTAAATGGCCATTTTGAAAGCTGTATGAGTTCTTTCTCAACTAAAATTGTGCATACTTCATGTTTGTGGTTTAACAAGCTTGCCTGACAGCTGGATTGATAGGCAAGATTGTAAGAGTATCAGTAGATTCAGGTCAGTGATCTGTGTAATAAGGATTTACTTATACTTGGTGTCTAAGGCAGTGTCAAAAGCAGCAGCTTTTTTTTTTTTTTTAAAAAAAAAGTAAGTGACTTTATCTAGGCAAACAGAATCACGGAAGTTAAAAGACAAGTGTCCTAAATCCGTTATTGAAATCAGAATAGTTTAAAGATTCAACTTAAGCATAAGGCAGTGTAAATAACACTAATAGAATATCAGATTTCAATTTTTACCTCTTCTGACAGCATTGCACTAAATCTGGCATGTGTAGCTTCATCAGTGTGGCCTTAATCAAAAATCATTTTGCCCTGTACAAGAAAAAATAAACAGGAAATAAAACTAAAATTATATATCCCTGGAACCTACTCCAACCCTACCAAGTGAACAGCCTTTTATAATGCTCATATTAAATGTATGGCTTCATCCACACAACTTGAAGCTGCATCATCTCATTCTGCCACAAGTTAAGAGAGAGTTCTTGAAGAATTCTGTTGTCTTAGGGCTGCAGAAGAGAGATAACTGCAGTATTACAGAAAGGACCCTTTTGTTTGCAGTTGCTGGAAGAGTAGAGAGAGGTGTATTGGGAAAGGTGGGGACAGGTCATTGTACCTAGCTGGGATATTGCTGCTTTAGAAGAGCGATCCTTTAAATTGTTGCACTTGCTAATAAATAAACAAGAAATCTGATGTCTAAAAAAAGTCTAAGAAGCTTCAAAATACAGTTATGAATTTGAAACTTTCTGAACAGACATTCCAGTTTTCTTGTTATGTTACACCTGAAGAAGCCAAAGGTGGGCTAGAATTGGCACAGTAACCATCTGATGCTGGGTGAAAAACGTCAAAAGTTTCAAAGTCACCTCATCCTTCCAAATGTTTCTTTGAGAGTGTGTGTTGTTGTCTTTATTCTGAATGTGAGTAAATCCAAAGGGGACAAGGAAAAGCCCTACCTGACAAGCCAGCACTAAGGCATCTCAACAGCTGCGTGAACTATCTGGAATTTGTTCACAAGTTCTTCAGTAGAATTTTCCTGTGTACTCTTTCCATTTTGTGACCAAGGCATTTGTCTGTTTTTAAAATCCTACTAAATAAAGACCTTCTGCCCGTATGCTGAGCAGTACTACTCTTTGTAAACCGTTCTGAAGACTAGAAGGTGCCTTCAGTAATGTCAAGTTATGCACCGTAGAGACAGGAAAGTTTCAGCATCATAATACTTCTAACTTTTGTCATCCTGAGTGTTTCTCTCCTGAGACCTTTGTTCCCAGCTGTATTGCGACTCCACCAGATGAAACCCTGATGAAGCAAGGGGACTCCTACTTGTACTGCCACATATGCTGGTTTTGGGCAGTGCTGATTGCAGAGCAGTATTTTGTGCTCGGAGCCCATACAAGGCACCACTTCAGTAGCAGCTTGTGTGAGTGGCAGAAGTTAGTCTGTTTCGCAGGCAGATAGAATTTGCTTGGACATGAGCTAGTTTTTTTTTTTTAAATATTCACTGAGGTCTGCATTCTTCTAGGACAAGCAAGTACGTTCCAACACTTCTGTTTTAAAGGCAATAGTTACTGCAGGATATAGGTAAGCTTGGGGGTGGAGGGAGGGTGGCACTTAAAAAAAAAAAAAAGTCTGTTCTAAATTATTACTTCTTGTTGGAAACACTTACTCTAGCTCTAAATGCAGTATATTTTCCAACTGTACTTCTACAGATTGAGAAAATGCAGCTATTTGAAAAGAGAAACTACTCATATTCAAAGAGCTTTTCATCTCTTTTTCAACATCTTTGCTTTGTATCAAAGCATTTGGTGGTATGGTTTTCTGCTTGTGTGTGGGTTTCATGTGAAACACCCTGCTTTATAAACTCAGTTCTGAGCTTTAATCTCTCTCTCCTCTTCCAGTTTCCTTTGATATCCTAACAGCTATAATCCAGGTTCCAACTAAATATCGGTAAGCACTTCTTTACTGTGCAGGTGACAAGGCTTTTGCTCAGGTTGCCCAGAGAGGTTGTGGAGTCTCCCTCTTTGGAGACATTCAGAAGCTGCCTGGACGTGGACCTGGACAACCTGCTGTATGTAGGTGGTCCTGCTTGAGCAGGTGGTTTGGACTAGATGACCTCCAGCCAACCTTAACCACTCTGTGAAGGTTACAGTTCATGTTCATGGAGGCTAGCGTGAATCTTATTTTACAAATATTGTTGTTGCTATCTCATTAGTTTAATAGTCTCAGAAGCATCTAGAATATTCTCTGTTGTGTTCCAGGATGGGATTATTGCAGGATTAAGGGCTGGGCCAGAAACTGCCAAAGTCAGTGAAGAGAGTCCCAACAAGTAGCAGCTTGTCCTGTTGCAATAATACTTCAGGCTTTACAATCCAAATCTGGGCCTACTTTGTGGTTTGACTTCACACTGATAGTTTTATGCCCATGCTCTCTAGCAAAGTTGGAAACTACAGCAGAGCATAAGTATAGATAAAACCTTGACTATATCAAGAGCTTCACTCCTACACAAAGCAGTAGAGATTACACATCAGCACTGGGTGAGCAGCAGAATGTTCAAATGTTAAAATGTAAAAACAAAACTTTTTTTTTCTTTTAAAGTAGAGATAGATGAGAGAAATTGTCTTACACAGAGACATACCTGGCTGTATTCTGTATCATGCTGGGTTGAGTCGACGGTGTAGTAGTCTTCGTGCGTAATTGGTTGTTGGATCTGTACTCTTTCCTCTATTCAGACCAGCTCACTGCAAAAGAGAAAAGGAGTTGTCAAAAGCTCTTCAGGTTCTGTCAATAAAAAAAAACAAAAAAAACTAGTAGATGTACCCACTTTCTGTAAAATGTTGGTGTCTCACATTATAGATATCTGACTTACAGTTAAAATCGTGTGATGAGAGTGAAGGTCTAGATTTCTCACAGCTGTGTTCTACAAAGAAGAAAACGTAGCCAGAGGTTTGGAAGGCTGGTAAATACCAGGTGTAGGTAGTCATATCTTGATTGTTCACAGAAAAGTGCCGATAGGGAATGTGTTAGTGTTCTATGCATAACTTTGCTGTTGGAAAAATAATGACTTTAATCATAGTCTCAAAGATGCATGGAAAAGCCATCTGTGTTATCTATGAGGCACTGTAAAAAGCTGTTCAGTTGGTAGGGTTGGAGTAGTTTCCAGGGGCATATAATCTTAATTTTATTTCCTGTTTGTTTTTTCTTGTACAAGACAGAAGGATTTTTGATTAAGGGTACGTTACTATTGACCAGAGTTTCTGGACTATAGGTGACCCAGCAATTTGTTTTTCTGTTGCTTTCAAGCATAACTCAGTTTCTTTTAGGTGGGTTTTGACTTTGTGATGCTCATGTTTTGTTGCAGTTCCTGGGGCAGGAACTGTGTACTTGTATATATTACCACACCAGTACATAGAACTCCTCTTTGCTTTCCACACAAAGTACAAGTTCCACATATTGACTGTATCTCTTCCACGCAGAAGAGAATGTAGCAAGTCCTGCTCATTTTTCCTGAGGGACGTAGTACCAGACATGGAGACATCCTGGATCCTGGAATGATCTTATGGCTCTTGCAAGTTGCTATAAATACTTACGAAGCAGCTGTTCTTCATGTTCATTCTTACACGTGATCATTTGCTAAGGTGTTGACTGTAAGTTGGCCTGGATCCACTGGTCTCGCTGCACAGACACCATGTAGCTGATCCGCGTGTGCTTGGTGGCCTTGTGTTCTGGCTGTCTGGTGGCCTATGTGGAACTACCTGCTGGTGCTGGGAATGCCTGCGGGTCAGCTGCTGTTCTCGCTGGGCTGATCTCTTTCAGGAAATCCCAGGCAGGTTGTCTCTACTGGCAGAAGTCTTGGGGTAGCGGGGAGAAGAGAAACATATCCAAGTCAATCCAAAAAACCTCAGCCTTATTTTTATGTGAAAGATGTTCTGAATTTTCAGGGGAATAGCTACCAGTGATAAGAATGGAGATGATCTCCATTGATATTGAACAGAAAAAAAAGTTCAAAGGTCCAGGATGACTAAGTCAGTAACCCCAAATGCCATTCTTGCAAGTTAATATTAATGTCTAAGAAGCTGCTCTTCATGCTTGTTCTTATCCACAAATTATTGTTTTGCTGTTTATAAATTGTGAATAAAGACATGACTATTGCTGATTACTTTGTCTTTTGAAATAAAGTGGCATCTATTTGCATGTAACAGCTTGAGAAGCATATAAGCAGAGAGAGAAATGTGGAAAAAACATGGCTGTAGTCTTCTGGAAAATATTAAAAAGAAAAAGGAGAGTCTTTTTTTCCTGTTATAGTAAAGTTCAGGAAGACTAAATAAAAGGAATAATATATAGAAGAAAATCTGATTGCCAAGATCTCTGTGCTTAGGGAACACTTTTTTCAAAGAACTTAATGCATTTAAAATTAAAAGTGATAAAACAATGGTAGTTAACCTAAGGGATTTTATATTGTTCTGTCTGTTTTTTGGTGTGCCCTTCTAAAATCTCTTTATTTGTGATGGCAGCTCATTCGTGTGTTGTAGAACAGATGTTATAGAGTACCCTGGGCCCCTGCAAATTTTCTTTGTAGTGTGGTATACTAGAAAGAATGGAAGGAAATGAGGGGTATAAAACTCTTCTAGGTGAAGAACTTACTGCTCCCAGATGCTTGCATGTACCCCCTGCCCTTTCTGTTTCCCCTCAGGGAGGAAAAAAACAAACCAACAAATGAAACTTTCAGAAGACATCACTCTCAGCAGTCTATCCTCTGAACTGCTCATCTGAGTGCTTCTTAGTCAAGATAAGCAGGGCTAGCAGATATCCATTATTTATTTTAAAACGTGTTATTTAAGCGAACCCAAACCTGAAGGTGGTGGAGTCTTGCATAGGGATCCAGGCTGAGCATGGGCTATGTCAGGCATTGCAGCTGTAGCCGAGCAAAGATGTATATCTGTGCTCTGGTATATTGAACCGCGTGTTGAAATACTACTTATAACCTCCGTTCTGATGTCAAGTCAGTAGTTCCTGATTTGTACTGTTCAAAGACTTTTTGGCTGGAGAGACAGAATGAAAGGACAAATAGCAGGAGGGTTTCTAAAACATAAATGAACCCTGGCATGTACTCCTTCCCCATGGCAAGCGATCACCCCTTGCAGTAATACAGTATGAGGATACATCAGTTTCAAAAAGAAGGTGGAGATTTGCGTAACTAAGTGAAGGGGAAATGGCAAAACCTACTTGTGTAAACTTGAAATTGAAGCCGGGAGCCTACCTCAATCAGTGACAAGCACGAAAGGTTCTGATGGCAAGAAAGCAATTCTAGTTACCTGGTTATCAAAATGACTTAGTATAGCGTATGTACATGCAGGTCTCAGGGAGACTTGACACAAATTTTGACAGAGCTGGAACTGACACAAACATAGCAGTGCAAAGTGGTCCCTAAATAAGTTGTTACAAGTATAGCTCATGTAAATAATCTTTTGGTGGCAGATTTTGCTGCTATCAAGCTGATAGTAAAGATACGCCATTTTACAGATGCACATAGTAATCATTAAAATACCAGCATATGCTTTCATCACTAAATGTTTTATATGTTTCATCCGCTATTGCATCCGTCCTGGTCACTGGTATTTACACAGAATGAAAGTCTGCATGACTTGTGTGAGCATACTGTGTTGTGCTGAACAGAGTAATAAAAATAGCACAAAAATTTAAAAGCTCGCTTGAATCTTAGTATTCACAATAAAAGACACATTCCCTAGGGAGCAGCTATTAACCTACTACCAAGGACTGGAGAAGTCACTGCTAGTTGGCTCAGATTAGGCTTTGATGCTATCACCCTGTGTTAGTCATCACTGCTGGCTTCACAGCAGGTACTTGGAGTAACAGGGGGAGTGCAGCAAACGGTGCTGGTTTTGTGCAGTAGAAACATTTGGGGATGGACGTGGTGAGGATAGGAAAAATATTTTGTATTCCTGGGGAGAAATGCAAGATCAAGGGCAGTATTTCAGCATCGCCATGCCTGTACAATGCCCTGTGTTCTTTGGAGCCAGCAGCAAAGCCATGTCTCCTTAAGGAGCACTGTTGCTACGAATGACTGTGTAGGAGAAGTGTGATCCTGATGGGTTTCAGATATTTGGGTGTTCATGGCATGCTACCATTATTCTCAATACTTTTCTCCACTTCTTTATTTAAATATGTGCAATGCATCACTCGGAAGTTTTCCCAAGTGAATAATCTCCTTGCTGAGATTGAGTACAGAGAAAATGTGTTTGAATGTTCAAAGACATCTTCAAAAAGAAAAAAAGTAAATCTTACAAAATATGTTTATGACATGGTTGGGGCTTTTTACAATATCTCTAGTAGGGTAAGGAGGTTTACAGTTTTAGTTGCCTGCCTTTACAGCTAAATGTGTCTCCAAGTCTTGTCTTTCCCGTTTACTCCCACGGCTGGGTAAGGCACTTGGATGTCTTAGCCTCCACCCCTTTGTATTTCAAAGGGAAAGGTGATGCCTGCTTCACATTGCAAGGGGGCTGGGGCTCTGCTTACTCTTCGTGCTTCAAAGGACATAACTGTTGCATTATCCTTCTCCCACTGTTTCTTCTCACAAAAACACCTCTAGAACTGAATTTCACAATAAGAGAAACATTTATGAAAAACAAACTGTAAATATGTTGGGATTTTCCTTCTGTGAAACTCATTTTCTTGCAAATGTTCTCTGCAGTGAGGAGAAAATGACTGTATATTCTTGCAGTCTACAAAATAGGCAATAGCTTTTCTAGTTCTTTTTTCACGACAAATAAACTTATTTTTTAGTCTTCAGATAAAAGTTGGATTAAATCAATCCAAAACAGGGATGCAGGGTGCCCCCCAGAAGCCTTATTTCACAGTAAGACTAAGGTGAACAGGATATTTAACATACTCATTATGTTTGGATAAAAAGTAAAGTTATTTTGCCTTTTTTTTTAAGCAGTATGGCTAAGCTTTGAAACTAGAGGAATGTGGGAAGGCAGCCTGCTTCTTCATGGCGAGATTCAAGTAGAAAACCCTTAGCCCTAAATTACCATACAGCAAGGAAAGTAGCAGAGCTGGTTGGGCAGCTCCAGTATAATTTGGTGTTATTTTGCCGTTTGATGTTAAGCCTAAACGTAAGAATTAATCTTTCAAGGTTCTGACAAGGGAATGTAAAAATTATGCAAATGGAGTGCTACGGTAACAATTAAAACAGGCAGAATCTGGCCTTGTGGTCAGCGTGTAAAATGTGTGTCTCCTAACTGTGTCCGCTTTGTACTTTAATTGCTCTTTGCTAATGTACGAGGCTTAAATCATCAGTATGTATTTAGCTGAATTTTTTTTCAGAAGGTGGTAGAAATGTCCCTTAAATTCTGTTTTTTTTTTTTCTGGAGGAATCTTTACGTTGCAGTACGTTGTACAGCGAGTAAATTGTTTGTGATCCTTGGAGTGATCACAGAGATGGAAAACAAGGCCTTAGCAGTTACTTTGTCAAGATTTGCTTTTTTAGATACGTGTGTAATTAGACAAGCAAACACGAGCCGCATATTTCAAAGAATCACAGAATGTTTTGGGTTTGAAGGGACCTGAAAGCCCATCCAGTCCCAACCCCCTGCCATGGGCATGGATACCTCCCACCAGACCAGGTTGCCCAAAGCCCCATCCAGCCTGGCCTTGAACACCTCCAGGGATGGGGCATCCACAGCTTCTCTGAGCAACCTGTTCCAGTGCCTCACCACCTTCACAGTGAAGAATTTCCTCCTGACATCTAATCTAAATCTCCCATCTTTTAGTTTAAAACCATTCTGCCTTGTCCTGTCATTATCTGCCCGAGAAAAAGTTGCTCTCCGTCTTGTTTATAAGCCCCCTTTAAGTACTGGAAGGCAGCTCTAAGGTCTCCCCAGAGCCTTCTCTTCTCCAGGCTGAACATCCCCAGCTCTCTCAGCCTTTCTGCATAGGAGAGGTGCTCCAGCCCTCTGATTTATTTCATCATCTTTTTTCACTGAAATCAGTGCACTTATTTCCATGCATGCTTTGCTAGATAAAGATCTCTATAAACTTTATTACCACATTTTGTGTTTGCTTAAATCACTGGGGGCGAAGATGAATGGGATGTTATATTTCCCTTCCACAGGATCCTGTTGCTCACAGAACTGAACAGAATGTTTCAACATTTGCCTTTGCACTGAGAGTAATTTTGAAGCATTTCGGCCCAATAGGGAACTTCCATAAAATGTTGACTTCTAGATTTAAATGAAAATGTCCATCACAGTCCTAGATAAAATGTTATTGCGGCTATACCATATTTGTGCCATAAATACAGATAAACGTCTTGGTGTGAGGCCTTTGGTGAAAGTAACTTGCTGTCTGTTTCCAGTAGGCTTCCTCAGAATTGTTCATTAGTAGTCACGCATTCTGTGGTGAGCCACAAAGGAGAAACATTAAAACAATTAAGGAAGAGCTTACAGAAATAAAGCTGGCATTATTTGGTACATCTTCTAATGTGGAAATGCTTTTGTAGAACAATTACCTGATTTTTTGGGCGGGGTAGGGGCAGGGGAGGCTGTATGTTTGTTTCTTTTAAAATATGTATTTTTTTCTCTTTGAATGTTTTCTTAGACCTTAGTAACGTCATGAATTCCACTCCAAATATAAAGGCTGTGAATGGCAAAGCTGAAAGTAGCGATAGTGGAGCAGAATCAGAAGAAGAAGGGCTTCGTGAAGAGGAAGAAAAAGAACTCCAGCAAAATGTGAAGGGTACGTTTTCTGCACTTGGACCAGATGGTTCTTGGAAACTTCAGGAAGTGCTTCTTTACTGTGCAGGTGACTGAGTACTGGCACAGGTTGCCCAGAGAGGCTGTGGAGTCTCCCTCTTTGGAGATCTTCAAAAGCCACTTGGACACGGTCCTGGGCAACTTGCTCTAGGTGGCCCTGAGCAGGGGGTTGGACCAGATGGCCTCCAGAGGTCCCTTCTAACCTCAACCATTCTGTGATTCTTCCAAAGTTTTTTTTAAATATGTAAGTGTTAGAAAATGCCAAAGGATCATGAACTCTACTTCTCACTGTACTTCTTTAAGAGAATTTTATGCAAATAACTGTAAATTGTGTAAGAAATGGCAACATCTCAACCTGTGTTATGAGATCAAGAACTAGGACAAATTTGTGAGCTATGCCATATATTTTTTGACTCGGCTACCAAGGTGTGTTAGTGTGTTTTGTAAAAGCTGAAAGGATACCCTCTATTGTTTTCCTTTTTGTTGCGAGTGTTGTATGTAAGAGCTGTGAGTGGCTACATGGGCTGTAACAGTAGAATTGAAAATCACATTTCTTCTCTTCAGAGAAAATAAAACAGAACTTGCAATGACATTTGTTTAGGGGGTTCTTAAAGAGTTTTGAGGAGTACCAATGTCAAGTGAAAGCCAAATGAAATTACACGTTTAAAGTTCTAAGCAGCTTTTTTTTTTCCTCCAGGGACATTAGGATAATTATTTAATTTATCAGAGGGACCTACAGTGGATTATCTTACTTGTGTTTTAAATGTCATCTTCTGTTTATGCAAATTAAAATTTTATATTAGTATGTTTTGAACAGAACAGTCCTGGAGAATGTGAATCTAGGGGCGTTGTCATATTTTGTTCTGTGTGTACATTATGCATTTAGTCCATTAGAAAGTTAGCGACTTTAAGGAATATGTTTTGAGCTATTATGTACCTTGCTTTCTATTTGCAAGCTTTTCCTGTTCTTTTACAGATTATAAGAGTGTGAAAACAGAATCAGCAGCTGCAAAGGATTTGGAAAGTATTGTTGCTAATGGCTGTTACAAGGATGGCTTTATTCCGGATCTGCAGAATGGCATCCAGACCAAATCTGCCCTGAATGGCTTGAACACAGAGGAAGAAATAAAGAAAACAGAGCCAAGCCTGGAAATAGCTAATAACAATGCTCACCAAGGTATTTTCCTTGCGAGACTGTGTTTTAATTTGCATATGTTTTTCTTGGAAAACATTTCTTCTCTTGCATGCTTAATCCTGGGATTCAGAGACTAGCAGGGGTGTCTTTCAGTTGCACAAACTTGAAGAAAGAATATTAAAAATTAATCAAATTTAATAGCAGTTTAAATAAGGCTGTCTTTGAAGATCTTTTACAGAAGAAAGGTGAATTCACAGAGAGAGAGAGGCTCAAACATACAGAAATACAATTATTTTATTTTGAAATCATTGTGCTATCTATGTAAAAGACTATTGGCATTTGAAATCTAATTTGTAATGAAATGAAAATCACTAATAACAGTATTTGTCATTCCCAAAGGCTGAACATATTATAAATGCCAGTTGAAACTGATGTGTGAATCTATCACTCTAAAACCAATTGATAACTTTGGACAAAACTACTTTATATTGAGATTAGGAAGGAGAGAAGAATGACCAAACTAAAGTTAAAATTTTCAATATATAACATGGAAATAAGTATGATGTTTGGTTTTCCCGTTAGCAAAAGGTTTGTATAATTCCTATATTAATGTAACATCTTTATTCTTAATCTGACTTCAAGATGACAAAAGCAGATGAAAGAGGAATGAGTTGAAGTTTGCCTAGATATCATAACTCATTGCTTTACTCTGCCGGGATTGGCTCACATTTACAAAGCAAGTGTACTTACCTCCTTTACATACAGGTGGAAATGAGGAGAATACTGAAGAGGTCTCAGGAACTCAGCACTTAACCAGTGATTCAGACAGTGAAGTTTATTGTGACTCTATGGAACAACTTGGACTAGAAGAGGTAAGGGCTTAGTATCCCTAGGCATATTTTGAAGGTGGTATGGCTATTTTAAAGTAGGTTTCTAGCTGTCAGGTGAATTTGGATGTGTACAGAGGTGAATGAAATAACTCACGCATACTTTTCTCTTATTTGGACTGTCATTTTTTGTTGTTTTTGTTGGTCTTTTGCAATGTGGTTACTACTGATTAAAAGCTTCAAAATTTTTCCCTTTGTGAATTTTTGTGAGGGGAAGGTAATAAAAACAATACTTCAAAGAAAAAACTGTCAAAAACAACAGTACAAAGAAAGTAAGGGTTGTGTCCACGATCAATTTTGTGTCTCATTACATATGTAGGGATTGGAATCCTGCTATCCCTCAGAACCAGGAAGTATCTTTGTAATTGTATGGGGTTTTGTTCTCTTTTTTTTTTTCTGGCCAGATAAAGCCTGCATTTGTTTCTTAGAATAAGTAAAGAGTAAGTCTAAGCAGGTGGCCTGTAGTCCAGTAGCAGAAAGTGACCTAGGTCTAGAGAAGTGGGAGATCATGAGTTCCAGGTGCTCTTGTACTGCCTTCAGCCATAATATACAACTTTGATTTTCATATAAAAGCTCGGCACCAACTGCACTGGCTTAGTTTTCACTGAACTGTTCATTGTATTAACCGTGGTCTTAGATGAATTCCTGATTTGGATCACCTTCCTATGAAGTTTAAGCATGCTTCCTGTCCAGTTCAAGCATGCACTTTGTGCTCAAACACCTAGTTTGCTGGTTCTGGGGAGGGATACGTGAATGATGCATGGGATCAGAAAGACCTGCAAGCACTGCAATATCGCATCGTTTTCTTGTCCATCTTTTTCCTGAGGATCTAGAGAGTTCCTTTTAGCAAATCAAAATTTTACCCACCAATGAAGCATATTGACAAAGGGTGATTTGGTAGAAGTGCTGCAAGCTGTCTTTTATGTAGGTGATTTCCCAATTCTCTTGTGTGTTGTTTGAGCTTGTTTGAGACTCTTTAATTGAAGTAGGTGGGTATGTGTCAGAATTTCCCAACTTGAATGAGAAAAGTTCTAGTTGCAAACGAATTAACAAACAGTCGGGTAGATGTAAATAAATATAGAAGAAGAACTACAGATGGAGTCATTCAAACTAAAAAAAAGGTTCACTGAAAAAACGAATACAGCTTTTTATTGCAAAAGATGTAGCAAACACTCTGTCTTCAGTTCTGGTGATACAAGCTTATGAACTGCTACTTGACAAACAGGATTTTGGCAGCAGTTTCTTTTCCCCTCCTTTTTGCTATTTTGGCTTTTTCCTGGAGTTATTTTTCAGCTAGCTGAAGTCCCCAGTCTGCTTCAACATGTAGTTGTGCTAACACTTGTCCTTTCACTGAAGAAGGGGTGCTTGTACCACCTTAAGACAGTCCTGTTGCAGAACATGTAATTGTGACCTGATCAATGTGTCATCTGTTTTTGTCTTTCTGCAGTACCACAGATTTTGAGGAAGAAAGTTGGTAGAATACTATATCTTTTTTTGTGAAAAGGACAGGGAGTTGTCAAGCAGTTTTGAATAGGTTCATAATAAACGCTGTGATTTCTTTGCAGTAAGTGTAAATACTGCCTGCTCAACGTTGCTAATAGCATGTGACTTTGGCAGCGTGGCTCACCACTCTGAGTTAGGATACCTCTTCACAGTCTGGGAGGCAAAGCCTCAAGGGAATATGGAACATTCTGAGGTCTTCTAAAGGTTTGATTTTAGTGACTGCTGAGAATTACTGTATGTTGAAAATGTCTAAAATAATTCCAAGTGTTATCACTGTTTTGAGAATATTTGCCTCAAATGAATATCCAATCTTTTCAATCTGAAAAGGACATTTAGACAATGCAAGCACATCCTATAGCAAAACAACTGCTCCTGTTAAAAGCCTTAATGCAGAGCAAACTATTTTCTTAAAGAGAAAGAAGAGAGATTGTCTCTTTATTAGTAAACTGTTACATTTTACAGAATTTAATTACTTGCTAATGTTAATTTGTAGCCCTTGGAGATCATCACATCAACTAAAGGATCTTTAAAGCGTTCATCCCATTTCTTGGATGTAGATCACAGTGTTCTGTTAGAAAATACAGATCTTCCAAGGCATGTTTGCATGACTTCTGGGAATCTCCAGCTTGGAAATAATGTAGAAGGAGCAGTTCAAGAAGAAGGTGAAGTCAAGTGTGGAGGAGAAGATGGCCAAGCCACTAATGGGGGCCCTCACAAAGAGAAGAAAAGTGGAGAAAAAGCGGATTTCTATGGTGTCAGAAGGGGCAGAGGTACTGTGCACACACCTTTATTTTTTCCTATTTGTTTTCATTGCTGCCATACACCATGGGTGCCTAAGAAGCACTGGTCAACATAATCCAGTGAGACAGTCATACTATACAGTGCCTCTGTCCTTCATGGTAAAAGTAGATAATAAAATCCTAATTCCAGTGGGTAGCAATCAGTTTTGTGTTCAAAGTATTTATTTCATTCATAATAAGCTTTACAAAAGGATTTTATTGTGTTACGGAGATCTTGAATAAGCTTATCGGCTGCTTCTGTTTTGGCTTACCTTGAAATCCAGCTGCTGTTTACAGCACCTGTTCTTCTTAAAAGTGTAGTCTTCAAAACCCATCTATGCATGAGAAGAGTTTATTTGCAAGTTACATATATTTTTTAAACGCGTATACATTTATACCTCTACGATGTCTCATTTAAAACCAGGGAGCATCGTGGAAAGGTGTCAAAAGGTATCACTCTGTTTCAGTGTTCTTTGTATTCCAGCTGGAGACTGTCCCAAACTTAAAACATATCTACCTTTTATAATAAGGCAGATCTCATTTTCTTTTCAGATTTTTTCTTTTGTTTTCTTAATGGGATGTGAGTTAATAGGTTTTTGCTAAATGTTGGTGCTGTTGAATGAATGATGCTGTTACACTGAGGCTGTAGGGAAACTTTTCAAAGGACGTTGTGGTAACCTCCCAGTGCTTTTGAACTCAGTTTGGATGGAAGAAAATTAAGCAACCATTCAAAAAAACGTTTCAATAGAGGTGGTAGCCCATTCTGTGGTTTATGTATCTGTTTTTTTCCCTCTCAACGTAGGGCACAGACTTCAGCCACTAGGCGACGGTTCGCAAGGTGGACAGATGGGTAGCGGAGGGGATGGAGAGCGCTGGGGATCAGACAGAGGACCCAGGGGTAGCCTCAATGAACAGATCGCGGTAGTGCTGATGCGGCTGCAAGAAGACATGCAGAATGTCCTTCAGAGGCTGCACATGCTGGAGGCGGTTACAGCATCGCAGGTATTCATTGAAGTTCTTTGATTACATTTTTATTAAATTTCCTTGGATATTTTTATGCTTTCAGATTAAAATGTCAAACAATATTTTCTTAAACTGTAAAGAAATTTCAATTACATTCTGTAGTTTGTTTCAACCTAAAATTTGTTATTAGTGCCTACTCTCAGGAGCACAACTCAGGACTCCTGAAACTGTAAACAAAAATATGCATTTTAACTTAGAAATTAACCATATATTGTTTTACTGATTTCTGTTATCCGACTAATCTCAGCTGTAGTTATGAATACAGGTCATGCAGTCACTATATAGATCATGGTTAATGTTAGTAATGCACGATCCCATATGTCTTTGTCAGGAGATCGCAAAGCATTTTCAGAGCAAGTGAGATTATCTTAATTTTCCAGATTGGTAAATATTTGCAGGCAGAACTTCTTCTGAGTCCATTATCCAGTTAGCAGGCTGATTTTTCATAGCATTCTTCCCCTGCAAAGTAATCCAACTTTCTTGGAGTTTCACATCATGTGTACAAGGTAGGCAAAAGAAGTCTTACGCAAGTTTAGATACTTGTTGATGTAGTGTTTCTTTTTCTTCCTTCTTCAATGGAAATAGTGGTGCACATAATAGTGTAAGTGGGAGGATAGAATGTGCTGTGAATATAGTTGAATCAACAATCAAAAATACTTGGTTTTCTTTGGTTGCTGATAATATTTTGAGCTACCTGAGAATCAGAGAGCTGTGCAAGCAGTATCCTATGGGATGCACATACTCCAAATGTAAGGCAGCCAGGGAGAAAGGATTTATTAAAACCATGATTCTGCTCCATCACAGCTCTTCAAGGATCTGATGGCTGGATACAGATATAATTTTTTTTTTTTTGGACCAAAGCAGCATATGAAGAAATAGTAAAAGATTTTTCCTCAGCAGTTCATGCCATGCTTGCTATCCCTTTCTGAGTAGAAACGGGGTCAAGAACCTTCTGGTTCACACTCACATTCATTAAGAAAGGCCTAGAAAGCTGACTTGTTTCTGTGAAAGCACCACAGTAGCATATGGGAAAAGGCTTGAAGCATTTCTGGTATTTCTCGTTCTCTGTATTGCCTATAAGAGTAATCGCTTTCCTTACACTGCTAGACATGCCTGTACCTATAGCTCAGAGCACACTAAAAGAATGGCTTTTGCCTTTATACAGCTCACTGTGTAAAAAAAATTAGGCTGCTGGGATTTCACCTCTGGGTTGTAACTGCTGGGCCTGAAGCAGAGATGGGGAAGTTGTGATGACAACTTGGGCAGGGGGGCTTTGCAAAGCTGTAGAGAGGTTCAGTCAGTGACACTGACTCATATTTTAACTCCCAGAAATGTGATAAAAATGCTATAAAGTGTAATGGAAGCATGAGAGTTTAAGTTGGAAACCAAGTGGTAAAAGGTGGGTCGCATGGGGGCTGGTTCTACTCTTTAACAAAGTTAAGGGAAAACTTCCTTTCTCAGGATAGGATTGTAGGCATTAAGAACTGTTCCTCAAACTATTGCATATACAGGCTGCAAAGCCTTTACACGATGAAGAACTAAATATTCTCACTTTGTGAAGCAGAAATATTACAACTGCACTTTTCTTTTTGGCACTTACCACTCCTTGTTTGTATTTAAAGGCAAGATCTGCAACACTGCAGTCAAATTATCAGCCTGACTCTTCTGCTAAGGTAAAATACCGTTTGTTTCTTTTTGTAAAAAAAAGAGTGTGAATGGTGAGAAAAGATGAGATGAATATTTTACATCTAGCTTTCTTAGTATGTGCTTTTCATGTAGTCTTTTCCTTGACTAGGAGATAAAAAATAATCTGTCTGAAAAGATTATTTGCTGGGTGAATCTTTTTTTGATCTTACCAATTTTTTCTATCTTGTTATTATAGCACTTGAAGTGTTGGTGAAGTACACATGTGGTATTCTATACGCGCATGCAGATTGCTGACTGGAATTTCTTCTGTTTTCCTTAGAAACCATCATGGTGGCCCTTTGAAATTTCTCCTGGTATTTTAGCTTTTGCTGTTGTATGGCCATTTATTGCCCAGTGGTTGGTGCATGTATATCTTCAAAGAAAGCGAAGGTAAAGATGTGCATTCAGTAGGTCATATATACTTTACCTCATCTATTGATGACCAATGTGAAGTGTATCATGTTATTTAGACAGGACCTAAAAACTGCCTTCAGGCATAAGAATAATGCAAGGGTATGTGCCTGCACTGTGTCTTTGACAGTATATCTGAAACATGAGGTCGGTATCAAAACGGGGAGGTTGCTGATCATTGCTTTGATAAATCCTGTTTCCCTGAGTTCTTTGCTTCAGGACATCTTGCTTAATGTTCCATTCTATGTATCAGTGACTGATAGCTCTGAAGATACAAGGCTAAAGCAGATTGTACCATTGAGTCCTTGGTATGGTGATCATAGGAAGGTGTGTGTCTTAGTCCCACAAACCCAAGACAAATGCTCAACAAGAAATGCTGGAAGCTAGTAGGAGTGCCTTGCATTAGCTGGGACTTCTAGGAAGAGACATGTATAGTTTTGTCACCCTTGACAACTTCCCAGTGTAAGTGTAAGTATCGGTTAATCTGACTCGCAATGTGGTATGCTCAGTAAAGGCAACTTAGGGTAAACCCATGAAGTCTGGTGTAGAATAAATAATTTCAGTGAGTATACATGAGAAGTTATGGCTGGATAACTTGGAGGTTATCTCCATGACGTTCTTTGACCATCTCACTTCCAATATCTTCCTGAGCCATTTTCACTGCTTGCCTAGACTCTTTAGTTCCCTTGTGCCATGAGAAAAAATGTCAAATATGTTAGAGTCTCATCCGTCACCTATTATTTAACATTTACTAGCAACTCGCTCTGGTATTTTTGTAATGTCTCGTTTCACTTCCTTCAGCTGAAGAACAGTTGTACTCTCATCTTACCTGTTTCTCAACTTTTTAAGCATCAGAATATCAAGTCAAGGTTATCGAGTTGGTACACACTTAAACCTCGCACCTCACTTCAACTTTGTGTGCTCTTACCATTTACTTGCAAGTTTTTTCTCCTGTCAGTCTGCAGAGAGTCTGCATATGTGTAGATCTTACTAGAATTAGCTTAAATTGTAATGTTTTAATGCTCTAGTTATCTCCTGTATGGTAAATCACAGAATCAGAGAATGGTTGAGGTTGGGAGAGACCTCTGGAGATCATCTGGTCCAGCCCCTGCTCAAGCAGGGCCACCTAGAGCACCTTGAGCAGGATTGTGTCTAGACTGCTTCTGAATATCTCCAAGGAGGGAGGCTCCACACCCTCTGGGCAACCTGTGCCACTCTGACAGTGAAAAGCATATCCTGATGTTTGGATGGAACCCTCCTGTGTTTCAGTTTGTGCCCGTTGCCTCTTGTCCTGGCACTGGGCACCACACCCTCCCTTCAGATATTTACACACACTGATGAGATCTGGCGAGCCTTCTCTTCTCTAGGCTGACAGTCCCAGCTCCCTCAGCCTTTCCTCCAGTCCCTTCATCATCTTTGTGGGGTTCTCTCCTATATGTCCATGCCTTACCATGGCAGTGTGAAGTAGAAGGGAAGGATCACCTCCCTTCGACCTGCTGGCAACACTCCTCCTAATGCAGCCCAGGACACCAACGGCCTTCTATGCATGCAGGGCATGTTGCTGATTCTTGTCCAGCTTGGTGTCCACCTTTTGCTCAAAGCTGCTTTCCAGCTGGGTGGCCCCCAGCATGTCCTGTTGCCTGGGGCTGTTCCTCCCCATGTGCAGGACTTTGCACTTTTCCATGAGCTTCATGAGGTTCCTGTCCGCCCGTTCCTCCAGCCAGGAGATATTTGTCCAGGTCCCTCCGGATAGCAGCACGACCCTCTGGCACGTCAGCCACTCCTCCCAGTTTTGTGTCATCTGCAAACTTGCTGAGGGTACACTGTGCCCCATCATCCAGCGCATGAATGGAGATGTTAAACAGGACTGATTTAAACAGCCACTGATCACCACCCTCTAATCCCAGCCCATTGGATGGTAAATAATATAATGCCCACAAGGGCTTCAGTCTGCCAGCTCTGCCAGGAGGTACCCTGTCTCAGAGCTGCCATTGGTAACAGGGATGTTATTTGCATTTTCTCATAAACCCAGAGATTTCACTATTAAGGCTTTTAGGCAGTTCTGTACGTTTTCTTGTCCCCTGCACTGGTAAATGAAGATTTTGATTTCAGCAGCAAGGAAAAAGTTCATTAAAATCACTACAGTTGTTTTTAGGATCTTATGTGACGTTCCTGTGAACTTTAATGCTTAGCTAACAGCTTTAGAAGAGAGGTGTTGTCTTTCATTTTTCCCTTTTAAAATAAAATATGCAGTTCCTGTAAGCCTTTTTTTGATCATCTCTTTTGACCTCTGTAGCACAAATTGCAAACTGTTTCTGAGTCAGTTCACAGGATCAGTCAGAATTCATTTCTTAGAAAAACACACATTCCACCAGTTTTTCTAAGACATTGCTCCGTGTGATTCAGAGCTGAAATGAATAAACAAATGGTACGTGATTTTTAGTTTGGATTTGTCTAACTTCAGCTTTCATCCATTGGATCTTTCTAGATCTTTATTTACTTGACAAAGAGGCCTTGATGTGTCCATGGGCACTTTATTGCTATAACCAGGCCACCTTTTAATTCTTCTTTACGCTTAATGGATGAAGCAACTGGAATCTCATTTTAAAGTTGTTTTCCAAACCTGAGGTGGTTCTTGTGGCTCTTCCCTGAATGCTCTACAGTTTATCAAAATTTGATTTCTTAACACCAGGACTCGTACTACAGGCTACCAGCAGTAGTATCTCTGAGGGAGACACAGTATAGCTCCAGGCAGTCCTTGACTTGTTCATCTCATCTTAATACAATCCATGAACCTCAGGAACAGAAGCAACTGACATTTGTGTTCTTCAGCTTTGTGTTCTCTTTGCTTCTGAAGAAACGTTCCCATAGCCAGAATTTATGGACTGTTCCTGCATCACCTTTCCATCTGGAGTTTCATCTCCTTTAGCCATTGGCAGAAGGTGATCAGTACACTCAGAGATAAAACGGAATTGCGAAACAAGATTCCTTCTCTGTTGTCCCATTGCCAGTTTCAGCTTGTACTGTGAAGGTGTGTAAGCTTTTAGGCAATCGCTGTGCATGCATTGCCCCTGTCTGTGTTCGTTGGGTTTTACAATACACACCGTCCTGGAGCAGAAACAGGAGTCTGCTACCCCGTGAGGTAACGCAGCGTTGAGCTTGGAGCCATGGCTGCTGACATCTCTGCTGCACAGTTGAGTTGAGTTCCATGGAACGGGCGCTCAGGAGCCGTTCCCCAGCCTGCACGAGTTTTGTGTCTAGCTCGTGCCCCTGTAATGGGGCAGCTCAGCTCACTCTGAGACTCTTACGAAGTGTGAACCTGGCTCCTAACCCTGCCTCGTACCCTGACTCCTTTATAGGGACTTTATGCTGAAAATCTGGGTACTTGCATCCATAGCCCTCGCCAAAGAAAACCTGACTCCTAAATGCTCCAAAAGCAGATCAGAAATAGAAGTACATTTTTAATAATGATTGAGAAGTTTTTAGCTTCAGCTCATGATTTTAGAACATTCTGATGGCATGTTTTCTGGAGCCACTGGAAAACAGCTCATAATTGCAAACCACTGATGTGGTCAGGCACTCTTATCTTCCTTTACCACAAACTCATCTCATGCTCTGTACTGTAGGAGGCAACAGTAATTAATTTCATCTGCAGGTGAGAATTCTTAGTGGTATTTTGTACACCTTGGTGTAAGTTGTGCTAGTTCTGTCACCTTGCAGATTGTTCTGTAACTCAAGAAGGCAAATTTCCAGGTATTTTGAAGCAGTGGTGCATTCACTGGTAATCATTCACATGTAACCTTAATTGATTTATATATTTAGATAAATGAAAAATCCTCTCGTGGTGTTACATTAACGTACTTGTGTCTTCTTCTAGAAAACAGAACTGAGAATTGATGACTTGGCTTAAAGACTGCTAGGAGAAGATGGCCCTGGAAAGCGAAGGAATTCTGAATTCTTACAGAACCTCAGGATCTGGCATGATGTTCCTTCTGTTACAGTAATATTTGTACTACCTTTGAGCTGAACATTTAAGAACTAACATTATTGATACTTGAATGATTCGCTGCTCCTAGGTTACGAATAAATTCAGTAACTCCATCCTTAAACCACATGAACATTAATTATTTTGGAACTTGCTTGTGGATGGGCCTTTAGTAATTACTAGTCTTGCTGATGTCAGATAATGGAGAAAATATCTTTGTAATAAGAATAAGTTAATAATACGTAAAGCTGTCACTTCAATATAGAAATAATGTTACAATCAAAATATCCTTACCTGTTTTTCCACAGGTTTACGTACTATGAGATGAAAGCACTAATGAAGTATGAATTCAATACCTTGTAAGCTGTTGGAAAAATACAATATAGCTTTTAGGAATTCAGCTGGTTATTTTTGCTGCTAAACCAGTATGAGACGAATTTCCTTGTAAATTGATCAGAAATGAAGTGGGATGCTTCAGTTATCCTTTAAGATTGTAAAGGAGATTTTTGAATTGGTATCTGTCTTGTAAATTGGAGCTGTTAGTAACAGAGGGATTGTCAAATACAAGTTTGCAAGTAGCGTGATCCATCTAAAGCAAGGGATCCATCTAAAAAGGCTGCACCTTATATTTTTAATTTTGATAATTGTATTCTTGTTGACAACAGTTTGTTTTAGCTGAAATACATAGTTGAGGCACAGGGTGCTTCAAAATGAGATGAAAGCCAGCTCTGTAAGTATATCTCTGAGATTTTACAAAGCTCTGTGCATTTTAAGTTTTCTTCTGTCAGTTTATGTCAAATTTAAAAAAGACCTTATCTATCCCTCATCTATTGTGCACTCTTCCCCGCTCACATGAGGAAAAATATTAGTTCTGGTATTTTTCTCTCTTATCCTTCTACTTTCTTTCAAAACAAAACTTGTAAGCTAATTTTGGTACCAATTCTTTTTCTTTAATGGAATATTTAACCAGGATACAGCCAGAGTTGTGCATATGTAGATAGATCAATGCATATGTAGCTAAATTGTCCAAATTTCTGGGAAAGAGAAGTGCACTAAAATTAAACTTGACAGAAAATGAAGACATTAATTTGCTGTAAAGAAATAAGCCATCACATAACCTGTGCTTAAGATTTGAATCTTCAGAAACGTCACCATATTATTGATGCACTTTCATTCTCCATCTGCACTAAATATTGCAAATCATTCTTGAGGACAGCTATTTTCTGTCCTTCCTGAAAATCTTTTTATAGTTCAGAAAGCATTTTTACAGCTATACTGTAAAAAAAAAAAAAAGAAAAAAAAATACCACAGAATTTAATGTTTGTCTTACTGGGGCAATTATAATTTTAAGTCTTTTTTTTCTTTTTTTAATAGTTTTTTTTTTCCTTCTTCTGATTTTCTTCTTGTAAAGCTGAATTTTGAAATAAAACGATCAGAACATCTTTGAAGACTGCTGTAGCGATCACAAAGTTTCATCTGCCAGAGGTCAGTTTTGGCATGAGATGTACTGAAAACTCAGGTTTGAACAAATCTTATGCTGGAAGGGAAGTTCAACTGTGACCTGAAGCCATTGTGCCTGTAGCTTAAAGTCCTCAGAGTGATTGATTTAATAAAAAAACAACAAATTATTATATGGGAAGGATGCTCTAGCTTGAAGGTCACTTAAAAAACACACAAAATTGATAAACCCCGAAGCAGCACGTCTTCTGACAGGATGAAGCACCACAGAGTGCCTCTCCCAGTTGATAACCGTGTTACATGTAGGTGTCTAGCTTTTAGAGATGGTACAGACATTCCCAAAGGTACTTAACCGTTAACTTCCCACTGAAATAAATGTAGGCATGTGTTATCTGTTATTTATTAATGTTTCAATAAATCAATCCTTTAATATTTTGTATTTAATCTTGAATTTTCTTAATGGCTGGTAAATGCTGCATATTGGATGCTTTCGTTGTGCAGAACTTGTTGGCTACGTGTTGAAGCAGCAGCTTCAGTCTAAAGGCTGTAACACAAAGCAGCATCACTTCTACAGCTATTTACTTGTGACTCCTGACAGGGCATCAGCAAGTATGAGCACCTCAAGTCTAGTGTAACATGTGGCCTGGCACAACTTGGATGGATTTCTAGTTAGCCGATATCGCATCTTAAAGGTAAGGGAAATACATTTATCCTTCGCCAGAGGACCAAGAGAGCTTTAACTTGGAGACAGTGGCATAAGGAGAGCACTAGCAGTGAGAACTGGCACATGTTGTTCTAGCTGGTACTCGCCTCAGAAGGGCTGGCAGGCAGAAGGGTTTTGCATGGCTCTGGGAACAGCTGAACATCTGCTGCACTGTTGACACTGTTGAAGCAAACGTGCAGCTAGCTTCCTGCAGTGAATCAAACTTCAGCTCAGAGGCCAGGCTTGTTGATAAGATGCAGAAGCCGTTCTGCTGTCTGTGAAGCATTCAGTTTAGGGACCCAGAAGAGAGCCACTTCTTTCAGAATTCTTTCATTTTTTTCCCATTTACATATAACATGAATGGTTTTTAAGATGTTAGTCCACAAGCTTTTGTTTCCTCCTTAACGCTATTTCCTACTGATTATCAGGATCTTTGCTGGGGTCGGGAAACAGTGAGAGGTTCCTTTGTGTAAAAACAGACCCCTGTCCCCCTGTACACACCTGAGACAGGGCCAAGAGCATAAGACCTTTTTAAAGACAAAGATGCAGAAGCAGGCGAGAGCAGGACTGCAGTATTTTTTTTTTTATTATTTTATATACATACACACACAACAATGTGCAAAGTATTTTTTTCAGAATTTCTGTAGACAGAAAAAAAACAGTTTACTAGAAGAGTAACCAAAGGTGAAACCTGAGCATGTTGGAACGGGAGCTTACCAGCTTGGGAACACATCGGCATTTCAGTACTTGGGCATCCAAAACTTGTGCAGTGTTTAGGCAAGCCTAATAGCAGGTTTGTGATAGTAATTGTCCAAGAGCGGTACTTCTGTGGTAAAAACTATAAAGATCAGGGATTATAATTTCTCCAGCTGTGTAATAGCAGGTAAACTGTCCTTCGGGATAACCTGGATGCTACAGAGTTTATATGTCCGTTAGGCGCATAAAGCGTAGGCCTTCACAAGACACCAGGTGAAACACTCCAGATGTCACAAGCAAGAAGGCAGAGCTTCTAGGGGCCAAAACCTTGTAACAGCTTACACAAATAGTTGTAACTGATTACTAACGGGAAGAAGCTTTAAATCACTTTCAGCTACATTTGATTACAGCTCTCTGTATTTTCCCTGGACTATTTTAAGTCAAGCGTGGGGAAAAAAGTGGCATTAAGGGTTAACAAGGAGGTTCTCCGAGATGATGTGTGAAGAATACAGCTGGGATGCACCTTTTTATAAAGCAAAAAAAACACCACAAATATAATATTAAACTCCATGTTTGCTATGAACAGGATAATACAAGGTATCAAAGAGAATGGGGAATTACAAGTCTTCAGTGCTAACTGTAAGGGGTTTAACAGGTAAAGACAGCAGTGTACATATGCTACTTTGACAGCTATCTAACATTAAACATGCTGATTTGTCAGCTGGCTTATTTATGGTTTACAGGATTTATGGGTTTGTATTGCATTATAAAACTATGGTAGAACCACCATAATTTTATTTTAGAAGGTTTGAGTTTAAGAGCAAAACGGTAAGTTAATACAACTCTTTATGCACAGTGTTTTGGTGCTCTGCATAGTTACGTTTGCATTAGATTACTCAGAAGTCAGACTTTTAGGTGGTTCTGTAGCTCCTGGCAGTTGGTTAGGAAAAGTTTAGATAGAAGCTTACTTGACTTCTGCAGCTGATTAAGAATTATTTCAAGGAGTTAGAGGCTATTTATCTTTAAGGTGTCATACCACTAACTACCCCCCACCAGCATATGCTATATATGCACTATACTGAAAAATGGGAACAATCTGTAACCATTTGTAGGGTACTGAATAACAGTTGTGGTGCTCAATTTGCATCATTTCCAAATACATTTTTAGAGAGTATTTTTCTCAACATGAAACTGACATTCATTCCTGTCAGACTGGTTTAAGAAAACTTAACTGAAAAAAAAAAACCAACCCACACACCACATAAATTGCATAGTAATTATTTAAATCAAGGGTATTTTTTTTGTTGTTGTTTTAACAATGTATGTATTCCAACTATACACAGGAAAAACTTGTGTTTTCAGTAAAATGGCAAGCTAATGAACTTCTGATCATTCAAAGAATGTCACCTATGGATCCTGCTACAGTAATGTATTACATTGAATTCCTTGCACATTTTCATGTAACATCGCTTTTAGTAAGATTCAACAATTTAAAAGTCATCAGAAACTTAAGTCCATCGCGAAGAGAGTGAGAGTCACTGTACGTTGTACACAACCTTCCAAGATTCTACTTCACTATGCAAAGCACCAGCTCTAGGCGTGATAAGCGCTGAGCCATTAAGACTTAGCTCCTTAAGTCTTCTGAAAAACTCCACTCCCCCCGCCATCCCCATGCCTTTCCCAAGCTATCTGAAAGGAAAGCAGAAAGCCTAATGATGGAGTTCTGAGAAAACACTGCTCGCTGAATCTTGTCTTCCAAGAAGCAGGGCAGCGAAGGGACAACTTAACTCACCTGCATGAAGGGTCAACTCATGAAATTCAGAAGTCACTTAGCAAAAGTTTTCAAAATGTTTGGCTTCTGGCATATGGCCACTGGCCAGCACCACTACCTAGCACCACTGATCTTAGTTTAAAAAGTACAGACCTGAAAAATAAACCTGCAGAAAGTCAGCTGAGAAAGCAATACCTACGCAGGAAAAATATTAAAGAAGATAATTTAAACAGAATTACCTACACACAAACCTTTAAGATTTAGGAAACGCAAGTTGTGTTACATTTTAAAAATATACTTAAATAAGCTTCCCTCTAATTAGAATACACAATACTGAATATAAATTTGTAACTCAAATTCTAGTGAAATCTAAGATCCGGCTGTGAGTTTACAAAACAGTCTGTTAATTTGCAATACATTATAATCTTTAACATATAGCAGCTTCAGTATGAGTAATACTTCACTTGTTGGCCAACACTCAAGTGTATTTTGTTTTCTATCATCCGACATGCCCAAACACTCAGCATTTTCTATTTAAAACAAGTAATTGCTAAAATGTAGGCCATTCTGTCCATCTTCCGACAGCGTCAGTGGTTACAATGCAACAACTTAAACAGCATTTGTCTAACAGAATTGGCTTGACTTCCTCTACACCATTCATCCAGAGAAGGATAATTACCAGCAGAACTGCTGTCAATCTTTACTACACGTGCCATATATATATATAGCTGAGTTAACTTTGATCAACATGGTCTTCACCCTTCCGGAGGTAGGGCAAACAGGGAAATAAGACATTTCAATGCTGCAGTAAGGTTTCAGTTGTCCACTGTGAACAGAAACAACGGTTTTGCACAGTGATCAGAAGGCTGTTCTCAAGCAGTCAGTACAATGAACCACCAACAGGTAAGTTACATTTAGATACAATGAGCATAAATTTATGTCCTTTCCCTGCTACATTTAACTGTAAAATAACTTCCCACATCCTAGTCAGAATTATTCATCGCTATTAAAAAAAGCCCCCATTTTTGCCAAGGCAAGTGTTACTACCCCTAAAAATACAACACTCTGGCCTCTCAGTAAGGTGCAGTGACATACGAAGTAGCAAGGCGGCAGCTAAGTTTCATACAGTAGTTTCACTTCAGAATAAAGAATACAATAATAAAAGCAGACCGGTAACTTAAAACACGCTCTAAATTTGTCAAGGACACTTGGTTAAGAACATACTAGTGTTACAGAACAATCTGAAAGTGTGCAAATAACATGGAGAGTTCACTTATCTTGATGCTATAGGCTAAATCCAGACACAGTCAGGTGCTGAGCGTTATTCCTAGCCTCAAAGTACGAGGTATCAGTTTCATCATCGGGCTGAGGGATAAATGGCATCGTTTGATTCTGTAGATTATCCCAGTCTACGCCATGAAAGAGGGGGTGATGTTTCAGTTCTGAAATAGATGTTTTTATAAGCATTAGAAACTTCCTTCTGTCCTACTGTCTACTGTTCACCACCCCTTTTTTTTTTTAAATTCAACACAAGTGCAAGTTTTAATTACAAATTGGTTACCTCCAACTTCAGTGTGATCAAGTTATCATCATGCAAACTAAGTCTCTTCCTCTGGCTAGAAAACCCACTCTACACAACGTATACAGTGGGGTAGAGGTACCTAGTAGTGTTTTTCACAATAGAGCACCACAGAAATTTTAAACAGCACTTCAACGTCAGTTTTTAGTTCTGTCTAAATCCTACACTGAGTAAATGTGTGAGAATCAGTCACACCCTTCACCCCTGACCACCCGCCTCTTGCTATCCCATTGAATAGCTCTCTTCTGCTTTGTAGAGTTCCCAAATAATATTTTTTCTACCACCAGCATTCAAATTCTGGTGGTAGGAATACTCCTACATAGAACTGAAGTCACCCCTACAGGCAAGTTACCACAGACCACCAGATTCCTCTTTCCCAGCCTAAAGGATAACTAACCAAGCTGCAAGACTAGAACTCCCCTGCTCTGTCCATTCTGATACCTTTCACATAACCTAGTAACACCACGCCCTGACGAAAGAAAGCGCCTTTTTAGCCAGGGGGGATACAAACCTATGTTTATCACCTGCACCACAGACACCAAAAGCTAACAGAAAAAAATAGGACAGGTAAGAATCACATTTAGGAGGTGGAAGGTTGCCCAAGACAAACACTCACTACAAATTTTGAGTGGCTTTTAGCTGTTAGAAAGTGTCAACACTTGCTTACCATTCCTACATTTCCTGATCAAGTAACATAGCGCAATATTAAAGTTTATTACAGACAGACAAGACAGCAGAGGGTTAGTCTTCTATCTCCTAATTGATTCAGCTACTATACACAGCAGGACACTGCGCAGATCTGTTGTAGCAGAACTGTATGTAATTCTGCTCTTAAGATGGAATTCCCATGTACTGAAGGCTGTCTTAGCTGAAAAAATGAGCAGAGAGTATTTGCCTTTTGCAAAGAGGTATTAATGTGCGTCATAGGTGGCAGTTGGCTCCTGTCCACATCTCTGAAGAAATAAAGAAACTCAAACTTGAGACACTAGTGTTCTATGTCAAATATTTCTTTACAGCTTAAAAAAAAAAAATCTAGATCGACTGAGCTCGTAGAAGCACACCACCAGGACATCACAGAACTTCAGTCCGGAAGAAAACCTAATAGTTGTCCTGAAAGCAAATCATCTGTTTTCACTTCAGTAGCCCGTAAATTGGATGAAGAGATCAGATCCAGTTATCAGTGCTGTCAAAAAATGAATTTCCAAGAACTTTAGACTGGAATAAACCATTATGTCATCGAAATATAAATTTGTATACATCACGGGCAGTTAGATTTCACCCTATCACCCAGGATAAGGGCAATAATTTAAAATACCCTCATGACACTGGACACTTTTTGGCAGTCATTAATAGGCCGGAGAATTCCCTGCGACATGACCCTCATTTACAAATGTGTTCCTACTCTAATTTGTACTGGCTTTATTTCCACTCTTAGCCTTTAGTCTGAGTAACCATTTCCATAATAATTTTGTCTCCAGTGATCCCTTTGGCAATTCACCAATATTTTGTCCCCTTCCTAAAATATCTCACCCCATAGGGTTTCCTTCCCTGTTATCAAATTTATATGAAATATAGTCCCTGTTATAACAGCAAGTTCTTAAGTCCCCATACAAGGGAAAAATATCCTGTATATAAAGTGCATCTTATAGACAACTCTGCATTCCCTATATATTCAAAGATAGCCTGGTTCTTAAGAAAAATCTCTATTGAATTATCTTTTGAAGAAGGCTTCTCTACCAAACTACAGAAACCTTGATTAAAAGCCTAAAACCAGTTTTGTCTAGATCCCCCAAATAGCTGTCACTGAACTGGATAACAGTGAACTTTGGTATGTCAAATGCTGAACATCCATAGCAAAATAGCATTAAAGAAAAAAACATTAAAAAGCCCACCCCAACCTCCCCCAAAACATTCCTCATTCAAAAGGGTAAAATCCCACAAAAATATGGAAAATATCCCAACTTGCTAAATATTCTGGCACTATATATGAACCTTAAGTAGGCAATAAAATTTATTGATTTAAATTTCAATAGGAGGACACCACATTGAAAATTTTAATTAGTTGTAAAGAATGCAAACAAAGTTTAATACTAACCCTTCAGTCCAGCTCTCTTAGTACTATCAATTGTTAGAAGAATATCTATTGCGTTTTGGGCATTATCAGACAATTTTTCTTCACCCTCTGGCCAGGGAATATCTACAAAGATAGAGATAAGTGAGTAACTCAAACCGTACAACAAACTTTGAAAAAAAAACCCCACACATTCTCTGATTCCTGAAACAGATTACCTCTTTTCAAAATATTTTGGAAGACTTGTGTTGGTGTTTCATCATTAAAAGGTGGAATTCCAGTTAGAAACTCAAACAGACAAACTCCAAGAGCCCACCAGTCTACAGCAGCACCTGAGTAAGAGAAATTGAGGCCATTACCATTAAAACTTTATTTTCATGTATTTGCAAGCGTAGGAAGATTAGCCATGGCAAAATTTGAAAATGTTTATATCCTGCAAAACTTCTTGGAAATGAAAGAAGAAAAGATTGTCAACTTCTTCTTGACAATTATGCAGATGAAAAGTATTAAAGGGCTTCTTTAAAGTCACCCTCATCCTTAATTCCTTACAGTTAATACCAGGGTTTACTGATAATAACAGGGGTGCTAATTCAATTATCAACTCTTCTAACAAAGAATTCAGGAGCTGACTTCTCCAAGAGCTTTTTTTTTTTTTTTTTTGACAGAAGAGTTGTCTTAGATAACTCCTCTAGTGTCTAGATGAATGCTTTATGTTATAACCCCATAGCTATCTCTCGATTGTTTGAGAACACTCCAAGAATTCATACTTTTAACTTAATTTTCATTTGTCTAAATTTATGCCAAAAATATTGAAGGCGGCTTGCAGAGATGAGTCAGCATGTGAAAAACTGGAATTACTTTCCATCACACTGAAGTTGATTAGGGCAATGTGTAATTATTAGTACTCTCTCTCTCTCCTTTGTTATTAAATAGTTTCATTTTTTCCAAGTTCTGGATTTTGTAAAATTCATCTTAGTAAACCATTTAAAAACAGGCAGGCAAAGCAGTCCCAAACACCACTGCATGCGCTGTAAGCTTTCTGCATCTTTAGGCCGTGCCTGTACCACTGTATAAAGAGCAGATGCCAAGCTTGCAGCAAAAATCTGAAACAAAATTAAAGGGTAAATTTTTAAAGCTTTTGTTTTATTATTAAAAAAAAAAAAGCATTCTCAGCCATTTCAAAATGACTACTTGACTAAGTTTAGAAATGCTGAAAACTGTATAATTAGTATAATGCACTTTTAGCAGCTTTTAACAGCAGTATGAGTGCCCCCCCAAGCTAAGCACTTCAAAGCAGTGAGATCACATCCATTGGTGTTAGAGGTATTTGGATGTTCAAATAAAAAAATTCCCAGCTTAGTCAAAGTCTAATAAGATCACAACTCTGAACAAAGAAGTAAGGTAGGTTTCAGTAGTAATTTTCTACCTCCATCCCCAAGTTTAACTAAAGATACTATATCTACTACTATAACGTTGCCAAGTCATTTCCATCAATACTTGAAGTCAGGAATAGAAATACCAGGCCTTAAGTATCCGAGTCTTCTTCGCATACACTAGACTGACTGCATTAAGTGAAAAGGAAGCAATGAAAGTGTCTCTGGTTTATTTCCTGTTACACAAGGTCTTTAAGAACGCTGACATTACTCCTGAAGTTTAGGCTCACATGTGACTTCTGATAGTCTTATCAGCACTACTGGTGTTCCCTGAATCTTTTGTGGAGGCACCACACATTATGTGAAGCACACATTGGACATATCTTTCTACAGAGAGACACTGTTCACCCAGTTTTCTCAGAAATTGTGATCTACTCATACTTTGACTGTTCAGAGTTGCACTGAACTTTCCTTTTCTAAGCAGTACATAGCAAACTCACCAGAGATCAGAGTCCCTGCATATGAAAAGACAATGAAGCAAGAAAATATTACAATTACTGCAAAAAACCCTAACAAATAAAAGCATTGACAAATATCAAGTGTAACTCTGAAAGCACAAGAATGCAGGTTTTTATAACTTGGTGACTCAACAAAATGTGATGTTAAAACTGTATTTTTTACTTGTAACTTAGATATGTTACAAAACTATTTTAAAATCACAACTTTGTTTACAAGAAAGTAACACCACCAGAAATATTTAGTGAGGGAAAGTTGAGTTCTGAAGCCAGAAACACTGGGATGGGAGCTCTGATTTACCAACACAAAACCCAGATCCTTTGCAAGTTATTACTGTAGTCCTGAAGACACTCAATAATTGTATAGAAGTCAACTTGCAACTGAGTTTTGCTATGTCCAAGTATTGTGTATATATATATATATATTTCCAACTACTATCCAGTTTTAATACCTACCAAGTGACCAGGATTCCTAAAGGGAAGCGAGAACTACCACGTGGGTTTAGTGATTTTCTTCTCGTTACAGTCAAATCTGTTGAGTCTGTTAAATCTTTTCATGGAGTTTTAGTTAATGTGTGTTAGCTGCATACCTCAGAGCTTTACAGATAATGTTGATCTCAATGGAGATCTGAGAGTAACATCGGTATAATTTCCTTAAGACTATTAACTTTATAAAATAAATACAAAAAAAAAATCTAAAAGCATATTTATAATTAGATTTTGTTTCCATCTCAAAAATACAGGTGTACTCAGGGATACATAGTATTTTTGTTGTTAGCGACTCAAAAGTTATTTCAGACTTTTTGTTGATTTTGGTGGAACTCAAGATTAGAGCCAAAGAGATCTGTGCACTTTAATACTGCGCTATTTCATTTTCTTATAGTATTTTGCAGGAAATATTCAATGGCTACTACTGTCCACTTTTATGGAAGATCCTGCTAGAAATCTTGAGAGTTTCACAAAGTCACTCAATTCAAGAATAACTGATTTTAATTCAACTTCATACACTTGTCTGAATGCACATAACACTTCAGAATCAATAACGTTGAATACAATGAAAATAATTGGAAGGTTAATCCTTTCATATTAAATTTTACTATTTTTTTTAAATGAATCTCTAAGGATAGTCAGAACAAGCAAGTTGTGATTCCTAAGCAACATAAAGGTTTCAGGCTGCCTAAGCACGGTTTCCAATACATCAGATTATCAGGTGCCAGATAGTCCAAACCTTCAGTCACGTGAAAAAAACCTGAAGCTGCTGCTGAGGCAAACAGCCATCAGCATTGGCAGAAGCTAAGCTCTAGGTATTTTTTAAAGAATTCACTCTTGTCCTACTTGACAGATTCAGGGCTCTACATTTCTAAAAGTCTTTAGATATGTTACCTTTTTATGTATTTACAAAATCCATGGATCTTTTGTCTTACCATGAGGCTTTGTCAAAAGCAGCTCAGGTGCCAAGTAGTCCGGGGTCCCCAGGATGCGTTCACCTTCTACTGGGGCAGCTCCTCTTCTAACACTCTTTGGGGTCCTAAATGGCGTGCCAGCATCCCCCTGAAGAGGTGTCTTAAATCAGGGAACAAGAAAATTTCATATGTCAAACCAAACTTCAACTCCCACCTTCAGGTTTAGTAAAGGCTACAACAGTCGAAAATTAAGTTTAAAGTCAAGAACATGTTACAAAACGTACATTCCCTGAAAGCGTGTGTGAAACATGCCCCCAATTCTTTACCTCAACTATCTTGAAGCATAAGAAATTAAACATCGCCTATTCTGCAATAAACTTTCCCTAAGTTTTTTTCCCAGTGTCAAATCCCCAAAGAATGTCTCAGAGTTAAAGTCCTCTTAACTTTGAATCTGAAAATGAATAATTACTAAATATATTTTATAATATATAGTCAAAATAACGTCCAATTTTAGCACAGTTTAGCAAATATTTCATAGATCTGTAAAATAATGCATAATTTGTTGCCTATTAGAAAGACTCAAAATACATTAATGAGCTATTCATTCTTTAACCTGTACACCTATGGGATGCATAATGCCTGCTGATGAAAGACTTAGTGACTGTTTAAAGCTACATAAACCTTCTGAAAGTATTTTGGGACATAATCTGAAGAAACATACACAGGCTAGCAAGTAGCTAAACTCTCCTAGCTGTAAGGCTGACTGCACTGACAGGTACCCACTATGGCCTAGAGAGACTGTGAAAGTATCTTACAGAGACTCTTATTCTCTATTCATCATTATTCCCTTAATTCTAATATATCTGGTATAGTTTTGGTTATACTATACCATACAGGCAGGCTACAGAATCCACTATTAAAACAAAAAAAAGGGGTAATCATTTAGTAGTGATGTTGTTTTAAAAAGCATCACTAAAGTATAAAAAGAGTATCATTCTATTCAAGTCTCAAGCAAGAGAACTACATAACGCCATCTGCTTCTCAGAGATGAAGTGCACACTACCCTGACTCCAGTTCAGCTGAACACAAGATAAATTTCATAGTACATTAAAGTTTTACGCCAAAACAGAAGCAAGCAAATTAGACATCAGAAGAAAAGTCTTTCCCAAACATACTATTCTGAATGTCCCTTTTTCGTACACAGAATCATTCAACGCATTTGACAGAACAGCTAAAACATTTGATGGCAAAGGCTTTAAATCCTACATCAGCCTAAGTAACCAGACAAAAGTTTTATAAAGCTATAGCAAAATACAACAGGAAATAAGGATTGACATACATACTTTTACCTTTCCCACATCTGAGATTCTAACTTATTGCAAGACAATTATTTGCTTAATAGGATTAACAGAGTCAAAAGAAAAACTTCATAACCGGCAGACAGGTTTTACTGTTGATGAAAAAAGGATGAAAAAAGAAGCAGGCACAGTAGCAATTACTAGCAGCTAAACACCATTTAGACTGCCTTGGCAGGCAGGAAGGCACAGGAAGAAAACAGTTCCTGCTAAGCTCTCACAGAAATAAGAACTTCAGCCACAAAAGTGCAATAAGTGAAAGCACGTCAGCAAAAGTGATCTTTGACAGACTACTTCAAACTACTTCAACTTTTCCTTAATTAACAACTTACAGAATAATCTCAGGTCACTAATGTACAATGGCCACGCTAAGTTTCTACGTGTCTCCTTGTATACCTGATAGACTCTGTAGGGTCTTCCTCTCTGCAGCGGTGTAATAGCTGTTGGATAGGAGCCACTACAAGCCGGTGAAAGATCCATTATGTCTAAGGAAGCCATGCTACACGGCTCAGACACGTTGGAGATGTTAATTGGACTATTGTAACTTCGAAAAACAACAGCATTTTTTTTGAAGAGATTCAGTGTTTCCATCATCTTTTCTGAAGGAGAAGATATTGTGTCAGGGTAAGTTTCTTCAGTGTGTTTTTGGTGATTATCCTGTTCAAGATGTAACATCTTGCAATCCTGGACAGTATCTGCTTTCTCTCCATTTTCTGAAGCATCTTGGGAGTTAGGTGATGTTATTAGCATGCCTTCTGCTTTTGGTTCCTCAAAGGAGAGGTCTTTAACACTTCTATCCAAATCTAAAAGCTGCTTTTCTAAATGGCTTTCTGTAACAGACATTTCAGGAAGGGATAAGTCAGAATCTGCACTCAGGATTCCCAAAAGTTTTTCATCATCAGTGCATAAAAAACTCGAGTTCATGTACTCCTTTTTATCCTTTTCATGATTTGCATCCAGATCACACATAAGATTTTTGGCTATAATTGGATTGACTGATTTTTCTGCTCTTTGCTGCCCACCAATGAAACTCTGAACTTCTTCCTTGCTTTTGCAGGTCTCCTGCAGGCACCCATCATCACCAAGCATTAAAGATTGAATTTCTGTTGTCAAACCTGTCCTTTTGTTTGCTGGAAATTCGAAGATCTGACAGCCACGTTTATATTCTGCATTGCTTTTTTTAACGTAGTTAAGCTCCTGACAAGGACTAGTGTCAACTAGTTCAAAGCTTCTTTTCACACCTGGCTTTTCAAAAATTTCTTCTTCTTTGATAGGTTTGATACGATCATTCAGGCACAAAGGCGACTGTTGGTAATTGGAAGTTTCTGCAGCTTCGTTAGTCATCTCTCTTCTACTTGCAATGAGTTTTTCTTCCCAAATCTTGTTTTCAGAAAGACATTTTCTTACTATGCCTTTTGTATCCAGTGTGGTCACAGGAGTATCTGTTATATCAGAATGCTCACTTCCGAGCTTCTGCCTGCTGCCAGAATCATTGCTGCTGATGGGAGAAATAACAGACTCCAATTCTTTTTTCTTAAAAATTTTAGTATCTTTGCTATTCAGCAATTCTATATTAGAAAGGAGATCTGACTCGCTGTCACTTGTTTTGCCTTTTGTAGAAAGTAGTTCATCTTCAGTTTGCTGCAAATGAGCACATTAAGTTTTGAGTATCAAGAAAAAAATCACAGCGTTACAGAAATGTGTCCTTGAAAATACCTTATTTCTACTTTAGTAAAGAACAGCAAGTTAGCAAACATTACTAGTGTTTATGAAGAAGTAGTGATAAAAAGCAATACACACCACACCTGAAAAAAACTAAAAGAACTAGACTAGGGAACAGCTTTCGTAATTTGACTTTGAGAAAAAAATAAGCTCACTATACTAGAATGGAAAATGCAGTGTTTTTAAAAGCCTACAGATAAAGAAATATAGTGATTAAAATTGTATTATTTGTGACTATTTTATGTTAAGCCACAGGAAAAAAAAAAAGACCACACCATAGTAGAAAACCCTACCATACCACCCTGACTGCCCTGTAGCACATTATACTCTAGAGACAAAAGGAAAAGGTAGTATTACTACTATTTTGGTAACAAAACTAGAAGCAAGGCCTTGAGAAATGGCTAGATAAATTATGTTTAAACAATTTATAATACTTTGTTTTGCATGATCTAAACAGGAATTGAAGCAATTTCTAAATAGGAATTGACACCAACATTTTCCTTTAGGTCTCTCATTTGTTTGTACAGAATTTCATTAACAGTTTAAAATAAGAAAAAGGATTTTGCATCAGCTATGACTAGTAATTACTAGTGCTAGGCTAGCTGGTATGAAACCCTTCAGTAATACAAATGGTAACAGACTGAAGTATTCTTTTGTGCATTTTTTTTTCCCCTCTCCAAGATCTGTCTTCTAAAGAAATTCTTCAGTCGGCATGCTGAGATAATAAAACTAGAGGCATACAGTTAGATTCCAGAGAGACAGAGCTGCCAGCATTGCCTAACTTATGGGGAATAGAGCTAAACCAGTGCCATCCAGCCAAAGCCTTCTTTCACCCCTTTACAGGAGGCTAAATGGCATTTGCTTTGCCTGTTATGTTGCACAGGACCATTTGTTTAGGGATAAAAACAGTAACACTAGATAGATCCCAAACTCCCATTCAACAAGGATTACAACCAGCATTCCTTCTACAGTAGGAAGACTTCTCTGCATCTGAAGTAACCGGGGGAAGAAGTAGAAGAGAGGCACAATACCGCATATAGAAGTACAAGCTGTTTTAATTTGTAGTGGTAAGATGAAACAGTCCTGACCTCTACACCTTTCTCCCACCTGGGGCTGCTGTAGCATTCTGATTCCACACTTGACAAGTATGTGTGTGACTGACTACTGGCACTGGAGGTACCAAACCTTTTTCTTGACTGAAGCAGAGCAGGAGTTAAACTTCTCACTGGCATCACAGGAGTTAATGGAGAAGTATCAAGACCTTGAGAGAAAAAAGTATATAGATAAATATATTGATGTGGGTATACACACAAACCTTGATCCAAACACAGACTGTATAAACTAGCTTCACGATATGTCAAGATTGCTTTAATATTGCTATATTAAATCACTTTCAATTGAAGTACACAAACAGCTGATGCAACTTGTGTAAAATCCTAAAGACAAATCTTGAATTAAATAGCTGTGCATTAAAAAAAATAATCAAAAGATTGCACTAGTAATTCAGCTGAAGAAGTGTCAGTACTTAAGTACTGGAGGAACGGCAGACAACAAGACTACTAGAAACACACCTTTATCAAGTGGGTCCAAACTATTCATGTAAGATTAAAAACCAAAAAACAGATCACCTTATAGCAAAGAGCGTTACTCAGTACAAGATTTGGTATACTTACCTGTTTTGAATAGTTTAGCTGAAAGAGGTGTATTTTCCTTTTCTACCATAGACAGGGGAGAAACCACTCCATGCAGACTGTCAGATGCAATACTTGAATTGGGATTGATTGGCATTTTCATTCCAACAGGACTATACTATCAAACAGGAAGAAGCATACTTAAAAGTTAATGGAGCTGGAACAACGCATCCAAGATCGTGAGTGTAACTTCATACATTCTGTATTAAATTTGCAACGGAGCTTAGCCATGACCATTTACCCAACTTTTATTTTTAAATCACAATTGGTACTCAGCATTTTGAAATATAGTCCCAGGTAACCACTCCAGATTTTCAAGGTACTGAAAAATACAGGTCATTCTACCAGTTGGCAGAAGCAGCGTAAGAATAACCTTACTCTTCCTATTTAAGATAACAAAAACAGAATAACAAAGTACTTCAAAACCAGTAAAAATTACTTACAAAACCCAGAGAGCTGATAAGAGACAACAGTTGTCCTGGAGTACGTGAGTAGTCATGTTTTGGCTTTGCCATTGATGGTGTAGTAAGGATATCTATCATGTTTATCTCTACAAATGGATTTGAAAAAATTAAGCAGGTCAGGTTCACATTGACTATTCAGCTCTATTTTCTGCTGCTTGAAAACAGCGTGTTCAGATGCTGAAGCAGTGATCTACAATCTTCTGCTAGACTAGGCTCACTTCTTCACCCTCCTCCTGCTCCTTCCATTTATTTGGGTAAGGTCCCAGTTCAGTTTGGAAATGAATATACACAAGGACAGAGAAACATGCATTGAAGGACAGAAATAAGCAGATACACCAAGAAAAAGCCAGAATTACTCATTCAGTCAAGTTCTCTTAGTGGATTTCATAGAAACTTTGAAATCCATATCCCTTAAGAGAAATGGCTCCAGATCATTTTTCACACACCTTTGTCCCAAAGAATAAAAATTAGCCTCAGAGTGCAGTGCACAGAACAGTTTCTTTACTAGCATGCACTCTGTCAGTACTTACCTACTAAAAATCAGGTATTAGTGTAGTGTTTGGGCTTATTTAATTGAAAGCTGTCTGCTACAAGGATGCAAAACATTCAAGAACGTGGAATTGTGTCCAAAAAAACCACTAAGAAATAGAAAGAATAGGATAGGGATAAATCTTACCTCTGTTCAGAGTAACTCTGGAAAGCCCAAAATCTGTCAGCTTTATGTGGCCCTGATTAGAAATGAGCATATTGTCTGGCTTCAGATCCCTGAAGACACGAATATAGTTGCAGTCAGCAAAAGGCAATTGGGCAACATTATGGAAGTCACCCAACCAAAACCACATAGCCCAAAACACTTGGCAATATTGCTGATTCTCAGCAATAAGGTGCCTCTCAGCCAACAGAAATTTCCAGTTGGAGGGATACACCAAAACAGCTAAAAATGTCTGGCTCTAAATATTGGACAAATGTCTCGGGGCTTGTAACGTCACCGTGCATGTCACATCAGTTGCACATTCCACTATATGGAGGGTTTAATAAGTGCTCTTGATGAGGACTACCATTGCAACATCTACTAATGTGTAGCTCCTACATATGAGAGCAAGCACGATAAGCAAAACCCTAAGAGTTCACGTGTTCTCTGCAGCTCTACTGAGTGCAGCAAAGAACATTGGCACTACCAGGAGAGCATCAGAGCAGTCAGTGTCCCTTTATCCTACAGTTATGTGCTTGCAGTATCCAGAGGGTTCCTGAACTAGCAGGCGCTCAAGTGCGACAGGGAGAGAAAGGGGCCTTAGCAGGCAGCACAGCTGTGTTAATACAGCACTGCACTGGGGAAGGGAGGGAAGGGGAAAACAGTGTATATTTGTCTACTAACATACGTGGATAGGTTTTGTATTTTGGTGTTTTATGACACTGCTGCAATGTACATGTGCAAAAAAGCTTCAGGAAACTCTAGCAAATGAGGTAGCCGGTTCTACAGAATGGGCTATTGGTATGTGTTTGAGGGAAAGCGGGAGACAAACTCCACTGACATTAAGCTCTCAATTGCAAAACAAGCAAAAACCAACCATGTTCTATTTGGTTCTAGTTGCTTTGCAGTGATTTGCCTGAAAAGGATCATAACCTCTTCATAATCAATAAATAGTTTTTCTCCAATAAATAGGAAATAGCAGTCTGAATGCATAACTACCCTGTTTTGCACAGCAATACTTGCCTAACACAAAATGGATCAAAACATGACTTTAGTCAGAAATCCATCACTGGCAATGCATGCCAACGATCCCATACTGCCTGAACAGCAGACTGCAGTTGCTGTCTGCCATACGCATTCCACAAACAGATCTGCCTTGTCACACTGCATGATCAAATAAATAAACATACAGGCATCCTGAATGTGTTCATCCTTAGTAGCAAAGTAAAGGCCATACAGTAAGCGAGTAATTAGGGCAATTACGTTTATTCAATGAAACTCATGATTCATTCTACCTCAATTAACAACAAATAGTAAACCACAGTAACCACTATTGTTAAACTAAAAGAAAAATAGTTTACTTACTTTTATTTTCAAAAAACTGAAAAACCCAAACTACCAATTCCTCTTTTGTAACAAAAAGCAGGTTTTACCTGTGGATTATTCCATGTCTGTGAAGATAGTCGAGAGCCAACGCTGCTTCAGAGATGTACTTCACAGCCATTTCTTCATCAAAATAGCCATAAATATGGAGAAGAGATTTGACATCTCCACCAATAAGGTACTCCATTACCTGCCATTCAAGTATTTTAAATGTAACATTAAAATATATTTCAAATTTGCAAGTAAAATAAAAAATAGCTTTCACCTCCAGGAAAGTATCGTTTCAAAGATTAGAAGCTCATAGAAGCTTCCCCATGGTAGCTTACTTCACGTTCCCACACAAAGCTTTTTACTTGGATAAGACACTATACATTAGTATTTTATACTACTTGCCTAGCTTACTTTCTGTAATAAAGTTTTCAATTAACTTCCAGAAGATTTTTGAATTATTTAAAAATAATTTGCAAAGCACTTCTGTGATACTCAAGGCCTGAACCCCCAAACCTGTTTTTAGACATTAATATAGTTCTGCACATTATTTCCAACGCTATCATAGAACACCACAACCATTTATTTACTCACCAAATAGACATTATTAGCTGACTGAAGTGAGTAGTATAAGTGCACAACAAAAGGACTTTTACTAAGAGCTAATGCATCCCTCTCTGCCTGGACCTGGTGAACCATGTTTTTATTGATCATGTCTGCTTTTTTCATCACCTGGAGAGGGAAAAAAAATCAAGTAGATGAATACATTCTTTTCCTATGTCAACCTGCAGTTCCAATTAATTTATCTTTATACTTCATGCTTATGTGCATATAAGTGTCTCTATAAATAAAGCTATAATTTCATATAACAGAATTCTAGGACAGAGGATATTAGAGAACATTTTTCATTGGTCTTTTTAATTCAGCCTGAATGGAAATTATGAATGGAAGTCTGCACACTCTAGAAAATTAGTGAATAGTTTGTATCTGAAGTTAAGCTGCCCTTCGCTATCCATCTCATCTGCAATATACAACTTGGAACCAGGAAAGAGTATCCAATGCTTAAAGATAGCACTGCTGACCAAGTTCTTCCCATCTCTTCTGAGGAGGCAGTAACTGACCCAAGACTTGAAAACAGAGTACAACAGTAAGCCATTCCATCTTGGTATCAAGTGCAAGACAGCAGCTCCCATTCCCAACTTCACAGAGAAAGCAAGTGAACTTGTACTTAAAGTTTACAATCAAGTCAGCCAACAAACATTTGTTTTCTTGAGAATTCTCAAAAAGGCATACAATTTATGATGAAGAAATAACAAACTTAACTGTGAATTAGGTTCTAGCTCCTGTACTGAATTGTTCTATTATATATTGATGCCCACTCCATATTAATCTTAAAAAGAAAAGGCATAATAGCACAGTTGATAGGTATTTAAGCATACATTGCATACTCGTTGGAAGTTCACTTACCTCCAACATCTTTAGGCTGGATATGTATGGTGATAGTAAAGCCAATTTAATTTCTCTTCTACATGCAACACAAACTATAGGTTGAGTCCACAGCCATCAATCACCACTATTATGAATTTGATAACATAGCAGCAAGACCTGAGTGCAATTTGATACCTTCTGCATAAGTGTTAACCTTAACTGTATGGGTATTTAACATATATTAAATTTTGTAGCTGTGAGTAATCCATAAGCTTCAATGCGATATGGATAAAGGATTTACACAGAAGTTTTTCATTCATAATGCTCATAATAAAATTTTGTAAGATGCTAAATCAATGTAATCGAACTTTTCATGCAACACAAATCACAAAAAAAACAAATGAATCCACAGCTACCATCGTTATCAAAGTTCATACAAAAAATACCAAGACATACACAAAATGCATCAAATTACACCTATAAAATGTTGACCTTAGCTTTACAAATATTTGGCAAATGTTAAATGTTGTAGCTGCAATCAATCCATAAACTTCATTGCACCAGCAATAAAGGATTTCACATAGAAGCTGTCTGGTCATAGTACTCATAATAAAATGATACAAGTAGACATGCATAGCTTTGAACTGTAAAACACCCAGTTTTACACTCGCTTTGTGTGCTACGAGCCAGGTTGTAAACCTTTGACTGCAGAACGAAGTTTTTACGACTGAGAAGCCTGTTTTTTCCCCTGCGCGCGTTAAAAACGCAACGGCTGGCTTCTTCAGACGTGCCCTCAGCGGGGCCGCCTTGCCAGCTCCGGCAGACCGACATTCCTGGTCGGTGTGCGGGCAGGGGCCGAGCAGCTCTGGGGCTGAGGTGGGCTCCGGGGCCGCCCCCTCACCTTGACGGCGTACAGCCGGCCCGCCTTGCGGCCCAGGTACACCTTCCCGAAGGCGCCGCGGCTGATGGGCTTCACGATGGTGAACTCCTCGATGGAAGGCGGCCGGGGACCTCCACGCGCCTCGGGCCGGCGGCGGGGCCGTTATTGTCACTGTCGTTGTCCTTGTCGCCACCCTGTCGCGCTTCAGCCGCCGGCTCCCCCATGCCCATGGCACCCCGCGCCCATTCGAAATGGCGGCCCGCCCCGTGACGTCACCGCGGGGAGGTGGCTGTAATGGCGGCTGTAACAGCGGCCGTAATGGCGGCCGGGGCGGGGCGAAGGGAGGCGAAGTGTAAGCGGCTGAGGGGGGCGCTGGGGGCAGCGCCCTCTGGTGTGGCTGCTGCTTCGTTGCCTGCGCTCGAGTCTGCCCCGCCGGTTGTGGCCGGTGTCTGCTGCTAACAGACTTTTTTAAGTTTTGCATCTAACCACAGGGAATGGTTAATAAGTGGCTGTAATTGGCAGGAGCTGAACAAAGTTGGTTGAAACGCTCTTTCAGGGTTGGTGAGTGCTGTGTCGGTGCCCGCATTTTGGAGTGATAGGCTCCTGTCACCATCTCTAGCCAGACCTAGTGTCTTATTATCTCCTCATTATATAGCCTTCCTGGCTTTATCAGAAGCACCCCTTGAAAATTTACTCATTCTCTTATATAGCACTTAAAAAAAAAAAAAAAAAGGCTTTGTTCTGTTATTTGTTTGTCTTTTAATGAAAATTTATTATGACAAACTGACAAAGGTCACTGTTGGTCTGAGTAGCTAACAACTGCTCAATCTGTCATCTAGATTTCTCATCTGGAAGTAGATTGACACTTGGAGGAACAGGTCGAGTGGCCTCTGGATTTCTGTGGGGTGCCTAAAGGTGTAGGAATTTAACAGAGTGCAGTGTGACCCATGAAGGAATTGGAAGGTAATATTTATTTAGAAAGAAACAATGGATTTGGTCCCACATGCTCATTTTCAGTTATGCTTCATGCATGCGTTTTCTCATACTTGCATACTGGCAAGCAGCAAGAGTTGAAGTGGTGCAGTCAGGATCACTTGTGTGCAACAGCACGCTGCCTGTCAAATCCCCCCTACCACTGCTGAGTCCTTGCTGTTCCTTGGCTTCCTCTGGACTGGGGATGACAAACTGCTTTCTGGGCAGCTTTTCTATGATCAGGAACTACTGTGTTGTGATCTGTTGCCTCCCTCCAATTCTTGTTACTCTCAGGCAGGGTTGCCATGTGTTTTCTTTGTTTGCTTATCTCCACGGCTACATTCTGCCTTCCCGTTGTGGCAGCAGGAACGGGAATAGCATATGCAATGCACTGTGACCTTGTGGCCACCCCCTGTTATCAGAGTATGGTCTTCTGACAAGCCATCTGTGATATGGCCTTATCAGAGCAGAGGCCTTCTGCTCTCAGCTTTAAGGTCATCAGTGTTTACCAGTCTTACTGCTCCCAGCTGTTCTCATGTTCTTTTTTTTTACCTCGCCCTGTCATTTTTATTTTGTTGTTGCATTTACATTGCTGTTAATTAATTTCTACCAATCATAATTGCTCTGTTGCGGCCTCAGCATTAGCAAAGAGCCATCCCTGCAAGAGGTTAATGCAGAACTACGGCTCTCTGTCTCTCTTTCAGATGCATATATCACTTACAATCCGATACTGCACACTGAAGTCTTGCTTGTACTTGTGGAGTGATAATTTAATGTGTAAATGTACAAAACAATGTTTTAAATAAACTTTAATGGTATCAGTTTATCATTGCCTGTGTTTGTCATTTAAATCTTCAGCATTAGTTTAGCTGTCATCTCTTGTCAGCAGCAATTTTATCAGAAAAGCACAGCTGACAGCAAGGAAGGATTGCCCCTTTTGGTGGCATCACATTCTGATGGTCATGCCCATTGTGGGACCATACGGTCCATCAGCATGTTACTCCACTGAGACAGCCTGGGAAAGGACCCTCCCTTCCCCTGAAGCATTATCAGCTGGGTGGAAAACTAATGGGGTGGATCCATGTGAATTGCCTTTTTTATATTGTTGGGAGAGGTTTCTGCCAAATCAGCTGGCTGACACACGTAGTTGTTATTGCCTGAGTGCTAGTGAAGGCAGCAGGGAGATGCACTGAAAGCTAGGGGGAGGCAGCACTGTGGCTTTGCTGATGCGAGATCTGTGTATGCAGGTGTGGAACAGTGCTCTTTGTGAGGAAAGGAACAGCAATGAAGAACAGCAGTCAGCTGAAAGAAAGAAAATGATAGTAAACACCAAAAGTAATTGGTGTGAACAGGAAGATAGCACAAGGTGGAGAAAAAGATGAATATCAAAGAAAATTTCTGCCATATATAGATGTTGCCTGTAAGATCTTCATTTAGATTACATTCTAACTGAATGTGAGTAACAATATTTAGGTTATTGATACATATCGTAATTTGTAAAAGTTTCTTTCTACATGCTGTGTACTCCAAGTTCCTGAAAAATAGTTTAATTACTTCAGGATGGCATCTCAGGTAGTGGTTGTAAGGGCTGATCCCCTTACTGACAGACAGCCTTGCAAACTCCTTGACCTTGATTGTCTGTGGGCTGACATATTTTTAACACCTTTTCCTTAAATACCAAAGTTAACTTCTGATCTTGAGCCATGTAGACCAACTGTAATAGGGAACATGAACTTTGGATAGGTCTGCCATATAATGGTACCAGAGAGGGCCTAAACAGGCTGGGTTAGGTACCAGTGGCAGCTTGGAGCTCAGAACAGCTTAACGGCCTGAGTGTTTTTGATGTAGCAGCTCCAGCAGGCTGTGTGGCTGGCATTTAGTCTGGAGAAGAGGAGGCTCAGGGAGGGAGACCTTATTGCTCTCTACACCTACCTGTAAGGAAGTTGTGGAGAGCTGGGGGTCTGCTTCTTATCACAGATAACCAGTGATAGGACTCGAGGGAATGGCCTCAAGGTGTGCCAGGGGAGGTTCAGGTTGGAAATGAGGAGACATTTCTTATCAGAAAGAGCAGTCAGACATTGGAACGGGTTGTCCAGGGTGATGGTGAAGTTACCTTCCCCGGGGGTGTTAAAGGAAAGGTTGGATGTGGAGCTCAGGGACGGGTTTAGGGGTGACATTGGTGGTAGGGAGATGGTTGGACCAGATGGTTTTGGAGGTCTTTTCCCACCTTAATGAGTCTATGATTTTGCTCCGTGTCTAGGGGCTACGTCCGCTGCTGCCGCCCTCATAAGCAACCCTCCAAGCACATCCTGCTCTGGGCACATACGACTGCAGCCTGGAGCCAGCGTTTAACCCAGCTCCACGCTGTAACCGTTGTTTGACCAGCCACCTGTTATTTGGGCTTTAGATGACGCCGGCGGCGCCACCGGGAGACGTGGGGGGAACGGGCCGGTTGCTGGGCGGCCCGCTTGTGAGGCAAGCGGAGCGCCTCCGGAAGCTTTTCCATCCGCAGCCGCTTCCGAGGGCGCTCCGGGCTTGGGCGCTGCCGGCGTCGGCAGGGGGCGGCCATTTTGCCGCCGAGCGGGGCCCTCCTGCTGCCGGGGCCGGGAGGAGGACGGGGGGCTTGTGGTGGCCGCCGCCCCTCGGGAGGATGTTTTCCTTCTCTACCGTGCAGCCTCAGGTGGGGACGGGGGGGGGGATAGCGGAGAGTAGCCGCAGGCCGCGCTGCCCCTTCGCGGTGCGGGGATGGCGGCGTTTAGGGGCTGTGGGGATCGGCTGGGGGAGCCCGGGTCGTTTTGGGGGTTGAAGAGGGAGCCTGAGGGGGCTGCGGGGCGGCAGAGCCGCGCCGGGTGTTGCTGTGGGGGGGTGCATCGGGAATCGTGGCTTGGGGAGGAGAAGGGTCCCCCCCCAGACCCCTCGGTGTGTGGGGGGGGAGAAGGGTCCCACAGATCCCTCGGTATTTGGGGGGGTGAAAAGTCCCACAGACCCCTCAATACCGGGGGGAGAACGGCCCCACAAACCTCTTGGCATAGGGGAGAGGAGGGCACGGTAACACCTCGTGGAATCAGAAGAGAAGAGCTAACCTATAGGTTTCATTTTTTATGACTCGTTTCTGTGGTGTAACCAAGGGGGTTAAGCTAAAGTGAAGTTGTGCAGTTAGTTGTCACGGGTTGCTGTGGAAGTTAAAAAGAAACAGCTTAGAAATGTGGTGAGGTAGTGAAGGAAAAGTCCTTTAATTATTTGTTACAGAAATGAATCCGGATGCAACCGGAAAGTCATCTTTCATCAGTCAGTGGGTAGGATGGGACTAGCGGGTTGCACGGGCTTTGGTCTGAGCCCGTGTTTTATCCTTATGCTTTGTGCTAGCGGGATTAGCGTGTTACAGTGTTCTGCTGTGGGCTTTGATAGTTCCTTCCAGATGCGGGGACCGTGTTAATTGCTTTGCTGGTGCCCTGAAATTGAGAGGAGGCGTGATGCAATTCTTAGGAGTTGTCACTCTGCACTTTTGTAGTGGGAAATACATGAGAAGGCCTCTGAGTCATTAGAGTGCTAGCTTTGGCTCTTGCAGGCTTTATAGTTTTACTGCAGCTTCCGAGTTTACTCTGCACAACTGATTCTGAGGGACTTTTCACGTCATGCAGCTTTGTCTGTGTTCTTTTTATTCTTTTGTATTCGTATCTATGGTATTTTATATGTTTTGTAATCATAGCAGGGGCTTAATCAGGAATTGCAAGGCACTGTTCCAGCAGCAGGAGCTGCAGCCCAACTCTTGTTACCTAGTGACACATGCTGACACCGGGGCGTTTTGGAAGTGTTGCAATTACTTGGACCCTGTGTTCACAGCAGACAGAGTCATCTGCTAGAGGAGGAGCCCTGATACTGGTGCACCTGGGCATCTGTACTTATTCATAAGATGGTGTTGCTGGGACCACTGAGTGTTGCTGAACTGCAGAATTAACTGTGATACACGTGTGTGCTTTGTGTAGGCTAGGTTGGTACCTAGCTTTGTTGCTAAAGTGAGATCCCAAGGGATAATCCTGACAGTCCTGAAGGGAAAGTATTAATTATAGTAGCAATTTTGTTTCCTTACTATTCTAGCAAGAATCCATAAAAGGTTGTCTGTTATTTTTTTTTGTAACTGAACATTGTCTTATATGTGAATTGAGGACAGTCTCTGTGTCACCTAAATGTTGATGATCTGTGCCTGCTTCTGTATTTGAAAAATCTAGTGATTATTTTCTTTAAACTATTATTGTGTTTGAAAAACAGGAAACGTAGCCTTTATTTTCTTCATCCAAGTTTTGTGAGCTTCTAATTTGTCATGCATACTTGAACTTTTTTTTTCTATAATTAGACGTGTCAGCTAACACCGTAGTGTTGAAACTAAGAAACATGTTGTTTATTATGCAATCCTCAGTTAAAAGGCAGAATCCAAGATATGTAATTCTAAGTTGTGGTTTGGAATGAAAATATGTTTATAATGTTTAAATTGTTTAAAGGAAACTTAAATCATTAATTTATTTTATTTGCACAGGCTACTGTTCCTCTGAGTCACCTTATCAATGCCTTTCATTCACCAAAAAGCTCCACTACTACTGCCAGCACAGCATCCTTACAGCCTGTCCAGAGGGACTCCTCGTCAGAGCATGATCCTCAGAACAGTGAGGTACTGAAAACCTTTGGAAAATGTGGTTTGCTTATAATTGAATTCAATCTCGGTAATACCAGTTCAAGTGAATTTCATGTTTGACTCATTTTAAAAAACAATGTAACAGGACTAAATGCAACAGACTCTTAACAGATAGAATATAACTTTATCGACAGAACTTAAGTCAATGTTTTGGCAGTAAGAATTGTACAAAAATTCTGTATTTAATTAATAAGGAAAAAAATGCAGCTAGTACCTATCTTAGTACTGATTTACAAAGCTGGAGAGGACCTGTTTCCACTTAATGCTTTTTGCTGGCAAGTAACAAGATACCTTTTCTGTTAATAAACCTGTTATTATCTTTTCAGTCTGAGTCCTAGGAAAGTGTTCCATCACTACTTTTGAGAAAACTGTCTGAAACTTAAAACTTGTTGAGGATTCTGGTAGATTAATAACATATTTGCGGGCTTTTCTTTTGACATCAGCTCTTGTTCTTAATGCTGAAAATACAGAGAGTGCAAGGTAGTTAGATCTTGCTATTTTTTTCAAATAATTTCTTGCAGTGTTATGACTAAGATGATTGTGAGGAAAAACATGGAGTCTCTACAACTAACTACCAAAATCTAGAAATTTGCTTCTGGTGATAAGAAGCGATTTCAGCAGGAGACTTGGATTTTTGCATGGAACTAAAAGCATGTTTCATCTATTCAGTTTTGTATTTGTCTGTCTACTCCATAGGAGAATCTTTAATTAAAGAGATTTTTTTCTTGTAATTCTTCCTCTTTAATTCATCATGTACTGGTTTGTTTGTTTCTATCATGACACAAGTATGAAAACAATAATTTAAAAAACTGCTACCAATGATAGGAACTTTATTTTTAAAAGAAGTTCTTAAAACAAGTTCATTAGACTATAATAAACCTAAGTTTAAGTAAAGGTTAAGCTCAACTTTCAAGTGACCAAATATTGACACAGTACGTGCAGTTGTAATATCGAATAGAGTTGAACTAATGGAATAGCAAGTCATTATCTGAGGTCACGAAGTCTCTATAGTATGAAGTTAAACCTGTATGTGGGGGTAGTAACATCTGAAGGGTCGTAGAAAACATTTTTCTGTAGAGTTTTCTGTGGGTTTATCTTTTTTTTTTTTTTTTAAATCTTCTTACACCCATCTCCCCCAGTAGTATTTCAGTAATTTTCTAAACAATTACTAAGCTGATGTAGGAAGGTTTGATCTACTCCTTCACACCATGTGTAAATGGTGTTTAAAAGTCTACTTTTTTCTTGAGTAGAAGTGGTCTTTAAACAGAGTACCGTGTTTATAGTTTAAAATTTTCTTAAACTTTGAATAGGGTGATATTGTAGATGCATCTAGAAGTCTGCTTTAAAATGGCTTCAGCTTTTGACATCTTATTCAAGTGTTTTTCATGTAAATCTCTTTGTTGGGAATCTAGTTTCATCTTAAAAGTAGAACAACGTAAAGCTTACATAAAAATGATTTAGGAAAAATGAAAATATAATCCATAACGTTCTAACTATCAAATTAAATTTCACTGCAGAAACATTTTGAATAGCTTGTCATGTAGTTACTTCTTGGTTAAGAAAACATTAAATCTAGTGCAGAGGTTGTATCGAGAGGCTAATAGGTACTTTAAATGGTCCAAGCCAACAGGAAAAACGTTCTTATAAACGTGTTTTTAAAAAAAATACCTATCTGAAATATACAATGTTAAAATTACTTTAATCAAGATCACTGCTTTCATAACTGAAGCAGATGCATATTATCTCTTGCTTTTTTGTAGTTTTTGATTTTTTTTTTCTGTAAGGAATTCCAGATCCTAGCTCCTACACTCTTATAAGTACAGACTTTTGCCCTTCACTGTGTCTTCCCACCTTATGGCTTTTTAAGGTTGAACTCTGGGTATAGTTTCTAAGCATCTGGTCTTCAAGTTTCTGCTAAATTTGCTCTACCGAGTTTTTGCAGGAAAGAAAAAGAGGTGGTGTGTGGGCTTTTGTCTTTTGCCCGCTTGAATAAAATAATAAGTGGATATTACTTGTACATCTCCCCCCTCACACCCTCTAGTCTCTGTCATAAGTATGAGAATGAGTTGGAAAAGAGCATTTTTTTTCCTGTGCCTGCTCCAGCCATGGGAGGTATTAAAATTGTGAATTGGGAAGAAAATTTACTTGCCATAAATGTACCCTGCTAATGAAAATGTCAATGTATGCATATGAAAAAGTTACCTTGTATTGACAATAGCAAATGTTCTTTAATTGTTTCCTTTCATTGTTCTCTTAACTTAAGAAATGGTTGTTTGTCTGAACTTCTTGGCTCAATGCAGCACTTACATTTTACAATTGACTTTGTTATTCTCATTTTTTCCCATCTAAATTAAGTAAATTGTGAACACTTATCTCTGTTTTGCAGTCTGTATTTAATTTAAGAGATCTGGGATTGTCTGATTTGAAACCTAACCAGTTCAGAGAACTCGTGAACAGGCTGCTTCCTGGCTACTATACAGAAAACAAAGTCTATTCGCCATGGCATACATCATACGTCTCTGCTGAGTCCTTCTTTGAAAATAAACATGGTATGTTTTAGAGTCAAGTGCTAATGAGAATCGATAAAATTAAATTATGAAGGTGAACACTGTGTTCTTCTGTAGTTTAATTTCTAGTGCTGTAGATAACTCGTAGTTCAAAAGTGTTTAATAAAATGTCTAGTTAAGAGACTAGTAATATGTTGTTTATTGTGTGCAGGCTGTCTCTAGAGTGGCGCTTGTTGAATCATAGGATTTTAAAAAATTATCTTTAGAGATTTGAACCCATATTTTGGAATAATTTCTTAAATTTCAGACTTGAAGTAGGTAGTTGTTAAATTTGTCTAAACTCAGCTGTAGCACAGGTGCATATTCTATTAGTGATGAGTCTGAGCTATGAATTTTGTCACCCGTTTGCTTCACCAATAGAATAAATCAGATTTTGTTTATCTACTAGCATAACACGTTCATGAACATCTCCAGTTTACATAAAGCTATTCATTTTTTGTTTGAAGCAACGCTACGTGAGCACTAAGTAAAAATGAATTCGGGATGACAGACTATTAACTGGCCATGTAGAGTATTTCATTGCTGGAAAAAAATGAAGTGTGTTTCTTTAAAGATGTTTTGTTGGGATTAGTCTTAAATACAGGCAGTAAGGGCATCATGAAGATCCCCAGAAGTGTGTTAGAAAAAGAAGTGTGTAGTTGATTGAGATACTGCCTATGTGGTATTGCAGTTGGGAGGAAGAGCAGAGGACTAATGTCTGACGGCTGGTAATGGGTTAATTTGTTTCATTAACGGGTTCTTAAAGGATTGTGCTAGAATAAAATTCATATTTAAGAAAGAAAAAATAACTTGTGTGAAAAGTAATGTTCAGTTGCCATAGGTCGTGCTTACATTTTGATACTATATTTCTACAGGTTTCGGGGATGTCTTTAGTGCTTTGCGCTCATCATGTTTGTACAGGCGGCATCCTAATCCCCTCCAAAATTTCTCTTCAGACCTTAGGTGTTGGCCAGGTATGAAACAGTAAACTGTACTTTTTCTTTATAACATATTTTTATTCTGGGAAGTTTTTTTTTCATTTTGTTTTAAAAAGGACTAACCCAGAAAATATTACGTTTCCAGAAAGAACCTTTGAATTGGTATTAGCACTGTAAATTGTGAAGATATTTTTTTGTATTTGAGCAGTATATTTCCAGAATTAAGTCAGTAATCACGGTGTTACTAGAGCATCTTGTTCAAAGATGTCAATATTTGTGGATAATAGTTTTAAAAGATGATAGACGAACTGGCTACTTTTGAATCAAATCTGTCGAATCTGGTATTCATCCGCATTAGCTTTCTAAGGTGTTTCATGACTTGTTTAAACCACTTCTGGATGATGGTGGGTAACAGCAGGGCTGCTTTAGCAAGAACGTAATCAGGAGCTCAGGGAGTTCAAATACTGTCGTCTGTTTAGCTCTAGGCTTTGTCTGGCTACTAGGTTTGGTTTGTGTCCCACAGTTATGAGAGAGATGCTGACAAAATAGAGATGCCCCATCGCTGGGCTACGAGAAGGGTGCAGATTGTAGTACATTTAAAGTATGGGAAAAGCTGAAGGATCTGAGGCTTTGAAGTTTTTAAAGGTTTTAAAGTTAGCAGAAGAGACAGCAAGAGGTGATCTCCTTGCCAGTGGAGCCATGTTAGTTACCCTTCTCTCTTGCATCTTGAAGAGGCAGCAGTTACAAGTAAAAGCAAAGGAAATTCCTGTAGGAAAATTTTCACAATGAGAATGATTAAGTTCTGGAACAGTTCCTCTGGAGAGGTTGTCTTCTGAGCTATCTGATCTGATGTTGAAGTTTGTCCTTTTTGGAGCAGAGGTTGGACAGAATGGCCTCCGGAAATCCCTTTTATGTGGTACTGTTCTATGATAGTAGAAGCCCTAGTTACAATTAAACGTTTGACTGCCATTGGTGATTATCTTAGAACACATTAGTGAAAGATTCCTGACTTCCACGATTTGTGTGGTTACATCTCCATCACAAGGTTTCCTTTGTGATAGAAGATGACCTATAGTGCTATAAACTCACTATATTTAAATGGTCTCATTTCTTTTGTCAGTTTCTAACAACAGGTCTAAGCCGTTCTAGTTCTCTCCAGGGCATCTTTTTAGCTGAGCTGAGCTTTTAGACAAAGCTTTTCTTAGAGCATGAATCTTCATTCCCAATTCCCATCCTTCTGGATTAGCTTTCAAACATTTCGTGTTTGTCAGCATGTCTGGATTTAATTCATGTGTATGTCTGTTGTATTCCTGGAGACAGTGATGACAGGGTTCACCAATTATCTGTAGTTCACAAAGTGAGCTCCTGATTATTTTCACAATAAAAATGTTATGGAAAAAATGCATTCTAAAACATTAAGTAGCATACTTGACAGTTCAGATTACAAGTGTTCAAGGTTGCCTAACACAGTACTAAAATGTGTTGGTTTATTTATACAGCTTATTTTATTAGATCCAAAAGTGTCTTCATACAATTTTCTGTGTGTTTTTTTTTGTTGGTCAAGCATCTTAGATAGATTGCTGTCTGCAGTTCTCTTTCTACCTTGAATATTTTGGGAAGATTATATTTGGTTTGATCAGGATAAAGTCTTTCTCATATTTAGTTTTTGAAATTTCATATTTTTTTGGTTATTACTGTTATTGTAGTAGTAGTAATGGATAGCTCTGAACTTTCTGTTTTTAAAGTTTACATACAATCACGGAGCTTTAAGACTTTGCGATCAAGAGCAAGACGTTTGCAGTCAACATCTGAACAATTTGCCGAAACAAAGAACTCACTTCCTTCACTTTTGAAGGTAAAAACAGGGAGCATTATCCAGTTGTGCAGGGCTTATTCAGACCATCTCTTTCTCTTGAATGAATCTCCACAATTTACCAAAAGTATTCTGTTTTACTAATGTAAAAAAAATTTCTTAACTTTAAAACTTGAACTAAATGACAACATGCCATTTTTCTTACTAATACACAATTTGCTTCATATGTCATGACTATAAAGATAGTTTCAGTTTTTAGGGTAGTAATTTAAATGTGAAAACACTGATTTAGAAATAAAGTTATCTGTATTCTGTTATTGTAGCTTTGTTTAAAATAACTTGGAGTCAAATTAAGTATTCATTTAAACAAAAATACAATTAGTTTAACATAAAAGAACATTATTTAGGTGATTCAGCATGTGATTGATGCTTTAAGGATATACTTATTTGTGGCAACTATCTTTTTAAGATGCAGAAATTTTAAGGTGGATGTTTTGATGGGTTTAAAACTCACTTGTATACACTTAATTTAGCAATTAACTCTCCAGACTTGGGGTAGCTGGCACTTACCAAAACCAAGTTAACTGAGGCACTCTTTGCTTCTAATTGGTTGTACAGAAGTCAGGCTAATTAAAGCGTGTTCTTATTTTATTTTTAAAATTTCTTTGAACTTTCCCATTCTTTTAGTCATACATGATTTATTTAATCTATGGTCTAGGTATACAATGAATGAAGATACACAAGAGCTAGTTCCATGCAATGTTGCTCTTAAATTCGGTAGGGTGACCAAGCTCTATCAAAACTATACTTTGAAGATATTTCATGTTTGGAAATAACCGAAGTTGATTTCATGAAGGAAAAAGGTTAAGCTAATAACTCCCACTGAATTCAGTATACAAAGCTAGTTGTGTGTAAGGCTGTCTTAGGCTATGTCTGTTGTTTGGGGCTCTGAACATTATCTGCTTAGAGCAAAAATCAGGATGACCCTGCTGGCACCACAGTGATTTAATGCTCAAACTACCACCTCTGTTGTCTAATTCCACAGCACCTGAATTAGATGCTTTTTCTCCCCCTCAACAATGCTGTTGAGGTAATAAGGTAAATATATATATATATATATGAAAACTGAGTTTACCCTAACATTGTTATGGAAAACATTTTAGGGCTTTATCCTGAGAAAGCGAAGAATTGATGTTGAGAACTTGGATACGCTAATGAAAACAAAAAACATCCCAGAGGCACACCAGGATGCTTTTAAAACTGGTTTTGCAGAGGGCTTTTTGAAAGCACAGGTATTCCTGCAAAAAACACTTGGTAAGTTGTTTTAGTTCACGTATTTTGTTTTTGCATTCAGAAAGTGGTTTATTCCAGCCTATTTTAAAATCTTTTTGTTTTCCTTTGCAGATTCCTTAAGAAGATCACGTTTGCTTTCTTTCTTTCTCTTTGTTCTTTGTTTTTATCTTGCTATATATTCCTCATTTTTACCTGGGAAAGGCTCTTTTTCTGATGCTGGTAAGTTAACTTTCTTTTTAAGCTCTTTTACTTGTGTTGTACTTCCAGTGGGCTTAGCTCAAATTAAATGTGTTTTGACATGATTGTTTTAGTATAACATTTCAGTGTACTAATGAAAGAGTTGTTTGCTGCTTTTGGCTACAGTCTTTTAAATGGTAATGTTACAAAATGTTTATGAATACAAAGTTAGCTTTTAGTGTTATTTTCTTTTGATGAAACAATTGTATGGAACCAACAGAGAAGTCTGATTGTTCACAGATTGTATTTGTCTTTGAGTTTAGATGATGTGTTACCTAGGTTAGCGTAGGCAAAATGGTTTGATTTTTATTTGTAGTCACAGCCTAGTTGGTGTTTGCATGGCCAATTGCCGTCATGAAAAATCTGGTGGAAATACAAGAATGATCAAAGGCTGAGTTAATGCAAATGGAGAATTTCAGTTTTGTGTTGAGCTGTGATCTGGTCTCAAGAAGATTTTGGTATGTGCAGAAACATTGAGGGCAAACTGGTTTTGTGTACCTGTTTCTGGATGCAGAGCTTTCTGCGCTACAAATGACCTAAAAGCATTTATCACTGAATTAACTGAAAATAATTTAAAGAATTTTTTTTAAATATATTTTATTCTTGCTTACATTTGTAAATGGAAACATTGCTTTTTAAAAGGCCAGGTATAAAGGTGGAGGCTTAACATATGCATTCAAGTACAAAGTACAGTCTTGGAACAAAATGACTTCATGTGTGTATTTTGCTCTTCCTCTTCTGCTGTTTGCTATTAGTACGCTTTCGAACATCAAGTATCTTTGATGCAGCAGTTGATCCAATCCAGCTGAAAAATGTTACCTTTGAGCATGTGAAAGGGGTAAGTTCAAAAGTTAATTGTGTGAGAATTCTTTTTGAATCGTCTTCGTGAGCCTGAAGAATGCCTTACTCTGTTAAAGGAACTTCTTTTTATGAACTGTTTTAAAAGACAGATATCTCATATTTGGATATGCCTGAAATCTTAAAACTGAAATGAACAAAGATATGAATGATAGAATAACATTTGCCATTTTTGTGAAGTAGAGAAGCAGTGCAATCATGAGTAACTGACTTGATTGCTTTGCTTTTCTCCCTGCCCCCAAGTTTTCTCAAGGTGTTTGAATCGAAGCAGAACTATATACCGACTTTTCTCTAAGGCATAACCTGTAGTTTTCTTTGACTTTTTGCGTTTGTTTTGTACTTGAAAGAAAACCAGTTCAGTTTTAAAACCTGGTAATTGCGTTTTCACATACTTAACCCTGAATGCTTGAGAAAGAAGCCTTATGTATATTTTGATTACTCAACACCAGGGAGGTTTTAAGTACTCTTATATTATTTTATATCTTTGAGGCATTTAATACTTTGAAAAAGGCTCACTCTCAACTTGTTAAATTTTTGAAGGCTAGAATAGCAAATAAGTTGAATTTTGAAAGTCAAGCCATAAGTACGTAGGTTCATGTTTATTTCTGTTCAACTGTTCTTTTGCTGTTGGTAGCAAAATGAGGACCTTCCCCTTAGATAAATACATAGCTTTGTCTTTTTAACTAGTCTAAGATCCTGACATAGGACTTTTGATTCCATATTTATCTTGTTGGTCAGATCTGGTCTTGAGCTGTTCAGTTATTCCTTCAGTTTATTAGTCATGTAAAGGGTTGTAGGAAATAGGTTAACTTATAGACACTTCGTATCAACACAAATTGTGATACAGTTTTATCTCCTCTTTCTGCTATGTATTTTTGTTCAAATAAACTTGTCTAAGTCTTTAATACAAAGGTTATTTACAAAAAAGATGGAATATTTTATAAATGCTTATTGATATTTCTTGGCATGTTTTTAATATGTAGGTTGAAGAAGCTAAACAAGAATTGCAGGAAGTTGTAGAATTCCTGAAAAACCCACATAAATTTACCGTACTAGGAGGTAAACTTCCAAAAGGTAAGAACCACTGTTCAGCAGATGTGAAAACCATATGTAGCCATGGCTATGTTTGTTCTATGTTGAATGACTAATTTACAGCCTTATCTCTGAACATTTTTTTCCTTTGGGGAATCAAAAAAGCGCATGACCAAGATGATAATAAATACCACTGTTTCATTTACTTTATATTTGGGGAAAAATAAATAGTAAAATAATGTTTAAATAAATTATTAAACATTTAAACGTATTTATTTAATTTAGTAAATAGTAAAAAAATGTTAGTGGTAGTAGATTTCCTTACTTGTTTAAAGTATTTGAGGAACAAATGCCTCCTCAAAGAGTGTTGTGAAAGTTTCTTTGAGGATACTCTTAAATGAGGTGCTTTCTTTGTTTAAGGCAGTTATGTTGCATGCTTCCTGTCTTACTGTCAGTTTCCCTATGTGTAAAAATTGGTCACCACTCTTACAGAGGATTGGAGATATCTGACATGTCACTGAGCACACATAGGATTTCAAAAATATTTACTGATAAATTTATGTATAACTGGTATTGATATATTTTGGAATAGAACTTGATGTGGCCCAAGGTCTCTTCTAGGTCTCTTCTTTTTCTTTTAGTGTCCATAGAAGGATACCTTTTTTTAAAGTTAATAGTTTCCTGTGACCAAATTTTTTAATTCTGTTTTCTCATTTGAGAAGTGTATATATATATAACATAAAATTAATATAAATACTCACCCAAGATAATGCAAAAAAATTCTCCAAAAATCTTCAAGTTAATTAATCTTGAAAAAAGAATCTGACAAATTCCACCCCCCACCCCCATTTCTTAATGATAACCTTTTAATGTTTAAAAAAAATGTACATGATTATCCATAATTGATTTTTCTCATGTGCTTAAAAATCTGACAAACCACAGCGTTGTGATATACAATCCCAGGTCAGGTCGCAGACAGGAATGACTTCTTCCTTTCCTTTCTGTTAATAGACCAAACACTTTCTTATATTTTTGTTAGACTTGTGTTATCTTGATAAACATCCAATATGAAGAAGAGACTATTAGGGATTCAGCTGCTAAACTCAGTGGTAACTTTGTGGAATAATTCTGGTTTCTGCTTTTATTTAATAGTCTTACAAGCCTTTTTTGTCACTGTTTAAATGTGGTTCAGAATATATCTAGATCTTTTAAAGGAAACTACTTCAAACTGCAAGTAATGAGCAGTACCTGAAACAGGATGTTAAGTTTTCTGAAGCAAATGTAAATTTCTTTTAATGCATGGAAGACCCATACCTGTATAATAAGACTGTGTGGTTTTGGTGTTTTTAACGTGTTGGTGACTTTTTTCTCTTACTTATTTTCTTTTAGGTATTTTGTTAGTTGGACCACCTGGAACTGGCAAAACTCTTCTTGCCCGAGCTGTAGCTGGTGAAGCTGATGTTCCATTTTATTACGCATCTGGGTCAGAGTTTGATGAGATGTTTGTTGGTGTAGGAGCTAGTCGCATCCGGAGTCTATTTAGTACGTTAAGTATTTGTGGTTTTGAAATCTTTTAACATGCAAGATTAAGTAGTCAGTGTGTACGTGACTTAGATTTCCATGAGCAGCAACTAACTGTAGAAACTTGCTGGTGGACAGAATGCAATTGTAGCAAAAACTATAACTTACAATACACTGGATGAGAATAAAAGTTATTTAATCAGAGCTGTAATGTTCTATAAACCAAACGGATTTTTTTAATTTGTCATTTAGCTATTGTAAAATGTAAATCACTGTAAATTGAAAGTAAATATAAAATTTAAGATAAAAATAGTGCTAACCATTTCAGGTATTCCCCTCATTTTTATATTGTCTCTTTTTTTCTGAATTAGAGCTGTAATATAGCATCACAGTGTAGCACTCACCTCAGGTTTCCTTTTGCACTCCCATCAACAGGCCCAGAATAAAGGGCTTTATAATAAAATTTAGTTGTCTCTCCTGTGCAAACTATCAACCTAAGCAGGTTTTCTGTTTTAAATGTTCAAATAAGTAATAACACAAAGGGTGTTGGCGGAGAGTCCAACTTCCTTTATGTTTAGGACTGAGTGTCAGGCACAGATAACGTAGAAGGTGGTTTGCATTTGTAGAAGAAATGTGGCTTTCTTCATCTGGAAGGGGAACAAAATGTAGTGGATGTGTTGCACCTTAAAATGTGCTTGTCTTTCTGTTGATTAAAGATCTGTAATTACTATTACAGATGTGTCTAGCTGGATGAGATGAATTGCATCCTGGTGTGAATGTACAAGTCTGTCATCTTAAAGTTTACAATTGCTTTTTTATTTTGTTAATGCTGGTAAGCTTGAGGGTGGTGTTTTTAACTGTCAGATAACAAGCATGCTCTATTAAAATAAGTTAGTTAAAAATAAGACCCATAGCATTTCACGTTATTTTTATTTAATAGGTTCATGTTTTGTACCTGAGCCTATGAAATAAACTGTTGTATGAGTTGATAGAAGATAGGATGACTTTGTTAATCTACTGCACTAGGAATTTTTTTGTACCATAAGAATATACAAGCTGATACAGAGATGAAGAACTTGCTTCTTTGCATTGCTTCATTTCAAAAATATATTTCATTCTGGGAGGCTAAAACTGGGACAGCTCTGGTGATGCTATAACACTTCATAATGCAAGAGTAATAGAGATACAAGAATCCTAAATTACATCATACACTTTCTGCTGCTTTGTGTGGTTGAAGTGTCTTTCAGCTATTTTTCTTTTGTCAGGGGAAGCAAAAGCAAATGCACCATGTGTTATATTTATTGATGAGTTGGACTCCGTTGGTGGGAAGAGAATTGAGTCTCCGATGCATCCATATTCAAGACAGACCATTAATCAACTTCTTGCTGAAATGGATGGGTAAATATCTGGATTCTGAGGGCATAGAAGGTGCTCACTGGTATTTTGAATATTTGCATGAATTTTTCTTCTTTGACAGCATTGATTTTTTTCATAACTTTTAAAAACACTTTCAAGGATATACATTTAAAATGATCTGTGACAACTTTCTAGTATTTGTAATTCATTCTGTATAAAAACACATTCTTGGCCTTTTTTCATACAGGTTTAAACCTAATGAAGGTGTTGTTATTATTGGTGCAACAAACTTCCCTGAAGCATTAGATAAGTGAGTATAATGCATTGATCATTTTTATGGTATGTATATGAAAAAAAAACCACAGAAAAAACCCACCCCACGACAATTTTCAAGAATTAGTGTTACAGCTGGAGATTTGTTTTCCCTTGAAAAATTTATATATTGATGCTTAAAAGGTCAAATTAAATCTCAAGAAATAGGCGACCTGCTTCTAAATATCTAAAACTTCTGCAAGTTTTTCTACTTAAATTGATTGGTTACATTCCTTGTTTACCATGCGTTTTAGTAGTTGCTGACAATAGTAGTTTACCTTATTTACAAATGCAAAACCACTTAAAATTGGTTGGTAATAAAACTTTCATCTGACTTTATAGATACAAATAAGGAAAATGCATTCTTTGCATCTGCGCACCAGACATGGTCTATATAGATGTCTTTAGAAAGATCAGATGGATTTGTCTTCCTCATATCTATTAGTAACAGTTTACTGTGACTTTTTAAAGACAATATATTAAATTATCTTTTTCCTTTAGTGCTTTAATACGTCCTGGTCGCTTTGACATGCAAGTTACTGTTCCCAAGCCTGATGTAAGAGGTCGTACAGAAATTCTGAAGTGGTACCTAAATAAAATAAAGTATGATCAATGTAAGTAAATACACTATTGTAATTATCTTTTTATATAACTGTTCATACTTGATCAACCCACTGATGTATTTAGTCCTTTATTTCAATAGCAGTAGTGTCTTTACTATGTATTTTAGAAAAAACACAAGAAATGTCTAGTACGTTGTGTTATGACAATTTTCTGAGGCAGGGTTTCTTTCCAGCCCCCAACAGGGTCATAGTGGCTTAAGCATTACACTTCATTTCTTCTAAAGCTGAAAGTTGTTGTTTAAACAGACAGTTCTTAAAATAATGATTCTCGTTCAGAATTTGATCATTCCTTGTTCATGATACAAGATTTTTTCAGGAACAATATGGACCCTAATGACTTTTTCTTTTTCCCCACAGCTGTTGATCCAGAAATAATTGCACGAGGCACAGTAGGATTTTCTGGAGCAGAGCTTGAGAATCTTGTAAATCAAGCTGCCTTAAAGGCAGCTGTTGATGGAAAAGATATGGTAACCATGAAAGAATTAGAATTCTCCAAGGACAAAATTCTAATGGGTAGGATTTTTATATACAAAAGACATAAATACGTTACAGCAGTTTTTTGTGTGATTAAAACTTTACAGAAGAAGAGAGGTTTTTGGTGTTGTTTTTATAAATAATCTTCTGTGTAGTTAATTCTGAATAGCATTTGAGACCTGAGACTAATTAGTATGTTAAAGCTAGTATTAAAGACATTCATTAAGGCTTGTTTGATACTCTGTCAAAAATGATGCATGTTGTATGTGAGCCTAGAGGCAAGACGTGAGTTTGATTTCCTCCTACTCCTCTGTTAGGAATAAGTGGAGGAGAATAGATGACCAGAAATCCAGAGCTAGATTCAACTAAGTTGCCATGTGGTAATGCAAAACTTGGAACATCTGCAGCGTACAGACCAAAATCTGGTCTGTTCATGCTTGAGAAAGGAAACGGGATTTCCTCAGATACCCAGATTCATTTTGATATACTCCTTTAAAAGGAGCTAGACTGCAGCGTATAGTTAGGTCTATTTTAGACATTAACTAACACTTATTAAGTGCAAAATGTTTACAAGTAGGATTTAAATTTTGCTTGCATGCTGTTCCACAGCTACTTTGTACTCTTGAGTATGTATAATCTCTGTATCATCGTGGTCAGCTGTACGAATGAGTTTGTTTCCTTCCTTTAAGGGCCTGAACGTAGAAGTGTAGAAATTGATGAGAAAAATAAAACCATCACTGCTTACCACGAGTCTGGCCATGCTATCATTGCTTATTATACTAAGGATGCAATGCCAATCAACAAGGCTACGATCATGACACGAGGAACAACACTCGGACATGTGGGTATTTCTAGAATTTATTGTTGGTGTGCTGTTAAGTGTTGTTGAGAAATCTGTCAACAATGTTGTTGTTGTACTTAGGTTGTAATGCATGTTGGGATATATTGAAATTTTCAGTTTAGGCAATCTCTTGGAAAGCTGGCTTTCTTTTCTGTGTGATACAAGTCTCTCTTCATTTTTTGAAATACGATCACATTTGCTTATATAATAACTCAAATATACAAGGAAAGAAATGTTTGATTCTGCTGCAGATAAAACAGCACTCAAGAGCAAGACTTCAGACATTCTTCAAAGGACCCAAAAGTAGCAGCACTGCTCACCTGTATTTTTAATACAAACATACTTTATCAAGTTGTTCTTTGTCCTATGTGACTTTTTCTAAACCTAATTGGTTACCTTCTTTCTAGCATAGATATTTTTAACTTTCTGTCCAAGTACTTGGTAGCTACTGTCAGGATAGAGAAACTTGTTTTCAATATATCGGTTTCTTCTGAACTTTATGAAAGTTAATGGATTCAGATAAAGAAAACCACTGCTCTGAATCCTCCAGGCAAGAAGTTAATTTGTGCTTAACCCAAATGTGGGGAATAAGGAGAAATGGATAGAATAGATTGTTCTGTTTCTGGTCCTACTTGTAAGCTTATGGTGTTAGGTTTAAGTAGCTTAATTTTATGCGATGATCATGGCCCAAAGGAAGCTATTTCACCTGGTAGACCAAGCACCTCGCAAGCAAACCTGATGAGTGCATAGCCTAGTAGGCAGCCCAGGGCATTCATGTTATTGCATTTATATCCTCTTTGGATTTGAACAAGAATACTTTTCAGATTATTTCAGTATTTCTTCTGTTTGTTTCGTGACCATGGTTCTGTATCTTCCAGGTATCTCTGCTCCCAGAAAATGACCGATGGAGTGAAACTAGATCTCAGTTGCTTGCACAGATGGATGTCTGCATGGGAGGAAGAGTAGCAGAAGAGCTCATATTTGGAAGTGATCACATCACAACAGGTCAGCTGATCAGTAGTTAGAATCTCTGATCAGAGCTTATGGGCAGAAGTGTTTAACTTGGTGTCAGTAATTAACTTAAATTTATTTGCTCTCTAGGTGCTTCCAGTGATTTCGACAATGCTACTAAAATTGCAAAACTGATGGTGACTAGATTTGGAATGAGTGAGAAGGTAGCGTGTCATCACTTCGTAAATACTGATAGGGGACACAGAAATGTTCTGGAACTGGCTGTCGGTGATGAGAGGCAAAGTAGTTCTGCTGAAAAAGAAGATTGTTCAGGCCTTGTGATTGGCCCTGCTATAGAGAACTCAATGAGAAAAGCTGTCCATTTGACAGTTTAAAAATCAGCTTGCAAGATCTTCACCTCAAAACAACCTTGAAACTTTCTAAAGTCTACAGGAAAAAAAAAAATCTAAACCCAAACGTTTTGGAATTGAGGATACTCTGAACCTGTAGGGCAGGGGGAAGGCGAATGCTGAGTTTTGTATACTTCTTAAGAAACCTTTTTAGTTATCATTATTGGCTGTTAAGTGCTAGTAGTCTGAAGTTCTTGCTTTCTTTTTGATTTTCTTTTTAAATAAGAAAACACTTAAGTTTCTGTACTATGACCTATGGAAATAGAACTCTGCGGTGACTATGCAGTTCATGAATATGCTTCTTGTTTTGCTGATTCTGTTTCAAACGCTTCAGTAAACATTATTTTATTTGTTTGCATGTATAAGAAATGGGTGCTGAAGCTCTTACAGAGTATTTTGTGTTATATTGCAATAGTGGCAAAAAGATTTTTTGTTTGTTTGTTTAGCTTGGTGTTATGACCTATACTGACACCGGAAAAGTTAGCCCTGAAACTCAGTCTGCAATTGAACAGGAAGTAAGAACACTTCTGCGGGTAAGATTCTCCCCTTCACTCTAACACATTTCTTTTGAAATGACTTGAGCATCAGCTCACTTGATTACTGAATTTGTAATGTGTACCAGTGAGAAAACATAGGTGGTTGAAAGTAATTCCCAAGTATTTAATGTAGCTGCAACTTTGAATCTCTTCGTATCAAAACTTTTTATAAATTGTAATGCAGGAGCAGTGGATAACAAGTTGATGGTGTTGGGTTCTTAGTATGTTCCTTAGCACTTCCTCTTGTGTAAACGCAAGGATTTGTATTTTGCCTGTTTAATTCACAGGAAAAAAAATAACACTTTTTTTTTTTTCAGAACAGATGTGAATGTTGTCTTTTCCTCCCACATTTCATAACTTGCAGCTAAATCATTTTGTGTAAAAACAGAGAAATGGCCATATTAGTTCAGATCAGAGAGTCATCTGGTCGGGTATCCTGTTCCTCGCAGGCATCAGAATCAGATGTTTAGGGAAGTTTATATCATTTAGTTATCTTGGAACTTCCAGATCTCTGTTCTGGTATTTGGAACTAGTTTGGTACAGGTGGGAGAATTATTTATATCCGATAACATCTAAACCATTAAAACTTTTTTGCTGAAGCTGTTTCTGAACTGACTTGGTCTGTCTGTGTAGAACTAAAAGTTAAAATTGAAGCTAATTATGCTGCCAGTGTATTTCTACTTGAAGCAACTGATAACAAGAAGTTATCTTAACAACAAGGGTACCTTTCAGCTTTGTAAAAGTACATCATACTTGGAGAGTTTGATAACCTTCTGAAAACTTTAGGCTTTGAGGGAATATTTCTTGAATGCTGTAACACTGTCCATAATGTAACATTTAATATATTTAATAAGCACCTTTTCAGATCTTGTAAGTCTCTATGACGTATGGAAAAATACTCAGACTCGTCTCTGGATTTTATTTTCAGTTGTAACTTTTGCAAAACGCAAAGGTGGCATACAGCTACATTTTCTTGAGCAATTATGGCAGCTAGGTTTTAAGTCTTTGTGGGATAGGGGCTGTGCTAGCTGTGCTATGTAAGGCACAACTTTAAACACGAGCTGTATTCACCCAGAAACAACTTTTTAAATAGAATATTCCTGTTACTTTTGTTCTAAAGTTTTATAACCGTCTTTTACCTTCCTTTTTTTTTTTTTTTTTAATATCAGGACTCATATGAGCGAGCAAAGAACATCTTGAAGATTCATGCAAAAGAACACAAGAATTTAGCAGAAGCTTTACTGAAATATGAGACTTTGGATGCCAAAGAGATCCAAATTGTTCTGGAGGGAAAAAAACTAGAAGTAAGATGATGACTTGTGTGATACAGTAACTGATAATCTGAAGAATGTACATCTAGCAATGCAGTAGTCTTAAGCAGCATAGCTTTTTTTTCCCTTCCTGATGTGTGTATGGCATTAGTGACACGGTAAGATTCTTCTGTCTCTTGTGAGCTTCTGTTACTTATCTATTGTGTCTCATCAGAATAAGACACAAAAATAAAACAGGTTCCTCATCTTCTGCTCCATCTACTCTTCCCACAAGAAGTTATTCAGAAAGATAAATCTCAGGGTTGAATTCAGGGTTTTGGTTTCGTCAATCGTGTTGAAGCTGAGAAGAAAAACGTGCAGATGTACTGGTGTGTTTTGGCATAGGTTCCTGGGTCACACCATAGCAGGTGCGTTTGAAATGAAACCCCGTAATATAATAGGGAATGTTTTATGGGTAGTGACAAATTGACAAGTAAATCAGTAGTATGAAGTCTAATGCTCGTAATCTGTTTTGAGGTTAGAGATCACTTTTAAAGAAAACTTATTTAAAAATGTAACAAAATATCCGTATAAGTGAAGCAGCTACAGAGTGCATCTCTATTAAAGGGAATTATGAGATTTCCGTGTTAGACTAAAATATTAGTGATTGTCTTCTCAGTGCTCTTGGGGTTAGAATACACACGTCTGGGAGAGGAATTTTGATGCAAAACCAATAACAGGCTAAACATGTCTAAACCTCTTTGGACCATGTTTTGGGCAGAACCATGGCAGGGATAAGAGAAATACCTGTAACCTCTGATGTGCTGCTGACGAGATTCTTTAAAAATTTTTATTACTGCAGTAGATGGATCTGATTTGATAACAATGCTTTTATACTGCTGGAGATTCTACAGAATTAGTTTCTGCTAATACTATGTATGAGCGTTTGATAATCCAACAAAGAATTTCTTCAAAGAGGACAATATTGCTCACTAAAATGTAGTTCAGAAAATGTTTGAAGCATGTGTTTCAAATAACATTCCCAGTCCTGTTCAATAGAACTAGGGAAATAAAACTTCTTTTCCAACCATTACAAGAAACTTCTGGAAATCCTAGGCTCATAATAAAAACCAGTTTCCAATCAAGTAGAAGTGATTGCTAGCAATTATATGGCAGTATTCTTCTGATCCCATGGAACTGGTTTTTAGGAGTAACACAACTTTATCATAATCTTTCTGTACAATTAGTTGTAGACTCCTGGGAATATAAACTTCTGTTGCAGAGAAGGCCTTTATTATTACGTTAATGTTGAAGGTTAACATAGTTGGAGATGAAAATAGTTGGGCCGGTGCCAATAAGTGTGAATGGAAATTGGTAACTACATTTAAAACTAGAGTTAACATATTTTAGAATTTTCTGGGTGTAATGCTTGATTATAGCCTAGTTTTCCAGTAAGATCACGTGTTTTTTTTTCTTTCAAAACTAGGATAACTTTCTATTTGCTTATTTTTCCATTGTCAGCTAGTGTAGTGACATCCCCGTGCAGCGTGGGAGAACTTCCAAACATTATAAAACAGTATACCAAATGCCTAGGCTGACTAGTTACAGTTGTACATGTATTTTAGAAACATGCCAATGGAAACAGAAATATACTGCATATTTGGCATCTGTTTTTGGAATAATAAAGGTTAAATTTAATTATGAGCATTGTTTTTTTTCCTTTTATTTATCACTGTATATTGCTACAAAATGTAATACAGACTTCCCTACTATGTAAACTAAGGTATTATAAAACATTTGAACCTGTAAATAAATTTAATAGTTATGGCAAAGCTTCACTCTCTAATGATATTTCTGGGGAACATTCTCCCTAGAAATTCAGACCTCTTTTTCAATACGTGCTTCAGTAATGGGATTTGGATGGGATTTTTTCCAGCTAAATAATGTAAATCAGTATTAGAAAACAAACCCCTTTCACTTTTGAAGTCACTAAAATCTCTATCGAATGATCTATTTTGTGGCACAAGTCCTGAGCTCTAACATCTTTCTTTCAAATGTTGCTTGCTATATGTGAAGATTAAAACAAGCGGAAGACCAAATAAGAAGCTGGTTTAAAACTGTTATCCCTTGTCCTATCACTATGCTACCTGACTCCTTCCCGATCTTTCCTCTAGGTCCCCCTTTTAAGTACTGAAAAGGCTGCTAGAAGGTCTTCCTGGAGTCTTTTCTCCAGGCTGAACAACCCCAACTCTCTCAGCCTGTCTTCACAGTTGAGGTGCACCAGCCCTCTCATTATCTTTGTGACCCTCCTCTAGACTCTCTCTGATGGGTCCCTCAGCCTTTCTAACGCTGGGGGCTCTTGAGCTGGATGCAGTACTCCAGGTGGGGTCTCATGAGAGTGGAGCAGAGCAGGAGAAACTTCCTGTGACTCCTGGCTGTGCTTCTTTTGATGCAGCCCCACATATGATTTGGGCTTTCTGGGCTTCAAGCATGGGTTGCCAGCTCTTTCATTGACCTGTACCTCCAAGTCCTCCGCATGGCTGCTCTCAGTACACTCATTCCCCAGTCTATTTTGATGTTTGGGATTGCCCTGACCCAGGTGCAGCACCTTGCACTTGGCCTTGTTGAGCTTCATGAGGTTCACACGGGCCCACTTCTCAAGCCTGCCCAGGTCCCTTTGGACGGCATCCCTTACCTTTGGAGTATCAACTGCAGCACTCAGCTTGGTGTCATCTGCAAACTTGCTGAGGGTGCACTCGATCCCACCACCTCTGTTAATGAGGATATTAAATAGTACCATTCCCACTGTGGATCCCTGAGGGATACAGCTAATCAGCAATCTCCACCTGGACATTGAGCTGTTGATTGCAACTCTCTGGATGCAGCCATCCGGCCCCTTCCTTGCCCACTGAATAGTCCATCTCTCCAGGTTGGAGACAAGGATGGTTGTGTGGGACTGTGTCAAAGGCCTTACAGAAATCCAGATAGATGACAGTTGCTGATGTCCACGTGCACTGATGCAGTCACTCCATCGTAGTAGGCCACTAGATTAGCCACGCACAATTGGTGAAGCCATGTTGGCTGTCTCGAGTCACCTACCTGTCTTTCATTTGCCTTACCATCGCTTCCAGGAGGATCTGTTCCATGATCTTCCCAGGCACAGAGGTGTGTCTCACCTGTCTGTGGTTCCCTGGGTCTGTCTTTCTGCCCTTTTTAAAAATGGGAGCGATGTTTCCCTTTTTCCAGTCACTGGGGACTTTGCCGGACCACCAGGGCTTTCAGTTTGTACTGGAAGTTAACTGATAGTGTCTGGGTGATGTGACTTCCAGTCTGCTGTCCCCACCAACATGCATTATGAAGGAAAGGGGATTCTGCTCTACTAGGTCTATGAAACAGGTCACAAATCCAGATGGAACGAGGCTTCGTCACACTTGCTACAGCTTTCAGAAGAACCATGCCACAGCTGTAGATTTGGACTGAATGGTTTTATACCTCCTAGATTCCTTTTTTCCCCCTAAATCACAAATACTAGTTGCCATTATTCAGTTGTTTCTGACAGGTAGCTCACTAAACTGGTGACAAATTACATGCTGGCTCTTCATTCGGTGTTTTCATTCGGTCCCTACAGGTTAAACACCTTCATTTGTTATTAACTCACATTTCTGTGAAAGCTCCTCTGTTCCGTTGCTGCATCAAAGGATGGGTTGTCACAGATAAACACAATAGAATTTATGCATTTAGTTTTAGAACAGACCAGCTGGGTTGCTTTTATTTTGCCCTCAACCAGGGAGTGATTCTAGTAAATTCTAGCCCTGGCATGCCAATGGCATGCCATCTAGCACTACAGCTACTCAGGAGGACCACAGAAGTTCAGTCACCTACAGTAATCCCTTCAGAAAATGCAGCCAACAAAATAAACAATCTTATTAAAGCTACACGTTGTTTAATCCAAGCAGGAAAACTGCACAGCAAGAAAAGATGCATGTGAAAACGAAACGTGTCAGTTTGTCTTCCCTAGGGGTTTCTTGTGCTGCGTTAGGAGCCTGAGCAGGCTTAAGTCTCCCGAGGGCTTATGAACCACTGCAGTCTGACAGTGCTGACCTCTTGATCATCTTGCTGTAAAACCTCAAGGTTCGAGTCTCTTGGGGAAAATTGGCTCAGTGTTGGGCTGAGTGACAGCATCAAGGTAAATAGCCAGAAGATGAAAACAATTAGTTGTTGCCCCCTGTGTACATCTACTGACAAAACTGTAACGTAATCCATGAAGCTGGGACAATATTCAATGTTTATAATAATTTAATTTCAATACATTCAGTAAACAATTCATAAAAAAAGGTTTAACAACATCAAGGTTACAAAGTCAAGCACACAAAAATAGAGAAAATGTACATCTGTTCTGTGCGCTTTCATACCTTCTGTTATTTGCTGCTTGGCTTTTCTTAAGCCTTTGCTTCTCTGTTGTATTGTTCCGTCCTTCATTTCTTATATTCCCTGAAAGCCACTGCACTTTAATCTACATACAATAAATATATAATATAATATTATATGTTTAACTCATGGACAGTCCTTATTATTTCTATACCTAATCTCTTGAACTTTAGACCTGCCAAAGTGTCCAAAAAAGGTTAAAAATACTGGAATGAAAACAAGACCATGAGCAACCCCAAACAAAATAACGAGAAACATAATCTTGAAAAATGTTCTAAAGATGTAGGTTTTTGCTGCAGCCAGGACCACTACTCCTAATATAGTAGAAATTGCACCTTGTAATACTGGGTAACCTAGCTGGTGCAGAGCTCCTATCATTTTTTCATTTGCTGATGACTCTTTACTCGTAACAAAGGCATAGGAAATATGAGCAGAAAAATCTACTGAAAATCCTATACAAATGACCAGGTTGATCATGGATATGGAATCCAGGTTGACATCCCAAAATGTCATGAAACCAGCAACACCGACTATAACAGAAGCTATAGCAAAGGTCACCCACAAGCAACACAGCGGGTTGGGAATAAGGAGAAGAGAGACAACGAGCATTGCCCCAGCAGCAACGACAACATTCTGAATGGTGTTCTGCACTATGACCAGGTATTGGTCGTAGTATATGAATGCTGGGTGGTACACCTTTAGTGAAATATTGCATTGCTCAGCTTTGTCTCTTAACTGATCTAAAAGATTTTTCTCATCAATGGCTGACATAACATTCACTGTCTGGACGAAGAAACGTGAAGCTGTTATTTCATTGTGAGTCTTGTTAATGTCCCACTCAAAACTGGAATAGCTCTGGAACAGTGTACTTAAATTATTCATGAAAACATCCTTATTGTTAATATTTATGGAAAGGTTTTCAGCAAATGCTATGTATGCTCTCAGCCATGACTCTGTGAGGTTCTTATCTACATAGGAAATGTTCTCTATATCCTCTATGCATGTCTCAATGTCTTCACGAACATGCTCTTCCCAGTAACTTACATTCTTATTAATAATAACCATGACCCTAGGTCCATATTCTGAGAAGTATTTGTCATCATCATCATAGTATGGAATAACGTAAGAGTCATCACTAGCCAGATTTCGAAGATCTATGCCCTCCCTTATTTGAGTACACCCATAAATACTGCCACCCAAATATGCTCCATACAGCAACACCACAAGTAGCTTGGTCCATTTATCTGTCAAGAAAGGACCATAATACTTTTTAAAGAATAGGCTCATTGGATGTTCACTCTCTGTCTCATTGGTTTTTAGCTGAGATGATTCACTAGAACAGCTGCCTATACAACATGCGTTATACAAGCAGGATGTCTTTCCTTGCTCCACTGGCATACAGGTTAACCAGTGTCGGTTTCCTTGCTCCCTTTTATCATTCAGAACAATAATTGCCCCAAAGAAGGTCATGGTATATATATAGCAGAAGATAAAAGCAGTGCCAGTATAGAGACAGAATGATTTCACAGAAGGAAAAGCAGTCCAGGTGCCAATGAAGAAGGCCAAGACATCTGTGAGAGTGGTGACTGTCACAGACAGCGCCGCTTCGCTGTAGGTGTCGGCCAGACGAGATTTAATGTCCGTCTTTTTTGCACTTTGTTCCCAGGAAGCGATCATGATGAACATGTCATCGACACCAACACCTGCAAGAAAAAGAGTTAACCCTGCATTGCACAAGGCAGCTTCCCCTGACACCCAGCAAAAGCACAAAATAAACAGCATTTAAGGCTACATGGAATTAAAAAAAATAATAAAAGAGAGTGGGCTACTAGCATTGCTTTAGTGCTGATGCAAGTTAAACATACAGGAAAACACGTCCTTTGTATGCAGATGGCTCTGTTACCTTTCAAAAACTCATAGTGACTGGATGGATTGTTGATCTCTCACCCTGTTCTGCTGAAGGACTGAGCACTCCTAGTTCATCGCCTGACAAGTGTTTTGTGTCTGTTGTCCATGTGCCCACAGATGCAAATTCCAGATTTATACATCGTTTATTCTGATGCTTTACTATTCTTATCAGTAGAAGCATCTCCTACTGTCCCTGGCATCTCTTCACCACTGCAACAAATTAGACCAATAATTTCTTGCTCTGTCTTCAGCAGACAGTGAGAAGCTGGAAGAAGTCCCAAGCACTTCAAGAGGTACGAAGAATACACAGCAAGTTTGTTACACTGGCAAAATACTTATTTAATTGCTTTTAGAATTACAGCAAGTCAATGAACAAAGCACTCCACTTGAGAGAAAAAAAAAAAGCCCGAAAGGACTGCATGAATAGAACATGGAGAGTAACTGGTTAAGTGGTAGAAACAGATCTAAGTGGAGGGAAGAAGGATAGGAAATGTTGGGCTAGACAATAAGCAGAGAAGAGCATAATGAGCCAAGGATGGCAAGAACACATTAGCAAGAAAGACAAACGGACAAGTGCCAGTTCATGAATAAAGGCAGCTTAGTGGCAGGTGGCTGAAAGTACTTTGATCTTCCCTGAACCTCTCCTAGAAACTGCATTCTGCAAAGCATGGTACAGCTGAATGTAACAGCTGGTGTATTTAGATAAACCAAACTTGGAGTTCCCCACTATGTCCGGGTTTAAAAAAATCAGATCTCTCTGCTGTGAGCAAGATAGTGTCCAGGAAAGAGGTGTGCTGGGGCTGTATCCTCTCTTTGATAGTCTGTTTGCACGTTTAAATCATCCTGTTAGAAGGCAGCATGATAACAGTCCGCAAATTAATAAAGGATTGATAAAAAAAATCAATTACCTTTGATATATATGAAAGAACAAGAAATGATCAACTTAACGCTATCAGGGACACCTCAAAAGTTATTGAGATAATCGTTAAAAACACCTTCCTGTTTAATTTTCAATAAGTTCTTAAAAACATTTGGCAGGAGTGGTTTACTTAGATCCTACCTTGCAGCAGGGAGTGTGCCCTCACGACGTTCCCTCTAGGCCCCAACTTCTTATTCTGATGAAATAGATTCCTTCAAAAAGCAGCTTCTGGCATATAGTAATTAAATAGCGATCTCAGCGTTCAGCCCTCCCGCTTGTGCCTATGTATACTTCTGACATTGTGAAGGAAAGCTTGAAACATAACCCAAATAAACCCTAAAAACAAGTGGCTGTGTAAAACCACAAACTAAGAGAAAAAAAAACAAACAAACACAAAACGAAACAAACAGAAATTTGAAATTTTGTTTTAGAAAAGTATCGTGATTTTTAACTAGGCTTGTGACTTTTAAACACTTGGGACTGTCTCCTAGATCTCTCAGCATCAGCTAGACACCCAGAACAAGATATGCAGCAAACCAGAAGATAGTACTAAATGGTGTTGAGCCACATAGTTTCTGGAAGGCAGGTTTGAAAGCAGTTATTTTAAAGTAAGGGTCATTTGTCATTATTACAAGGGTCATAACTCCAAAGAGAGCCAAATTCATCATGTTGCTTATAGAGTTCTGAAGAAAGTGGTTTAAGCCCTTTCTCAGGTATACAAAAGGGTCCTTGTAAAGTTTAGAGCCTTTGCGTTTGATGAGCAAAAAAAATGCAAATACCAAATGCATCTGAGCAATGAAGGCAACAAAGAAACGACCTATCTCCTGAAGAGCATTTGCATTAGATATCCAATACAGGCTCCATTAACTTGGGAGTTCCATGTGTTTTCCTCAGCACATGATTAAGACCAAGAAAACATCACATTAATTTGTCATATAGGAGACTAGGTAAGGATTTTAAAAGCTGTAATTTATCTGCAGTAATGTTACCTAGAGGTATTTGAAAGCTAGGCTCTGTCAGACCGTGCTACAATGACATTCAGTAACTTCCTTGGTGCAACAGAATGGGGCAACGCTTCAATTTTCTATCATGAGACTGTTCATAGTCGTTACGTTGCATAGGAAATTTCACATCTCGTGAAAACAAAATGAACTTCTTTGAAATTGCAGACAGTCCTGCTCAGTGCTTAAGCTATATTCAGACCCAATTGTATCTGACCAAAGACTACACTCTTAATATAGGATACAAAACCTTATGGTAACTTGTTTCCCATACTCACCTCATAATACATGTACTAGCCTAAGTCACTGCTAGTTCAGCATAAGTTGCACATGGGGCATACGTTCCATGGTGCTCACTGCTGAGCCACCTAGAAAGTGATTAAAAGTAACCAGGTAGCTCTGGCTGTACTGCAACAAGAGGTGCAGTGGTCACGGGGTGAGTGGTTTTGGAAAGACCTCTGTACCTACGTAAATTGCTAGCACATTCAGCAGTCCCAGAGAACAGTACTAACAACAAACTGTTTTGGGGTAGGCAAATTATTATCCGGAACTAACAAAATACATAAATGGCTATAATACGCCTGTAGAAAACAGCAGGGCATGATAGGAAGGAAGGCAGTGATATAACCCTGTTGAGCTCAGCTGAAGCTGGAGCTCTACACTCCAAGCACTAGTTGAATAAATGGTCAGTCAGCATGGCTAAATTAGCAGTGACCCTAGAATAATGCCAGAAGCACTAACCTTACCAGCCCACCCTCTACACTTGTCAAACTGGAGCAGTGAAACTAGGGTAGGAGCTATTTTTTGTGAAAGCAGCCCTTCTGCCAGAGCACAACCTCTGCCTCACAGCGCAGGCACGCGGAGCCGAATGCTCGCCCCCCTGAAGGTCAGGGGAAGCTGCACCTCTTCTCCTCACAGCATGACTGAACTGCGTACGATCTGATACTCATATCATAAAAGAGTAACGCTGTCAAGTTGTTTTAACTCCAACTTTTTTTCTTTGAATCTGAACCCAACACACTTTTTCTACTTACCTAGAATAAGAAACGGTGCATTTGTTACAGTGACCACAAATGGCACTCCACAGTACATCAACAATCCAAAGCTGCTTAATACAGCTAGCCCGGAAGAAACCACTCCGCAGCATGCAAGCCAGACATTATTCCTTATACAGCTCAGTCTGAAAATATTTTAAAGAATATCTTAGTTACACGTCAAATATTTCACCAAGACATTTGGCATGACAAGTGAATATTCTACAGAGATACAGATGGTATCTTGTCCATGAAGAGAACTTGATGAAAGCTGCTGTTTGCTAGGAGAGCTCTCAAGTGTCAGCATTAGACAAAATTAATTTATATAGCAGGTGCTAAATACATTATTACTGCTGGCCAGTTATATAGAAATAGATCTGAGAGTAAATATGTGTATTGACCTGTGTATCAATAACAAGTGAACTAGTAAAATGAAAATACGTACACTCTACTAGGGAGGATCATGATTTAAGGTGATCAAAAACGTCATTAACTTTTAGAAGATCTGTCCTTTTATACAGATTCTTAGGGTTAGCATCAGCATAATATGAAAGCAACTCCTGGGCAGTAACAACCATGTAGAGAAGCCTTGTAGCAGATAGACTGGCAAGCAGCCATTTGCCAAGATGTCCCCAACAGCTTGCTTGAAGATTCCCTATGAAACATTCCCACTGGGAGACTTTACAACACATCAAGAGGGCAGAGTTGCCTCGTGCCTAATCAGGAATATTTTCCAGGCTGTAGACCATTTCTGAACTTTAAGAGAACCTCTCACTTCCATAGCAAGATGAGTCTGATAAGCTACCATATCCTATTCTGGTTGCATTTTTGTGGGCTAAACCATGGTTTTTATATACCTAAAAAGCTGTTGAGGTTGGAATTGTGTCTGGCTGAAACCTTCTACTATACTCTAGTATCAGCAGCATAGCACAGCTGCCTAACTCTTGTGAGGTTGTTTAATGCTGTACAGAGGAAATCCCAGGGGGTGTATGGGTGGATGTGCGTTGGTGAAACCACCCTGGTTCTGGCTGCACCCTCAAATGACAGGGCATGAGACAGCTGATACACAGAAATTGTATAGCCTAATTAGCGTGATGTATCATGCAAGCACTATTCCATTAAGCCCATCCTCTGAGTAGAACTTTATTCCTCAAGCACAGCACACAAACACTGCCGTATGACTGTCAAACATAGCCTGGCTCACCTCCCACGAGAGCAAAGAAAGGGCAGACCAAGTTCTTTGTGAAAGCAGGTAAAGCTCAGGGCTCTCTGAGCAAGCACAATGCTTAAAGACCTACACAGACTTGCAGCAACCTGTGAAGTTAGTGCTGACTGATCTGTGCCATAACTGAGAAAGTGGCAGAAAAAATGTGCAACCAGATCTTAACCCGGTATACTTCCTCCTTCCTCCCTGTCTTCCTCCCATTTTTGAACTTATCTTTGCAAATACTTAGTATCTTGTGGGCAGGGTGAAGGTTGAAACTATGAATGCAACCCAGGAAGTGGCAAAATAACCTTAGTAATAAAACCATTTGGTCTTTCCCTGTCCAGTAGGATGACTTCTTGGCTTGATTTTTATGCATCCTTTCTGTCAATGTCTCCCCTAGGTATGCCAAGCTGGGCTGCTAAGTTTGACCCAGGAGAAGTGCTGGTGCAGAACTGTGCTGCTGCACAGGCTGCTAGAGCAGACTCCTGGCTCCCTTACACACAGGGGAAAGCAGAACCTGGTGTCTGTGACGAATCATTTTCCTAATCCAAAGTGTTTATTTCAGCATAGTGTTTTTGTGTGGAAGTTACAGCACCTCCGACCTCTTAAGGAGCACAGGTTTGCTGCAGTTGTTGGAACAGTTGCAACGCACAGAAAACATACCATACACAAATATACCATTAACGAAAGTGATTCTTGTGAGATGGGGACTATGTAAATGATCGAAATGATGTAAATGATCTTCAAAGAACACACTAATGGAAATTAGCATTCAGGGTGCATGGGTCTGAACTGAGTGCTAGCTCAGGTACTTGTTTGGAACTCTGCATGAACCCCATTTACAGAGATGGCTAATACATGCAAATTGGAGAGAAACAGCAAACAAATCCTTTTTGCCTATTGTTAAATTTCACGCGATGGCTGCATCTTCAAGAATTACTTCATTCAAGAACAGAATCATTCTCATTCACTCAACAGAACGAGGAGAAACTAAACTAGCTACGGTAAGGAAGAGCGGAGGCGGCTGCCCGCTGATCACAGCTTAGAGGCTATTTTACCTTAGGCAGGAGACGATCGAAAAGGTTATCGTCAGGAAGTAAGTTACGGAAAAGAGCGGGATCACGCTCTTGGTGTTTCCTTCGAACTCCTGCTGCCTGGACAGCGAGGTAAAGTAAGTCACCTGCCGTGGAAACAAAACGAAGCAAGGTGAAGCGCCAGCGCTCTCCCTCCGGACACGTCCCCAGCCGACGGCCAGCACCAATGGCCCTGCCACCCCCAGCCCCACCGCCCCACCTGCACGTCCGTCAGTTTCAAGCCGGCCAGCGTCTGGGGGAATTTCTTCAGGAAGCTCTCCAGCCAGCCCCGGCTATTCTCGGCCTCGCCGCCGTCCTCCCGCAGGTAATAGAGCAGCTTAATGGCCCGGGCCGACTCCACGTAGCCGCTGCCGTTCGTCCTCACGCCGCCCAGGGTGGTCCCCAGGAAGGTGCCGTTGCTGATGGGGTAGCGGAGGTGGTCCAGCTCGGAGAGGTCCGGCAGCTGCACCAGGGGGTTAGCGGGGACACAGCTGCCGAGGAGGGAGACGCACTGCTGCTCGTAGCTGAGGTTGCGCACCGCCTCGTCCAGCTTCTGCACCTCCTTCCACGGCCCGGGGCTCAGCACCGAGCCGTCTTTCGCCGCCACGGCGATGAGGGCGGCGTAGGAGCCCTCGGTGGCCAGGCGCTGGGCGAAGAAGTGCGAGTCGTTGGTGGGGAAGTGCAGCCGCACCAAGTCGCGCTCGGCCTTGGCGGGGCCGCCCGTCGGGGTGAACTGCCCCTCGATGTCGTTCTCCTCCAGGCTCGCCAGGAAGATGAAGCCGGCGCCCAGCCCGCCCGACACCAGCAGCGGCACCAGCACGAAGGGCCAGGGGCAGGCGGCCACGGCGCGGCCCAGCCCTTCGAAGAGGCGCTTGAGGGGCCGCTCCAGGCAGTCGGTGTTGCTGCAGGAGCAGCGCTCCTCGTGGGGCCGCCGCTGCCCCATGCCGCCCCGGCAGCCCGCTCCCCGCCGCCGGCACCGCGGCTTTGAGCGGCTCCCAGCCCACGGGGCCCTCCCCACCTTCCCCGGCCTTCCTCCGCCCTCCTCAGGCCAGCAGGCGGGGCGGCCCGCGGGGCGCTGCCCGTGTGGGGCGCTGTGGGGGGGCCGGGTGTGCCCCTCGGCGAGGAGCAGCGCCCCGCCAGGTCCCTCTTCCCCTGTGTTTAAGGAGCTGTGCAAACTCACTGAGGGGTAGAGGAGCGTGGCATGCACAAGGGGAAGAGTTAGGAGGAATGGAGCAAGGCCGTGCCAGCCGGCAACGGGCAGCTGTTGGGCTGGCACAGTTGTCTCAGGAAAGCCCACGTGTAGTGCAGAGCTGAGACTACAGGTCGTTGTGGGGTTGGTGTTCGGGTCCTTGTGCCTCAAACTCCCTGTACGCTGCATGCTGCACTGCACGCCCAGCCTGAGCTTCAGGCTGCGTTGTGCTGCACAACCCCCTTGGCTGCAGGATAAGCCCGCTCAGCTCATGGCAACAGAGGAGCCTGCAGGCAGCCCCCGCTCGCTATCAGCGATTGTGCGATCTAGACTTCATCCTTTAGACTTCCTCCTCTTGGCCGTTTTTTCCCCCCAGTTCGCTGCCTTTGTTCCTTCAGCAGTAGTATTCTGCCTGGGAGCACAACATATAACCTGGTGATGTGCTTCTTACTGCGCTTCCTCTTGTGGTAATCAAGTTTACAAAACGGGAACGAGAACCAAAGAAATAAAGGACTTGGAAACAAGGTTTAGTGATTGCAGTGGGCAAGCCACAAAAATCCCAGTGTTACGGTACTTGGGAGCTTTGTGCAGTAACAATGATAAAAAGCATCTTTCCAAGCCCAAGAAATACCCTGCAGCCTGCTATTCTTCACTCTTAAGTGATGGTGATTTGAGTGACCCCTGGCCGAGGAGAAAATTAAGCACAGATGTGACACTGCTGCACAAGTGTACAGCCAATTAACTTGTATGTCACAAACAGGCACTTCTTCTTGCCCTTCCTTCAAGGAAGCAACTGTCTCCTCTCCTACCAGTACTTCCAAGGAAAAGTTACTTGATGTTATGCAGGCACTTGATAAATTACTGGCAAAATGAACCTCTCTGACGTGGAGATTAACTTCAGATGAAAATAGTGCTGTATATGCAAATAACCTTCAGATATGCCTATCCCCATAGCAAGACACCAAGAAGACTGCCAGGATAATTTGTCAGAGGAGTAGCGTGTGGATGATCTATTGACATCGCCGCAGACGTCAAGAAGAGGTTTCCAGTTACATGCTTAAACAGTAAAACCAGCCATAAAAGCTTAACAATTGCTGTAGGCTCATCAGGAATGAAAATAAAAGCTTGATCGTATTTTTCCTGGTTACCGGAAAACAGCGTCAGTATTTTTATTTTATTTATTTATTTATTTATTTATTTATTGAATTTTGACCTCACAAATGAGAAATGAAAATTTTTCTTTGTTTTGTTTTGCTTTATGCTATGTTACTAACATTAATCAACTACTTTTTTTTTTTTTCCTCAGCTTTCTGCTCTCATAAGGACTTGGGAAAGTTGGAGTGCCATACTCATTTGTAAAGTAAATTTATGTCTTTACCTTTTAGGGAATCACAGAATCCTTGAGGTCGGAGGCACCATTGGATAGCTAGCACCCCACACTCCTGCTTAGGTTCTGAGTAGGTTGCTCAGGACATGGTCCAGTCCAGTTTTGAAAATTTTCAGAGACAGAGACTGCACAACCTGTCTGGGCAACCTGTTGCTGTGCTTGAGCACCCACACTGTAAAAAGTTTTGGTTTGATTTTTACAATTATAGGAATAGTCTGGAAAAGCTGTAAAACATCCTGTGGACACCAATGGGGCCTGGGTTGTGTGTCAGGAAGCTCAGGACCAAATTTCTCTTGTGTGCCTATTGACAAAGTCCTGCTCTGCAGGGATGGATATTTGCACTTTCAAAATTTCTATCAGAGCAGAGGTAGCTTATTTCTTCCCCTCTCTTTGGAACTGCAGGACAGACGGGTATTTCTTTATCCAGGCTGCTTTTGGAAGTTTTTTGCCAATTGTGTGAGTTGCACTGGACCCTGGTATAAAAAAGGGACACCAGTAATTTATTTGTTTATTTATTTATTTATTTATTTTTTATCTCATTCCTTCTGCCATAAAGCAGTACCAGGTCTGCCTATGCCATCTTTGAAGGAAATTTGACTAGCATGCTTTTTACAGTGCCCACCATAGTACCCCACAAGGACAGGGAAGTTGCCTACAGCCTAGCCTAGCCTTTCCATCCGTCTGGATGAGGCAGGAGTGCTCTGTTGGCTGCATCTGTCTCTTCATGCATGACTGGCTGCAAAAACAGGTCCTTGCTTCCTTTGCTAGGCAGTGACAGCCCATGTCCCTAAACTTACATGACTACAGATGATGTGGAAAATCCAGTGCTTCACACCCATATATCCAAAGCAAGCAGTCTGGTTGTCAAGCTGTGGGTGTCTGCTGGGAGATGCCCTCACTAGCCAGTGTGCAAGAAAGAATTGCTGTACATAGACCTTCAGAAAAGTGCACACAAAGGAATGATGGGGAGGTGGCCTGGTGTTTAGGGCAGCCAGATGAGAGATGAATTCCTGGTTTCTTCCAGGGCAGCTTACCTGCTTAGATTATACAGTTCTGAAGAAAACCTTGAAGATATTTTGGCACCAGGACCTGGAAGTAACATGTTTATTCAGGTTGAAGAAACTGCTATTCAATTTTGGAGCAAGTGGTGTCAGGATGAGTGACTGTTGCTCTTCTGCTTGATGATGAGACTGGTATTTGCTGTGAATAAGGACAGCAAATGTGATTGAGCTGGATGCAAGAGGAGATGGTGTCAACACAGAGACAGTCGTGTTGTAAGAAAAGATGTGACTGCCTTATATGATATGTCAGAGTTGTCAACACGTGTTAGGTATGGTGTGGGGCTTTTTAGGAATTTCTATGTTTAGGTGAGTTTTCTTTTTCATTTTTAGGAAGAATGAAGTTGCATGAAGCATTTTAAACTGACTAGTCAACAAGCCATTAATATTGTACATCAGAATGATGGATGGAATTTCAGTTTGTTAATATAGGTTACCAGCAAGACAAGGTGAGCTGCCAGATTTTATTAATTAAGCTCCAGAAATATCTCTTTTTAATCTGACATACACAAAATTTCCCATCTCTACTGTGATTTCAGAATCATGAGGTTTTCCAGGAGGGCTGCTCTAAATTACACTTTTAAAACCCTGGAGTGTTATGAGTACTATGTGACATGAAGATAATGAAGAGCAATAATCAACTTTTGTACATGTACTGCCTTATTAAAGGGCTGTGGAATTTCACTTTTCTCAATATATATAAATTATTTAATTAATTCTCTGAGAACTGTGAAAAGTCTGCCTCCTTAATCAGTATATTGCCAATAACTTGGATGTTATCTTTACAGGCTGCTCTTTTTTTATGTTACAAGCTTCCTTGTAAAATTCCAGTAAGGTCAACAGCAATCTAACTAGAGCATTTGTTATGTTATCTATATAACCACTAACCTTACATATCTCTCCCCGTTTCATTTTCGAGAAAAGAATTTCATACTTCCCGTAGATGGAAACTTTCTGCTTAACCGTACAATCAATGTCATCATTGCTATTCTGTGCCATTTTTCCTGTCCCAACGGGACCTTAGCAAAGTTACCTCCTTCTTATAAGGTCAATCCAGGTTCTTCTGACATTTATCTTTTTTTTATGATGGGTGTGACAGTCAATATAATCTCCTGTTGCTTATACACACATGGAGTGCATGAAGTCTGCTTGCATGGATCTATCTGTGTCTGTGTATTTTCATTTACATGTGGATTTAAAATTTGGGGGGGGGGGGGGGGAACCAGAAGGTATGCTGAAATGTCAGTACCTCGATAACCTGCTTTCTATGCAGTATACTAGAAATCCATCAAAAATTTCAGCTTCTTGAGTTCCCATAAACTTGGAGCCTGCTTGAAAGTGCTTCTGAGCTGAACCTTTTTTTGAACTCGTCCTCTGGAGAATTTATTTTCAAACTTAGGTGACTGAAGATCCCTAGAGGGCATCTGATTTCAAACCTGAGGTCTTCCTGGGTCTCTTGTGCCCACTGCTCCTTTTTAGCCTCAATGAATATGCATAGTTTTAGTCTCTTGAAAATATTGTGGGGCAGCTCTCCCTCCTGTCACAATTTCTCATAGTAACTGGCTTATGTCTGTTGGCTGCAACGTGTAGGTGATGTGTTTGGTACAAGCATAGGATTTTCAGCACAGCTTGGTACGTCAGCAGGTAGAATGAGCACATCAAATACAAAGCCACTTTACAAATGTCATTTCTCGATCTTCCGTTTGCTTTCTCTGCCTTTTTCTCCATATTGTCTGCTTCCCACTTCTCCTAAACCCTTCTGCTAATTAAGTAGCAACAGATAATCATGTGCTTTAGATCTAGGATTTCAATATGATGTTCTGCGTGTTTTCTTTTCTTAGGTGTATTTCAGTATCAGCTTTGTTTTGTGTTTAGGAAGGATGTCGTACACCAAGGGGAGGTTTCCTAAGGTTTCTGTTAGTAGAATAACTGTCTCACAGGAACACTCTAAGTGTGAAACAGTTCATACTTTCAAATTAGCTAAAGTTCTTGTGAGGCAACATTCTTGTTCTACTCTTTACCTGACATGCACTGATAGTGAGAAAGAAGCGCTAAAGATCCAGAAGTAACCAAAATGTACTACGGAAACCTACTCTACCATCACCTGCTATGGGAAGTCATTTGAACAACTAAATAAAAGCTGACCAGGTGATTTGTACTCTGCCTGAAGCCTAAGTCCCACAGACAGCAAGACCGAGATCTTCCCGAAGCCTGTCCAGTCTGAAACCTTAGCCCTAGCACAGATTTGGGTGAGAGACAGGACGATGAGGAAGAGGCTGTGCAGGCCCTGAGTGCATTCCCCCGAGGGGTTTGGCTGGCAGGGCCCTGGGCACATGAAGCAATGACACAGCAGACAACAGCCCCATTCCCTGGGGAAGGTGGGCAGATGCTCCCAGCAGGACTGTGGGGAAGCCATGGCCAGGGCCCTCAGCTGACTGTGGAAACTGTGCCTGTGCCTGGCCATGGCCTTGATCTGGGTCCGGACTCCACCTGCGGGCCAACATCCCAGCCTGGCCTTAGCCCATCCCAGTCCCCATAGCGGTGCCCGAAGCCTGGGCCTGGGGCTGTCCCCCCTGTCCCCACAGCTCCTGCCCTGCCCTGCTCCCTCCCTGGCTTGGGCCATGGAGCTGCCAGGCCCTGCCCTGATGCCCCCAGGGAGTCCTTGCCCTCACTGGGCCCTGACAGAGGGGAGCATCAGAGCCAAGAGTTGCTGGGTTTAGAGATGACTGACGATCAGAAAGGTTCTGTTTTCTAGTGTGCTTTACTCATTGGATCTGAACTATCAGCTGGAAAACAGGCATAGAAATGCACTCCTGAGGGTGCTAAATTTGTAAATGAGGAACGGTTGCATGAAACCTAGTAAAAGAGCCTGAGATGACAAGCAGCATGGGAGAAATAAGAATTTACTGGAAAATGACCAGTTTTCACACATGCAAAATGCGTTAGAGCAAAATCTGGCATATTTTCTTCAGTTGCCACCTCCTTTGTAATGTGGCTCTAACTACTGAATTCCTAGCTGCCTGCCCTGAAGGCCACTGCCCTGTCATCTTGCTAGTGAAAAGGAACTTAACAAAGCACCTAGCAATCAAAATATCCCAGTTTCTGTTCTAAAATTTATTTTTTGTTGTCTTCCTGCTTTATAAAGGCCTTTAATGCTCAGCTTATGGCTGGATAAAGAGTCTCAAAAACCACTTGTTATGCAACAGGAATTCAATTTTTCAGTCAACTCAATCCCTGAACAGTTATTCCAGGTCTCACCCTGAAGTTTTCTGGACTTGGCCATGTCTCTTTGGTTTACTCCTCCAGAGAGAACAGAGAAGGTCTCACCTCAGGAAAAGCATTAGCAGTGTTTGTGATGTACCAAAGGTCAGAAAAGTGAAAAGCTGGAGGCAAATGATATGCGGTGCTTTTATCCTGATATGCAGCTAAATTCCTCCACAACCACTCCCTCACTCCCCTTCCTCAAGGAAAAAAGGAGAGAATATATGATGGAAAGTGCTCAAGGGTTGAGATAAGAACAGGGAGGTCACTCACCAATTATTGTCACGGGCAAAACAGACTCAGCATAGGGAGATTCACATAATTTATTACCTATTACTAGCTGGCTAAAGCAGTGAGAAACGAAAAGCAAACTGAAGACACCTTCCTGCCATCCACCCTCTTCTACCTCCTTCCCCCAGCTGTCACAGGGGAACAGGGCATGGGGGCTGCGGTCAGTCCCTGATGCTTCACCTCCGCTGCTCCCTCACAGTCCCTCTCTGCCACAGCTCCACGCGGGGTCCCTCCCACGGGATGCCGTCCTTCCCGAACTGAGCCTGCAGGAGCTGCCCACAGGCAGCAGCTCTTCAAGAACTGCTCCCACACAGCTCTGTACCACGGGGTCCATCCCCCAGGAGCAAACTTCTCCAGCACGGGTCCCCCACGGGTGGCAGCTCCCCCCAGGCTCCCTGCTCCTGCGGGGCTCTCCATGGGCCACAGCCTCCTCCAGGCCACATCCACCTGCTCCACCGGGGGCTCCTCCACGGGCTGCAGCGTGGAGATCTGCTCCATGTGGGACACATGGGCTGCAGGGGGACAGCCTGCTCCACCAGGGGCCTCTCCACAGGCTGTAGGGGAACTTCGGCTCTGGTGCCTGGAGCACCTCCTGCCCTCCTTCTGCAGCAACCTTGGTGTCTGTGGGGTTGGTTCTCACTCTGTGGCGCAGCAGGTTTTTTTTCCTTTCTTAAATCTACTCTCACAGAGGTGCCAACAACATCGCTTATTAGCTGAGTTCTGGCCAGCAGCAGGTCCCTTTTGGAGCCAGCTGAAAGTGCCCCTTATTTAACATGGGGCAGCTTCTGGATTATTCCCACAGAGTCCACCCATTGGAGCCCCCTGCTACCAAAACCTTGCCATGTAAACCCAATACACCATAGCATCTTGGCTGGCACAGTTAACACAGCTAATCCTCTCCTGAAACCTGAACAAGCACTTATGGCACAGCCAAGGAAGGTGTTGTGTCCTCCTCCAACCAACAGCACTCAGCACAGTCCGATGCAGGGCAAGCCCTCATCCTTATTCATGTCTTAGAAGAACAGCATTTTGCCTTCTTGCTTTAGTTTCAAACCAACATAATTACTTATAGAGAGATTAATACAGAATCTCTCATCTGAATTTCTCAATTTCCAAACACATACCTTACTGTTTTGAAAATACAGCAGCCCTCCCTGGGAGCTACAGCATTGGAAGTGTTCCTGGGAGACTTTTTGTGAATAGAGTTGCTCATTTTCTAACAGTGCTCTGCATCTTTGGAGTATGTCGGACCAGGCAATTCCAAAATATCAGAAGTCAAGCAGGCAGGGCAGAAGGCCGGCCTGGCTGACCGGGGATCTTCTGCTGGAGCTTAGGCAGAAAGTGTACAACTGCTGGAAGCAGAGTCAGGCAACGTGGAAGGAATACAGGGACGCTGTTCACGTTTGTAGGGAGAAAATCCGTGCGGCCAAAGCCCAATTAGATTTGAAGCTGGCTAGGTCTGTGGGAGACAATAAAAAGTTTTTTTTTTTTTTTTTTAAATATGTGAACAGAAGAAGGAAGACCAAAGAAACATCGGTCTGCTACTTGATTGGGAAGGTCACCTCACAGACAAGGACATAGGCAAAGCAGAGACATTTAATGCCTTCTTTGCCTCCATCTTCAATGCTTGATGATGGGCTTCGGGACCCTGGGTGCCCTGAGCTGGGGGACTGTGATGTGGAATGATAAACTCCCAACCAACCCTGAACGTGTGTGGGATTTGCTGCTCCACCTGGATCCATACAAGTCCATGGGTCCAGATGGGATTCATCCTAGGGTGCTTAGAGAGCTGGCTGACATCATCGCGGGACCTCTCTCAATTATTTTTCAATGGTCTGGGTAATCTGAAGAGGTCCCAGTAGACTGGAAGTTGGCAAATGTTGCAGCAATTTTCAAGGGCAAGAAAGAACACCCTGGCAATTACAGGCCTGTCAGTCTCACATCAGGGATCTGGGGGTTGTGGTTGACAGCAAGCTGAACATGAGCCAGCAGTGTGCCCTGGCAGCCAGGAGGGCCAACCGTATCCTGGGCTGCATCAGGCATGGCATTGCTAGACAGTCAAGGGGAGTGCTTGTCCCACTCCGCTCTGCGCTGGTGCAGCCTCACCTCAAGTACTGTGTGCAGTTCTGGGCACCACAGTACAAAAAGGACGTGAAACTGTTGGAGAGTGTCCAGAGGAAGGCTATGAAGATGGTGAAGGGCCTAGAGCGGAAGACGTATGAGGAGCAGCTGAGGTCACTTGGCCTGTTCAGCCTGGAAAGTGGAGGCTGAGGGGAGACCTCTTCGCGGCCTACTGCATCCTCACGAGGGGGAGTGGAGGGGCAGGCGCCGATCTATTCTCTTTAGTCACCAGTGATAGGACCCACGGTAACGGTGTCAAGCTGCAACAGGGGAGGTTCAGGCTGGCATCAGGAAGAGGTTCTTCACTGAGAGGGTGGTCACGCACTGGAACAGGCTTCCCAGGGACATAGTCACAGCACCAAGCCTGTCAGAGTTGAAGAAGCGTTTGGACTGTGCACTTAGTCACATGGTCTGAATTTTTGGTAGACCTGTGTGGTGCTAGGAGTTGGACTAAATGATCCTTATGGGTCCTTTCCAACTTGGGATATTCTATGATTCTATGTGAAATGGGTATTTCAACAGAAAAAAATAGTTTTGTTTTGCATCTGGCTGTTTATCATCACCACATTATCTTGATTGTTATGGGAAGCAATAGGGTTTTGTGTGTGTGTGTGTGTGTGAACCATAATGATCTACACATGCAGCTCTATTTGACTTAATCTCACATACGGACCATGAATCCTCATATAGATTATCACCACAAATTCTGCCTAAGCAATCATGTAAGCAATAAATTTTCGGAAATGAAACCATACTTTATCACAAACAGTTTCTCTTACTCTTACAAAGATAACCCTTGGATAATGTATGTTCCTGTAATTCCGACTATTTCTGACACTTATATATTGCCTTCAGTTTAAGTAACAAGGTTTTCTGGGGAGGGTGAAGGTTGGGGAGGAGTGGGGGGTGTGGGGAGAGGGGCTACAGGGGTGTCCTCTGTGAGCAGAGCCCAGAAGCTGCCCCATGTCAGAGCAGAGCTGACTCCAGCAGGCCCCAAAAGGGACCTGCTGCTGGCCAGAGCTGAGCCAGTGAGCAACATTGTTTGTGCCTCTGTGAGGGCAGATTCAAGAAAGGGGGGAAAAAAAACAACAACAACAACAAAAAGCCTGCTGCGCCACAGCAGGTGGGAGGGAGCAGTGAGAACCAACCCCACAGACACCAAGGTTGCTGCAGAAGGAGGGCAGGAGGTGCTCCAGGCACCAGAGCCGAAGTTCCCCTGCGGCCTGTGGAGAGGCCCGTGCTAGAGCAGGCTGTCCCCCTGCAGCCCATGTGTCCCACATGGAGCAGATCTCCACGCTGCAGCCTGTGGAGGAGCCCCCGGTGGAGCAGGTGGATGTGGCCTGGAGGAGGCTGCGGCCCATGGAGAGCCCCCGCAGGAGCAGGCCCCCGGCCAGAGCTGCAGCCCGTGGAGAGGAGCCCACGCAGGAGCAGGGGGCCTGGGGGAGCTGCCGCCCGTTGGGGACCCGTGCTGGAGAAGTTTGCTCCTGGGGGATGGACCCCGTGGTACGGAGCCATGTGGGAGCAGTTCTTGAAGAGCTGCTGCCTGTGGGCAGCTCCTGCAGGCTCAGTTCGGGAAGGACGGCATCCCGTGGGAGGGACCCCATGTGGAGCTGTGGCAGAGAGGGACTGTGAGGGAGCAGCGGAGGCAAAGCATCAGGGACTGACCGCAGCCCCATGCCCTGTTCCCCTGTGACAGCTGGGGGAAGGAGGTAGAAGAGGGTGGATGGCAGGAAGGTGTCTTCAGTTTGCTTTTCGTTTCTCACTGCTTTAGCCAGCTAGTAATAGGTAATAAATTATGTGAATCTCCCTATGCTGAGTCTGTTTTGCCCATGACAATAATTGGTGAGTGACCTCCCTGTTCTTATCTCAACCCTTGAGCACTTTCCATCATATATTCTCTCCTTTTTCCTTGAGGAAGGGGAGTGAGGGAGTGGTTGTGGAGGAATTTAGCTGCATATCAGGGTAAAAGCACCGCATATCATTTGCCTCCAGCTTTTCACTTTTTCTGACCCTTGGTACATCACAAACACTGCTAATGCTTTTCCTGAGGTGAGACCTTCTCTGTTCTCTCTGGAGGAGGTAACCAAAGAGACATGGCCAAGTCCAGAAAACTTCAGGTGGTGGAGTTCAGCTGCGTATCAGGGTTAAAATCACCACATACATCTACCTCAGATTCAAGTGTGTATCTCTGCTCAGTTGTGTACCTGGCCTCCCCAAAGTCTCGATAACTGCAAATATTCTTCAAAAGAATGGACTCTGTGTATCTACTGACAGACTTTTAAAACGTAGGCAGAAGAAGGAGGAAGTAATTTTCTACGTTGATCTAGAGGCTAATGCACGTATCTCACAAGTCTGTGATTACCATTACAGTCCTTTCACAAAAGGCCTGATTTCATGCAGATACCATATATATACCAGGTACAAATCTATTACAAATATATATATATAACATATATATACACACGTGTATATATACATATATACCAGATAAAAATCTATTGTGAGTGGGCACCCTCCCTGCCCTGTGTCAAATACAGGCATTGCTGCAAAAGGAATAAAACATCCATGGGGTCAGAACAAAGCAGGAGGACAAGACAGCACAGAATCACTAGGAAGGTTTTGTACCTTCTTCCCTGAACTACTTTGATTTTTAGGCAGTAACTTTTCCAAATGGAACCTAGAGCCTTGACTGGGAACCAGAATCAATCATTTCCAACTCCTAAACAAATGCCCTAACCTCTAGGCTGCATAGTCAAGCTCTTTCGCACTTTCCCTCTTGTTGTCCCTTTATTTCTTCTTATGCAGCCCATGCTAACATGACTCAAAGCCATGCTCTACCACTCCAGGATAAGGCTTTAACCAGTCAGATGCTTTGAAGAAGCTGGCACCTCTCCACATGATTGCTCTTCACTTCTTTTAATTCCAGATGCACGGAAGCATCCATCTGCAATCTAAAGATAGGTATGCAAAAGAGGAGATTATCAGTGCCACCCAAATGGTCATTACCTCTCATTTACTGGTAGGTAGGAGTTTCCCACTCCTTAACCTCTGCATTTGTTATTCAGATTTCTGAGTATCCTTTCCTCAGCCTACTGGGGAACTGTACCACCCAGCTTTAGATTCTGGATTCTGTGTTAAAGTCTGTAAAAAAACCCGAGAGTTAGATGAGTGTTCACCACTAAAATTTCAGGTGCATCTACCCACCAAATGGCAGTTTATACCTCTTTCTGGCTATAGTTTTGCCATAAATCAACAGTGCTCTTCAGCAAGCAATGCCAAAATGTGATGTGCCTTTTGCAAAAATGATGCAGCTCCCAAATGTTTTCATTTGCTTTTACCTTCTCCCAGCAGTGTTAGTGGGGGTCTGCCAACAGAATTCAGACAGTGCTCTGAATATCAGGAAACTTCTACTGAGCTGGAAACAAACAAACAAACAGACAAAAAAACAAACAAACCACAAAACACTAGAAAGGAGGATTGCAATATATCATGCTTCTAGAAAAGTGAATCATTCCCTTACTGACCATACACAAGCTAAGATGGCTAGTGGTCACCTGTTTCTTCTTGCAAGGTCTCTCACACCTGAAGCAGAAGGCATGTTTTCCTGCCCCATACACAAAGATGCTGAAGGCAAATAGATGGAGGATGCTGATCAGGTACACTTAGAGAACAATTCCTCCAAAAATTCCCAGTTCACCCAGGAGAGAAACCAAGTGGCTATGGGGATAAGATGTGGTAGTTTTACTCAGGTGGGCAGCCGAGCTCCACAACCGCTCTCTCCCCCTCCACAAAGGGGAAGGGCTCAATGCAAAGGGCTCAAGGGTTGAGATGAGGACGGGGATATCACTCAACAATTATCGTGACGGGCAAAACAGACAGAGTAGGGAGATGTAAGATTTATTGCCTATTACTAACAAGCTAGAGGAGTAAGAAACAAAGGAAAAAAAAAAAAAAAACAACAACATCTTTTCCCATCCACCCTCTTCTACCTCCTCCCCCCTGAGCAGCTCAGGGGAACGGGGGAATGGGGGTGTGTGTCTATAGCGCTTCTCCACCACTCCTTCTTGATCACTCTTCCCCAGCTCCAACGTAGGGTCCCTCCCATGGGATGCAGTCCTTCTCGAACTCATCCTGAGTGGGTTTCCCACAGGCAGCAGCAATTCAAGAACTGCTCCAGATACGGGTCTGTACCACGGGGTCCATCCATCAGAAGCACACTGCTCCTACCTGGACCCCCACAAGCGGCAGCTCCTGCCAGGTCACCTGCTCCTGCTTGGGCTCCTCTCCACGGGCTGCAGCTCTGGCCGGGGGCCTGCTCCTGCGGGGGTCCTCCACAGGCCACAGCCTTCTCTAGTGCAGATCCACCTTCTCCACCGTGGTCTCGTCCATGGGCTGCAGCATGGAGCCCTGCTCCACCATGGTACACCATGGGCTGCAGGGGGACAGCCTGCTCCACCAGAGGCCTCACCACAGGCCGCAGGGGAACTTCGGCTCCGGTGCCTGGAGCACCTTCTGCCCTCCTGCTGCAGCGAGCTTGGTGTCTGCAAGGCTGTTTTCTCACTCCTTTCTCTCAGCTGCTGTTCCCAAGCAGATTTTTTTTCCCTTTCTTAAATATGCTCTCACAGAGGTGCAAACAACATCACATATTGGCTCAGCTCTTGCCAACAGCAGTGCCCTTATCTAACATGGGGCAGCTTCTGGATTCTTCTCGCAGAAGCTACCCCTATGCCCCCCCACTACCAAAACCTTGCCATGTAAACCCACTACATAAGCATATCTGAAGCTTATTTGCATATACAGCACTATTTTCATCTGGAGTTAATCTCCATGTCGGAGAGGTTCATTTTGCCAGTAATTTATCAAGTGCCTGCATGACTTTTCTTTGGAAGTACTGGTAGGAGAGGAGACAGTTGCTTCCTTGAAGGAAGGGCAAGAAGAAGTGCCTGTTTGTGACATACAAGTTAATTGGCTGTACGCTTGTGCAGCAGTGTCACATCTGTGCTTAATTTTCTCCTCGGCCAGGGGGCACTCAAATCACCATCACTTAAGAGAGTGAAGAATAGCAGGCTGCAGGGTATTTCTTGGGCTTGGAAAGATGCTTTTTATCATTGTTACTGCACAAAGCTCCCGAGTACCGTAACACTGGGATTTTTGTGGCTTGCCCACTGCAATCACTAAACCTTGTTTCCAAGTCCTTTATTTCTTTGGTTCTCATTCCTGTTTTGTAAACTTGATTACCACAAGAGGAAGCGCAGTAAGAAGCACATCACCAGGTTATATGTTGTGCTCCCAGGCAGAATACTACTGCTGAAGGAACAAAGGCAGCAAACTGGGGGGAAAAAACGGCCAAGAGGAGGAAGTCTAAAGGATGAAGTCTAGATCGCACAATCGCTGATAGCGAGCGGGGGCTGCCTGCAGGCTCCTCTGTTGCCATGAGCTGAGCGGGCTTATCCTGCAGCCCAAGGGGTTGTGCAGCACAACGCAGCCTGAAGCTCAGGCTGAGCATGCAGTGTAGCACAGCCCAGCACAGCACGGCACAGCATGGCATGGCACAGCACAGCACAGCGCAGCATGGCACAACATGGCATTGCATGGCACGAAACAGCACAGCACAGGGCCATGCCTGCTCAGGTCACAGCTATGTGGATCACTGACTGCTTGATGTCCAGTGGTCTCCTGGTTAGAATCCCTACACCTCCTGCCCCACTCTTTAATTTTGCAGCTTCCTTCTCACAATCCAGAAGCTAGGTCTGGATTTAATCCAGTAACGTCAGCATGTTATATTACAATCACTTCTTATACACTGTGGAAGTCTCTTCCCTGGCTGGTTTGTTGTCCACACACCCAGGGCTCACATTAACCTGGCTTGCTACAGGGAATTCGAGGCACAAGATCCCAAACACCCCCCCACAGTGACCTGTAGCCTCAGCTCTGCACTAGTCGTAAGCTTTCCTGTGACAACTGTGCCAGCCCAACAGCTGCTTGTTGCTGGCTGGCATGGTCTTCTTCTGTTCCTCGTGTGACCTTTCCTCCTAACTCATCCCCTTGGGCATGCCGACACTCATCTACTCCCTCAGTGAGTTTGTTCGGCTTGTTAAACACAGGGGAAGCCACTCCCATCTGTGGGCCAGATGACAGTGGTCTGGTGAAGGAGCTCCTTGAGGTCTGGACATGTGGCTGAGCAAGAGGGAAGTGAGCTGTGCAAACACCTGCGTGCTGGCCTCCTCACCAGCACCAGCGGGTGGCTCCAACCATGGAGCTTCTCCTAGCAGAGTCAGTGGGGGTCTGCCAACAGAATTCAGACAGTGCTTGGAATATCTGGAAATTTCTGCTGTGCTGGGAAAAAGAATCAAAAAATCATAGAACCATAGAGTATCCCGAATTGGAAGGGACTCACAAGGATCATCGAGTCCAACTCCTAGGTTCCCAAAGGACCACCCAAAAAATCAGTCCATGTATCTGAGAGGATTATCCAAATGCTTCTTGAACTCTGGCAGGCTCAATGCTGTGACCACTTCCCTGGGGTGCCTGCTCCAGTGCCTGACCACCCTCTCAATGAAGAACCTTTTCCTGATATCCAGCCTGAACCACCCCCTGTCACAGCTTCAAGCCATTTGCTTGGGTCTTATTGTTGTCCCCAGAGAGCAGCGCTCAGTGCCTGCCCCTCCGCTCCCCTCGTGAGGGAGCTGCAGGCCACCATGAGGCCTCCCCTCAGCCTGCTCTGCTCTGGGCTGAACAAACCCAGGGTCCTCAGCCACTTCTCATATGTCTTGCCCTCCAGACCCTTCACCATCTTGGTAGCCCTCCTTTGGACACTCTCCAACAGTTTTATATCTTTCTTATAGTGTGGCACCCAAAGCTGCACACAGTACTTGAGGTGAGTCCACACCAACACAGGATAAAATGGGACAATCACTTCCCTTGACTGGCTAGCAATGCTGTGCTCGATGCACAAGAAAAAAAAACATTAAAAAAGGACTGTGATATATCATGATATCATTTTTCTAGAAAAGTGTATCATTCCCTTACTGACTCTACACACCAGCCTAAGGTGCCTGATGGTGCCCCTGATTCACCTGTTTCTTTCTGTGGGGTTTCCAAGTACCCGTCTCCCTCACTGAAGTTCAAGAAAATGCCAGTAATAGTAAATTCTGATTCCTTTAGAAATGGGATAGCACCATTCATTATACCTTGTGGGAGAAGAATGGACTACTGATCTCTCGAAGTCCCCCTGATGCTATGAAAATGGGGCAGATATCTGTACATCATAGAAGAAACTCAGCAATTCTTAGAAATGAACTACAAATTTATATAATCACAAATATATAATATTTTTATATGTGAAGTAGATTTTCAGGGTGGGCAGCAGACCAGAAGTGGCCTAACTGATCCTCTGTGGTGGTTTTACTTGGGTGGGCAGCCAAGCTCCACCACAGCCACTCTCTCACTCCCCCTCCTCAAAGGGAAGGGGGAGAAAATATGATGCAAAGGGCTCAAGGTTTGAGATAAGGATGATATAATTAAAGGGAAAGGAAGAGGAAAAAAAAAAAAAAGCAAAGGCGGCGCAGAAGCACAGAGAGAGAAAAGCAGTTACTCTGCTTCCCATCAATGAATGATGTTCAGCCACATCCTGGGAAGCGGGGCCTCAATACACGTAGCAGTTGTTTGGGAGGTTTGGGAGGACAGACGTCGAGAGCCCCCCCCCCCCCCCCCCCCCCTTCACACTTTTTATTGCTGAGTGTGATATGGCATGTCATATGGCATGGAATGAGGATTGGTGAGGCATGGGTGAGGATGAGGTGAAAAGTCTACCCAGGAGGATGCCTAGGGTGAGGAAGTCTTACGCACCTTAGGAAGGAAGTCTTACGCGCCTTAGGACTGCCTCCACTAAGAAAGAAAGAAGGGTGATCGTTGTAGGCAACTCCCTTCTCAGGGGAACAGAGGGCCCTATTTGTTGACCTGACCCTACCCGTAAGGAAATCTGCTGCCTCCCTGGGGCCAGGGTCAGGGACATTGCCTGAAAGCTTCCTAACCTGGTTCATCCCTCTGACTACTATCCTCTTTTGATAGTCCAGGCTGGCAGAGATGATATTGAAGACAGAAGCCTGAAGGCTATCAAACGGGACTTTAGGGGACTGGGACGATTAGTAGATGGAGTGGGAGTACAGGTCGATTAGTAGATGGAGTGGGAGTACAGGTCGTGCTTTCCTCCATCCCTACAATGGCAGGGAGGGGTACAGAGAGGACTCGGAAAGCCCACCTGATAAACAGATGGCTCAGAGGCTGGTGCCAACACAGAAATTTTTTTTTTTGACCACGGGGTGCTTTACTCGGCACCTGGCCTGCTAATTGCAGATGGGTCCCACCTGTCTCTAAGGGGAAAACGGACACTAGCACAGGAGCTGGCAGGGCTCATTGAGAGGGCTTTAAACTAGGTAGGAAGGGGGATGGGGATGAAATAAGACTCGTTAGAGGTGTGCCAGGGGGAACAACGTCAGGGTCTGGGGAGCAGGCAATGGCCCAGCTGAAGTGCATCTACACTAATGCAAGCAGCATGGGCAACAAACAGGAGGAGCTGGAAGCCATCGTGCAGCAGGCTAGCTATGATTTGGTTGCCATCACTGAAATGTGGTGGGACCACTCCTATGACTGGAGTGCTGCAATGTCTGGCTATAGGCTCTTCAGAAGGGACAGGCAGCACAGAAGGGGTGGTGGTGTGGCTGTCTATATTAGAGAGTGTTTTGATGGTGTAGAACTGGAGACTGAGACTGGGAATGATAAAGTTGAGTCTCTATGGGTTAGGATCGGTGGGAAGGCCAACAAGGCAAGCATACTGGTGGGGGTCTGTTACAGACTGCCAACCAGGATGAGGAGACGGATGAGGAATTCTTAGCAAAGTCATCAGGGGGACCAGTAAACTGTTGTCTTGGACTTCTGGAGGGCAGACTTGAGCTGTTCAGGACACTGGTTGGCAGAGTCCCTTGGGAGGCAGTTCTGAAGGGCAGAGGAGTCCAGGAAGGCTGGGAACTCCTCAGGAAGGAAATCTTAATGGCTCAGGAGCAGTCTGTCCCCACGTGCCCAAAGATGAGCCGGTGTGGAAGAAGACCGGCCTGGCTCAACAGAGAATTGTGGCTTGAGCTTAGGAAAAAAAAGAGGGTTTATGATCTTTGGAAAAGAGGGCAGGCCACTCAGAAGGATTATAAAGATGTTGTAAGGATATGTAGGGACAAAATTAGAAAGGCCAAAGCTCATCTGGAACTCAATCTGGCTACTGCTGTTAAAGACAACAGAAAATATTTTTATAAATACATTAACATGAAAAGGAGGACTAAGGAGAATCTCCATCCTTTACTGGATGCGGGGGGAAACTTAGTTACAAGGGATGAGGAAAAGGCTGAGGTGCTTAATGCCTTCTTTGCCTCAGTCTTTAGCAGCAAGACCAGTTGTTCTCTAGATACCCAGTACCCTGAGCTGGTGGAAGGGGATGGGGAGCAGATTGTGGCCCTCACAATCCACGAGGAAATGGTTGGCGACCTGCTACAGCACTTAGATGTATGCAAGTCAATGGGGCCGGATGGGATCCACCCGAGGGTACTGCGAGAACTGGCGGAAGAACTGGCCAAGCCGCTTTCCATCATTTATCGGCAGTCCTGGCTATCGGGGGAGGTCCCAGCCGACTGGCGGCTAGCAAACATGACACCCATCTACAAGAAGGGCCAGAAGGTAGACCGGGAAACTATAGGCCTGTTAGTTTGACGTCAGTGCCAGGGAAGCTCATGGAGCAGATTATCTTGAGTGTCATCACACGGTACTTGCAGGGCAACCAGGCGATCAGGCCCAGTCAGCATGGGTTTATGAAAGGCAGATCCTGCTTGACAAACCTGATCTCCTTCTATGACAAAGTGACACGCTTAGTGGATGAGGGAAAGGCTGTGGAATTAGTCTACCTTGACTTCAGTAGGCTTTTGACACCATTTCCCACAACATTCTCCTCAAGAAAATGGCTGCTCTTGGCTTGGACTGCTGTACGCTTTGTTGGGTTAGAAACTGGCTGGGTAGCCGGGCCCAAAGAGTCGTGGTGAATGGAGTTAAATCCAGTTGGAGGCTGGTCACTAGTGGAGTCCCCCAGGGCTCAGTGCTGGGGCCAGTCCTCTTTAATATCTTTATCGATGATCTGGATGAGGGGATCGAGTGCACCCTCAGTAAGTTTGCAGACAACACCAAGTTAGGTGTGTGTGTCGATCTGCTTGAGGGTAAGAAGGCTCTGCAGGACGATCTGGATAGGCTGGACCGATGGGCTGAGGCCAACTGTATGAAGTTCAACAAGGCCAAGTGCTGGGTCCTGCACCTGGGGCACAACAATCCTAAGCAGCGCTACAGGCTGGGAGATGAATGGTTAGAAAGCTGCCTGGCAGAGAAGGACCTGGGAGTATTGGTTGATAGGCAGCTGAATATGAGCCAGCAGTGTGCTCAGGTGGCCAAGAAGGCCAACAGCATCCTGGCTTGTATAAGAAACAGTGTGGCCAGCAGGTCTAGGGAAGTGATTGTCCCCCTGTACTTGGCTCTGGTGAGGCCGCACCTCGAGGACTGTGTTCAGTTTTGGGCCCCTCACTACAAGAAGGACGTCGAGGTGCTCAAGCGAGTCCAGAGAAGGGCAATGAAGCTGGTGAGGGGTCTGGAGAACAAGTCTTATGAGGAGCGGCTGAGGGAGCTGGGATTGTTCAGCCTGGAGAAGAGGAGGCTCAGGGGTGACCTTATCGCACTCTACAGGTACCTTAAGGAGGCTGTAGCGAGGTGGGGGTTGGTCTATTCTCCCATGTGCCTGGTGACAGGGCGAGGGGGAACGGGCTCAAGTTGCGCCAGGGGAGGTTTAGGTTGGATATTAGGAAGAACTTCTTTACTGAAAGGGTTGTTAGGCATTGGAATAGGCTGCCCAGGGAAGTGGTTGAGTCACCATCCCTGGAGGTCTTTAAAAGACGTTTAGATGTAGAGCTTAGTGATATGGTTTAGTGGAGGACTTGTTAGTGTTAGGTGAGAGGTTGGACTCGGTGATCTTGGAGGTCTCTTCCAACCTAGATGATTCTGTGATTGATTCTGTGATTGATTCTGAATATCCCTTTGGTTGGTTTAGGTCAGCTGCTCTAGTGATGTCCCCTCCCCATCTTTTGCCCACCCCCAGCCTGCTGTCTCTTGAGGGGTTGGAGGGAGTCCTTATGCAGTGCCAGAATTGCGCAACAGTAGAAAAAACACTGGTGTGATACCAGTACTGTTCTAGCTACAAGTGCAGAGTACATGTATGGGCTGCTACATAGAAGCATAGAGTCATAGAATATCCTGAGTTGGAAGGGACCCATAAGGATCATTTAGTCCAGCTTCTGGCACCACACAGGTCTACCAAAAATTCAGACCATGTGACTAAGTGCACAGTCCAAACGCTACTTCAACTCTGACAGGCTTGGTGCTGTGACTATGTCCCTGGGAAGCCTGTTCCAGTGCGTGACCACCCTCTCAGTGAAGAACCTCTTCCTGATGCCAGCCTGAACCTCCCCTGTTGCAGCTTGACACCGTTACCGTGGGTCCTATCACTGGTGACTAAAGAGAATAGATCGGCGCCTGCCCCTCCACTCCCCCTCGTGAGGATGCAGTAGGCCGCGAAGAGGTCTCCCCTCAGCCTCCACTTTTCCAGGCTGAACAGGCCAAGTGACCTCAGCTGCTCCTCATACGTCTTCCGCTCTAGGCCCTTCACCATCTTCATAGCCTTCCTCTGGACACTCTCCAACAGTTTCACGTCCTTTTTGTACTGTGGTGCCCAGAACTGCACACAGTACTTGAGGTGAGGCTGCACCAGTGCAGAGCAGAGTGGGACAAGCACTCCCCTTGACCGTCTAGCAATGCCATGCCTGATGCAGCCCAGGATACGGTTGGCCCTCCTGGCTGCCAGGGCACACTGCTGGCTCATGTTCAGCTTGCTGTCAACCACAACCCTCAGATCCCTCTCTGCATGGCTGCTCTCCAGCGTCTCGTCGCCCAGTCTGTACGTATAGCCAGGGTTGTCCCGTCCCAGGTGCAGGACCCAGCACTTGCTCTTGTTAAACTTCATGCGGTTGGTGATTGCCTATCTCTCCCATCTGTCCAGATCTCTCTGCAAGGTTTTTCCACCCTCAGCAGAGTCAACAACCCCTCCCAGTTTAGTATCATAAGCAAATTTGCTTAAAACATCTTTTAGTCCTACATCCAAATTGTTTATAAAAACGTTGAAGAGAACTGGCCCTAAAATGGAGCCTTGGGGGACCTCACTGGTGACTGGCCGCCAGCCTGATGTGACCCCATTTACCATAACTCTTTGAGCTCTATCTGTCAGCCAGTTATTCACCGATCATGTGATGTTTTTGTCCAGCTGTATGCTGGACATTTTGTCCAGTAGGATCCTATGGGAAACTGTGTCAAAAGCTTTACTGAGATCCAAAAGATTACATCATCTGGTTTCCCTTGATCGACTAGATGGGTGATCTTATCATAAAAGGAAATCAAATTTGTTAAACAGGACCTACGCCTCGTGAACCATGTTATCAGGGAAAGTTAACTCCATCCCGGCCAGACCCAGCACACCCTCATAATCTGACACAGTGGACTTCAATTCCTGCTCCGGGGGCAAAGCTAGAGGGACATTTTTCTTTGTATTTGGGTAAGACCCTTGGTAAAGTGTGATGTCTACATGTAGTGAGCACAACACAGAGGTTTGCTACCAAGTGTAAATCTTTAGGACAGAAAAAGATGGGCAAGCAATTGCTCCATGCAGCCTTGGATGTATAGTACAGGTGAAGATCTAGCTGCCTCACTGTATGGGCTCAGCTCAGCTGTCACCCTGAAGTGGGTGGTCAAGGGGGTCTCGGGCAAAAGATGCAGCAGTTCTACAAGTTCTACTTTTGCTGTTGTTTGTTGCCTTGAATCTTCTTAATGTTCAGACCTCAGCTAATACCACAGTTTTCGGTATAGTATACTGTATACATGAAAAAAGCCTAGGGTTTCCTGCATTGTCCAAAATTCACTGGAAGTTTTTTCTCCAGTCTGTGGTGGGGTTTTTACTCAACTAAGGTATGGCTGGACTGAGGACAAAAACTCTTTCTGCTGCATTTGGAAAACAGTCAGAAATCACATTATGCTGCTTTGAAAGCCTGTGTCTGCCCTAAGTAAAAAGTTTCTATTTGAAGGTAAAATAAAGTTATACCATACTTTGGTTTGCAAATTCTATGGGGGATTCCCTTCTAAACCATTTATAACATCCACTATCAATAAAACTAGTTTGAAAGTGCAAAACCATAATCATAAAATTCATAATCAATAAACATAAACATCATAAACATAAAATCAGCTGTGACCGTAACTGCAGAGTTGGTACTGAAGTCACATGAAATCAAACAGCTTCCTGAAAAGACCAATGAATACCTTATTGTACAGAAATACCAACCAAAGTACAAAAATTTATGGCTTCTTCTGAAAGCTGTACAGAAGGTTCAAAGTGTCATGTGATAGTGCATTTCTTGACACCTTATAATCTTATAGTTAATAGAAAATTAACCTAGATTGAAACATTTACGAATATTCAGCACCCACTCTCTACTAGGGTTATGCTATTTTGCGTGACAAGAACTCTGTGAGAAGGACAATCAGAAAGCTGCAAATGGAAGACAGATAATTACAGATCATAGAATCATAGAATGGTTTGGGTTGGAAGGGACTTTAAAGATCATCCAGTTCCAACCCCCTGCCATGGGCATGGATACCACACACTAGATCAGGTTGCCCAGGGCCTTGTTTAACCTGGCCTTGAAAACCTCCAGGGATGGGGCATCCACAGCTTCTCTGAGCAACCTGTTCCAGTGCCTCACCACCTTCACAGTGAAGAATTTCCTCCTGCCATCTAATCTAATTCTCCCCTCTTTTAGTTTTCAACCATTCCCCTTTGTCCTGTCATTGACTGCCTGGGCAAAAAGTTGCCCTCCATCTTTTTTATAAGCCCCCTTTAAGTATTGAAAGGTTGCAATAAGGTCTCTCCAGAGCCTTTTCTTCTTTAGGCTGAACACCCTCAGCTTTCTCAGCCTTTCTTCATAGGAGAGGTGCTCCAGCCCTCTGATCATCCTCGTGGCCTTCCTCAGGACCCACTCTAACAACTCCACATCCTTTTTGTGCTGGGGGCCCCACACCTCGACGCAGGACACCCAGTGGGGCCTCACTAGGGCAGAGCAGAGTGGGACAACCACTCCCTCGCCCTGCTGGCCACCTCTCTGTTGATGCAGTCAAGGACACAGTTGGCCTTCTGGGCTGCAAGCCTGTTGAACTTCTGTTCCACATCAATATACAGTCCTACCTACCAAAGAACAATGCATTGCTTTGTTGGTCTTTTTTTTATTGATTTCTTATCTTAGCCTACTAACAATAATTCATGAGACCTCAAAGGAATTCAAAATAGTTCCTAGCAATTTGGTTCTTCCTGAAAGTTTTTCTCTGTAATCTTAAAAAAAGCCACAAGAATCTGGAAAGTCTCAAGACTGAGAAAAGTCTCAAGACTGAGAAAGTCTCAAGACTGAGAAAACAGAAAGGTGGTTTTGTGTTTGTGTGTAATGAGAATAAATCCTTGCAGAATTTGATAGTGGAGATTGTCAACTCAGACATCCCAATGCTTAATTTTGGAGAAACTTAACAAGGTGGTATCCAGTTGATGTTTGTATTATATAAAGGCTGGAGAGCACTTGACTCCATGAAACAGTTAATGCGCTCTGGTTCTCCCTAAGGTTTCCCTAAGGAAAAACAAAATCAAGCAAACCTAACATTGATGTCAAGCTCATCCTCACAAGTAAGCCATAGAAGCTTGCCTTACCACTGCCTTAGCACTGCCAAATGTTACCTATTCATCAAAACAAAACTTTCTCCTACCTTTGTAGGAAATACAGGGAACCACAGCGATAAGAAAGGGACAATGCTTCACTCATCACAGGCTATGAAATGCAAGAAGGTAGTCCAGAGAAGTAGGAAGAGAAATATATGAGCTAATAAACTGTCATGAAACAAAACAAATCAATTAAAGAAAAAAAAGAAAATATATACATACATTTGCCAGAATTAAGTTTCTGCATTGCAAATCAGAGGTAGTCACCAGCCATCACAATTCTCATGAAATGTGTTAATTACTTGTGCCTAAAACTACAGGCAAACTAGGAGACGAGAGAGCTCTCTTTTTACTAAGAAAGCTCCTTTAATCTTGCATTTCTGAGCATGCCCACCAGCATCCAGGTTCGATCATCTGATATCCAACTCCCATCTAAATTCCCTTCAAGCAGAGCAATGAGGCAAAGAGTGTAGTCAAAGCTACCAATGGCCAACGGACATGGTGCTGGGCAACTGACTTCAGGTGTCCCTTCCTGGGCAGGGGATTTGGACCAGATGGACCCAGAGGTCCCTTCCAACTTCAGCCATCATGCTACTTTGTGATCACCCTTCCCAGTGTTCTGAAATTTCTGTAGTTCTTCAAATTTTATAAAAAACAGGGAACTAGTGCTGATCCTTTATTTGTGCACATGAGAATTATCAGAGGCTTCCTGATACAAAAACTTCACAACTAGTAGATATTGTTAACAACATCCATTAGCTTTACTAATGGAGTTGACGGTCCTTCATTTCTTTTAGATTATACAAACACATCTTCAGAAGTGCAAAATGACAAATGTTTTAAGATTTTCCTTAACTTTTCTCATTATGTACATATATATTCTGTTCACTTAGTAGCAGGCTAATGCCATTAATAGGTCAATTAATGAATTTTAAAAGCCTCCTACAATTCAAAATGAGCTAGCTATGCATTTTCTTCACTATGTTGATTTTCTTTGCACTTCATAATTGGTTTGTAGTGCAGCCTATTTATATCCACTTTTACATTTATTATTTAACAATTTTGTTCAGTTGTCTGATGTGAAGCAGGAAGGGTCTGGCCTCTTTGGCTTCTATATTTTTTTTAATGCTTCACTCTACTGTTTTCTTTCAGCGATAGATTTGGGAAAGCTCATACATAATAACAACTACTAAATTAAAGGGGAATTTGGCAGTAATGTGTCTTCTGGTTCAAATAACCTCAATGACAGAGTTATTAATGACATTTCTCTTGAATATATGCTGTATCAGCTTTCTGCATCAAGGGCTATAGGCTTGTTGCCAGACAGTCACACAATATGACTCTTATTTGGCCTTTCTCATTCCAGTATCCCTCCTTGCTTTCCTTGTTTCATAGATTGTGGGGCTACTTGAAATTCTGTTTGTGCCTTTGCAAACTTATTTTGTTTGTGAATCAAGAAACTGATGCATGATAGTAGCATAGCCTTGACACAAACAGGCTATCTACATTCTTCTCATGTGATTAAAAAAAAATGCTACCCAGGAACATCTTTTTCATGTGGCTGTGTTTATTCCTCTCTCTTTTCCTCTTCCTTATTTGGTTACCATATTAAAGTAAGGGCCAGTATCCAGGTGTAGTATTATGAGCTGAGATTTTCAGAAAATTGTGTTTCCCACATCTTTTTGTTGATATGCCACTTCATCATGCTTGCAGGTAAGTCAGAAATCAGGGAAGCAAGCCCACAGCTAAGCAGAAGAGTCATCAATAGTCTTTCTCCTATCTGTTGTACACCTGCTTGTTCTTTGTATTGGAGACAGTACTATTCAGAATTAGAAAGGCTGGAAGTATACCTTCAGCTGCAAAAGTCTGAGGTAGATCTTATTTAGCTTATATTGCTAGGAATACATAATCCATTTTAGGAATTCCTTTATTAGCCAAAAACTCTGTCTCTCTTAGTCTGCCTGCACCTTAGTCTCACAGGTATGTCTACAGTGGAGTGTTAATCTACATACTTAGTTACATCTTCAGTGTCTGATTTTTAATCTCTGTCAATAATTGACTCAATCCTTTGTTGCTACATGTGCTTCCATAGTTAACGCATATTTCTGTTACTTGCATTGTTCAGAAGGATTGAGCAATTATTGCTTTACTTTGGGTTTATAAATATACTCCAACTGTGATGAGACTCATGCAGGTTATCAACACTCATGCAACAGACTGATAACTTCATCAGTCTTATGTTTTGAATCAGTGACATTAACAGCACTTTCTTAGTATTGCAGTGCTGTTCAGACTTGTTTAACTTGCATTGAAATTCACAGCTGTGCAGGATTAGTTTCAATACTTCTTCCAATACCAGACCAATACTTTGAAATATGGCTTAGCATTTCTTACTTTCAGAGGTAATTATGAAAATGTAATGGAGATTCCAGAGTGCATTACTAGTTCACCTGACGACACAGAATCAGAATGGTTGAGGTTGGAAGGGACCTCCAGAGATTATGTAGTCCACCCCTCCTACTCAAGCAGGGTTACCTAGAGCATGTTACACAGGATGGCATCCAGGTGGGTTTTAAACATCTCCAAAGAAGAAGACTCCACAACCTCTCTGGGCAGCCTGTACCAGTGCTCTGTCACCTGAACTGTAAAGAAATTCTTTCTCATATGACCCACATTCTGTTCTGTCAGGGAATGTTAATGGTACCACCACTGACAAGATTGCTTTTTAGGCATGTGTAAAATACAAGGATACTAAAGTTAGCTTCAGAGTAACCACCTTGTGAATCAGCCTAGTCATGACACTGGACACAGCATGTGGGTTATTTTATTTGAAGTCCATAAATAACTTCCAATAAGAATTCAGAAAAGTGATGGACTGAGATTTACAGCTATGAAAGTGAGATTTGAGATTTCAGAGCAGATTTTAATAGCTATTCAGTGACAGTTTTTTTTTTTTTTCCTCCCTCACAGGACAGTGGTTGTCTTCTTTCTTTTTGGAAACAATTGAGTCCCACAGCCTGGGAAGACACTAACAAACAACATATGAACTCTCTTGACTCATCCAAGGTTATATTTCCATTAGCAAATAAGAAAAGGAGAAAGATGAGTTTGGGTAGTTGGGGCATTGAGCAGAGACTGATGGACTTATTGCTTTCAGAGTTTGCTTCTGGGTATTCCAATGTACGTTTTGCTTTTAAGAAAAGAGGAGTATTTAGGAGAGCTCAATATTGCTTTAGATTTCTTAGTGGGCTTAAATATTTTGTAACTATTTGTCTTTTGACAAGGCTTTTTATACTTGCATATTTAAACACTACTGCTCTGCAACCGTAGCATCAAACATGACACACAAGTTTTAATAGTTTGTGCTTAGTTTTCACAAATGGTGCCTCCAGGAAACACAAAGGGCTTCAAATACTGGTTCAGATTAGTTGAGATAAATAACAAACCAATTTGATATGTTACTTCAAAACTAGAGCTTTTTAAAACATGTTCTTACAACTCTTTTGGGCAATCTCATGGCAAGGATGGTATCTGCAATTATGACTCTGGTAAGTTAAGATAAGACAGATCTTACTTTTGTCCTAGTATAAAACTTGATTTCAACAAGAATGCATTACCTCAAGGAAGGAGGTTTGAACTTTAATCAGAGCTACTGATAAATGACAATGACTCATTTGCTTTTTTTTCCTTTAAAAGGCGTTCACATTTTAGCATGTACTTTAATATGAAACCACCCAGAACCCTATATAAAGGACTTTCAAAGACTCTTCCTGTTAGTACACCCTACTGGGACGATATAAGGTAAGAGTTATGTATCTCCCTGGATAATTCTATAGATGCCGAAGACATATGTTATGTTACAATCGGAATGCCCTTATTTTTCCATTATATGCTATTTAGATGCTAACTTAAAAAAATGCTTCAAAGTACCTTTGTGGTAAGAGTATCTATGTTGGGTTTTGCAGCTTTAGGTTGGCAGTGGAATTAAAATATGAAATAGAAATAACATAGAAATCAATAGAACACAAGTAGAAATTAAATGGATTTTAATGGCAAATTAAATAAACATTAAAGTATGAAATAGAAATAGAATGGAAACTGAAATTCAAAATAGAAATTAAAGAATAAATTAATAGAAATAGAAAGTAAAAGCAGTGGCTAGTGTGGAAAAAAAGATCCCAAGTCACAAATATGTTTACATGTTTTTATGATCATATTTCTTTCTGACTTCTTGGAAGGGATTTCCATTCTTCAAGATGGAGATGATTTTGAAAGAGCCAGAATAAAAAAAAATTCATGGCATTTTAGAATTATTTTTGTTAAAATAGAATTTGCACCTCGAAAGCCGTATCCTGGTCTCTTTATTTTTACTAGGTGATCCTCTAACTTTGTCTTGGCACTGTGAAGTAACTTTTTCAAAGGATGATTCTGAACAGTAGTTTTTAATTTCATATTTCAAAACTAACCCCCTAGAAATCATAGCTATGAATGATCTCTGAGGCTGTAAATCAGCCTCATCTCTGCTTCACTACAGTCAGTAATGCTGAAGGGCCCTTTGGGACCTACGGTGGTATCACTGAGATGAGAATTTTATCGTTGCCAAACATTGCTAAAAATCCCTTTCAACATTTCCCTTCTCCCTTTTGTAGGATGAATTAAGTCCAGCAGGGGCTCTGATGCAGGCATCTTAGTGAATTCTAATTAATTGTATCACTCCCAGCTTCAATTCCCAGAATTAAACAAATCAGCTTTAAAGTCTATGCTGAGATATTTCTTTTGATGTGCAATGTCTTTTTTTTTTTTTTGCCATTGTATTTGTTGAAAAATATCATGTTTTCACTTTGAATTTCTTCCCAACAAAAAGCTTTCTCTTTGAAGCCAGAAATGAGATGAAAGGGAAGTTATTGTGTGGCTGTAGTGGTGCTACTTGGAGACTGCTCATTATTGGCAAACCAGAGATCTCATAGCTGTTGGTGGCTTTGAGCATGGCCTGTGGGGGTTAACCTCTGAACACAGAGGATGGTGATTTAGACACCTGTTGCCTGTTTAGCTAGTCTGATTTTAACCAATAAATTGCAGAGTCTGCTTGGGGACTCTGTTTTCTGAATAGGACGGAGATGATAGAGCTGAAAGTGCACCTTGGTCAATGCATATTTCCCTACTGTTCCCAAAGTATGAAGCAGGGCTGATCAAAGAAAAGGCTCAAGAGCAGATTGTCTGGTGATGGGAGTAGCAGAGGTTAAACAGTAAAAAGGGAGTGCCTGTGAATAAGGGAATCTGGGGAATTAGTTGGGGATTTTCCTCTAAATGTGAAAGAAACATACCCTGCAGGTCTGGTCACCTTTGGAGTGTGTCCTTTCTCATCACAGCCAAAGGTAGATCACTCAAGATTAATCTACCTTTGAACAAGTGTATGTGCCTGTGGGAAATTCACCCTTTAAACTAATATTTATCTAATGAGAAATGTATAATTGATTGATCTGATTGACATTTATACCTGTATTGTGCAGCCCAGAGAATGGAGATGGAGACTGGAGGTGAAATTGCTATTGTGGGAATAGCATGCAACTTTCCTGGAGGTAAGTTTTGGGTAAATACAAAGCAGGATGCTGAATGAATATTGAAAAGCACATTCAATTATTAAAGTTGAGGTGGCATAAAAGAACGTATTTCTCTCTTACTTTTGTAGAATTCATTGCTTTGCTGCTTGTAGGATCTTTTTAAAAGATCATACTGTGGTGAGAATCATTTGGTTCAGATTTGTCCACTGAGAGTGAGATGTGCAGTTCTGGCTGTGGGCAGGACATGGAGTTATATATGTGAAACTCATGCGGACAAACAATATGTCAGGGGTGATTTGAGGTTTCTGCATTCTGAGATTAGATGGTTGGAGATGTTTAGATAGCTGTGAGAGCTTTCTAGGTTCTTCTGCTTCTCTGAAGCTGTCAGTACTCCAGTAAAGCACTATAAAATGTGTAGCAGCAGTCTCTTACTGCAGCATTAAACACTAATTTGATTCAAGCCATTTATTGGTCCAGACATCCCAGTAAAGAGCCTCTCTTCAGATACATTTTTCTTAGTTACATCTCCATGCAATAAATGCAACTTGTGTCCTGATCCTGCACTGCGCATCTTCAGAGCTTTTTTAATGAACCTGCCTCAAACGAAGTTGAATGATGGGAACCCTTAAACTACTCCATGTGTAGCTAGTGTCCTTGGCTATGTCTATGATGATGGACTAACCAGGGATGGTTAACTTTAGGTGGGACTGCTGTCCTACAGTCATTGTTACTGTTATCACAGTCTCCATCCCAGTGTTGGCCCATGCCAGAGCTCCCCTGGTCAGTGCTTGGGCATGATACAGATTAGCACCAGCATGCCACAGGGAAGTGGAAGCTGGGAGGAGGATAAATGTGGGACACAGTGTGGATGCCATGTTAGCTGGTTTCAGGGCTAAGAGGATAGCATAGACATAGCCTCAGTGCCCATAGTTGGAGTTCTGGATCTCAACCACAGAATCATAGAATCATTTACATTGGAAAAGACCTTCATGATCATCAAATCCAACTATCAACATGACCTACCAAGTCCCATCACTAAACAGTGTCCCTTAGTGGCATGTCTACATGTCTCTTAAATGCCTCCAGGGATGGGGACTCCACCACTTCTCTTGGCAGCCCATTCCAATGTTTGACCGCCCTCTCTGCGAAGAAAGTCTCCCAGTCTAAACTTCCCCTGGAACAACTTGAGACTGTTTCGTTGTGTTCTATCACTTGTCACCTGAGGAAAGCAACCAACACCTTCCTCGATGAAACCTCCTTTCATGATGCCATTGGCCTTCTTGGCCACCTGTAGGCACTGCTGGCTCATATTCAGACAGATATCGACCAGCATCCCCAGGTCCTTTTCTGCTGGGCAGCTTTCCAGCCACTCTTTCCAAGCCTGTATCACTTTGAGGGTCTGTTATGACCCAAGAGCAGGATCTGGCACTTAGCCTTGTTGACTATCATGTGATTAGCTCATTGATCGATCTAGCCTATCCAAATCCCTCTGCAAAGCCTTCCTACCCTCAAGAAGATAATCAGCCCCACATAACTTACTATTGTCTACAAACTTACTGGGGGTGCACTTGATCCCCTCATCCAGATGACTGATAAAAATATTAATCAAAACCAGCCCCATTACTGAACCCGGACGAATACCAGATGGTGACCATCTACCAACTAGATTAAACTGCATTCACTTTGATTCTTTGAAGGCCAACTTGCTAGAGATATTTTACTTGCTTGGAAAAACATCTTAAATCTTCTTGAGAGATTATTAAGAGTTTTGTGGGGTAACTTTACATTTAAGCATGCAGTGAAAGGATCAGTCATTCCTTTCCATCCTCCTGTCACCAAAGAATAGTAATTTCTTTATCTGTGGTGATTCTGCTTCAGCAAACTAGATATATACATGAGAGTTCCATGTAACAGAGTGTACATTTCTACATATACATGGTGAAGGGGAGAACATAACTTAATCTTCTTTGAAATATTTGTACAACAGGTGAAGGAATTGACAATTTTTGGAAAGTCCTGGAGGAAGGCATAAACTGCACAGCAGAAATACCCCCAGAGAGGTTTGACACCAAAGAGTGGTATGATCCAGACAGTAACAAGCCAGGAAAAGCATGTACAACACGTGCTGCTCTTCTCAATGAGTAAGTCTGTTACTGTGCTGTGGCACAGATTTTTTCTGTAATTAGACTAATGTGTCCAGCCTTTCAGAGAGTACAAGCCGCAGGGAGACATTACAAATTGGACCTAGGAACAGGTTTTCTTTTATGACAGGTTTTCTCACATGACAAACTTGCAGTTATCAAATTGCAGGAGTTCCTGTTATATGACATTTATGAGCACATTTATTCACAGGCCACGTAGGATCTTTGGTTACATAATCCAACTTGTATGTTCATACCCAGCATGTCTTGATGTCACCTGTCACACAACAGGTGTGTATGCATTTTGGGTATGCACAAGTACATGTGCATTATGCATGAAGTGGTATATACCATATCTGAGGTGGGCTACAGCCTGCCAGAGAATTCGTATGTCTACTTACGGACTGTGGAGGAAGGTGGTAGAGTATGGGCTCTGAGCTATATGAACTGCCTGGTGAATCTTGTCCAGCTTCAGCTTGAAGTTTGGCCAGCTCTGCCAAGCCTTAGGACCTAATACTGTTCTGGCTCTAATTTAAATGAAGCTGTGACAATTTAGAGACAAAGCAAGAAAGTCTGTTTGCTAGATGGTCAAGAAAGGGATCTTTGTTACACTTGCTTGTAAACCTGGCTATTCATAATTTAATAAAAATCCTGCTTTTACCTGGACTGATACTGTTATGTATTCAAAAATAAACATTTTCATTATTCACCCTCTTTATCTGAGTCAGTCCTTCATCATACTGGTGGATTATGTATGTATAAATATCCTAGTGTACAGAGAAGACACGGAGAAGCAACCTGTGGTATGTATCCCTTTACATCCCTGATGTCTCGTGAAATCATATCAGAGATGTGAGCACAGCTGTATGACGGCTATTACTAGTGCTAAGAATAGTAAATTACAGTCAGATCAACATAAGTGTCTTTAGTTTTAAATGCACATTTCCCAAAAATCCTCATGCCTTTTTTTCCAATGAGAAGTTGACATGCGCAGAAGTAATCTTATTGGCTCCTGGGATTAACACTTAACAGGTTTGGATTGTGAGACCCAGAATTACTTAAGTAATTAGTCTCCTATTAGATATTTAATTTTCCTCTGAAGTCAAGAAAAGACAGAAGGCCATACAAATGTGATCTTGGGATACAAGATTAAGTCTGAGCTTGGTTGTTTGAAAGTGTGGGCTTATTTTTAAAGACTTTTTAAAGATAAACACAGACATAAACACATAAAATATTTTACATTTATTATTAGAGGGGTACGGGCATCTCTTGGAAGCATCTGAGCTGGTCCTATATCTATTGGTTTTAAACTGTAAAGCGCATTGCCGTTAAATAACTTAGAAGACAAGATCTATTTAAAAGTTGTTGTCTGGGATGACATTGCAGCAGAGGGAGTCTCATTCTGCAAATTTTCTTAGTAAGGAGTCCTATTGGTACCAGTGGGATAATTCAACAGTGTGAATAAAAATCTTGATGCGTGGTCTTATAACTCTGAAATGTGGAATAGTTGATAAAAATACATATTTTGTGGCAGGAAATAAAATATCTTTGGCCTATAATCTTTTCCTTCTGAATTTCACAAATAGGAACTGTGGTTTCAACATCACTTATGGCTTTGCTTTTCATGACATTGCAAAAAATGTATACTTTGGGTCTAGAAATAAATGCATATTGTATACATATTATACCATTTTCTGGTCTATGTATTTTTAACAGATTTAATGTATTTGACAACCACCTATTTGGAATTAATAATATGGAAGCTGAATCCATGGATCCACAACAGAAGTTACTGGTAGAATGCACATACAAAGCACTGGAGGATGCAGGAGTCCCTGTAGAAGCCATCAGTGGCACCAAAACAGGTGTTTTTGTTGGTAAGAAAATTTCATGGTGAATAATGTCCATTTTAACCTCATAAAGAATGGAACACCCTCTTGTAAACTTTATTTGTATCTCTGGCATTGGAGAACTTAAGGCTACAGTACTATGACACTACTGGTTATTTTTTGGTGGAGAAAGAGTATTAGGTTACTCTAGAAGTTCATCGTATAATTAACGTATCTACTGTTAGGTGTCTGTATTAGTGTCTTGAGGCACTGAAGTGCCTATGGACTTGAGATCGCCTGTATTCCATGTATGTCAAGTTCAGAGCTGTACATCCCTTTTGTTTTCTCAGGTTAATGTGACATGTTTGATATTTTCATAGGTCTTATGAATCGAGACTATGAAATCATAAAAAGCAAATCATCGAGTGAAATAAATCATTATGCTGGTACCGGAACAGCAATGAGCATAGCTGCTAACAGGGTGTCCTACACGTTTAATCTGACTGGACCATCGCTGACAATTGACACTGCTTGTTCATCATTTCTTTTTGCTCTGCACTATGCCTTGCGAGCGATTAAATCAGGTAATGGGACTGAAGAGATGGTAAGCAAAGAAGTTAGGATTCATACTTAATATTTTAGAATTGCTTCAGTGAATTAATAAAACTTTCTGTAGACTCATCTTCAGTGTTAGAGTACTAAAAGATTCTAGTGCCTCAGAAATATTCACCATACGTGTAGGAGAAGGAAACCTTTTGCTGTAAGGAATTGTGTTACTTTCTTAACCATATCCTGATGTAGTTTTAGAGAACTGTATTGGTTACTCTTTCAATGATGTACCTCAGTGACAGATTCCAGTCCTGAAAATTAAAATATCTCAAATAATGAATAGTATTATTAATATAGCCTGTCTATAATAACTGCCTTTTCAATCCATTAAGTTAAAGACAATTAAAATGTTTCTGTCTATTATCTTGGACCTCTCAACATGACTATGTTTCTGTTTTATTCCAGGAGATTGTGAAGCAGCTATTTGTGGTGGTGTAAACTGCATAATAGAACCCTGCACCTTTGTATCTCTCAGTAAAGCAAAAATGATCTCTCCAGAGGGAATAAGTAAACCCTTCTCTAAAAAGGCAGATGGCTATGGAAGGGGAGAAGGCTGTGGTGTTGTTTTCCTCAAACCACTGAAAAAGGTAAGATTGTTTGTGAAGTAGTCTAAAAGAAGACTGGTTGCTTACTTGAATTTTGTATTTCCGATTCCAATAATTACTCTAGAAAAAAGGCTTTTCTAATTCAAGCTTAATATTAACAAACATTTATGCACTTCCCCTAGCATGGGAAAGACATCCCAAATTTAAAAGCTAGTATTACTGTCTGTCTGTTCTTGGTTCTTTTTCTCCTATATAGGGAAAGCATGAGATTATTAAAGATAATTTTCTCTCTCTGTGAAACAGGCAATGGAAGACTTCAGCAAAATCTGGGGTGTTATAAACATCAGTGCAGTAAATCAGAATGGTAGGTCTATAACTCCAATCACAAGACCATCTCAAATAGAGCAAGAGAACTTACTGCGCAGCATTTATGAAACTCACGTCAATCCCTCCATCGTGCAGTACATTGAAGCACATGGTACGGGAACTGCTGCTGGAGACCCTACTGAAGCTGCAAGCCTAGGTAGTATCATTTGTAAAAACAGATCTTCGCAAGTTCCCATTCTGAAAATTGGTTCAGTGAAAGGAAATATTGGCCACACTGAATCAGCTGCTGGAGCAGCAGGGTTAATCAAAGTGCTTCTGATGATGCATCATGGAAAGATTGTTCCATCTTTGCATTACTCAAAGGAGATGAGCAGCATTGATACAGAGAAGTTAAACCTTGCAATTCCCACAACTGTTGAGCCCTGGGAAGACTCTGGTGAGTATGGAAGGGTAGCTGGCATCAACTGCTTCGGATTTGGAGGAACCAATGCCCATGTTGTAGTCAGGCAGGTTAAGCAGCCGGAGCCTCTTCCTGCCTTTAAGAGGCCACTGGAATTAGTTCTGCTGTCTGCAGCATCTAGTAAGTCCCTTCAGATGACAATTGCAGATACAGCTGACCAGCTGAGCACAAGAAACTCCATAACTCTCCCAAGCCTGGCCTATACCTCTGCCTGCAGAAGAAGCCATGCCAACTACAGGTACCGAAAAGCATTTGTCACCAACTCTCTCCAACACTTGCAGCAAGAGGTTATGTCAGCAAGAAGCACTGAATTTGCCATGTCAAAGGTGGAGCCACAGCTGGTGTTCGTGTTCTGTGGCAATGGTGTAACGCTGAAGGAGTTCAGTGAGGCAATGCTGAGCTCAGAGCCCCTGTTCAGAGACAAGTGTAAGGAAATAGAAGCGCTCTTTCAGAAACACGCTCCCATCAGCCTCCTGCCAGCAAAAGGTCGCAGCGCGAAGGAGTTACTGAATCCAGAACTCTCCCAGCCCATGCTTTTCACCCTGCAGGTTGCCTTAGCTTTCCTTCTGAAGTACTGGGGCATTAAGCCAGTCGCTGCTGTTGGCCACTCAGTGGGGGAAATTGCAGCAGCACATTTTGCTGGGTACCTTTCCCTGGCAGATGCTGTCAAAGTGATTTATCACCGGAGCAGGCTGCAGGCAAAGACTCCCAGTGGCAGGATGTTGGTGGTTGGAAATATCCCTGTTCAAGAGATAGCTGAATGTCTGCATCCCTATTCAGGAAAGGTGTGCATTGCAGCTTTCAACAGCCCAGTTTCATGCACCTTGTCTGGAAATCCGGATGCTGTGGACGCGGTCCAGAAAGATTTAGCTCAAGCTTTCAGCCAAAGAAACATCTTTCTTCATGTTTTAAATGTCCCAGCTGCCTACCACAGCCCCAGCATGGATATGATACTTGGGGAGTTGGAAGAGGCCATACAGCCTTTAGAAAAACAGAAGGGGGAAATTGAAGTAATTTCAACACTGACTGGGATGGCTGCTTCTGCAAATGACTTCATTCAGGGCAAATTCTGGGCCCGGCATACTCGTGAGCCTGTTGCTTTCACTCAAGCCATAGAAACTGCAGCTAAAGACAGGGAAAATGTGGTGTTTGTGGAAATAAGTCCTCACCGAGCATTGCAGCGAAGCATAAAAGAAACTCTAGGGAAAGTCACTCATGTGTTCTCTTCTTTGCAGTCTGATGTGGAGTATCAGACACTCTTTAGCCTGGTAGGAAATCTGTTTGAACTGGGATATAATCCCAACTGGCAGCACTTTTATAATGGCTATCAAAGTGTTCCAGTGGCCATTCCACGGTACCAATTTGATCGTAAAAAAGTCACCACCTCTCCAGCTATCCATCAACAAGCAAACCAAAGAGGTGTCAGCTCCAGTCATCCTTTGATTTATGACATGAACAGTGACAGCACAGAATTTGGCTGCCTGCTCTCTGAGGACACGACATCCTACTTATATGAGCATAAGAACAATGGTGTGCCTTTAGTCCCTGGTGCTTTTTATGTAGAGCTTGGTCTGGCCTGTGTGATGAGCAGCTCAGCACCTAAAGTGCCTCTGAGTACTTGCCAGCTGAGTATCAGCTTTTCAGCACCGTGTGTTCTCACACAGAATTCCCAAGTCTTGAATATCAAGCTGAGACCACAAAAAGTAGTGACAGCCTTTGAGATACTCTCTTCCTCCAGTGCAGTTTATGCTTCAGGCCAAGTTACAAAAATGTCTGATGCTGTTGTGGAAGAAAGCAGCATCTCCTTCCAAGATGTCTATCACAGATGCAGGTCAGTGATTAGCACAGAGGATGTTTATGAAGCACTGTCTCAGGTTGGCTTTCAGTACGGCTCCATATTCAGGCAGCTCAGTGATGTGCATTATTGCCAAGAACTAAAGGAAGCTATAACAAGCATAAAGGTGAACAAGGAGACTGTCAGAGAGATGTACAGCTACTGTATTCATCCAGTGCTGCTAGACTGTTTTCTGCAGATGACTGCGGTCATGACCTCAAAGACATTCCAGTCCAGAGCAGGCTTTCCCTCAGGGATAGGCAGCCTGGTGGTGCTCCGACCACTGGAGGAAGAAATGATGATATATATGAGAACAAGTAAATCCATTGGGAACTGCTTAGAGGTCTGTGGATGCTTCATGGACAAACATGGCTCTGTTTTGGCTGAACTCAAGCGTGTTGCCATCACTTTCATGAAGCAAGCATCTTCCAGAGACAACGAGTTCATGTTTGAAAACAAGTGGGCAGAAGTCCCTCCTTCACAGATGATTGGACATCTGGGTGCAATGCCCAGAGTCCTAGTGTTTGCTGACAAATTTGGGATAGCTGAACAGCTCAAAAAATATTTGCATCCTGATTCCGGATATGTTACGTATGAAGACTGGGAAGCCCTCTTGGAAGTCCACAGAGAGAATAAAATGAAAGCAGAGGTTAAGGATTATGATGAAATTCTGTTCTTGTGGGGAATTCAAAAGTTAAACGAAGATTCCCCAGTCAAAGTGGTAGACCAACTGGCAAAGTGTTGTGAAGCCTATCGCCAAGTTATTGTGGCATTAAGAGAGAAAAAGTCCCACTGTTCAATCAGAGTTATCAGCTACAGAACAACAGAAAGAAATGTAGACCACATTAACTGTGCGTTTGCACTTTATGGCATGACCAGAACTTGTGTTGTTGAAGTTCCAGAAATTACATTTCAGATAATTGACCTCAGCTCTTCCAGCTCCCTGGACATCTCAGCGTTATCAGACGTTCTTAGCAAATACAGAGGTGAGGAATACCCAGAAGTTTACATCAGCCAAGGAAGAATTTATGTGGCTGAAGTCAGGCGCACACCTTTTGTAGATGCAGATTACAGCCAACCCATAAGACCTCTCCATAATTCAGAAACATTCACTTTGTACACTGCTGATCCATACACAGCAAAAGACTTGTCTGCAGAGTTATACACCAGCACTACTACTCGGCTTGAAAAACAGAGCATTGAAATTCAAGTGGATAAAATATGTCTCCACTCAGAAGATTATTTTCCTATTAGTGTTTCTAGTCGGAACTTTGGTAATACACTGTACTGGAATTCCCAAGCAATAGATAAACACAGACTTTTAGCTCTTGATTTCAGTGGCACTGTAACGGCAATAGGTGTTGATGTGAAGAAAGTTAAAGTGGGAGATCACGTGGTTTCATGTTATCCAGCTGCTGCATCATCCAGAATTCAGATTCCAGGAACAGTTTGCTTCAATGTAAAGAAATTTCCTTGCTTTCAGAATGTCCCTTGTGTGTCATACTTTATAATTGCATGGGAAATCTTAAGTCAGAGGTTACCCAAGGGGAAACATGGCAGAATTTTGGGTATTATTTCTAAGGAGCCATCATCAGTTTTGTGCCAAGTTCTTTCTGCAGCAGCAGAAGAAATGGGCTGGAAAGTTGTACTTGCAAGGCCGTCTCCCGATGAGTTCCAGCGTATAAATGTATGTAATGCCCTTGTTGTTCTTCCTCCAGTACACAGACTGTCTCAGCAGGATTTGGCCCACATGAAGTTTCTTAAAGATGTGGTGATAGTATGTGGCAATCAACAGTCTGAATGTATTCATAATGTCAGTGGATTTGATCATGAAAATATCAGCTTTCATGTCCTCACACTTAGTAGCATTTTACAGAAAGCATCTCTAAAGGAATTGCAAAAGACTATGCATGCGTGGCTCAGTTCAATAGACATGAAACGGTTTAAATCTCTGCCAGCTTCTGTTTTTCAGCAAAATGAGAGCTTTGAAAGTAAGCACTCTGTGATGTCATATTTTACTTGCAAATCTGTCCCACTTGCTGTACTGAGAAGGCAGAGGAACATCGCCATGGTTTCAGATGTACCGGTGTATGAACCCCAGAAGAAGATATTTAAGCAGAAAGCTGTTTACGTAGTAGCAGGGGGTCTCACTGGACTTGGCTTTGAAACTGTGAAATTTATTGCCAAGAATGGAGGAGGGTGTATTGCAATACTTTCTAGGAAAACTCCAAGTAATGAGAAGCAAGAAGAGATAAAGGCTTTGCAGCAGCAGTATGAAGGGAGCAAGATAGTGTTTGTGCAGTGTGATGTTACTTCAACCAACGATGTTGAGAAAGCTTTCCAGTCCATTGCAAAAATATTTGTAGGCAGTCCAATCAAAGGTGTCTTTCAAAGTGCTGTGGTTTTACATGATGGCCGTCTTGAAGTTCTGAAGTTGGCTGACTTTCAGAAAGTTCTGAGCCCAAAAGTGGCAGGGACCATAAATCTTCACTGGGCTACCAAAGGCCATGAGCTTGACTACTTTGTGTGCTACTCCTCTATTACTTCTTTTCTGGGAAATTCCACACAGGCAAACTATGCAGCTGCAAACTCTTTCCTGGATGTTTTCTGCCTCTACAGGAGGAACTGTGGGCTTTCAGGCCAATCCATTAACTGGGGTGCTTTGAACCTTGGCATATTGTTCAATCAAGACCAGATTCAGAACATTCTGGCATCCAAGGGCATAGATGTCCTTCAAGTGCATGAAATTCATGAGTATCTCAGGAAGAGCTTGCTTACAAATAACCCACAGCAAGCTGTTGTCAAATTCAATTTTCAGACTTTGTTTAATCATGTTTTTACTCGGATTTTATCACTCAAAAATCGCTTCAGGTCACTTATGTCAGAAGAATTCAGGAGCAAGCTTGAAGTCTCTGAGAAAACTCAAGACCAAGGTACTGCTTTAGTCAAGTCTGAAGACTATATTACCTCACTGGTGAGTGAGCTCACTGGATTGACCCCAGATGAACTAACCATGAATACACTTCTTTCATCATTAGGCATAGACTCTATGTTAGCTTTGACAATTCAGAACCGCGTCTTTCAAGAAAGAAAGGTGGACATACCTCTCCTGAAACTGCTTGATCCTCACACCACTCTATCAAGTTTAGTAGTAGTTTTAGGAGATGCAACCAATGGAAATGAAGTTGTTGAGAAAAAAAACTCTGCAGATGATAGAGCAGAACAGGGGAGCTGGCTATAGGAATCTTCTCATCCAGGAAAGCTCATTCAAGAATTGTGTAGTTTTCAACATAACTGGACCCTTTGTAGTATCTCAGAATATGTTATTGCAAAGGCAAGGTAGAACATCTGGTTATGCTGAATGTATTCTTCTGTGTTGACCCAGAAAACCCCACACCGGTTTCTTCTGCTGTTGCACTATAGCTTTATTACTTTCAGTCAACAGTCTGACTTGATCCTTTCAATATCTTTTACCTTTGTTTTCAGTATTTTTAACTGGAAGTAGGTAAACTAATACATACACAGTTATTTAGTAAATTTGTGTATTAAAGCACATTGCGTATTTTTAACCATATTAAAATCCCGATGAAAATGATGAATTCACCATTCTAAATGATGAATGTCTATGTATAGTAACATTGTATTATCACAATTCTTTGCCATTATTATATTCTTAATGTATGATACTTTTTTTGATTATTATTGAATGTGTATAAGCTGGACATCTTTTGAAACACTCTTCTAGATGTGAATTTAAAAGGCTTCTTTCAAAAAAAAAAAAAAACCTTTATATTTTCCTTATATTGTGTCTGCAAAAATGTTAACAAAAATGTCAGTAAAATAACCATTTTTGTTAGTCTTCTTTCATGAAAGACCAAAAAATAAACAAGTATAGTCCAAAAGTTTAGAAAGCAAAAGCTAAAGTGTACCTCTGTCCTATTTTAATATTTGTCCTTCCCCACTCTCCGAGTTTAAATCTTCCTAATCATAGCAGCTGCCCTTACTTTACACCAAAAAGAAAATATCAACTTTTCCCCCAAAGACGCTGGAGGAAACTTTTTTTATAATCTATTAAAATGAGAACAGGGTCCTTGTGTTGTTTCTCCATTTTATACCTAATTACCATTTCCCTCTCAGATATCCCTTGCAGTTCCAGCAGTGTTCCCCAGTGCATGGAGCATCCAACCATACCCTAACACAGGGACAGCACAGCGCCTGGCTGGGAAGGCAGGGGACCTCTGAAATAATGGAACCAAGGCATGGTTTGCTTGCTTTGTTAAGGAGCACTGACTTCACCTAGAGGGACAACACATCAGGATCAAATGGTTGGGGAGGAATAGCCTTTATTCATAGTGTCATTAAAGAATTGTGGCTGGAAGAGACCTCAGAAGGTCGCTATGTCCAATCTCTTGCTCAGGAAGGATCAATACCAAATTCAGACAAGTTTGCTGATGGCTTTGTCTAGTCAAGTCAGGAAAATGTTCAAGGATGGAGATGCGACTGCTTCTTTGAGCAACACGTTCTAGTCCTTAATTATCCTCATAGTGACTTTTTTCCCCTTATAATCAGATGAATGTTCATTCACCATGTACCTCCATAAAGCGCCTGCCTTTCTCTTTTTGGTAACATCTTATATATTAGGAGGCTGGTATTAGGTGCTCCTGAAGCTCTCTCTTCTCCGGGCTGAACAAGCCCCGTTCCCTCAGCCTCTCCTTGGAGCTCTGGTGCTCCAGCCCCCTATCATCTTCAAGGCCCTCTGCTGAGCTCACTCAAGATTATCAATATGTTTCTCCTCAAGAAACTGGCTGCTCGCGGCTTGGACTGGCATACGCTTTGTTGGGTTAAAAACTGGCTGGATGGCCGGGCCCAAAGAGTTGTGGTGAATGGAGTCAAATCCAGTTGGAGGCCGGTTACTAGTGGAGTCCCCCAGGGCTCAGTGCTGGGGCCGGTCCTCTTTAATATCTTTATCGATGATCTGGATGAGGGGATCGAGTGCACCCTCAGTAAGTTTGCAGATGACACCAAGTTAGGTGCGTGTGTCGATCTGCCCGAGGGAAGGAAGGCTCTGCAGGAGGATCTGGATAGGCTGGACCGATGGGCTGAGGCCAACTGTATGAAGTTCAACAAGGCCAAGTGCTGGGTCCTGCACCTGGGGCACAACAACCCCGAGCAGCACTACAGGCTGGGAGATGAGTGGTTGGAAAGCTGCCTGGCAGAGAAGGACCTGGGAGTACTGGTTGATAGGCAGCTGAATATGAGCCAGCAGTGTGCTCAGGTGGCCAAGAAGGCCAACAGCATCCTGGCTTGTATAAGAAGCAGTGTGGCCAGCAGGTCTAGGGAGGTGATTGTCCCCCTGTACTCGGCTCTGGTGAGGCCGCACCTCGAGGACTGTGTTCAGTTTTGGGCCCCTCGCTACAAGAAGGACATGGAGGTGCTCGAGAGAGTCCAGAGAAGGGCGACAAAGCTGGTGTGGGGTCTGGAGAACAAGTCTTATGAGGAGCGGCTGAGGGAGCTGGGGTTGTTTAGCCTGGAGAAGAGGAGGCTCAGGGGAGACCTCATCGCTCTCTATAGGTACCTTAAAGGAGGCTGTAGAGAGGTGGGGGTTGGTCTATTCTACCACGGTCCTGGTGACAGGGTGAGGGGGAACGGGCTCAAGTTGCGCCAGGGGAGGTTTAGGTTGGATATTAGGAAGAACTTCTTTACTGAAAGGGTTGTTAGGCATTGGAATAGGCTGCCCAGGGAAGTGGTTGAGTCGCCATCCCTGGAGGTCTTTAAAAGACGTTTAGATGTAGTCCTTAGTGATATGGTTTAGTGGAGGTTTTGTTAGTGTTAGGACAGAGGTTGGACTAGATGATCTTGGAGGTCTCTTCCAACCTAGATGATTCTGTGATTCTGTGATTCATACTGGGCTGGTGGAGGTGGGGTGTCCAAAACTGGATCATTGTTCCAGATGTGTAAAGAGTGCTGAGTAAATCAAGAGAATAATTTCCCTTGATCTACAGGCTGTGCTCTTGCTGATGCAGTCCAGGATGCTGTTAGCCTTCATCAGTGCCAGCATGCACTGTGGACTCTAGTTTAGTTCACTGTCTACCAGGACTCACAGGTCCTTTTCATCCCAACTGCTCTCAACAGCCTGTACTGCTGCAGGGCTTAGTCTGTTTCATGTGCAGGGCTTGGCATTCCTCCACTGAATTTCATGAAGCTCCTGTCAGCTCATTCTTGTAGCCTGTCCAGGTCGCTTGTGTTAGGTTATGTGATAGAAGCTCATCTGCACACCTACAAAGAAGGTAAATAGCATTCTCTGTGCTCCCCTCATCTTGTTGTACAAGGTACTTGTCGTGTTAAGGTATACGGCTGAGAGGGGCCCTCCCGTTGAGTGATCGGTTCAGAAAGGACCCCCTCACTTTCTAAACTCTTTCTCAAAGAGGAGTTGAGGCATAGCTGGATTCAATCCTAGTCCCAGATTTGGTCAGCGGTTTATGTCTAAAGAATTATGTGTGTAGACACTCATCAGAGTCAATGTTTGCCTGTTTCAGAGCCCTGCCAAGGACTTTCACTGAGACAGCTTCACAAAGTTGAAAAGATAGGTAATTTATTAAGGCGACAGATATAACAGATTCAGAATTGCTGTTGATAAATTCACTTATGGCAATAATTGAGCTTGAGTTAATAATTCAGTGCTTTAGTTATCAATATTTTCCTGGGTAACATCCAACATTGTCGGAGGCGGAAGGCTTACCAAAAAAGCGTCCTTAACCTGGGGAGGAGAAAGGTCCAGGCCCATAGACCCATCTGATAACTGGAGCTCTCATCCTCAAAGTGGAGTTTTCCAAATGCCAGATTTATACTTTTGGTGATGGGGACTAAGTCATTAATCATGTACCAATTGGCTCTCAACAAGGCTTGTTGTGTTGTCGGTTACAAAGAAAAGAGGGGTAGGGGTTGGTTGAGGCCAACGTTCAGAACAGAGATAGGTTGTTTTCCCAACTCACTTGAAACAACAAGTGAGGCTTCCACCTCACTCCAGGCATTGCTTAATTGCTATAATTGCTGGGCCTCATACACACTGAGTGTTCAGCTGCAAACCTCTGGCAGTAGCCAGGCAACTCACAGAGTGGAGAAACACAGAGATCCCTTCCAACCTCACCCATTCTGTGATTTCTTTAAAAAATAAAGTCTCCAAATGTGTAATCAGTTGTGTATTCCAGCACCGTCACATTACAAAAATCTCTTTTGGAAAGGGAGAAAGAGAAAGATAGAGAGAGACAGAGAACTGACTACCAACATGCCCCTGCTCCTGCCCTGGGTGGGTGTATTATTCGTCCCCTGTGCAAGGGTCACACTGATTAAGCTTCTCTGTTTGCTGTCTCTACACATGGATGGCTCTATGACATATATATTTATACCTTTACATGAGACACCTTTCAATCTCGTAATACAACTGTTAAAGAAAGCATTCAAGGGTAAAGAGTCAATGAGAAATCACAGGTTATGTCTCTGCCTGTAAGTCTTAACAGGTATTTTTCCAGCTTCCAACAAGTCCACAATCATGGCACGTGAATCAATTCCAAAGAACCAACCTGTGCCAGAGAGGAGGAAAAACTTAGCAAGAAGTCCACAAAAATATGGCAGATGCTCTGGATGGGCGGGGAGCAAAGCCCATGAACTTCTGTGGTCATCTTGGTCCACAGAGGATCAAAGGCTTCATATGGACTTTAGGAAGCACATCATCTCCTGTTTGCTGCCAAGGAGATTTACATGGTCACTGAGGTGCTGAGAACTCAGTCTGACACCTGGACCAAGGGAGCACATCCCTTTGAGAAGAGTAGTAGAGCTTCATTGCTGCTGAAAGACATTTTGAATTCAAGGGTGGCACCTTTGTCCTTGCAGGCACTAGAGCTAACTTTCAGAGAGCTTCTGCACAGGTGTTAACTGAAGCACAGCACTTATCCAGGCTTATATTGATGCTAAAGCCATCCATGTCAACACTTGTCAGAGCAGCGGATGAGGAATATGTGAGTATGCTCAACATCAGAGAACAAACTATCAGTGTGAAAGTTCAAAGTGGGAGCAGTTACATTTCTTATTTAAGACAGTGACAGGAAGAGGGAATGCAGAAAATCCCACTTGATCTACCACAATGAAGGCCATTGAGGAGCAGCTTCTTCCCAAGCTGGCCTATAGCTGGAAAAAGAAGTGGTTCAGCCTGCATTCCCAATAGCCCCCACTCCACCCTTAAACTCTTCAGCCAAAGCCTCACCTCAAGAAAGCACACATATTCTGCAATACAATAACCCTGTCAGTGAGCTGTGGGGTCTACTGATGGCAGGAAGTTTTTATATTTGAAGGCTATTAATTGTGTTTCGATAGGTATGCTTTTATTTGCCAGGTCAGCTTCTAGTATTCATTGTTGTATTTAGCCCAGGTGTTTTCTTTGTCAGTCTAAGTATTAAGCTACACAAAACATAACCACACAAAACACTACAAAACAAAATATAATCACATAAAACACTACAAAAATTAGATGTTTTCTTATAATTTTTATATAAATAATCTTACTATTGCTTTAAGATGTTAAACACATTGTCTTTTGGTCATGCACTACATTTGAAAGAATAAAAATATCCATGAGCAATCTGTTGTCACTTCAAAACAAAGATGTCCACCCTGTATTTTGTAAACCAGTATTGCATTATGCTGATGGAAGCAGAAATTGAGATGATTTTGTGAAACTGGAGGAGAAATAGAGAAGAGAGAAGAAATGGAGGCAGAGCTTGACAGGGTCATGCAAAGCAGGCTGACTCCAGGGCTTGTATCCCCAGCTCCCGAGGCAACTTGTTGAGCAATGTAGGCATTCAAGTTACTTTAACTATATGTAGGAATCTCCCATACATCTCCCCATTGTGTGGTTGTAACTGAATCTATCGATTGAAGTCCTGAGAAAGCCAGCTCTGATTCTGTGAGACAGAAGCACCAACTCCGGCTGGCTGCAGCCATTGCTGCTCTCTGGCTTTCTATTGCCCAAACTCTCACTGTTGGTCAGCACTGCGCAGCCATGCACTTTGAAAATTGGGTTTCCATCACCTACTGATGGGCACTTGCATTGAGGTGGTGCTAAAGCAGCTCCTATCTTCTATGTGCTTTGCTTTTGACTGCTTTTCTGGATCTGCCATGAAGTTCCAAGGGGCCAGAATATTTGAATAAAAAGAAGACCATTGCCAGTCCCCAGAAGTACAGTAAGAAACCTGATCTTGAAGAATGCTCTGGAGATGCGAGTTTTAGCTGCAGCTGGGGCAATGAGCATTTGACCATCCTGGCAGCAGCAGGTTGCAGTGCAGGGTAGCCCAGCAATGGCAGAGCACTGACTACCCTATAGCTTACGTCTGACAGTACATAGGACATAGGAGCAGAAATATAGCATGGAAAATGCATGCAGATGACACACTAGATCAGATCTTTGACATCCTGAAACCTGGAAGGAGCTGGAAGTGAAAGAAAGGCTAACCAAGAAAAAGAATAGACTGAGAAAACCACAAAAACAACCTGCACTGTTCTAGGAGCAGTGACAATGTCCTGCGTGCTGTTCTGTAGTACCAAGTATCATAGCTGGATATCATAATCAGGACTTTGCAGATCTTGCTCAGGCCTCTGAATTAGATTAAATGTTTTTTTTCTTTTTTTTTTTTTTCATCAGCTACTGTCAAACATATGATAGTTTGAAGAAAGCTGCAGCTGTCCCTTCCGCCTGAAAAACAGTGTTCTCAAAATCTGGATTGTAATTAGATAAATTATTTGTTAAAGAAGTCTATGTTTAACAGAAGGCTTTTAGTGACAACATTGTTTGGTCTTTGCAATTAATCTCAGATAATGTTAAGCACATGGGGTATATTTCTAAACATTCTGTGCTCTCAGCCTCCAAACTCTCAATCCCATTATCAGAGGAAGGATCCCATTAGCTGGATGCATATCAATAATAAGATAATCATGACTCTAGCACAGTACATGGAAAAATATTAGTTTTTCCAATCAGATCCTGATGATGTATTTAGCCAAACTGCTAATATGCCTACCTCCTCTTCTCTGTGTACACCCAGAAATGCAATTAGTCAGATATGTTCTCAACAGCAGTGACATAAAAACACGATTAATGAGAAAGAGACCCAACATTTCCTTAGAAAATGTGCTCACAGATGTACAGTTTGCTTTCTGCCTCTGGCAATTCATCAAAACATCTACCTGTTGTATGAAAGGACTTTTCTGGCTGAACTAACAGCCTCACTTTCATGCAAGTACACCAATGTCTTGTTTTGCCTGGATCATATAATGCCTGATAACATGCAGGTCAGCCTGCAGATGTAGTCTAGAAGCACATCAGGGGCTGTGGCCAGGCCAAGGGAGGTCCATGACACAGTGATGGTTGTAGCTCTGCTGGGTCCCAGGTGATGAAGCCTTAGTTTAAAAGCATCACCGCCAGGACTAGGACTGGCTGTGGCCATGATTCCCCATGGCACCTCTGGGAACCTCTTCCCCCTGTCCCAGCTGAGCTGCCTTGGCCCTGAGCCCAGGCAGCCAAACCTGAGGATCCTATGAAGACAACCTGCATTTTCTTCTTCTAAACTGATCCAGGTAAATGGTTCAGTAAATGCAGTTAATGGATTAAAATGTCTCACCAACCTGTTTCTAAGATGACGGTGGAATGCAGTCCTAACTCTGCTACTTAGTGTTTGTACTGTGACCTCAGAGGAAGTTATCAGAAATGGTGGCCTTAATAACAAAACAAGACATGTTTTGTACCTTCTTGGATCCTTGGAGAGCTGCACTGAAGCCCTTCACATATCTGAGGCTGCTGGGATTCCTCTAATCCATTGGGAGATGGATTTGATCACTTCCATTAGCTTAAATTTTGAGAAACCTTTGACATCTCCACCTTAAATAGAGTCCTGTTAAAAAAAATGAACACAACCATTCAGAAGTCCGTGTCTCATCTCCCTCCTTCTCCTTACTTCCCTCCTGACCACCCTTCATGCTCTAAGGGAAATCTTACCCCACATTTTTGAAAGCAGAGCTCAGAGAGGCAAATTTAAGGGAAGCATGTGTACCACTCTTTGGGACACGTCTGGAATTTTGTTTGTTTGTTTTTATTTATTTCTCCATTGATGCTTATGTAGCAGTGAGTCAATTCTGGAAATCCTAGCATACTTTTAGGAGTATTTTAGTTAAAAATCATAGCATTGTATTCAGTTTCAAATTTCACTATAATAAAACATTTTCATATTTGTAAGGAAGCATTGTCTACTGCAAACTTAAAAGCAAACACTATACATCAAACACAGGGTACAATTTTTATGCAGGTAGTCATTATCTGTGACTCCGTAAAATGCCTGAAATCCATTAAGAGACATTAGTCTTATCTACTGCTTCAGATGCAGATCCTCTTCAGTTCGTTTCCTCAGCTCAGAGCAAATCATTCCTGATTAGTTCAGGGTGAGAACAGCACTTCGTATTACACAGGAGACATTTTAAATTAATTTTATCAAGCAGGAATCAATATTTTAGATGCATCTTTTCCTCTAAAAGGTCTTTAATCCTATGCTGTAAAAGAAACTGAGTGTTAAATGTTCTCAGAAAATTATATATAAAAGATATTTTCCAAAACTTCTCACCAAATTATGTACAAATAACTTCATTTCAGAAAATCACCATTAACATCATAGGGATATACATCCAAGAGGAATGAAACAGACTATGAGTTGTAGGTGAACTGCAAAATGTTTGCTCTTTATTGGAGAAGCTCTTCCTCTTCCTTTGAAAGTGTTTACTAATCACACTGTTAATTTAATAATAATAATAATAGAAGGTATCTTTCACATCTCCTTTCTCCAAAGTGGGGGAAAATTTTTAAGGACTTTAAGGGAAAATAAGTAGACATAAACCCCATGACTGCAGTCCTGAAATCTATATTCTGTTCTCAGTGTCTGTGGACAGTATCTATCTGGACAGTCTTTACCAATTCTGCGCTCAGACGACTGTCCTAAAAGAGCTGGAGACAGCATATAAATGCACCTTACTCGCCAGGAACTGTAGTCCCACTGGGATCAATGTGTCTGGCACCCCCTGTAGGCCACGGGTATGAATTTTATAGCCAGGATTTAAACTGGAAGCAAAGCTTAAGCCAGGACACCTTCAAGACTCGTGAGGCAGAAGGAGTCAATTTTCTGGCAAAGAAGGGTCTGGAGGTGTGAAACCCAGATAGGGGGCGATGTGAAAGAAAAAGAGGAACGGATTTTGTAGGGCCACTAAAGAACAAACGGCAGCACCTGGAGCAACAACGAAAGGGCTTTTCAGACATGAAGAAAAATATGTACAACTCCAGAAAGACTACCAAGATGTGTGAATTCTTCTTGTGCAGGGAAATATGCTCCACGTTTGCATTATAAAAGACAGTTTAAGGAGAGCTTGCACAGACTGACTCTTGGAGCCATTTTGACAGAGCAAATGAAGGAGTGATCTGAGCATATGCTCACGCTCCGAAATTGGTGTCTCCATCCCAGCTGATAAGCGTGGGCTCCCCTTATAGTCACTTGTGACTGACACTATAAGGCATGATTATCTGATCCAGAAGGGGAGATCTACAATAGGTATGATGACACCCCTCTCTCAGTAACCTGCTTTCCCCACTGTAAGAGGAATCCAGTGTAGTTAGCTCACGTTTGTTGTTCCTGTGGAGACAGCCAAACTGAATTTGTTGAACATTCAGGGAAATGCAGCCTATGTAGACATGGATAAAATATTTTTAGGCTTATGGCCTGCATTTGGCAGAAATCTAGGCAACTGGACAGGGGATTGTGCATGGGCAATGTCAGACAAAATGCATTACGGTGTTACTAATGTCAAGTCTACATGTGTCAGCCGTCAGCAGAAAAGTCGCTTTATTTACTCGTGACATGTCTGACAACTGAGGAAGCCACTTGGGCCCTTGTGCTGGTTTAGAAAAACATCCTTACATTTCTCAGAGTAGAAATAAAGGAAGACTTCATCCAGGTGTTGGATTTCTTTCCAATAATAAAGATACGAAGAACAGGATCCTGTGCAGAACTGTAATTTCTCACCATCAGTTCAATTTATTGCTAAGCCATTAGGAAATCCAAATAACGCAGTGTTTCATATCGACACACTAGACCTTTACTTCACTATGTGAACTGAGGAGAAAATCTCTAGTTATTCTCCTTTTTCAGTAATTAATCCAATAGGTAGTGGAACTGACAATTTCCAGAAGCAGACACAATTCATATTATGGAAATGCTATTTGAAAGATTTAACGTCAAAATATTATGATCCAGGTAAGAACTACACAGGGAAAAATGTGCACAATATGAGCTGTCTTCCTCATGACGAAATCTGTTACTGTGATCTCAAACTCTACATTAGATTTTCAGCATGGAGTGAAGCCTCCTGTTTTAAGCATCTCCACACAAATGAGAAGAAGCTAGAGAGTTTGGGACTGTAAAATAGGATGTGAGGAAACAGTCTCAAGTTGCACCAGGGGAGGTTTAGATTGGATATCAGGAAGAATTTCTTCATGGAAAGAGTGGTTGGGCATTGGAACAGGCTGCTCGGGGAAATGGTGGAGTTGCCATCCCGGGAGGTATTTAAGAAATGTGTGTTTGTGGTGTTTAGGGACACGGTTTACTGGTGGACTAGGTAGTTAGGTAGGCAGTTGAAATTTATGATCTTAAGGGTCTTTTCGAGCCTAAATGATTCTATGATTCTATGAGTACAGGCATGAGCTGTGCTCGGTTTAGTATAAACAATGTCTGAGAATGAAAATACAGGCTGCCCATCCCTCTAGAAAACCAATGGAATTATTTCTCCTTTCTGCACTTCCAGTTAATACCTCAAATTGAGAATAGAAAACACAGCTGAGCAGCTGAACACAAGAAATCAATCACTCACTCTTGACTTGCCAAGTTGCTTGCCCATGGAAATGCCAAGTTTGCTAGCGCTTTTCAGAAATAATTTGCTTTAGCACTCAGAAAAAGAAATGTCTTTCTTCATTTTTACATGTCCCAGTTGTGTTTCACAACTTGAATCAAGTACTGGAAACTATGGAAAAAGAAAACTGAATTTAACACAACAGAATTGGATTCGATGCTGCCTGGGATGGCTGCAACTGCCAAGGAGGTCAGCAAGCAATGCACAAAAAAATCGAGGTTCTCTTGTTTTCAGACCAGAAATAGCACACAAATATAGGAGGAAAACAGAGAAAACACGTCCTCAAAGAGTGGGTAAGTGATATGTAATAGAAACTTGATGAAAAAAGATTACTCCTCCATGAACACTAACTCTGAATGAAAGAAGTCTGAGTTGGGAGGTAATCCTGATCGGCAGCATGTCCGTGCTCTTTACCTGAATCATTTCTGAGAGTGTGTCAGTGGCCATTCCAATGTACTGCTGTGATCACAAAAAAACTCATGGCCTGTCTGGACTTTTCTGCTGCTGAGGAGGACTGACTGCTGAACTGTCAAAGGCTCTTAGATCACCGGTTCTGGACTTCAAAGGTAGAGGCTGCAGCTGCAAAAATACAAAAGCTAAATAAAAATTGGCATTTTGCTTAACATAAATTCCATTACTGCATTCATCAAATAAAGAGAAATAACAGGTGCAGAACATCTGAATGTCAAAATACAATTTGTTGTATGGTTAGGGTGCTTTTATGGAACAGAAATGAAACCTGAAAATTTTCACTACTGCCAGTAGTGAATCTGTAGTAGTACTGCAGTAGTACTGCATCACCTAGATCTGTCTCCTGAAAACCTGATTTCCTCCACAATTTTTTCAGCATTCACAAAATCCTGCAGCTGCACCTGATGGACATAACAATGTGAACTAGTGCTGCCAAGAAGCAAAGTAGCATATGCGAGGCCAAGGTTTAGCTTGGTGTGCCAGGGTCTGAACCGTGAAATTCCATGGACAGCACTTTGCTGGGCAATGCACAGGGAAAGCACGGAGATGTGGGAGGGTCAGGGAATGGGGGCTCAAGGGTAAACTGAGACTGCGTTAACATCACATCGTATATCAAACCTGCTGAAATGGTGGACTCAAATCTGGTTCTCACCCGTGAGTGAGATTTGCCTGGGCTGATGGGTTCATTTGACTAAGAACACAGGTATCCACTTCTGAACCAGGTTTCAAAGCTGCCTTCATGTTGATGGAGAGGAACTTCTATGGCAATGAACCACAAAGAAAGTTAATGTACAGAAACAGGCAGAGGGCTTGAAACTAAAACTCTCATTTCTTTCCACTCCACCGAGGAGCATAACGTGACCTGTTCGACCATGCACATCTTCCTTCCCCTTGTGATGCTTTCCTCATTCCTCTGGGAGATGCCATGCATTTTTGCTGTTCTCCTGGACACCAGCTTCCCTGTGTTAGTGAAATAACCAGCAGCGAAGGTGGCATGGCAGTGCTGGGTCTGGTGAACTACTTTCTGCTGAGTTGTCCTCAGCAAAACTGCCCAGAAACCTCGAGGAAAATTACTTTGGTAGTCCTGGAATTCACATACTCCCCATGGCACCATGAGATTTTAATTCCTGCATGATTCTGGACTGTCTTGCAAGGAAAGGCAAATTCTTAAAACCTGCTTTGCATCTGAAGCCTTAATATGTTGACTGTTTATCCATTTAAAATATATTTGGCTAACTCGACTTTGAAAAAGAACAAACACCACAGAATGAAATGTTCAAAATGCAATAAAAGGGTAGGTCTGAGAAAAGGGGGGAGAGAGCGAGACAGATGAATAGACTAGCTTGTTTTGTGTGCCATGTTAAACAAAGTTAAAACCATCCCCGACTCCCAGTCCACTTGCCTGGGAAGGTCTGCGGGCGGACGTCTCAGCTGTGTGGCCATGAGTCTGTCTTCCTCCAGCTCTCCATCTTATCTTTACCCTTGCTTTTTGTTCCCAAACTACCTTTCTGCCTCCTTTTTTTTTTTTTAAATTTTGTTTTGTTTTGTTTGTATTTTTCCTTTCTTTCGTTTGATTCATTGCTGGAGAAAATGTTGCCATCCATGACGAAACAATTGAAAGCTACGAAAGAAAATGATTTTAGTCCTCCTCACAATTAGGGGAGCATGGTGAGAGACTTTGAAGGCTGAGTTTGGGGAGCAGCTGGGACATCCAGCTGCTGACAGTGTGATGGAAGTGCTGAGAGGACACTTGAGCTGCATCATTTCCCCAGGGAAGACTTACAGTTTTGGACGGAAAATGCTGCTTTACCTGTTTGGAGGAGTCTGTTTAGGTCAGGGAGCCAGTTTGCTCGAGGAAAGGTCCCCGAGATACCATGGTCCTGCAGCCCAGCTATCAGGGGGCTGGTGCTTGCAGGTGGCACACAGAGCCTGGGGCTGGGTGCAGGCTGACGCCACTCTGTGAAGCTGCTGACGGAGCCTTACCCAGCGCTGAACTGTGGCAATGGGCCAGGCAAACCATTCCCACCTCATTTTCCCCCTTAACTTTCCACTACAGTCCAACTCTTTTGCACTTCTTCCTCACACTAGCACTGGGCAGGCAGCCCATTATCTGGGCGTAAGAATGATGAGATGCTGGCTCGAGGAAACAAAGTTCCTGAAAACATTTTAGCTGTCTGTAGCTTGATTTTCTTTTTTCTTTATTATTATTATTATTTTTTCCATAACCTCTTTTTTCTGTTTTTAATTCACAATCTGATGTTTATTTGCCACTGAGGCCTTGGCAGTGCTTTATCTGATGGCTGAAGCTTGGGGTAGCTGTCATGAGCAGACAAGCCAGATGAAAAGTAAATACTGAAAATGTTGGCTAGAATCAGAAATGTCAAAATGGGGGAAACAAAAACAAGAAGGGAGGCTAGCAGGGCCTAGCAGGAGAAGCAACTATAAAACCTCTAACTAAAATCAAACTCAGCTCTTGACGGTGTGTGGAAATGTAGGAGAGTTTTGTTCCAGGATTTTTTCTTCTCTTTAGCATATAGAAGAAAATCAAAGAAAAGATCCTAAGAGAGAATCCAAAGCAGGATGCATTCTCCTGAAACCTTTCTTGACAGATACTTGTGTAGTTGATCCTTGAAAAATTCCAGCAATGGCAACTCCACAGCACCCTTAAGTAACCTGTTTCAGCATTTACACTTAGTGTAAAAACCTTTTCCTAGTACTTTGCACTCCTTCTTGATACCTTTTTGCTGTAATCCTGGCTGTTTTCATGGAATAGTTTAGTTCTTTATTTATGTGAAGCTTTGAAGCTCTGTATTTGATTTCTTAAAACATTGAGCAACTTGTTTTGTTTCATATTTACCACTTGCTGATGACTCAGTTCCGAAGGTCTTTTTTATTCACCAAAAATATTTTGCTAATGTATATTCATTACGAAACTATATGAGTTGCATGTTTCCAAAGCTGCTCATTGATATGAATATCTTATTATGGATCAGAGGCAGCTGTCTGTGAGCCACATTGATAAAATTAATATGGTAAAAGTTATCCTCGAAGAATTTACATTGGCTGTTACACAGTCCACAGTTGCTTGCATTTTTCCCCAGTGACTTTCCTGATATCAGTTATAAATTCAGGGCTGGGTGAATGGCTTGGCAAAATATTCAAAGCTTTCTGACTTGGCAGACTGGTGAGCACCAAACCCAGATGTCCATCCTGATGTTCAAAGAAGTAGCAAATACACTTATTGCACAATGAGCAAAGGCAGCAGAAATCAAATTCTCCTCATGTACTGTGGATACAAAAACTAAAGTTAGAGGTGGGAGAGGACATGTCTTCTTTTCCTCAATGACAAAGTAAAATGTTTAGAATTTTTTATTTTTATTTTTTTTCTAAAAAAGGAGCGCAATGTCACTCCCTTTGGCATTACATGAGAAAAAAAAGAGGGCACACTGGTTCTGTTCACTCCAGTCAGCTCAGCAAAGCAAAAGGTATATGCATGGAAAGGTTATAAATATCCTGCTTTATGAAGGACATGGAAATACCTGGAAACTGCTTATGGTGGGGATGGAAGTCCCAGTCTGAGATAGGAAGAATCATGACTTTAGATGTACAGTAACTCGCTTTGATGCTTTTGCTTCAAAGGCAGGAACATAAACCACTGCCAACTTAGAAATCAGAGGACTTTCCACTTCAGTTCAAATAGGGAATGAATATGCCACTGTTTTGTACAGGCTCCCTCTGATTGCATTTCAGGCGCAGAGGGGAAACATCTATTTTGTCTCATCCTCCAGGCTTTGCAATGACTTTGTCACTAACACCTGTAACCACTTGCTACTTAATTTTCTATGCAGCCACAAGCCCCTGGGATTCGTATTCTCTCTGCCTCTTGTTATTGCCGGCACTAATTCTGCCATATTGTTAAGAGACTGCATCATAGTGAATGGCTCTGCTGTATTAAGCACTATAAAGCTTTGCAACCTTCACCTTTCCAAATGGAGTGGTAACTCTTTGGGCTATGCTTTCAAACCTGCCAAAATGACTTGGGCCCTTAGGCCAGAAGTGACTTAGAGATGTATGTTTGTGGTGACAAAAGCACTTTTGCCTTCATTCAGCCTCACTCAGTGTCTCTCTGCATCTTTCCGTGCCAAAGGGCAAGAGACAGGGTGACATCCAAACTTTCAGTTCACCCTTCTTTTAGTGCTGTTCAATTACCTTGCATGCACGGTGCGGGGCAAGCGGAGAGGGTCACATTAGAAATACACACACATTCATCTCTCCCACACAGAAACATTTAATTCTTTGCAAGATTTACAGTGAGAAGAGCAAACATTTTGGTACAATGACTTCTGGTCTTCTGCTTTCTTAATTCCTAGTGCCAAAGTCATTTATTTACAGTGCTGCTGAAACACACACACTTTCCTGCCAACAAAGGAGATGTTTCTCAGAGATGATTCAGCCGACTGGCAGGATGGTGTCAGTAGATGTTTCAGTAGATGTTTCCCAAAGGCAGCCCAGCTAGTTTGGCTCCCTGGCTGCCACACTACAAGTTGATGTCCCACAAGAAAGGTCTGAGCTCCTCTGTCTTCAGATACCTCCTCCCAGGCCAGGCCATGGTGCATGGCAGGTCCCCCAGTGCTCCTCCACCAGGGCAGCAAGATGCACAGGGATTTTCAGCAAAGATGCAAGCAGACTTTTGACACTGAGTTGATCTATTTTATAAGGGTAACTGAGTCTGTTTTCCTTCACAGCTGCACATACTTCATTGTAAGTTTATGTGCAAACACACACTTAGGAGTGAGAATTTCCTATCTTGACTTAATTAAAGCTACTTAAAAAAACCAACAACAAACAACTCCTTAAATTAAGTCAAGCCTCTTAATTTTGTCCTCACATAGATTTGTACCAGAATTGCTGGAAGTGTGAATTAATCCAGATGTAGTCAATTCAGTTCCAATGTGTGCGCTGAGGAAACGCTCCTGTGAACTGATCATCTGAGGATTTTGCAATATATTTCTTGTCAGCAGTCGCAACAAAGCACTTCAAGGCCTAAGCTGCAGCAGCATGGTTGGACGACAGAATCCATAAACAGCTCGCCATGGCCTGCAATTAAATTAGAAAATGGCTGATTTAACATAAGGCACAAATCCCATCACAGAAGTTGGCCCAAATCCACACAAGTGTTTCCTGAGATCGGAGAGAATTTGCAGTGTGAGCAGAGGTCACAGCAATGCCTGGCCTCTTGCCATAATATTTCATCATAAAATAATTAAGAGTCAAATTGGTGCTGCTTACAAAGTGCCTTTAAGGACACATCAATTAGGTAGTGTGCTTTTAATGGTAGCTACTTCTGTACACAGAGAGCTGCCGTTTCTCAACCCACTGACAACACATTCTTCTAGACAGAAGCAACTCTTAGTCAAAGGATGTAATATTCCTTACATATTTCACTCTGTACGTAGCAAAAATCCTGCAGAAATGCAGTAATTAATATTTACTAAACTACCAGCAGGAGTTTCTCTCTTTTGGGCTCTAAAGGAAAGAGAAGGCTGAGAGGCCAGCTTCCTCAGGGCAGAATTTAAAAATGGTCATATATGTCATATATGTCTATGCATGCATTCACATGAAGAGATAATCCCATGTTTGCTCCTGAAACATCACATGAATAGCTATGGTATTTGTATCAACAAATTCAGTCCTTATAAACAGCCTTTATGAGTTTACACAAGCATTTTGAGATGTCTGCTCAGCAGGGCAGCTGGTGGCTGGGTTTCCTTGAGCAGTTGATTTTGGGATTGCCACAAATTTATTTGTAAAGCAGCTGTCTTCAGAAACAACCAACAGCTTCTGCAACAAGACTAAAACCATTTGCCATGTCCCTATGGGATGAATTTAACCTCTCCATCCGTCATACCTAGTTGATGACGTTCATTTATTATTTGTTTTTCTCATTTATTAAAATATGCCAATCTTGGCCTCTGGACTCCTGTACAGAACCTACAACAAAACTCACATATTAAGTATCTTTTGAAATAATGACTCTGGAGTATTTTAAAGTAACTAAATATGTAAATAAAGAAGTTATTCGTGGCAAATTATCTGGGCTTCCTTTTGACTGTTTGAGGAAAAGTTATCCCAGTCCTCCTACAGAAAAAAAATGGTGGCCTGTTGTTTGGCAGCACTTATCTAGATAGAAGTCCTCTCTCAGTAGGAATACATGAAAATCATATTTCTTTTCATTATTAGACTTTGTGGAAGATGACATTAGATGATAGTTTTTCCTCAGATTACCCATATGTCCTTCCTATCATAAACAAGCTTCCTCAGCTTTCCTCATCATTTCTTGCCTCTCCCTTATGATCTGTGCCTCTTCTCAAACTCAAAAGGATTTTTCTTTCTTACTTTCTCCTACCATCCTAAAATTCTCCAGTTAGCTAAATTGTATAGTGACCTACTGGGACTAAACTAGTCAGCAAAATTTACCAAGCTAAAAGACCTAATGTGCATATGTGTTTTTTTTTTTTCTTTTTACTGTGATTTTCAAGGAGATGAACATGAATTTATCTACTGCCACCCAAAGGTCTAAAACTCTGAAAATAGGAACCTCACTCCTTTTCAGACATCTCCAATCTTCCGCCATACTAATTCACCCCTTAGAGGTGCCACAGCCTCACTCTTGCACAGACCATTGACAGTGGCACCTCAAGGCTTTCCACTATCATGTCTCTGAGCTGAAAATCAGAAGGTAGAGCTGAGGGACAGAGAAGAAGGAAGAGATGTATGTGAAAGCAAAATTATTTACCCCACTTTCAAACATACAGATGAAGTGTATTTCCCTTAATTTCAGGCGTTTCACTTCATTTCAGAGGTTATGATTTTAGGAGGAAGCCCTGCTCCCACATTTCCATCACAGGGGAAAAAATAAAAAAAAATAGAAGTGCTGCTGAGAGTATGGTCAGTTCAATTTCCTGCTGGAACATCCCTTGCAGATGATTTCTAAATGCTTGCAAGACTACTGCACTGGAGACGGGAGATAGCTCAGCTATTACGTTCACATTTAATTCCAAAAAGTGGAGGTCAGTTGGAGGACATGGAAAGAGTATGAAGGGATATTTTAAGTCTTTGTATTTTACTCTGTGTATGTGTGTATGGGGGGTAGTACCATTAAACACTTAAAATACATTTTCATTAAAGGTATGGTAGAACTTTCCAAATCTGATGCTGATTTTTGAGCTTGCTAATTATGTTCCTCAATATTTATATGACTTGTAATAATTGGTATTATCTTTGAACTTCTGGTGGCCATTTTGTCATCTTTTATCACAAATATCATGGCAGTTTTGTTTCATTATTTATTTTATTTTTATTTTGGACAGCCTGAGTTTCTCGAATTGTAATGAATATGTGAGAATTGTAGTTTCTATTATTACAATAACAAACAAACAAACAACAACAACAACAACAAAAAAAAAAAAAACAAAAAAAAAACTAGTGCTTATTACTAAAGCCTCGAAAGCTGAAACGTGAGGACGTGAGGGTCTGACATTAACTCTCCCTCAGGAGGCCTTTCCACCACGCTGCCGGTGACACCGGGTCGGCAGGAGAGAGCCAGGCCTCGGCTCCGGCCTCAGGGCCCTCCCGTTCCCCACCGCGCCCCCCGGACCCTCGCCCCGGCTGTGGGGCCGCAAGATGGCGCCAAGAGCCCGGCGGCGGGCAGGGCCCGGTTCGGGCTGCTCGCGGGGGTTGGGGGGGAGGATGGCGTCGACGACAATTCCTCGGCCTCTGAATTTACACCTCCGAGTGTGATAAATATCGCGAGGGGAAGGGTGCCGGGGGGGGAATGGAGGGTAAAGAGGAGGCTGGTCGCTGGGCTGAGGTCGGAGGAAGAGGAGGAAGATGAAGGCTGGCGGTGTTATGAGGTTTCGCAGCGCCTGAGGAGATGTGCGGTGCTGCAAAGCTCCCGGGTCTGCTCCGAGGGCGCCTACGATACCGAGGGTGGTTTTTTTAGGGAAAGGTGGGCTCTGGGGAATTCCCTGCTGTGACTGGTTAGGTCGGCAGGTTTTGGCTTGCCAAGGGTGGTGTAAAACCTTGTGCAGACCCTGCAGCAAAGCTCTTCCTCGGGCGATGTGTGAAGTGCTTGGTTAATGTAAAGCACATATTTATAGTGGCTTCTTAAAGCATACTAGAATGAAGTAGTTGTAGTCTGGCTAGTGATGACAAGAGTGAATGGAGGAGAGCACACAAATATTAATGAGAATATTGTAATAGTCGTGGAGGAATTACGAAAATCCTTAGCTCCTACAGCACAAAGGGAGGGGATTTTTCCTTTATTTTTTTACTTTTTTTTTTTTTTTTTTCCCCCCACTTTCTGTACAGAAAGTGCAGAATTCAAAGTGGAAAATCTAAGATTAAATCTAAAGCCGCTCACTTACAAGTGCAAGGTGAAAAAGTGACACTCTTCGTAGTAATACTATTCTACGTGGCAACCAACAGTATTTTCCATTCCTGTTTTTCTTTTCAAATGTGTCTTTCTGGTGCTGCTGCACTTCTTGCCCTCTTGAATGCTTTGCTTTCTGATACAAGTAGCACTGCAACTCATCGTTGTTGAAAGGGGCCCTTTATTCAGTGAAGTTTTTGTCAGACCACTTACATAATTTCAAAACCAATCCTCAGTGCTTCACTTTTGCTGCCTCTTTGTGAGAAGCATCTGGATTCTTGGTTTGAATAGATATTATGTAAATGCTATATACTGGACTGCTATATCAACATCAGTTTGCTGCTGTTGGATCAGCAATGACATACAGCTGCAGAAAGGAAAAGGTCCTGACAAATAGGATACGTAGGATTTTTTCAGTACAGTATTTAGAAAGAGCTGCCACGTGAAATCCCTGCTAGGCAACAGCACTTCAAAGATAAATGGGAGCTGCATAAAGTGCCACAGCAGCAAACGTGAACCTCTCAATTTCTTACTGTATTTTTGCTGCATTCATCACCATGCCTAAGCAAAGAACACCAGAATGTACTGGATTATCACGCATAGGAAAGCTGATAGAGAACAGCAACTCCACTCCAAGGCATGGATGGGAAGCACATAGTGTCCTGAATTTGTCTGCTCTTCCTTTAGAGAATGACAAGTATTTAGCATTATAAGCCCCCTGGGTATGTATCAGCGTTGAACGTTGAACCACGAACGTTTGCTGCATATAACATTTCAAAGCAGTTGTACTCGTAGCACAATTACAAGTACACTTGATTAAACCATCCTGTACTATGAAAAGAAGTTACAAAAGCAATAGATTTGGGGCCAGTTTTTCTTCTTGGCATAGACCTGTTCAGAAGGCTTCAAGTAGGTCAATTTACTGGCATAACCCAGCAGAGAGCTAAATTGGTGCACAAACTGTGTTGTTGAGTGAGTAAATTATACTTCATTGCTGAATTATTTTTTCTTTTTCCATTTGTTTTCATAGGTACTAGGCAGTGGGCTTCGTGCTATTTGTACAAACTAGCAGGGAGCCTTTGCAATATAAAAGTCCTGACGCTACACAAATATGCGGTCACAGGCTCAGCCCACTCCATGCTCTTTCCACTAAGGATGATGGTACCCAGTTCAGTCAAATAAGCCATGCATGGCCTATTGCTAGTAAAAATACTCTTTCTCCATTAATGTATTCTGACAGGAGGGAAGAGAAGAGTCGGCTCCCAATCTACTGTCTTGAGCTTGCCATTGACAAAACATTTTACCTAAATATGTTCAGGCATTTGATGAGGATCCAGTATCAGATGGATTGTAAAAGGAATAGAAACGACAGGAAGATTGTGAAGACTTTTGGGAGAGACTTGAGAAATGAAAATGTCTTTTCCAGATCTTTCCAACATTCCTCAAGTTGGCCAAAAAAGGGAAGGTGTTTTGCATCTAAAGACTATTTTGGTAGAGAAACCAGAAAGTGCTACTAGGGAAAAAAAGTTACCTTTGAAAACATCTTGGCTATCAAAGGAAAGAATTAGACTGTCACTTGGACCGGTAAGTTATTTGAAATATGAAGGATACTATTGAAAGGGGTATTGGAAATGATGGATTATACCTATTTGCTACACAGTGGCAAAAGAGATGCTTAGTAGTGTGTCTTTTTTTTTTTTTTAAATTTCTAATGATTTACTGGCAGAAGGCCTGTAAAAATGATGGAAAATCAAACAGCAACCAGTTAGTTCAAAAATGATATCATCAATGCGCTTAATTTGTTTGAAAGCCTCATTTGTATTTTAAATAATATTAGTCACTTTTTAAACAGGGTATTGTGTGCTTTGTCTGAGGTCTGAGCAGGTACATGGTGTTTGCATAACTCTAAGACTACAGAGGTCTCTCTGCTATTTCTGGATGCTCAGAACACCATTAGACCAAGCCCGCATATTTTAAATGCCCGCTTTTTTCTTGTGTATCTGATTAGTATTCATACAAATTACTCGAATACCTCTGTGCTGTTTAAAGTCATGGATCAAAAGTCAGGTCTTTAATTTAAAGAAGTGATTTACAGAAAATTAAAACACACTAAGCCTTTTTATCTTGACAAATCTCGCTCTTTCAGCAGAAGGGAAGGATCTAAGTAGAAGAATACGTACCTTATGAAAACCAGTGGAAAATGTATAAGAGGGAAAAAACACATCGACTGCTAATATTGGCAATCTAAATCTTTTGGAAGCTCTAATACTGAGATTTATGAGAATCTATGTTCTGCTGATGAGATATCCCTGCTGATGGAGAAGGAATGTATGAAAATATATGAAAATTTAGGGGGTACAGTTTAAAAACAGTTTACCAGAAAAGAAACAAGTTTTGAAAAGCCTCATTTGAGAAGTCTGTTTTTACAATGAAGGATGCAAAATTACTCATCAAGTGCTTAATCATAATCTTCTAGAGTTTCTTGGCTGCTTGCTAATACGAGTATTACCATCCAGACTGATTTAGTTGGCTCAGGTCTTCCCTTGATGGCTTAAATGATTTACTATCTGTCCCTTTGAGAACACAGGCTGCAGGAACACTTGTTCCAGTCCCTAGGACATGCCTGCTCCTTGCCTGTTCTGAAGTAGGCTGATTTTTTTTATTTTTTTTTTTCTCACTTTTGCTTTCTTATCCTTTGGATCACACTGCTGACAAAAACACAGACATAGGTGAGATAGCTGTCCCACGTGCCATTTGGGCCAGTTAAAATACTACAAGCATAGTAAAGCTTGCCGAGGACTGTTCCAAACTGCTCCACTCTTCTGGCCCTGCCTGGCTGCCTTGCTTTTAACAGCCTCTCGCCTGCATCTAGTGATGTCCTTTGCATCTGCTGTGTCCACAAGAAAATCTATTCCAGTGAGCTCAGCAGTGGGTTAAGGGTAAAACATCTACACGAACACCCTTTTTATCAGTGGTGCTGGTAGATTTGCAGTCTTCAGCCGGTCATATTTCCTGCTTATTTTACCAGCGTGCTATTAAACTAAATCAGCAGATTTATACAGAAATACAGCAGTAGCAAGTACACGGTCATACCCTTTGCAGAAAATAACGGAGAGCAGCTGTGATATCGGAAGAGTTGGTGGCGCTAACCTTGAAATTGCTGGATACTTTGTCATTCTTTAACTTGAGAAATGAAATGATGATAAAACAGCTCATTTGGGCTGAATTTGGTGTTTTTCATAGTTAAGATTTTTCTGTTACATGGGAGTTTTGACTTAGGAGTCCAATCCCAGCCTTTTTTGCTTTATTAGAAATTGGATGTTGAGATAGAAGTAAACAGGTAAAACTATTTGAAGCTCTCCTGGATCTGCAAGTGTTGTATCTTCTGTGCCAGGCTCTACTTTCCTAACAAGTTTGTTTCTACAGAAACCCCTTATTCTGTATGATTTGAGTACATCCAATGTTATGCCTACTTTTTTTTTTTTTTGTCCACATATTATGGGATTTCAAAACCACACTTCTAGGGAACCTGACCTGTTTCACATTTCATGTGTGTAAGACAGGAGCTCTAAAGTTTATAGTTATTGTTCCATGTACACACACTAATATTTTCAAAACATGGCCATAACATTTTCTTTGATCCCTGTAATGCGTTTTGCATGCACTTTGTTTGATATACTTCCTTTGTAACCAAGAGACGTTTCCTGAGGTCTCCAAGCAGATATTTCAATAGGCAGAATTAATCCAAGTTACCCCTTGGCTGGAAATTCTCTGGGGAACATGCCTAGGAAACGGCATGGGTGATTTGATATGTTGCATGCTACCATTAGAGCAGACCAAATTGGGTATTTGGTCTGAGGACTATTCTGGGAAGTGCTGCTCTGAAGAAGGCACTCGCTATGTTTTAGATAAGGCATGAAACGGAAACCCTCCCTGCTCGTGGTCATCAGAGAGCTCAAACTGCTTTTGTAGTGTCAACACCAATGCTGAGGCGAAGAGCCCCTCATGTCTTTACCTTCCACCTACCCAAATCCCCTGGCTGTTTCAGAGGGATTTGATACTTCTCTTTACTTCCGACTCTAAGCTCGTGCTCGTAATAGCTCATTGTTAAGCAGCTACAGCCTTCTCTCTTGGGGTGGCAGCCTCTAACTCTTGGAGCTACTGTATAACATTTAATATTTCATCCTTCAACAGCCCCTGAAGGAAGGAGATACAGAAGGCAGTGTACATGAATGTACGTGCGTTTTAAAGCTTGTTCTGTCACTCCAGAGCTGAGCACCACTTGTGGCTGGCAGCAGTTTAAATCCGGAGCAGAGCTTTGCAGGACACTCATACTAGTGATACAAACCAAAGTTCTGAAACCTTGCTGTTTTCCCTCCCCTTCCCTCAGAAGATAAAATAGGTCAGCTCTAGGCATGAGTGTAAATTTTGTGGTTTGGTCTCTTTGCACAGGAATAATAACAGGAGGTGCTTCCTAGGCCACGGAATCCAGTCCCATGGTGTCACCATCAACCACATCACACAGTCTTGGCTATAAATTGATCTTCAAAATCATCTTGATTTCTTCGTTGTAACGCTACTCACAGCCCCTCCTAATTTTAGACTGGTTTTCCATCGTCTTGGGAGTTCATTCTTCCAAGGTCACCATAACCTCTGTGGGGGCTGGTAGCTGGATTTCTCTTACTGGATGTGAGAGCACTGAAAGTAACATGCTAGTTCAGTGGCCTTTGGCAGATTGCTGCCAACTTTCTTTGCCTTTTTAAAAATTATTGTAACTTTTTGGATTTTTCAAGAAGAGAAGGGTGGATTGTTGTGGGTATTTTCCTGATTTATGTCATTGAGTTCACTGAGTGTGTATTTCAACTGTATCTTACAGAACTTTTGGACATTGTGTCCTCCAGGAGAACATGATCACGTAGGAAGCTCTTCCAAGCACCCAGTGATTACTGAAGTTTTAACTAGCAGGTAACTGGTATTCAGGGGAAAGCATATTTGCTCTGCAAGTAGATAGGGTTGTTACTTATTTCTAATTCCCCCTTTATTCCCCAATTCTTCTGCCCTTTCCAGTTATTTCTCTATTTCTGATGGAAATAAGCATGGAGTGGCTTTCTTTGCAAGACATCATAGCTACAGTTACGTGGCTGGAAACTTAGATGGATAGTTAGGAACCTTGCTTAAGTGGAATCCACGGTGGAAGACATCCAGGAAAATCTATTGGCTGCTCAGTGTGCACTGAGTAGTGTTAGAAGATTTAAGTCTCTCCAGAGATGCTTAAATCTCAACTAGATTCAGCAACTGCAGCATCTGCTGCAGCTCTTGTTAAAAAAAAATAAAATTAAAATAAAATAAAATAAAGTATCAAATAAACTTGAGATACTAACAAACCATACTAAACTGAAATATCAGTACTCATGTGAAAGGTAGAACTGGTAGCACAGAATCTAGAAAGGAAATGAGATGTAACTGAAACCATATCAGAAACAAATTTCACCAATGTCTGTCACCAGGCAAAGATTTCCAAACAGCAGATCCTTGTACAGGTACATGAAGTACTGGCAAAAGAACCAGAAATGTTCAGCTGTGACTCAATTTCACTGGGAGAGAGAGAACATTATTGATATCATGGACACGATGAAAACGGTTATGTTTCAGGACTGTCATCCACGTTTTTGTGCATCTGGAACATATTTTTCTTGGAGCACAAGGAGAGATAAATCCTGATTTGAAGCCCAAAGAAGTCAACATAAGTCTTTAAATTGACTTCAGTGGGTTTTTCACCAAGGCTTTGACTGGCACATCATATAAGCAGAAGCCTTACATGAGAATCAAATTGATTCCTTGGGCTTGCACTGTTTTGGACACCTTTCTTAGCATTTTGGATAGGGAAGCAGCAAAATTTTCATGAAAAGTTTTTGCTTTGTTGCAATGCATGAGAGACTAATCCATTGTCTGTGATGAAGACAACAATGCCAGCGCCTTATGAAAAGCAAGAGGCAGCAGAGCCCAGGAGGGATGCAACTACGAAAGCTAACCCATGCGTTTAATTTAAACCCGGGTCACTTTCTAATCTGGAGCCAGAGTGCCCAGTGCCAGGCATTAGAAAACCCTCAATGCCCAGTCATCAGGCGGGTGCCAAAGGGACTTAAAATACCAGTTTCAGGAGTTCAGAGGCTCCGTGGTATTATCCACTATAGTTTTACCTCATTCAGCAGTGCTTGAGTTTCTTTTGGGCTTTCCATGAGTAGGCACTGACCCAGTATTTGGCCTTTAATGAAGAACAGAAGCATTAAATGCTCTAAAGTTTTCCAATAAAGAAGCAAGCCATTACTGAAATTCACTCATTTTATCCTAATAACATTGCATTTCCTGCCAATAGCTTAAAATATGCCGTTATTCTCCCTGAAAAGAAAAAGGTCTTAACTCTAAAATAAGACTCTGGAAATGATATAATATAAACATGTGCTGACATTAATTACTGTAATATTTATCTATAAAACAGATGGTAGTGCTTTCAAAAATGTGTGAGCAATGATCAGAATGAATTCATTAGGCATTTATACTGCTGTCATGTACTTGCATAGGTGTTGCCTTGGACTCTGCTGTATGCTAAGGGGCTCTTTCTTTTAAAGTGAGGTTTTACCAAACAGATGGAAAGCATTATTAACTACTGTTTTCCTTTCTTGTCAAAGATGTTTTGTCTAATCATCGCTATAATTACACATCCACATTGTAGTAAATCATGCTGTATAAACATTTAGAACAGAGTGGATTATTAGGGTGAAATGCAAAGTATTCCAGACATTAAAACAAAACAAATATGGACTGGACTGTGCTGAATAATAACAATTTTCAACATCAAGGACAGACAAAACATAATTTAATACCTTTGGCTTTTCTTTTTTCCATTTATGTCCCATTATTCTATGTACAGTGTATCCTGGGTGCTTTCAAATGCCTCCCTCCCCTTTCTTTGTGCAAATGTTTTACTGAGGAGACGTTTTCCTTTATACAGCAGCTCCCTTCAACATCTTGCTGCCAGTGTTTTCTTCTTTTCTTTTAACAAAGGACCACAGAAGCATCCCAGGACACAGTGGACAACAATGAAATCTGACGTGGGTCCTTTGTTTGCTAAGATAGCCACAAAATTTTCATTCTAGTTGAAGCAAGTGTGTTTGATCAGGGCAACCAACTCTTTTGGGGCTGGATCTGCAGTACTCAACCTTTCCACCTGCAGGTCCACATCTGTCAAGTTCACGATCACAAAATACTGGCATGAACAACTAACTGCATTTCTGTCAGGCTTGTAACAGGCTGCCGCAGACCCACTTTGGGTCACAACCTCAGTTTGGGAATTGCTGGCACTGCTGGCTGTTTGGTGCAGTGAGTGCAGCCAGAGTGGATCTGATTTAATATCTAAATCACATAGCCATCAGGAAAGATATCTGTTCAATTGCTACAGACAAAATTCAGATTTTATCAGGGATTGGAAGAATGTTTATTTCATCTACCATATGGTTCAAACTTGGGAAACAGCAAATACCTTGAAGCTGTACAATTTCAGGACCATTTTCAGGTCTTCTCTTTTAAGAGTTAGGCTGCATCCACATTTTCTCCTTCTAAGTTAAAGGCTATTGCACCAACTGGTTTTTGGACGATCAACAATTTATGATAGCTACAGGAGCTATGGCCAAAGCACTGAAACACAAAAAGTTTTAGTTGGGTTTAGACATCTTGTTGCATACTTTTGCATTCACAATAGAATTGTTCAGTGTCCTGCTGTTTCTGAAGGACACCATGGAACAGAAGAACCAGGAGAGCATTAATGATACTGGGAAATTAAAGTTCCTTTATAGGGGAGCTGAAATATTGAAAAACAAAACAAAAAACAAACAAAAAAACGGAGAGAGATACGTAGCTTCTATGGAAAAGCAAACTAACTATATTCAGTTATTCAATGGGGTGAAAAATCTGTCTGTACAGAATCAATTCACCAGCCACTAAAGGCTTGATCTGTTGGTCTTCTGTGGTTCAATATCACTATCTAATTAATGCTTAAAAATGCTTTGGTCTTCTTAAGAACAAACAAGCAAAAAAGCCAGATTTAACATTCATGATATTTCCAAAGAAACACGTCTTTTTCTTCCCTGCATCCTACTGTTTTCCTGTTTTTAAAAACCATTAAGCAGTACAAAACAGTGTTTTGCTGCTGCAGATTAATATATTTCTATCCACAAACATTTACATATTTGTGTCAGAAGTTGATCATGGCTTAGATCTAATCAGCAATGTTCTCTTTGTTGTAATTCCATACATTCCCTTAGGAAAACCAAGGGTACAGAGCTGTCTGTTTCCAAAAGCTGATTAAAAAGTCTGTGGCAAATTGTGGGAGCTTGGTTAGTGTCTACTACAACGTAAAAACTCACACAAATTGTTAGCACAGCAAAAATGGTTGATCATCTGAAAGCCTGTTATACCTTTTCATAGATGCATTTTTTTACAAGTTTATAGGGTATATTGCAAAGCCTACCTTCCCAGTTCTCCTACATGGATGGCAGAGGGCTCTCCTCAGCTTAGTTTTGCTGTGTTGAGATGACCCCACAGGGCCCCATCCCTGGAGATGTTCAAGGCCAGGCTGGATGGGGCTTTGAGCAACCCGGTCTGGTGGGAGGTGTCCCTGCCCATGGCAGGGGGTTGGAACTGGGTGGGCTTTAAGGTCCCTTCCAACCCAAAACGTTCTCTGATTCTGTGATCCTACTGCAGTGCCATTAGCTGGCAAGGCAGTAGGTATTTAACGTTGCTCTTTCAGAGCACATTAAGGCCACTGAAGCCTTCCAGGCTCAACCATTTCCAACTGCTCCGGCATTTCCAGGCTCCATGCCGACAGTTTTGCACAAGGACTGCCCCACATGGTCACCCTGTGTGCCCAGTACTGCTCTGAGTTCAGGCTGACCAGATGACAGCTCCCTGATTAAGTGCTGGTGCACGGGGAGGATCAGGCTGTTTCGGTGGCATGCTCTTTGGGTCACACTGGAGCACGCTGTAATTTTGCAGTTACCACTTTTAAGGACTGCCATGCTGCTTACCCCTGCTGACAGAGGTTTGACAGAGGTTTTGCCAAGCAGAGGCTTGGCACATTGTGACTTTTTGAAAAAGTGGATATTCAGGATGTCTTTGTGAAGAACCACTGAAGTCATGAAAGGAAAAACTAAGGAACCTGGCACACAGATCCATGCTTCATGAGGAATCTGTTAAGAAGGCTCTCTTGTGCTATGAGAAAACCAAGGACAAAAACAGACCTCTGGCTGCTTTGAAGCCACTTATTTTGTCACAGTCTGTACAATCTGTGCTCACCTTCATGCCACGTTTTATGCTGACATCAGCGAGCCATCAGAGCTATCAAGGGCACCGGGACTGAATGATAGCAGCGGAACCTCACATCTATACCAGAAGGTCTGTGCTTCAAAGCTTATGGCAGGAAAAACAAATCAGCACTGGCCACCTTAATGGGTAAGTCTCATCTGGTGAGCACCGTTCTTGTGTCATAGTGGAGCAGGTGGTCTGTAGACCCTTCCTGACCACACATCTAGTAACAAGTTTCCTGTTACTGCAGCTGAAGGGTTCTGTGGTGCTGGTGGACTTTTCTATTTATAAGCTCCTAAGAGATATGAAGGTAACAGATGATGTATGATGGTAAATATGATGATATATGACTGGTGTTTAGGGCTAGAAGTCTTGTTTGGGTGCTAGCTGGATGTTGCTGTATTTTGCAGATGTGAGCCGCTGAAAAGCCTTTTCAAAGCTGAAAATGGAGAAGGCAGGAATCACTAAAGGCAGCGTTGGGAAAATGCTGCATCTGGCTTTCCTTACCACAATCCTCTCTTCATTTCTTTCTGTCAGTTGTCAGCCAAAACAAGCCCTCACCACCAAAATGTGCCTGGGGAGGGGGATTAGGAGTAGTTGTGAGGGAAGGAGCAGTTTAGGAACACGGCTGCTGTAAGAAAGCAAAAGCTCTCAAATCATCCAGTTGTGTGTGTCTCTCTCAGCTTCTGACTGCCTTGGGTGGTACAAAATGGCACATATGTTCCTCCTCTCTTCTCTTCAGCGCAGCAACTTCAATAATATCACCTTATACTGAAAATATATGTGAGGATTGCAGTGAGACATCATTTCAACTTGTTCATTTAATTGGACTAGTGTCCTGCTCCTCAGATGAGAAGGACAGGGAATGGCGTAGGAAAGCCTCATCTTGATCTCACAGCTGATCTAGCAAAGATCTTCTGAGCTCTGCACCCACAGCTGCTGAGCCCCACGGCTTCTCTGGCATCTTGGGGTTCTGCAGCCAGCGGCGCTACTTCTACCAGGTGCACAGCTGAGATGTTTACTACTAGCTGAGGACCTCAAAAGCAGTATTCACAAAGGGCAAGTAACCTAAAAGTGATTCCCGTACTAGTGTCTAGTCGATGTGCTCTTTCAGTCATTTTTTTCACTGCTGTTACCATTGAAAGGGACTGGGCTAGTGCCACTGAGACAAAATGCTGCAAAACCAAAACCTGGTAGGTTTGCTCTGTTGCAATGCTTTTGGCAGACTGTCAAATATATCACTAGAAACTGCCAGATCCAATAGTGTTTTCTCCATGCTAGCCAGTAGGAAATCAATAACAGCCCTAATCATGAAAGTACAGAGAGATCATGAGAGAGCAGTAAAACAAGGGAAATTGTGAGTTTGAGCTATCATTCCTGTTGATTCTGGATGGTTTCTGCTAGTAATTTCATAATGCATCATGAATTTCCATATGGCAGAGGGCCCAGCACATGCATAAAAAACGTGTGGAATTTTTGTCCATAGGGTTGAATGCTTAATATAGGGATTTATTTATTTATTTATTTATTTTTATCTATGGAAATACAGGCTGAGACTGCAGTAGGGGACAATTAGCCAGGGATAACAGGTTGTCTGGAAAGCCCCGGTGTGGTGCAGATAACTGTAACCTCTGTACACCCCCAGCCTGAGCAGACAGCCCCTGTGGCTGCCCCAGCAGCCCCTTCAGCTGCCCTAACTCTTTGGCTTCAGTTAAATGACTCCAGCCTTCCAGGGCTCCAGGTGAAACCACGCGCAGTTCCTTGGGAGGGCAGCTCAGAGGTGAGCTGTACTTACCCTAGGAGTATGTGGTTCTGCAGGAGTCTAGCCTGATTTACAGACAAAAGGGACAGAAGATGGGCTAAATTATGCAGGGTTAGGCTCACATAGCCACATCTCCACGTTTGCACCAGTGTGCTGTGATGCACAGGAGAGCCATTGATACTTCCCGGATGCCAGCCGGCGGGAGCACTGCAGGGACGGGACACAGCCTTGGAGAAGAAAGGGCTCCTATTTCCTCTCAGCAGCCTCCTCCAACCTTCTGTGCTCAGCATGAAGTTGAAAGCAAAAGGAGAAGGACTCTACAATGCTTCTCTGCTGGGACAACACTTGTCAGGAGCTGGGGCTCATGCCAGGCCTGAGGAGGAAGCAAAGAGGAAAGAAGCTTCCAGACAGCAATTATAAAACAATCCCGAAAAGCAGACTTTAGACGGATCCGGTCAGAGCATAGGAAACTATTTATGAGCCTATCATGTTCCGTTTCTCAGCAGACTGAGCACTGAGTGCGCCGTACGTGGTCAGGTTACTTCACGAATAGATGCATACATACCACTTGCTGCGAGGAAAGGTGATGTGCCAGGCAGGAGGATTTCTGGCATGCGAAGGTGTAGGGTAGAGAAAAAATGTAAGGATGATACTGTTTATACAGCAAAAGGTTTACTGAGCTAGGATTAGGCACTCAAGACTTTGAAAAGGGGGCAAAAAGACACATTATGATGATTTTTGATAAAAGAAAGTAGCAAAGACTTTATAGAATTAGGAGGAAAAGCCCATATTTTTTTAATGAAATATTTTGTGTTGGATTTCAGCTGCAATGAAAGTACAGGAGCTGTGGGAAGAAGTTCATCCAGCCCTTGGCTGATTACTTTGAAGAATTATTATAGAATTTATATGCAATCCCATATCTCATCTCAGGAACTATACTGCACTTCCATTCATTCAGACACACACAGCTATAATACGGCAAGTCCGATCAAAGGCGCATTCTGTGGCATGACCAAGATGCATGTGGAACCAGCTCTGGAAGGAGAGTGCAAAATCCAAAAGCTGTAGGAGCAATAAATAAAGCATCGCACTACCAGAACAATTTTGGTTTGTTTATTATTCTTTCCTCAATTTATTCCTCAAGAATTCAAGAAGTTCAAGCAAATTCTGTACTTTCAACACTTGGGGAGTTCTGTTCCAGCAGAAAATAATCTGTGGTCCTTTATGAATGCTTAGTAGTTCAGAACTTCTGAATTTTGGATCACTGATAAACTTGAAATACTTAAATAGTCAATGTGTTATTTTTCTTCTGACATCTATTAGTAAAAGAATAGTTAATCATCTAGTACATGGTGGTGAGGAGTACCTGTGTTCTTAGCAAGTGGTCAGATTTTATCAGTCTTTGAACACTTTTCCTAAAACCTTTTCTTCCCCTAAACAATCCCGTTTTCACTTGGATTTTATCAGTCTCCATATCACCAATCAGGAAAAATAAATTGGACAAACTTGGAGTTGTATATGCCCCTGAATTAATTTAAGAATAATGGAAGATTATATCACCTGTAGATATGCCATCTGTGTGCTGTGAACTCCCCGGACACTGCAATGAGGCCAGTAGTGTAAATGATGTCTAGAGAGGATGACATCCACTGCCCAAAGCTGCTGGTTACTGTTTCATGTACATGAGGGTATTACTAGGAGATATAATTATGATGATGTAATGTTTGAAATTTTATATCCTCTTTCCGTAGATTTGGTGGGTGGAATTTCTAGGCTGAAATTACCTTAGCGTGTTTGAATTAATCTCTCCCATTACAAGAGGTTATATTTATCACCTGCCCGCAGAATCTAAAACAGAACTCCACGCAGGTGGATATACTGTTTGCCACAACAGAGCTCCTGACTTACAGATGCTATTCAGGAACCAAGGTAGATCTCAGTGGAAACTATTTGTTCACATAAATATTTGAACAAATTTTCCCAGCAATAAAGCTAAAACTAAAAATGGAAGAAAATTAGTGGAGATAGAAAGGTCGATGGTGCAGCCACAAGACTGATGCTGATGCAACAAGAACTTTCTTTTTAAAGGGCTTGTTTTCAAGCTGGAATTAGAGCTTGCCCACTGAACATCATCAGGAGCCAGATCCCCCAGGAGAGTGGGAAAAAATGACAAGGTCCCTGCTTTTGGCAGCACTGGTCTCAGAGAGGCTTCTGCAGCCTGTGGAGTGCTCCCTGAGTGCCTGCGCTGTGGAGGATATTTTAAGACTGTCTGAGCAGCTAATAAAGCCACCCCAGCTTTAGTCAAAACAGGATTTTAGGAGCTGCACAAACTCTTCTTCACATAATAGCACTTGAATCATGTAACTCATTTGCTCTATTGGTAGATATATTTCTCTCCTGAAAAAGTACTGCTGAGGAATAATGGCTTAGAAAAGAGATCTTCAGTCTGAGGTGAGAAAATGATAACCTGTTGTGCTTCCTGAAAAACAGAAGTTCTCAGTCTCAGCTTTTGCCCTAGACCTATCCAACCTCTTGTACAAATTAATAATTAGACCATGCTTCAGTTTTTGCTGATTCTATAACCTTCTGTAGCCTGTACATCCTGTGACAGCTACCTATGACATCCAGCCAGAGCTTACATGCTCTTTTTGAGATACACGAGTATGCACGGGGGGTGAAGCTTTTTTTGTTCATACTAGTTGATTGATAGGGTATTTTTGTTAATAGCCTCAAATCTTAATTTAGTGCATTTTCATGGGAAGAAGAAAAAGTCCTCTAGTTTTATTTCTTTAAAGGATAAATCTTGGGATCTGCCCTCAGCCTGATTACTCAAACTGGTGGAAGCAGCTTTACATGGGAGCTGTGGGGAAAAAATAATCTTTTCCTATGTTGCTCCTGCAACATCAGGGCTATATTAGCTTTTGTAACTAATCTTTTGCAATGCCACAGAGCTGCAAGGAAATGAGGAGCCCTGCTCTCTCTAGTAGGAATGAAACCAGGCAGGGTATGCCTCTGCACTGTCTGCTCCCAAAGCACAGAGACCATGTAAAATCTCCTTTTGCTGTTCCTCAGATGTCGCTGGCAGCACAGCAGGGCCGTGCCTTCAGCTTGTGTTGAGGAAGAGGTAGGATGTGATTGAGTTTGACTAGAATATGATCTTAGCAGAAAATGCAATTTTAGAATAAAAGGAAGCTATGAAGAAGTAACCAGTATCGCTTACGTCTGTAACATGGGAAAAGCTTTACTTTTATGTGCTGGCTAGTAGGCATCTGTCAATCTGTCAAGCAGAAGGCTTATGGGGTCTACAGGTCATAGGGACGTTTTCTAATATCAACTTTCTTTGCTTTTGTAGTGTTTGTAACACACAATCCAGCACATGGAGCTAAAGTTTCACACTAATTCTGCTGCACAGTATGGCTCTATAGCACTGTCTAGCTCTTTCATGATGCTTTCCATCACTAGAAATGTTCTGTAAAGGAGCTTATTTTCTTGTTCCAAATTTGCAGATAAAGAAAGGCAGGCAATAATAACATAAATACATCATGTCATTTTTATAGGTCACCCAGCCAACTGCCTCAAAATTGAACCCTGGCCACAAAATCCCTGTGGTGTGATCTAGCCGCTACATAACAGGGACTTTCTTGTGTGTACTCAGCTTAGCCAGAGTGTTATAGCTATTGTTTGTATAGGAAGTTGTATCTCCTGAAACATCCTGTAGCTGTGCTCAAGGAGAGATTATTTATTTTAAACAGAAAGGGTAAAGTAATAAGAGGTCCTAAGCAATTTTAAGAACTGTTGGCCTCTGCATACGTATTTAAGAAAATGTAATGTTATAGAACCTGTGTTTGCTTATTTGGCTAGACATTAAGTTGTTGCTAAGATTTCAAGGCACAGGGAGTTTTTGATTCTTTCAGACCTTTCCGTTCAGTGGAAAAGCCTCCTCTGGTTTCCTGACTAGCTTCCTCTGCATTACCTCCTCTCCACAAATTGTCCTCTGTGGTCAAACCTCTATCCTGACTCCAGGCCACAGCTCTCTCCATTGCCAAGATCCCTCCAGCTAGGTGAACTCTAACAAGACCTCCCTGAGAACACCTCTGCCCTAATTCTTTCCTACATCCATGTTCCTTTATACAAAGAAGCTAATATTTTCTGATAAATGACATCATCCTTCCTAGAGAAGTGCAGGGAAATACTGGAGTACCTCAAATAGACCAAGATGGTGACTGTTGGTTAACATTAATGTGTTATTTTTGAAAATAAAGAGAAACTTCCAGCCAGTTCTGCCTACACAAGTCCATGAGCACATCCTGAACAGCAAAATATTATGTGAAAATACTTCCCTGGGTAGCGTTGAACATTCTCCATTCAGACACAACACACTGAATCAGATTAAATGAGCAAAAGCTTACTGAAAATATATGCTTGCAATTGCTTGTTGACTGAGTCTTAAATACTCAGGTGATGCACCAGAAACCACAGTTGGAAACAAGTATTTTTTACTTTTATTTTTTTAAAAGGAGACAAAAACAACAGAAGACTGAAAAACAGGAAATACGTGCAAGGAATCACTGTGGAGTGTGAAGGAAACAGGGTGCATGATGTATGAGGGGAAAACATTACGAGTTAGCTCTGCTTATACAGAAAATCACTGAGATTTATTAGTAGTTCCCCAGGAACAACACCAAGCCCTGTATAAGTGGGCAGTGAATGAAAACAGGAGGTCTGGTACTGGACTGCTAACGAGTTACATCCTCTCATGCTCAATGTGTGCATTCAGATATTAAGACATACACAGATTCAAAATAGCAAAAGCCCATGATGAATTAGTTCTAAAAAAAGTTGCTAGGTTCCTAGAAGACAATTTAACATCAAGCTTTTTTTGTCCTGTGGAGAAGGTCTAATAATTTCTTAATACCCTACGAAGAATTTGCCTAATTTCACAAACTACAGTTGCATGTAAACACACTGAAACAGACTGTAAATTTCAGAAGTGATCTGCAATTAAAAAATTTTACATGAACCTTGTCTTGCTGGCATTTCAGTCAAGAAGAGACTACTTTCACTGATCTTTACAGGAGCTGAAAAAAGTCTAAAACACGTAGTGATTGTAACTCTTTACATTTACTAATGAAAATGAAAAAGCACCACTGTGTTAGCAGTCTGCTAAGAGCTGAGTAACAAGGAAGACCTGAAATTCACTGAAAAACCAACAACCAAACAAACTCAAAAGCCCATGGAAGCCCAGAACTGACTGTCCAGGGAAAAGCCCCATATCACATTTGCTGAAATGCAATAGCAACAGATATTTATGCATTGTCAAATATTAGTCATGACAGAGACATAAGCATTGTGCCTTGAAAAAATATTTTGTTTGAGGATTGTGCACAGATTATTAAAAGGTCAAAGCAAACGGGAAATTATTCATATCACAGTGCTTTGGAATCTCCTGCCACTTAAATGGATGAACATACTGTGCCTCATCACCTCCAGTTATGATGGGGATGATTTAAACCCATATTATCTTATTCAAGCAACTGTGAATGCAAAAGATACATAAGATCAAAGGATAAAATACGTGCTAGAAGATCTGCAAAAGTGCTTCCAAAGCTCAGCATGCTTCTAGGACCTGGGGTGAAAAGCTCAAATGACAAATGGAAACCAAAGGCTTTAAAGTCCTTAGCAAATACTAAATATCGATTTGTAATTGAAACACTTGTGGGAAAAACCACTTTGACACAATGGATGGTGCATGATGGAACAAAAGATCTTAAAGGTAGAATACAAGGCCTTGGAGACTCCAGTAGTATACCCGAAGACTAAATGACAGATCTGAAAACTGTAACTTCATTCAGGCTACCGGATGCAGCACAAACAGAAAGTTGAGCAGACGAAACCAGAGAATCAAGGGGAAGTATTACAGTGATGCAGGAAACCCAGTGGAAAAGTAATATTTTCAAACCCAAGGGAACAAAAAACTATGTGTAACTATATATATTGTATAACAGAGGAGGATTAGGTGAAAGACAAGGAATAATCCTCTCATGCCAGGAAAATTCAGTCATCTAATTCAAACTCCTGATCCAGAAGAAAATATTTTGGTTTGTTTGCAAGAGTTTTGGCTTACATGTTGTCATGAGGAGATGACAGAAGATTATACTTAATGTTGCTATCCAGGACATTAAGTCTGAGCACTGTTTGGAGACAGATGTCACCAAGAAAAACTCAATCTGTTGTAGGGAAAATTCTTGCCTGCAGAAGTAGGGCTGGTTTTATCTTTCAACCATTTCAGAAGTTTTGTGATTTTGCAGAAATTAATACCATTGGACCCAGTTCTAATGCAGGTCTCCAGGCATTAGTGCAGTGGAAATACAGAAATAATTGGAAATCAGTACCTCAGCTTGGTATTAAAGTGGCTTGCTCATTTACTGGCAGTGTTTCATATCAATTGAGAGGTAAGGAAAAAGATTATGAACATCAGCTGTAGATTCCCGTTCCAATTTTTGCAAGGGTATAAGGGTAGTTTTAGCATTGTTACATTTTGACTGTGTCCATCTATATTTTGGGTTCAGAGATTGTATTTTGCCTTTGCTTTCTCTTCTAAATTGTTGTTCGAGGTTGATGTGTTACATGGTTTCTGGCTGGCTTCTACCTCAGAGCTGCACTTCAGCAGTTAAAGAGCCTCCTCTGAAGTTTACAGATAACTTTCAGAAGAAAGGGATTATACAAATACATTATAAAATCATTATAATTGTTTATGATGGACTTGCTAGGAAGAAATACTGACTACCTGCACCTCTTAAAAAAGAGTTGCAACATATCGTCAGCGTGCCTCAACAGGAAGTTTTGTAATAATAATACATTCCAGACACTAGAGAAATGTGATGAAAGTGCAAAAGAGTTACTCAACCATGCTACTGCAAATGCTTCCAAAACCCTGATGTAGTGCAGTTTTTATAAGGGACGATCTAATGATGCATAGTGTTTGTTATTATGCTGCCATGGCCACCTAGTGAGGAAAGTGCTTAAAAGAAAGTGAATATAGACGGCACAGTTACACCAGCCTTGGCATCGGTCCTCTGTTGGACACAGAAACAAGGGTCGTTTGCCGAGTATGTTGGTGGATAAAATAAGCTATGCTCCTGAAGGAGCGGAGGACGTCACATTCCTTGAGCTGTATTTATTTTGTAATCTCATGCATTCAGTGATGCCCAAACTTTGGAGACACTTCAGTCAGGTACTCCATCTGCTGGAGGTTCCACCACGGACAAACAGCCCATCCTTTGCCAAATGCCCATTTCCACTGCCTCCCTTTGTCACAGTCATGCTACAATAAAGTAGCTGCTACATGGCTTCTCTCATAGGTTTGCTATGTTTCTATCTTATCAGCTGGCTTTTGTGTTGGGTCAACCCTTGATCCACATGGTTATTACCACTATTAGTACTGTGGCTTTTTTTGATTGGAAACTGATTACTTAACATGCAAACAACAAAGACGTAGGACTGGGAGCATGTAATTGACTGCCTGACCAAAGAGATCACAGGAACACTGACAAGACGAGCCTCTGAGTCATGGCGAGTCTCTTGGAGAGGCTGAGGGGAAAGGAAACTCACGTATGTAACGAAAACTTCAGTCACCTCCAAGCAGGTTACATAAAGTATTATGTCCAGACATGGTGCTAGGAATGAAGGTTTGGATGCCATAAATAACTTCTCCATTAACCAGGTAGCTCGTCAAAAGAGGAAGAACAATTCTTCATTTTGTCCTGAATGTCAGGAATGGTCTAGTTCAAAATGAAATTACAAAACAGCCTTACTGCAACAATCATATTCAATAACAGTGTAGAAATGACAAACAGAAAAAAACAAACAACAACAAAAAAAACAGAACAAAATCAGTAAAAAATAATAAGGAGAGGACTTAAAAAGAGAACTTAAAAGAAGACAAAAAGGTAAACTAAAAGGGTAAGTGCAGGTTAAATGCAGATTATTTAAAGACGCGCTACTTGAGGATCAGTAGTATAACTGTAAACCACCTGTCAGTAGCAGTTATAGAAAGATACAAAAGACCAATATAGATGAACAGAAAGTTATAGGACATTTAGAATTAAGAAGGCATTCCCTGGGGCAAAGAGGGCTATAAGCTTCCTGGCTTGTATTGGGAAAAGCACTGCCAGCAGGTGGAGGGAGGTGATCCTTCCCCTCTGCTCAGCACTGGTGAGGCCACACCTGGAGAGCTGTGACCAGTTCTGGGCTCCCCAGTACCAGAATGATACCGACTTAGTGGAGTGACTTTGGTGATGGGCCATGAAGATGGATAGGGGACTGCAGCATCTTTCATATGAGGTGAGACTGGGAGAGCTAGGACTGTTTAGCTTGGAGAAGAGAGGCTCAGGGGGAGCTTATCAACGTCTGTAAATGCCACATGGAAGGGAATGAAGAAGATAAAATCAGATTCTTCTCACTGGTGCACATTGACAGGACAGGAGAAAACAGGAACAAATTAAAACATATGAAATTCAATTTGAACACAAGAAAACAATTTTTTTTTTTTTTTTTTTACTCTGAATGTGGTCAAACGCTGGAACAGGTTGCCTAGAGTGGTTGTGGAATCTCCACCTGTGGAGATATTCTAAACCTGACTGGACGTGGTCCTGAGCAACCTGCTCTAGCTGACCCTGCTCGAATGTGGTGTTGGGCCAGTCAATCTCCAAAGGTCTCCTTCAACTTCAGTAATTCTGTAATACTACAGAAACGTGGAGCTTCACTGAAATGAGGAAAATACAAACGAATACAAACTACAGCAAGCATATATAAAAGCAGAATCATACAAAACTTTAAAAAATGTAAGGAACAACTAACAAAGCACACAAAACCTGATAATAAATTCCTTATCAAACATGTCAGAAGAAATCTACCAAATCTACCAAATAAAATTGTGATCAGTCAAGTTATAAAAAGGACCTCAGGGAAGAGGTCCTTTCAGACTAAACAAACTAAACAAAAAAAAAAATTCAGACTAAACAAACAAACAAACAAACAAAAAGAGTTTTTTTTCTGTGATTTTGTTTTAAAATACTAAAAGTACATCCATAGTGAAGAGCTCTGCTGTGGTTGTTACCACTCCAGAATGAATAAGTGGGCAGGATTTCAAATGCATAAACACTGGTTAAAATGTAGGAATCAAAGGATAGGAATAAAGAGGCAATGGAAGGAAGTAGAAAAAATTACAATACATAATTCTATGAAAATATCAGCACAGCCCTAAGTGGTAGCCAATAAAACAAATAGACCATTAGAAAATACTAGAAAATACCCATAGAATAAAACAGAAAATATGCCATTCCTTGTGGACACTCCTATTTTGTGTACTTTGCATAGTTCTAGTCTTCTCATATGAAAAAGGATCCAGGAGGACAGTCACTGTACAGCAAGTGAAAACTGGATAATTAAAATTATAATGACATCCATATGAGGAACGATTAAATAGATCGGGATTCCTCTGGCTGAAAAAAAACGAAACCATGAGAGGACGTGATGGCAATCTACAGGATCAGGTGTGGCATAGAGTAAATTAATAGACAGTTGCTCACTGTCTCTTCTAATATGAGAAGGGAAATCAAATGAAAGTAGCAGGTAGTACACATAAAACTAAAAGAAGGATGTATATGTAGCTAAGCTGTGCAACTCTTTGCCGCAGGAGGCTTTAGATGGTGTATGTTATTATGGGTTCAAAATACCTGGAGGAGAAATTATCTTTGATGAAGAAAAACGCAGCTACTGTTGAAGAGAATTGCAGCTACTATGTATGATGACACCATCACCACGGGCTCCAAAAGCCCTGGGTCACAAACTGCTGAAGGCTGCAGTAACATCCTGGGGAAGTACCATTACTTGGTCTTGCGCAGGCCACTACTGCCTGTCACCGGAGACAGACGGACTTTGATCGGCCCTGACAAAACTGTTCACCATGGTAGGCCTTGGTCTGACCCCATCTGAATTCCAATTTCTGCATGCATTTCTTCTAGTGATTGTTAGAGATTTAATAAAGATTGTTGTTTGGCTTACTTGGCAGTCGCTGCCTTGATATTGTGTCCCTGTCCTTTGCCCACCAGATCCTCTGGTTTGTCACGATTGCTTCATGCAGTGTTGTGCAAAAGGTGAGATACTGACGAGTGGGGTTACTTAATCCACCCAGTGCCATTCTAACAGCTAATCCTACAGGCACATGCAACCACAGGCTAGATGAGGTATGTTAAACCTTCAGAAGGGATTATCGATAAGATGATCCCAAAGCAGAGATGGGGTTATCCCTTCCCTTCCCCCCTTAATGTTATCCGTTACTAAAAGCAATTGGAGAAGGCTAGATGAATACATTATTTCTTAAATGGAAAGTAACTCCATTCCCAATTTTCCTCCCTTAAAATGATCATTTAAAGTTGTGTGGTGCTTAGCTGCTGGCCAGGTTAAACCACAAAAAAAGTACAACCTCGTGAAAAACAAGAACATTCATTTCAGAACAACTATTTTCTGAAAAGGAATGCCAGTTGCCTTTCTTGTGGGAAATACAGATTTTTACAGAAAGGTACTGCACACAGATGTGTGCCTACTTTGCCTCCTGTAGTAGGTTTATGGTATTCATAAAAAGCATCTCTAGCTCTCCCGCCAACATAGGAAGTCTAAAGCAAATCCTAAAGTGGCTTTTGAAAAATTCATGAAGCAATGTGGAAATAGTAAGCTTTGGAAAAGTACTACTACTTTTTATTTCATTAAGACCCAGAGGAAATACTTCATGTGAACCTGGTCTGCCAAATACTCTCTTTTTGTGTGTCTCTTCTGATCTTTGTGGTAAATACATTATACATTATGCTGCTCTGGATATAAATACATTTGCCATGAACAAAGAACAATTCAGAACACCAACTGCTCAATATGTTCATGAAGTGCACATGAAGTTCAGCTGCAGGAAAACTCTAATATCCAAACTTTGTTGTTCTTTCTGTGTCCTTTGTAAAACGTTGTCTCACTCTTTTCATTGTTGATGTACAGTAGATGGTAGATGTACTTCAAATATCAAAGCTGTTTTCTTCTTATTTAAAATGTAGTTAATGTTTTATAAGGAATCTGACAATCATAATCAGGAATCCACTTCCATATCATTATTATTTATGTTTTTCAACAATTGCTTTAGAGATATCTTAAACAGAATATTTAGGTCATCCAGTCTCAATAGCTGTCCTTGGTTTAAAAGTTCACGACATCATGCAGGAAGATAAACTGTAATTTTTAAGACTACTGCTTGCATTAGTTGGGATTAAATGATTTATCTGAATAAATTCAAAGGAACTACAAGATGGCCAGCCTTTTTCACCATTTTCCAGCAGGGAAATAAGAGGTGTTGTGTCTTGAATATTACATTGAGTAAAATAACAGCATTTCAAAGCATGCAACTAAGTTTTTCTATTATCTTCAGCAAGCAGATTATTCCAGCACAGAATCTGTAATCTACTCATGATCATTATGCAAGATTCACTTAATGATCTTCAAAATACATGTTGGTTTTCCCTGAAAAATGCTGTTATTATCACTCTCGTATACAGCCTTAGCATTTTGAGTGGCTGAAACGCTATTTTTGTTGTTGTTCTTCCCCAAACTGCCTCCTCCTGTCTGTTGCGACCCCAACGCTGTGTGTAATCCACTTTTTAAAACTGTGTTGACTATAAGCAGTGTATTTTAATTGCCCAGAGCTAATGTGCTTATAGTCTTAAACCCACCTTACTGTCCACAGAAACTGAGCAGGCACTGAAGGAATCAACAGATGGGAGCGCCCAGCTCTAGCTGCTGTTGGAGAGGGAGGCAAGGAGAGAAACGTGCAGCTGCTTCACAAAAATAGGCTGTATTCTTTAGAAAAGGAGAGGCCAGCCACAGCGAGGTCATGTACATTTCAGTGTAGTCTTGAAAAGCCCTGACTGGAGTTCTGGGACTTCTGCTGCACTTTCACTCCTTGCTGTTACTTGCTGAATGTGAAATCATACAGATGTGCTTGCTTTGTTTAAGGATGTCACACAGAAAAGGAACTTCCCTGAATCTGACGCACGTAATGATAGTCACTCTTACAAACTTTGCACATTACTGTGTGAAGAAGAGCAAAAGAATGAGCATGTGTATGTGCATTATTTCTGCTAGGAGTGACTGACGAGCTTAGCGCTCAGGCTTGTTTCACCATGAATCATAACTCCTGACCCATTGCCAGGATAATACAAATTGTGGGTCAGGTACACGATCTGGAAATGGGATAGCAGGATTTGTCTTTACAACAGGAGACTGTCGATTGCTGTCAACATCTTTCTGAACTGGCTGAGCTTGTTGGCTTCAGCTGGACATTGTGCAGAGTTGGCACAACTGACAATATCCTTGCAGCTATCAATGAATTAAGGACTTGGCACCCAGAGATGTGCATCCTCCTGAAACTTTTGTGTACCTAAACAGCATAAACAGAACCTATAATTTTCAAGGCCTGATTTTACTGGTAACGGCATTAGTGATGCAAGAGTTATGTAGCCACTCTCTCATCATGAAATTCACAGCTCGAGCTAAACTAGGCAGCGCTTACATGGAAAACACAAACCATTGTCTCCCCCGTCAAATCAGTCCTTGCTATTTCTGTTGTCTTCTGTAGCAAATACAATTACTCCCATATTTAAGCCATAGAAGCTAAAGCAGATGGTTCAAGTCAAGTGACCAAAGGCTCCCAGGCACAGAATTCAGATGCGGGATGAGACCGAGTTGTTTATTCCAGGTTGTCTCTCATGTTACTGACTCATTTCTGACACACTCATCTTTGTTGCTAAGGTTACACCGCAGCTAGCTCAGCAGGGAGGAGCTGGATGGAGGTCTTTCTAGCCCTTACTTGCCCACAGTGGCAGCCTAAGGGCCCCGTGCTATGCAGCTGCTCCGTGGTCCTCTTAAGGACACACAAAGTTCAGTGACCCTTTCACTGTAGATCCCAGCCCTAATGGAGGGACTGAAAGTGACTGCTCACCTTTTGAGAAAGGCTGTCACAGTTACTCACTCTTATGGCCTCTTCTCATGGTCAAGGATATGGCTGAAAACAAAAGGCCTACAACCTTTCTCTTCCTTAAATTGAGAATTAATTAAGCTGAGACTAAGGCGCTTTGGCTTCTTTAGTGAGTTGCACTTTTATACAGGGGAACTTGATACTGAGAATATCATCACAAGAACTATCTTTGTTAGGGTGTTTCCCCTTCTTTCCCTTCACACCCCCGAAGTAATTAAAACCTCAGGAACACTGGTATCATATACTTGCTGTAGCTGAGATGGAGATGACATTTTTCTACTTTTCTGAGTCCTGGATCTGGGCAGGAACTAGGGAGTCTCCATAAAAGACTGTAAAAGTATGAGGAAAAACTCTGAAGTGCAAATTTCATCTCTCTCTCACTATCCATCTCCACATGCGGGAGGAGCTGACTTGGAACCAGTTTTGTTAGTTTTCTACCATCAGCCTGTTTCCCTTAGCGGTGTATAATGAATGAGGAAAGTTATGTATAATTATTTATAAGTATTATATGCAGACAAGTTAATCTGCTTGGTGCTATTCTGATAGAAATTCAAAGGGGTCACTGGAAGAAAGCAAGAGTAAGCAGAGTAAGAAATGAAAATGCAGTCAAAAGATCTCCAGTGTTCTTCTAGGAAGAGTAATAATCAGGTAAGCCTAATGATGCTGTTATAGTTTGGCCCTCCCACATCTGAGGTCAGGATCAAAAGGGATAGTAAATGATAAACAGAAGAAAACTTTCAGTGCTATTAAAGAAAAGGATTGCGTTAGTCATCATAACTGAAGACTCCTAACAAGTCCTGAAAAACAGGCAAGAAAACAGGCAGACACCCATGAATTACAGCAGGCTACATGTCTCTTCCAAATCAGAGAGCTTCCCTGAAAAGACCCTACAGATGTCTGATGGAAAATAAATTAACATTTTGCCCTGATAGTTGTTCAGTGAATAACACTTCATTTGAAGGAGCTATATCTGAAATGCACTAATCATCCAGTACCGTTGGCTCCTGGAATAGAGCTGGTACATGCACAACGGCCTGGCTTTCCAGAGGTGAAGTAGATGACACAGACAGCAAACAGAATCATCTGCTGCAGACAGAGTTGATCTCAGAGTTGGAGGACTACATTGCTTGGTCTGGAGGAGGACAACGAGGACAACTCAAAGAAACACCTTTCTCAAAGGGCATGTTCAGGAAGGTCTAAAACACCACATCCATAAACATGAGCTATGGAACTGTTCATTTAGGGCAAGTTTGGCTGCTTTCTTTTGTCTGCTCATCTTTAAGGTCAAGGATCTGAATGCCATACTGGCCAACCCTTCATTCCAAGTGAGATACAGAATTATAACTTGATTGTATGGCTACAATGGAAAAAAAATCCATCTAAAAAACAAATACTCTTTGACTTCAAATGATTCAATATCTTTACTAGAATACTTTGCTCTTTGGGTCCACCTTCCGAATTCAAATTCTCATCCTACTACATGCTAAGATCCCACAGCTCCTATACACTGCAATACAAACTGCAGAGTATAGACACACTCTCTTCTTGTGTCACTCCAAAGCATAATCCACACCAAGAAAACTAAATCACACCCTCAAGAAATCTCAGGTTATTACTAATAAACAGTCACAGTTTACACACAGCCAGATATTTGTACATGCTTAATTATAGAATATGCCTCGATAATTTAATAGGATAATTATTATTATTGTACTCATCCTGGGAGTTTATTTTCTGAGGCAAAGGAGGCAGGACAGCAGATCCTGAAGGTGGAAGGAATAAGGCACCAGAGCTGCTTACTTTTCAAAAGCAAAAGCATGGTTACTGTCTGGACCCTGAAACTCAGTTGAATACAATCGCCCAGCAAAATCACTATTCTGCTAAAGAACTATGCCCTCCATAGCCAGCACGCTGACAAAAACAACCACAGTGTCTCACAAGTACACCTGCCTTGTGCAAAATGCTGACGTGGCTTGATATCTGTCATTTGGAGTGACTGCAGAAGAGCCTCAGGCCTTTCACTTAGGCTGCAGAGTCAGTGTTTGGAGACGAGAAGAGGCTGTCTTGCTGGCCCAAGAGCGACAGCAAAGACCAAGGACAATTTCAGCCCCACATCAGACATGCGTTTGATTAATGTTAAAGGCAATTCACTTGCTTACACATGGTCAGAGGCAGGTTTTGAGCTGTAATAGCAGGGTAGCCAAATAAGTTATAAAGAGGTTTTCTCATTGCAATCAGGTTTAGAAGAACATTTAGGTGTTTTTAATAGAGGACTCTGCCGGGTATGTTTTTCTGCAAATTATCTACAGTCTTTTTATCTTTCTCAAACCTTCCTCAGCAGCAGTGACCTTAGAGGCACCACCCAGCTTTCATCCCCTAACGCAAACATACACTGCATGTTTGTCTGAGAAACTGCCTTTCAGGGACCACACCTTTTTACTCTCATTCTCATTATTTTCATAATGAAGTGTGTCCAGCAAAAGGATTCACCGTTACCCAAAACCAAAGCATTACCCCTGAGCACGCTGGATGTGTGAGGTGGGAAATAAAAGATTAAGCTGAGATCACTGGCCAGAGTGTTATTGATATGCTTAGAGGTGGCAGAAAGGATGCAGTGTCATGCCACTCGGCCTGCACTGCTGGACGTAAGAGGCTGGTGATAGTGGAGCCCCTTTGCTGACTGTTTAGGGCTGCAAATAGCTAGCTGCCAGCCCCCTCAGCCCTGACACCCCCTCAGCTCCCCCCCCTCCACAGCAGCCCCCTCAGCCCGGACCCCCCCCACATACCGCGCATGCGCGCCCCTCCCGCCCCTCGCCCCACCCGCTGTAAACAAGCGGCTGCCCCCTCCCCTCTGCGCATGCGCCACACGCGGGGCGGGGGCGCCGTTCCCCCTCCTCCCCCACCTTCACCACCCCCACCGCTCCCGGCGCGCATGCGCGATGCTGTGGTGGCCGCTGAGGCGGCGGCGGGGGGGGGACGCGCATGCGCAGGCGGTGCCGCCGCGGCCGGGTCAGGGAGCGGCGGGGCCGGGCAGGGCCGCGCCGTGCGGGGCGGGCGGGATGGACGAGGACGTGCTGACCACGCTGAAGATCCTCATCATCGGCGAGAGCGGCGTCGGCAAGTCCAGGTGAGGGGCTGCCAACGTTTCCCGGCGGGGCAGAGGGCCGGGGGCGCCGCGCTGGACGCCCGGCCTCTGGGCGCGGCCTGCCCTCAGCAGGGCCCGGCCCGCCCCGGCCTCCCTCGGCCCTGGCCCAGCGGGGGGGGCTGAGGCGCTGGGAGCCCTGTCAGGGGCACCCGGGCCTCCCTCTGCGGCTTAGGGCGTGAAATGGGCGTGTTTCAGGGGCTGGGGGTCGTGTGTGGCACCCTTTTGGTGGCTTTTGTCCAAGCTGCCACTTTTTGTCTTAGTATTTTTTCCTTATTTTTCGACAGTTCCATGGTTTTAGCAAAGGAAATGAGACAAAAATGCAGACGCAATCTGGGAATGTCCTGCACTACTCATGCTTGATTTCTCGTTTTTATGGCAGTAATCCTAGTCTCCTTTCGTGGCCCTAAATAGCATATAAATCGTTAATTAGAAGAAAAACAACAAACCCCACTAATTAAAAACCTGTCAGTCACTGCTTTGAGTTAGCTACTGAATCAATAATCTGGTGACAGGCATAATTTCTTTTAATTGACATGATTCTTTTATGTGTGGGCATGTGACACGGCATGCCCAAATTTTTATATGCCTGTATATATGCTTATTTCTGCAATACAGAAATGTCGTTACGAGAGACTGCTTATAGGTAAAGAGAATAAAATTGCTGTGAAACAATAACACCGCAGTCATCCAGGTAGAGGGGGTTAATATTGAACTGTTCTTGGATTGTCATTGCTTACCTGCTCCTCGAGTAGGAATTGTCAGCTGTTAAACTCACTAGCCTGATGTGGGATGTGGTTGGAGTCCTGACATCCCGTCCAAATGCTGCGTCTGACACCTGGTCCCTACGATTTGTACTGTATTTGTGGGAGATACCTGCATGTGAAATAATGGTGGGGAAGGGAGAGGTCGGCTGAGTTTAGCTCTCAGGTCTTGTAAACTGATGTTCTTATTCTAGTGGCAGTATGAAGGTTCTCCGTTTCACTTAAATATGGCAAAATTAGTGCTGGTTGTACTAAAAATAGCTGCTCTCAAATAGCATCTAGCAAAAAGTAAACAGGGCCTTGCTTTGTTTCTCTGGCCTGGAAATGGACAGAAGCTGTCAGTCATAGCCAACAGCTGTCTGCCACATGGCAATATGCACTTGCCACAGATGAATAAGGTTACTAATTTAAACAAACAAAACCAAACCAACAGTGTACTGAGAAACTCTGTCTCTTGCTGGAGTATTTATATTTGGTACAAGCACTGCGGCTTTATGGGTACTTCTAGGAAGGACCCTCCTACTGTAATGTGATGTGCTGGCAAATCCTGGTTGTGGCTCTTCTATTGGTAGCAAACATCCATGGATAGGGGGAAATGCTGTGTGCGAAAGCCATTAGATATACAGAAAGGATACAAAACTGTAAAATGGTGTGGAGCTCTTTCCATTGTTACACTTCTGTGTCTTTATTTGTGATGGGTGTAGTCCTTATTGTTCTGCTGCATGCCCAGTACAAGGAGTTATTTCTGGGATAAAAAGCTGGCTTGGAATTTTCTTCTTAAGCTTACAGAAATACTGTGTGAGGCAATACAAAATGAAAACAATCTTACATTTGTACCGAATTCTGGGAGAATAAAAATAGAATAAGATAGAAGCAAAACACTTTGAGAAGCAGGCCATGGCTCTGTTCAGACAACTGACCTGACAGCTTGAAGGGAAATTTTTTCAGAGAGGCACACTCTGTAATGGGCTCTCCTTTCAGAGTACGGCTACTAGATTTTTTTCCCCTTTCTTTGTTTTCCATAGGATGGAAGGGATGGAAAATGAGGCGTGTTTTTCTTTAGCTGTGTGATCTTGCTGATACTTTCAGACTTGTAATTTACAGGCTTTTGGTTCCTGTGGCTATACTGCAGTAACCAACACTAACTCTTCTTTTTCCTTCATCCCTATCAGCCTTCTGCTGCGATTCACAGATGATACATTTGACCCGGAACTTGCAGCAACAATTGGTAAGTATGTGCTGATGCTACCTGAAAAAAATGTGTACCAGCTGCAGTACAAAACAGTAGTTAGTTCAGACTTGCCAAACCGGTAGCAAAGTTCAGTCATGTCCCTTCTTCTGTGACGAAGGAGTGATGTGGACGCAGTTTTAACGTGTAGCACTGATTGGCGCAGAGTATTGTCTGTGCTGGGCTGCAGTTGTCCCCTTTATGGTGAAATATCGTCTTGGCTGAGGAAACAGATGTAAATGTTACTGTTCATGAAGGTGGAAGCCCTAAGTTATGGGTAGAGGAAAGGCCCAGTACAGCAATCTGCAGTTCGGAGTTTGCCAGCAATTCACGTTAAAATGGAAATGTAGCAGCAACTGTTATGTCTCCTACTGATTTATCACTTTTATTTACGCTTGAATAGTAATACTACTGTCCGGAACTTGTTCTATGTAACAAGATACTTGGGTAGCCTAAGTGCTAAGAGTACTTAGGACTCTGTTAGAGGATGTCAGCTTTTGCAACTTCCAACAATACTAGAGCGCACTAGACAACGTGTGGCTTCTGCTTTTCTTCTAGAGGGAAGAAATTACGATGTTTTTTTTTTCTCTCCTAGTTAGTAAGCAGTTCCTTGGCAGCTAATACTCTTGAAAATGAAAAAATAAAATATAGAGAGAGCCAAGAATCTAGAGCTGCTGGGGAAAAAAGGAGTGACGTGTCATGCTGTGTTGGTGTGATGCCTTCCAGCAGCGAAATCAATTGTGCTAGAGGAAAGTAATGCATAGTGTGGGATACACCGTGAGATAGCTGCATCATGTTCTTAGAAGTTTCATTTTGCATCCTTTGATGACAGTCTGTCCCAAATGAGTAACTGCTGTGTTGGAAAATAAAGGTGACTTTTCCATACGGTGTATTGCAGCAAAAAAAGACCTTTTTACTTCTTCTGTAGGAAGAGCTCTGGCTGAGGGCTTGGATTAAAAAAAAAAAATCCCTAAGTTCAGCTGCTGGTACTCAAAGTCAGTTCTGCCTAATTGGTTCAGAAGTAAATAAATTGATCTGTTTTTCACTAATGTAGATAGGTACAGGAGTGCTGTTTCATGTGGGGCATTGAGAAACACAGTGATAAGGAGTTGAGCAGATGTGTATTAATGCTGTTTGTTCAGCCTTTTCTTGCTTTGCTTCTCCTTTGCACCTGGGGATCCCCGCTATAAGTGTGTTAAGGTTGGAGAATGATCGTATGCAAAGGCAGTGAACAGGCATATGCTACGAAGCACTGCTAAGTCTTTCCTGGTAAGGTTGTGTAGTTTCCTGAGCAGACGTCAAAGGTGTGTTTTTCCAACTGATGTTACTGATGCAGTACTGCCTGTTGGCCCACTTAAAATCAGAGTGACATCATACACTGCTGACCTCTCCAGAAACCTAAGGATCATGGCTTTCTGAAGGCTTTTTAACTTCAGGAAAGACTGAAATCCACTCATGGATGGAGATATTTTTAAAGCATCTCTAATCTGACTTTATATATCTGCCTAACAGGGCAATGGCAAAATTTCAGAGTTGGCATTGAACTTGTAAATGGTAGATTTCCTGTGCCATCAAGCCTGAATACAGTGCTTCATCAGCAAAAGAACTATTTTAATTTGTTCCAGAAAGGACACAACACTCATTTAAGCGGCTGCTGTTTCCCTTTGACCAGTGTAGGCCATGAGGAAATAATTGCTGGTTTGTGCATTGAAGATGCAAATTAATTTGGCTGTTTTAAAAAATAAAGTCTTCAGGTAGCCCTGTGTCACTGTGCTCATCCTCAGTTGGATGATGTATAAGATTGGTATTCTCTCTAGTCAGTATTGACCTAAATCTACTGAAGTTAGGCTTTGTGGTTTGTGACAGGTAATAGCAGTTTTAATAACAATTTTGCTAGAAAGTACGACAAAGTTCTATGAGCAAATTAGATAATGTTACAAGGAAAGTTGGTCACGATGCAAGTTTGAGCTAAAAGGAAAAAACAGAGGAATGTATGGAGTCTTTCAGTAGCTGTAACATCTGCTGTTTGTATGGAAGACTTTTTACCAGTGTCAAAACTTGACGTCAGTGAACTTATTTAAGAAACTAAGTACCTATTTCCTGAAGTAATTCCTTCTCTTTGGGATTTATCATACTGCACAGCAGCATGCGTGTTGGCTAGCTGTTGGCTGTTCAGTAGCTGTAACTCAAGGTTACTCTACATCCTCAGGGTAGGGTGCTGCTTCTGGTGTAGGAAAGTAGAATGAACTCATGCTCGTATAAAACTTAAACTCTACAGAATACTCAAACGAGCGGAGCTTCTGCAATCCCAACTGTGAATGTAGCATGGTATGTGGAGCACTTGTGGGATAGCACATTCCTTTTGTCCTTTTTTCATACTAAGTGGGAAAGAAACAGAATTTGGGTTGTGGTGTTTTTTTTTTTTTTTTTTTTTTTTTTTTAATGCTAGGCTATGGCATTTCCATTTTTCCGGTGATTGTATTACTGAGAGGCAACATTTCAGCTCTCAATTCAAGACAGGATTTGTTGTTCATGTAGATAAAGTATTTGTGAGTGAGTTCTTACTGCTACATAAGGACAGATTCCAGCTGTAAAATTCTGGGATTTGCAAGATGGTGAGATGCCAAAATGTTTTGTGAATCTGGGCTTGGATCTCTCTTTGTGCTGATTAAACGCTATTTCACTTTGAGTTCGGGGACAGAAGGGTTTTTAATTTTAAGGTCTGTATGTTGAGATTGCAGAGTGCTGTGCTTTTCCAAAATGGGTGTGTTGACTACAAATAATGTCATCTCCATACTCACTGCTGAACTAGAGTTCTTATTTAGAGAAAAAAGTGAGGAGAACGTGTTATGTCTGTCTTTTTTTAGAAAATGAATATGAAAACACAAGACTGGGTTAAGGCTTGACTGCAGCATGACTGGTCCCTTGCCTGCTGAGATGCAATATTTGTGTGTCTTGCACAAACCTACAGCTCCTGGGTGCAATTTAAATTAAACCCTGAACTGATGATTTGTATAGTGTTTTATTCCAGATTTTCTAAAAATCCTGTGTTTCCCTCAGGAGTATGAGCAGACTTTGACAAATATTTTGACTTCAGTAGCTTCTGCTGGATTAACCATGTCTTATTCATCCTACCAGATCGCTGTCGTCCTTGCATTCTTCTGAGGCTAACTAGTTCGCAGGGCTTCATCTAATGGGTCACTATACGCTGATATTTTCTGTTGTCCTTACTGCTCATGCTTGTCTTTACTCGTTCCTTGTGTGAACGATTCTAGATAAATGCTAAATGCAAGCCTTGTTTCATAAGTGAAGCAATGTATTGCATACAAGCGTCTCTTAACTTTTTGGCCTTCCATGCACTTGGAGCCCTGCGACTCCCAGATGTCCAAGTTGTCAGTTACCTTTTACACCAATAATAAGCTCCGGCTGATTTTGCCCTGGGTGTAAATACAGCACTCCTAAAAGGAAGGGCAGCGTGAAAGTGACAGAGCTACTTGCAGACCGTAAGTCCGTAGCGTGCCGGCGTGTAGCGCCGAGTCCATTTGGGAGGGCTGTAGGTGCCAGCACGCAGGAGTGCAGTGGAGCACGGTGTCTTCTTTCTGGCTGCCTTCCAGGGCGTGGTGGAAAGCACCGCCAGCTTTCTGTTGCCAGGGCTAGAAACGTCCCTTGTCTTGCAAGCTTAGAGCTGACACTTGTCACACAAACATGTCTGCGTTTCACTGAAGTCTTTAGAGAACGCACGTACCCGGCTCATTCAGTTTAACCTGATTTTCTTGAGCTCTGCAGTTTTCTGTGTCCTCCTATAGACAATGGATTATCAAAAACCTACATAGTTAAAAGATTTCTTCTCCTTTAGTGGCTTTTGTGTATGTTGAATTACTCTGTTTGCTAGAATTTTTGCCATGTCTTTATCATCTGAAAGGGTATGTTTTACTGTGCTCTTTGTTAATTTTCACGCTTCTTTCAAGAGTCTGTAATATGGGGGATTTATTCGCTAAGTTTCTTAATTTACTCATATTGCTCACGCAAAATTTAAAGCATTCTTTCTTAACCTTGCTGCTAGCTTAAAGTTAACTTAAAGGTGCACAGGCATTAAATGAAAATTGCAGAACTGCGCAGGCACAAGATGCTAGGGCTATTTATCTAATGGGAGCAGGGTACCCTGGCTTCAAAAGGCAGATAATGTTTGCTCTAAGGAAGAGAAATTCCTTCTCAAAACTACTATGAAATGCTTTTGATTTATGGAATGGATCTGATAGACTTATAATACCTACAGTTACAGATTCTGATGTCAGATTTATGGGTAAGTGGGCAGTTGGATGTCCTAGCTGAGCAATGGTGATATTTATAGTTCAGGGAAAGAAATATGCCATTGCTGTGGAAGAAGAGATGGTGTTAGTCTGGAGGTTACTGCTAAATGCCACAAAATTGGCATGACAGGATGTTCTTTAGGATCATGTTGAGGAAACTTGCTAGCATAGCAATGTTCTGAGAACTAGGTAGAGTTCTGAGAACTGGGGTTTAAAAGAAAAAAGTTAATAGTGGCAGTTTTTTTGAACATAACTCTAAAGCACTATCGTTGTGCGTGGAGTAATGCGTTATGTTACTGCTTAGTCAGAGATTAAGAGTCTTAGCCTCTGAAAAATGGAGAGTTCTGTTCAGTTACTGCAAATGTTGAAGTGCATTGCCAAAATTTTACTTGAAATAAGAGTGGGGCGCTTCCCAGTGCAGAATGCAGTCACAGTTGACTAGCTTTTATCTGTTCTTGAAACTTCAAGGAAAACTAGTAAGCTGAAGCTGCGAAATGGTGTAATTTTTTAATGAAGCTCTTTTAAACATCAGCAATAGTGTAAATCTGCTTACAATGTACGGTTTCTTAAGCATCCCATGTCCACTCTGTGGTTTTATAAATTGAGTGCTTTTGGCAGCCACTTAGACTTGTTTGTAATCTACATGGCCTTGGGAATGTAAGCGCAGCACACTTATCTTGAAACACTACTTAAACGTTCTGTTAGAATAGCTAAAACAAATTCTTACAGCAAATACAATGATGGCCGTTTTAATTCAAAATGCAAAAACTTTATGTGAACAACTTTAACAAGTTTAACAGAAAAGCTGTTAAATTTCCACACAACTATTCTACCTAATTTCAGGGCTGCTGTCTGGTGGAGAGTAAAATGGAGCGTGACCGTACCTAGCCTCTTCAACTTGCTTGTATTACCTGTCCTTTAACTTTGTGCAGTCGTTATTTTGTCCTCCGTGGCTTGAGTTTTCTACCGCCTGTCCTTGGGCAAGTGATAGGCTGTTAGCTCCCACACATTTAAAAATAAATGAAAAATATGCTCAGATGCTGAGGTATGTTATCAACAGAAGAACCGTTGTTGTCTGTTCATTTCTTGGGCGCCGTGTGTGATAGCAGTGAGTCCCTGGTGTTGCTGGAATCCTGATAAGAGGCATACTGCATGTTCAAGTCGTCTGGAGCTTATTTGGCGTGCCTGTTAGAGGAATTGCTGTCATCTAACATTACTTCTCCCAGGACGGTGGTCACCTATTAGATGGATGTCTAATTCTCTGTCTGTGCCAGTTTACCTCTGGCTGACCACCTTGATGGGACTTGATTGGATGGTTTGAGATGATGAGGGATTTGCTCTGTTCCCTGCCTGAATAGTTTGCTCCTATATTAAGTATTTTGTTCAAGACCAATAACATGCTCAAGAACACATGTATGAGTAATGAATAGAAAGTTAACCCATTTGATTTAGAACTTGAATATTTGTTCTGAAATATGTATTTTAATATTGAAAATTATTTTTTTTGCCTTGCCTCCGTAAAGTATTTGAGTCAATGGCCTAAACTGTCCTTGGGCTTTTACAAAAGCCTTTCATCTGTACAACCTCATGAGCTTTAAGTTTAATCAGTTACTTCAATACCTTGCTCTCACTCTTATTACTCCTGCCAAACCACAACTTGTTTTTTTTTTCCCTCTTCCAAAAATATGGAGTATATTTGAAGAACTAAAAGATTTTTTTTTCTTCCCTAGGTGTAGACTTCAAGGTGAAAACTATTTCAGTTGATGGAAACAAAGCTAAACTAGCGATATGGGTAAGTCTTGCCTGTGTTCCTAATGTGTTGCTTTGTTTCAGGAATAGTGATGGCTTGTATAATGTCTAAGTTGTATAGAATCCTTTTTAATATGAAGGTAACTTGGAGGAGTGGGAGGTTAATCCTGGAACACTCAGAAGGTGGAATGACCTGTGGACAGTTGACTAATGGGGCAGTTCTGTTGTCTGTCAGCTTCTTGTGTGATACTGATTCCGGGTCTACTGGGATAGGAGTGGAGAGGAGAAGGAGTAGGATGGTACTGAACCACTCAGACTTCAAAAGTGTAAATGTTGCCATTCCTAGATTTTTTTTTTTGAAGTGATACATTCTTTTAACTTCTAAAGGGTATGCTTACCTGCTTAATGTTATGTCTTTATAGAACATTTGAAAATGCAGGTATTGCCCTTACTGATCTGAGACTTACCTGCATGCATAGTTCTTCTCTGTACTTGACAGCTTTTAAAAGGATGCAATTCTTAACCTAAATGGTTTAGGTGAAATTTATAGTATACTAATTGAGAATTACTGTGTTGTATGCTCAAATTATGCTCAGAAATGTTACCTCTCAAAGTAATGTAGCCTAAAAATGTTAGCTGTCGCACAGACTTACAGGCTTGAGTCATTGTTATTTGTAGCAGATGCAGCTGAAAAAGGGAGAGGCAGAGTTTGTTGTCTTAGCCTTAGTGTTCAACATTTGCTTTAGTTAAAAGTAAGGCTTCCAAATTCATGGCAAGTGAAGGAAGAAAAAGTACTTTCAAATTTTTCCCTACGTACTCAATTCTGCAAAGCAGTACCATGCTTGTGTGAGTTGAACCTTTTGAGTATTCAAGCTCAAACGTCTCGTAGCAGGAAACAACAGAACCTTGATTCTCAGCTTCCTTGGAAAGTAGAGGAACATGAAATATCCATTACAATTATGTTGCTTTGAAAGGGCATCATATCTCAGTTAAGAAGTGGGACTTGCTCTCTTAATGTGACAAATAGTAATCTTCACTAGAACGTAGGCTTGACAAGGAAAAAAACCTGCAACAACTTGCCAGTTGGCAACTATGAAGAAATAAGTCTGAGGTAAACTGGAAATGCGTGGAAAGCTGTACCATGACACAGAAACAGCTTGAGATGTGTGGGATTCAGTGAGTGACTTGTAGAAACTTGGAAAGCCAAGGAAAGTTACTCAGGTTCTTTGGCAGGGAACCATTTTGAACCCCCACTGTTTCATGTGTTGAGAAGGTTGTGGGGTGGTTTGTTCTCTTGATGCATTTCATTTTTTTATGAAGGTGACTTCAGTTGACAAAAAGTTTAAGTAAGCTTCTAACCTGGGGTAACGTGGATGAAGTTAATTTAAATCTTTGATGCATAAAGTCTGCAGTATGTATGATGCTGAGATAGTGTGTACTATAACTTAATCTCTGACAAGAAATAAGCATTCTAATACTTGCTTTTTTGCAAAGCTGTTGACACTTCAAATTTGAGGTTGTAAATTCGACTTTGTTTAATAACAAACAGAAAAGACTTATTTCTGCTTCAGCTCTGTCATAGCATGTTAAATGCATTTACTGTGGCTGTGTGGATTGGAGGTGTTAGAAGTGAGGGAACTGCTTTTGTGGCCACAGGTTTTGTCGCTTGTTATAAAATCTTAGAGTGCTGCTTTCTGGCTGGCTGCTGCCCTGCTAGCTGTACAAGAAATGCTTCAGCAGAAATAACTGTTATTGTTATATAGCCCAGTTATTCACTACACTTAACAGTTTAAATGTGTTTCCCAGAACAAACTACACAGAATCACAAAGTTAATGTGCAGTAAAATGACAGACAGCCATAAATTCAGTTATTCAGCTAGTTGTGTGTGCTAAATGACTCCGAATCTTATTTTGTGTGTTCGCTAGAAGTAGGATACCTGGGAGCTAAAGTAGGTTCTGCTCAGATTCTGAATAATGGAACTTTCTGAATGGCTTTTCAGGATACTGCGGGTCAGGAGCGGTTCAGAACACTAACACCCAGTTACTACAGAGGTGCACAAGGTGTTATCCTAGGTAGGTATACCTTTGCCTGCTATTTTGAGTAAGTTGGTGTTTTTCTTGTGCATTGGGGCTACACAAATTCATGTTACCTTTATATAATGGCAAATCGGTATTAAAAGTTGTTACATGTGTGTCAAACAGCTCATATACTAAATGGTCTGGAGTTTGATGTCTAACCACTTTCTTGAGTAGTCTTTCTCACCAATTTGAGAACCACTGATTTTTGCAGGAGTTTAAAAGCTGCTGCTTTTCAAAGGGATAGCTTGGAGCTCTCCTTGTACTGCCAGGAATTTGCCCACTGATTGCTAATTCTGTATTATGCCCATGCTTACTAAGCCAAGAGTCAAAAAAAAAAGACTCATTTTTTTCTAATGAAATTACTGTAAACATGGTGGAATTTGGCTGGGACTCTCTTTTTGCTGTTTGAGTCTCCGTACTGCTGTCATCTTACGCTGTCAGAATCAGAGCATACAATTCATCAGTCTGCACAAAACCCATAATTGCAACTATGTAGTGAAGTATCTCTTGTTTTTGTTGTGTGTATGAAAGCCTGTTAGGCACTGACCTATGAAGTTCTGCTGCTCCCCTGTTAGAATTAAAGAGCTAATTAAAGAGATTAAGGGCAGGGAATAGTGTTTTTTTTGTTGTTTTGTTTTCTCTGATTTTAGAGATTCTTGACTGAACCTTTTTCAATTATTGTGTCCAGTCCAGCTGTTTAATTTAAAATGACCTGGGCCATGACTTCGTGGTAGGTTTGGTTTCGTACATTTTGTTTATCAAGTTTGAGTTCGATTATCTTCCTGGTATAGGAAGACACTGTCAAGGCACGTCTTGTCAAGTTACTTGGTCACTGTCACTGAACTTGCCACTTAGTGTTGAAAGCTTTAAAAGTAAGCAAGTGCTATTTAGGAGCTAGAGAGCTCTGCTGTTGAGATTAGCCCTTTAACTTTTTAAAAAAATAATCTCCTACTATTTCTTTACCAAACAGCTCCCTAGAAGTAAGTCTGTTCTTGCAAGCCAAAACATAGGTTTGATTGAAACCAACTGTTTGTGTCCATCTGCACATGGGAAATGAGAGTGAAGGAAAAAACATTTTCATAGCTTGAAATGGCCGTTATTAGATAGTCACTGCCTAGAGGAATTTAGATCTAACAAGGTCTGCTTTCTGTCTGCCCTTTCTGCTCCTGGTGCCTCTTGTAACTTATATTCCATACACGTGATAAGTAGCTTGAAACGCTAAAATGCCGAGGATTCAGTATTTTGTTAGTATTTGTGAGGATTTGGTGGTCATTTTACTTTGTTGGCTAAACGAGGAGTGACTGAAGGAACTGGGGTTGTTTTAGTCTGGAGAAGAGGAGACTGAGGGAAGACCTCATTGCTCTCTAGAACTGCCTGAAAAGAGGTTGCAGCAAGGAGGGTGTTGGTCCCTCTTTTCAGGTGACAAGTGACAGTACACAAGGAAATGGTTCTCAAGTTGTGGCAGGGGAGGCTTAGGTTGGATATTAAGAACAATTTCTTCATGGAGAGGGTCATGAAGCATTGAAATGGGCTGCCCAGGGAAGTGGTGGAGTCCACAGCCTTGGTGGTGTTAAGAGATGTGTGGACATGGCACTGAGGGACATGGTTTAGTGATAGAACTTGGTAGATCATGATGGTGGTTGAACTTGATGCCCTTAAGGTCTTTCCCAACCTAGATGACTATGATTCTATCAGTAGCATAGCGGCAGCATTGTATAAATAATGCTCTTAGTAATTGAAAGTGAGATATAATCGGTACAGAAGGTCATGACATCTTCTTGGCATATCTTAGGTAAACTGGTGTTAACAAGTATCCTCTATCAGGGGTTTGCAAGTGTAGGATTCTTTGGAGAATGATAGACTCTGTCATCTAAACTAAGATGTCTAAACATAAATGAATCTGAGAACGGTAGATACTAATGCAGAGCAACTCTAAGATTGTTATCATCAATGATTGGAGCTGGTGAATGAAGTGTAAACTGGAATTCTTGGGGCTCCTTTGGTTTTCTAATTCAAAAAACATATTTTTTGCACCTTTTCAAATGTAAGCTGTATTTCTTTATGTTGTAGAAAAATATTGTGACATAATATTGCTGATATCTTTCAGTTTACGATGTCACGAGAAGAGATACTTTTGCCAAGCTGGATAACTGGTTAAATGAACTGGAAACGTACTGCACAAGGAATGACATAGTGAAAATGCTCGTTGGAAACAAGATCGATAAGGTAAACTGAATTCAACTGCAGTAAGCATTCTGTTGGTATATTTTGTTAACACTACATATTAATACTGTGTCTTATAGGAAAACCGTGAAGTTGACAGAAATGAAGGTCTCAAATTTGCAAGAAAACATTCCATGTTGTTCATAGGTATGTTACAGGCATTTGCGGAGATTTTACTTGATTTTTTTTGTTACATAATGAAAGTACTATTTCTGTAGGATTCATAGTTTTTATACATGCAGTTCAGTTAGTGGTATTTCTCAGCTGCAGTAGGTACAAAGATGATAGATACACCCGTCTTCTTTAAAACTGTCTTTAAATGTGCACAGAAGTCTAGTCTAGCTGTGGATGAATATACTGGAGTGGTCAGTAAGGATTAGGGGTGGAATACAGTACCTACCGTAGTCTGACAAAACCTTTTTTTGCATTGTTTTTCTATTTATTTTTTTGGTCCGGGCCTAGTTGTTGAGTTAATAACAGAAGCAAAATGAAAGAGGGAGAACTAGTACTAATGGCCAGCTTTCAGTATGCAGTGTTCAGTACTTTATTTCAGTATTTCAGCTCTTCAGCAAAGAGCTGGTACGTGACAAATCTGTGTTAGAACTTGGATGTAAAAATAGGTGGGAATATAATTAACTTGTAAATGGTGGGTAGGATGGAATAGTGACATAGTCATGACTGAAGGAAAGATGCTGGTCTCATCTTCCTGCAAATGAGATGGGTTTTGTAGGCAAAGCCTTGTAATGATAAATTAAAGTGGGTGGTGAAGTGATTCTTTATGCACAAGTTTATTGCCTATTTCATTTAAGGATCAGCAAGGATTACTTTATAGGATGACTCCAGTACCAAAGCAGTTCACTGACATGTCCTGTACTTCGACGTGTGTTCCTCATCTTTGACTAAGGACATTTCTTTGTCTAGAATCCTGCAGTGTTTCTTTCTGGCTTCATTGTCAGATGTGAAAATGGAAAAAGCTCAAAGTTGAGGCATAAGCTGTTAAGTGCATGGAAGATAAAAAGAAACATGAAACTGAAAATAGATATATGTGTGCGTGTGAGTTAAGTGTCTGCATAGCTGTATAGAAGAACAGGGCAAGCCTTAGTGGAATTGAACAGTTACAGATGGTATCTGTTTGCTCACATAATATACCCTGTAAGCAATGTTTCTTGGGTTTAATGAAAGAAAGACTCCTGGATGAGATTACCAAGAATTATGCTAACTGCAGAAGAAATGAGATCACTTATTGCTTTTTATCAGAATAGTTCTATGGAGGCTGAGCTAGAATCCTACAATAGGGAGTCCTTTGCTTCTTATGATGTAGTAGTACTGCAGTTCTTAGAGCAACCAGGTTTTTCAGACTTTTTTCCCTTTATTGAACTGCTTTCCACAGAAAAAAATAACCCGTCTCCATATACTCTAGTGACATTCAATTTGAAAGCTCTTTTAATAAAGCAGCAGCTCAAAAGACTTTGTGGCAACAAAAATCTGCATACTTGCTAATTCTGGCACTGCTACATGTTATAGTATGTGTTGTAGAAGTTGTAACTCTAGGTGGTAGGTTAAGACTTGACTTAAAGAAAAAGTACTAAACAAGTTATTGGAAGCTATGCTAACATTTGACTTCTTGCATCCCTTTTCCAGAGGCAAGCGCAAAAACATGTGATGGTGTACAGTGTGCCTTTGAAGAACTTGTTGAAAAAATCATTCAGACTCCAGGACTGTGGGAGAGTGAGAGCCAAAACAGAGGTGTAAAATTAACAAACAAGGAAGAAGGATATGCAGGAGGCGCGTGCGGTGGATATTGTTCTATGTTATAAACTTTGGGAAGCTTATTCTTTGCATATTTAAACAGATAGTGACATCTTTCTGTAAATAAACTCATTAAATGCTATTTTTAGGGACCTTGCAGTTTGCACATATTTGTTTTGTATCATGGCAGTGAACACTAGTAGGAAAATTGTTCTGCAGCTTTCCCAGTTTGAAAATGTTATGGTAAGCATGCCCAATTTGCGATCTTCAGGTTTTTATAAGTAGCATAAATAACGTGCAAGAACAAATGCACTAAAAGTTTTGACTGTATACATCCATCATGTAACTATTCTAAACAAGTCCATCTAACACATCACGACATTGTCTGCTTTTTCTCTTGTTTTTAAATACTGTTTAAATTACAGAACTATATAGTGTGCACAGATCTTAAAAACAATGTAATCTATGTTACATTTCATCTCTTCTAGTAGATGCTTTTTATGATATTAAAAACAGCACGATTATACAGCTTTTAGACAAATGCTGAATTTTTCTTTCAGCAAAGCTGTCTAAAATACAAATTGGCACAGGCCACAGTTGATATCAGCACCTTCTGGAAGAGATGCTTTGAAAGCTTCTTTTGCAAAGCTGGGAGATGCCCATTTTTCTTTTTAATCATCACTTCAGTTGATGGCTTAACTGGAGTTTTAATCCTGTGATATTTATATACTCAATTTGTGGTACTCTTGCACTCTAGGTTTTTATTATGCAGTCTACTCTACACCTGCTGTAGAAGGTCTTCATTTTGGCAAGGGGTCTAAATGACATCTTTGTTCTTTCATTGTGAATCAGTTTGCCACACTTCGGTACAGATGCCTAATTTTCTTAAATGTTTGTAATATAACTATGAAACTGTAGCTCACTATGGCTGTGAAGATCTCTATTACATGTCTGCTTTGTGTGGCTATCTGTTCAGAAATATAACTTCCTGTCACAGACACTAAGTGGGAAGCTCTAGGGCTTCTGTATGGAAAATACTATTGCAATGAGTATTCACTTGAATTTACTGTATCAAAGCCAATGGTTTGTTTCAGAAGACTTGTATAGGCTAATAAATTTTTTTCCACAGTATTCAACTTTTCTAACCTCTTTCTATTGTAGAGTTCTATATTTTCCAGCACGTGCAATTTAAACAAGGTCACTTCTTACACAGGAATTGCTTCTGAGTTTTGAAGGACAAGATGAGGATGCTGTGTTGATTTTTAATTTTTTTTAATAATCACTGTAGTGCAATCAGTAACCGAACTATTGGGCAATTTCTTGTAAATACAGTTAATGACTACCTTTTATTACTGCAAGGTTTTGTGTACATGTTAGCATACATGATCTGTATTTTGCAGCAGGTCTTGGCTGCTTCTGTTAAAATACACTTTTCACATGGAAATTTGGTTTTCTATTGTTTGACACTTGCTAGAAAACAATACCAAATTTGAAGACTTAACCGTGCTAGTTGTTTTTACCAAATACTGTATCTATAGTATTGTTAATGTAGTAGGATAATTTAAATATGTAAATGTAATTGATATTAAATACACATACATATTGTATTAAAACGTTAGCTTTGTATTACTGTTTCATGATGCAGAATATGTGGGCTGAGCAAATCTTATTTGTTAGTATTGTGGCCACTGGTTACCAGTTTTGTGTATGTTAGTAGTAGAGGAAACTTGTGGAAACATAAACTTACTCAGTTTTAATTTCAGTAATATTGGGCAAGTATCGTAATAGAGGCAGAGGCCTGCAATTTATTTATATACCTGTTTTTTCCTCTAGTCTGGATACATCCCTATATAAGGAAGAGACTTAACTTTTAGTTTATCTCAGAAAGGTCCTTTTATCGCAGGACCAGGATTCATCTTTTATTCTGACTTTGCCAGATCTGACAGCTTCCCTTCCCCAAGGGAGGAACTGCAGGGTACCCTGAATAGTAGGGATTGTTCTGTGAAGAATAAACTCATTTGCTCCTCCTTCTCCCTGCAAATTCTTTTGGGGATTGTGTGAGGGGGGGGGAGGGAGAGGAGTATTCTGAAACAGCCTGCTTAGTAATCTACTTAGTAAGACTCAGAACACTTAGCAGTCTTGTATTTAAAAAAAAAAAAAGGCATTTTCTAATTGAAACAAGCTCTTGACTTGCAACAAGCTTTTCTATCTTTCCCCTTTTAAGCCTGTTTAGCTATGTCTGTGGGGAATGGCTTTTCCTGGAGTTTCACTTCCCTCCTTCCTCAAGAAACTGTGTACTGGAGGGTGGTAGGTTCCTGTGCTTCCTGTACCTTAGAGCAAATTTAGCATCAATTACTTTAGCTCTGCTACATTCTTTGTTTTGAACCCTTTCTTTTGTTTTTGATTGCCATCTTTCAAATGAAACTGTTACCATACTTCCAATGTTTTCTATGTGCAGGTCAGAATTGTATCAGTATTTTTTCCAAGTGCAGTTTCACTGTTTTGGCTGTCATGCAACTATGTCTAAAACTACTGCAGGCTGCATCACAATTTCTGCTTAATACCGGTTTAAGGCCTATTTGCTGTTAGAAGTATGTGTAACAGATCGTTCAGTCTACCTCAGTAAGTAGCTGAGGGCTAAAGGGGATAGCTATTGTTTTTCATTAGGTAATGAGAATGTGTCCATTTCCATGGCAGATGGTTTTTATATGAAAGTACTGAACTGGAGTGAGATAACTGAGAAGTCTTACGTGATCATGAAACAGAATTAAACCTTAGGTTGTTTCCAGTTCATTTACTCTGTTTTCAATATTAAAAACGTTGACAAGCAGTTAGGTACTTGTGACTGGCAGAGGTTTAGCATAACCTTTATACCAGCCTGGAATAATATGGCAGAGCAGTTGGATCATCTTGAATTTACACTTGTGAATATTACCCAGTGTTGTTATGGTTTTGTCTTGGATTATCTCTTCCATGGTTTTTAGGAAGGGAGATGGGACAGGCTTCTGGTGGAGGCTTTAAGATGCTCTTTTTATCACTCTAATATTTCTGCTAGCAGGGCTTTTATCCAAAGGACAGCATCACTTTTCCTGTTCTCCTACTGCAATAATGAGATCAGCAGCTGGCTCAAAGTAAGCCTTAACAAAATGAAAATGTCGATTCAGTAAGTCCCTGAACAATACCATCAACTGTCTCGTCAACCTTGGCAGAACTTCAGGAAGCAGTGGTGTTCTTGCCACCATTACATACTGCAGTGGCAACTGGTCTGTATGCTTCATTTTGTTTTCCTTGTCTGCCAGCTACCTGAAAGATACATAGTGAATTGCAATAATTCTTCTCATCCTGTCCTATGTTTTTGAGTAGTGTAATAATTTCATGTTTTGAGGCTGAACTGGATGTGTTTTTTTATTAAACACTTGCAAAACTTGGCCAGCCTGTGCTGTGAACAGCACGAGTTACTGCTATTTAGCTACTGGAGGGCCGATATAAATGCTCAAGGCACTGCATCCAGCCCGCCTGTGCTGTCTTGTTCAAAACTCCTGTAGTAACTTTTGGTGTCTTGCTGTCCGTGATGAAGGTGTCAAGTAGCTGCATTAGTATGTGCAGGGCTTCTACGTGTTGGCAGGTAATGCATGGTTTGTAGATGTAGCTGAGCCTTCAAGGGCAAAACATAAGGTGTTTTTCCTGGTCTTTTTCCAGCAGTGTTAGATTTCGGGGGACAGGAGAAGCACTCCATTAAAACTGTCTCATTTTGTAAGGTTTCTACATACCTTGCTCATGAGTACCTGTGGCACCTTAATTAAAAATTGAAGGGTTATACAGGCAAAGAACTGTGAAGCTGTGTTTCCAAACTGCTGTGTGCTTGCTTTGTGTGGCTGCTTTTAATGCAAGAGTAAGAAATTTTGTCCCTGTGCTTGTGCCAGAGTAACATCTGGTCCTTTCTGTTTAAATTGAAATGCTCATGGTGGTTAACTACCAAAGATTTCTTCTCATAATACTAGTTTCTGTAGCATCTACGCACATCTTACATGAAGTGATAGCAAAATTCCTATTGGAGTTCCAGGACTATGGGGCTCTGCTTCTGTTATCTTACAAGCTCCAAAAAAACCACAGAAGCCTTAAAAACAACAACAACAAAAAAAGTGTTTGATTAGAATCTTTTCTAGTGTTTTCTGTGGGATGATCGGCTCGGGATTTATTTGGCTCTGTAAGTGTCTTCTGGGTTGGATCCTTTCAACAAGAGTGTTGACAGCATGAAACTTTAACGTAACTTAAGCTCAAGCCACTTACTGCTTTTTAGGAATAGGAGCAACATTTTAAACTGGGGTTCAGGGATGAAAGGTAGCAATAGTCCAAACTGTGATGTGAAGGCAGTAAAAATATTTTAATAATGTTATCCATAGCTAAATATATTTGAACCTCAACTTTAAATGTAATGAATTACTGCAGTTCATGGTAGATAATGACAACAACGATACAAAGCCTGCAGCTAGGTCGCATCCACAAGAACAGAAGCAAGGTTGACTGTACTGGAGGCAAGAGTTGGGCTTTATAAACTGATGATGCCTCAGCTTGGTATGAAATCAAAGGTGAAGTTCCTTATTCATGAGGTAATCAGGGTGCTGGAGGACAGAGACAACATCTGCCTAAATGTGACTTGACTAAGATTTCTCAGTCTTGAACACAGCGTGGTCAAGTTTGGAAGGGTCCTCTGGACTTCATCTTGTCCAACTCCCTACTCAAGCAGGGCCACCTAGAGTTGGTTGCCCAGCACTGCATCGGGACAGCTTTTGAGTATCTTTAAGAGAGGGACTCTGCGAACTCTCTGGGCAAGCTCTGCCAATGCTCGGTCACACAGTAAAAAAAAAAAAAAAAAAAAAAATGTTGCCAGATGTTCATAGGGAACCTCCTGTGTTTCCATTTGTGCCAATTGTGTCTTTTCCTGTTGCTGGGCATCTCCGGAAAGAGCTTGGCTCCATCCTATTTGCTCCCTACCTCCAGGTATTTGTATAATTTTTTGAGATCCTCATCTCTTAACAAGGCTGAACAGTCCCAGTTCCTACAGCCTTTTGTCACAGAAGAAATGCTTCAGTCTCTTAATCCTCTCTGTGGTGCTCCACTGTACTCTCTACAGTATGTCCATGTCTCTCTCATACTGGGGAGCCCAGACCAAGTCAGAGTACTCCAGGTGTGGCCTCCCCAGTGCTGAGTAGAGAAGGATCACCTTCCTCCACCTGCTGGCAACACTCCTAACGCAGCTCGAGCCACCATTGGCCTTCTTTGTGGCAAGGGCATGTTGCTGGCTCATGTCCACCAGAACTTTATCCCAGGTCCTTTTTTTTTTTTTTTCAAAGCTCCTTTCCAGCTGTGTGGCACCTGCACTATATATACTGGTGCTTGGGGTTGTTCCTCCCAAGGTGCAGCGCTTCCACTTTTCTCGTGTTGAGCTTCGTGAGGTTCCCAGTGGCCCTTAAAATGGGGGCATCGTCCCCGGGTGGGCTCGAACCACCAACCTTTCGGTTAACAGCCGAATGCGCTAGCCGATTGCGCCACAGGGACTCACATTCTGCTATTTTTCAAAGAGCTAAATTCCTGATTGTGTTTGATAACTGCTGAAGGTGGTGGCTGTGTGCGTCAGCGACATGCACAGAATGAGAGACATCCATGATTGCGACCCCAGGCTTCTCACTGCATTGGGGAACTGGAGGTTGGAGATGAGATGGTTGTTGGCCAGGTCTAAAGGTGAAGTGCAAATTTTGTGGTCAATCTTAAGTCTTCATTTTTCAAAGCTTCATAGGTGTACTACCTCAAAGAAACTACCAATAAAATACGTTTTCTAGTTTCTTTTTTGTTGTTTATTTGATAAAGAAAACACAGTAAAATGTTGGCTTGAAAATGGTAGAATTGCTTTAAAAGTTTAGCAATCTCTGCAAGATTGCACTTTGGAGTGCTGCTGACAACATTGCTGGCAAAATCCTCCTGCATCTCAACTGCAAGAGCACAAGATGATGTGTGGGTAATCATTTTAGAATGAACCTGAGTAGCTTTTTTGGAGGGGTAGGAAATACTAGGTAGGAGAAAAATGTACCTTTAGTAGTAAGAGCACATAGCCTTCTCCTGATATGGAGTCTGACAGATAGCAACTTCCTATCTCTTCCCACAATGTTTTAATCTGTCCTTAGAGGCAGTCTGTGCTGTGTGCCTCAAAACAGTGGAGCTGGGGTCTTGCTCTGCCAGCTGCTCACCCTGAGAATCCAATGGGAATGGCACTCAGTTCCTGCGTGCCATGGTGTCCTGGCACAAGGCAAGGGTACGGAGCAGTTTTCATCCTGAGCTGGAGCTGGAGGGTGGCTGAGGTCTGTGAGCCTGGGAGCTAAAATGTCCTCCTGAGTGGTGGAGTGTAAACATAAGGAGTGAAAAAAAGTTGCAGAGCAAACCTCGCTCAGTACAGGACCTTCTGTTTTGTAGTCAAGTATTAATAATGGTCTTTCAAATGGTTTCCATGATAATCTGTTGGAGCACTAACAGCATTCAAGCTTTGGCAGTAGTGTTTGAACTAAAAAATTATTGGTTTTCAAGACTCTGCAGGCATTACTCATGCTCATTTTCTGTGACCTAGTGTTTGAGTCAAAGCTTGGAGGAGAGAGAAGACATTAAATTAGCAGGTCGAGTTGGAAGAGACGCATGCTTAGGCACGGAGGTCCTTTTTCAGGTCTGTGGGCTGGCTGTGATGAAGCTGTTGTCACAGCACGTTGCTCTGCTTCTAGGTGGGAACCAGCAGATGTGATGGGGCTCTTTTGTGTCGGCTCTGAATGCCTGGGCCTCACTACAAATGGAGCAAGCTGGGTGCAAGGATGGTAAATGAATAAGGATGCGAAAACCATCGACAGCACAGGTGTGGGAGTGGGTTCAGACGCTGAGTGCAGGCGGCTGGAGCAGCGCAGGACTCAGAGCTGCTGGCATAGCTGGCAAAGGGAAAGAGGGAAACTTTTGTTATTTCACAAGCAAATGCACAATGAAATATGATGGGCTGAGCCAAAAGGTGAGTTTAACCACAGAATATGCAGCTTGCTACTCTTCTTCCTTTGAAGAGGAAGAAAAAGTCATCTTTCGGTCTTCTAATCTCCATTTGCCTGGAGAGGAGGGACAAACTACATGAAGCCAGAGCAATCAGAAAGAAGTGCAATGGGGTTTCTCCTGTAACTTTTAGGCAGAGAGTAGCAATACCTGAAGGCTTTCAGTGATATGCTTCCGTTCTCTCACCCTTTAAAATATGAGTAGCAGTCTTGTGAAGCTGGAAAAGACTTTAAGATACCACAGTAGTCTTTCTACCCCAAGAAAGGATCAAGTAAACTCAAATCATTCATGCATTTAAAATATTATTAAGCAAAACCCAATGGTGATGATTTTATTGCTGCCACAGACGACCTCTACCACTGGTTTTGGAACCTCAACAGGGGAACGCTTTTGCTTTTGTTCGACCTTTATTTCCTTTGCTGTAAGGAGAGCACACTCCTTTCCCTGGGGCTCCCGCTGAAAGCGGTGTTTGCCAGGTGATGCTTACATGCTGACTGGAACCAAGCTGAAGATTGTTTCATTTATGAGAAGAAGCAGTTAAATTTCTCACTGGACAAGAAAGCTGCTCATTGCAAAGTGATGCCTTTTCAACATTTTTCCATTTTTTGTGTAATCCAGTACAGAACCAGTAATGTAATCTCTCTCTGAGACTGCACCTTTCTTTCATGCTTCAGTCTCTGTGGATATGAATAGTATCAAAAAGCTTAAACCTAGTAATAGACTTAATTCTCGGTGCGACTCTAAGGAAAGCAGCTTAACTGCTTTGTACCTCGGTGGCCCTATTTTCTATACAGGGAAACATCTTTAGGGCTTCTTTGTTGTTGTTCATTAGAAGCTGAGTTTTAAGCTCAGTCACCCTGTGGTAGTCTGAATATTTCAGAATGTCTATGGTGGAGTTTTGCATCCTAGCTGAGTCCTAAAAGGCTCTGGCATTGCTGCTAGGGACGCCTGGGGGGAGGCAGATCCTTGGGGATCATCACTGCCAGCAGCGCCCTGCTGAAGGAATTGAGTCGGTGGACTTGGAAATGCATCAAAACACATTAAGGGAAAACAAATGATGAAGACTCCCTAATTTCTCTGGCAGATGTTGTCTGAGCATTTTTTTCAGCCTAAGTAAACCATACAATTGAAAATAGTTTCACTTCAGCTATTTAACTTCATGTTTTCTCATTTGTTCTATGCTCACACTTCTGTCCTGACCCAGGCCCGTGTGCCAGTGCTCGATGACCCCGCGTGCCTTCCCACAGCCTTTAGCCCCACCAGCACCGTGCTTTAAATCCTTTTAGAGTGGCTGCTATCAGTGTGGTAGCAACCATGTGTAAGTGATGGCCATTAGCATGGTTTCCCTATGCTCAGTGGAAAGTTCTAGGTCTATTGTAAATTTAGGAATAAAAGAATGCTTTAGGGACGTCCAATCTTCTAGGCAAGGCTGAAATTGTGAAGGGGAGAAATGACATGGTGCTGAGACAGCAGTGTAATTTAATGGCTGCTTGTCCTAGGAATACTGTCATATTTTGCAATTACTTGCAAACACCCGATTGCAGCATTGGAAGAAGGATTACTTTGATGTCTCTGTAGGGGAACTATTTAAAGCAAACTGTTGCTATCTATTACGCAAGTGGTTATGTACCTTCTAATGTTCTGCTGCCCCAGTCATGCTCTAGAAACGTGCACCATGTTGAAAGAGTACTGCCTCCTCCTGCCATGCTCCAAAATCCACCCTGCACCTTCAAAACCATCAATGATAGGAGAGGGGCTGGCAGAGAAGCACTCTGCTGCTTGACCTACGTCTGTGGTGTGGACAAAGTCCACCTTGTAAGTAGCCTGCCTTTTTTTCCCCAGGATCCCCAGAAATTTGTATGGCATAACTGATGTGGGAGCAAATTAGGAAGAGAAGAAAAAAAAAAAGTCCTGTGAGTGTTAAAGACAGAATTCACTCCGTTCTGCCTTCTCCAGCCCCAATCTGCTTGCAAACAGAATTGACATAAAAGTCCATTTTCAGGATTGTGCCATTGCTCAAGTGCATGTGTGCATCATATGAAAAATATCTAATCACATGTAAAATACCTTTAAGCTGTGAACTTGTGTGTGTTCTCATGCGCTGTAACCTCTGGCTCCCTTGCAGACTTTCCTGTAGGCTTTGCAGGGGTTAGAGGAGTTTGCCACCAAGCAGAACTCTTTCCTCCAGAGCCTTTATCGTTAAAATGACCTATTGAAAAATTCGCCTTTGCCTGTGCACAACTGATTTTTATGAAGTCCCGTCAAATCTCCTAATCCAGTTTTGGTCTTTTGGTGCAATTCACTTTTATCGCAAAGCCCAGCTCTCCAAATTTGCCAAGGAAAACACTGGGCACTATAGAAAGAACGTTTTAAATGGAGCTACTTTGAGGAACCTGTTAGGAAAGTTAAAAAAAAAATAAAAAGACAAAAGTCAATGTGTTTTTCATATCTTAAATATATATATTAAAAAAATATTTTTTCAATGGTCTGATTAGAGACTAAGTGGGCCCTTGAAACCATAGTCTCTTTCCTCACTGAAATTTTATATTTCTCAGTTAATATGGGGCAATTAAAGTGCTGGGATTTTTATTTAAAGACCAACATGAACATTGTAATAAGATAGCTGCAGGCATAACTAAGAAATGCTGCAAAATGAGACTGTGCAAACTGATATGAGAGAAGGACGATAGCCTGTCTTGGGCATCTGCAGCTATCCCTAACTGCAGTATGTGAGCTCTCCACAATTATTAGCCCTCTGCAGTGCTTTGAGACTTGCTAAGTCACTGCAAGACTGCTAGAAGCATTTAAGTGGCAAAATTGCTTCAGAGGATTTGGATACAAACTTGTGTGAAATCCCCCAGGGAGACAAAGAATCCTGCAGCTTTAACTAACATGCCTGAGGTCTCACAGGGTGAAGCCAGCCAGTTCTGTTCTTCTAGTATGGTATTGGTAGATTCTCAAAAGTTCAGTGATGAGATATATAAACTTCACTTAGGGGCACTTGGAGTATGGGGAAACAGGGATTATGGCTTGACCCAGGAGCCATTAGTTTTTGTAGCCAAGGGTGGTTGTGTACTGTTGTTGTAGCACTGTGGTTTTGGGTAAGAGAGAGGATGTTATGCTTCCTCTCGATTAAAGCAGATCCCAGTTACAATTTTGCTCTTGGAAAGAAAGGTGTATAGACAATGTGCTGGATGTAAGCACAAGTACAGCTTGATGTATGCTCGTTCAGTGGGCTCATCTTACCAAATGATCCTAACGTTGATGTAGGGTTTCCTTGCCCCTCTCCTCTGTCTGTCTGTCTGTCTATCTATCTATCTATCTATCTATATATTCTTGGTGGCTGTAACGAGCAGTGACTTAAAAGTTTTACAAACTCTTGATAAAAATGAAGTGTCTGCAGTGTTGTGCCTGCACTACTGTCTGAGGTTCCTGGTTGACATTTACCTTGTAAGTAATGTCAGTTTGATCTACTGAACATAGTGTTTACCGATATCATGTAATTTTGGATTTTTCTTTAGCCTATCTGATGATGATGTGTCAAACTCTTTGAAAACCTGCATCATTTCCCTTACTGCGTTTTTGCCCCAAAGAAGGAAATCAGATTTTCCTCTTTCCAATAAACAGTGTTTAAAAATATTTAATTCTGCCAGCTACCTTCTGGCCAACCTCAGTTAAGGACAGGCTTCTGACTACTCATGTGTAGCCATTTGTCCCTTATTTGATCTATTTTGTACAGTTACATGAAATTCTGAAGGATATAAAATCGTTAGCAGGCCTTTCAGTCCCAGTTCTGCTTTCTGGTTCGTGCCTCTTGGCTGCACATGGATTAAAATATGCTTTCATTCTTTCTCAATGGAATACTGTAGCATCTTTCTACTGCACTGACTGGAACTTGTGTGTGTATAGCTGGCCTCCAGATCTTCCTACTTGCCTTTCTGGATACTGATACAGCACTGTAACTTCTCGACTTCATGGAATTTTGGAAAAAAAAAAAAAAAAGTGTGTGAGAATGTAGGACTCCCACAGCTTCACAATTCTTTTTATGGCGTAAAACTCAATAGTCATCTTGAACATTTAAATTAAAAGCAATGTCTTAGCCTTGCTGACCACTGTCCTCTCACAGGTGTCTGAAATCTTGCTTTTCTATCATGCAGTAACACAAAAGCTTGTAGGTTTTCCCTTTCATAAGCTAGACAAAATACCTCAGCAAAGCTCCCAGAAGTCCTGCACATGTAGCTGTAGCTTATAGATGGAGAAATTAAATTCTTGTATACTTGTTGGCTTCAGGCTTACACAAGCATATTTTCTTTATCTTAGTAAGCATGTTAAAAATTACACCTTTAGTTAATCTGGTTTAAGCAGACCATGTAGAAAAGGCCAGGGATGGAGCACAAAGAACGACTTCCTTAAGACTGAACAAAAATGATGACATTATCCTGTAGTGGCTGAATGGCTCCAGCTGGCTTTTGTTGTGCAGTACAAGAAACCTCTGTGTGAGGCGGTGTCAGAACTAAGAGGCTGGCTGGTGTGTTCCCTTTCTCAGTGCACTGCTCTGTGTGACTTCCTGGATGCTCTGAAAATTACAGTAAAATCATAGCTGAGAAAGTGACTTCCACAAAGAATAACTTGCTACAATAGACAGATCGTTACAAAGCAAGGGAATTCTGGAGGGGGAAAAAAAAGTCATTATTAATTACAGAGTAAACTGAATGCCATGAAAAAAGCAGCAAGGAAGAGAGAGCAGGACTGTTTTTAGACCAAATGCTTTTCGAAGTCTCTTCCATAAGATGGCAGCAGCTTATTTTGTGAGCTTGGCTGGGAGGCTGATGTGAAAGAGGAGCTGCAGGAAGCCCTAGCAACAGGCATTCATTCTTCTTCTTCATCTCTACTTGTTTGGTACATGTCCGCTATGGTTGTCTTCATAGATTAGTCAGGAACCTTGCTTCATGTGATAAAATATTTTCTGATATTTGATGCAGAGGTGATTTTATATACCTATATTTATATACTTTTTAATACAGGCAGAGATGCTAAAAGACAAACTGCAAGAGACTCGTTAGTATCAAATTACTCTTCAGCATGCACAGCAATGAAGTGTGCAGAGTGCAGGGGAAAGTTACTCTTTTGCCCTATTTTGGATTGTTTTTGAAGTGTTCCACTTCACGTGGTTATTTTGTTAATAACTGCGCAAAGCAGCTTGAGCTTTGTGAGCAGGAGAGGTAGAAGAACAGCTGGGATTTTCTCCCTCAAAACCTGGACATCTGTTTAATGCCACAGTCAAGCCAAACACGTTTTCTTTTGAAGGAGGGGATTGTGGAGAGGTGGATTATTATTAATTTGCATAACAGAAGGCAGTTGAAGGGAAAATATTTAAGAGGAATGATTTTCTGAAATATTTTTACATAAAGAATTTTATATTTCAGGTATTTTCATTTTCCTAAATGTTTTCCATGTTTTCAGTGACACCCCCAATCGCATGTGCAATACATTTTTATGCAGGTTGGCTCTCTCCTGTTCTTCTGATGTATTTTTACCTCTGCACTTGGGTATCAAACACTCCTCACATTAGTACCAAATATTTAATAGTCATACACTGCTCCAATACCCTCTAACAGAAGGTTCTATTTAAGTGCAAATTATGATTTTTTTTTTCTCAGTGTTTTTTCTTGTTCTGAATTGCTGGATAACATGGGAGGAGCTAAAAGCAACCTATTTTTGGCTTTCCCTGGTGCTTACATTTACTGGCTAATGTTAGTCATCTGTTTGTGTTTCCTGTGTCCCATTAGAATCCAATCCATCAAGGGCACAGGCATTGCAGTAACAAAGTTGTAAGCTTGAAAAGTGGGAGGAATAAAACTCTGTGGTATTTGCCTTTCACTCATTTGTAAATAGAACTGCCTGACTGCTGTGATTCTGATTTCTGCGTTGGTGGAATAAGACGTTAGAGCAGAGTCTGGAGGGGTCCATCACAAGCCAGATCCCACATTGATCCTTCCTCCCCTCTTTCAATTCACCTCTAGCTTGCTGAGCACCCCAGGACTGGATCTTGTCTGGAAGTAAATGGGCCAAACATAGCAAGTGGGAGTGGTTTCCCCAGGCATCCTGGGAAAGAGAGGCACCCAAATTACGGATGATGGGAGTATGATGACCTAATCCTGGAGGAGAATCTGGGAGTTTAGAGGCTGAGAGTATCTCTTTCTTAAATCTCAGACCTGCTTTTCTACTGAAAATAGCAGCCGAGATGGGTTGCTTTATTCCTTTTTCCTTTCTCTGTGCCTCAACTTCAATTGTGCCTCAACTTCAACTAGGAAAAGACGGACTTTCAGCTCTCAAATTTTGGCCAGTGGTAAAGTTTAAAGTGCCTGAAGAAGTTATGCTTGGCAAGAAATGCAATACTTTAAGGGGTCATTTCATTGTTACTGGTCTGCAGTGTGTGCTGCCTGATTTATACCAAGGAGACTCCTGGAATGTGTCCTGGTGACTTCTTTCTTTCTTTCCAATTAACTTTAGGGAAATAAAAAGAGAGATGAAAGCAAGTTATTTGAATAACATTTAAGATGTTTTATTTATTCTAGAAAGGTTCAAATTCTTTCCAAGAGTCCTCTTCCATTCTCAGAACGCAGCCTTTTTCACCTCTAATTGCTTGTATTGTGATAGCATCCAGAGGCTCTGGTCAGGGTGGCTCCAGAGGGCTTGGGGAAACAAACTGGGTGAAAAGAAATGGAAAAGTAAATGAGAGCAGTTCAGAGTGTACAGGGAACACTGGACGTACGAGGCTGACTTGCGGCACTGAGCACAAGAGCAGATCAACACGGAGCTAGAGGCTGAAAGGGGAGGACTGAGTTCAAAGCGAAGTCTCCGGTTTATCCAGGTTAGATGGAGTGGAGGAGGCTGAGGAGCGTGGCCCAACATCTAGCTATGTGTTAGCCTAAGGATGGGGCTTTTCACGGCTGCCTGAAGCACTTTGTCTTTGTGCAAAGTTGTGTTACAGAACAAATTAATGATAATGATTTTGGTTAGCAACTAATTTCTTAGGGCAAATGGCTTTAAGTCAGTTGTGTATCAGATGTTGCCACATAGTACTTTGATTTAGTGTTTAGCCACAAATAACTCATGACAATATTTTTGTATTATAATACACCATAATTTACTCCTAGCAAGCATGTAATTCCTAAGAGACAGAGCGGCATTTGGCCTATATGTTCTTTGGTCTGCTTTATATTGAATCCAACACAATGGGTGCAGCTGAATGATTTAATGTCCTCCTGAGAGAATTTACACAGGCTGCTGAAAAAGAAAACAGGCCATGGAAGTAATTTGTAACTAAATGTGTTCATAAATACAGGGCCACAATGTACACAGAGTTTGTATAAAGCTGTCCCCTGCTGAACTTTTCAATGGTCTTGGATGCTTACCCCCCTGTGCAATAAGGAAGAAAGCATCCTGTAGGGTGAATTCCGTTACATAGTAAATTCTGTGAAATGCTCTCCTCATGTCAGGCAGGTGGAAGCTCAGCATTCCAGGACAGCTCAGGAGAAAGAAGAGATTCACGCTAAGCATGAAGGTATTCTGTTTATTGATATGCTGGTTTGAAGCACAAGCGAGAAATCCAAGAAATCTGCTAAAATCTCCCTCCTAGGTGGAGGTTTCAAGACTCCTGCCTAGCAAAACAAGCAGTTTGCTTGTTCACTGAGTGTTCTCAGGGGGAAAACGCAGTCACGGAGCTATCGATAGCTTTTCTGTCCGCTGGCCTGCAGTGATGCATGTTGGGACTTGGTACAAATATGAGTATTCCTGTGACAAGATCCCGACGTGACACCAGTGCTAGGGACTGACTTCATTGCAGCAAAATCAATACAAAGCCAGGGTTTTCCTTGATAAGCCCAGTTATATGCTGGACCATGTAAAAGGGTGGTGCTTGCTTTATTAGGGTATAGAAATAGCTTGCTCGGTCACCGCGACTTGCATCACTTCTAGTAAACTGACTTAGTTTTGATTTTGAAGGGATTACACTTTAAAGTTGTCAGTTTTCAACTCCAAAAGTTTAACTTTTTATTTACTGAAGAAGCCATGTGGTTCCTTGCATTAGGATGCTCATTAATTCTGCTGTATTTTAGCTGTCAGAAACCTACTGAAAAGGGTTCAGAAAATTTCCTTGCCAGCTATTTCAGTGTACTTTAGACAATTTATTTTATTATGCTTCTAGCTTATTTTATTTAAACTTATACTTGAATGATTTCCTGAACATGGGCCTAAATAAATCATTTTTATTTCAAAAACAATGCAAGCAACTTCAACCAATACTCAGAAAGATATTGCTAAGCAAGTGTAATGCTTCCTGTATGGCTTCTCTCTTGAAATTGTCCCTACAGCAATGCTAAATAAGATTTTTTGGGGGGAGTAAAATTGTCCCTAGAGCTGTAATAGGATCTGCCAGTTAGCAATCTTGTAGCCCCTGAATCCCAGTCAGTGCCAGGGGGCTTGGTGTGAGCTTAAGGATGTGTATGGGGTGGATTTTGCTGCAAGGTGGAGGCTGCGGTCAGAAGTCAGGGACAAAATGGACTTAATGAAAGGTGAGATCTCTTGCAACACATCCTGCCCGGGGTCTGGTACTCACGTCTGCGAGGGCTCAAGCAGCTCACTGTCTGCTGCTGTTCTAGTGTTTTAAGATGGTTAAAGGCTGGGCCAAAGAGACAAAACACAAACAGGAGTTTTCTTCCCCTGGTTGCATCCATACAGGTGGATGCTGTTTAAAATGCCTGTTCTTTGAGAAAGTGGTACCAATAAAATACGTCCCAGTAAGAAGCCAATTTATGTACCAGAAATGACTACATGTGTTACATAATTAGAATACCTGCCCCGACTCCTGAAATCCATCACCATTGGGCCTGCTTTTAATCTCGTGTCGTCTCTCCAGCTTATGAGATGAAATGTAGCTGGGGAGCGTTATGAGAACCAGATGGAGGGCCTGGCTGGAGGGCTGGCGGGCTTGGAGACTACCTTGGCCTGCTCAGATCACAGCATGCTGTGTACCCTTGAATGATACCTTAATCCATGATAAAGACAGACAGCTCACTTTTCCAAAATCAAAACCATATCCATCAATTGTAACCCACTTCCAACACGGCACAGGCTACTACTGCTTGGATATAGGTAGTCTGGAACAGCTTGACATAGGCAGAGCTGGATGGCTACACATGGATAAGATAAAATCATTCAGCTACCTAATAAATAAATTTGAAAGATATTCTAAGATGATACAAATTCAAGTAGTAACTTGATCTATTATCCCAGAGGGATGTTTGCTCCACCTTTCAGTCACTGGATCCTGATTTATGGTACACATTTCTAGGCTTTATTTTTTAAGAAAGAAAACATTTAAAATATAGCTGGTTGACCTATAGCTCTCTGCCCAGCTAGCTCCATGCTGCTTAAATTAATACTACTTGTCCAAAAATGTAGTTGAATGGATAGGTTTTTAAGTCAGCAAGGATTCAGTTTGGGTAACTAAATGTTATTCCTACATGGTAAAATACCAGTAGAAGTAAAGTCAATAAACTCTAAAGGCAAATACACTAAAGAATTCTTATGCATCACGATTTTCCTCTTGCCATTGAGGGAGAAGATTGTATTTTATACAGGAACTGAGATGTTTCCCTTTCTGTAGTCCTGTGTGGATTTAACTAAAGCAGCAACTAAGAGAAACAAGACGTTTCATAAAGAAAGCCTTGTTGATAATTATAGAGTGGTTGTAAGCCTATGTTCATAGCCTTTATTTTTCTTGTTCAGAACTTTATTATGAATCTTTAAGTTTCAAATGACTTTTGATACTTTGCATGTGTGAGACAGGTTTTAGATAAACAAACACGACTTATTATTTTGGGATAATACTTCAAATATATATTTTAAACGGTGTGTTCTTTGTTTGACCACATATGACTTATAAATCTATAAGCTAACTGTTCTAAACCAGATTATCAGATTGTAAATACGAGAGGACAGAGCAAAAGAGAGAAATAAATGCTGTTTCTAGTGATCAGTTCTAACTCTAGCAAATCAGCCTTATGTTAAACAGGTGCAAATTATTTATTCGTTATTCAAAGTTTTCATCATGGTCAGAGTTAGAAAAATTAATCGTAACAGCATAAAAATTTTGTGTTCATTTGTCTAATTACTTTTATGCAAACATAAATATAACCTGTAAGAGACTTTGACAGCTCTCTTTTGAGCAATCTGCTGTGTTTTTTTTATCTTCTATGTGTTTGATTAGGAGTAGAAATCAGTTGATGAAAATGTGAAACTTAGCTTACCAAGTTCTGTCCTTACAAAGATAAAATATCTTTTTGGCTAGGATTTTGCCTGCTGCTTTTTTAATATCTCCTGAACTCCAATGGTGTCCTTGTTATAATGTAGCCCTGCAGATGTGAACAATTTGCTAGTAGTAGTAACTTTCAAATGTAAGGCATTCATTGATCTGGAAGAAAAAACGTTAATCTGTGCAATGGCTTTTCTTTACAGGTAGTGTTCTCTTTGGTAAACAATTTACATTAAACAATATATTTTGCTGAACACCAAGCATACGACTCATGCAAGCCTGTACTCTGTGTTATATATCAGTGTTTGAAGCACTTTGCGTGCTGGGGAATTATTTTCACGAAGCATTGCTTCAGAAGGCTGTGTACCTCAGAACAGCATGTTTTGAAACTTCTGAAGGCTTAACAAAAGACCCTCAATCCACCAGAAGGGTGTGAGCTGACCGTAACAGCTTGCAGTGCTGCTACTTATAGCATTTGATGGATATCCAGATATAAGCTTCACAGATTTTTCTTTGCTGCAATCTTTTACCTTTTTTTTTTCTCTCCAGAACTAGTAGCAAAATTAATCAGACTAGTCTTACAGTTCATATTTAAAAATTTTAAATTTCAGAGAGCCAGGCCTTAAGCAGTATTCCTTCTGTTTTGCATTAGTAGTATCTCCATTTGCATATGATATCGTGTATTTTTCTGATTTACTGTTTTAGTCAAGGAAGGAGAAAAACATTCAAAGCATGTTCTAAGTTATAACAAGTAAGGTTACTAATTTTTGACATGCTGAAAAGCCAAGAACCCGTAGTCTGTCTGGTTCAGATTTGCTCTATCCCAAGGTGATATGCTGCTCCTTATTCATGCTTTATTTGGGATTCCAGACATTTAAACTATGTTATTCTGCTAATGTATACAATGCATTTATTTTATTAGGCATAGTTGCTTTGTTATTTAATGCCACCCAGCATTTTCAAGGTGGCTTAGACTATAAGCAAAAGGGCAGTGTCAACTACTAATATCTACAACTTAAAACAGACACGATACAGCAAAGGGAAAAACATTAATCATCAGATGCTTGAGTACCAGCAGTGAAAGTTGCCCTTGCATGGTAAGACAAATCTAAAAAGCAGTCATCTCTTTGTTTCAGTCTCACCTCTTGGTAAGCCTCCAAGCAGCAGGTGGCCTTCTGATAGCTTTGCACAGAGGAAAGTGGTAGCAGAGTACCTCTGGAAGGGTGGCTCATACCCAAACCACATGATGTTGTCCTACCATAGAAGGTCTGCCAGCAGGAGGCAGACCCCTGGTAGCAATTTATATTGTGCTGCCCGAGGAAGGGGAGCTATGAGTGGCATCAGGTGTGGAGGCTCACAGGGCCACAGCTAAAACTGGTCTCATTTTATATTTGCAGCTGCACTGTCTGTGCATTGAAGGGACATTTTGTATGTCTTAAGGCGATGCTGAAGGCAGAGATGGTGGGGATGTGGGTGTGTTAGCAGTCTCCTCTGAGTCTGTGTTAATGTTTTCTGCCTGTCACTTGCTTCATATACAATATATTTCAACGTGAAGAGCCTAGCTAGAGTAAATTGTTCCACAAAGAAGAAAGCAAAGCTTTTCACCATCTAATCAATATTTCCTTAAGACGTGCCAATGTTTACTGAGCACAAGTATGGTCTTTCTGCTATAAATCATGTCATTTCTGACCCTAAACCTTCCCTGCCCAGATGGCCTCTCTCCTGATGAGTGACGTTTAGGACTGGAATATTTGTGTTTAGGACAGGGACAGTGTGTGTGCTACAAAGCACATACTTGGGTGCTGTGCAGATAGTAATTGCTGAGTTACTCATGATGGTAATTCTTGGGAAATTCAGAATGCTTCAGTACATATGACAGATTCCTGGATTTTGACCAAGAGGGTATTATTTATAATAAACAACAGTATTTTTGCCATCCACTGCAGCTAACTACTATCTTGGAGGAACATTAGTTTGTGCACTTGTGTTGCACACAGACATATACAAAGTCTAGCTTTCTCTTGAAAAAGCTTGCTGTTTTGGTAACTAACTAAATGAATAAACATACAATCTTTCAGGAGCTGGCAGAACAGCATCTAGTTCTGGTTACCCTCTTTGTTTCCCTCCACCCTCTGGCTCTCACCATAATTGAAGACAACTGCTCTGGCCACTCAGCTCAGCATCTGCAAGATGAAGTTATACATCTCAGAATTAAGGTCTCCAGACATGGCACCCAGTTGCCAGCACATTTCTTACTCTCTGGTATGCTTTGGGCCTCAGCTTTGGCCTCAGAGCTGTCTACTTGTCTCTGAGACTGCTGCTGATGCTCTTCTAGCCACGGTGGATAGCTCTGGATTCCTGTGATGATCTCTATAATATTATGCAGAGGAAAAAGAACGGGGAATGTTGTGAGAGACAATTATATGGAGGTAACAGTAAGCTCATTTTACTTGCAAACTCATCCAGAGCAACCCGATTATTCTCAGATCTTATGCCCCACATTTTTCTGTGACATAGATGTGAACTGAAGAGCACTCTCTGCCATTGTGCCCTGCTTAAGAGTACCTGTTATTTCTGTAGCAACAGCAATTGATATTTTATTTTATTTTATTTTATTTTAGTGGAACAGTATTACCAGAAAATTGTTAACATTTGCATGGAGAAGGTTAACTCTTTTAAGTGGCTTCATGCCATTAAGTAGAAATGTAACCACTCCAGTATAGCAGTTTGTCCATGGAGAGGAAAAATAGCCCTTCAAAACCCTGGCACCAGTTCCACATTAGAGCTAAATTACTGTAGCAGATTGAAATGACAAGACTCACATTTTTAAATGAGCATGTAAATGAGGCATGTGCCCAGATTGGCATGGGACAGGAATCCTAATTTGCACATACGCCTTGGGATTTGTGCACACACACAAAAGCAATTAAAAAATAATCTGGCAGAGCATATATAATACAAGGCTGAAGGGCTGAGTTTAATATTCTTACACCAGGGGTGTGTGAGAAGACCTAAGCAGTCTTTAAATATTCAGTGTTTTCTTTAATAGGCAGCACCAGGACAGCTGAGGACAGCTGATCACAAATAACCAAGGAAGCCTGTTGCAGCATCTCCACTCTGATTACTTCATACACTTCATATACTCAAAACTTCGGTAATTGGCCAAGTTGAAAACTTTTTTTTTTTTTTTTTCCAGGTGAAATCCATATATTTCTCAATGAAAAGGAGGGGTTAGTTCACTAACATCAGTCTGTCTGACATCATTATATTTTATTGTTATAGCATCTGACTTCCAAATATGATTGCACAGTGAAATAATCATATGTGTGATTTAGTAGAAAGCTGTGAATGGAGGACTAGAGCTTCATCAATCTGTGTATGAGCACAGATGAAGTGACTGACCCTGATCCAGAGGCCTTCCAGTTGTGCTCTGTTGCTGCTCAAGCCCAAATTACATATCATATTTTTGCCTTTTTTTCTTCTGTTTTGTGGAAAGCTGCACTGTGCTGTCAGTTATGCTCTCTGTGCGTGTGCAGATACTCACTTCCAACCCAATCGCTGGCAGTGTTACAGTGCACCAAATAATCACTTTTTTAAAAGTTGGTTTTAAAGATGATTTAAAAAACAAAACAAAACAAAACAAAACATAAAAAGAGTCATGGGGTGGCTTTTCCAATAACATCTTGAACTTGTAATTCTGCAATGCTGTCTCTGAGCCATTAATGAGATCCATATTGCAGGGATGGCCTTGAAGTAATGGAGGAAGGAAAAAGCAGCTGTATTTGCTATCCAGTGGCTCTGTGTTTTTCATTATGGTCACTCTTATTTTTGTTATGGGTTATATTTTCTGGAGCACACAAGCTCCCTCGGGCTGTTTTGTGGCAGAACAGGTTGAGTGCCAGGTCCTGGCTCTCCGAAGGATGCAGGCCGTGGTGCTGCAACCTGCTGAGCGAAGCACCCAAGTGCCTCTGAAGGCAGCAGCACTTTCTGTGGGTGAAAGGCCTGGCACAAGCATTTCACTAAATGACTGTGAGCATATCACCATAAAAACAAACCAACCAGCAAGATACTGCCAGAGCTAGCCTAACGATCCAAGTGTTTTATATAGTTGACAACTAGGACAGGTTTATCCTCTCTGAGTGACACATTGGAATAATATTAGCTAACTGTCTGTAGCCTGGTTGGGGCGTCTCCTTCCAGACACATAATTGTTACTGTCACCTCTCATGACGTATGGTATGCAAAACTGATGCCTGCGAGTTTTGCCCAAGTGCTTTTTAAGAGCACTGGAGGCAGACAGCTTTGAATTCTGAACAAACAGTGATGGCTCAGTTAATAACGGGCTGAAAAGTGCAAAATTAAAGCATGTGTTAGAGCATGTGCATTAACTAGATAGTTTATCAACAAGCTGTCAGTCAGTATGGGTAAGAAAAGTAGAGCTACCATGGTAGACACAAAGATTGCACTTAAATAACTAAAGCTCATCTTTGATCCATTTTGCAGGGCTGGACTCACTGTGCTCTCTCCTTGCTTCATGCAACCAGGGACTGTTTGTAGTCACTGTGGTGGAGCAGGGGCTGGAGCTCAGATGGAAGAAGAGAGCCCCAAAGGAGGGTTTAATCCTAGTCAGCTCTCTGTAGTGCGCAGACAAATCCTTGCCCTAATGAAAGACTACAAAACTGGAGCAGAATTTATTAGACACTGGCTACGTTTTAAAAAAGATCAAAATAATATAGGCACATCGCTGCTTGATTTTTGGCTCTCTGGTAGCTAATTTCTCCCAACCCGAATCTGCACATTTGTACTGCAAAATGTTTTACTTCACATTAAATTGAGAGTGTTTATTTATGCAGTTTCATTTCCAATAAAAGCTACGCTTTACAGTGCATTATACAGAATGACAGCGGTGCACTGAATTACAAGGTCACGCTATAGATCATACTCACTTTGCCAAACACCCAGTGAGGAATTTTGAAGTAAGCCATAGTAAAGGGCTGAGCAGTAAGCAGAGCCAGAAACAATACAGGTTAGAAAAATGTTTGTTTTATTTAGTGAAAGAAGAAAGAGTTTGACTTATTAGGGAGGCTTTTCCTACTGTATTCATTCTGGGTCCAGGTCCTGGAAAGAACGTTTGGGATGGAACTTCCTGTAGCTGACCCTAATCTGTCCTCAGAGCCTCATGCATCTTCCTCTAAACCGAGGAATATTGGGTGTGTTTGAAGATCTAACTAGCCATTTATGCTCTGCACCGTTACATTACCAGACTTGCCTTTTTCCATAATGTGTGCGAGGCTACGTGTCTGGTGGAAGGCGAGGAAGTGTCATCATCTGCATGTAGATGAGGTGTGTGCTACCGTGCATCTGAACGCTGCGGGTCTAGATAGTAAGAGTGCCTCCTTCCAGATGTTTTCCAAGGTGGTTTGTCTTCCAGAGGAAACATTTGCCCCAGGTCAGAGAGGGTGACTGAGGTAACACTGCAAAACGCAGCCACTGAGTGTGTTTATGCATTTGCTGTGCATGGAAAACAATTCGGAGACAACTTTTTAGGATGTGTAGAAAGCCAAAAGGCGCTGAAGCCAGCGTGGTGAATAACTTCTGAGTGCAGTTCTCAGCCCCTGTTTCAAACGTGGGGCAGGAGAAACAGCACTAATGACAAAAGTGTAGAGCCACAAGAGGAATTATTGTCACTGGCACAAAACCCAAGATCAAAGTAAGATTTCAGCATCAAATGGGCTGTTCTTGAGATGTGAGTGGTGAGCTGAGCCTAAAGATCTGAGGTGTCTACAGTAAACTGGACTCTCAACAGACTCAAAGCTGCTGCTTTTTTATTTCAACACTTGTGGTATTCCTCAGCCTACACAGCTGGATATTATTATGGGAATATAGCTAATTTGATGGGTCTTACTGCCCAAGGGTTGCACTTTGGAAAGCATAGAGCTGGTGGTGCCAGCTTAGAAATCTCCCTTTTGACTTGGGTTCTACCAGGTTATTCTCTACGGAATAGAAAAATTGACAACAGAATGAGGAGCATCTTTGCTGCAGTCTGATTTTTTTTTTGATGCAGAGAAAGCACAGGAAAATCAAAAATGAACAGCAGAAGACATCTCCAAGCCTCTCACTAACCAGTGACTTTCGCAGAACTGCCTGATCCTTCATACCTAGTATTTAGGGCCTTTTTAGCAGCTGTTCAATGGAGGTTCAATGTGCTGTTGCCTCTCTGTCTACCAAGCAATCACATCCCACCGACTGGTTCTGATTGGTAAATGTTTTTACAACGTAAGATTGATTTGTGCAGTGCCCTGGGTCTATTGTCCCAGCGTTTCCAGCACAAATCTCTGCTCTGAATTCTGTTGCTGGCATCAGCTCTGGGACTGAGTACCTGCACTTAATGCAAGTGTTCCTGATGCATTTTTCTAAATGTTGTCATCATCTTCAGATGAATTGAGGTCAATCAAGGGTGAAAACTGGAAAACTGGGGCAGGGACCACTAGACCAGAGTATTAAAGGGTTGGTAATGGAAGTCCAGGACAGTAGAGAAGTGACAGGAGTGGATTTCTCTGTGTGGGTCCTAAAAGGAGCTGAATGGCTTCTGCGGTTGACCCAGAGTAAGGTTGACTCTTCCTCACTGAACTTCAGTGAATCAAAACAAAAGCAATATCAGTAGCCTGACACAAGTTCTCCATCACCCTTTCTTGTTATTGTAGTTCTTTGCATAGGCTGCACACCATGTCTATGCAGTTCTGAACACGGTGGGGTCTCCAGCATGTCACACCAGGTCAATCCCTCTTTCTCTAACCAATACATATCTCCACTCCTCCTGAGCTGCAGTGGTTGCCTTCTGTCCAAAGTCCTTCAGTCTCATCACACAGGGGGGTGGTGTTTTCCACACAGCTTCAGGGGACTTTGCAGTGCCACAGCTTTTGTGTTGAGCATCACTGCCAACATTCTGGTCCAGACTTTAATGGCAGCTCATCACTGAATCTGTCATGCTGGTTGCTTTCCTTGTTCCAGACCGCCGGATGACTTAGGACAGCAATATCAGGTCAGATAAGTCACACCTTTACTGGTTTAGCCCAGTCAAGCCCTGGAAGAGCATCACTGTGCCCAGCAAGATGTTTACATGTAATAGCATTTACAGCTCAACACTCTGAAAATATAATCCATGCTGTCTGGCAACACAAAAAAATCTACTAAGAAAGGGTAGCTACTGCACAGAACTGGAGTCTTGGATCCATTCTGCTGTATTTTTCTCCAGGGCCAGATAATCAGGCTGTGACATTGCTCACAGGCAGTGCCCAGCTGTACTGAGCACCAGTGCTGAGCTGCCTATTAATACATGACACATACAGATTAATAGCAGTGTTATGAGCAGCTGGATCCTAATCTGATCTCAAAAGCAGTTGAAAAGTTATTGTGAACATCTCAGCATGCACCAAGCAGTGGCTGAAGTTACTGCTTCACTGGGGGCTGTGCTCTTGCACAACGTGTAAAGCACTGGCACTGGGGGACATCAGCCTGTGTACTGGTTGGAGATGGGTGGATTTCGCTAGAAGCTCCTGTCATCGCATTTTGAGGAAGACTTTCTCTGGACAGATTCCTGTTTGTGTCCCAGTGGTTACTTCTGGAAATTAATTAACTCCTCAGTAAGTGAGGAAAAGGTAGATCTGACTGCAGCAGGATAGACTGCATTTATCAAGTTCTTTAATTAAAGCTCTTACTGGTTTCATGCTTTTTTGGTGTCAGAGTAGATTTTTACATTGAATGACAGGAGAAGGGGGAAAAAGAGGAAATGTTTATTTAATTCATGCTATAGAATGTAATGACAAGAGATTGTTTCCATACGTACTGTTTTTCTTGACCTTTTAACATTTGGAAATGTCAGGAAATACCATTACTGTAGGTCTATCCAGCTTTAATGCTACAATAACTTTATAGCTATTCACAAGGGAAATTATTATACATTGCCTGAAACAGTGAAGGTGTATGCAAGCATACACACAGATCTCTTTTTCTCCCTCCCTGCCAAATAGATCTCTGTGGCTGCATGCAGTCTCAGTTAAAAAGGCAACTTTTGCATCCCTGTAATTTTGAGTTTGCTTTCAGACCTGCTGGATTTACTGAGACAGCAAAGAAAAATGTTTCTGTGAATTTTAAAGAAACTTCAAATATTGTAAAATGTACTTCAACTTCCTTTGATAAGGCAACTTCCAAAATCAGGATAGGTTTCTCAAATATAAATATTAAGCTTGGTGTTTTTGTTGTTGTTGTTCTGTTTTGTTTCTGAGGGGGCCTGTTGAGATTCAGAGAGGTTCAGAAGAAGGCACTTTGACCCATGCACATCACCTACCCTTTAAAACTGAGGAATAGGTTCCAATCCTGACTTTGACGCTTGAATTGCAAAAGCCCCGGAGCCTTTTGCCATGTAAGTAATGCACTTCCCAGCCCCAGCACACATCCGTGTCTTGTCATGGAGCAGAACTCCGCGAGGCAGAGCTGGGGAGGACCTCGTTACCTTGGACAGCACCAGGCCAGCCTGGGACCTACGCGTGTGGTGACACCTCCGGCCCCACTGCCCATGGCTGAGCACAAAGCAAAACAAAAACACGACAACACACACATTGCTTCAGGGATTCTGGCCTAGCAGAAGTCAGACCTTTAGTAATTTCAGAGGGATGGGGATTTTGTCCTTGGTTTAGGAAGAAAAGAACCCAACAGGTGGTGTGAATGAATCTTTCTCCTGAGAATCTCAGCTGTGTATTTCAAATACAAAAGAAGAGAAACTGAAACCAGAGAACACACTTGAGCATATTTTAAAAAGTACTGTAAAGGATTAAAATTAATATTGAGAATAGACATAAAGATTGATTGCATGCTTTACAGAAGCCAACCACTTAAATGTTAGGAAAGTATCCTTAAGGTTATCATTAATTTTACACCGTCTGCCCAGAAATATCCTGGTATATCCAGGTATATCCTGGTATATCCTGGTATATCCTGGTATATCCATTTGCTGATGAAAGAAGCTCTTCTGGGTTCAGGAGAATCACAGTCAGCTGTGGATGTGGTCAATTTTACTTATCATGCATGCAATTAAAATGAGCAGTCCCCCCCAAATCTCCAACTAGAAATGCCCTCCAAAATTGTAATCCAAACTAATGACATGGTACTGTTATCAGTTCACAGTCTTAACTGCGTTTTTATACAAAATAATTTTGAAGTACAACGCAAAAGTAGTAATTGTCAGGTGAAATTTATTACTTTGAAGAAGTTTGGAAACAAGAACTGTGAAAACTGGCTACCCTAGAACATCAACAAATCTCTTCTATTGGCTGAGATCAAGCTCACAGCTGAAGTTTGTATGGGTTCTTCCAAAGAATATAAGAAGAAGATTTATACTTTGACAAAATTTAGATTTATTTGGTCTTTTAATTACATATATTGTATGCATGTGTTTCTGTGAGTATAATCTCATTCACGCAGGGTAATCTGACTATACTGTCAAAGTCTTCCTTTCTTATTAATTTTTATGATATCAGTATTACTAAATGTTAGCTTCCAGATGTACCGAACAAGGGTCTGTATTTAAGTGTTTCAATCATAACTTGCTAAATATTTTTGAAAACCATGGATAGTATTCAAAACATTGAACAGTAATGGATTATCCTGATAATGACTTAAACTGCTTTATTTCTCATTCATTACATCAGTTAGGAAAAATCTAAATTAATTTTAGAAAGTGTCATCATTAAAAAATTTCAAAGGGGGTCTTCGGGTTTACACATACATAGACATGCACTTATACCTGTATATATGTTCCTATGTGTCTTTACAGACACACACAAACACACGTGGTTCAGCTTTATGCTTGATCCCAGCCTAGAAGAAATTCCCAGTACTCGTGGATAGCCAGTTTTCACAGAATTATTTTCCAAAATTTTGCAAAGTTGTAAACTATACCTGACAATTTAGACTGGTATAGTCATGCTGTCTTTAGGTTTATGGAATTCGTGTACTTTATTAGTTTGGCTCCCCAATGATTTATGAACTTTAATTATAAACTCAGATACTATTATATGTGTGAATACTAATAGACATGCTTCACTTATAGGTACAAGTTGCTCCTAAATTATTACATGTGATTTCTGGCAGTATGCATTGTCTTTCTGACACCCTTCCCATCTACACATTAAAAAGAATTTTCCATTTCTTTTTTTAATCTTCTAGATTTCTGATGAACATAATTAAACACAAAAATGGTCTTTGGTGCACCTGACGTTTAGTATGTCAGCCTAGTGGTGAGCTACTTCAAGACAAGATTTTGCACAGGTTTTTCTGGACTGTTTTGTATCCATGAAGGATAGAAGATTTATTGGCCCAGGTTTTTACTGCTAGTGCCTGAAACAGAAACACAGCTTCAGTGCTGCAGCCTGTTCAGAGCCCCCAGCTGCAAGGACTGGAGCAATTCCTAGGGTGGGACACAGGCAGGACAAACAGACTGCTGCAAGATGACCTATGAACTAATTGCCAGACAGACGTCTGGTATTCCTTATAAGAGAAATTAAAAGCTGGAATAACCTTCTGGAGCCATCCAAAGTTGGGTCTTTTATAACATGAGCCAGCCGACCGGACCACTGGGCTACAGACAAGGGGAAGGGAGGCACAGAAGACAACGTTGCCTTCTCCTCACTTCTGGGAGCAGGTTCATGAACCTTATCTTCCACATCTGCCTGTGCCTTCAAACTGCCAGGAATTGCAGTGGATGTGTAATCACAAAAGTGACACTATGCTTGCTTTGTTCAAATCAAGGGGTTTGTTTTGCCTTTTCAATGTGCCAAGCTGAATGCCTGCTTAGACAAAAGTGTGCTCAGATCTACCAGCCCATTTGCACAACCTTGTTAACAGGTTTCTGTAAAATTGTGCCTGATTAAGAGCCTTGCAGTTACATTGCTTTAATTGCATACAACTATTCCATATTAAACAGCAGGTATATGGGTCAAATTATCCAAGTGAAGTAGCAATAGCCTTGAAAAGGTCACAAAAGCTAATACCTTTGAGCAGCTGTGGCCTTGCTTTTGCGAAAACTTCAACGAAGTCTCAGCCAGCTACAGTGGTGAGTACTGGAAGTCAATAATACAAACTGAGATATCACTCATGAAATGCAAGGCTTACTCCCTCCTTCCCTACATTCCCTGTGCTAGTGGAAAAGGCAAACACCGCCTCTTCGGCAGAAGATTTTGTCAAGAGCTGAACAGTCTTCAGGCAGGAGTGGTAGGTGCTAAAAGGGAAAAATGTGCATGATTTGATGCATATAGATTAGCAAAGAGCACAGTGTTGAAAATTCCTGGCTGTGGGTCAGTTCAGCATAACATTTGGACAACGTTTCCCTGAACTGAAGTATCTTAGTCTGGAAATCCAAACTGGTGATAACAATTAGTTGTTCCCTTTGCTTCTGCCCTTAATTAGGAATCTATGGGGAGAGGCAGGGGGGAAGCAAATGAAAAACAATCAATCATCTTCAAGCCTGTCAGAGGGTGAAGGTCAACTTGGATTTAAGATGTGGCTTATACTTGATTCGTATTTGATCTGCGCCACCACACACCCCTCATACTTTAATACATCCTGGCAGTCAGAAGCTCCAGGGCTGCATTCTCCCATTCCTTGCCAGACAGCGGCCGGGTGGCTTGCTGCAGAAGGCTGTAAGGAACTGAGAAAGACAAGAGGTCATCAGTGACCACTAAAGGATCAAAGATGGGGAAGTTGGGTGGTTTCATACAGTGAATCTCCTGTGGTAAATGATTTTATATTGCTCAAAGTCCAACTCTGGTGCAGTCCATTTTTACTGCTTTTCTAAATACCCTGACTTGTTCAGAAATGCAGTAAAAAGCTCTTGTCCCAGCCCATTCAACTTAAAAAATGGAAAACAAAATCCTCTTAATCCCTGCTTGGATCAGCCTGCACAACGAAGTAGCCAAACTGGTAGTCACAGTATTGCTATGGTGCTCAGGCTGCTGCGATTCCTACACCTTCTCCCTCTCAGATCACCAGTGGGATCAGTCATTCTCTATTAGGCTGGAAAAGCCCAGAAAATAAGAACAATAAAAATGTTAAATGTGCTGTGGAATTTCATTCCACTTCTATAATGAGCTTAGCAAACCCTAAAGCAGAGAATACATAATTTCAAACAGATTTTTAAATAGCTTTTGTGTCAGCTCTCTTGGAAGAGGAGCAGGGCCAGCTGATGATATTTTTCAGGAGTAGAAGCGGCGGCTCTCTGCAGCTGATCCCGCAAGGTGCTGGCTGCCCTGGCTTCTCCTGCGGCCACCTGGAGCCCGTGATCTGCAGATCTGCACCTTGTGGGATGGGGACCTGTTGGGAGGTGGAAATGGAGCACAAGGGTGCTCCTGCTGTCACCTACTGAGGAGTGGTGGCAACTGAAGGACCCCTGGTAATCAGGCATGGGGACAGCCAGCTGGGCTTTGTGAGGAACTGACTTCTTTTTACTGGAGAAAGATGCTGCTGTAATTATAGTTTTAATATATCCTCCAACGTGTTAAGCTTCATACAATGCCCTCCTTAACAGATCTTTGCTTTGAAGCAGAAGAGGAGAAAAAAAAAAAAGCTTCCCTATCATGGGACTTTTTTGGGCACCTTAAACAATAGCTATAAAGTAGAGCAGGAGGATTGCAACCCAACACCATCACATCTCTCCAAAGTCTTTCTCTCTGTTCTTAGTCTCATTTTGCTGTTAACTGCTCAACAGAGCAATAAGAAAAGGATTTGAAGCATCCCATCAAGCCAGCACAGATTTTTAGCACAGGCCAGTCCAATTAGACTATTATGGGTGGCCAAAATAAGATCACCATGCTCTTGATAAGTCAAATAAATAAAGTCCGAGATGGTCATGTTGTAGTGAGCTATTTGAAGCTGAAAGCAAGAAATTTTCAAGTCTCAGTTTCTGTCTAGAAAAACAGACAACACTGAAAGGCTCTGCTGGTCTTGATTTAAAAAAAGTAGAGCTGGAAACGAAACAGATGAAACCATTAGTTTATTTCACTTGAAAGCTTCTGCTTTGAGGAGAGCTATGCCATATTGTTCTGTACAAGGACACCAGATTAATCGCCTTTTCTCTCCTTCACCTTTTATAGTGATGCTGCACAAATGGTATCAAGCTGACGGAGAAAATTATAAATATACTGTGGCTGCAATTTAGCAGCATTAATCACATGAATTTAGTAGTTTTAGATGGTAGTAGGTCATCCATTAGCTGAGAAGTTGACAGTTGTAGCATAGAAGCCCGAGTTCAGGCCTCATCTTCCCCTTTCAGGTCATCTATTTCTTTCTCGGCAAAAACATCTGGTCATTTCAAAACTGTAATTTTCATACACTTTAGCTAACAGTGGAATGTTGAAAAGCTGTTCTGAAAAACATAGTTCTTTCCTGTGCCAAACCAGTTGGCCTAGAGTTAGCAAATGTTGTTATAAATCTTCCCTTTGCTTTTTCAACAGCTCTAAAACTACAAAATTAAATGTTTCATAAAGGCTAGCCAGTGGATACAGGTTAGTATGTTGCAGAAAGCAAGCATGCAAAGACACCCCTTGAAGGCTGCCCCAGTCACCCCACGGAGCTCAAGCCTACAGAACCCCAAGGCTGCCTTGTGTGCAGTGATTTTGGAACTGTTCATATACAATGAAAAATGACAATCTCTACTTCAAGGAAAACAAAACAAAATCAGAAAGTGCAGACCTTAGAAGGAGGATCCTTTTGCTTTCCTTGCTTCTTCCCAAGCACAGCTCAACATAAGGTGCTGAGTGTAGTCAGAAAGAATGCAACAGAACTGAAGTCCTGCCTTCAGTCATGTGTGTGAGTGCTCTGCATCGCTATGAGCCAGTGGAGGTCTTTCTCACTGCTTGTTCTCCAAATCTTGCCCCAGCCTTGTGTATAGAGTCATAAATAGTAGGCTGAGAGATTTCTCCCACATGCCTTGCTTATTTGCCAAAACGAAAAAAGGAAAAACAGCGACACAGTGTTTACCAACCCAAAATAATTAGCAGTATGAAGTGAAAAATTTGGAAGTGATAAAATGATTTCTTTCCAAGATAAATTTCATACAGTGAAAACTGAGGACATCAGAAGTGTGCCAGCTGGTGCACTGGTTTGTCCCACCAAACTACAACCCAAAAGCCTGGGGATGGTGAATCCAACTTCTTGTTCCACTGGTCCCACCACATTGATCCTATGACACGTGGCAAGGGCATGCTGCACACAGACCTGCTTTGGTCAGAAACCCTGTTCTGAGTGAGGCATAGGGATGTAAACTCCCATCTCCCCTCCCCATACAAGTCCCCTGGTTTCTGCTCTGGAGGCCAACACAGGCAAGGTACCATGCCCAATGCTGTGAACATTGCATGGATCTGCAGGCCAATCAATGGTGATATTTTTTAAAAAAAACACGCCAGGGTGTAGGATGACCCATTCAAGAGGAGACAGTGTTTCTGGTTTGCTGAAAAGTCTGGAACTACTGACAATTCAGGTCTGAGCCAAAACTTTTTTTTTTTTTTTTTTTTAATTACTGTTCTAGTTTTGTGGTCCTGACGAGGACAGCAAAAGGAATGGGAGGATGAAACACTCTCCACCACTGACTCCTCACATGCTAATGCTGCTCATGAGGAGCAGCAAGAAAGCAAGAAGAAAACAATGACTGCACGGGATGCTTTCTCAGAGCCATGATAATATTTCTGGTTGGAGGGAGGCAGTTAGAAGAGCCCAGCAGGGTGTAGTACTGATTTAACACGTGAAGGAGGAAAGCTCAAGTTGCTCGTCTGCGTGGCAAATCCCAAACAAGGACCTGGCTGCCAGGAGCACTGGGGTTCACTCACTCTCATTTTCATTGTCTGTCACTAGAGCTGTTCTGCTTTGTGTAAGGATTAACCAGAGCAAAGATGAAACCCCAGCCACTGAGCTACAAGCTATGTCTCTCCATGGGCATGTTCAGAACAGGCACTAGCCAACAAGCAGCTTTTCTCTTGCTCTATAGAAGGAGGCAAAGACTTAAAAACCCTTCACCTGAGAAAGAGCAGGAACTTGAAAGCATGTCTTTCCCAGTCTGGGTGAACAGCCTCAAAGCTGGTGTTCTGGACTTGCAGACTCACTTTTTTTTCTGATTCTACATAAAAATGTGAAATAGCCATTTTTTCATTCTGAGGAAGACATTTGTAGAACTCCCCAAAGTAATACAGGCTGGGAACCTGAGCAGAAGCCTTTGCAGCCACAAAAAACAGGAGCTGGTCATGCATTATGTTAGGAAAAAGAACCATACAGAAAAGTTACTTTTAGCCCCTTCTGCCCGCCCTTAGTGTGGAGCCTGGTAGCCCAGTATGTTAGCTAATAGCCAGGGATGCTCAGTGTATAATGAGATCAGCCTTGAAGTTAGAGTACAGCACAGCCACAGAGATTGCCTGTTTCTTAACCCTGATATTATGATTTGCTGCCTTAGAGCTCTCAAGCAGGCAAATAACACCTGCCCTGGGAGGAGAGACTGAGAATTACAAGCACAGAAAGGTGTGAAGGCAAGCTGCTGGCTGGGTGAGCTTCCAGCCTCACGTTTCAGTAGGGCCCATGCGGAAAAACGCTTCTTATTTCCAAGTCCTTTAGCCAGTCATGGTAAAATCGCAGACTAGCTCGTGAGCCAATGCCTCCTGTCATTTGCTGTCCAGGAATGTGGAAGCACATTTATTTTCTAATGGAAATGAATTGAGCAATGATGCTTGCCTGCCTCCAGAGCAGGATTCTTAATACACTGGTAATGAGACGGGAGAAGGACTTGTTATCCCTCACTTTTTCTCTGTCTAAGTCTTTGAAGCTCTTATGGCTATACAAACCAGTGTAAAATGATACTGCTGGCATGGTGGTGTTATATAGCAAAACTACAGAGGTAGATGGTGACTGTGCAAGCTGTAAATTAGGTGGGAATGAGATTTTGTTTAACAACATTTTCAGATTTTAGAAACAGACTAGAAGAGGGGCAGGTATTTTATAAGATATCTGTGTCTGCCCAGTGGCATACTCCAGTCCTGCCACTCTGCAGTAGCAGGTGTTCAAAGCAGTAGCAAAGTTATTTCAAAACCTCAAGGAGATCTGACTTTGTTTTTAGCTTGTGATAAATTTAATTCCCCCATATCTGAACTAGTCGCCCTGCTCTTTCTCACTGTTGAGCCTTCTACCTGGGCTTGTTTACCTACAGCATATTGACCTTGCAGCTGATGGCTATTTTGTAAGAAAAAATTGTCCTCCAGCCTCCGATCATTTCTACTTCAGCCAGCAATAGCCACCAAGGCTCCCTTCCTCTTCCACACATCAGTCTCTCAAAATTTAAGTTTCTGTGTGCTCTATAGCCAGAGAAGCCACACCGAATTTTAGAAGCTGTATTTGGGAGGCATGGTCTTTCCTCCCACCCTCTCCAGCAGCCGTGGCTGGCGTCCCGTTGGTGCTGGACTGCGCGGCAGGCGCAGAGCGCTGCGTTAGTCCCGTTCGTGCTGGGAGTGGGTTTCCTGGCCGCCGCTCGGGGCTGGCGATCCCGCAGGCTGTGGTGGCGGCAGCCAAGGAGCAAAAATTTAGAAAGCTACTTAACAAAGAGATTGCACATGTGCTGCTCGACCTGAGGAATGAACAATTACTTTCCTGACTGGTCTAAAAGGGGGCTGCTTTATTTCAGTATCAGAAAAGAGATTCTGGCTTTCTCCCCAGCCACGGGCAGAGCAATTCTTCATTAGTGACGCTGCGTGGAGACTTGTATCAGCCTCAGAGCAAGCTCGGCTACTTCATCTCCTTGAGTGCGTCCTGGTTCGTTGTCATTTTCTGCCAGCCTGGTCACCCGGGGAGGGTGGGCCCGTGGGCTGCGAGGCAGGGGCTTTATCCCTATTCTACATCAATGACTCTTCTGTTTGGCCCTCCACGCAGTACAAAACAAAACTATCCCCAAGCAAAACAAAAATCTGTGAAACTCGAGGTGAGGAGGGAATATTAAAGCTTCCACTTTAAGGTGTGCTGCTGCTTCTCCCCTTTCGGCTTTCTCAGCAGCTAAGGGCAACATCTCATGTAGAGCAGGACACGGGGGTGAAGGGGCTTCACATCCCAGGCAGGCCTTAGCACGATCTCTGGGTCCCCACTCCCTTTTTTGTCTGGCACATCCTTCCCCTCTGGACCCCTTGCAGCAGAGACCATCTCTCATAGGGCTAATGCTCTCTAGTGGGGGTTGTTTATGGCCAAAGCTTTAAAAGGTACATGAAACATGTCAGTGCTACGGGGCCCATGGTGACTGGCAAACCAGTTGGAGGAATATTCTCTCTGCAAAGGGAAACAGTACAGAAAAAGCAGAGAAAGGGTTGGAAGGAGAAGGGGAAGAGACAGAGGAAGTCCTACATTCAGAAAGCGCTGGAGCCCTTGCAACGAGCTCATATTGCTTACATGGCATTCTGCGCAAACTGTTTATGAATGCCCAAGGTTTAAATTATGGTGGTGTCAGCAGCCATTAAAGTTTGCTGCACTGGAAGTATTTTATCTTGTCGAAATCCACCTCCTGCTCTTGAAAGAATTTCAGAAATAAAAATGAAAGCTAAATTTTCTTTTAGCTTTATCCTCTCACCATCCCCATCTGCATAAGGCAATGATGATGATGATGATAATAATAACAATAATAGTAATAATAATTAGGATGTTCTGTCAGACACTGCTTGGAGTGACTGTATGAAAGAAGAAAAATAGATCACTCCCTCAGCAGTTGCACCAGTCTCATACAGAAGAAAGAAAGACTATACAAACATTTAGGAACAAGTAGTATTTGCACCAGGGTAACAAATACATAATGCCCCCCGCTTCCCCGCAGCCATAAAGGAATAGTTAGTTATCTGTGCCAAATGGAATCAAGTCAAAACTGGAACTTTGATGTTGTTTTCTTCAGGCAGGATCACCCACCAGAGGATTTAATCGGTATTTGAGCCTTACTGGGGGGGCCTGAAGGGCTCACCCTGTTGCACAGTGATTTTATTGGGCCAGCATAGTGGGATCAGTGTTGCTCAGGTCTTAATTTTATCCCGCGCCAAACTGCCTGGGGCAGGAAACTTCAGGTCTGGTCTCATGCAGTTTCCGAAAGTCAGAACTCGATTTGCCATCTGGGGCTACTCCCAAATTATATAGGAGTGCAGCTGGACTTGGAGCCCCGTTGTACAGGGAACACACAGATGCTTTCAGTACTGGCTCTCAAGTACCTGCCCTCTCCCATTTGCAAAATGTCAGCAACGCTACGTTTCGGTTGACTTGTCTCCCCTCTGTAGAGCTCAAAAGCAAGTGTTCATCTCATCTTGGGTTTCCACATGTAGCAAACAAGACTCTCAGAAAATAAACATTTGTAATGATCCTCAGCCACCACTGGATGTCAGTGATTGCTGGACTTTAGCAGTGTTTTTGGATAGAAAAATTAAAAGGCTGAGTTTTCAGAAGAGCCTGAGTTGCATACAGGACCAGGACCAGGCAGTACAAGTGCAAGTGGATGGTTTGACAGACAAACACAGGACCAGATGTGCTCATTTGTTTCAGGCCATGTGTGCTTGCATTTGCACCCACCCATATTGTACGCACTATTTTGTAAAAAATGCTTTAAAACAGAGAAGAGACTGGTGAAAAAGAGGTATACTTTTGGCTGACAGACCCAGTAGAGCTTAATCGTCTCCATTTGATCTGCTCAGCTGCAGGCTGAGGAAGGCATTTCAGAAGTTGTAATCTGAAAACACGTCATTGACACATAGAGACAAGGAACCCATCAAGGAAAAAAAATAAAAAAGGCCATTTGTTTTTGTTCAGGCACTCTCCAGGGCAGAGTGAAGGAGAACAGGAGGCGTAACAAAACAAGTCATTAGGCATCCCCTAGTTTTTGCAGGCATTTATAGGAAAGGTAGCAGGTAGCTCATACATGTTAGGATTGCAATCAGTGTTGATAACTCCAGACTAAGCAGATCTGTTCTTACACAGGAGTTGGTCATAGAAGCAACGCTCTCCACTGTACTGTTCTTTAAGGGCATGCTGAATGCTTCCCCTATAGATTGCTAAATCTGCAACTGAAGGAAAAGGATGGTAATGGAAACACTTGGAGAGTGATCTGTTAGCATACTATAGCAGCCTTTACGAGTGGGGAAAAAAACTGCAGAGGCAAGCTGGGTGACAGGAGGGAGGGAAGGAAGGTTGACATGCTCAGTTTGTTCTGCTTCCACGGTTAAAATGCGAGGAATGTACACAAGCACATGAATGATAAAGTAAATAGTGACGTTGCACTGCAGAAGGCAGTTGCAGCGAGAGGCTTCCCAGTGGCGTGGGGAGTTCAGAAGAGGCTGTCAGATAGCCCCAGCGTGAGAAACAGCAAGGGGCTGTGCAGCCACTGCTGCCTGGGAGCCCCTCCCCGCTGTGCCAGGGAGAGTTGTCCTCCTGCAGGGCAGAGGTGGGATGTGGGCACTGCCTGGGACACTTCTCTGGGAGGAGGGCATGCAGGCTGCCCACCTTGCCCTTGCAAGGAGACTATAGGGCCCTCCTTCTCCCAGAGCAGCTCCCCATCTCATCTCCTGCTCCTATGGCCTTCTCTCTCCCTCTAGCAAGCTGACCACACAGCACCGGACAGCTCTGCTTGCTCACAGGAGATGGGGTCTAGTCCCCTCCAGCCAGCAGGGACGTTGAATTCAGGTCCTCTAGACCCCAGCAAAGCACTCTAACCACTGTGCTAGGTGGGAGCATCAGGGTTCATATCACATTCGAAGCACAGGACTTTTGCAGGATTTTCGACTAAAGCAGCATGCATCTAGGATGCACGTATGCTCTGAGAGCAAACTGAATCCTCTGGGGATGAAGGAAGAGAAATAGTTCAAGCCCTGGGCCCCAAGTAGTTTTAGGAGTAAGGTAGGACACGTGGGGGTTGAAGGGTGGAGTTAAGCACTATGAGGGTAACCTCATAATAAGGGGCCTTTCTCAAGATTGTTTTAAATTTAACTATTTAACTCTTCTTTGGCTTTAGACTTAAAAAGCTTAAAGTAGTATAGCGTACATGATAGCCCTAGATAAGTTGTTTCAGTGGAAAAATACCCAAATTTTTAAAAGGAAGTATGTTTTAGGAGCTTAGATACACCTTCAGCAAAAATCAAAAGAATTTCATGGCAGCTGGGTTGTTTGTCAGCAGCAGCAGATGCTGCTGATCCCAGACTACCATAAGCCTGCCTTTATAATTTCTGCCATTTGGTTAGACCTGTGAGATAAATGCATAAATATACAAGAATCCATTGACAGTATTTATCTTTCCTCTGTAGAAGCTGAAGAGTGTGCACACCATTGACCACGACTAGTAGGACACTAAAGCAGGTACCAGAGGCCAGCTGCCGCTACGAACTAGACGGAGGGCTCCTACCACGAGTGCCAAATATGACCAAGTGTCCCTCATCCTACCTCAGCTGCATCCAGGCATTTCAGCACAACCGGGTGCAGAAGTTTGACAGTCGTTCCTACACTACAGACAGCTGAATGCTTGCGTCAGCTTTGAGATGTGCTACATCTGGAACTATGTGCAAAGAATGAGATGAGGAAAGAAGAGAGACTGAAGGGACTTCAGCTCTTTGTAGGTCCCCTCTGGGCTACTTTGCCCTTGAGCAGTGGCTTTGTACCATACTGCAGGTGCCAGCCGTGTCCTGGAGTGCAATGGGAAGGTTGCAGGGAAGCTGATCCTGCTCCCCTCTGTCCTTCCAGGACTGCAGACCCCCTGGGAGAGGTGGCATGGTGGGATCGTGCTGGTGGCCCCGAGGGGCCTGGTGCTGGACAGGGAGTGGGCTCACTCTGGGCCCCACGTCCTGTGCATTGAGAGGCCAGCTCAGGGGGCACCACATGGCACTGCCATCACTCGAGGGAAGGAGGCCTTGGGACACACCTCACACTTCTGCTCTAACAATAGACAACACGTTCTGTCAGACAATCATAGCTCATGCTGAAAATGCACCTAAACGCCCATTACAAAGGAAGCCAATGAGTGTACCCGATGTGGGGTAAAATAAATCTTTCATAAATTACCAGGGGCAGAGAGTAAACATTCTTTGCTCAAAGCCCGTTCCAGAACATAAAGGTTTCTTTCACTCTGTTGTGAATGTATCTATCAAGGCAGTTATCCCTTTCTAGAGCCTGATTTTCCAGCCCATAGGGGCCCACAACAGTTCAGTACCAGGCTTCAGCCAGCCTCCCTTCACACCAAGTCTTTGATGCCATCATTTGTAAGTACTTTCATAAAACAAGAAACCGTTTGGATTATTTGCCACGAATCACATGCTCAAAAGGGCTTGTTTTACAACTAAAAATGATCCCTTGTCCCAGCTGTCATCATCTCGCTTGTGAATCAGGTTTAGCCTGACTGTTGTGGGATGCGAATGAATGTTGGGCTTGACTTCAGTGCTGGCCATGCAGAACCCTATGGCCATGAGAAAACACTTGTGCACTAATGGCCAGCCCTGTCCCACACCAGGCACTGCAAACACGGCAAAATCAGCTGGGACATGCAGATTCCCAGCCCGCCACTCACAGGGTGTGCCTGCTCTGCCTTTAAAAGATAGCTGTAACAAATGAAGCAGTTTTCCTTCCCGAGCGCATGCTTTCTGCTTTAATTTTTCTGTGTGTAGTATTTTATATTTTCACATACATCCAGAGGCACATTTTAAAAGTCCCTTGGAAAAATGACACACATACTTTATTTCAGATTCAGTAATTGTGTCACTCTACAAAGAAACTTCAGTACTTTATAGCAACCGTATTTCTCTGGATGCATTTACCATTGCTATTAATAAGCCAAGAAAAGAAGAGTGAGGAAAGGTGGCAGGTGTAAAACTAAGAGGAACACATTTCAGAAGGTCTTTATCAAACTACCAAAGTTGTTATATAAATCCTACTCTTTAGGTCAAAAAAATTCAGCATGGAAAGATTTCTTCCCCTTCTTCCCCAGCATCCACCTGAACGCCCATTGCGGTAATTACTGACTCTAACCTTATGGTCAGACCCTCTGACAAAGAGAAGCAGATTAATTTTAGATCTATCTACTCTGTCCTGTCCAACAGCTCATAAAAAGTAAAGTTTACTTTGAAAACTGTTGTGCTCCCCAGCTGCCAGGCAGCTTTAGGAGGCCAAGGAGCACCTGTACCATTTCAGCAGTGATTAAGACAGGTTTTTGGATAACCTGTTTGACTCACAATAAGAAATACACCCTAAATAATAATAAGAAATAAACCCTAAAACGAGCCAGAGCCCTAGGTTTAGTGTGATTCTCCACGTAAATCGATCTCACAACTGCACAGCCAGCCAGCATCTTCCAACCCGGGTGGCAAGGCAGGTCTCCTGCTGCGGTCTAACCCTTACAGCAGTGCTGGAGAAGCTGGAGAAGGCCTGGAGCATTCACACAGCAACTGATTTATTATCCTGTGGGCACACATGCATGACTTCCATTGCTAATAATAGACACTGCTCACACAATGAGGGAGAATAGACTCCCTAGCTAGTGCTGACATCCATTCACCTCTTGATCACTATATCCCATGTGCCCCTGTTGGTCTCCATCAGACCCTGCTTAAGTGCTTTGTAGTCATTAGGGGCTTGATTCTCCACAGCTTCTCACCTCATGCAGTCATTTGCACCTATGTAAAGTGAGTGCAAAGTGAGTTTACATCTACTTTGCACAGGTGTAAATGATTACACATCCGTAGAAGCTAAGACTCTGTACTGAGGCTGCTCTGGCCAGAAATTGCATCTCTGCTGAAGCATAAAGAATCCATACAACGCAGGTGATACAATTACTCAGTAGGGGAGAATAATGAATGTGCTATGTCCTTTTGTTTTAGTATGAGCTTGTCATATCTTATAACACACAACCATAGTTCTAAAAGGCACAGTGGTAATATGTAACTTTATATTTGAGTTTTAAAAAAAGCAATTATAATGTTTGCTGTTTTGTTACAGGCAATGGGAGGTGAAACTGGGAATAAAATAGGGCTAAAAGACTGCTGGCTTGAAAGAATTTCTAGATAAAAAAGTTGCTGTTAGCACACAGGTGTGTGTCACCTCATTTTGGAAAAGGACAGGTTCCTGCCTTACCTCTGCTAGTGGTACGGAAAACTGGATTTGACATTTCTTTTCAATGGGGAAAAAAAAGTGACTGGTAGTTCTATCAGCAGCCAGTTGATTTTATAATGAAGATTAATTGGTTTGACAGAATCTGATGCTGTGTTAAATAGATGAAGAAAGCCTTTTAAAGTGAATTCCCTAAATAAGTCGGCTTAGTACTTACAAGCAAAGCTCATGTATATTAATTCTGATCTCAGGTTTAAGAAATAATGGAAGTGTTACTTTTTGACCTGAGTGGTCACAACTCGGAGTCCTGTATGTAGGTTCTGTTATGGGGAGAAATTGCTCACTGAATTTTGTGGTTTTGAGGCTAGCCTCTTTATTCACAGTGCTCATCCACAGTGTTATACAGTGTTTTCTTCACAGCACAGGACGAATTTAACAGTAAAGGGTTGGCATTATGCTCATAGTGCTCATAGTTTTTTTGTTTTGGTTTTGTTTTTAGTTTTTCACTAAACTTTAGTGGTAGACTTGCAGTGCTAGGTTAACAGTTGGACTTGATAATCTTTTAGGTTGGAAAAAACCTCTATAATTTTATGATTTTATACTGTCCCTATTGCAGACACCCAAATCTCACAAAATAAGACCAAGAGAGTTGTCTTTCCATATACACCTGTGTAGCACTGTCCAGGTTTCATGTGGAGGCTGCTGATGTTGAGTTTCACAAAAGGAATTAGCTCTTTCCAGGTGAAAGCAGAAGCTACATTCAACCCATGAAAACACCTTTTATTGTCATCAATAAAATGGTGGTAGTCTAAAGAGTATATTTTAGACAAAAAGAAAAATGTCATCTACTGTAATCACATTTTAAGTAGTTATTATTAAATAACGAATTACTACATTCTTATGCAACACCCTTTCGTCAGACTATTTTCATTCTGCTATTCCAAAATGATTTTCCCATACAAGCAGCAGTGAAGATACATAAATAAAACCTTTACCCTAAGGTGTGCTTCAGTAACACAACAGATCATCTCAAAGAAAAGCTTTGTGCTGAAACCCTTTGTGTTGCTGTAGCAATTCTGTCCCTAAACTATAAGTTCAGAATCTGTTAGCATCTGTTTCCCATATGAAAGGCATTTTATGATACAGAAAAGGAACTGTGAACAGTGTGCCAAGAGCCTTCGTAACTCCATGCTATATCACGTTCTGGTGACCATTGCGATGGTTTTCCATCACAAGCTCACCCAAGCTAGCTGGTGTTCTGCAGTATCTGAAAGCTTAGAAGTAATTCCTTTGTCGGGAAACAAAGTCCATTCCGATGCTGCTGACCCAGGAGGAGCGGCTCTTTCTGGACAGCTCCACTGTCAGAGGGATTCCTCCTTCACTCCTTGTCTGCCCAAAGCAAACTGCTTTTTTTGTTGTTGTTGTTTGTTTGTTTTAGTTAGGAAATATTCTCTTTCTTTGGAGTTTTATTGCAGCCTGGCAGACTTAGGGTTGTGTCAGGCCACCTTTAAAACCACCACACAGGGGCCGTGGCTTTTTACCTGTGCAGCAGAGCCACCCCACTAAGGAGCCGGAGGAGGTGGCTCCCTCAGGGCATGTCACCACCGTGTGAAGATGACTGCTGAGGTGGCCCAGGGTAAGCTGAGGGTTTTATTCTGCCACTTTGAAGTAGACCTATCTACCTGGCTCCACAGCTGCTCATCAGATCTGGAGCAGAAAACAAGGCTGACCCTGCTGCAACAGTGGTCCTTGAAGGGGACATGGGGCTGCCCTTCCTCTGGACAGCCCAAGGTGAGAGCTTAGTCTTGCCTTCTTGGAATTCCCAGCTGCCCAGAATATCTCCCACACTTGGCCTTTGCTAAGCTGAGATGTGTCTGCTCTATGACCACTTTCCTGTATTTTATGCCTGTGCAGCTTTGGCAATGAGAGGGAGGACAACTCCAGGATCCTCAGTGGCAAAGCTTTGCAAGCCACCCTTGGCTCCTTGAAAAAATGCTCAGCACCAAATAGTAAGCTCCCCACAATTATCTCCACTTTTTTCTCTCTTCTAGTTTTTTTTTATGTATATTTAATATACTAGTTTACTTTTTCATGCTTTTTGGCCATCATTCATTTTTTTCCCCTTTTATCATTTCCTAATCAGAAATGTCTAGCACACAAGGAGAAGACAGATGCCTGCTTCCAATATACCAACACTTGAGCAAAAAAATCCTTCTGAGATCCTAGGTCTCTAAGCAGGTTTCAGCCTCTGGGAAGTGATTTCTTTGACTGGAAAGCTCCCATGGCATGTCACTTATAATGGTGCCTTTCCCTGCTCTCTGCAAACCAGTTGCCTACAAATCATTTTGCTCACCTGTGCCACATAGTTATAAAGAATTTTCACAGGCAGGGACTGTAAGACATGGTTTCCTGGCACTTACTCGGCTATTAGGCATAATGAAATCCAAACTGTTTATTAGCTCATCCACTATCTCGGCTATCCAGAAATCTAGCTCAAATTCCAGATGTCCAATTTGCAAACCCAACTTTCCCAACTGTTGGATGAATGCATGTTTCCCTGTCACTGTCTCCATTTGAGACCAATTAGTTGGTTCACTTTTGGACAGTCTGCCCCTTACTGTTTTTAGTATGTCTGTTCTATTAATGGTTATCCTTGAGGCAGTGTCCACTTTTTCCATGCATTTCCCAGATACTGGCAGTGGGTTCATAGCCATTCTTCTCCTTCTGTTGTTCTACTGTGAGGATCTAAACAAAAACCTGAGGCCTCATTTGTGTATCTCTGGCCTTTGCTGACATGATGTAGTGTCCTTGCAACAGTCAGACTGAGGAAAGGGGCTTTTTACTAGTCTCTTGTGGTGTTTTGTTCTGGCCCAGCCTTCTATTATAAAAAGTTGACATTTTATAGTGAACGTTCTCACTGTACCAGCACTTAACTGAACTACTTTCTTCAGGTTTTTTGCATTATAGCCAACTTCACTTGTTTTACAAACCAAATCTATCACTTTTTAATTGTTCAAAAATGCCACAGACCAGACTAGAGTCACCTTTTCCATTTGACATATCTGTGCTTATGGGGCTCGTGGCAATTAATGTCCATCTTTCTTGCTAGCAGCTGCTTCCTTTCCTGGTTGGCTGCTGCAGAGAAAAACTCAAATTGTGGGGCATATTCCCCGGGCCCTTGGGGTGTCTGATTTCTTTTTGCTGATCTGGACCTGAAAGTCCAAGTCCAGCTAAACGTGTATAAATTGTTCCACTGCCCATTTATCCTGGGAGGCCTTGTTTGCACCAGATTATGCCAAGAACAGGTCTCGCCTGGTCCACAGCCAGGCCAGAGGATTCAGCTTTCCCCTTGCTGCTCGTTCTCTGATTTGGCTCTTTCTGCCTGATGGCTGCCTGCAAGCCACATCTCAACAGCTCCTGCAAACTTGGAGTGCTCGGCTGTCTGTCGTGACCTGCTCCATAGCACGGACGGAGCTGGCGTACTCGGGCTGGCTGTTGGAAACCTCTCCTATTCCTCTTCCTAGCCACTCACTTGGGTGAGACGCTGAGCAGAGCCAAGAAGCCTGACGGGGAGCTTTCCCTCAAAGAAATGGAGTTTTGCATTATTTGAACTGGACAATCTCTCCTCTCCCTGATTGGCCTCCGAGGGTTACAAATGGGGTAGAAAATAGTTTTACTGAGGTCACTTGGCTAACCTAGTTGGTGCAGCCAGGTGGCCGAGTGAGGTCTGCTTTAACCTGTGCCCCTTCATTGCTTTCTCTACAGAGTTTCTGAGATCTGTCATTCCTTGCTGCTGCTCACATCTATTAGCAGGTTTGGGGCTGTCAAAACATCTTTGAGTCTCCCTGGCTCCATGGAAATCCCCCTCGTTCCGAGCAGATGGGTCTCTGCTCCCAGCTACAGGTCTTCCAGGCTAGCTAGACATTTTGTAGCTGTTGCTCCAAAAGCAATTTCTTCTCCACCTAGAAGTCATCTCTGCACCAGAAACTTCTGGATGCTTTTCCCTTCTTCATCTGATGTTTTCTCCTTTATTGATGCATCACGCTGCTGGCTGTTGGTTGAGGGAGACCTTTTTGCTGGGTGGTCTTGAGTGAGACCAGATGTGCCGAGGGGATCCCAGCCCTTTTCCATTACTACACCAGTAACACGAGGTAACAGTGACAGTCAAATGGCTAACACAGGACACCCCTGTCCCTCCTCCAGTTTGGCACCATGGCGTCCAAAGTAGCTGAGGATGAAAGGACAGAGGAGCTCCGGGGAGAGAAGGGGATGAGCAGAAGGAGGAATGGAGGAAGAGTGAGGACTTTGGCTACCTGCAGGCTCGGCAGCGTGCAGCTGCGGATCAGATATACTCTGTCAGCTCCATGATTTCCACTTGGCTGTCACGTCTGCTTCCACCATGGTTTATTTTGTTGGTATCTCCATCACTCTGTCTCTCCTGAGCTCTTCCCGGACCCTTGTGTTCCTGAGGTGTACCGTATTGCTTTGCCCTTGCCAAAATTCAGAGTGCTGCGGGCTGTGCTGGTTAGGAGAGGCAGGTGATGATAGAGACAGGCTTCTTTACTGTGGTCTTCTGTTTACAAGGAATGTACAACGTGCCATATCCCCTGGATGCAAGAGGAAATAGGAGCTGATTTTTCTTGTCACAATTGTCTTTTATCAGCTTCTGATCAGCTAAAATTCCCCCATCCTACCCCCGCTCTGTTTCTCTGTTCTCGGAACCAAAATCCTCGTGTTTGTTTAGGACGTGTCCTTGGCTTCTCTGATCTGCTCTGGCTTCTTTTCGTAAACACACAAAAACAATAACCAGGGAGACATGAGACACCTGTAAGTAGAGGTAATTATTTTATTTATGCAGGAATGCATGTCTTTGGATAGAGTCTGCTTCAGTTTTCTGGATCCACAAAGCATCTTGAAGGATTTTGTTTCTCGTATTTATCCCAAAGAGATGGTGACTGTTACACTGCCCCTTGACTCCTCTGAGGACAATCTCAGTGCTTGCCTGGCACTGCAACTGGCATCTCACTTCAAAGAAAAGGCAAGGCTGTGTTTACGTAGGTTTTTATCAGCCATTCAACCTCAGTGTCGCTAATGTGCTTTGGCAAAACTAAAATGGCACAAGATAACTCATCGGGGATCTTTGTGGTGGCGGTGGCTTCAGTCCCATCCAGTTAGATTGACGTCTGCAGACACAGACTGCTGCCCTGTCTGACAGCTATGCTGGGACCACTAACAGCAGGTCACAGCAATGACTAGGGCTGGGGGAAGGAGCATCCGTCTCTGCCCATCTGAGAGGTTCTGGAGGCAGACTGGCACACTGCAGTCAGAAAGGCAACCCTGTGGCTTCTTGTGCCTGCTGTGGACAGCAAGTGGGGTCTTCAACCTCAAGCACAGCCCATCAAGGTACTTCTGCCAATGCTAAATTCAATCATTAGGAAAAAAATACTCACTGGGGACCTGTTCAAGTGTGATGCAAAGCCGCACGGGTGGGGAAGAGAGGTAGAGAACGAAAGAGTGGCTGGACCAAAGCTCTGACTCTGTAATTCAAATGGAATGAGCTCAAATCCTTTGAAGTTTATCCATTTGAAAACATTTCTGCTAACTTTTTTTTCCTCCCATCAATTTGCTTATAGATTAATTTTTATAAGCTTTCCATGGGGGAAAAATTGATAATGTGACCCAAAATATTTCTCTTCCAAAAAATGGCCAAGTTACAGTGGAAAAAAACAGTTCAGCCACATAAAGATGTGATAGCTATAAAAGCAATGTGAGGGACTTGCACAGCTCTCCACCTGCAGCTGCTAATTAAGAAGTGGAGGCCGAAGCCAGATCTTTCCCCTTCCTCGGAAAGGACAGCTTCCTGTCTGCCGGCACGGCAAGCTTTGGGGCCTGCCTCCAGGATTACCACTGCCTGCAGCAGGCAGGAGAGTGGTAGTTAAAAGCCCTTCCCAACAATGATTGCCCTTTCATGGAGGCAGTAAATAATTGCAGAATTAGGCCCTAATTCTGTCTTTCCTGCAGGGTTGTAGCTCGGTGGGAGATCAAAGCCGCAGCAGTCTTAGGAAGGGGTTAGGTATTTATATGGCCAAATAAACTGGTTCAGTGCCTGCACCGGTGCTGTTGCCTTAGGTCCTGCTACCTCCGTGTGGAGGGATCAAGATGGAACAACTCATCCTAAAGCCACACAGTGAGTCTCCAGGGCCCCCCAGCATTCAGTTCCTCCATCACATCTGCACCATCTGGGGCATCTGTAGACCTACCATGTACCTCAAGACCTTCAGCATCTACAGGCACTACTGATGCTCACCTCTCACTTTTTCCCTCCACCCCTCACCACCCCTCTGTGCCCTGCCTGCCCCACTGCATCCATACCCAGGGACTTCCCAGGGTCAAGCAAGACAGAAAGGATGCTGAAATCTCTGCTGAGAGCTAGGCAACCACCCAGTGGTGGGGAGGCAGCCATACAGCTTGTCTCATTGCCCTGGGTATGTGCCAAGCGAAGCCACATCATGTGGACCTGGAGCTTGACTGCCTGGGGGGGCACAGACCTCTTCTGGGATTTATGTCTGGGAGCTCATTTCTGTCATGCAGGATGCACTGTCTGTATTTGTTTGTAGACCATGGTAGCGGTCACCTTCTAATGATGCACAGAGAACCAAGCACTGGATTTATGGACTGCAAGCACAGAAAAGAGGAGCTCTGTGGCCCTTTAACTTTCCATTTACTGTACCTCCATAGGAACATCCTGGTGCCTCATATTTGTTCCCCCAATGCCTTTAAGATCCAGGCCAGAGCAGGTCTGTATATCTTTCCCTTTACTTTGTCTATGTAATGCACCCGGGCAGAGCAGCCAGTGTATGGCTGGGATGACAGCGGTCCTGGAAACAGAAAGCCTGCTGGCTCTGCACCTTTGTCACACGTCTCTAAGAGCAGGTTTCACTTGGTGACTGACACCTACACAGGGGTTCCTGGAAGTAGGTGTCTACAGGTGTCAGAGGTAGAGGGGAGGTGTAGACAGCTCATCAGGAGGAGTTTGTGCTAGTGGGTGCAGTCTCTCTCTGCATGCTCCACTGGCAGTTTGGATGAGATATCCTTCATGTAAGTGGGAATTTGAGTGCCTGCCTCACATGGAAATTTGCATTTAGACTCCCAGATTTGGTGTCTCAAACTGAATCACACTTGTGGGGACCTGCTATCAGGAGGGGATACTCATCTAACTCTGGGCTGGCTCATGACCCTGGAAAACAGCCCCAGGGTGCCGTGGAAGCCAGGCTGCCCCCTGCAGCCTGCACCAATCCTATCTTTGTAGCTCAGGTTTGGGATGTCTGCAGTCCCAGCTCCTTCTGGGCATATTCCTAGGAAAAACCCCAAAGGAATGTGCTTAGATGGTGCTCAAAGCACCCAGAAAATGCCCTGTAATACCATATGTGGCATCCCAGGGGTACCTTTGTGTGTTCCTGTCTGTAAACAAGATGGGAAGCCATCAGATCTGGGCTTTACCAGTCTGTGCAGGCTGCTCTACGTGACAGACCAGTGCAGCTAAGGCCAAAGTCTGAGTCCTTTTCCTGCCTGAATCAGGCCACTCATTTGAACCTAGCCTTCTACCTCCCAGCTATATTCTGCAACAATTAAACCTTGATGTGCACCACTACCTCTGTCCTCATCCCAGTGTCATCCAGTTACCTGCAGACAGATCCTCAAGAGAAAGACACCAAGTGGTAGGCAAAGATTTTAGTCTGAACCTGAGTGACGTCCCATGGTGAGTGCTTCAGCAGCTGGTCTCAGGGTTAGTCGCCAGCCTCTCCCTGGTGGTAGGAGAAAGCCTGGTGAAAGCTTCCTCCTTCATCTTTTGGAGCTGGGTAGAACCTCGACTTGATAACTTGCCCCCAGACGTGGAAAGAGGAGATATTTCTTGAAAGTTCAAAATCTACTGCCACAGCTGTGGATGAAACTTGTTGTCCTTGCTGGTCACTGTGGTCCCAGCACACAGCACGAGTGCAGGTTTGCTCTTCACGTGTCTGCACGAGCACTCCCAGTGCCTTCTGGTGCCTTGCACAAAGGCAGGCATGACCTCTGCTTGAAGGAATTCCACCAGGCAGTGAGATGTCTAGCTGTTAGAAAATCACCTGCAATTATTCACACCCTCAAAATTGCAGGAGCAAAATGAGACCCTGCTTTTCAAAATCAGGTCCATTATGTGTCTGCAAAGTATATAATCTCCACATAATTCATCAACACCATTAATCTAAACTCCTATGTACTGAGCTCAATAGTGCATGTGTTTTCCATGTGTGTGTAATATCAAACAAACGTGTATTTAACTTGTCAGAATATAATCAACTTCCATTAATTACTTCAGTATGAAGTCTCCAGTACCAATGGTTCTTCATATAATCACTCAAAAAGCTTTTATTGGGGAGCTAAACAGCTCAATAACATTAATTAATTGTGTTTCTTGGACAACGGAGATTGTATAAGTGGAAAGGTGGTTTTGGTACATTTCCCACTACATTGATTTTCACATTTCTGGAACGCGTTTCCCCATAATAGTCATTAGTGCACAGAGAAAAGAGTTGGAAAGGTGCGGTAGAAGCACGGCATTCCTGAAATATGATTTGAGATTTGTACTGGATCTGCACTGTTTGCCAGAAATTCAAACTCTGGCAAATAACTTAGCCTTTCTAGGCTGTTTGCCCAATAGGCTGAGTGAAAAAAAACAGCAAACCTAAAAATCTGCCAATATTTATGTACCAGTGTGTGATTCAATTGTTTTATTGCAGAGTGAAAGTGACATAAGAGAGAGAGGGAGAGGTGGACGGAAACTCTGCGAGACCAGAGGAAAAATATGAAACATTTGAATGTTAGTGTTAAAGAATTTTAAGACCTTTAATTAAACCATCCCAAAACTCACGAGCTCCACAAAACTGAGAAAGAAAGAGAGAGAAAAAAAAAGCAATTGCTCTCCTGGGGCTTTCAGGGCTTTACTTCTACACATATTTTTCTAATTCCACATAGAGGAACAAAGAATGTGCTTTTCCCACCTGAGAAGTGTTGTTTGGTGATTCATGAAGTTTTCTCCCTTGTCTGAAGCGGAGATTTCTCAGTTACGTACCCCAGGGCTGCTCTGTTCCAGAGCGGAAGAGGTGGTGGGGAGGGCATGAGGCCCACTGAGCATTTTGGATCACCAAGATATTACTTAGTGTCTTGTGTGTGTATTTATGTATTGGGAGTAAAATGAATTGTTGCACCCAATGGCATGCAAAAGTAACTAGAAAGCCTTTTTTGGCTGGATCATGAATGCTGGTTGTGGGTTTGGATCTGTGTTTCGAGGCTCCATTTGATGCTGGTTTTTATGTCTTCAGGCCCTCCATGGAGCTCCAGTGTTATCTCAAAAGCACCATCTTTTTGTCCACACAAATACTCAGCAGCACTCAAAATACAAACCTTATCCACGTGTTCATAGCTTTCTTCCTTTGAAGCCATTCCCTCCCCACCCCATCATCATAAAATACAGCGTCCACTCAATGGAAAAATACAACACAGTCAGTACTTTGGTAAATCAAGATCTACCTGTGCTTAAAACCTGAGGGAATGGCTTATTCTTGTTTAGTAGTAAACATTGTCACAAAGAAGACTTAATGTGATGTTGTGTCCTATAGAACCAGGCTCTGTGAAAGTTAACCTACCCCTGAAAAGCCTTCATCTGCAAAGTGGCAAGGACAGATTGGGAAGCGTGGGGAGTGAGGGAGAAAAAGTTGCAAGTAAATGTACCGTGATGGCTTAGGGCTTCACATTTTCCCATGATCTATAAGGCAGAGATGATTCAGACCTGCAGTTAACTGAGGAATGAAGCCACCATGTTAATTCAGTAGCTCTAAGAAATCAACTCAATAATTATTAATAATGATTGACAGGAACTGGAACATCCAGTGTTGCTTTTGCTGACAATTTGAAAAACAGGTGGTCCAGCAGTTCTAAGAAATAATAGAGAAAAAACTTGTCATTACAAACTCCCAGGCTGTAATTTCTTCAAAGACTGGTTATAGATTCTTGGTGGTTCTCTCCCTCATTCTGACTCTGACAGTCCTCTCAAAAGCCATTTGATAAAATGGTGCCAAGAGACAAACACCAGTATCAGTATAATGAGTTGTTCCTGTGAGGACCTCATGAGACATTTCTGCCATTTCTATACATAAGTACGTTTTCACAAGTCAGTTTTTGCAACTCTTGTTAGAGGAGCAGAATCTTAACCTAAGAAAATGGATGTTGGCCTAAAAAATTATAGACCTACACTCACTGATAGACTCACTGAAATATTGACAATCATAATCAGAGTCTCTTTAATCTCTGGCACAAGGTGGAGATGGAGCAAGGTATCCACATTCTGTCGCTAACAGATTGTGTGCGGTGTTGGTTAGATCTTTCAAGTCTAGGACATCTGACTCCTAGTGAGCAGGAGTTCAGTTTAATAATCAACGTTCTTTAGCAATATCAGTTTTATTCCTTTTTCCTACCTTGAGAGCCAAGGCCTATTTCTATCATGCTACACTTGGATCCATTTCACGTTTCATCGTCCTCCTGAATGTTTCTGACCACTTATGAGAGTCCTTTGCATCAAGAATAGCTCAGCTTTCGGCACAGACTAATAGTCAGATTGTCAGTCTTTGCAGCGAACACCTTGTGAATCATGTAGTTGGCAAAGAAAGGGGATTGTATTTGCTCTAGTCACTGGATCTGATACAATGGTAATAAAATTCTTGTCTCTTTTGTATCAAAAGTGATTGTGTATCTCTTTGGATAATGGAATTGCCCGTGCTTGGAAAAAAAAAAAAAGTCTTATCATAATGAATATATGCAAGACTCTTAGACTCTGATTTTACTTCCCTCTTTCTATTTCTGGCTCAATCTCCGTCTTTGTACACAGTTTGACTTTGCCTCCTACTCCCGCCTCCCTATTTCCCTATCCACTCATTTCTTTCTGCAGTAAGCTGCTCATACCTAGGAACATATTCAAAGTGTCCCTTTGAGTTAATATACCAAGTCTTTTCATACCCAGCAGAATCTTACTTCTGAATGATCCATCTTGTCACATGAGGAACATTCCTGATGTTTTTTAAATATCCTGTCAGCCAGCGTGCTTTCGTGCAGTGACTCTGGGGATTCTCCCACAACAGTTTCTTTGGCTTTGTGGTGCGCAGTGCGATTGCCGACTTGGGCTACAGGCATTTGTTTTCCTGTTAGTTAGCGGCATTGACCGCAAACCAGCCTGTCAAAAAGGGTGTCGGTTACCATGTTCAGCAACCCCTTTTGAAGCTCGAGGCAAACTGTGAAATAATTTCTTCCCCTGTTGGCGTCTTTTGTGAAACTAGAATTTCTCAGCAATCACCAGAGGCTCTGGAGCAAGTGTTATTTGAAGCAGCTTATAGGATCTATTCCTGTGTTTTTCTTTGTGGTCTGCCTGCCTGTGTTAGACTCCAGAACACAGTGAAAACGTTCAGTCTCCCATGACACTGAATAGAGGGAATATAGGCTAATACTGCAACGCAGCCTTCAGAAAGCTCAGTGCAAGAACTCCAGATTCTGCTCAAAACAAACATACCTTCTGGAGGGTTTCTGCCCAAGTATTTTCTATGGAGGCCAAAAACACTTACAGAGCTCAGAGATCCTTCAGGAGTCGTTCCATTGCACCTAACTGGAAATTTCCTAGCTTTCTTCTTCTGGCAATTTTAATTTTCATGTTAAATGCACATCCCTCTCTGTCAGCTTCCATGTTTTTCAAGTCTGTTGTCTTCCATCTGGGAGCCACCTTTGTCCTTTATGTTAGGCTCTGAAAGGCTGGGAAAGTTAAACAGCCTCCGATGGATGGCTGCCCGGTCTCCTCTGCTGGCTGGCTGGTGGGATCAGAACTCACTGTCCTTCCCCTCCACTTTTACGCCTGGAATGTAAACATACCTCCTAAAAACAGAGGAATAAACCAGCTGCTATTCACTCTTTTAACCATCTATTGAGCAACAGACTTCCATGCCATGTTTATAAGGCAGACTGCTGAAATGGAAAATAAGGGTGGGGAGACGACCTCAAGAGGCCAACCTGCCCCAAAGTAGGATCAATTACACCTATTTAACTCCTGATTAATATGTCTCTAACTTGTTCTTAAAAAAATCTTCAGTGATGGAAAGTCTACCACCCACGCAGGCAATGTATTACAGTGCTTCTCCATCTAATACCTCTTCTTCTGTTGGCATGTCCTACCCAGTAACTTACCTACTGTCTCCTTTCCTGCAATTAAAGCCCATTATCACTCAGCTGTAATGTAGTTCAAAGAACAGATTATCCTCTTCATATTTCTGCTGGCCACATACATTTGAAGATTGTTATCTTCCCTATACTTAATAACCCAAGATCAATCAATTTTCCCTCCCAGATCATGTTTATTCTTCATCTCATGAGTGTGGGCCCCTCCAGTTGGTTCATATCTCCTTTAAGTGCAATGCTCAACACTCATGGTTCATTGCAACCTCAAAATAACTCAGTAGAGCAGAAGAATTAACTTACATGTCTAATACATCTAAACAGTGCAACCCAGTGTGACTTTTTTTTTTTTTTTTTTTTGTAACAACAGGTTGGTTTTGGATCATGTTCAATTTGTGATCAGCTGTAATTTCTCCTGAAAAACACTGCTCTGTGCAGTTCATCAATATTTTCCATAGGCCCTTCCAATACTGTTGATTAATTCTGTTATTTTTCAGGCCACACCTTCATTATGTCAAGATGATTTTGATAACCCTGACCTCTGATGTACTTGCAAGAAACACCAAGCTGAGAACAAAAATGTAACAATATTCTGCAATGCAACAGCTCTACTTGATCAGCTCTACTTAACCACCATGACAAAAAGCAGTGGCAGACGGAGCATGCCCTGGCAGCAGCAGCTAGCGGTCCTAGCAGGGCTATATGCCCCCTATGAACTGGTTTTATAAAACTAATAGCATATATCCTGCTGTATTGGGTTTACATGGCAAAGTTTTGCTAGTGGAGGGCTGCAGGGGTGGCCTCAGTGAGCAGAGCCTAGCGGCTGCCCCATGTTAGATCAGTGCCTGCTACAGGAGGCTCCAAAAGGGACCTGCTGCTGGCCAGAGTGAGCCATGAGCGAGGAGTGAGGACCAGCCCTGCAGCCCCCACAGTCAGTGCAGCAGGAGGGCAGGAGGTGCTCCAGGCACCGGAGCCGAAGTTCCCCTGCGGCCTGTGGAGAGGCCCCTGGTGGAGCAGGCTGTTCCCCTACAGCCCATGGGTCCCACACGGAGCAGATCTCCACGCTGCAGCCCCCCCGTGGAGGAGCCCCCGGTGGAGCAGGTGGATGTGGCCTGGAGGAGGCTGCGGCCCATGGAGAGCCCCCGCAGGAGCAGGCCCCGGGCCGGAGCTGCAGCCCGTGGAGAGGAGCCCACGCAGGAGCAGGGGGCCTGGGGGGAGCTGCCGCCCATGGGGGACCCGTGCTGGAGCTGTTTGCTCCTGGGGGATGGACCCCGTGGTACGGAGCCATGTGGGAGCAGTTCTTGAAGAGCTGCTACCTGTGGGCAGCCCCCGCAGGCTCAGTTCGGGAAGGACGGCATCCCGTGGGAGGGACCCCAAAGGGAGCAGGGACTGTGAAGGAGCAGCAGAAGTGAAGTATCAGGGACTGAACGCAGCCCCCATTCCCTGTTCCCCTGTACCACTCAGTGGGAAGAGGGAGAAAAGGATGGATGGAGAGAAGGATCTTTTAGTTTGTTTTTAGTTTCTCACTGTTCTCATCTGTTATTAATAGGCAAAAAATATATATTATTCTCCCTACTTTGAGTCTGTTTTGCGCGTGATGATACCTGGTGAGTGATCTCCCTGTCCTTATCTCAACCCTTGAGAAAATGCCAATTTTTCATTGCATTTTCTTCCTGTTTTCCTTCAAAGCAAGCAAGGGAGAGAGCTGTGTGGTGGAGTTTAGATGCCCATCAGGGGCACCACACCTGCGGCTGAGGAACCTCTGCTTTATTCCACTAGCCAAGCTACCATTGAAAATATAGAACAAAACCAATCAAGGACAGACCTCTGTGGAAGTCCTTGATCTATACTTCATTTTCATTTCGTTGATCTATACTTCATTCTATACATTCGTTGATCATTCATTGATCATTCATTGATTCATATACTTCATTCTATACATTCATTGATCTATACTTCATTTTCATTTTTCTATACTTCATATTCATTTTGACCATGAATTCCTAATAACCTCTCTGAGTTTTCAACTTGTTTTATACACTCACAATGGTAATATCAGCTGCATGATATTTCCTCCGCTTATTTATGAAAATATCATGTAAGACAGTGCCAAAAGCCAGCTAGAGTCAGGGTGGTTGTTTGGTCTACTGTGACTCTTCCATCCACATAGTTTGACAAAGGAGGATATTAAAATGGTTTGATGTGATTTGCTTATGAGAAGCCCATGCTGACTGTTATTTTTATCACTTTGCTGTCCTCTAGGTGCTTACGCACCACTTGGCTGGATGTTCCTGCAGTTCCTTGAGACAGCAGCCAACTGTCTGGACTTCCCCAGTTTGTTCCATATGCAGATAGACAGAACATGTTTTGGAGAGGCAGTGGGCACTTTTGTACAGTGCAGCTGCTCTCTAAAATGGGTCTGCCTACATGACCTATAGAATTGAGAGAGGCTGTCTGTAACTGCATTGCAGAGGAGGTGTGAGCAGATCCTGGGTGCAGGTGAGCCTTAAGGATTTTTTTCTGGTGGTTTCCTGGTTGATCTTCAAGGACTGAAGAAGTAGGTGAAACACAGATGAAGGGAACTTGGCTGCATCTTAGAGCACTTTGCCCTCCTGTCTGGGTTGGTGTAGCAGTGCCTCAGGCTAGAGCGATGCTGAATCACCAGCACCCAGGGCCTCGTGGCTCTGCCTGTCCCTGAACTACAGCCTCTCTGAAATACGTGACCTACCCGAGCAATGGGAGCCAGCAGAGCAAACTACTGATATCAAAGCTTCATTGGTTTTGATAAAAGAATTCAGCCCAGCGGCTGTGACATTTAAGACTTCACAGACAAAAAAGCAACAAGGCCTCCCCATTCTACATAGGACTGTTTTTCTTTTAATTCTCACAGAACAGGTTTAAAAAAATTACGCTTGGCATTTGGTTTCCATGCTACCATTTTGTTGCTGTTGAGGGAGTGGAGCAAGAAGTAGCTAAGTATTAGTTTACATAGTAATGTTTCCACATGCCTGTATTTAATTTCCAGTTGTAAATCCAGGCTCCACCAAATCCCACTCTCATGCTGGTACATGTCCTTGTGAAAGAGATACAGGGAGTATTTCATCTTATAAATTGGGTATAGAGTTCCCACCTCAGCTGCCCATTAGGAAATTTAAAAAGTTTGCAACATTTTTGTATTTTTGTTCCTGAAAGGAAATCTGATTGATGCTTCTTAGAAGATGCTTAATATCAACTGCAGTACATAAAGAAGTATTTGTAGTTGTTTGCATAGTAAACGATTTTATTGCAAATAGCCTTGTTTGAGATAGCAGTTACAGAAATGTGTTTTTCTAGGATCAAAGATCCTAGATCAAAGGAAAGCTTTTATTAAGAAGGTGAGGGAGGGTGAGTAAATACAACTTATAACTGTATAACACTTCACACTTCAAAGTGACAAAAGCACCACTTTCCAGTTGGAATCCCGTCCGATTCGGCCCTGCGCATCACATGCTAGTGCCAGCCTGGGCAGGCTGCTCTCAAGGAGAACCTTCTGCTGGTCAACTACAGGTGTCCTGTTCAGCAGACAACAGCTTCAGAAATGCAGTCAGGGGCATGAGGGACTGGAAAAGGCTGAGATTTTGTTTGCTGTACATCTTGAAATGTGGAGAGTCACTGCTGGTTTTTTTTTGGTATGTTTTCTTTTGTTTTGTTTCCACATTTTTACATTTCACTGCTAGTGAAATGTTGTGGCAAATCTTAGACAACTTTGAGTTTTGTGGTTACCTTTACAATGTTCAATGCCAGCTGAGAAATGTGGTTATTATTGCTGTTACATTCTCTTTTTTAGAGATGGGGATATCATCTTTAGTCGGACACCTCTGCTTTCTCTTACTTTCTTTGTTATTTGCAATCAACAGGCATAAACATGCGTCACACAGTTTCGTCCATCACCACACCAGATACCTCTTGTCCAAGGACGAGGAGTACTAGTAAATGCTGTCCCTACCTGCTGTCTTCATTTTCTGGTCACAGCAAATTCTCTTAATTAGCCTAAACAGCAGGAAAAGTCTCATGGTTTCCCTAAAGTAGTATTTTTCTGAAGGCAGCAAGACACAGACACAAGTGTGTCCTTCAGCAAAAGCAGCATTGTGCTTGCTGAAATGATTCAGCACCAAAACTAGTACCCTCAAAACAGTACCTAGAAGTAGACTCTGATATCCACATATCGCCATGTAAAACTGCTCAGATTTTCTGAACACTGAGCATCAAAAGCCCTTCCATGCCACTCTGGGGGCTTTATTTTTCTATCCCGTGGAAATTTTTGAGATGTCAAAACTTTCTTGTTTTAAACTGTGTTGGAAAGTGTAAACATATAAACAAATAAATATGAAGAACCAAAAAAACACTTTTAAAAACTCAGTAAACATAATATGGTAACCTCAATATTTTGATAGGTTTCAGTGATTTCTATTTGTCTTTGATTTCAACCTTTCTTACTATAATTATGTTACATTTCAAGAAAAAAAACAAACAAAACTAGATTTTTTTCTTAAAAAAAAAAAAAAGAAAAAGAAAGAAATTTGGGGATTTGATCATCTCCAAGCTTTCTTAAAAGAAATTCAAAGAAATTAAATGAAGTATTTCTGTTCCACAATAAATAAATAAATAAATAAATAAATGCATTTTGATGACCTGGCATCTAATTTGCAAAGCTGAAAACGATGCCGACCACTTTCGATGGCTACACTAGCTGCTCTTGAGTATTTGAAATTTTTAATGGCCACATATTTTGTGGCCATTTCACAAGAGCCACAAGGTTAGATTCCTATTTTAACTGCTGCCCGAAGCATTTAGCTGTCCAGATCAGTGATATACCCCTCTCCATGCCTTCCTCTGAATAGAAGGCTAGCTCCATTTATCTCTGCATGTGAACTTATCAAACATGAATGGAAAAAGTACTGTTGAAGGGGAATCCATCTGTGCAGTGTAGTGGGGGCAGTGAAGGCCCCAGCATGGTGTCTATAGCTCTGCTGTCCTCTCCCACGATGCCAGCACAGAGTGGAGTTGTCTTTTGCTGCATGACTTAAGCATTTCTTCTCAATGTAATGAGCTTAGACCGTGGGTCTCAGATCTGGCTGACAATCTCTTAAAAGGGCATGAAAAAGGAACATAAAACTCTTTAGAGTGAAGATTACCATCCTCACACCAGTTGAATGAGATGAGAAATGAGAAAGATGACCATGAAGAAAGAAATGAGAAAGAAGACCATGAGAAAGATGAGACAGCTTTGCTGAACATCGCCAAGTCACAGGGATGCTTCTGAGTGAAACATCTCATCTTACACCCAAACTACATCCACAAAGTCCTGAATGGCAAAAGGCTTTTTTTTTTTTTTTTTTTTTTTCAGCTGGAAAGAGACATTTTCCCCTTCATTGGATGAAGTTTTTCAGGTGCGTCAGTGTGCTCCTCAGTTGATGTTGCAGAGAAAGGTAGATAGTGCTTGCCTGAGTGCAGCAGGTTGCTTCATGGTGTAGGACATAATGTCCTGTTTCTCATTTCCCCTGACTTTAGCTGTGCCTGTTCTGGGCATCTGGTCTCAGCTAGTAGCTTATTCTCCTGCTGCAGTCAGTGAAGAGAAGGAAATGCTGCAGAAGGTGTGCCTGCTCTGGGACATGTGTCCAAGGTACAGCTTTCAATACTGGTAGCATCTGATACCTACAGTTCCTTACCTGCACCAAACTGAGTGTGCCACGTACAAAACAGCACTGCCCTCTCCTACTTTCAGAGCCTCATAGCAGCAGAGTGAGCAGCGAAGAACATCTTGTAGGTGCAATCCACATCCTACCACCCCCTGGCATTCCACAGTGTTTAGAGCATCCCCAAGGGAAAGTGTCAGCCCCTCCACATGGACCAAACCCTGCATGAGGCTTGCCAGGACTCACACAGGAAGCCTGCAGCAGAACGGGACATGTAGTCCTGTAGTCACCAACGTGGTATCTTTCTTACACCGGAGATAATGCATGTTTACCATAAAGAAAGAAATGTCCCTAATTTGTGGTTATTTACAGCACTGTAAATCAGGCACATGCCACGAAGTACCAATAAAAATTGTTTAAAATCAGCCTTAAATAGCTAAACTCTCAACAGCAGCTCATAAAATGAGACTTGGCAGTTCCTAGGTAGTTATGGTTAAACTGATAGTCCTTTTGGGAGTTAAGATAGCCAAAAGCAGTAGTAGTTAGGAATGAAGTGATAGATGGTAGAGCTTGTTGGTTGAAGAGCCTCTACAGCACACTCCTGAGACTTCATATGTTCACTGACCCTGGGCTACGAGAAGGGAGATACCAGACTTTGCCACTGAACACCAGTTTGTTGATTCATGCATCCTTCACCTATGTAGGGCTAGAAACTGCAAAGCCAGACAGAAGTATGAGCTTTGGCATGAAGGATCCCATTGCTGTCTGCATGTAACAGGAGACTTCTCAGACAGGAAGAAAGATAGAAGGAGAACCAAGTCCAAAACAGGCTGAAAGGAAGGTTAAGGAAACCTGAAGAAGGGACCAACACCACAAATGAAAAAAAGCCCATCCATAAAGAAACCAGATCTCAGCTCCTTTTAAAAAGTCAGGTGCGCGAGTTATATTAGCCTCGAGCCAGGTCTAACTTCCGCTGCCAATAACCACTTCCACTGCCAATAACCCAAGCTGACATAACAGCAACATTAAGGAGGTTTGGGATTTTTTTTTTTTTTCTGTTGCATTAGGCATTCATGTCTCTTTTCCACATTTTTTTTTCACAAAGTACCTGTATTTTAGCCAGCCCCCTCCCTTCTTGTTAAACAAGAGGAGTTTCAAGATGGGGGCCCAAACCTAAACAGTGGCTCAGCAGCTCAGCAATGTGAAAGCCACAGGTTTGAGTCCCAGTTCTGTTACTAACAGACCAAGTACACCCAGATACTGGCAAACCAGCTCGGACAACATGAACTCACATCCAGGCTGGACTCCTCTTGACTCTTGCAGTGTCAAAACAGTACTCTCAGGCAATTCAGCCCTTTGCATCAGGCTTTATTTCACTTTCCTGCCCTAGCTAGCTACTCTAGGTGGGTATTTCACCAGAGCAGCTTCCAACAGGAAATGCCCTTCCACATACAACAGCTCAGCCATGCAGAGCCGTGGTACTGACCTCTCAAATGCTAAACCAAAGAACACAGAAATTTGAGGACAGTGCTGTGGACAAGCGCAGGCATAGAGCAAGCAATGGTTCAAAAGCTGTACAGACATACCATACTGTGCTGATTCCAGTCCATGCTCTGCTAAGGACCTTGGTGTAGCAGCGCAGGCTTGATGCCATACTAAGGTAGTTACCCAGTTTCTGAACTAGAACACGTTTCTACGCAGGTAGCTCAGAGCAGGCATGTGAGAATCTGCAATTGACACTGGAAACATGCCTTGGCCCACAGATCTTCAGAAATGGTTGGATTTGTTAGGTTAGGAGCCTGATTCCCTTCGAGGTTCTTTCTGATTCTCCAAGAGTCTCACAGATTATTCACAGTAAAACAGGAACAAAACTGGGATCTGCCATGATTAAAACTATTGCTGTGACCACTGAATTGGTCCCCTCTGGACTTCAGAGCTTTCTGGAGTACTAGAGAGTCTGGTATCCTGAGTCCACGCTGAGTCCAGGCTCCATTTTCCTTCAAGTAGGAGGCCAGGGTTTAAGAAAGCATAGTTGCACTAAGGACTGGATGAAGGGTACCTTGAGATGAAGGGCTTCGTAGCAAAATGTTGAGATTTCACAGCAAAAAATGCTAATGTGTGTGAAGAAGTTGGCTGTGCTAGAAGACAGCTGCACCCTTCCCTTTCCTACATAGCAAGTGTGCATCTGGGGCAGTAAAAGTGCCATATCTTAGTGATATGGTTTAGTGGAGGTCTTGTTAGTGTTAGGACAGAGGTTGGACTAGATGATCTTGGAGGTCTCTTCCAACCTAGACAATTCTGTGATTCTGTGAAAAGCTTTGCTATTGCAGCTGCTGCTCTCTCCTGGCAGTACTGGGATCTTGGCGTTACCAGAGCTGCCCTGAGGTCCTCAGTGCTCTTTTGAATGTGGAAGTTGTGAATAAGACATGTGAAGCTCTCGTGAGTTCCAGATGCACATGATTATCATTGATCCCACCCATTTTTTAAATCAAGGCCGCTTCCTAGAATAGCATCTCATGCTTGGTGTTGTGTATCTCCTCTGATGGGTAGTTTAGGTGGATGAAATACCAGGGCACATAATGAAAAACTACCTGAGTGAAATGATAATGAAGTAACAGGTTTAAGCCCATATAGCCTTGTCTGTACCTAAGCTAAGTACATACTTCTTTGCACTATACAGTGGTGCTATCAACTTCTCTTCCACATCTTCTCCTTCTAACCCAACAGTGCAGTGATTTCATGCATGTGACATGTGGGCATCCAAGTCCAGGTACTGTCCTTTACCAAACTCCCAGTTAGAATTTAAATCCAAGACACCAAATTATCAGATGTCCTCCCAGTGGCCTATGTGTTGTCTTGGGACTTGCTCTCAGTATCCCTGGTGGAACTGCTTCACCACGAGGCTACAAAGTGAGAACTATATCTTAGAGGTTGTAGCCTTTGTATGATGCTGGAAGAGAAAACTGTTGTACTGATCCCATTGTATATATGCTACCTACTGAGCAACTTGGCCGAATTGGAGCTCCCCTTACTTTCAGTGCTTTATTATGTTCTGGCCAGGAGAGCTCTGATCTTGTAAATGATGTGACAGAATAGGCAGGAACAGAATGAGTCGGTTTCTTCATGTCAGACTTGGACACAAAGTAGATGCCAAGAAGCTCAGCACCGTTATGATGTGGGAGTTTGTGTGTGTTCCCAACAGCAAAAGTCAGGCTGTACATATCCCCTCAGGAACTCACATGTCAACTGAATATCGGAATCTCCACTGTCATGTTGGATGGCCACAGAAGTTATGGTGACATACAAGTATCAGAGGTAAGTAGGACATAAAACCTTAAAGTGCCACTTGCCAACAAAAACCTTAGTTATTACCCTTCCCATGTAACTGGAGCAACTTTGTTGAGGCACAAAATTTAGGAGGCTGGTTGCACTGGGCTCTCACTACTGTGAGCAGTGAACTTCTAGATGGGCTGAATTGCACCTCCTTTGTCATTAAGGCCCCACAGCCACAGTGTATCCATGCATGGTACTGTAGACAAAGGTAGCCCACGTTCAGAAAATACCCTGAATGACCAAGGCCTTTCTAAACTTGTGAACCTTCTCCAATGACTCAGGACAGTGTTTAGCTGTGGTTTCCCTCTGCACTCCTCAGATGTGGAGGATTTATCAGCATCATGCCATGTTGTCATTAGCAGTCATTAGCCTAAACTTGTTGGCCATTTTCATCAGGAACGTGCTAAACTACTTCACATAACTGTGCCCGTCAAGATGTACTAAAAGGCTAACACTCCTGTTTTGTCTTTGCCTATCACATGCTTATGTCCTGTTATAGAGTAATCCTGCCTGTAACAGGAAGCCAGAAATGCAAATGACTAAGGACAGATAAATGAATATTTAATTCAAACCAGCAAGATGTTGTTTGCAGTTATTTATTTTACTAAAATGGTTACATATGTTGAAACAAAGAAGAGCAATAGTAATAATGTTTGTTTTTCCAATATCATAAATAATTATTGAGTCTTCATTAGCTGTTGGCTCAGCACTGATCGTGATTCTTGTTATTTAAAAAAAGACACACAAGTAATTCATTAGAATCTGTGTTTTCAGAAAACTCTAAAGCAGCAGTAGAAAAAAAAATAAATTAAAGGAAATGATAACAAGAAATTATGCCAAGTATTCTTAAATTTAAAACCCACTGGATGTGTTTTACAGATTATTCTTGTGCTTTGATCACTTAAAAAAAGAACCATCAACAAGTTGTTTATACTATGTCTTGTCTTCTCCAGTTTTACTCCAGAGAAGTCACCATAGGTACCTTTTTTACATAACAAATTCTGTTGTCATTTATGCAGACAAAAACACTGTGAGTATTCCTAACAGAAAAGTTTGTCAAAACCATCAATTTATTGTCATAAAATATTTAATACCAGAATAACTTATAATAGTATGAACAAAAGTGAAGTATTAACTCTCTGCTATTAGTTATAAACTCACATTATTATGTCAAAATCCAGTAAAATATCAAAAATTAATGCATGGTATCTTAGACACATAATGATGCAAGTCAGTAAAACATACTTCAACTGTTCATACAGTCATGACATACATTTCTTGCTTGGCACTTTAAGTCAATGCAAATCAGCAATTTAGAAAACAAAGTAAAAATATATATGTACAAAATATTTTCATATCAAATCATTTTCATTGTACACTAAATAAACCCAACAACATGTTATGTTACATCAAGAAGTTTTCTAAGAAGTCACACCAAGGCTGATATTTGCAATGTATCTTGATTATTTTAGTGCAACTGGAACAGTCTATACTTGCAAGTTAGTTTTGTCGTTAGCACAGTCCTGCTTCCACTGAAGTGGGAATTTGGCCATTATGCTCAGTGGGAGCAGGACTGAAGTCTTTTCTTGTTCATTGATGGCTCACCAAAAAGAGAAAAGGGGAGAGGGATAAGTAGGAAAACACCTGACAGGATACCCACAGGAAAAAAAAATCCAGATCTTAGCAACAATCATCTCTTTTCCAGTTTTCTGTAACTGTTTCAGTATAAATCATATTTGGCTTTGCCACTGTAAATTGCTTTCATGTAAATTCCACTCAAGCAATGTAAACCTCATTAGACTATTGTTATATGACTTAAGAATAACTTGTACACCCTAGAAAACCCTTAAACATAAACCTGGTTTTATGCTAGTTATTATGCTCAACAGCAGTCAAGTTTACAGACGTGATATTTAATACATTTTAGTATCTACTTAAAACCCTCTCACATTAAATGCTGGGATTTTTCAATGCTTCAAGTCCCATTTATGTTTCTAGTTTGGGCTTTGATAGTTTATACTATAGCTTTTTCTCACTGAAATGTGAACTGTCAACCAACTGTTTTCATGTATGCAGTACCTACAAAATAAAAACATTTAAAACACATTGAAGTAATAATTTCCACCATGGAAACTTTTTTGAGCTCTACTGCAAATAATAAACGGCACTATAAATTCAGTTTTGTACAAGAAGAGATTGATTTTTTTTACTTGTATAAAAACTTCAGTAAGTCACTAGCAAAGCTTTAAAACAATAGAAATTCAACTTGAATTTACAGCTAGTCTGGCTAGAACCTCCTCAACTAGAAATCTTTAATAAGCAACATGTCTGGGAGTGTATGTATAAGTTCAAAATAATCTGAACAATTAACTTATTTCCTAAATTTGTGTGTTCTAGAGTATTGCACTTTTCAAAGGAATGATTTTGGTATTTTAATATACTGCATATACAGGTAAGAAACATGCATAACAACCTCATTGTCACTTTGACAAAACATACTGTACAATTTTTATAACACTGTTGATTAAAAAAAGAGAGAGAGAAAATGATGTAACAATTTCATTAAGACTTGTCAATTCATTCAAGTCTAATAAGCACAATTTTCCAGGGCTTCCAGCAGTAATGTGTTTAGCCCTAGGCTGCTTAAGCCCACTTGGAATAATATACAAAGTTTAAGCATTATGGCATTGTCATTTTGAGGCATAATACTGTTGTACTATGCCCACGTTATAGCTTATTTTTTGAAAGCAAGGCACTTACTGTAATAGCAATGCAAACATCTTATGCGCACTTTGATTAACATAAAATAAGTTAATGTTTTGATAAAAACAGTTTTTTTTATAATTTACATGCCTTTTATAGAAGCAATTGAACATTTCATTTAATACAATGAAAATGTCTGAGTCAGAAGGAATGTTATTTTTTTTAAACTGACCATACTGTAAAAGGGGGCCTATTTTCCACATTTGCCTCATATCTGTGAATCTGATTTTGCTGAAAACCAATCCTGTAAGGAAAATGTCCGCTTGACAGGAAAAAGAAAAAGGACGCATCTCTTAAAACTGCTGAACTAATGGCACTTTGACAGTCTTTACTTCTGATATATGTGATGATTTCTGAATGATGCAGCTGGTAGTTCCCTGCAGTTTTTCCTTCCCTTGGGCAAGATTCGTTAGGGCCATGGCTGCGTTGATCTCCTTCCAGTATGTTTCATCTTTGCTGGTTCCTTTTCTGTTAGCTGCGCTAGATTCAAGCAATAACAAATATTTACACATATAGCTTACACACCTACTGTGGCTATGTGATGCTAATAAAACTGTAATAACAATAATTTTGGAAAATGGCAAATTTCCTTACTCACCTTTCACACTTATTTGGTCCGTTCTCCAGAGTTTCTGCAAACAGAAGAAAAAAAATTGATGTCTGTTTTCTTCTAATAGTTTTTAAACATGCAATTTCATGAAATAGCCACATGGAAAAATAACCCAAGGTTAATTCCAAAATTGATACCAAATAAAATCTTTGTTTGAACACACATAAAGGGTCAACTTCACTCAAGTAAAAACTCTCTTTGGAGAAATCCACGCTGAGCTTGGAGCAGAGCACATGTCAAAAACCCCCACTTTGGGGAAATTTCTACGATGAGGAGGCTCCTGTGCCATGACCTTATAAAAATAGACTTTGGTGAGGCAGAGCCTCACTGATCCTTCCCAGCACCACACCAGCAGAACCAGTGCTGAACCTTGCCTTGTGCCAGCCCAGTCCAGGAAAACGTATTTTAGTTATATTGGCAATAGTGAGAATAAAGCTGGTCTTGGAGGTTCACTTAAGTTTTGCAGGGTGATGGAGCGAATTTTTTCATCCATAAATCCCAGGGACATAAGGAATTACAAAAACTAAAAATAAAAATCAGTTTCATTGCCCTTTAGTGAATGCCCTCTTGTATGCACTAAAAATAGGACTTCTACCCATACACAGATGATGTGTGTGGTTTTTAAGGGGACCCTTGCCCAGGCTGCAACTCAGTCCCAAAGGCAGGCTGAGCAGGATACAAGTAACAAGCACACGTGGCTAACAACCTTCAAAGGAGAAATTGCATCACAGGCATAAGCTATACTTTCCCATCAAGAGTCACATTTGTTCATTCATTAAGTCCTCGCATCGCAGAGAAGCCAGAAATATTTACCGGGCAGAAATGTGTAAGCTTTATTCAGTGGGTCTGCTATCCTGACACAGAAACGCATTATAGGGGAACGAGAAGCCGATGCCTAACTGCAATACCTATGGAGAGTGAGTCAAACAAAAGAAACAGCTTTGGCCTGAACACTGGTGGCTACACGACCAAAAGGGCCTCTAAATCTCATAAAGTAATGCACCAATTCATGAGGCTAGATTCCCAACTAGAAATTCACCTTATTGCTTGATTTCAACAAGATTATTAATTAAAAGCTGATCTGTCCTTTAAACAGAGCTTCCAGCGGAGTGAGTCCCAAAGCACATTGCAGCCCTTGCTAGCCCTACTTTTACGAGTTGCTGCACCCCACAAGAGCAGCCAGTTTTCTCATGCAGCCAACAAACCAAACACCTCGGCACAGCCGCGCTCCTCAGCGCTTGCAGGTGAGCAACGCAGACCGCAGGCTCACCAGAAGAAATGCAGGCAGACCATCTGCAATTTCAGAGGTCAGATGTTTGCCAAGCTGTTTGATTTAACAGGACTCCAGGCTTTTGCAAAACAGCTTTATAAATGTCCACGGATGACCGAGTCCTCAGGTTTATATTTTGTTCTAAAACAGCACATCTTAAGTCAGTATCTCTTGAGCTACCCTAGTTCAGTGCTTGGGGGGGAAGTTCAGCCTAGGCAGAGGAGAGAATGAAGGGGAAAAAAAAAAACATTTGATCTACAGAGATGTACTGAATGATACCAAAAGTCTCCTTCTTAATGCTGTACTTGGCTAGAAATTGTTTTTTAGCCCTGCTCCATTATTCTTTTTAAATAAAGACAATTTTAAAGAGGAGCTTTAGGATTGAATAGGTCAGTAGGTATAGAAATGGAAATGGCAAGTAATAGAGAATGTTACTGCCAGAGCAAACCTGGATATAAATACACCTCTCTCAAGCATCTGTCAGCTTCTTTTGCTGTTGGAAAATATTTCCTATGAACAAAAAAATTGCTTGTACAAACTTCTGAGGAAAGTAGGTGTGAATGGTGACACACATTCCAATTCCAGCGTTTATTTGAAGGAGTATTTGCAAATATTTTTTAGTGGTGTTTAGCCAGCTCTAAAAGAAAGCGACTTGCCCACAGTATAAAAAAGCAGTACCAAAGCTAAAAAATACAATCCAGGAGCAAAGAGTTACACATTCTTTAATTTTGCTGAAGGACATGTTTTCTTTCTTTTTTTTTTTTTTTAAATTCCATTCAGATTTTATGTTTTTTAAACAAATAATTTATGTCAAAGAAATTTGAAACTAGGTTACAATAAAACCATCACTGATAATTTGCAAAGCTCTTGCTAATAACTGCTGTAAAAGCATGTTAGTACAACGAAGTCTGAAAATCCATCATTTAAATGCACAGGCCCCCTTTTGCTTGCCAAAAATTCTTTTCAGCTATACCAAACCTATAACAGCATATCTTCATTGGCACTGCCATAGTGTCCCAGGAGCCCGCACCTGTCTGAACAGCCCTTGGTGAAGGAAATAAGTATTACCACCATTTGTGGACAGGGATAATCATGCTGAGAAAGGCAAACAACGAGTTCTGCAGGGAACGCTGATCTCCACATCACTTTGATTTCAGAGGGAAAAGACCATCACACATGTTCCTAGGCCTTCCTTGATATCTTGCAGGTCAAGCCAACTTGATCCAACTCAAAAGGAGGAGATAGTGGTGGGTTTCATCTCACTTGCCATTAACATGCCATCAAAAAGTCATCTATCTATCTATCTATCTATCTATCTATCTATCTCTCTCTCTCTCTCTATATATATCTCTATATATACTTGTATATATCTATACCTAGGCTAGTTGTCTGGACTCCAATCACAAATAAGAGAGATGTCCTCCAGGAAGTTGTTTCAGCTCACTTATCTAACACCTCAGTCCAACATCCCTGAGCTCTCCTGCAAAACCAGACAGCATAGCCCCCCTCCATGGCCACTTCCTCACACTGGGCAGCATTAACATCCACTTGCATATACTGTGAGCCAGATGAGAGGAGGACCACATTTCTCCTCTGGAGATTAAACCAGTGGTGTAGCTATGTCCTGAACTGCTTAGCTCAGCCTGGAAGAATTGTAGCCACATCTAGCTCTTCACTGACAAGAGAGAGAATGTTGATGATAAAATTTTATCAAATTAAATAATGATGTGAATCTTGCCCAATGTTTAGCCTAGTCTTCATCTTCTGCAATCTACCTTCTCTATCCCCAGCTATGAATTGAAGCTTTTGGTAATTAAAACTTTTGACATTTACATATATGTAAAGCAATCACACAGTGTATTTCAACTTTATAAGCAGCATGGTTAGACTGCTACATGAATGTAACTAAAGAACAACATTCCCAGCATAGTTTATTATACAAGGTAGAATGGATGCACCATAGCTGCCCTCCCCAAACACTGTGGTTATCTTTAATATAATAACTTTCTAAAAAAAACCTACAGTTTGCTCAATCACATATTTATTAACTGAAACCCAAATCTATTAGCTGCTGATGAAGGTGATTTGTTCTGCCTCAGAAAGCAAGGGGCTTTTAGCATATATTGAGATCCTTAAAGGAAATCTATTTAACATTAAACATCAGATTTTTTTTTGTTGCTGTTGTTGTTGCAAATTCTGAAATCACTTTAAAATGTGGAAATCATTTTAAAAAATGGAAATTTTAAAGCACTATGAAAATGGAACCACCTATAATTGGGGATTGCCATTTATACCTCACTTTCTGCTGTTTCATTCTGCTCCCAGTTGTAAGCATCCAGAGATTCAGCTTTTGCCTGGCCAGGAATATTTCATTCTGCTCTCGCCATCCGCCCAAAGAAACCGACGAGGTAGGATATTTGTTCCCTCTTGTTTATAATGGGAAGTCACTATAAATCACTTACCAATGGAATCCTGTATACCTTTCCATTAGTAGGAGTTTTCAGTATACAGTTTACCATAGCACGCAGCACCAAGAGTGTAGTCACTGGACAATACCAGCTTTGTGATACAGTATGGTATTTTTCAGGACTCACTTAATTATTAATAATACATGTAGCACACACACACACATATATATATAGGGTTTTTTGTTTTGTTTTGTTTTCACCACAAAATTTCTTCATAAATATTCACTACCTGATCCTGACAGCTCGCTTACAAGGTAGCTTGCAGTCCCATTTTAGCAGAGATGGAAATCAGTGTCAGAAGTCCAAAGACAACATGGCTAGGCAATACTTCGACCATTTCAAAAGCATTTAAGAGCAGACTTCTCCAGGTTTTCTCTTATATTTAAAACCTTTTCTATTTTCTTCTGCTATCAGAAAGGCTCACCCAAAGAAAATAAATTCCAGTGTTCTCGAAGGCAAGCTCTCCACAAACTGGACAATAATATCACTTTCCTCTAGTACGCTGCCATTACATTTGACTGTTATTTATCAAAATAATATGTAAACAATTTACAAGGAAATCTACAGCTATATACATGCACAGTACTCTTTTAAATAGTGTATCCAGTACAAGAGAAGAAAGCCAGTGTATAAATACTGTAGCACATGTGTCTACTCCAATTTACAGCATACAAAGGCTCTCTGGCTACATGGTGTTGCAGCATGTTCAAATATTTCAGAACAATTCAGACTCTCACAGTTCTCTGAGCCCAGACTCATAACTTTCATATACTTGGATGCCTCTAGGGATGTAGTAAATAAAGTTAATTGCAGTTACATTTTATCCCTTTGATCTAGGAATTTTGATCTAAGAATATCACGTATGTAGTGATGAACTAACTTCAGCTAAAGGCCCTGCAGGGAACAGTGAAGGAAAGACTGACCACTTATGTAGGACCAAAAAGCATCCACGTTACTCTCCCACTCAGTGTTACTTCTACACAGTTCAAACCAAACTGCAACAACTGGCTTAAACCCCTACCTTGTGTTATCAGGTAACACTGACAAAGCAAAGATGGCTTGAAACCAAGAGGGGAAAGAATGTGTGAATGAGAGAACGAGACAGAGAGAAAAGGGTACTAAATATTATACACTGGAAAAAAAAAAAAAAAAAGGACATGGAAATCAAGATGCTGTAAGTGGGTCCCACATGACTGTAATATTTCTTGAAGTTACTTAAACATGTACAGATTCCTTATGAATTACACACCACCTATTCTAGCTCGAAACAGAGGGGAAAAAAAGAACTGCTGGCCCCAAATGGTGAATACTATAAAATATTTGTCGGTTCAATAAAAGGTCCTGTATAACTTATCTTCATTTAAAACTTGGCAGTGTTATTCAGCTGTTTCTCTCTGCCTCTTCTGAACTTTCTCTTGTTGGTTTTGGAGACTCTGGCTTAGCATGTGTTGACCAGCATTTTCAAAACAAGCAAGAGGAGGAAAAAGAGGGAGTAACAGGAAATAAATGGGGCGGCTGAATGAAAAATGAAGTTTACATATGTGAGTAAATTAGTGGTGAGATGAGGTATTTCTGTAGGTCACACACACAACACACACACCATCCCATCCCTGGACTGTCTAGTATTTTCCAAACCACAATTTCAGGACATATATGACTTTCAGATCTCTGGTTCTCCAAGAACAAAATTGCGTTATCTGTATTTAATATTTCCCTGCTCTTCTACATCGATCCACCTTCTTTTCCTCACAGAGGATCCCAAAGTAAATGATTTATCACACAACATCACCAGCATTCTCCCACATCTGGAAGGGAAAGTGGCCTAGCACAGGCTGCTCAGCAGGGCGGGAGAGGGTAAATTGTAGCCCAGAGCTCCAGGCCAGGCCCTTTCCTCTTATGAGAAATGTCATTTAGCCTCAGTAAAAGACTGTAGCACCTTCTGAGAAACCCAAGCACAGCAAGCCTCAGCTCCTCTAGCTTGAACTGGAGGAAGCAGGAGTTGGCCTTCCCATGCTTGCACTTGCAGTGCTCCCATTTTGAGTGCCTGATATGAACAGACAAGGGAACTTCTGAATGCAGATACTGCTCAGAGGCTTTCTAGACATAGACAGGACTCATCTGATCCAGCAACTGGCAGGGCAACTCTTAAAACCCTTTTCCTTTCATGCCATCCTCCCAGGTTTCCCTGTGAACACCGGACCTATTAAGGATGAATTAGAGAAGCACAGACAGGAAAGTTCAAGCTGGAAGAGTCTCCAAGCTGTGGAGTCTCCTACAAAAACATTTCTCAAATTGACCTTCCACAGAGCCAGAGCCACCTCTGTGAGGAATCCATTCAGGGTTGATCCACATGAGGCTGCTCCTGCCTGCTGTGGGCACCTATGCAGCCAAGCACTTGGGCTGAGGGAAGAAAGTCCCTGTTTGCATTTCAGACGACCTGAGGTTGCAGTCATGCTGAGGCAGCATCAGGCCACAGCCTGCATGTGCGCCTGGGACCCATCACAGCAGGTCCCATCTAGGGAGTTATACTGGATTTCCACTGACAAGGATTTATTAGCATGTCTTTTTATTGGGTAGGAGGAGGAAAGATGTCAGAAACTTGCAAGAACAAGATCTAGGCCCAGGCTCTAGAGAAAGATCATTTTCAGCAAAACTTTCACTTACCACTGCTTGCTCCTTCTTCCAGAAGGAGTTGGTGAAGCAGCCTGCTGTGAAGTCACCCCACAACCCCAATACTTTGCTTCTTTGGCTTCACAGTCAGACCATAATGACTGACCTGTCATCAGCCATCATCCTTTCAGATAAGCAAACTGCGCAATGATAACTTCTGTTCACAGTCAGAGTAACAGCAAATGCTTTTCTGAGTTCTCCATGGGTTTTTCTCAGGAACACCTTGAGCCCTGGTCTGACCTCTTCTGTTAAGACCCATAGGTTGGGTCTTGATGAAGTTGGAAATCTCCCTTTGCCATCATGCCCCAGACCAAGGCTTTTCAGTGAAATCTCTCTCTGAAATTTGCTTCTTGCACAGGAATTTCAGATATAAGATTTAACTGTGAGGGACTGGTACCACTCATTTTTTCCCCCTGAATACATAAAAACCTGAAGACGTATTTTTCCATGTGTAGTCTGGAGCTTGCTGAATTGGGAGTAAGCATCTAGTTACGTTTTAATACATGTGATTTTTATGAAATGAGTGTACATGCCCACAGAGACCAGGATAGGTGTATTTTATAAACTATAAAATAGAATTGAGTTTGCAGGTCTATATTAACATTTGCATTAATAAGTGCACTGAAAACACCACATAATAGTAGGCTCGGTGCAAATGGTCTTACAGTCTTGGGCTATGCACCTGCATGTAAGTATTTATTAGTTAGCAAACTAGATACAAACCTGGTGTAAATCACTTCATTGTTTGGGCTGTCATGGTCAGCTCTAAATTTCCCATGACCAGTGACAGTGTGTTCTCTTTACTGAGATTCAGGGCACTGTGTGAGACTTGTTTTTTCAGCCAGGCTTTAGTAGAGCTTATAATGGGAGTCTGTGCCATGTAGCTTTGGAGGCGAGTTGTTAACGAACTGACGGTTATATGGTATTATGTTCTTTTCAGGTTTGCAGCAAAGCTGACTGAAATCAAATCTTTCCTCATTGAGTTGGCATGTAATTAATTGTGTAATGTTGTCGGATACCTTGGTGATAGTCTCCTGTGTGCACTTCATAATGGATAAACAAATATCTGACTTAGGCTTCATTTTTTGGTGTTATTTGGAAAGGGATTTACAGCACGTGCTGTGCTGACTGGAAGGATGAAGTAGTTGGCCCTCTTATTGCAAACCATTGTGGGTTAATGGCGAGAACCAAGTTAGGCAGCAGGAAGGGGGAGGGTGAAATAAAGAAAAGAGAAGAAAGGAGAAGAGGAAGAAGAAAAAAAAAGACATAAAGGAAAGGCAATGGGAGATGTTAAAAAAAAGAAAATGAGAAAATGGCAAATGAAAATTCATAAGGAAAAAGAAGAGTAAGGAGTATGAAGGTAGAAAATGTACCAGTGTGTTCATTTTCTTTATTTTAATATAAAAATATCCTTTTCCCACCCAGGAATCTAGCTGTTGTGCAGGCAGGCATGTTCAGTCTTTCACTCTGGATCTGAAAAGTTTAACCGGGAGCTCTTAAAGCCTAAAATAAGGCTTTAAAAGTAAAAAGCTAAAGTCAAATGCAGCCAGGGTAAGCACTATTACACTCCATCCCAATTGTTTTTCATTAAAAATGCAGGGTGAAAGGGAGGGTTTCAAAGCCATATTTCAACCCTAGGCTGACACTACAGCAGTAAAATCTGATTTTGTTATGCTAGTTGGCTGCGGGTTTGGGAGCAGACCCTACATATGCGGTGTAAGGTTATGATATAAATGCATGCACACAGGATATTTTCAGAAGCCTCCTGCACAATTCAGAGAAATGTGCCCCCCGGCTCCTGTGGCTCTGCTTGCAACTGCTCCAGGAGCCAGCTCCTCTCCTGCCCCTGGGCTGCCAAGCAGGCTCAGACATGGCATAGGCTGCACAAAGGCAATTTAAATTACAAGGTGCTGTATTTTTAGGCAAGTGGAGGAACTTCTACATGAATGCCAGAACTGATTTCCAGGGTGTACTTAGCCAGCAGAACAGAGTAAAGAATGGGTAAGTCTGTAAGGAAGAGGAAATTCACTGCTTCTTACACTCGACTGTAAGATAAAGAAAAGACAGACAAATATGATCTTTTAAAGCCTAGCTACTTCCAGCCACCACATAGAGTATTGTGCATCCACTGGGATGTACACAACATTTATGTCCAATTAATAAAACCCAGGTACCTAAGTTGTAGCTCAGACTTACTCTGTATGATCACAGGCATAAAAATTCAAGTAGCTTGTAAGGTAGTACATAAGCACTTATAGGTGTCCAGCAGTCAAACTGATGTAAAACTAGTTGTAAGCTGAAGAAGAGCATCATAGTAATCCCAGAAAAAAAAAAGATCCAACAAATCAATGGATTGCATGTGAAATTTAATATATATATAAATTTATATCTATAATTGTTATACATTTCTGTATCTGTGTCTGTTTCTATACTGTATGTGCATAAAGATGAGAAAGCCTAAGCAGTCTGCCTTCCCACCAAGCACATTGTGAGATACAGCAATATAACCCAGTATAACCACACATGGAATTTGCCATGGTGGCCACCTCCTGAAGACGCAGGATGGACCTGCTCTGGGGCCAGACCTGGGGTGGGAGGCGAGACCCTTCCCCGCACAACCTCAGCATCATGGTGCAGCCACTGGAGGGAATGCATTGCTGGAGGGAATGCAAGAAGATAAAAGACGTTCAGGTGATTTTAACACCAGCCAGTAAATCATGATAACAATTGGCAGTCTCTCTGCTTGTGCCACACGTTTGTGCGTGGGGCTGGATGAGCTGTTCTAACCAGCTATTTCATAGATGGCCCTTGTACATTCTCCAGTCTCTGGACTCTGAGCCTGGGCTCTCTTCTTCAGCAGTGCTGAGCACTTGCAGGTGTAAATGAGGTCAACAAGAGTTGTGCTTTGAATGTATAAAGAGGCATGAAAATATGTGAATCCATGAGGTCTTAGGTATCCAAAATTGGGCCAAAATGACTTTAAATCAGAATTCTGCACTGCCTCAATTCCCCATTTGTAAGATCCTACAGACATCTTATGAAAACAACTTTATTCAAGTTTGTGAAGGACCAGATGGAATGTACCAAAAAGCACTGAACAGCACATCATTAAATTAATTATCCTGTCGTCAGAGATGCTCAGCTGCGTTCACGTTATTGCTTTGCCAGTAGAGAAGGGGTAATGAGCACCTGGTGAGGATGTGAGCTGGTTTTTGACGCTTCTTCGAAACTGGGCTACCTCACATATGTCTGAAAAGTATCCCTTTCCTCATCTAGCTAGAAACGTGATGGAAACCCCTTTATTCTGCATTCAGAGGAATTACAGGAACCTACACAGAAAGCTGTAGTTACAAACACACCTGACCTTACATAGAATAGATAGCAGAAAGTAACGCTGCTGAATGAACTGCAGGGGGAATAGTTGCCTGTGGATTGTTCTCCAACTGCACAAAAAACATTCTACTGTTCGAATGCGATTTTTAGTTAAGTTTTAGTTCTGCTGCCTTTGCATTCCCATGTGAAGCTACTGCAGCATTCATGCTCCTGCCCACCACAACTCATACTGTTATTATTTCCATTACAGTATTTCTTCCCAAACCTAAATATTCCCAGACACCTTCTGAACAGGCCCGCAGAGATTTGAGTAAACTGGGAGGTATCTCAAGAAGGGCCGTGTTTCCAGTTTTCCTATTCACAGAGCCAGTGAGAGACAGTGCAACAAAGTAGGTAAAAGGGGGAAGGCTCTTGGAGCAGATGAACCATGTGCCCAGAATTATTCAGGAAGTTGTACCCAATTGCCAACAGTTTTTGAAGAAGCAGAAACACCTCTTTCTTCTCTAAACGTCATCTTGTATTTACAAATGCTTTGAGTCCTAGTGCGGTGCAATTTCAATTACTCAGCAGGAGAACTGTACTTAGAAGAGCTGATAGACTATCTTGGCTATCGCGGAGATTGGTGCAGTGCAATAAATCACCCAGACTGAGCCCTAATCCTCAAGGAGCAGCAAAACCTTAACACTGCAGATGCTCACTAATTGAAAGTTGTAAGAGCCCTTCACAGCAGAGGCTTTGCGTAAGACAGATGAGGCTCCTGCACTCCAAAAGTGCATGTGTGGGAGGTCCTGAAACAGTAGTAGGCCAGCATTTAACATTGCAAAGGCCTTGGATGTGAACAGCTTTGTGGAAGAAAAAGGGAATTGCTCTTTTGGCAAAACATGTGAAACTGTCTGTGATAACGGGAATGAAAGCAAGGATGACTGAACAAATATTTGCACTGAATGCCTTGTCAGGACAGGGGAATTGCTACTGATATGATCTTTACTTTCAATGTTACTGCTTCTGACAGTCTTACAGACTTTGCAGATGTTTATTGGCCACTAAATCATTCTTCAAGAATGTTGGCTCCATTCCCAAACCTGAAGAGTCTGAATGTGAAGGGGTTTGTTATTCAACACACACTGCTGCTTTTGGAGACAGCAATTTTGAAGAAACCAGCTTTCAACAGCAGGGAAGCATCGTCAACTGATAACAACATGGGACTGAATTCAGACTTCTCAGCACTCAGGGCATGAGGCACGCCTGAATAAACGTGCACCACAGAGCGGGGCATCTCCTATCCACGTGGCATAGCACAGCGCCATGTGGGGACACTGCCTGAGCCACGAAAGCAACGTTATGCCACATCAGTGGGCCTATACTGTAGCAAGGATTGCTGTGGAAAGGCAGGACTTACCAGCTCATGCTGACCTTGATATACTTACTGCCTGTGGCTCTCCGTATAGCAGGATTGCATGAATTTGGAGGCCTCTGTAAAACTCACTCCATTATGCTGCAGAAATTATTGCTGTTCCACTCAGCTCCTCTAACTGCAGGACAGATTGCCTAACAGTGAGGTATAGTTAAACCCTAAGCCCAGGAAGAACAGTTTGCATAGATGCAGTTGCTGAGCTGTAGAGGACCCTAAGCCATGGTATTTCAAGCCAAACAGATTTGCTTTCAAATAGAGAGCATCTGAACCATGGGCAATATGCCCAGGCTGTTTCTCTGAGTGAAGATGCCGATTCTCTGAGATCACTGCAAACAGTTCTCACCTGAAAAAGCTCCACTGGCACTGGAAACTGAGTAGTAGTAATAATAATAGTGACAGTAATAACACATCTACGTTAAATAACAAGTGATAAAAAAGAATCCATGCCTTTGTACTAATAAACCAACAAATTACTACAGCATGATGTAATATTACCACAGTAGACAAACATATTATCCAGCAACATTAGATATATTTCTCCCCAAAAGGCACTAACTACCTTGACGAGTGTAGTCACAATAGTGAACGTGATCTAAGGGAGTTAAAACCAACAGTCTCCTCTAAAACCTGATTGAATTGGCAGCTATCAGCCTCCAAGATCAAAGTTGGTGTTACCAAAAGCAGTCCCTCAAAACATTTTTTCTCCAAATAGAGTAAATACTCTTTTCTTAAAAATGTCAGATTGCTGATTCAGAGACAGGGTGTGTCAAAAATATGCAAGACAGATGCAGAGAGCAAAAATGTCACATTTACTACATATTGTTTTACATTAGCTCATACAAGTTTTCCTGGAAGTCAAGAGACTTCTATTAGGGAATCCTCCTCTGTTACAATTTACTGTATCAGAGATTTAAAAAACACATACATGTTTATGATAAAGCCATATGGTATTTATGGTTAAATCAAGTGACATGCTTTGAAAAATGAGTCTTTTTGCAAAACATGAATAATTCAAAAGATCTGCAGAAAAAAACAACTCAGAAGCCTTATCGGCATGGGTGAATAACCAGACCTGTTACCATTAATTAAAAGACCTTTGCCCAGCAGGGTTTGCAATCAGGGGAAAGTGGGCTTAGATGTATGCATAAAAAACATACAAAATGTCTGCATTTATAGGATACAATTCCTCACACATGCAATTGAAAATCACTGTGGACTTTCTGATCATGTAGCAGCAAAATGAACTTTATCCCAGAGCAACACACAGTTCTGTAGTTTGCTCATGTGTCTTCCCCGATCTGGTTAGATGTCTTCAGAAGGGTAGCCAGTGTATGGAACAATCATATATTTGTACAGACAGCCTTGCATGCTCATCTCCATTTAAGAATTAAGATCCTAAATTTCCACTTCAATAAAGAAAAGCAGTAAGACAGGCAGCCGTGGATCTAAACATAAATAACATTCATATTTTTGGAATAACTATGGTGAGAAAAACCTGAGATGCTTTGATCCCTCCAATGTGGTCCAGCTCTAGGCTCTGAGCCTTTGGACAGAGGACGAGAGGAGGACCCGGAGCAGCCATGCAAGCCAGGCAGCTATAACACAAAGGCTTCAAGGTCTGTGAACTTAAATGCTTCATGTTCTCTAATTAACTCACTGCTATTATTAGTAGTACTTCTGTTTCCACTTTTAGAATAATAAAAGCTTTTTCTTTCAGTTTGCAAGGGTTTTTGCTTTTTATTTTTGCCTGTTAGCCAAAGCTTTCCCACAGAGTGACAGGCTGTACACCAGAGTTTGCAAAGATGATGGAGACCTGCAAAGGGTCTGCAAAGCAGGCGCAGCAAATCCCACATATGGACAATGCCTGTTTTACTCCCTGTTCTCCTTCCGCAACACTGGGTAGCCACAGCAAACATTGTATTTCAGGGTACAGATTCATCAGGACACACAAAGCACCCACACAACCCACCTAGTTGACTACCATGAACCATTTTACTTCAGATTAACAAGCTAATGAAGTGTAGGCAAAAACAGCCCACCCAGCGGCCCACCCAGCCAGTTCTTAGGCAACTCTCACCTTGGGTAGGAGCATCCTGAGGGGTGCTCCAAGCCCCCTGAAGGCTGCAGACCACCCAGAGCTCTCCCTTCCTCTTGCACCTCCAACACAGCCAGCTGCTACAGGAAGGTAATGCTCATGGCAGGTGCTAAGCTTTGCAATTAGTACCTGCCTGGCACACTCCACACTCCCTCTCCTTTGGCTTAGATGACTTAAATTTTTTTTGACAGGTCTTTGTGGTGAAGCAAAAATCTCAGAATCAAATAAGAAATAGGATGTTGATATGCGCGCCTGTACCCTTAGCACCCATGGAGGAGATGCTTAGAGAAAACAAGAAAGCATGTAAAAACCCTGGCATCATGGCCTCTTCCAGACAATTTTGGTTAATGTTAAGAAGCTGAATTGCTTCGACAGGCCTGGGAGCAGCAGTTTCTGCATTGTTTCCAAAATCTGCATTTTGGTACAGAGAACAATATATAGGAATGTATAGGAATGTACAGGAACATCCCCTGTTCACAGTTGTCAATTAAAATAGTTTCTCAGTCATGTCATACTCTTTTCTAACATCTTCTTCCTCTTCAGCCTTATTTTCAATTGCATTTTCATATTTCTTTTGGTACAATGATAGGGATAGAAAAACCTGAAACAAGAAGAGACTTCCACTGCCAGTATTTCATCCAAGACCACCTGGTGGGATAGTACCTGGCTTACATGTACCCTCCCTCTCCATTAGGTGTCTAGGCTGGCTTACACACAGCACTTAAAATGAATAAAACATCCCTTCAGAAGTGCCTGGAAGCAGAGATACTGGCAAGGGCTGAGACTAATTTGCTGTAATTACTGAAAGGCAAAGTTTTGAGCAAGACTTTGCATGGGTCACTTCTGTCCAAAGCCTCCTCAAGACTCCAAATGCTGTGGCCTCTAAAATCAAGAGAGCAAAATGCTTTCTTTTCAAATGACTGGCAAAGTAAAAGCAGCAAATTAGCATATTAAAATGAAGGCTTAAATTGTACTACTGTTTGACAATAAAATGAGACCGGTTTCTTCCTGTGTCTTGGAGAAAAATTGGGTCTGTGGAAAATGTTAAGTAGGAGAGTAAATTTTAGAAAAATGGGCAAAATTTATAAATGGAAGTATGACTTTTCAAAGGTTGATTAAACTAGTATCTAGATATGTAGGGGTATAAAATCTGCTGCCTAAATGCTACGTGTGCTTGCACAGCACATTTTAAATATATGCACTTCAGTTTCAAGGAAACAGAAGAAAATTTTCTCTGATTATACAAAGAAGCTTCAGATGAGTTGACAGCTCTTTCTATAACCATTGTTCTTATTCTCAAAGATACGTGCAAGACGCATTCCTTTACAAAACATTCCTAATTTCTAAGCAGCAGAAATGACGCCCTGCTTTGGGCAAATACGCACTTTTCATTCATTTGGAAAATAAAATAAAATACGATAAAATAAAATAAAATAAAATAAAATAAAATAAACAGAGTGAGTTTCCAATCAACACTTGTTAATTTGAAACACAAAGAATTCTCCCGTATTGAAAGCAGATTGCTCTGTAAAAATGCTCATTTTCAAGGTCATAACAGTGCTGGCAAAACTCAAAAAAGTTATAGTCCAACTTGCTTGTGCTCAGCTGTGTTTACTTAGTCTCAACTTGACAAAAGTCTGCCTCTGATTATACATAGCAGTCATCTGCCCACAGATAAATAGATATTACACAAACGTTTGGAGGGAATGACATTTGGCTACCATTATTTTTGGAATAATTTACTCTGCATCCTGAACTTAAAACACCAAAATGATTCATAATGTTTTTTTGGATTCCAGTATTTCCATTTGACAAATAAATTGACCTCTATGACCCCTGTGGACTTTACATTGTTCACTTGAGTGAAAAAAAAAAAAAGGTAATTTTTTGTTAAGTCTTCTGCATGTTTGGAAAATGTGGATTTATTCAGGCCTGCCCCTGTCCGATGCCCATGGCACATCTGGTGCACTCCTGGCAGCAGGGAAGAGCCAGCCCCTGTGCTGCAAATAGCTGCACAAAAAAGGTTGCAAAAAAGGTTGCAAAAAAAGTTGCAAAGCAACCTGCAAGTAAATGCATGGTGCTCAGCTGTCTGCAGAGTGTGCACCTGCATTTAAAGCCCACACTAGTGGTAAGCCTAATGGCAGTGCCTGAGATACAAATGTGTTTTCTATTTCAAATGTACTTATTTCAGATGTAAACTTAAAAGCTTTTTGCTTATTATTTGTAGGAGGAAAAATGAATACATATTGCTCATGCTTCTGGATGCCAAACTGATATTTTGCCTTATCCGAGGCAGATAGATGTTTCATGACATTTATAAAATAGCTTATATTTTAAAGCAGACCTGCTGCTTTCTGGTGTGGATAGAAATTTTGTCCAGTTAAAAATATTACTTTGCCCAGGGCACTTTGTGCCATAAATTATATAGGAATAAAGTAAAAATTTACAATCATAGTATAGTCCCTACTCCCATTTTTTTTCTTTGACGCCTTTTCCTAGTTCTCTCCTCTTAAAGCCCCTGTCAGCTCCTCAGCACTGACTACCCCAAACAGTGAATCCACATTGAGCCCTGGAAGAAGCGAGAGCAATTCAAAGCCCATTAGGAACACTGTAACTGCTGTACATTTAAAGTGGAAGATGTTTCTAGAGTATGATGACAGATGGAAGAATAAAACCTAGACCAGACAGAGAGACAGATAGATTAGTTTCTGTAAGGTTAGCATGCTTTCAGAAATGTCTTTTCAATTATAATACCAAAATTAAGAAAGCCTCTGATGCAATAGGAACCATATGTGTTTGACATATCCAGCTTCTCTATCTTTGACATCTAAATATTCAGTTTAAAGAAAATTAAGACATTTGTTTACAAAGAACTAGTTTATGTGTTTACAAGACTAAGCTGAATGTTTTTAGATGGAACGATTATATACTAGTCATTTCCTCTCATTTTCCCTTGATTCAGGAAGGAATAGTACTGCGAAGATGGAATGTGTTTTGGATGTGGACAGCTGGAGGTACAGAAAACAGATTTCTGTCACATGGAACTAACAGTGAATTCCTTCTTTAGGGGCTGTTTTCTTACACAGGCCATGCGTTAGGAGCTCACTCCACTGTGATGCAAAACCCCGCTCATCCAGAAGTGCGCTAATGGTCGCAACCCAAAGAAGAGTTAATTCAGATGGAATCCAGGAAAATGAGGCAGCACAGAAACCTCATCAGCAGTCCAATCACATGACAAAATGTGAGGCATCTCCAAAGCCACTGCCTGCCAAAAAAAGAAAGGCTGCTGCAAGAAAAATACTTTCACAGCTTGATATCTGGGTCTTGTGACTGCTGTCCAAACAAGGAGTAAAAGTGGTACTATATAATGTGGCAGGGTAAACAGAACCACCCACTCGTCATCACCAATCATGTTTTTAATTCAGATCAATTCTGTTTCTTTAAAAAATGATGGAGGAAAAAGAAACAAAGCCTTTTGCTGAACTTGAAAATTATATGTATAATCTGATCTGGCATTACATATTTCAGGTTCACATATACCACGAACCATATAGGAATGCATGACTTGCCGTGCCAGATCAGACTATCGGTCCATCCCAGGTGATGTCCTTTCTCTGTGACTGACCAATGCTCATCTCAGGGGAGCACAAAGAAATTGCCCTCAGCCAACTATGCAGTAGGTTAAGATTTTCTGCCTGTAAGTACAGATGATGAACTGAAAATTTTTCAAACAGATCTGATCTGAAAAGTTTACAGAAAGGAGCAGCCCTGGGAGAAGTTCAAAATTTCAGGATCACTGGGTCAGAGAAGCCTCCACATTTTGCCAAACTGTCTTACAGTAGCCTGAAAAGTAGTTACAGCTTTCAAAATATGTCTTGGTGGGATTCTCCAAAGTCTGGGTTGGGTGTGATGAAGCCAGTGTGTGAAAGTTCTTCTGTACATCTGCATCCAGCTTAGTCAGGGAGTGTGGATGTACCGAGAAACTGGGAAATCAGTAACCACACACCCCACGCAAACAGCCCTCCTCTCACCACCAAAATCAGAGTATTTCTCAGCTTCGGTTCAGCTCAGGTTTTTCACTGAGTTTTGAGCAACATTTTAAGGTTTTAAATTTTAAATAATTTGCATTTTAAGCAAGATCATACCTTTTTCTGGAAGAAAATTTCCTCCTAGCCTAAGTAACATTAAAAAAAAAAAAGCCAGGACATAGTAATTACATTCAAAGGTGCCTTCCAAGAAGAGTGGTAAAATATATCTGTTGAACATATATCCATCCTGTTTGTCAAACACTTTGAAAGGGAAAAATGTCAAACCTCATTTTGAACTGTGAAAAATAATAATATCACCTGTGCTTCTCTAATTTTTTCTAGAGCCCTTCCAATTACACTCCAGATTCCTACCAGTATTTCCATCATAACTGTTTTCCCAGTATTTTCTCTTCTTACCTTCATCCCTTCAATCTCTTTTCTTTCTTCCTTCCCCTCCACCAGTCTTCCGTCTCCTCTTCCTTTTCGTTCTTGCCCTTGATTCTGCATTCCTCTTTCCTCGTCCACTCTCCACTCTTTACTACCTTGCAAAAGTTTCTGTCCTTCATTTTCCCACCTGTATTTATTTCCTGGCTGCAAGTTTTCCTTTTTCCCTTCCCTTTCTGTCCTTTTTTCTATCTTTTGCCTCATAGAGCAAAAGTGATACTCCAGCAATAGCCTACCTGAAAAGCGATTTACATCTTTTAAGTCCATTGTCAGTACTAAAGGGATGGAAAGTGTCTCAAAAAGAGCTAAATGACTATTCCAGTCCCTGCCCCGGACAAACAAGTGTAGCTGCTACTGACAGCTGGAGAAGTTCAGCACCTGAGTCAAGTAATTCCCCATTTGCTACCAGTCACTGCTTTGTGCACGAGTCCTGCTATAGCAATCTTTCCCCACACCAGGGCATGGTAAGACAGACAGAATTTCTTGCGGTGGCCACAGGGTGTTGGTGATGAGAAAAACAACTCAGATAATGTAAGTCCTTTCTTCCCTCTTGACTGAGCACAGAACCTAAAAGAAGCTAAAATTCTGTTGAAACTTAAAAGAATTAGGAAGAGGTCTGTATGAAAACAGAGAGTGCTTCACACCTTGTATTCTGCTGGATCTCTAAGAAAATATCATACTATCATGAGAAAAATTCCTTGTATGGCATGTACAGTGTAATTAATATCACAGCTAATGAAAATCTTGTGAGACTTGTCTCTGTCTTGGCTTCAAGGGAAGGGGGTGAAAATCACTCCTGGCTTAACATCCCTTGAAGGGACAGAATTACACCACGCAAGCAGTTAGGTTGAGAGGATAAAAAGACTAAGCTGCATTGATTCCCTGAATTTCTTGAGATCTGCCCATCAAAACAGTAAATGTTTGCTTTCCAAGATGAAACAAGCTAATAGAAACATGTGCTGGAAAGCATCTTTATTGCCAATGCTCCAGAGAAAATACTGGGGAACACTTTTGTTTCTCCTGGTGAATTTATTGCCCCTGTAACACAAAAGACTTGCTCCCTCTCCAGCTGGTGCTGCCTGGGCAAGCTCGAGCCGCCTGTGCATGGCCCAATCCAACTTGCACACCCAATCTTTCAAAGGTTTCTCTGTTTGCTTTGTCTCTCTCTTTTTACGTTACTTCTGGTGGTTTTTGGTGTGTGTTTTTGCTGCTGCTCACTTCCCACCCTTATTGCTCTCCAACTGCTCGCCGGGCAGGCGCAGCAATTCCATGTAAGGAGTATGGGGAAGAGAAGCATTCCTGGATTTTCTGTGCACAGTAACTTGCACGACATTTGATCATACACAGAGATTAAGTCATTCATGAATAGGGCCCAAAGGGAGGAACAACTCCAGAAAAACAACCCTCCTTGCTGGTAGAGCAGCATCCAGAACTCCACAGTCATCATTGCCACACTTACAGTTCGTAGTCTATCTGGCAACGCCAGGAATCCAACTGCAGGCTCTGTGGTTTAAATAAAATGTATCTACAGCAGCTTGGATCAATGTTTAAAAATGTTCCATGTTATTTTAGTCCAAGGACAAGCTTTTAAAATTAAAAGAAAACTTTGGCTTTAATTACAGATTAAAAGTGAAAGTTGTTTAAAAGGAATGCAAATTCTGAGAAGAACAGTAATAGAAACTATTTAAAAATTAAAACTCATTCTTGTCTCCCCCAGTGTGTGACAAGTCTCCTTGTAAATATTTAAAACAAAAACTTGAAAGTGATTCATTTGTGGACAGTATTTCGGGTGCTTCTGCCTTGCTGTCGTGGATCTTTGGCATAACTTGACTTTTTCCTACATTTATGTTTTCACGCTAAAATAAATGTCAGATTTTGATGCATGTTGCAATGGCCAAAAAAGAACCACTACAGTAACTTTTACCCACTTTTTCTCTAAACGTTGTTACTACGTATGTGTGCTGCAGCACATGTCAGCACCCTATATGTAAATACAAAGGGTTTATTCCAGATAAGCTATCAGCAATGCTATCCCAAAGCGGTTAGGTGCACAATGGAGAAGCTGCTGCTCTTGGGATGATTTTCAGCAACAATGGCCCATCTGAAAATCATTAGTGCATAGCAGTGGATTTTCCACATGTTCATATGCTGGACAAGCAGGTTGCCCTTGAAGTATGGTTCCCTGGGGGAAGAAGGAAAACCCAGAGAAAAGTATTCTATTGTCAGATCACGGTTTTGCTAGAGCCAGACAAAAATATGGTCAAGCATTCACTTGGCTGCTCTGCTGGCAAAACTATAGGGTACCGAAATGGAGACAGCTAATGAAGAAGGCAAAGAATGAAGCTCAGGAAGAAGATCTTAAAGGAGCACAGATTTTTTTTTTTCTTTTGAAAAATCAGAAGTAAGGTTAAGTATGCAAGAGTAATGACTTTTATATTTCTGACCTTTATTTTTATAAGGCCAAGAAGGTTTGGAAAGGGTAGCCTTTTCCCAATACCGTATCTCATCTTTTAATTCAGATGTGTTTGAAATACCAATGAGAGAGTAAGAAACCTAAATAAAAATGGGTATGAATATAAGTAGGCAGTATTTGATATTTAATGCCCCATTAATCGATAATTTGGCTTGAAGGAGGAAGAAAGTTGGCAAAAAGGAATGGAATTCTTTAGCTCCTTGTTTTACTTAAGAAAAATTCCCAATGGGCTTCACTTAAACAAAGAACTTTAGTTTTCCACTGGAAAGACAAAAAGAAAATCTTGGTCTAGCATGTCCTGCCACATGCTTTAACTGCACAGTAAAAGAGTATGTACTTGGATCCCAGGCACATTTCAAAAGTGTAGTATTTATTAGCTGCTCTTTTGCCAAGTTCCACTATTATCATTTTATTATAACTAAGGTATATTTTTACAAACTAAATTATATTTACGTCTTTAGTTTAAGCATTTGAAGGTATCAGAGTGTCACGTACAGATGACATACAATATATCACAGGAATTTGCTGATTTTCTCCCTCCTTGTCTCCTCTATAAACTTTTACCCTTTATCTGTGATTTTGGGGCATTTGACTTTCCTATAGCCATAATCCAACTTTAAAGACACGTGGGGGCCGATGGGCAGCATGAACCCAGGTCTCTGCCCTACCCACTTCAGGCACCTCATTACAACCCCCTCTGCTCCCCTTTGCTCAGCCTCGCCCAGACTTTTTGCCAAATCCTCCTGTTTTGCACACAGGAGATGCGGCGTGGTGGCACTCAGCCTCTCTGCGGGCAAGGGTGGATGTGGTGGGAGTGTGGAGCTGCTGCAGGGAGTCAGTCCAGACAACGGGATGGAAAGAGGACACGGCCATATGGATGGAGAGGTCTTTGGTGGGCTCATTTGGGTCCAGGTGTTGCCGCTGCTCTGGGCAGGGATGGGGTGTCTGCAAGCAGCTGTGATTCCCGCAGAGACATGACAGAGCTTCTTAAACCTCCGCAAGTGCAGCAGTAATGTGGGGCTGAATAAAGCCTTTATTTTTCCTATTTTGTGCAAGGAATGAAGGAAGAGCAATGAAGGAAGTGCCAAATATGAGCACTTACATTCTCTGAGGGTCACAGTCTTTGATCTGTGAGCAAAGATCCCACTGAAAGCAGCAGGAGTTCACCAAATGAAGTTTGGAAAGCTTTGCAAACACATGAACTTTGTGTGTCAAACCATGTAGCGTGATCGGGGGCCAAAACGCTCAAAAAACAGACCAGATCTTGGCACACTGGATTTTTGCTTGGTCCAACACCAAGCACTTCTAAGAGCTTGATTTTAAAACATTGAGTGCCTGTCCATTCATTACTCTGAATCGTCTGATTCATTACTGACTCATTATGTGAAAACATAAACATTATTCTGATGTAATTATTAGCCCCTTTTGAAATAATGGGGCATAGAGTCGGGGATATGAATCTGTAAGCGCACTGAATGGGGTATAGAGGACTCAGAAATATTAGTGATCTTTTCTATATGGAGATCCACAACAAATATAACAAACACAAATTAATTCTTACACATGCTGGTAGCCAGGAGAAATTATTATCACTCACAGTCTTGTTAGATGAGAACTGAAAACAGCAGCAGAAATGCTGGGAGGCAGTACTAAAATGAAAACAGGCTTATAAAGATACCTGACATTTTATTTCATTTAAAATGTTTAAACAAGCATTTCTTTACCTTCGTTTAGTCAAAGTCTGGGCACGCAAAAAAGGCCTTTGCATAAAACATCAGCTCCACTGGGATCACTCCCTGCAGGTCAGCCTCATCGTCTTTGCTGACCACCATGAACGGGATTTGGGGTTTTTCTAGGAGAGCTGGGGCAAGTATTTCAGTATGGGATTTGAATGGGAGATACCTAATGATTTGTGGATAATACAACTGGGGGCCTGATTTCCCCTATTTTTACGAAGTTTACTGCCAGTCTGAAATGCTGTTCAGCTCCAAGCTGAAGGAGGAAACACAGCAAAACTGCAAAGCAGCAGAGATTACTGCTGAGCACTGAGGAAATGTGTGTATAGAGAGAGAGAGGTATATACATATGGAAGTATGAATATATTTCACAGATATATGAATATATGAATATATATATATGTGAAAGATTGTACAGTCTACACACATCACTGCAGTCTCTCGAGCTGAGAGCAAAACAGATTTTTTGGCTTCTCCCCACTTCAGAAAGTGTTGCTAACCATCCAGTACTACGGGGCATCAACAGTTAGGAAGCTGCACCTCCTGATATTGCTGAGGGGGAAAGGGCCACGGGCTTCACGCAGCTCCCACACAGCACTGGTGTGATGGCAGTGCCAGGGGATGGTATTAGGCAGTAACCACAAGCTACACCAGCTAACCACCAGAAAAGTGAGAAAAGTAGGATGGTGAGTTTGAGTGTGCCCATGTAACATTCAATCTGTCACCCCTGTCCTTGGGTGCAGAACTGTCATAAATGTTCAGGAGCAGAGGGCACGATGTACACGCTGGAGCAATGGGAACCATCCAGGCTCCCCACGGATCTGACCACAACGGGGCAGCCCCACACCCCGCTCCTTGGGATGGGAGGAGCAGCTGGAGGAGGAAGGACTTGGGATGAAACTCCTGCAGTCAGGGGCAGAGACAAATCCTCCAGCACACCAAGACCTCATTATAACTGACCACAGTGTCTAGCCCACAAAGTACATGCAGTGCAGGGAGAGCAATCCTGCTGCTGTTTTGCAATGCATTACAAAATAGCTTGGCGAGCAGGAAGAATTTGAGGCAATTCGCTCCTGAAGAGCCAGGTCGTGAGGAGCCTTCGTTTTTCCAGCAAACTGGATTTAAGCTGACAAATAGTAACTGAGAGAAAAAAGTCTGACAAAGTAAAGGGGAGATGGAGAAACCGACAACATTTAACTTGATCTTCAATGGTGTAAATCTGTCAATACCCGCAAATGACCGCGAGGCCTCATGCCAGCTTTTGCTCTGAGATACCGTAACTAAGACGTTTGGCTGGTACCTCACATTGGAAAGAAAGTTTTTACATTTAGAAATGTAAAACATTGTAACATTTAAGGAATTTTGGCTACAGCCCACTAGCCAGTCTTCCTCCAGCTTCAGCTAAGGGATTATTTTGAATGCTGCTTTGCTTTTCATGCATCTGTTGCCTAAATCAATGTGGAGGCATGAGGGAGGGACCGAAAACTGGCCTTAGAAATAACGGTATATCTTAGTGTCATAACTGAGAGTCTTGGCAATCCCTTTTAACTCGAAATGTCAGTGCCATACCAAATGATCTGGTCACCATAACCTCAGCTTCTGGCCATCAGCGAAAGAACAGATATAGAGGCTCCAACATCAGGTTTCAAGGCCACTGTGAAAAATTAAGGAAAACGCATTTCATGGCTCGTTGCAATTTTGCCTTACCTATTTTTGTGTTTCTTTTCAGCTGTTCCAGCTCTAGCTGTTTATCTGATCTTTTTCTGTTTGAATTGTTTTTACGTTTTCCAGATTTTCTACAATGCCGCTTACTTCTCCAACTTAGTTCCCTGCTTTAAACGCCCGCTCCTTTTGTTTTGTAGCTCACATAAAACTCACTTAGATTATTGCCTTTTGTCTGCTTTGACTGTTTGACGTTTCTCCTTTAACAGATCTAAAATGTCTATCCAATGCCATTTTAATGCCATGAAGCATACAAGACCTGCAATGGTCTTTAGGACCCGCCAATAATTTCCATGCCTACCCCTTGTATCTCACACCCAAATTTTTACGTTTGGAGTGAGGTGGATTGAATGAAACAGAATCCAGCTCTGCTTTTCTGTTTTGGGATAATTAGAAACTAGAAATTGAACTTTAGAGAGGCAGATGCGGGACATTTGGGGGGAACAGGTGTTTCTACAAGCATTCCCCTTGCTCCATCAAGCTGGCAAAAATCTCATACACACCACCCACAGACTCCCCACATTTTCTGAACACAACCAAGGAGTTTTCTGAGCAGCGGGGTACGGACCCATCTGCAGCCCACGCAGAGATTCCAGGTCCCCCTCAATCCTCTCGTCAAACTGTGCCAAAGCCCTCCCAAGGGCTCTTCTGTGAATGCGCACGAAGGATCAGAAGTCTGGTCTCACTAAACTGCTTTCATCATTACGTTTCTGGTATTCACATTATGGACAAATGACCTAAAAAATTTCAGTTAAACACATAAAGGAGTTTTTTAAGTTGCGGAATGACTTTCAAAAACCACAAACCTGCAAAGGGAAATAGGATTTGCTGGATCAGATAAGATTACTAGTCTATCTGGTCAGGCAACTTCCAGCTTGTAGCTTTTTACAAAAAAAAATTAGATAGAAACAAGAGATGGTGAATAAAACTAATTTTGCAGTTCAATATTGAAAGAGTTTTGAAGATATTTTAAGAGAATCTCAGTCAAAAATCCAATTCAGGAGAAAACAACCTGGTCTTTTTATTTCTCATTATTATTATTTTTCTTTAATTATGATCAAAAGATAATTTTTTCCGTTAGTGCTGGTAGCTTCTTGCGCTACCTGAGAGTGATCAGACCCTGTGTTGGAACAAGATCCTGCAGACGTTCATGCATTTGCCACCCATGTCAAAATATTAACATGGTAAGGAAAGTGCATGTGCTTGTGCCTGTGAGCAAACATAGTTAAACTCAAAACATTACCCTTATTTACTATGTATATGATCAAACACAAATAAGCTGCTTTCCATGAGTCTCATCATAAGCATAAAATATTTCAAACTCCTGGACTACTAAGAAGGTTACAGCTTTATTCAGTAGTCATCGTGCTCCAGATTTACAGGCCTAGCTGCGATGACTACGACTGGGATGTACCTGCTTAAATCCCTTCCACAGATGGGAGAACGAGCGCTGCCCGTGCCAAGTTCCAGTCTGGATTGAATTTTTACAGCTGGGTCATAAATTTGTGGATTAAAAGGGTTCTAATGGAAACACAGATACAGCCCTAACTGCAGCAACACGAACAGCAGCGCCGTAACACCACGTGCGGGATGCACCGGGAGGTTACCCAAAGCCGCTGTATTTATCCCAAGCAGAGGGGGGATGCTGGAACACGCAGGAACCCCACGCCAGGTATGAAGTTTCAGTTCAGACATTTTTCCAGAGAGAAGTGAAAATTTTTATGGGCTCCCCATTCCTTCACATTTACTGCCACAGGATGGGACAAGCACAGCTTGCGCCTAGCTTTCCTGTACCCCTCCCCTCCCGCTCACATTTGGTGTATTGCATACTGTGTTAATATGTGGCACCGAAGACAGTGTTTGCTCATGAAGGAAATGTATTTCATATGTAAAAGTAACTCACTGGGCAAAAAAGGATGGGTTTTGTCCCTGGAATTTCTCTTTCTTCTCGTGCAGGTGCCACATGCTGCAGAGCCCCAGGGCGCAGGATGGGCATGTTTCACAACCCAGTGCGGGGGGCCATCTGCCTCCAGGCATAGCTGTGCACTCAAAATCACTTTCCCATCAGTGATATATCGAGTTAAATGTGTGATTACAGAGGACCTTCCCCAGAAGGGAGGAAAGCGCTCCCTTTGCAGAGCCTGCCACCACTCCCAGCAGAAGCAGCTGCAGCCGCTGGCGCTCACAGGCACCAGGGCAGAAGCCGTGCTGGCGAGGCAGCTTGCAAGCCTGGTGTTCCTGGTATAAGTCACCCGCACAGATATCTGGCTACCCAGGAAAATCCTGTTCTAGCTCTGGAAAGGCAGAAGGAAACACATCCATTTCACTGAATCAGTTTTCCCAGGTGGTAATTTCACACAGTCTTTAAATATTCATTGAATTAACTGCTAATTTTCTCACTAATTTCCCCATTATATTCATTATTAGTCACGTAGCCTACAGCTTAAACTGGAAACCATTCTGATTTATGCCTGTGTATTTTTCCACACACACAATTTCCTGCAACATTCACATTTGGGCTGACCTCAGGTTTTAAAACCCAGCATAATTCTGAGGCCGTTTTGAACAATGGGGAAATGGGGATAAATATTTTATTCTCCTTGAACGCATCTTTGCTAAATAAATGAGTCCTGAGGCTTGGCCTGGAGCATTTGCTAACTCTAAAGAGGAGTATTAAAATACATGGTTGTTAGCAACTGGTGACAGCACCATACATTTTCCTTGCTGTGTCTAAGAAAGGTCCCAGGCAAGCACAGGGATGTGCGGCTTTTTTGGCTGCTGTTGAGAATATTTGCATTGGGGAAACATTAATGGTCTCAGAGAAGCCCCAGCAAGCTGCTGTGAGGGCATGGGCAGCAGAAACCTGTGGCCATGGAAACACGGACAACCCCCTGGTTCTTCAATCTCACTGATTTTTTTGTCAAATGTTGTCATACTTTCCATTCCAAATCACTCACGCGAAAGCATCTCGTTCTCTGTGATGCTGTCGGGAGCTGCCGGGCAAGTGTGCTGCTGCCCTAAAGTAAGCTGCATTGGAGAAAGTGCTCTGCAGCCAACCAGCTGGCGTGAGCTCGGTTTTACCAAAGTACACAGAAAATTCACTGTGGCATCAACCGAAGCAAAACCAGCAGCAGACGTGCACGGGCACTTCCCCTGCTCCCTGCTGTCTGCACCACAATGACACCCAATTGCATCCACGAACATGCTGCTATCACAAGCCCAATGCATGACCCAATCTCCAGAATTTTTAAACCTTTGGGTTTTAGAAAAACAAAACCAAAAACAGAGCCCAAAACATGCATAATCATCTATATCTGAAAACAAACACATAAAACAAGGATGCACGGTGTTTGCACCCAGCACTTGTGAGAAACAAATACTCCCTTTTCCTACAGAACTGCCCATTTCAGAACAGGGAGTGGAGAGAAATGGCTCAGAAAAGCCACTAACAAAGGAGCTTCCCCCCCACCCTCAGGAGGGGAAGGTCTCCCCTGCCACAGCAGCCCCCATGCCCAGGCTTTGGGGAGGATGCTCGGCCCCTGCACTCTCGGCCGAGCCGCCCGGCACAGCATGATCTTCCTCCATTCTGCTACCTGAGAAATTTTGGTTGAAACCGATACATTTCAAAAAATAAAAATAAAAATAAAAAAAAATAAAAAGATTCTGTCATATAGAAATAATGACCCATTCCACTTGCAAGATAAATGTTGAGAAATCAAGAAACTAGAGGAGGCTGGGAAGAAGAACTAGAAAGAAGAGCTTATTTGATTTCCGCTATTCAGACTGAAAGAAATGCAAGAAGCAAGCAACCAACTTAACTGGGAGCGGAGCAGGCAGGATCTTTAAAATTCTCAAGTTTGGGCTATCATTATAAATATTAAACTTGATGCTGTCCCTGTAGCAAAGCAGTTTCCTTTTAATCTTTCTTTAGGAAAAAAACGACAGAAGAGCAAATTAAAAGCAATCCGCTCCCCAGTTCTCAATTCTACACTATTCAGTGTCGATGAATCTGGTCATGTAATAACAAAATTCCTGCAGAAATACAATCTTAAATGTGCAACCTTCAAATTGCAGTTGCGCTGCTTTGTGCATTTAATAGTGTACTCGACAGTCCCCTTTTTAATTTCGCTTCTGGAGAACATTAGGATCTGCAACAAGGACCTCCTTCAACTCTCCCAGGTTTGCATTTATTTTAAGGTATCCCCAAGGTCTCCAGCACCGTTTAGACTAAACTTGCAAAAGTCACTAATGCTCGCAGCTTTTGCTGGTCCCTTGAGTCGTTTCTGAAAACAGGTTCCATTGTGCTCACATTATGCTTTTAAATTTTATAGCTTGTTTTTAAATTACATGTTAATTTCTAAAAATGTTAAATTGAGAGGAAAATTTGGCAAGGACCACACAAAACCACAGGGCTGTTCTACAGTTTTGTGTCTGCACAGCGCGTATGTGAATGCCTACACCCTAATATCTAAGTGGGGCTCTATGTGGGCCTGCTCCTGCAGCGTGCTGAGCGCCGCCTCAGAGATGCTCAGTGTGCTGCAGTAAGAGTCCCAGGATCATGCTTTATAAATCACAAACTTTGCATGATCCAAATGAAAGAAAAAAAAAGGAAGGCGAGAGGAAAGAAAAAGGCAGCAGTAATGAAAACATCAGAAACTAAACACACTCCCGAGTATAAATGCCTAAAAATAGAGATCAAACATTTTCAAAAATCAAACAGTCATTCAAGATTTTTTTAAAGCCACCCTCCTTCCCAGGCCTGTAAGTCTTTACTTTCCTCACTATTTTTATTTGTTCTGGCTTTTCTGCTGTGCTAAGTAACATATAAAGGGAAATCAACGAAAACTGCCCGCATAAAGAAGTTAGAAAGCTCCCTGTCCTGCCATTTCAACACTCTTTCTCTCCCTCTCGGTTTAATTTTTGCTTTCTTTTACACAACACAGCTCACCAGACAGCGATATCCCAGAAAGTTGGGCTTTTTCATTTCCTTGAACTGTAACAATGCAGAGCGTTTTGTTTCTGCAGGTGACCAACGACACAGGACTCGTAGAGCAAGTCGGCGTTTTGGTAATCCATGAAACAAAGACTGGCGTGGGTGTTTCAGATTTACATCCACCTTCACTACAAACATTATTAGGTCTTTTTGCTATATGTTTTTTGAAGTGCTTGTTGCAGCCAGACTGTTATTTCAATGTGCATTTGGGCAACAAATAGAGATAGGCGAGTCTGGTTTTAGTTATTCCTGTCATACAGAGAACCTGCTGCGAGTGAAAGCCTGCCAAGGACTTAATGAAAACTTGTTCTCTAACATGGATTTTTAACTAAACAAAAATACTGAAGCAAGCCTTTCAGTGGTCAGCTTAAGACATATTTGGCCAATTATATATATTTATATATTATACCTGCACAAGGATTAATCTGAACTGAAAATTTCTGCCTTAAGCGAACACACTCACGTATGCCACATTATATATATGTAAGCATATCAGCTTACGACAGAACCGCTTACATATGTGGCATATCCAAGCATATTCACAGCCTTTTCTGGTCTGTTCTTTCTGAGCTGGCTGTACCCTGTCCCCCCACATCCCACACCGCATCCCCTCCGTGCACGTTTGCTGCACGAGCTCCACAGCCCGAGAGGGAGGGCAGGGCTGGGGGAGGCAGCAGTGCAGACACCGTCCGTGCAGGGACAGAGATTTTGTGGTTGCTGCTTCTGCTCCAGCACTAAAGCTGCTTCTCACGAGCTCACGGGAATCATGCAGAGGTACAAAGCGAGGCCATTCTCCCGACTGCCAGTTATACAGCCTGTCCTTGATCTTTACATGGGATTTCCCGGTTGCATGAACCCAGAGTAGCATATGGTCCAGTGTTTATAAGCATGTTAATGACTGAAATGGGAAATTGTACTACCCATTTTCCTTATAAACTTTAAACTGCAATTTCTTGTTTCTGTCACCGGACGCTGCGCTCATATCCTGTTAATTTGGTGCAGGCTACTGAGCCGCTTGTGGCCACGCTGACCCCAAGCACTGCAGGCACTGAAGTGACCGAAATCAGAGCCTGGCCCATGGCGTGGAGCAGACCCCACCAGTAAACTTTCTGCTCACAATCTGCTACAAAAAGGTGCTTTTTCAGGAAAGCACAATAAAGAATTTCCTTCAAAACGAATGACTTCCTGCTCCTACGAGCACTGTAATACTGTCAAACATTTCTCAAAAATAAAATGTCAATCAATTTTCACCCTGTGTTTTTTTGACATCATATTCAAAATGTCTTCATAAACTAAAACATCTATCAGGAACTTCAAAATTCTGCTTCAGCCGCTTTGTGTTAAAAGTTAGCTGCTTCGTGTAACAAAGGACTGCAGAGGCAAGCTCCTTTTAAGTGCTGATATCTCACTTGAAATATCCACTTGCTGCTACCAGGAGAGACACAGTTGGACACATGCTGTTATTTTGCTTAACCGAAGTGGAGTGCAGCTATTTTTGAGAACACAGACACAAGTATGCTGTACGACTGCACTGAGAGCTGCCATCCCAGGTGTTCAAATTACACAGAGAAGACAATAAAAATAAAATGTCCTTATTTTCTCCCAACCTAGCAATCATTTCTTTAATTTCATCTATTTCTAAACAAGTTTTATGAAGGGTTGATAACTTGAAAATATCTACTTTTTCATGAAGGAGTCAATTCCTGCATGTTACAACATCATCAGAAAACCATTAGTGGGGTTGTAACCTTGTAGCTGAAAAAAGCCTACTGTACCTATTATTTCCTGCGTGTGCACTCACATATGGGTAGGATATATCAAATAATATATAGCATGCACATGACCTTTTTCTTTCTATTGGCAAGCTACTGCTTGTCTGCTTTGGGGGTGTAAAAAGAATAAAACTACATCCTGAGAGCTGCTAGTGTGTTCTCTCCAGAGGCCATGGCACTGCAAAACATTAACAAAGATGTTTAAGAAGTGACTTAAATACAATCTCAAGAGGAGTTCCATGAATGCCAGTTATGAACTTTAAGGACAAATATACCGGTTTTTAGTCATTCCAGCCCAGCTTGTGAACTCAGTGCAGTTACAACGTGCCTGTCTCAGCCTTCTCATTAGAGACCATATTTTTCAGTGCAGCTTGGAACTTGGCAAGAAGAACTTAATCCAGTAGCAAATTTATTACAATTTTTAAAAAGTCACTGTGTCCATTTTTAAGTTACGGTATAAAAGTACAGAAAAACAGAAGTTTACATATCTGAGCTGCTGCATCTGTTCTTGAGTAACTTTTCACTTAAAAATAAAACTTGGCAGACAACACAACCATAATGCGGACCAAATGCATTTGGTATGTTGAAAAAAAGTCCCTAAATGAACAGAGAGAGTTAATTTTGAAATGTATTCATCGTGCATGCAATGTGTTCTTGCTCCCCACAAGATCCTGTTTCTCTATGGGGCCTCCACTCCTGCCTCAGTCATCTCCTAACAACCTGCATGTACCAATGTCCTCCTACCCCCACCGGAGCATTCGGCCTTCTGAAAAGCTGGTCGCCCCTTCACAGGGACAAAAATCATGTGAAATATGCTTGGAAAGAGGAGGCAGGAAAAGGCTGCAGACTTGAGAAGCTGCAAAGGAGATGGGCACCCCGGCCTGCCTGCCAGGGAAGCCACAAGGAACCAAGTACAACATCTAAATCTACAGTTAATTCAGTGCAAAGCGCTCCAGCACATTGCAGCAATGTCTATCCATCCATCCCAAAAGTGATGATGCCTGTGAAAGCGCCAGTCTCACAGGGAAAATACAAAGGGCTGCTGTGATGGGTGGAAATCCCGAGCCGCCAGCTGAGACCTTCAGAGATTTGGAAGCAGAAATTCATTTTTTTCAAAGAGGAGAGGACAGCCTTTGCGTTATGTCCCCAGGGAAATTCAGAACAAGATTTGCAAGAGGAGCCTTCCAGCACTCACTGCCCTACAGGGACCTGAGCAGGTCCTGACCTTGCCCTGATTTACAGCAATTTGCTGGCATGAACCAGGCAGCCCCACGTGCCTTCCTCTGACTGGTAGCACAACGGATGACGGAAATCATGCTTTTATGTTTTTATTGATAAGATAAAAGCTATAAATTATGTGTAACCTCTCAAAAGCATTAAACCAAGATCTTTAAAGGCCGAGTCTGTGGCTCCTTAGCTCAGTGCACTGTGCCTGGAGAGTGGTACGGAAACCAGTCTAAACTGATTAATCCATGTAATCATGAGAGGCAAAGGCCACGCAATGGAGAAGGCACCCTGAGGACAGCAATCGGGATTTACAACAGGGGAAGAAAGTCACATGCACTCCACCAAGGGGCATATGGCTCATATAGGTGCCACAAACAGCCACCTTGAAAATGCAAAGTCCTCTTCCTTCCAGCTGTGGCCACAGGGTACTTCACTCCAGAATACTCAAAAGTTTTCTTCCTCTTTAGGCTTGCCGTAGTGCTGGCAAACAGGCCTACAAGTGTCATTTTAAAAATCTACCCTGTAGCTCCATTTAAAATGCAAACCAGCTCCATTTAGCAGTCAGTAACAGCACAGAGCTCCAACACTGCAGAGAGGACTCCTTCAGTGAACGCGAGGGTCAATAGGAGCTATCCCCTCTTGTAAGAGAGGACGGGTTGGAGTTACCCACTCTCATACAAAGGCAAGGACAGGAGTTTCCTTCTCTTATAGGAAAAGATGAACAGGAGTTACCCACTTTTGTAAAAGGCCCAGCCAGGTGACACAATTCCAGGAACACCAACACCAAAGCTGTATTAGAAATGATGCAGAAAGAATCCCTTACCTGTCCGGTAGACAAAATTGCCCTCTGTCTCTGATGACGATGGAGACACCAATTCCTCCTCAAATTCATTGGAACTAAATGAACCAGAGTGATTCCTTTGCCTTGTTTTTTCCATCATAGCTGCATTAGTAGCCATGACGTGCCTCAACGAGTCATTCAGGTAGCGATTCAATAAGCTGCTTTTGTATTTGGGGGGTGACACGTAATCCTCATTGGCACTTGTTTCTGGTCTCACTCCTGTTTTTATGACTGAACTCTCAGTTTTAATCACAGTGTGATGAACTGGTTTGTTGTATCCCCCTTCATTCATATGGTTTCTTGGAGGATTCTCTCCATCTGAAAACAAAGGCAGAAAGATACAGTAATACATCAGATACCTAATATTTAACAAGAGGCACTCTCTACATGTTTTAAATTGCTATAAATATAACTAAAACTAGACAAATAATTTTAGACTTCAACATTAGCCAATTACTTTGATTTTCTTCTGTTCACACATTACTCAGACTAGTTCCCAGGATTCTCAGATGTTCCTGCTATAGCAAATTAATTAGCTGTTATAAAACAGTCTTTGGGGCTAATTTGTTTGTAAGCAAGACAGAGCAGGTAAGAAAAAGAAAAAAAAAAGGAAAAAAAAAAAAAAAGAAGTGCCTTAATGTTAAGCCTTTCAATATCTGGTTGAATAAACTTAATTTTTATTATCATAACTTGGAATTTGCTTCTCCTGAATACTGGGGCAAATTTAAGCATATTTTGTTAAACTGTACTCTTTTAGCTGTCCTGCAAACAATTTTTCAAAGGGAAGTACATACCAAAGAAATGTGAGAACAAACTCAAATGGGAACAAATAGAATTGAAACTGAGTACAAATTGAACCATTCTTTTAAAAATTCACATACACATTTCTGGCAATGTTCTGTAGCATTTTTTTCCTCACAACTGGCAGAAAAGAGTACAGACATGATTAGTAACAACGTTGTATTAAAAAAATACAGGGTACTATTAAAAAAGTTCCTACATTCGTTAATTTGGGCAAGAGAGAGATTTTTCAGAGAAACTTTAAGGTAAATGCTTGCTGGTAAAATACAAACTAAATACAGTAATTTCTAGTTAAGCACACAATAAGCCCCACTGCAGTTAATCAGATTCTCTCAATGATGTGATATTAATGTAGCCCTTCCATCTAGGAAAATAACTGTCCAGAGACTTCTCATTTCCTTACACTGACAAATGAAACCATTTTTAGCTTTAAAGCACAACGTGCCTGTAGAATTGAATGAACTGGCAATTATCTTTCTAGTAGCAAAGCTACACAAAGCAGGCAAATAACATGCAACCAGACTGTTACCCTTGAATAACCTACACAATCCCATTTTGCAAGTGTTTTGCAACTGCTCCCAGTAGTATTTGTGAGCCAAAAATGGCCCCTAATTCACAGAGGTGGCTGCACTGAGGGCATGTTGTGAGAAATCAGAGCCAACTTATGATATCTGATACTTTCTAAATGTATTTTAATCAGTGTAAAATTCACAGAATCACAGAATCATCTAGTTGATTTAAAATGCCTCAACAAACCTTCAGAGCACGAGTCATCACTGCTCACACTAAGTCTTTCAGCATTTCCTTGAACGTATTTGTTGTACAGCTTTATTCGTAAAGCCCAGCTGAGGTCTGGTTGCCTGACCGTATTCTTAAGGCGACGTCTTGCATTGGCAAACCAGTTCGACACCTGCTTAAAAATGAATGCGTTAGTTTCCCTTGAAAACAATGCAAATAAACAAATCCAACCCATACAGTTTACACAAGTTTTACATGTGCCCTAAGGAGACAGCAAATAAGGGAAATATCCCTCAACCGTGGGGCACCAGGAGTCTGTGAAACTGTCACTGAGCAGAGCAGAAACCTCAGATAACTCAGAAGGTTCAGCCTTTCTGTCCTTCAAAAGTGTCAGCAAACCCTCAACAATTTATTAACAAATGTTTAATTAAGGCATCCTCAAGTATTCATTTTATATTCATCTTCCCTCTTTTACAGATAATGCCCTGAACTTCCAATACAAAACTTTGATGTATTAATAACATCCTAAATTAAAATTAATAAGTAATGTTAGGCAATTTGTCTTTGATGTTTATGTAGGCTACAATAAAACTGCTGAACAGAAAAACCTATTCTGCATTTGGTTATATAAAAGCCTAAATTCTTCCTTGTGTTTTATCAGGTCGTGAAGAACAGCAGCAAGTGGGTATCAGGACAGTCCAACACAGACCACTGAACATGTTGAGTCACGGCAGAAATCAGCCATTTGCTCTACAGATTAGCAACTTTCACAAGCTCCTTCTGTCATGGAAATCCTAAAAAAAAAACAGCAAAAATAAGAGCTCCTTGCAC